>NC_084832.1:46370341-47617201 GCF_033115175.1 Lepus europaeus | reverse complement strand
CGCCAAATTAACAGACTGCAGAAGAAAAACCATATAATTATCACAATAAACGCAGAGTAAGCATTTGTTGAAATAAAACATCATTTCATGATGAAAGCCCTAAGCAAACTGGGTAGAGAGGGAACGTTACTCAATATAATCAAATCAGTCTATAAAAAACCCACGGCCAACATCCTATTGAATGGGGAAAAGTTGGAAGCATTTTCACTGAGATCTGGTACCAGACAGGGATTCCCACTCTCACCACTGCTATTCAATATAGTTCTGGAAGTTTATTCAGAGCTATTAGGCAAGAAAAAGAAATTAAAGGAATACAAATTGGGAAGGAAGAACTCAAACTATCCCTCTTTGCAGATGATATGATTCGTTACTTAGGGGATCCAAAGAACTCTACTGAGAGACTATTGGAACTCATAGAAGAGTTTGGCAAAGTAGAAGGTTATAAAATCAATGCACAAAAATCAGCAGCCTTTGTATACAAGGGAATGCCATGGCTGAGAAATAACTGCAAAGATCAATCCCACTCACAGTAACCACAAAAATAATCAAATACCTTGGAATAAATTTAACCAAGGACGTTAAAGATCTCTACAATGAGAATTACAAAATCTTAAAGAAAGAAATAGAAGAGGATACCAAAAAATGGAAAACTCTTCCATGCTCATGGATTGGAAGAATCAATATCATTAAAATGTGCATTCTCCCAAAAGCCATTTATAGATTCAATGCGATACCAATCAAGATACCAAAGACTTTCTTCTCAGATCAGGAAAAATGATGCTGAAATTCATATGGATACACAGCAGACCTTGAATAGCTAAAGCGATCATGTACAACAAAAACAAAGCTGGAGGCATCACAATACCAGGTTTCAGGGCTTATTACAGGGCAGTTGTAATCAAAGTTGCATGGTACTGGTAAAGAAACAGATGGATAGACCAATGGAACAGAATAGAAACACCAGAAATCAATCCAAACATCTACAGCCAACTTATGTTTGATCAAGGATCCAAAACCAATCCCTGGTGTGAGGACAGTCTTTTCAAAAAATGGTGCTGGGAAAATTGGATTTCCACATGCAGAGGCATGAAGCAAGACCCCTACCTTACACCTTACAGAAAAATCCACTCAACATGGATGAAAGATCTAAATCTATGACCCGACACAATTAATTTATTAGAGAACATTGGAGAAACCCTTCAACATATAGATACCGGCAAAGACTTGCTGGAAAAGACCCCTGAAACACAGGCAATCAAAGCCAAAATTAACATTTGAGATTGCATCAAATTGAGAAGTTTCTGTACTGCAAAAGAAACTGTCAGGAAAGTGAAGAGGCAACCAACAGAATGGGAAAAATATTTGCCAATTATGCACCCAATGAAGGATTAATAACCAGAATCTACAAAGAGATCAAGAAACTCCACAACATCAAAACAAACAACCCACTTAAGAGATGGGCCAAGAACCTCAATAGACATTTTTCAAAAGAGGAAATCCAAATGGCCAACAGACACATGAAAAAATGTTCAAGATCATTAGCAATCAGGGAAATGCAAATCAAAACCACAATGAGGTTTCACTTCACCCCAGTTAGAATGGCTCACATACAGAAATCTGCCAACAACAGATGCTGGAGAGGATGTGGGGAAAAAGGGACACTAACCCACTGTTGGTGGGAATGCAACCTGGTAAAGCCACTATGGAAGTTAGTCTGGAGATTCCTCAGAAACCTGAATATAACCCTACCATTCAATCCAGTCATCCCACTTCTTGGAATTTACCCAAGGGAAATTAAATTGGCAAACAAAAAAGCTGTCTGCACCCTAATTTTTATTGCAGTTCAATTCACAATAGCTAAGACCTGGAACCAACCCAAATGCCCATCAACAGTAGACTGGATAAAGAAATTATGGGACATGTACTCTATAGAATACTATACAGCAGTCAAAAACAATGGAATCCGGTCATTTGCCACCAAATGGAGGAATCTGGAACACATCATGCTGAGTATAATAAGCCAGTCCCAAAGGGACAAATATCATATGTTCTCCCTGATCAGTGATGACTAACTGAGCATCAAAAAGGAAACCTGGTGAAGTGAAATGGACACTATGAGAAACAGTAACTTGATTAGCCCTTGTCTTCTCTGTTGCTGTACTTTATCCCTTTTTAGTTTTTTTTTTTTTTTTTTTTTTTTTTTTTTTGCTTAATACTATTGGGTGAACTCTGTAATTAACATACACTAATTCTTAGGTGTTTAAATTTAACTGAAAAGTGATCCCTGTTAAGTATAAGAGTGGGAATAAGAGAGAGAGGAGATGTACAATTTGGGACATGCTCAAGCTGACTTGTCTCAAATGGCAGAGTTAGAAACATACCGGGGGATTCCAATTAAATCCCATTAAGGTGGCAGGTACCAATGCCATATCACTAGTCCAATTGATCAATTTCAGGTCATAATAGATAATATTGATAGGTCTAAGAGTCAAACGGATCACATAAACAAGACTATTGTCTGCTAATACTAACTGATAGAATAAAAAAGGGAGAGATCGATCCAACATGGGAAGTGGGAGACACAGCAGACTCATAGAATGGCAGATGTCCTAAACAGCACTCTGGCCTCAGAATCAGCCCTTAAGGCATTCGGATCCAGCTGAAAAGCCCATGAGAGTATTTTAGGCATGGAAAGCCAAGACACTCTGAAAGAAAAAAAAAAAAAAAAACCCTAATGAAAGATCTCTGTGAGTGAAATCCCAGTGGAAAGAACAGGCCATCAAAGAAGGAAGTACCTTTCTCTGAAGGGAGGAGAGAACTTCCACTTTGACTATGGCCTTGAAATAAGATCAAAGTCGGCAAGCTCAGGGGTCTTCCATAGCCTTGGCAACGCATGACTAGAGCCTGGGGAGATTGCTGACGCCTTAAACAAGAGTTTCAATTTGCTAAGTCAACAGGAGTCACTGTGCAGTTACTCCTCATGTAGGATCTCTGTCCTTAATGTGTAGTTTAATGTGAATTAATGCTATGACTAGTGCTCAAACAGTATTTTTCACTTTGTGTACTGTGTTTGGGCAAACTGATGAAATCTTCACTTAATATATGCTAAATTTATCTTCTGTATATAAAGATAATTGAAAATGAATCTTGATGTGAATGGAATATGAGAGGGAGCAGGAGATGGGAGGGTTGTGGGTGGGAGGGAAGTTATGGAGGGATAAAAAGCCATTGTAATCCATAAACTGTACCTTGGAAGTTTATATTTACTAAATAAAAGTTAAAAAATTGTATAAATAATTCCACATTTTAAATGCATACAGTCTTGTAAACAATATGTTCCCTCAAATTACTGGCTTTATATCTTCTCTTTTCCAGATTCTCTCCTACACTTATTGGAAGAAATATTTTGGGCTCTGGAAATTATATCAAGACTAGTATTGCAGGAAAACTGGTGAAATGTGTCTGTGTCTTGGTGTCGATGGTTTACAAGACTGGACACAATTTTAAGAGGAGAAGAAGTGAAGTTGTATTTAAGTAAGAAGAGAATTTCTAAAGAGTAGGATCAGAGGGGCTTGTAGAAAGACTAACCTGCTGAGGTCTCACAAACTAAGGGTATTTGTATGCCCTTATCACATTATCTCCAAGGAACAAAAGCAGTGCTTATACATTAGTATACTGTGAGGGCCAGGAGCAGTCTTTTTTTTTTAAATATTTATTTATTTATTTGAAAGTCAGAATTACACAGAGAGAGGAGAGGCAGAGAGAGAGATGAGAGAGAGGGGAGAGAGAGAGAGAGGGAGAGAGAGAGAGAAGGGAGAGAGAGAGAGAGAGAGAGAGAGAGAGAGAGAGAGAGGTTGTCCATCAGATAGTTCACACCCCAATTGGCTGCAATGGCGGAATTGCACCGATCCAAAGCCAGGAGCCAGGAATTTCTTCTGGGTCTTCCACATAGGTGCAGGGGCCCAAGCACTTGGGCTATCTTCTCTGGCTGTCCCAGGCCATAGCAGAGGGCTGGATTGGAAGTGGAGCAGCCAGGTCTTGAACCAGCACCCATATGGGATGCCAGCACTTCAGTCCAGGGTATTAACCTGCTGTGCCACAGTGCTGGCTCCAAGGAGAAGTTTTAATGGAGCCCTTTCTAGCTTGTTCATATGTAAACCTAGAACTTGTTATCACAACCTAGACCCTGTCATCCTTGATAAGTATTTGTTACAAGGGCCTTCCATCCTGTTCTGTTTATTGTTGGGAAGGTGCTACAGTTTGTACATGCTGGCAGGGAGCTGTGGGATGTCTGGCCTGTTTTTAGTCTGGAGCTTCTTCACTTTTAAACGTTTACTTGTGTTTTTCTTTTTGTATTGATTTTAAAGGCAGAACAACATGGAGAAAGTGGGAGGTAGGGAGAAAGAGAGCAAGAACTAGAGAGAGAAGAGAAAGGATCTTCCTTCCAATGGTTGGGTCTCCAAAAGCCCACACCCAACAACCAGGGTTAGTGCAGACTGAAGTCAAGAGGAGAAAAATCCATGCAGGTCTCCCACATATATGGCAGAGACTTAAGTACTTCAGCCACCATCTGCTCTCAGGGAGGCGCTGGCAGGAAACTGAGAAGCAGAGAAGCTGGGACTCAACCAGGCATTCTATTATGGGATCCAGGCATGCAAGGCAACAGCTTAACATGTTGTGCCACAACTCCTGCCACTAGGAAGTCTTTTAAGTTTAGAAGTCCAAACTGCAAGGTGTCTGGTGCGTAACAAATTTTCCCGTGCAGAGGAATCAATTAATTCACAAGCTTTTATTGGGATTCTGCTCCCGGGCGAGGTTCCCCTGTCCCAACAAAGCAGGGGCAAAGGAAGTCGTGCATCAGAGGTTGGGAGGGCTCCTTTTATAGATACAGGGCATGGGGGTTAAAGGTTGAGGCAGGTTTGATCCTCATTGGTTGACCTTTAAGCACCTGTGGAGACCCTGACAAGGACTTTTCTTCCCAGGAAGTACAGGTAGGGACTCTCCATTATTGGAAGTATAGGCCTTCTCTCCTTGCGGATCCCAAAGCTACCACAAACTTACTGGACAAAGTTCATGTTGGGAAAATACTGCTCTATATAGTTAAACAAAAAAATATTTTTAATTCTTATTTATGAAGAATGATATAAACACAGGAGTTTTAAAACTATAACCTTCAGCATTCAGTGGGTATATTTCCAGCATATATATTGTGTTTAAAGTAAGAAGTGTTCCCCCCACTCACAGGCAGTGAGAGAGAGAGACAGAGAGAAAGGTCTTCCTTCTTTTCCGTTGTTTCACCCCCTGATGGTTGCTGCGGCTGGCGCACTGTGCTGATCCGAAGCCAGGAGCCAGGTGCTTCTCCTGGTCTCCCATGCAGGTGCAGGGCCCAAGCACTTGGGCCATCCTCCACTGCACTCCCGGGCCACAGCAGAGAGCTGGCCTGGAAGAGGGGCAGCCGGGACAGAATCCGGCACCCCGACCGGGACTAGAACCCGGTGTGCTGGCACCTCAGGTGGAGGATTAGCCCATTGAGCTGTGGCGCTGGCCGTAAGAAGGTCTTTAAAATGTATTTTGTGAATTTGACTTCCTGGTTTTATTTTCCTCAAACAAGAATATCTAGTATTCATTTTTTTAAAGATTTATTTATTTATTTGAAAGTCAGAGGTACACAGAGACAGAAGGAGAGGCACAGAGAGAGAGAGAGGTCTTCCATCTGCTGGTTCACTCCACAGTTGGCCACAATGGCCACAGGTGTGCCAATCTGAAGCCAGGAGCCAGGAGCTTATTCCAGGTCTCCCACGTGGGTGTAGGGGCCCAAGGACTTGGGCCAACTTCTACTGCTTTCCCAGGTCATAGCAGAGCGCTAGATCAGAAGAGGAGCAGCCAGGACTCAAACTGGTGTCCAGAGGAGATGCCAGCACCACAGGAGGTGGCCTTACCTGCTATGCCACAGCACAGGCCCCTCTAGTATCCATTTTATCATGAATAAGTGATGAGACAAACTTTATCTTGGTTTCTGTATTTGAAAAACAAATAATAACATCATTCCATTTGCTGTAGAAATGAAATGTGTCTATGAATATAAAATATTTAATTTGTTAATGCTTAGAATAAATGCAAGCTATAACTACATTTTAAATTAAAAACCTCCATTCTCTAATATATTGCATGAGAAGGGAGTATTCTAATTAAGAATATAGGAAGGAGATATATTTCAATATATAAAGTTAAAGCTATCTGTGCTTTGATTAGAAAAACACTAAGTATTCTAAACTTTCTTTAAATTTAAAAGCTATTTATTAAAAATCACTTAACCTTCCAAAAGCTTGACTGTTGTTAAATAAATTAATTGCAGCCTTCTTATAAAAAGGAGCGAGAATCAAAGTAAAATAAAGCATTATTTAAGTTTACAGTGTGAAAATCTGCAAGGCAGGATATTATTTCTAACTCCTAGAATCAGTGCTATTACCAAGGAATATAGAACACTTAATAAATCACAAGGTGTATAAAATTAATGACTCAAAAAAGACTTAAATCCTCAACTCATTTAAAAATCTGTCCTTAACATGAAAAATGCAAAAAGAGTTGCTATCTTGGAAGTGAAGAAGACCTCATTGAATTACTTATTGACAAACAGAAGGTAACAAAGTACTTGGTTCATATTGAAATGAATGTAAACAAGCAGAATGCATAACTTGCATTCCAGAGAAAATTAGAAAGTCTGCTTCTTCTGTTGAGTTTTATTATAAAAGTGAAAGAATCTGGGGTGATTTATTTAAATGGAACTAGGTAAAGAAGGCATGAACCAGCTGAAGATTTAAGAAGTTAGCATCATGTTGAAACAATGAAACCAGGGACTTAAAGAAACCCTCTCCCATGCCTTCTCAACAAACTTCAATAAGCAGCAGAACACACTAACAACCCATAACAGTTATCTGCCTGCCTATTGCATAGTAACGTGCTATCCCATAATAGCCTTCACTTAAAAATCTGCTAATTAGTTTCCTGATAAAACTAGACAAAGCAAGTTGTAGTCAAAATTGTGACAAAAGTCTGTGCAGATCAACTCAGACTGAAAATCATTTTATGGTTGATTATAAGGTTAAACGCCACACCTCTCATGAAGTTTTAGCAGCCATCTTTGAAGATACATCTCATGGTAAAGCATGATTTGTTGATACATATACTTAGAGAACATTCCATCCCCCTTTTCTCTTCACCTGTCATGTTCCATCATTTAGTGTTACCTAGTTACAGGCCAGTTGATCTAACTCTAAATTCCCAAACACCCTTTGAATGGGAAGATGGATTTGGGTTTTCTTCCTTGTCTCCTTACAGTGCTGCCTTGTAATAATAAAACTTCTTTTTCTCAAAACACACAGCACCTGTTGTTTGCTTCCTCTTTTGGAAGTGGGTTCATGCTGGGCAGACCCATTGCTAGGCAACAGGACTAAGAAGGTACATATGTTTAGCAGCTCAATGTTATCACCTCCTAATTTTCCTCTAAAAATAATGATACCAAACTACAAGAATATAAAAACACAATTTCCATTGCTAGGACTGAGGAAAAGCATCATAGAACACAACAAAATGTGTTAAAATTCAAAGAATATATGAGATGATTAACTTTAAATGTCAACTTTCCTGAATTACAGAATTTAGAGAAAGCTGGTGGAGTATATTTTTGTGTGTTTCCGTGACTGTGTTTCCAGAGGAAATTGTTATGTGAGTATGAGCGGACTAAGTGGTGATGTGGTAGGTAATGTGCTTCCTAGGTTTTATTTTAAGTCCTTTCAGTGCATGAGATAAGAATTCAAAGCAGAAGCATAACTGAGATACCTAAGGAGAGCAGAAATTATTTAAAGTGAAGCAGTGGGCATATACTCGGGTGAATAGAGGCGATCTCATAAGGAGAGATACCATCAGGAGGCCAGAATCCTGACCATGGAAGAGAGGATGAGAGAGGCCAGAGAAGGAAAGCCAAAAAGGCTGCTCCCATGTTCAATGATTCCTTCTATGAGCATAAGGGTGGTACTCTAGTTGAATATACAAGCTTCATGGACGATAGTTGGGGTTTAGTGTGTCTAAGGTTTTCTGGGAGCATCTGGCATTTCCATGTGGAGTTTAGACTATGAGTATTCATCATCATCTCTTCTTTCCCAGTATGGCAGTTGCAGGTGCATCACAGAAAAGTGGGTATACTAGATTGAAATGCAAGAGAATGAATTTAAACTGCAAGTCTGTAAGACATGAATTGTGGGAAAATCATCCAGAGATTTATTTACCCTAACTCCCTGCCTTTTCCCTATATCAGTGAGATTTGACTTTTGTGTGGTCAGGCACTATCTAGTGAGTTGGAATTCCAGAGAGAACAAAAACAGTGGAAGGTTTAATTGATCTCCTCTCATGGATCAGAAATACACTATTTCCCTGCCATTTGAAATTCCATGCTTTCCAGAATTTTAACCTCAGGACTTATACCAGTGGACTGGGTATGCTACTTGCATTCCAAGGTCTTCAGCTTACAGATGATCTGTGCTGGAAATTTACTGCTTACATAATTGGATGAGCCAATTCCCCTAAGAAATCTATTCTTGTGTATCCATATATATTTATATATACCCTATTGGTCCTGTCCTCTGCAAAACCCTAATATAGTTTGTAGCCTAAATTAAAAAAATTACCCAGGCTTTCCTTCAGGTACACAAGATAATTGAAAAACCTAGAAACCTTGCTGCCTCACTCTAACTATTATCTTTCTTCTGAGTTAGAGACTCGAGTTAATATCTCTCCTCAAATACCAATCAAGAAATAGCTCAAAAACAATTAATACCTAAAATACAGGCAGGAACCACTCAGTTCCACAAATATTAAATATGAACATGTGAAAACACAATGTTCCTCAACCTGTCCTTTATTTCACTGCATAAAATCTTGAGAAGGAATATTATGTTAATGTGCAAATCCACATGAAATGTAGAGATGAAACCCAAATCAAGGCACACAGTATTATCCTTCACCCTTTTAATCTCAAAACCTTATTGAGTAGCAGGGACATTTAATGATCTTAGAAAGAAAAATAGATGCCCATACAAATGATTTTCTTTTTATAGTTTCTTGCCTTGCTTGGTACCTGCTTTTCTGACTGCCTTCTTTCTTTACAAATGCACCCGGGTTTTGGAGTCTGAGAAAGTTTGAGAGAAACTATTCTAGCCTTCAACTGCATGTAATATTCTGCATTCATCTCTTCTCTAAATTTTATAACCATACTGCTATACTCTTTAGTGACTTAATGTGATCTCTAGACATCTGACAGCTATCCCCAAACCAAATTCATTTTCTACACCATTCTTCCTCCGTTATGAACAGTTTTGCTCCTGTTTTCCTTATTTATTTTCAGAATGCTAATGAGACATGCATGTTAGAGAATTATAGATTCTTCTTAAATTTTGAAGAGTTCTTGTCATTCTCTCTCTCAGTCTCTCCTTCTGTCTCTCTCTCTGCCCCTATTTCTAGGTGTTTCTTTGTCATCTAATATAACACAGTCAATTATGTCTAGTAGTCTAAATTTTAAGGCAATCTCTAATAAACTATTCAAAATTGTATGTGAAGAAATCAATTACTAGTTATAGAAGAAGGAACTTTGCAGAAAAACTGAAATAGAATTGATGTGACCTCTTTATATCAAGACATAATGTAAAACCTGTTAATATAAAGAGTACATTGAAACAGAGAAATAGACTAGGAGTTAGTAATCAGATTATCTACTCATAGCAATGTGGATAGATTCTGAAAGCAATTTGAAAATTAAGTAAACAAATAAAGCTATAGAATGAGAAAAATAGTATTTAGGTATATTAAGAGTATACTAATTTCTTACAATAATACACAACTCCTGTAACATCCACAATAATGCACTACAAATATGTGAAAATGTTCTCGTTTGTAGAAGAAAAGAAGACAAATGAGGAGTAGGATCAAAGATACAATTTTCAGTTAAGTGGCAAAAAAATCAATAACCAGAAAAGATGTTTGCCCAATTTGGTAATGATTTTGTTTCATGAATACAGAGCTATGATTAATTTAAGTGTTCTGAACTGGGCATTCCAAAAACTAAGAAAAATTCCAGTGTCCAAGAATTCTATTTTCCCCTTCCAACACATCTTATTTCTTTCTAATTTACTATATATATATATTTTTTTTTTTTGACAGGCAGAGTGGACAGTGAGAGAGAGAGAGAAAGAGAGAAAGGTCTTCCTTTGCCGTTGGTTCACCCTCCAATGGCCGCCGCGGTTGGCGCGCTGCAGTCAGCACACCGTGCTGATCCAATGGCAGGAGCAGGTGCTTCTCCTGGTCTCCCATGGGGTGCAGGGCCCAAGCACTTGGGCCATCCTCCACTGCACTCCCTGGCCACAGCAGAGAGCTGGTCTGGAAGAGGGGCAGCCAGGACAGAACCGGCGCCCTGACCGGGACTAGAACCCGGTGTGCCGGCGCCACAAGGTGGAGGATTAGCCTGTTGAGCCGCGGCGCCGGCCCTATATATATATTTTTTAAATCACCATAGAATACCAAATAAATTTTCAAAAATTGTCCTTAAATTTATCTTTCCAGGACATAAACATACTCTTCCCTCATCTCTTTTTACTACTTTGTTGTGTTATTGGTTTAAAAAGTAATTCATATACATTGTTAAATAATAGTGTTGTATTTATTTTCCATTGTTGTATAACAAATTAAGCCAAATGAACAAATTATTATTGAACTGTTAGCTTACAATTCTGTAGGCAGAAAGCCAAGGAGAATGTGGCTGTGCTCTTTGTCAGGGTCTCAAGGGCTCAAATCCAGATGTGAGACAGATTAGATTCTTAGCTGAAAAGTTCTAGTGATATTTCCATTTTTTTCAAAAGACTTATTTATTTGAAAAAGTCACACACACACACACATGCACACACTGAGAGAGAAAGAGAAGAGAAAGAGATAGCACTATCTTCAATTTCTTGATTCACTTTCCGAACGACTACAGTATCTCGGACTGGAATAGGCTGAAATCAGAAACCAAGAACTCCATATTGGTTTCCCACATGGGTAGCAGGAATGCAGGCAGAGGAACCATCATTCATTGCCTCCTCAATGCATCAACAGGGAACTGGATTGGAAATTGAGCAGCCTGGACTTTAATTGGCACCCTAATGCTGGATGTGGAGCACTCAAGCTTTGGCCTAACCTACTGCATCACAATGTTGGTGCGGAGATTATTCTAATTTACAGAATTCTGTTCCTATTGTTTTAGCCTGAGTTTTAATTTCCTCACTGCCTAAAATCAGGAGAAGCCTCTCACATTCTTTGGTGTATGACATCCTACATTTTCACTACAGCAATATTCCAGTGAACCCTTATATGTTTTGAATCTCTGATGTCTTTTATAAAGTTGGATGTTTAGAATTAATTTTAAAGCTCTGCATGAATAGGCCTAAATGGATTTCCTTATATTAAGACCAATCGAAATTTTATCTTAATTTTATTTGAGTATTCACTTTTTGCTGTATAAGTGAGCTATCATAAGAATAATTGCTCATCAAGCTTGACCCATTTTCAAGAAAAGATTATGTAAAAGTCAGTGTCATTAGAGCTCATCTTACAATTATGCCCTTCCCAATGTGTCTTCTGGTTCCCAGTTCTAATGTATGTCTCCCATGAAGAATACATTTATTCTATCTCTAGATTTCCAAAAATACTCTCATTACAGGAACACCTCAAGTTCAAATGTTTCCTCATCTCACTCTGAGTCTCATCTATATTCTCTAAACCAGTGTTGGATAATGCTCTTGGGTATAATATTCTTTGTCCTTTGTGAACCTGAAAAAACAAGGCACAAATTATCTATACTCAAAACTCCAACATAAATGATGGAAGTCATAGGATAATAGTTGTAGACCTTTGCTTTAAAAAATGGAAAAACTGAAGATGAAATGTAAGCAGTTCTGAAATCTACTACAAGTCTACTCAAGCTGGAGTCTCTTGGCTAAGTTTCATGGATTCTGCATGATTTTTAACTCCAAACTGTGGGGTTTTTTCTCCCTTTGGACTCGGATCCAACGTCAGATTCAGCCTTCACTTTTTGTGATTAGTTACCCTTCTTTGCAGCTAAATAATTTTATCAACCTGTTGGATACAAATAGATTGTGGAGAGTCAGCAGCATCCTTTAATTTTGTACTCTTCTGATAAGTTTCATTCTAAAGACTAATATCTGGCATCCTTTTTTCTTCTCCTAGCACTGAAACCCAAATCCCTGTTCCTTCTCTATAAGTATTTAAATAGTTTTTTTCATTATTCATCAGTTTTGAACCATTGGAGATCTATGTCTTGTTTTACTGCATACAATTTCATCTCTCTTATATCCTCTTCAGCTTATTCTATTTTTAAAAGATTTATTTATTTATTTGAAATGCAGAGTTACAAAGAGACAAAGGCAGAGAGAAAGTTCACTTTTTGGTTCACTTTCCAAATTGCCACAAATGCCAGAGCTGGGTAGATCTTAAGGGGCCAGGAGCTTTTTCGGGGTGTCCAACATGGGTTCAGGGGCCCAAGGACTTGGACCATCATCTACTGCTTTCCTAGGCCATAGCAGAGAGCTTGGATTCGATTCAAAAAGGCGCCCATATAAGATGACTGCACTGCAGGCAATGGCTTTACCCATGACGCCACAGCACTGTCCCCCAACTTATTCTCATTCATGTAATTTAAAATCTGTGAATAGTATAGGTCGCTTTTCAAGTATTTGGGCATGATTGTGTTAATTGCTTCCCCATTGCAGATTTTCTAAATTTTTCATTCTTCGCTTTCCCTTAATTCCCATTACTAGACCCTAGTGAGTATATGGTGGGTAGGTACTGGTGTGTGTGTGTGTGTGTGTATGCCAATGTATGGTGAGGAGGTACCTCACCATATATATATATATGTGTCTGTGTGTGTGTGTATATATGTATATATATATAGGGACTATGTATGAGTGTGAGTATGTGGTGGGAGGGACTCAGTGTGAACATATGTGAGTGTAAGCAACTGGGTTTACGTTGGGTAGGAACTGTGTGTATGTGTATGTGTGAGTGTATGTGTGTATGATGAGTAGGTACTGTGTGTGTGTAATAAGTGTGAGTGAGTGCATAGTAGGGAAGTATATTTGAGGGAGGGAAGGGTTTAGCTTTCTTCTACATGGACTGCAAAGCACATCCATTCATTTTACTAAAGCAGACCTTACATCCACATATACGGAGTTAATCAAATGGAATGTAATTTCTGAAATTCATTGCAATAGCAGGATACCTCTGTACATTAAAAATTAAACTAGTAACTCAAGCAATTCTACAATGTCACAAAATAACTCTAACAAATATAACACAAATCTTATTAATTCAAGCAAATTGTGTCAGATCCCAAAAGACAACATAACTTTTCCTCTCTTCTGTGACCACATATGGCACAGAAAGTTTTTTTGAAAAGCAATTCATTTTTTATTCTTTCCATTTTCTGTAGTAGTACATATTAATTGAAAAACTAGATATTTATTAAATACAGAATATATAAGTCAAATTTCTCAAACTTAAGAATAAGTTGCACTTCCCTTCAGGATACAGGTATCTTGTATATTCAGCAAATGTATATGCAGTGGGAGCTTATTCAATGACATGAATTTCTCTGGGCCTCCTAGCATGGCAAACATGTAACGATCCTATTGACAAGTGGCTAAATTTGCAAATGGCAGATTGTGTTCTAAAGAAAAACGGGATGATTTGGTAGCAGGGCAATCGGTAATCACAGTATGTCAAAAGAGGGGCTTCAGACTTCAATGTTTAAAAAGTTTAAGAAAGCCCTGTCTGAGCTCTAAGACCCAAATCTCTCCTTATTTGTCTTTGAGTACAGATCTATTATTCAGTCTTTTTTATTAAATAATACCAATGCTCAAATTGCAGAGCTTCAATTCTATCTTAATGTATTTTTTGCTATTGTTAAGTTAAAACTGTATTTTGACCAGCTCTGTGGTGTAGTAGGCTAAGCCTCTGTCTACAGGGCTGGCATCCTACATGGATGCCTGTTCATGTCCCAGTTGCTCCTCTTCCAATCCAGCTCTTTGCTTATGGCCTGGGAAAGCAGTGGAAGACGGCTCAAGTCCTTGAGTCCCTGTATCCATGTGGGAGACACAGAAGAAGCTCTTGGCTCAGTTTCAACCATTACAGCCATTTGGGCAATGAACCAGCAGACAGACAAGCTCGCTCGCTCTCTCTCTCTCTCTCTCTCTCTGTCTCTCCCTATCTCTCTCTGTAAATCTACCTCTCAAATAAATATTTTTTTTTTTACAAAAGGAAAAATATATTTTCTAAAGTATAATAATATGATTCTTCATACCATTTTAAAGACACAATTTAGGGCAAATATTGATTACACAATATCTATACATCACACCAATTTACGCATGAGAGAACTGTGGATTTAAGTAATTTAATCAAGTCACCTAATTAGTATGCGATGTGACCCTCATTTGGACAGGCCAGAATGTCTAGCACATCGGTGTTCTATGCCCAGGATTTCTTTCTTTTTTGTTTTTCTTTTAAACATTCAAATAAAAATTGGAGTTTAGTTTGACCTTGACTGTCATTTACACCGGATTATGTGTCCATTGGGAGAAAAAAATATCAAAAGATGTTATAGGTGATATTTGGGAAATCAGATTTTGAATTCAAAAATGATGTTTAAAATGATGTTGAAATATTTGTCTGAGACCTTGAATGAAAATCTGAATGAAAATAAATATATAGAAAATTAAATTATAATGTTTGCATAAAATTTGCTTTAAAAAAAGAACTGTGGAGGCCAGCACCACTGCTCACTAGGCTAATCCTCTGCCTGTGGCGCCAGCACAGCAGGTTCTAGTCCCGGTCAGGGCACCGGATTCTGTCCTGGTTGCTACTCTTCCTATCCAGCTCTCTGCTGTGGCCCAGGAGTGCAGTGGAGGATGGCCCAAGTCCTTGGGCCCTGCACCCACATGGGAGACCAGGAGAAGCACCTGGTTCCTGGCTTCAGGTCAGCGTGGTGCGCCAGCCGCATCGCGCAGGTCACAGCGGCCACTGGGATGTGAACCAAGGGAAAAGAAAGACCTTTCTCTCTGTCCCTCTCTCTCACTGTCCACTCTGTCAATAAAAAAAAAAAAAAAAAAAAAAAAAAAAAAAAAAAAAAAAAAAAAAAAAACCTGTGGAAGAAGAGAATTAGTTGGGGATAAGCTGCTAGAACATTTAGGAAATCTATAGTTGGGGAGTTTCTTGAGAGAATTGAATGGCTTACAACATTTGTGCCTGAGGTTGGATCAAGAAAAATCCAATCTTTTGGAGTTCGGCATTGGGCATCAAGGAGCCAAAGAAAAGCATAATAGCACTGCTTGGGAGACAGGAAATTATAAATGCCATAGCAAGTGAATGCCCCAAAAGAGGTGATTACTGGGCCCGAGTCCAGCTTTAATTTATCTAATTGAATTAAGTGACAATTATTTCTACCATCTTTTTTTTTTTTAAAGATTTATTTATTTGAAAGGAAGAGTTAGAGAGGGAGGGAAAAATAAAGAGAGAAAAAGAGAGAGACCGAGAGAGATCTTTCATTGCAGGTTCATTCTCCAGGTAGTTTCAACCACCAGGGCTGGGCCAAGCTAAAGCCAAGAGACACTAACTTCATCCTGGTCTCCCTCGTGCATGGCAGGAGCATAAATACTTGAGCAATCTCCACTGCTTTTCCCAGTCCATTAACAGGGAAGGTCCATTAACAGGATTGGAAGTGGACTAGTTAGCACCCATATGGGATGCTAGATTTGCAGACAGAAAATTTACCTGCAATACCACATTGCCAGCCCTGGTTTTTATCAGTTTATCATCTTTTTATGTGACATTACAATTATTGGAAACCTACTTTCTAATTATTCAATTTTCCTTTAAATCCAGACACAGAATGGTGGATGATAGATGATTAGATAGATAGATAGACAGACAATAGATCAATTGATAGATAGCTACATAGTATGACTATATTTTATACATAATTGCTTTTTTAAAATTTTATGTAAATATGTATTTATTTGCTAAATAGGAGAGAGACAGACAGATAGATGGACAGAGCTCTTACCTACTGATTATTTTACAAATACACACAATAACTGTGGCTGTGTTACAGGAGATGGCTAATGAAAGGTTCTTGTCTTCATGCAAGAAAAAATTTTCATGTAGGAGACAGAGAGTAGCAGTGATCATGGTAGTCAAATTTAATGAAAAGAATACACTTAACAGATCAGGCAGTCATATCAGGAAATAACAGAGTACCCAGTCTGTATTCAGACTGCAGTTTTATAGATATGAGTATGGACTCTCTGTTGCTCCCCCCCCCCCATCTTCTCCAATAGTGCTGGAAGGAATTCTTTCTGGACATGATGAAATTCTTCCCTGAATTTCATTAGCACAGTACTTTTGGACCTAATAAACCCTTTGGCGCAGGGTGGGGAAGAAGGAGCGGGCTAGGACCCACCTAATAAGGTCACCCAACAAAGGTGAAACTTAATGTGCAAAAGCTGGCCTGTTTCTCAGACTTGGTTCTACAATTTTTCCTCATTCAGCAGCACGAAAATTCTCATTTTCTTCAAAAATTTCCATTTTCTTTATTTCCTCTCAGACACATAAGTTAATGTCTACGGTGGTACCTAACAACTGTACCAAAGGTGAGAGCTAGAAATTCAATCCAGGTTTCTTATATGAGTGGCAAGGACCCAAGGACTAGCAAAGAGCCCTTATCTGATGTCTATCTTGACAGGAAGGAGGAATTGGAAGTGGAATTTGGGCAATAGATCCAGGTATACAGGTTAAGCTAAGTACCCTCCCCAATATGATTGTTTTTGTACTGATTTTATTAAAGGAATACACAACAGGTGATTATTAAATACAAATGTTAATTTACTATAGATGAGTAAACCACTATTAGCACTTCTGTTCATTGTCATGTATTAATTAGCAATCAATATAGAGATGATGTCAAATTTAATGGCTGCATTAATGAAGGTAAACATTCTTGGTGATTTAAAATGTACTCACCAAAAACAGTCTGTCAATGCTGCTGTGAAATAGATTGACAAATTATTTCACAGAAAAAATTATTTCTTCAGAAATGAAGTTTTTTCAGTTTTAACAATTTTACTCAGTAAACGTGCCTTTAAAGCGCTACAGACCACTGAAAGAAAATATATTTGACAGAAAACATTTATGGTAAGAACCTGACTTGATCAGTGACATCACATGAGACTCACGCAATTGATGTATGTGAAAGAAATGTGGGTTGTTCCAGAGCTTATTGCACCTTTTGTACTGGACTGGCACTATACACAATTGTTTACAGAACAGCCAACCTGATTATGTTGATATAAGGAATTGGAGAGAAAAAAAATTAATATCTTGACATTTTAAAACAAAAATATAACCAATGAAAATGAAGTCAAGTATAAAAGAGTTGAAAAACATATTCCAATGATGAATTTAAACATAAATTTATGCCATCTTTTTAAAAAAATCATTTACCCTCCCAGTTAAGTCTTGTATTTAAGGAGAGCTTTCTCTACCCTGTGGGGAAAGCATATTTCTGAAGTTCTTGTTTTTTATAAATACCTTTGATCACTTTATCTTATTTTTATGATGTTTCTCTCTGTTTCCTTAATTCTTGACAGATTAAAATGCTTTTTCCTGTCTGGAACCTCTTGAGATAAGGACTGTTTTTTGTTTGTTGGTTGTTTGTTTCTCATAACATCAGAGACAAATTGTTAACTCCGCCATATCATAAAGAGCCGCTCGGAGTTCAAAAATGTGAGAATAACTATTTGCCCTTAATCCAAAAGTCATTCCCTTTGTTCTAATGACAAACTGGAAATGTGCAAAAAAAAGGACATAAGAGGAAAATACATTTGGGTGAATATGCTACAATATGTCTTCCGAATTTATCATGGAAAAATACCGAAAGTCTGGTAGACAAGGCATCTCTATGCTGAGAAAAGTTACAGGTTAAAAGAGCAAAGAAATACCTTTTATGTCTAAAATTTTGGAATCCAACTCATCAGTAGTTAATATTCTGTTTGCTTTCATGTTCTCTTGCTCTTTCACCTTTATTTCTTAATGTATCACCATGCCTAGAATAATATAATTTCACCATTCTGAAACATTTTAGTACTATTTCCAAAATATTATTTCAACTCTTCCCTGGGAATATGTTTCCTCCACTTTTTTGCTACTATTTTCTCCCATGATAAAGCAGTGTTTTCCATTCCCTATTCAACTATCTTGGAATCTCCTAGATAAATTAATGACATAAACATAAGAAGCGAAACTTTAAAACTACTAAAAAAACATAAAAGTGAAACTATGCCATATTGTTCTGGTTAATATGTTTTATCTTATATTTAGACATATTTCCAGGGTATGCTGGGAAATGAGCAAGTTTGTTCTTGGAATTCTTGGTGATGTTGGATAAGACTGGTTTTTAAAATTTCATCTTTTCTCATTTATCATGACACTTTATAAAGCTTTCTGTGTAATCGTAGTTACAACTGTGGCTTATCTAGCTCTTGTATGCTAATTAACATGAGGGGTACCTCAAAAAGACCTTGGAAAATGAAATTAACAGAAGTTCATTTTAGTGCAAACATTTTTTCATTTCTTTTTTAAAAATATTTATTTATTTTTATTTGAAAGTCAGAGTTACACAGAGAGAGGAGAGGCAGAGAGAGAGAGGTCTTCCATCTGATGGTTCATTTCCCAATTGGCTGCAATGGCAGGAGCTATGCTGATCCGAAGCCAGGAGCTTCTTCTGGGTCTCCCACATGGGTGCAGGGGCTCAAGGACTTGGGCATCTTCTACTGCTTTTCCAGGCCATAGCAGAGAGTTGGATTGAAAGTGGAGCAGCCGGGTCTCGAACCGGCACCCATATGGGATTCTGGCACTTCAGGCCAGGGCGTTAATCCACTGCACCACAATGTCAGTCCCACAAATGTTTTTTTTTTTTTTTTTTTTTTTTTTTCAAATCCATTCATGCAAAAATTTTGAAAAATTTATGGGAAATATGTGTCAGGTAAAAACTATGCATGGATTTCAAAATTATTCACACCAAAAGAAAAAATATATTTAACTTCATTTTCCATGATCTTTTTGAAATAACTTTGTGTAATTTCCTCCCTGTTTACCTTTAATGACTCTCAAAATTTCCATCAAGAAATATATACAGAACCATTCTATTCACTATGTAGAAAACTAAGTTGAGGATGCTTAAAGCAGAGTATAGTCATTGAAGTTTGAGCAATAATCTATGAAAATGTATATAATTAATAACATTCCTTTTAATTCTTCAGGAAAAATGATGTATGTCACATGAAGATTTCTACAGTCAATGTTATTGTTTTACCATCAATATGTTATATTCATATTACAGAAATAGTTCTCTGTGATCAGTTAAGATGTATTTTTTTTAAAAGATTTATTTATTTATTTGAAAGGCAGTTACAAAGAGAGAAAGAGAGAGACAAACAGACAGGCAGAGAGAAAGAGAGAGACAGACGGAGAGGTATATCTTTTATTCACTTGTTAGAGGCCGTAATAGCAGGAACTGAGCCAATACAAAGCCAAGATCCAAGATCTTCATTGGGGTCTCCCATATGGGTGGCAGGGGACCAAGCACTCAGACCATCTTCTGATACTTTCCCAGGGAGATGGGTCAGAAGTGGAGCAGCTGGAACTTGAACTGGTACCCATACGGAATACTGATGCCATTACCTGACACACTGGCCCCAAGATGTATTATTTAAGGGAAGCAAAAGCCAGGGGAATTATTTTAATAATTTTGGTATTTTTAAAAACAAAAAGCAATTCAAATCAATTGGCAATCTACAAAAAGAGTTAAAGAGTTTAAAAGCTATTATTAAAATTGCTACATTGGTCTATTATGCTATGTTATATATGGGAAAATTTTATTAAGAATTTTATTTTAATCGGCTTATAGATAAGATTGTCCATAAATTTAAGCTGCTAAATTTAATCAAAGATACATTTTAATTCATGTGACCTGAATAATTGTGTGTTAATTAAAGAGGTCAACCAATGGCATTAAGTACAACAAAAAAAATACTAAAAGGAATAAAGTAGTAAGTTGTTCCTTGACAGTCAGGACAAGGTCTGATCAAGTCATTGTTTCTCAAAGTGTCCATTTCATTTCAACAGGTTAAATGTGAATTTCCACTCCACACATTGAGTTAATTATAAAAAAATATACTATATAAGATGAACAAAATATTTAGGTACATAATAAGGTTAATTACATAATTTTAGTGGAAGACTGATTAAGCACTAACAAAAAATAACTTCTAAGGAAAATTAACTTCCACAAAGATAATTAAATGCATCAGAAAAAGCAACTTAAGGGAAAGACCACATAGTGAAAATATAACATGCTACTTTGGACAGGGAGTGTATATTTAAAATTAATATTATCGCTTGACCTTATTCACATCAACAATAAGACTATCCCTGTGCCTACCTTGAAAGTTGTGATTTCTCAGTGAAGTTTTCTTGGCAGCTTTGCAAATTTGCAAGTATGCAAAATAACTATAATAGATGTCATATCTTTCAAATGTATTAGTGATCCATCTTGCCATTTTCTAAGATTGAGCATTGACATTATTTTATATATGTTTAATTTCTGAATTAAAATATATAGCTTATTTTTATTTTTTAAACAATTTTCGGGAGGCCAGTTCTGTGACATAGAGGGTTAAGTCACAGTCTCCAGTGCCAGCATCCCAAATGGACACCAGTTTGTGTTCGAAATTCTCAAATTCCGATCCAGGTTCCTACTAATGCACCTGGGAAAGCAGCAGAAGATGGGCCAAGTGCTTGGGCCCTTGCACCCATGTGGGAGACTCAAAAGAAGCTCTGTCTCCTGTCCCAGCCCCAGCTGTTGCAGACATTTGGAGAGTGAACAAGCAGATGGAAGATATCTGCCCCGACACCCATCTGTAATTCTGCCTTACAAAGAAAAAAAAAGAAACATGCTTTAAAATGTATTTGAAAGAGTAACAAAAAAAGGAAAGACACACACACACACACAGAGAGAGAGAGAGAGAGAGAGAGATTCTGTCTATCCACTGGTTTACTCACCAAATGTTCACAACAGCTGGGTAGGGCCAGCCCAGAGCCAGGTCTCTGAATGCTCCATGTATGTAGCATGGACTCAAGTGCTTGAGCTATCATTTGTTGCTTCCTGGATACATTATCAGTAAGCTAGGTCAGAAGAAGGGGTGGTGCATAAGTCCAGGAACTTTTTAAAAGGATATGTGGGTCCCAAATGGCAGCTTAACCTGCTGAACTATAATACCTGCACCTACACATTTTATTTACAATGATTACAATAAAATATTTTGTCACACATTAGAAAATATTTACACATAAGAAGAAAACCAAGAAAATGTCTTTCAATTGCTGTTCTCGTTAATACTGAGAAGTACTAGAAAAATCAATTGTAAAACTCTATAAGCTTTTGTGAAAAGAATTAAGGACACCATTGAATGACTAAATATTTGGTCATTTAGAGATCAGTATTCATCATTTTTATTTAAAAAAGAGATGTAACACATCAGTGCAAATATAGGCTCACATATTTATAATGAGAAATAATATTTAATTTGTCATACTTTTCCAATTTTATTTTTTTATTTCTACCTCTTTTTTCAAATACACAAATTATATTGACTCAAGCAAAATACTTTCTTAAACCCATGAACTGAATTATAAGAATATTTAATTTTTTAAAACTCAATCTTACTAAGCTGTTGGGAGGTACATGGTTTTATATGCCTAAAATTTTTATGATTTTATTAGTATTCCTGCAGACTTGAGAAAGAAAACATTAAGAGAGAGTACTGGGGACAGAGTATAAGGTATATGAAAGATTCCATTACATTTTACAATTACTACATACCTATCGTGATATTGTTTTATAAAATTAGATAGATATATACTAATCAGTTTTTATTCACAAGACCTCTCAGCACCCAGCCTACCTATCATAATGTTGGACTGAGTCAAAAATTCCATGCTGGAACTTTATTATTTTCTCTATGGCTTCCAAAGATCAAAAAAATTTTCAGATTGTAGCTAAGGATTCAATATTAACCTTTATGCCACACAAAACTGCAGGCCTGTTGAGTATCTTTAGCTGACAGTCACAGAGGCTAATGATTGATGAACTGACACTTTGCAGGCCCAGTTTCCTAGGAGTTATGGCATTCTCAGACTAACAGTAAAAAGAGAAAATTGCATGTTGTTATGCCTAAAGAAAAAAAAAAAAAAAAAAAAGGTCTTTCCCCATTTTATATCTGACCTTGCTTCCATGGAGACTCACAGGTGTTCTGCTCTGCATTAGAAGAAAAATAGACATAAGCACAGGGTTTTGATAGAGTTTCTATATGGTGTATATTTTCTACTTTGTGCCATAAAATGTATATTTTGTTAGCTTGAGATATCCAAAATAATTAAATCACTAATTGAAAATTAAAGATTTAATAAGATCTACAGTCATTATACTTAGATTTTATTCTGTAAAATATCCAGGTTGTGACAAATTATTTTATAGGTTAAAAGTCTATCGAAGTCTTTGAATGTTTTCTTTCTTAAGCTGACATAATTTGACCTGTTTTGAAATCCATTTTGGGATCTCAGCAGGACCAGGCATCTATGGAAATTAAAGTGTTTTTCTCTTTTGGTTTTTGCTTTTCACAACTTTATAGTTAACTCAATCTACTTGAAGCTATTTTTGATTAAGAAGCTAGCTTCAGGTCTATACTAAATTGTTCCATTTTAAAGTATAAAAATCTGATTTTTCTGATGTTTACAATTTTCTGGTGGCGGAAAAAAATACCTGCAAGAAAAAAAAAATGTTTTTATTCTGTTTCCTGGAAAGATAGAAAAAAATCGAAGTAAAATAAAATACTTTAATTTTCTCAGACAGCTAAAAGTTTCTGCCTGAACCCTTTTTCTCCATTTGAAAAATAGTCTCAAATTTTACAGAAGAAAAATAATGTATATAGTACTAGTAGTCCATGTACTTAAAAAAAATTGCTACTTGGATATATCCCCTCAAAATAGTCCTTTTAGACACGAATTAAAAGAAAAAAAAATACTCGCCAAAAATAGTACATTAAATGAACTGGTGACAAAATGCTTACAGGATCTTTTTTTTTAAAGATTTATTTTCACTTATTTGAAAGATATAGTTACAGGCAGAGAAAAGACAGAGAGAGCAAGATAGATCTTCCATCTGTTGATTCAGTGATAATATGCGGAAATAGTAATTTATTTCTTCAGAAGAATGTATAAGGTATACCAAGTAAGACAAGGGAAGAGTGTTATTGTGTGCAAATATACATAAGATTTGTCTTTAAAAACAAAACAGATGAGGCCAGCGCCGCGGCTCACTAGGCTAATCCTCCACCTTGCGGCGCCGGCACACTGGGTTCTAGTCCCGGTCGGGGCACTGATTCTCTCCCGGTTGCCCCTCTTCCAGGCCAGCTCTCTGCTGTGGCTAGGGAGTGCAGTGGAGGATGGCCCAAGTCCTTGGGCCCTGCACCCCATGGGAGACCAGGAGAAGCACCTGGCTCCTGCCATCGGATCAGTGCGGTGCGCCGGCCGCAGTGCGCCGGCTGCGGTGGCCATTGGAGGGTGAAACAACGGCAAAAGGAAGACCTTTCTCTCTGTCTCTCTCTCACTGTCCACTCTGCCTGTCAAAAAAAAAAAAAAAAAAAAAAAAACCAGATGAGTATGTGGCCTGGAAGTTAGGATGCCAATTGAGATCTCTGCTTCGAATAATGATTTGTCTGGTTTCAAGGCCAGGTCCCAGCTCCTGATTCCAGTTATCCACCCATGCAGACCCTGAGAAACAGCAGGTGATGCTTTAAATAGTGGGGTCCCGGCCACCTGCACACTTGGACTGAGTTCTTGAGTCCCAACTTTGGCCTGACCCCACCCTGAGTTCTTCAGGATTTGGGGAATGTACCAGTTAATGGGCTCCCCACCACTCTCTCTCAAACTCCTTCTCTCAGAATTCTTGAGTGAAAAAGTGAAAACAAAAACAAAGAAGGACATTTTGCTGAAAGAATTACTCCTTGGACCACAGGTTGGGGAAGAAATGTGAACTGGTATTTTCAAGTCATTCTAGAGTTGAAATAATGTGTAATAATCAGAAATGATTCACTGTATCCTTTAAGTATCTATAAATATAAAATTTCTTTTTTTTTTTGAATGATTGATTTTTTTTCCTTTTTTTAACTTTTATTTAATGAATATAAATTTGCAGTGTACAGCTTATGGATTACAATGGCTTCCCCCCCCCCCATAACTTCCCTCCCACCCGCAACCCTCCCCTCTCCCGCTCCCTCTCCCCTTCCATTTGCATCAAGATTCATTTTCAATTCTCTTTATATACAGAAGATCAATTTAGTATAAAGATTTCAACAGTTTGCACCCACATAGAAACACAAAGTGAAACATACTGTTTGAGTACTAGTTATAGTATTAAATCACAATGGACAGCACATTAAGGACAGAGATCCCACATGAGGAGCAAGTGCACAGTGGCTCTTGTTGTTGACCCAACAAATTGACACTCTAGTTTACGGCGTCAGTAACCATCCTAGGCTGTCGTCATGAGTTGCCAAGGCTATGGAATTTCTAAGGAAATATGGTTACTAAAGTCTGATTTTGAATTTTCAAATACATTTTGTCTATAAACAATATTTAATCAAACAAAGAGTGTCAAAAGCAATTATAATATCAATGGATGTTTGTAAAAAAAAATTTTTTTTTGACAGGCAGAGTGGATAGTGAGAGAGAGACACAGAGAAAGGTCTTCCTTTTTGCCACTGATTCACCCTCCAGTGGCCACTGCGGCTGGCGCATCTCGCTGATCCGAAGGCAGGAGCCAGGTGCTTCTTCTGGTCTCCCATGCAGGTGAAGGGCCCAAGCACCTGGGCCATGCTCCACTGCACTCCCGGGCCACAGCAGAGAGCTGGCCTGGAAGAGGGGCAACCGGGACAGAATCTGGCGGCCCAACTGGGACTAGAACCCAGTGTGCTGGTGCCGCAAGGCGGAGGATTAGCCTGTTAAGCCACGGCGCCAGCCTTAAATTTCTGATTATTTGATCAAAGAAGTACTGATTGTCATGAGAGCAAAAATATCTCTTTTTGCTCATAAGTGAATTTCTGGGGTCAGTAAACTAGTTTTGTATTTTATAAATTTGGTAATTAATTAACCAAATGAAAGACTGAGACAAAAAAATGAAACGAACCTGAAGTAGTATAATGCGGTCAACTAACAATGTAGCTATCTTTCTCGGATTACAGCAGCAGTCTATTAGCCAATCTTTTATAGAGGTTCATGAAGGAATTCTAGCAATATACTCTGCTAGTCTCATAATATTCTCCGAGGATCATATATGGATATTGCAAATGTAAAATTGTAAAAATTGTAAAATTCTTCACTAGCTACTTAACCTAATCCTTCAAGAACATTAACTTTCAATAGAAAATAAAATAAAACATCCACATCTCTTGTTTTGTGAGCAAGATGCAAATGATTCAGAAATATTTTTAATCAAATTTCCTTGAAGAGGTATTTTTGGATACTGTGCAACTTAACTGGGCAATTTAAAGTTAATCTGTAATTAAATCCCTTAAAAGAAAATATAATTGAAATCACACCTGATTTAAGAAAGTTAAAACAATGAATTTCATCTTATTTTGGGTTAACTTTTTTTCACAAAAACACTGATTTATGCAACTGTCAGGTTTGAATGCAAATAACACAATGTTCTCAGATTGAATCAAATGGATTTTCTATAACAATGTCAGATATTCAATACATCCCAGGAGAAGTAAGGCTGTAATAAATAGTTCTCCTCTAACCATAGAAATCAAAGTTCTCTGAGTCTTCAATTTTAGATTGTCTCTAATTTCTAATCACTTATTACGGCATATTGGTTCCTTATAATCTTCATTTCAGCATTGCCCTTTGAGAGAGTTGAACTAACTGAAATCTCAGTTAAGGCCCACAGATTTGCTTTTTTAAAAAAAAGAGAAAAATAAAATATTCCTATCCCAGATGATCCTAGTAGGTTTGATCCTGTAAAAGAGCATAGCATTTTGCTTTACCAAAGGTAGGGGAAGTACAGTGTGCCATGTAAATTTGTGTGTTCATTTTGCTTTTAATAAGGAATATGGCAGAAGAGTCTCTTCATAGAATGGCATTCTTTCTGAAAAGGAAAGCTAATTGATTTAAAATATGATTTTTTTTCTCCTTTAAGAATCCTGTGAAGAAATGCTATTATTATACACATCTTACAGTTAAGGAGACTGGAATGTAAAAATGCTAGTGTAATTGTGGAAACCAATTAGATGTATGTAAAATTTAATATTGGAATATGACTCTCAGGCCTATTATTATTGTAAGAAAAGGGGCACAGAACAGAGAGGAGACAGGGTATGAACTTGCAGCCAGACCAAATTTATTCAAAGAAAATAAACCTGCAGAGGTGGGAGACAAACTGCTAGTGTACATGCAGACCCAACACATGGCAGAGGACCTAGGCCTCAGGGGCTGGGCTTTTACATATCTTAGGTGGGCTTGGAATAGGGGTAAGGGGAGGGGACAGTAGGTGGAAGTGAATTCCTCCATACAGGTCTTTCAAGTTTGCCCAACTGTCTTCCAAACTTGGGGAAGAAGCAGGAGTGGGGAGGGGAGATAATAGGGTGAAAACAATTGTGATTCAAGGACAAGGGATAAATTCTCATTTAATCTCTCTTTTGGGCAATGAGCTAGTATGGCTGAGGCTTAAGTCCTTGTTCCATCAATCCTGTCTCTGAGTATAAATAAGGAGACAGGGCACCGATTCCTTTCTGGCTACTTCCTGCTGCTATTGGGAATAGACATGGGGTGAGGATCTGAGCTAGGACCTATACTCAGGACCAGATTGATTGAAGAAGAAAAGCAGTTTTGCATTGCTCCTGGGGGATGGCTTGAGATATAAGCATTCATTTGTTCCTGCAAGAACCTTTGGAACAAGATAATTATACATGGTAGAAATAGGAGCACTATGATTACAAGGATAAAAGGAAATATTAGAGACATTGCCCATGGTGGATAAGATAGCCAACATGAGGCAGAGTTAGAATTATCTGGAGAAATCTTTGGAATCCAGGAATTGTCAAGTACACGAGACAGTTCTTCTGGTATTGTGGAGAGCCACATCGACCTGAGAGAGGTGGGTCCTTTGGGAGTAGACTTATATGAGGGAAATGTAAATGTTTTAATGAAATAAAATGTACTTGGGGGGGGGTTCCCTTTGTTTGGCAGCAGTGGTGGTAGTTAATATCACCTGGTAGGGCCTGCTCCACTTTTACTTTAGAGCGGCCTCATTTTGTTTTAGATTAACCAAGTCACCAGTACAGTCAGAAGGCAGAGTGTGGCTTAGTTAGATGTATGTCTGGATGGGTCCATAAGTGAGAGTGCATTTCGGTAAAAAGAGGGAAAGTGAGAGGGGGAGGAATAGCTTAGGACTTTTGTAGGGGAGGAAAGTTAGGTGAAAGAAGAGGCCTTCCGTAGAGAATTTCAGCCAGCTTCTGGGAAGAGATCTAATTCTTAACAGAGCTAAAGGAATGAGTTTTACCCAGTCTAAGTGGACCTGGATGGAGAGTTTACTTACAGCCTATTTTAAAATGTCATTCATTCATTTTGCTTTCCCCGAAAAGGGGGTTGATAAGGAATGTGAATATGCTGTGAGATATGAAAAGAAGAAGATACTATTTGAGTAATTTGAGAGGTAAACTCTGGCCTGTTTTCTGATTGAATGGAAGCTGGTAATCCAAATCTTGGAATCATTTAACAGTATAGTGGAAATGGGGGAAGCTCTTTTACTACTAATAGGGAAAACTTACACCCACATCAAGAAGGTGTCCACCATGACCAGAATGTAGCATGTTTGCCTGTTGGCATATAGGTGAATTCAATCTGTCAGTCCTCCCCGGAAGCAACTGCAGGCTTGGTGAGTGGAGAATGGGGGTGGCCTGATATTAGAGTTGGGGTTAGTGGTTTGACAGATGCTACATGCCTGAAATATGGTATGCAGAGTTTCTCATATGGTGGGGGTTAGGTGTCTGCGTAATTTCAGGAAGTGAAGAAGAGAGTTTGGGTTTGAATGATAGAGTACAGGTTTTTTAGGAAGGTAACTTGGAGAGAAAAGGGGAGTTTTAGTTTTTCATCTAGAAATCACCATAGTCCTTCCTGGATGCCCCTTGTTGTTGGGACTGAGAGATTTCTAAGTCTGAATATACAGGAGCTAAGTTAAAGAGAAAAGATCGGACCATTTCTTAGTAAGCTGCTGCTTTAGCTGTCAGATCAGCCTGGTTGTTAAATTCAGATAGGCATTGTTTATCTTTCTGGTGGCCTTTGAAGTGAATAATAGTGGCTTTGTTGGCGGCTGGGCAGCATCAAGAAGAGCTTTAGTTAGCTTCAATTTTTATAGGGATCCCTTGGACTGCCAGAAAACCCCTTTCTTGTCATATCTGGGCATTGGAATGAATGATATTATAGGCATATTTGGAATCTGTGTTTATATTAACTGTCTTTCTTTTGGCTAAGGTGAAGGCTCAAGTCAAGGCTAAAAACTCAACCTGTTTAAAGGTAGTGTCTTGAGGTAGGGGTTTAGCCTCTATGACCCTATAAGGAGAAAAAGAGGAGGTATCATCACGGTACCCCTCAATTATTGCATATCCAGTGGAAAAATCAGGGGGTTTAGAGGCACAGCCATCAATGGACCTTTTGGGGCTTTGGGACTAGCAGTGTCTGTGAGGTGGTGAAAAGCAGTCAGGGAAGAATCAAGGAAGTCAGGACAGGAATGAGTTCCAAGAGGATCAGAGAGAGTAATGGGGAGGACAGTAGCTAGGTTGAGAGAAGAGCAGTGATGAAAAGTAATGGTGGGATGGAGAAAGGTAGAGTGAAGAACTTGGACTCAAGTTGTCAATACAGATTGAAAATCCTGGTGGCTAAAGAGGTCTTACAACCTGAGAGAGGACCAAATTTATAAAGGTTGATAAAGAGTCAGCTTTTAGGTCTCAGGTATGAGAAAGGATGCAGTGGCCAAGACCATTAGGCATTGGGGCCAACCTTGATAAGCCACATCTAACTGTTTGAAGAAATAGGACACAGGTATCATAGAGTCTCCAGCCTTTTGGTCCAGGAGACTGAGTGCTTGCCCTTTAGAGCTACGGATGTAGAGGAGGAAGGGTTCAAGTGGGTTAGGAAGGCTAAGAGTGGGTGCTTGTCAAAGAGCTTTCTTTAGGGTTTGGAATGTGGTGTCTAGGGAGGTCTAGATCACCCTTTGTATCTTCAAAGAGAGGTTTAGCAATAATAGAAAAGCTTGCAATCCAGATGTGAAAGTATCCCATGAGTCCCAAGAAAGAGAGGAGGTCATGCTTAGTGCGTGGGAAAGGAAGACGGTGTATTGCCTGTTTTCAGGGTGGAGGAATTGTGAAAGCCTGTGGTGTCATGAGAAGTCCCAAGAAGGTGACAGAAGTGGAAGTTAGCTGAGCCTTCTTCTGAGATACCCTATAATATTTTTCAGCTAGAAAGTTTGAAAGACTGGTGGTATGTTGGAGACAGGTCTCTCAGGAGGTGCTACAGAGTAGAAGATCATCAACATACTGAAGAAGGGTGTTGGGTGAAAAGTTAATAGAGGCTAGATCTGCCTGAGGGGGGCACTGCCTCAGAAACCTTGGGGTAACACTGTCCAGGTGAGTTGTTG
Source organism: Lepus europaeus (assembly GCF_033115175.1). Classification (NCBI taxonomy): domain Eukaryota; kingdom Metazoa; phylum Chordata; class Mammalia; order Lagomorpha; family Leporidae; genus Lepus; species Lepus europaeus. The sequence continues at coordinate 47,587,290 of NC_084832.1, read as the reverse complement.
ATTATGACGAATATTTGGGTCAGACCAGATAAAGGCAAAAAGTGCCTTGGGAAGATGTGTTAGAAGAACTGTGAAGAAGGTATCTTTAGGTCCAAGACAGAAAAGAAAAAACTCACAGGGAGTATTTGGGAGAGGAGAGTGTAGGGGTTTGATCCAAATGGGTATGTAGGATGGACAGCAGCATTAATAAGTTGGAGGTCCCATACTAAGTGATAAAAGCCATCTGAGTTTTTGATAAGAAGTACAGGTGTGTTATGGGGAGAGTAGGTGGGATTTAGTATGTTAGCTTGGAGGAGGAGGTCTATAATAGCTTTTAAATCTCTATTGCTTTCTGGACTTAAGAATATTTGGGAATAGCAATAGTTTTTGTAAAGTCTTTTAGAGAGATGCAAACGGTGCTATGATGGGTGGTGATTACTTTGTGAGAGGTATCCCACACTACAGGATTAACCAAGGGAAGGAAGGGGGTCTGGGATGGAGAGGAGAGGAGAGAAAGGTCCATAATTTGAAATATAAAGGTTTATGCTTTATCTCTGTTGGGAATGGAGATAGATGTCCCCAAGCAGTGGAGAAGGTCCCTGACTAAAAGGGGGATGTGGCAGAAGGATGAGAAAGGAATATAGGTAACATCGCTGAAGGAGCAATATAAACAAAGGACGGGGTCTTATTAGATGTTTCAGTAAGGTCTTTCATGCTAACAACAGAGACTGAAGAAGGAAGGAGTGGACGGCAATATTTATTTAAAACAGATAAACTAGACCCAGTGCCCACCAAGAAAGAAACTCCCTTGCCAAACACTGTTCCTATTACCCTTGGTCCTTGGACTCATCTGAACGGGGGCTGTGGAACCCGGGCCTCCTAATTCTGTTAAGTTTAACAGAGCTGAGATGTCCTGTGCTGGAAGGGTTTGAGTAGAGGGCTGTTCCAGAAAGTGGGGTTTCCGTCCCTGGAGGTAGTCCATCTTCCAGTGACCCCCTTGTCTGCAGTTGTGACACGAGGTAAAGGGAGGTCTTGGGTTAGGGAAACTCCTGGCCTAATGTCCAGTATTGCCACATTTAATACAGGTTCCAGGAGGGCTAGAGCCTTGAGGTGAGGTAGACTCGGAGTTGGAGCAGGCCTTAGCCTAGTGCTTGACACTGCCGCATTAACAGGGCCCCTGAGGGGTGAGACTTGGCTTATGATTGGGGTCTTGATGAATTGCAGAACCAAGCATCCAAAACTTTATTTTTCTGTCTGTCTCCTTTTGAGTCCTTAATTCTTCATCTCTATTGTTAAAAACATGAAAATCCTTATCTATGAGGTCCCTATAGGTGGTTTGTGGACCATCTCATAATTTTTGGAGTGTGCAACAGATATTTGGAGCTGACTGAGACATAAAGTAGAAATTTAAAAATAGTCGACCCTCTGGGGAATTGGGATTGGTGTTAGTATACTTTGTCATTGCCTTTGTAGGGTGGGCCATAAATAAAGTAGGGTTTTCAATGGGTTCCTGGATGACCTCTTGGATCTTCTCATAATTAACTTGTTTATGATTGTTTAAGAGCATGGATAAGTCCATAGCTGCCAGCAGGTATGAGATCATGTGGTCTTGGGCCTGTATATTTGGTAAGAATTTTCTATCAATCTATTTTCATTGAATGGATAAATAAGAACACAGTCATGAAAATAATAGTAACAGGAGTACAAGTTTTATATAATTAAGCAAGGCTGCACTTTATCCGAGGAAGATAACAAAAAACACTGCAAAGAATAATGTACATGTACGTGATTTATTTAAAAATTAGAGAAAATAGTGATAGATTTCAATTCTCTGTCTGAAGTGAACTGACTATATCTTTTAAGAAAACTGAACTATCTGGACCTATTTTATAAGTTTGTAGTATTTACTGTTATAGATTACCCTTTTAATCCTTGACAAGAATAAATGAATTTTATTTTACATCACTTCTATGACACTTGAAATGAGTGTGATTTTCTATATGAAAAACTCCACTTGATAAAGTCCTCCTTTGCTATGTTGAGTTCTCAGATGAGACACAATTTTAAAAAGTTCATGGAAATGAGTGTCATAAAAACAGCTTTGAGGCCGGCACCCCGGCTCAATAGGCTAATCCTCTGCCTTGCGGCACCGGCACACCAGGTTCTAGTCCTGGTCGGGGCACCGGATGCTGTCCTGGTTGCCCCTCTTCCAGGCCAGCTCTCTGCTGTGGCCCAGGAGTGCAGTGGAGCATGGCCCAAGTGCTTGGGCCCTGCACCCCATGGAAGACCAGGATAATCACCTGGCTCCTGCCATCGGATCAGCGCGGTGCGCCGGCCACAGCGCGCCGGCCACGGCGGCCATTGGAGGGTGAACCAACGGCAAAGGAATACCTTTCCCTCTGTCTCTCTCTCTCACTGTCCACTCTGCCTGTCAAAAAAAAAGCTTTGATGAATTATTTTTAACTGAATCAAAATTAACATCTTTAAATTCCGCTTTTCATGAATTTTTGAATTTTGTTCATATATTCCGCATAAATGCAGTAAAACCAGATCATTTTTAAAAAAAGAACAATAAATGGGAAGAATATTTTTGAAAATTGAGTATATTTACAATACTTTAAAGAGGAAATTATCAGTAATATTTACTGGCAATAAGTTTATATGTGTTTGTTATTAGTAAGAAAAACTTTGTAATTTTTTTCTTTGTTTTATATGCAAGATGTTTAGGCTATTATATTTATGTGTTGGGAAATAATGGCAGGAATTCACTTGTGAATACAATTACTTTAGAAAATAAACTCAAAATCTTATTGACAATTTTTTTTTCTCAATTTCTCCTTATTTACTTGCATGTGAAATCAGGGTTTGAGCTATAGACTATTGAGATTTTGAATGTTTGCTTAAAAAGTTTTTAGCAAGAGTTATACATTTCCATGGGCTACAGTGTAATATTTCAATACATGTACAGAATATGTACTCATTAAATCAGGAATCAACATTCTCTGTTTTTGATAATGCTTTATGTCTAAATCGTTAGAGTTCCTCTCTTCTTTGTGTGTATAAAATGCATTATGGGTTATTTTGAGCTATAGTCATCCTACTACATTATGTAACACTGTAAATATATTGCTTTGAGCTTATGCTGATTTGGTATCCATTATCTAAACACTCTCTTATTCACTCCAGCTTCTGGAAATCACTATTCTGTGTATAGAATGAGGAAAAATATGTTGTGTTTGTCTTTCTGTGTCTGGTTTATTTCATACAAAATGATGTCATCTAGTTCCATTCATCTTGCTACAAATGACAGGATTTCATCCTATTTATGGGTGAATGAAGTTCCATGGTATGTGTGTGTATACTACATACTCATTATCCATTCATGTGATGATGAACACCTTGTTTGAGTCCATATCTAGACTATTGGGAATAGTGCTGCAGTGAACATGGTAGAGTTGATGTCTCCCTATATGATTGTATGTCTTGGATATATGCCTAGTGCGGGGTTGCTAGATCATTGGGCAGTTCTATTTATATTTTTAAAAGAAATCCCCATATTGCTACCCACAGTTACTGTACTAATTTATTTCCCCAGCCACAATGTACATGAGTTTCCCTTTCTCTGTATCCTCATCAGCATTTTTTTAAAAATTTTCTGTCTTTTTATAATAACCATTCTATCAGAGTTAAGATGATATTTCATTGTGAATTTGAGATGCATTTCCCTGATGGCTAGTGACACTGAACATTTTTTTTTTCATATATTAGTTGGCCATTTGTACTTCTTCTTTTGAGAAATATCTATTCAGATTTTTTGCTCATTTCTTTACTGGATTTTTTTTTGCTTTAACTTATTGCATCTTAATCCATATTGTGGCTAGATATAAGATTCTCTGTGTGTCCAATAAATTCCTGAAATACATATATTCACTAATTGTTGATCAGAATTCTAAATATATCTGATAGGTTACATGTCAATTATGTGGTTCAAATATGACATAATCTTGTTCTATTCTTTTATGATGTTGAAAGTTAGTTTTCAAAGCTATGTTAAGGACTTTACTCATTGCCTGCATCAAAGAAAACTATAAATATCTTATATAAACAACTTAATGCAGCACTTCAAGGCACTAAAAAAAAAAGAAGAAATCAAATACCAAATTAGTAGAAGGAATGAAATAATAAAGTCAAGAGTACAAATAATTATATATAGAGACCAAAAAATACAAAAATATCCATGAAATGAAGAGTTCTTAGATAAATTGCTAAACCCATAACTAGACTAGCCAAGAAAAAGACATAAATTTCAGATATACAGAATTAGAAAAATATGGAGACATTACCACTGATACCACAGAATTACAAAAGATTGTTAGAGATTACAATGAACAGATACATGACAACAAGTTTGATACCTGGAAGAACTGGTCAAATTGTTGGACACATACAACTTGTTGAGATTCAATCAGGAAGAAATAAAATAAATAATGAGTAGTGAGATTGAATCAGTAATAAACACTCTAGGTGAATAACTCTCATTTTTTCCTTGCGAGAAATAAGTTACAGAGTAAGCATTTCACTGTCAAAACTGTAAATTACATTATGAATTTCTGGTAAAAAAATATTCTTTTGAGATCCTTGAAAAAGTATTTTGGACATGTACATTCTTATTAGCCTTAAAAGTACTTTTTTATTAAACTTAATTTAAATGAAATTTTTATACTATTGCTTTCATATTCTTGAAATGTAATGTTAATATATTTGTAAGTAGGTCATCAATTAGCATATTAAATAATATATTTATATAATATTTGAAGTTAGAAAAGTTAAATAACTCTTTTATGTATGAATATATTCAGAATAAATCCTTTACACATCTAAACTTTAAATATATATCAAATTATTTCACGATGTATTTGTAATTTAATGTGGATAAATTGATAAAATAGATATATCAGTTTGAAGATATCAAGCTCAAGGGTGACACAAAAAAGAAATTTTTTATAAGTTGTGATTTAATTAAATTTTCATTCACTACAATACTTATGATAACGTGTTTATTGCTCATTTCATGTCCTGCTGTGCAAACGAGACACTGGAGACAGTAAATATGGAATTAAATGCCAATAGGTTGCAGCATTGTAAACACATAAAATGCAAAATGGCGTAAAAGCTCTCAAGTCCTGCTGATTCCTAATTGTTGTCTGCATCATGCTTTATACTACATTGCTTTAAAGTAGCTGATATTACATTAAGCCCTAAATACTTGTTACCCTAGAAAAATGTGTTTAAATCATGAGATGCTTGAATTTTAACTTCTATTTACACAGAATACAAATTATACAAAGTAAAAAACTATCTCTGGTAAATAGCAACTATTTGGGAGGTATTGATAAATAGGTTTTCATGGTAAACAATCTATACTGACATATCAGAAAAAAGGTATTATGCTTAATTTGAAATACACAAGATAAATTCTATGAAGATTATTAAATGCAAACTCCATTTCACTGTGTCTGGATCTCCCATGTGAATGGTAGGGCCAAAGTATTTGTGCCATCTTAAACTGCTTTCTCAGGCACATTATCAGGGAGGTGGGAGTAGTTGGGACTCAAATCTGCACTCCTATATGTGATGCAGTTTCAAAGGTGGTGACTCCACCTGCTGGGCCACAATGCTTACTCCTGAATTCATTAGTTCTGTTAGGAAAAGAGTTGCAGATTCATGCCCCCTCACACGGGGCATCAAAATGTTAGGAAAAGAATTGCAGAATAGAGAGGAGGCAGTGTATGAATTTACAGCCAGACCGAATTTATTCAGAGAAAATAAATTTGTAGAGGTGGGTGACCAACTACCACATGCACATGATGGAACACATGGCAGAAGGCCCTGACCCCAGGGGCCAGGCCTTTTTATATTTTAGGAGTTCTGAGGATGGGGCTGGGGTAGAGGGCAGCAGGCATAGGGGAATTCCTGGAACTGGTCTTTCAAGTGTTCAGAGCAACTGGTCTGTCAGGTGGCTACAGAGGATGGGGTATGTAGACAATAGGGTGTGAGACCCAACAAGGGCAAGGAATACATTCCAAAGTTTATCTCCTTTGGGCAATGAGGGAGAATGGCTGAGGCTTATGTCCTTTTTCCATTAATTTCTATGTGGCATTATAGAACTATCTAGGATTAAAAGGAAATTAAAAAAAAAGTAGAAATTTTTACTTCCAGCTACTATAAGAATCAGATCTTGTTGCATTTTCTTTTTAAAAGTAAGAAGAAAATTACAAGCAAAATTGAGTAGTTGTGGGATGCCAAGTAGTACCTAGATTTTTCACTTGATAATGAGAATAATTAAAGGCATGATGTGATTAAGAGATATGATGTGATTAAGAACTTAAATCTAAGAAAAATACAACCAAATGAGGAAAATAGTGATTTATAATTGATCTAGTTGAGAAAATGATCAGAAATTCAAGTGTTGAAAATATTTGTTATAGATGAAGCCAAGCAAAGGCTCAGATTCAAGAAATTCAACTAAGGTAAGGGCAGGTATATTTAGTGAAACCCGATTTAAATAAGTGAGCCAATCAGAAATTACAGTTTAGTAAAATAAGACATATATATATATATATATATATATATATATATATAAAACACAGAAAAATTACACTTTAAATTAAAATTACATTTTAAATTAATTTTGTGACCTTGGGCAAGGTACTAATCTCTGAGTTATTTTACTTATAATATAAATTAAATGGTTTGTTTTTACAGAGGTTTCCCCTCATTATTTCCAGTTTTGCTTTTGCTAGTTTCAATTGCCTGCAGTCAACCATAGATAGAAAATATTAAATGAAAAATTCCAGAAGTAATTCATAAGTTGTGCTTATTATTGTTTTATTTAATTTAAAAATAATATTATACATAACTCTGGGCTCTGTACAACATTTCAATACATGTATTCACTGTGTGTCAATCAAATCAGGGAAATAAGCATGTTTCTTTTTTGATATGATACAACTGGATCATTGGAGCTCCTCTTCTCTATTTGCTCACAAAATAGATTACTGGTTATTCTGAACTATTATTACTCCCACTATCCTGTGTAACACTAGGAACTTATTCCTTCAATCTGCCTCTGATTTGGCATTCATCATCTAAACTGCATTTAATCTCCTATGCTTCTTCTCCAAGCTTCTAGTAATAACTTATGTGTTCAAAATGAGTGTTTATAGCTTCCAAATACAAGAGAGTACCTGCAGGATTTTTCTTTCTGTATCTGATTTACTTCACTTAACATGATGTCTTCCAGTCCCATGCATTTGGCTTCAAATGACAGTATTTTATTCTTTTTGATAGCTGAGTAATATTATATTGTGTATATTATGTATCAACCAAGGTGACCATCATATATATATATATATATATATATATATATGTCACATTTTCTTTACCCAGATGATAGACACATTGATTGATTTCATATCTTACCTATTGTGAATGTTATACCCAAAGTGAGTCAACAGAGAAGCACCACCCACAGAATTTGGAATGAGTCCTTTATTAGTCTACAGGCAAGAGCAGGCTCATGCTGAAGTACACAGGCATATAGGTTAAAACCGATTAGGTTTGTGAGCTGGAAGACCATGCCTTCGCCATGCCCCTGTGTGACCACATGCCCTACAGGCCACACCTGGGTGCCCACTAGCCAATCAGGTTCATTAACCACCCCCCTTTGAAAGTGGGTTAAAAGCCTGGCCCCTTTCTCTTCTTCCCTGGCCTTTTGCCAGGAGGGTGCTTGCTGTAGCCCTGCACCTCCATGGCGCGTGGCCTTCAGGCCACCCGCCCTAGGCTTCCTGGCCTAGATGTTCCTCCACGTGGTTGGTTCCTGGTGCTCCGTATGAACCCAGATTTACCTCTCTCTCTTAATAAAGCTCTAACTTTCCTAGGCACCTTTCGCACTAAATGAAAGAGTGCCATGCTGCCTCGTTTATCTGTGCCGGTATTTAGAATTCTTCTCTAAATATTAGGTGAGAACCCTCTTGGGCTTATTAATATTGGGGATTTATTAATAAGCATATGGTGATATCATATGACACCCCAAAGTCTGGTAACATATGTGGCATCCCAGATGGCGTTTCTGGGGAACTCTAAAGGGCCACATTTTTGTGTAGATTTTAGGGAGTCATTTCCCGATTTCATATGGCGACTACGAAGGGATATAAAATGTGAAATTTTTACAAAGGGATTTATAATTTTTAAGAAGGGACTGATTGTTAAGAAAATTTAAAACCTGGCAGCATGGTGAGAGCAGACTTCCTGTGGCTTCTGACCCTGTCTCTCTGCCTGTACCCTCTCTCTCCTCCATCTGGGTTGGTGCTTTCCCTGTGTGCCCAGCCATGGTTACGTAGGGCTCCAAAGCACCTGCCCTGGTGGGCTGCTCTCATAAACTTCGCTGGGGAAGCGTGCATCTTTTTCTTTGGCCCTGGTGCTGGCTGCAAGGTGGGGGTAGGATGGCCAGACCTGAGGGCTCCCTGATCTGAGATGGGTACAGGGAGAGGAGCCTAGTGCGGTAGTCAACCATGTGGGGTAAGGCTAGAATCACCCTCCCCTGGGGGAGAAGAGCAGCTCTCTCATGCAAAAGACAAGCAAGATTTTTTTTTCTTTCTTTCTCTTTTCTTTAGTTTTGCTGGTAGCTTTCAAAAGGAAGTCATGTTTTTTTTTTTTTTTTTTCATGGTTTCTGGCTTTAAGGACTTTGGTGTTGTTGCTAGTGCAATGTAATAAGAGAGATAAAACAGATTTACACGGAGGAAAAACTCCTAAGGATTCCAAATTGGTTGTAGTGTGTTTCGAAGACAATTTACGTGCTTTTCTAAGGTTAAGTTTTTAACTAGTATCAGCAGCCAAAAAAGTTCTAAAACATTTCTTCTTGTCCCTGGGCCTTACCATACTAGCTTTCAATTGCTAATTTTGAGTTGGAGAACTGGTCTGGGTGCTTAGAAACATGTTAATGTTAGGAAGGAGGAGCTTTAAACATGGAGGACACTCTACTAACTGTTGTGGAGGATGGAACTTCCACCCCAAGATGGTGGTCCCCATGGCTCACCACATGTACATGCCTGATTAATAGAGCAATGTATATTAAATCACGTTCTTTTAAAATTTAGTATTTTCACCTTTGGAGCTGATCCCAGCTATTCATTTGTTTGTTTCATCTCTGGGGAAGCATTAAACCATATATATATATATTTTTTTTTTTTGACAGGCAGAGTGGACAGTGAGAGAGAGAGAGACAGAGAGAAAGGTCTTCCTTTGCCGTTGGTTCACCCTCTAATGGCCGCCGCGGTAGCGCGCTGCGGCCAGCGCACCGCGCTGTTCCGATGGCAGGAGCCAGGTGCTTCTCCTGGTCTCCCATGGGGTACAGAGCCCAAACACTTGGGCCATCCTCCACTGCACTCCCTGGCCACAGCAGAGAGCTGGCCTGGAAGAGGGGCAACCGGGACAGGATCGGTGCCCCGACCGGGACTAGAACCCGGTGTGCCGGTGCCGCAAGGCGGAGGATTAGCCTGTTGAGCCACGGCGCCGGCTAAACCATATTTTTTTAATTTTCACTTCCAGAGTGGATGCCCCTCATTCCAGTTTGTTTTCTTCACTTCTGGAGCAGCATTAAATCATATTTTTATTTTTTTATTTAATCTCTAGAGTAGATAACCCTCATTTAAGTTTGTTGTTTTCACCTCCGGAGCAGGATTCTAACAGTCTGAAATGGCTCAGTCTGAAATTTCTCAGACTGGGTGGTTTATTTTTCCTTGGTATGATATATATGCATTAAGCTCTATAATAGGCATAGTAGCACTGAAATGTCAGATTATTGGTTAAGGTAGATGATCAGAGATATAACTGGGCTAAAAGCATAGCCCTATTTACCTATTTACAAAGTTATTTAACTATGGGTAGTTCTACATCTGCTTCTTTGGAGACTACCTGAAAGATCTACACTTAATAATTAGGAGACCCTTCAGCTAGATGGGATTAATGAATTATAGCTAATATAGTATATCCATGTAAAATGCTTAAGGATAATTAAGCTCGTGAAGAGCTGTGTCTGTTTTTATTTTCTTAGGTCCTACAGAGAGACTGTAAAGCTGTATAGTTCTGCATGCATTCTTATGGACTTACTTCTAATGGTACAGTTTAAAATCTGCTAGGAGATCACAAATCCCCTTGGGTTAGATGGTAATGGTAACATCTCAAGTTTTAAAGTGATCATATAGGAGGGATTAAGTGTTAAAGTGATCATGTCAATAAGATTAAGAGTTTACTACTAATAATAATAAAATAAAAGAGCAGTAAATGCTCCAACATGGAAGGAGTCTGTACAACAGACTCATAGAATGGCAATCGCTTTAAGTAGCACTTAGTGACTTCAAAATCAGTCCTGAAGGCATTCTGGTCTGGCTAGAAAGCCCACAGGAGCATTTCAGGCATGGAAAGTCAGGACACTTGTGCAAAAAGTGTCCTTACATGGAGAACCACCCTGAGCGAGACCCCAGTGGAAAAGAGTGGCCATCAAAGAGGGATGTACTTTTTTCTGGAGGGAGGACAGAATTTCCACTTTGCTTATGGCCTTGTCTGAATACTGATGGAGTTTGCAGAACTCAGAAGGCTTCCATAGCATAGGCAGCTCATGTCAAAGCCTCAGGTGCTCACTGAGGTCACATGTAAGAGTGTTAATTGTTAAATTAACAAGAGTCACTGTGTACTAACTTCCCATGTAGGACCTCTGTTCTCCAAAGAGCTACAGTATTAACTTTAATGGCAAAACTTAATCCCAAAGATTTGCTTTGTTCTATTGTGTGATATTATGCATTGTATGTTCTAGTTATGTCTAAGCCTCAAACTCCATTGCCCGTGTTTTTAGGTATTTTAAGGTTTATTAAGTGCCTCAAATGTAAAATCTTAAGTACATGTCTCTCTGTAAAATTCCTATCATTTTGTTTTAACATAGGGTCAGATATTAAAAGGCAGCTGAGGAGATTTCTGAGAATGGCAACATTCTTTGGACTTTGGTTCCAAGATTTGGATTCCAAGCTTTTGTGTATAGCTTTAAAGATTCCCTGATGCAGTCTCCATACTGAGAGGGGTACCTGCAGAAATCATTCCAGAGAACTAAGGAGTTTCTAAATAAAAGCTCCGGTATTGGGAATTGCTGAAGACAGGATTCTGTGGAATTTGGATTCCAAGATTTGGATTCCAAACTATTGTATATAGCTTTAAAGAGGGCCTGATGCAGACTTTGTACCGAAAAGCGAAGCTACAAAAGTTGTTATGGATTCCAGGATTTGGATTCTAAGCCTTGTGTTTGCTTAAAAGCCTCTGAAACAGACACTGTGCTGGACAGGGGAGCTGCAAAGGTGTTACAAGGAATCAAGGAGTTTTTAACAAAAACTCCAACATTAGGAATTCCTGAGCAAGCCATTCAAAGATCCTCTTCAGATCAGCTTCAGCGTAAATTAAAGGGACCTTACCAGGTACTATTGAGCACAACCACCTCCGTGAAATTAGGATTAAACTTCTAACTCTAAGTCTTCACAGGTGAATGCAAAAGACATCCCTGACTGTTCCTAGGAGCCAATCAGAAACCTTAAGTTCTTCAAAACAAAAAGGATAAGTACAACTTTTGCCTTTGTCTCCTTAAGGCAAACATGCTTTACCTGCCTTTCTTGATTATTTCTGGGAACTGTTATTGATGATAAAGCTACCTGATAATTTTCTTCTATTTATAATTCTCTATACTCAAGCTCAATGGGTTTAAAATCTACGTAAGGGTAGCCTATCACTACCCACTATCTGGGAATCTGTAAGATATGTTCTTTTCATCTAAAGGGCCACCCCACTTATAATCAGTTTTACTCCAGTTTTGCTTACACTAATTAACAAACATGTTTCAGAACTCGACTTCTTGGAGTAACTTACCATGCAGCGGACACAAACTTTGGCAATGACTGAGACTGCTCCAGCTCACAAAGTGAATTTGTTAGATAGGATAAACAGAGTCTTCCCCTGAAGAGGCAAGGCCTGCACTACGCCCTTCATAAGCAGGAAGCAGTTACAGAAATGATTCGACGTCCATCAACTTTCCTTAGGATTAAGGGAGTCTCTGAAGGTGCAATGAAATAGGCAGGCATACAGGTTAAAATTGATTAGGTTTGGGAGCTGGAAGACCACACCCCTGTGTGACCTCATGGCCGACCTGATACCTTCACCATGCCCCTGCATGACCTCATCCCCTTACCTGGCCACACCTGGGTGTCCACCAGCCAATCAGGTTATTTAACCACTCCCCTTTGGAAGTGAGTTAAAAGCCTGGGAAATGGTGTGTCCTGGCCCCTTTCTCTTCTTCCCTGGCCTCTTGCCAGGAGGGGGCTTGCTATAGCCCTGCACCTACAGGGCCATGTACCCTAAAATTCCTGGCCTAGATACTCCTCCATGTGGCTTGTTCCTGATGCTCGATATGAACCCAGATTTACCTCTCTCTCTTAATAAAGCTCTCACTCTCCTATGCATCTTTCTCACTAAATAAAAGCTTAAAATGTACCATGCTGCCTCATTTATCTGTGCTGGTATTTAGAATTCTCTAAATATTAGGCAAGAACCCTCTCAGGCTTATTAATATTGGGGATTTATTAATAAGCATATGGTGATATCATATGGCACCTCAAATTCCAGTAGCATATGTGGCACCCCAGATGGTGCTTTTGGGGAACTTTAAGGGGTCACATTTTTGTATAAATTTTAGGAGGTCACCTCCAATTTCATCGTCTCCAGATCTCTCTGCCCCAGCACAGGCATGGGTCAGTCTTTCAAAGTTGAAAATCGGGGGGGGGGGGGGGGGGGGCAGCATTATGGCACAGCAGGTTAAGCCACTGCCTGCAGAACTGGCATCCCATAGGGGTACTACTTCAAGTCCCTGCTGCCCTGCTTTTGATCCAGCTGCCTGCTAACATGCCCGGAAGAGCAGCAGAGGACAGCTCAAGTGCTTGGGCACCCTCTACCCACATAGGAGACTCAGATGGAAGATCTCTCTCTCTGTTTTGTCTTCTCTCTGTAATTCTACCCTTCAAATAAATAAATAAATCCTAAAAAAAAAAGCTGAAAACCACAATTGCATTTGAGGGAGAAAACACATGAGAACAAAGAATAGGGGAGTAACATTTGGCTGTTACTGTTTTACAATACAATTGTAGGTGTTAATTGTACTGCTAAACAGGATTAAGTGGGGGTGGGGAAACTTCTGGAGCCACAGCCTGGGTTTTAAAAAGTCCTCCAGTTGGTCACACCAGGGGCTGGGCAAGTCGGGGGCTGGGGGGGATGGCAAAGTGGACAGATTAGGGAACGATGAAAAATGGAGCCATTCAGCAATATGGAGTCACTTCAGTTTCTCCTGCCACTTCAGTGAACACTGATGGAATAAACATAATAGAGGAGTTATCTCCTTGATATAATGATTTCAAACCTTTTGGATATATACATTTCCAGTAGGAAGATTGCTGGATCATACAGAAGTTTGACCTAGTGCTTCTGGGTAGTGTGATGAGATTTTGCACTATCCTGCTCCATCCAGCCCGAAACATGGATCATCCTGTATCTAACACATTCACCCTGTCTACACTACCTACTTGTTTGTCACTTGGTAACCACATCAGTCAACATATTGATTGTTGTGGTATCACAGTGTTAATTTTCATGTAACCCTTACTTTGTTTCATAATAGACCCAAATCACAAGGGTGAAGATGCTGGCAAAGAAAAGCTGCAAATGTCTTCCTTTAATTGCAAGGGTAAAAGTTCACCACTAAATACATAAATTCATTTAATGTATTTTGAATAATCTCACAAAAATTCAGGGAAGAAAAACAGTTTGAAACATGTGTTTGGAATTTAAGATTACTGAGATATGTATTATCCTACAGTGCAATGAGATCATAGCAGTTTCATGGCATCATATGGGCGTCTAAAATCTTGTTCTCATGTGTAGTACTGAATTTAGAGACTTAGGTCTTTATTTACTAAATGAAGAGATGATTTCAGTATTTCAGTGAGATATTATAAAGAAAAAAAAAACATCAGATGACATGATCCTTTATAATTTTGTGAGACTCAAAGAAGTCATTGAGATGTTAGAGTCAATTTGGTTTTTTTTACTATTTATTTTAAGTCAGTAATATCATAGGCTGCCTCTCTATTTCTCTCTCTGTCAGCAAAATTAGAAGATTATCTTTGAAGTGCTGTATTGCTATATCTTGAAATTTTATAAAGCCTCTGAGACTGTTTCAATTATTTTGATCCTATATGAATAAACATAATTTTGACAGAACTACATATATTTTAATTGGGAATGATGAGATGGAACTCTAAACAGAGCTTAAACTAAGATGTTTGTTCCTAAATATTTACAGAATGAGCGATTTTACACTTACACATCTGCCTTATTATTTCATCCTGTCATTCTGAATAAGCAGTTACAAATACAGATTTGAATAGCAACTTAAATGTTAATATCACAAAATTTTGAGGGCTTTTCAGCATACCAAAATAGTAATCCTATCTTTGGAATGAAATAAAGTGAAATATAGGTGAAATCTGGTTGAATCAGTGATTTCATTGTTTATTTTAGTCAATTGTTCCATTGTTTATCTTAAGTTTCTTGTATTTACTTTCCATATGAGGCATTTTAAAAAGCTTACAGAACATGCCTATTGTTTTTTATTTCATTTTTTCATAAGTGTTTGAAACTTCCTTTGAAATATTACAAGTTTTACAATTTATCTATTTATAATTTTTTTTTATTTCTTAACAGATTCAAGTAGATTATATATGTGACTCAAAGAATATAATGATATTCCCTTTCTCCCTTCCTCCCTCTCAGTAGTTCTCCCTCTCCCATTTTTCTTTCTTTTTCTTTTTCTCTCTTTCTTCCTTTTTCTCCCTCTCTCTTTCTCTCCCCCCCCTCTCTCTTTCTTTCTCTCTTTCTCTCTTTTTTTCTTCCTTTCTTTCTTTCCCTCCCTCCCTCCCTCCCTTCCTTTCTTTTTTTCATATATTATTTTCCATCTTTCCTTTAAGTTTTTGAGATAACACTTTTTAATTATCATTACAATCAAAGGCTCATTGCTCCACCAAATAGAGATCTACCAGTAAAAAGTCTGTATTTATGTGTAATGCTGTACCAATAATGATCCCTAAGTTGAAAATTGTATTTCAGATAACTGTATTTCTACTGGGGTCTCAAAATTCTCTATTGTACTCAATATTTCTGGATATTTTACTTCTATTAATTATACGTCAAGTTGAATCAGTTTTATAGCTGTCAAATCACATTGAAAATTTCTACTGACCTTCAATCTCAAAAATTCCTTTGATTTTTTTTTATGTAAACTCATTCTTCAGTCAGATTTCCACTCTAGTGTTGTCAATGATGTCTGACAATGATATTTCATATACTGTTTAAATCAGTTTCAGTTTTATTCCAGGTTCAGATGGTTATTCTATAAGATCAATAATTTATTTTTTAATAATTGTCATTTGTTTAAACATTCTTCTTTGTTAATCTGTACTCCAGAAAAAATAAGTAACTTTTTCATTAGTGATTCTAAGATTTTAATAATTATTTTGCACCTAATGTGGATTCCAAATTTGATCTAAATTTGTATCTGCTTTCTCTTCTTCATTTTTTTAGACTATTAGACATTGAAAGCAAAAGTCACCTTGCAAAAGGCAAATACACTCACACATAAAATCCCTCTGGTTCATTCTCAGTGCTTCCCCAAGGATTACAGTTAATCACTTTATTCAAATCAATTAACTCTAATTTTTCCTCATATGAAGTAGAGCCAACATCTATCAAATTTTAGGCACAGAAGTTGAATGGAATTTCCAAACAAATAAGCAATATCCAGTTAAAGGTGAATTCCAGACAATATTTTTAAATACGGAAATGTGTCCTAATTACTGCACAGCAACACTTACACAAAAATATTAGATAGATAGATAAGTAAATAAGTAGATAGATAATAGAGAAAATAATAGATGTATAGGTGATAGAAACAGAGAGAGAGATAAAAGATATATATTTCTTGATTTACTGTAGGGCTATATTGTAATAAATCTATTATAAATTTAAAATATCCTATATAAAAATGTGTTTAATATACCTAATTGTGAAATGCAGTTTAGAAACAGAACATAATAAAGTATATTTTTTGTTTAGCTTCATGATTGTGTAACTGTCTTGTTATTTTTTTTTTTTTTTTTTGACAGGCAGAGTTAGACAGTGAGAGAGAGAGAGACAGAGAGAAAGGTCTTCCTTTCATTGGTTCACCCCCCAAATGGCCACTGCGGCCGGCACACTGTGCCGATCCAAAGCCAGGAGTCAGGTGCTTCCTCCTGGTCTCCCATGTAGGTGTAGGGCCCAACACTTGGGCCATCTTCCACTGCTTTCCCAGGCCACAGCAGAGAGCTGGATTGGAAGAGGAGCAACTGGGACAGAATCTGGAACTCCAAACGGGACTCGAACCTGGGGTGCCATTGCCTCAGATCGAGGATTAGCCTAATTTTTCATTCATTGATGGGCAATTGTTGTAAAAGTATCAAACTCTGTGTCACTAGTCTGAGAAAAGATGAGAATTCAAATTTCAAAGTACAGTTTTGAAAGAATGCATATTACTCTACAACAATAAAACAATAATTCATAAGTGAAACCACTCGTGATACTTGCTCCTTCCCTGCCCCGTATATACATTAATTCTGGATACTACCCACATCTAGCAACTCTAGTATGGCAGAACTCCAACCCTTGGCTTTGGCATGAAAATAAAAATATCCTATTTTGATATCTTTATTGTTCTTGGTATCCTCTTCAAATTTATTTTGAAAAGCTTAATTCCCTGTTTCTGTTGAAAGTAGCTACTACTCCCACACACAAATATTTATAAATTTTTCGATATGTGTATGTTTCTTTTTAGGATTTATTTATTATATTTGAAAGAGTTACACACAGAGAGAAGGAAAGGCAGAGAGAGAGGAATAGGTCTTCTATCCACTGGTTCAATCCCAAATTAGCAGCAATAGGCAGAGTTGTACTGATCCAAAGCCAGGAGCCAGAAGCTTCTTCCAGGTATCCCACGCAGGTGTGGGGACCCAAGGGATTGGGCCATCTTCTACTGCTTTTTCTCAATTTGATGCAATCCCAATTCTTAATTTTGGCCTTGACTGCCTGTGCCTCCAGGGACTTTTCCAAGAAGTATTTGCTTGTGCCTATATCTTGCAGGGTTTCTCCAATGTTCTCTAATAATTTGATTGTGTTGGTTGGTAGATTTAGATCTTTGATCCACCTTGATGTATTTTTGTGTAAGATGTAAGGTAGGGGCCTTACTTCATGCTTTTGCACATGGAATTCCAGTTTTCCCAGCACCGTTTTTTGAATAGACTGTCCTTATTCCTTGAATTGGTTTTATATACTTGATCTAATATAAGTTGGCTGTAGATGTTTGGATTGATTTCTGGTATTTATATTCTGTTCCATTGGTCTATCTATCTGTTTCTGTACCAGTACCATGCAGTTTTGATTACAACTGCCCTGTAGTATGTCCTGAAATCTAGTATTGTGATGCCTCTAGTTTTGACTTTGCTGTACAAGATTGATTTAGCTATTGGAGGTCTCCTGTGTCTCCATATGAATTTCAGCATCATTTTTTCCAGATCTGAGAAGAATGTCTTTGATATTTTGATTGGTATCACATTGAATGTATAAATTGCTTTTGGGAGAATGGACATTTTGATATTGATTTTTCCAGTCCATGAGCATGGAAGAGTTTTCCATTTTTTTGGTATCCTCTTCTATTTCTATCTTTAGGATTTTGTAATTCTCAACATAGAGATCTTTAACGTCCTTGGTTAAGTTTATTCCAAGGTATTTGATTGTTTTGTAGCTATTGTGAATGGGATTGATCTTAGAAGTTCTTTCTCAGCCGTGGCATTGCCTATGTATACAAAGGCTGTTGATTTTTGTGCATTGATTTTATATACTGCTACTTTGCCAAACTCTTCTATGAGTTCCAATAGTCTCTTAGTAGAGTTCTTTGGGTCCCCTAAATAAAGAATCATATCATCTGCAAAGAGGGATAATTTGAGTTCTTCCTTCCCAATTTGTATCCCTTTAATTTCTTTTTCTTGCCTAATAGCTCTGGCTAAAACTTCCAGAAATATATTGAATAGCAGTGGTGGGCATCCCTGTCCGGTACCAGATCTCAGTGGAAATGCTTCCAACTTTTCCCCATTCAGTAGGATGTTGGTCGTGGGTTTTTCATAAATTGCTTTGATTGTATTGACAAATGTTCCTTCTATACCGAATTTGCTTAGAATTTTCATCTTATAAAAGGGTGTTGAATTTTGTCGAATGGTTTCTCTGCATGTATTGAGATAATCATATGATTTTTCTTCTGCAGTTTCTTAATGTAGTGCATCTTTTTTTTTTTTTTTATTTTTATTTTTGACAGGCAGAGTGGACAGTGAGAGAGAGAGAGACAGAGAGAAAGGTCTTCCTTTTGCCGTTGGTTCACCCTCCAATGGCCGCCGCGGTAGCGCGCTGCGGCCGGCGCACCGCGCTATTCCGATGGCAGGAGCCAGGTGCTTCTCCTGGTCTCTCATGGGGTGCAGAGCCCAAACACTTGGGCTATCCTCCACTGCACTCCCTGGCCACAGCAGAGAGCTGGCCTGGAAGAGGGGCAACCGGGACAGGATCGGTGCCCCGACCGGGACTAGAACCCGGTGTGCCGGCGCCGCAAGGCGGAGGATTAGCCTGTTGAGCCACGGCGCCGGCCAATGTAGTGCATCTTATTGATTGGTTTTGGAACGTTGAACCATCCCTGCATACCAGGGATAAATCCCACTTGGTCTGGGTGGATGATCTTTCTGATGTGTTGTTGCATTCTATTGGCCAGAATTTTATTGAGGATTTTTGCCTCTATATTCATCAGTGATATAGGTCTGTAATTCTCTTTCAATGCTGGCTTCATAGAAAGAATTTGGGAGAATTCCTTCTCTTTCAGTTGTTCTGAATATTTTGAGAAGAATTGGAGTTAGTTCTTCTCTAAATGTCTGGTAGAACTCAGCAGTGAATCCATCTGGTCCTGGGCTTTTCTTTGTTGGGAAGGCCTTTATTACTGTTTCAATTTCTGTCTCAGTTATGGGTCTGTTTAGGTTTTCTATGTCTTCCTGGCTCAATTTAGGTAGGTTGTATGTGTCCAAGAATCTGTCCATTTCTGATAGATTTCCCTGTTTGCTGGCATACAAGTCCTTGTAGTAATTTCGGATGTTGAGTTAATATTTTCTGATCAGTTCTCACGAGATCTATGTAAGACTGAACTGCATAATGGGTCCACTTTTATATATGGATTTTATTCAGTTATGCCTGATAAAGCAAAGAGGGACTTTGGTGCTATTAATAGAGTGGATTTCCGACCTAGAAATTTTCTATGCAGTGTTACTCTACAAAGCATTTGTATGTGTTGTAAGCATGTGTTAAAGTATTTCTGGGCCGGCACTGTGGCACTGCAGGTAAAGCCACCCACCGCCTGTCATGCCAGTTTCCTATATGGGTGCCAGTTCAAGTCCCAGAGGTTCTACTTCCAATCTAGCTCTCTGCTATAACCTTTGAAAGCAGTAGAAGATGTCCCCAAATCCTTGGGCTCATATACCCATGTGGAAGACCTGGAAGAAGCTCAGAGCTCCTGACTTTAGATCGGCCCAGCTCTGGCAGTTGTGGCCTTTTGGGGAGTGAACCAGTGGTTGGAAGACTTCTCTCTCTCTCTTTCTCTCTGCCTCTGCCTCTCTGTAATTCTGCATTTCAAATAAATAAGTAAATATTTAAAAAAAATTTTTAAAAATTACACTGTGCTGCCTAAGTGGCTACAAAGATATATATAAAGATAGGTCAAAAATTAGTGTGTATATACATTTAATATATGAATCAAAAATTAGAAGACAAAGACAAGCTTAACAAAAATCACTGCCAAATGTCTTCTCCCTTCCTGCCCCTTTGGCTTCATAACTACAGATATAATACTATATATATATATATATATATATAGAGAGAGAGAGAGAGAGAGAGAGAGAGAGAGAATCTTCCATCTGCTGGTTCACTCCCCAGATGGTCTCAACTGCTGTGGCTGGGACTTGTGGAAATCAAAAGCCCGGAGCTTCTTCTGGGTCTCCCCCATGGGTGCAGGAACATAGGTACTTGGACCATCTTTTGCTGCTTTCCCAGGTGAATTATCAGGGAGCTGGATTGGAAGTGGAGCAACCAGGTCTTGAACTGGTGCCCACATGGAATGCCTTTATCGCAGGCAGCAGCTTAACCTGCTATGCCACAATGCCAGCCCCTGAATATTTGTCTTTTAAGGGTTTACCAATAATTGCATAGAATTATATAGCTTTGGACAAGATTTTTCATTATCTAATGATTTCACAAAATCCTATTATAGAACTTTTAAGTGTGCAACTATAAATGATATAATTTCTTTAGAAATAGAACATGAAACATGCTTTCAGGGGCTGGTGTTGTGGCATCACGGGTTATGCCGCCATCTGTAATGGCCATACAAATGTTAGGCCGTACAAATGTTAGGCCATACAAATGTTAGGCTGTACAAATGTTAGGCCGTACAGATGTTGGGTCATACAAATGTTAGGCCATCTGCAATGGCCATACAGATGTTAGACCACCATCTGCAATCCCATACAAATGCTGGTTTGAATTCTGGTCATTGCACTTTTGATCCAGCTCCTTGCTAATGCCCCTGGAAAAGCAGCAGATTTTGGCTCAACTGCTTCTGTCCCTGTACAGAAAAACATGTGGGAGGCCTTAAAGAATCCCCTGGCTTCTGGCTTTGGCCTGGCTCAGCCCCACCTGTTGTAGTCATTTGGGGAATGAATCAGCAATTGTAGACCTCTTTCTATATTTCTGCTTCTCTCTGAAGTTCTGCCTTTGGAATAAATAAGTAAATCTTTAAAAAAAAAATGTTTTCAGGGCCGGCGTTGTGGTGCAGCAGGTTGGCGCCCTGGCCTAAAGCACCATATGGGCACTGGTTCGAGACCTGGCTGCTCCACTTCTGATCCAGCTCTCTGCTATGGCCTGGGAAAGCAGTAGAAGATGGCCCAAGTCCTTGGGCCCCTGCACCCGCGTGGAAGACCCGGAAGAAGCTCCTGGCTCCTGGATTTGGATCAGCTCAGCTCCAGCCGTTGCAGCAAATTGGGGAGTGAACCAGCGGATGGAAAACCTCTCTCTCTCTCTCTGCCTCTTCTCTCTCTGTGTAACTCTGACTTTCAAATAAACAAATAAATCTTTAAAAAATGCTTTCAATAATCTACAACCTTAAAGTAGTTCTTATTTATTAGATTCTATATTCTGATGGTATAAAACAAACCTTGAATATGAAACATGTAATGTAGTTCCAAGAAAATTTAAATTTAGTTACAAATAAATGTAATCTTAAATCTTATTAAAAATTCTTAAATGTTACATTTTATTAATATGTATCTATGTGATGAAACATAGAAAAATCTATTTATCAACTTTCTTAGCTACCTGTCTCGTTGAGGGCTCACATGTGGACACCAAGACTTGATAATAGAATCAACATCAGTTGTTCCAGATGGATTCATTAGGGTTAAGCTTAGACTTCACATATGGTCCTAATTCAGAAAGATGATTCTAAAATGTTACAATGTATGTGTGGCTCTTGAGTTAGAAAAATATAGAAATATTCTTAAATGATTCCAAGAACTCTAACCAGATAAATATTAAACATATTAATGATTCAGCTTCCAAGTTTAATTTTACCTACAATTATAATTGATTTTACAAGTTTACCCTATATCCCACTGAGGTACCTGCCATCTGGAAATACCACATATAATGAAGCTGTCAGCTTTGTAAAAAATAAGCAATTAGAAAGCAGACACTAGATGATTTTTTTAGTATATTATATATACCCCATCTAAGGAATGTCCTTCAGTGTTCAAGTTATATATTAATTAGAAGCATGACCAAATTTCTCATGCTAATAGGACATAATGGTATATTACTTAACAGTAATTTTCATAAACTACTGCCAATAGTCCACACTTAAATTGTAAACGTTAATTACAATAGGTATTTTTTGAATTAAACTATTAATAATTTATAAGTAAACTACTGACATTCTATAATAAATTTTGAGAATAAGATCCAAATTACATCTTTCTAAAAGTCATTGCTTCTTTTTTAATAATATGGTTTGTTATACGCATACTTGCATTTATGCTTTCTTGACATAAACTGTAAGATTTTTATAAACAACATATTTCATCCTCAAACAGGATATTAAAGGAAGAAAATCATTGAGTTCAATAAAAACACAAGATATTCATTAATAAACTGTCATTTGTTGTTCATCAGTTTTATCTATAATTTTGACAAGCTACTACAAATTTTAAATTTGAATGGGGCAGGATAGTTATATTCTCAAGTGTTCCTTCTTTGAAGAATTCTACACAGTAAGATGTCACTGGAGACTTGTGTTTGAACTCTTTGTGAATACTTAATGATCCATGGGATTGCATTAAATTTCATGTAGAAAATATATTCAAAGAAACTATCTACTGTAGATTAGATCACAGTTTAGTTAATTTTATGTGAAAATCACTTCCATAGTAAGTCTTAAAGGCATTTTCCAAGTCTTCTGCATAAGATTTCACTCATATTCAAGAGCAAATGATACACATTGACGATGGAATAAAAACTCCGAAATTTCCATCTTAGATTTGTTTACAGTGATTGATATTTATTTTAGTCTTTTTTATACCATTGCATAGAGTAATTAGGATTATTCATAAGATTTCAGTGTACTCACATGAACTTCTTAAGGAAATGGTGAATTAAACTAGCTACATAGTAATACTCAATGAGTGTCATGTTTCTACAGTTTCCAGGAATATCCATGACATTAAAATGCTTAGCACTCATTTTGGCAAATATGTGGGAAAACCTTACATTTTTTCTCAGGAACAGACTTTGGCCTTATAATGTCTGGCAGTACTAGTTAGAAATGAGGAGGGGAGATGATTTATAGGTACTGGCACACGACTTAAAAGAACTTTTTGAAGTCATTTATTTTTGGAATCTCTAGAAGAATGACTATTTTTCTCAAAAACTCTACTTTTAATTAATATAATGTGTAATAAATTTATATCTATGGATACAAGGTAATATTTTATCTGTATAAACAGTATAGAAAGATTCAATCAAGCAAATTACATATCCATAACTTCACCAAACCATTTGGGGGGGCATTAAAAAACTACTATTTTAGCCATTTTAAAATACACAATACATGACTAAAATTGAGGCAATCATGCAATACAATGTCAAAACCTTGAAGTGTTGCTTTATGAGAACTATCAAGAATAGGGTTTAAACTCTTGAAGTCATAGGACTGTTGGCTGTGCATTATCTTCAGTTTTTTAATAACAGAGTGAACTTAAACAAAGATGTAATATATATGTGCTGTGAATTCCTTATCTGTAAACCAGCACCTTTAAGACTTCTTGTAGATTAGATGTGTTCAGACGCACAAAAGATCCTATAACTGTATATGTACATAGTAATTGCTAAATTAGTGCTTTGCTAAAGATATTCACTAGAAAGTAAGCAATAAGAAATTAGAGTGGGCATTGAGGCACAGATGGGTAAGCTGCTGTGTGGGATGCCCATCTCCCCTGTTAAAGTGCTTGATTAAAGTCTCAGCTATTCTGTGACTCATATCCATCTTCTTGCTAATGCATCCAATAAAGACCCAAGCACTTGGGTTTCTGACACCAATTTAGGAATCCCGGGATGAGCTCCTGGCTCCTAGCTTTGATGTGGCTTGTTGTGGCATTTTGGGGAGTGAATCAGCTGATGGAGGAAGCTCTCTGCCTCTCTCCCTCCTTTTCCCTCTCTGTAACTCTGCCTTTCAAATAAATAAGTAAATATTTTTTTTTAATTGTAAAAGAAATGCATTTTATACTATGGATTTTTAAATATATATATGCATACATATATATGTTTATACACACGCACGCACACATACACACACACACACACACACATATATATATTCAAAAGGCAGAATGACAGCAACAGAGAAGATCTTCCATCTATTAATAACTCATGAAATGGCTGCAACAGCAAGGGCTTTGTTAGGCTGAAACCATGAACTCAGAACTTCATGGGGGTCTCCCACATGGGTGCAGGGCCCAAAGACTTGGGCCTTCTTCAGATGCTTTCCTAAGTACATTGATAAGGAGTGGGATTGGAAGTGGGGTAACCTGGACTCAAACTGGCACCCATATGGAATGCTGGCACTGCAGGCAGTGATTTAACATGCTATGTCAAATGCTGGCCCCTATGAATATTCTTGAAATATATAATTTCTTCAAATGTATTCAGGGATAAAAATGATGTATTTCTGAAGGCTTTTTCATTTGTAAATCTTACACCAATTTTAATATTGTTTTAAAAAGATTTAGAGAAAAATATAGAGTGAATATAATTTTACCTTATTCTATAGTTAGTGACACTTTCACTATAAATATATAGTTTAAAGTGATTTATTCTTAAAACCTTTATTTCTAAGTGACAAATCACTGTTGCTGTAGCAAATGTCTAGTGAGAAGAGAACAGTTGCATAAGCAGCAATGCCTTGATATGCTTACAATTTTTTAAAAAAATTATTTCACCTACTTGATAGGGAAAGACACAGAGAAGTTGAGACAGAAAAAGAAATAAGGAAAGAAACCTCCCATCACAGGTTCACTCCCCAAATGTTTGTTACAGGCATGGCTGGACCAGCTGGATTCCCAGAGACAGAAATGCAATCCAGGTCTCCCCTGTGGCTGTCAGAGACTCAGCCACTTGAGTCACCTCCTGCTGTCTCTCAGAGTAGAAATCAGCAGGAAGTTGGAATCAATGAGGAGCTGAGGCCCAAGTACTCTGACACAGATATAGGCCTGCCAGTGACATCCTATCTCATAGTCCAAACGTCCATTCCCATTTATTATTTTTAATGTTTAACTCATAGGGACGGATGTTTGTAATGTTTTTGATTAATAATGTCTTGATTAAGAAAATACAGGCTTTTATATAAAAATCCTAGTCCCTTAGAAGTATTACTCTCAATATAAGTGAAAAATAAGACACATGTTATATGAGTAGATAATTTAGAATATTGTAGACCTAATTACAATAAAATTAGGAAAGTTAAAATCATTATTTGCATAAAGAAGTTTAAAAATGAGTGGAAAGTATGGAATGGCTGGACTTTTTAAAACATCGTATGGGGAGGATATGTGTATTTTATACATTAAAGATAGTTAACAACTGGACTATGATTGATATTTTATAAGCAATGTAAAACTAACATTCTTATTAGTAGAAAAATTATTTGCATATGCATAATAACAGATTAACTGATATCTGTAAAATTTAGAATAGTGTAGGAAATAATGTAGAGTAACGTAGAACTCCTCTATGTGTTATTTCTATCTAGTCTATAGCATCCTCTCCTCACCTGTAATCCTAGACTGCCTGATCTCCCTATGTCTTGGAACAGATTTATTAAGGTTAAATCTGACTGGTGACCTTGCCTTCTTGTATGTGGATAGTTTTATCTTTTTCTAGAGACTAAAGCTTCCTGCTAATACCTCTTTTAATATTCTTTCTATGCGTTGTAGCATTCTCAAATACCTCCTGATCCTAATAACTCATTTGCTATTTTCATGTCATCCCATGTTCCCACAATCTCCTTTCATTCCTTTTGATTTTTATATCTCCTCCAATTGTGTGATTTCAAATAACCTGTCTTCACACTAATTCCTTCTATCTGATCTATGCCACTAGATGCCTTTACCATATTAATTTCACTTAGTATATATTTGAATCAAAGCATTTTGCTTGCTTTATTTTGTTTATTCCCATTGCTCTGTTCTGTCTCTCTGTTAGAGTACTAAGTTGTATTTCTTGAATTGTGCTGAGTTTTCTTAAAACAACTGTTTTGAAATTCTCATCTGAGAATTTTAAAACTGCAATCCCAGATGCTTGCTTTCTAGCACATTATTTTGCTCATTAGGTGAGGTCACACTTTCCTGGAAGTTCTTTCTTTCTTTCTTTCTTTCTTTCTTTTTTTTTTTTTTTTTTTTTTTTTTTTTGACAGGCAGAATGGATACTGAGACAGAGAGACAGAGAGAAAGGTCTTCCTTTTTGCCGTTGGTTCACCCTCCAATGGCCGCTGCGGCTGGCTCATTGTGCCGATCCGAAGCCAGGAGCCAGGTGCTTCTCCTGGTCTCCCATGCGGGTGCAGGGCCCAAGCACTTGGGCCATCCTCCACTGCCTTCCTGGGCCATAGCAGAGAGCTGGCCTGGAAGAGGGGCAACCGGGATAGATTCCGGCGCCCCGACCGGGACTAGAACCCAGTGCGCCAGCGCCGCAAGGCAGAGGATTAGCCTGTTAAGCCACGGCTCCGGCCCTGGAAGTTCTTGACAATTAGTGTAAAATATTGAAATTGTGCACTGAAGTATTAGTTATGGTAGTTTTGCTTTTTTATGGCTGCTCTTACAAAAATTCTAAGCATTCTTATTTTCTCTGACCCCATGGACACTTGTGTTTTGCTTTTGTTTTTGTTTTGTTTTGTTGGAACTCACTAATAACCTACGTGGAGGTAGTCTGTGGCCTTGCCCTTGGTGTTTTTTGTCACTCTCTAGGTTGTACACTACTCCCCAAGCTCAGATTCTTCTCAAATATAAAGTTACTGTGCTATTCAAAATCACTTGGGGGATTTTCTAAAAGGGGGTTGTTCATCACTGCAACCCACTTCTTGGAGGAAGTGTAGACCCTGACACCTATTCCTGTGGCCAGCTATGTTACGATGTTATCAGTCCTGGAGGCCACAGCCCACCAACTCCAGCCAAGCTGGGGCAAGATCTAAGCCCACCCTGCTGTGGTCTCTCTGCTGCCACTAAGAGGGACTCACTGCTGACGCCATGCTACCAGCCAGTGGTGATCACTGTCTCTCAGTCTGTTCATGTTTCTTTATTCTTTCCTTTGTATTCCTCTCACTGTATAATCTAAATAACAGTAACCTGTATCCATGTTTGATAATTCTTTCTTATGTTAGCTCAGATATGCATATACTCTCAAGACAATACAGTCTGTTTTTATTTAATTTATTGCACTTTCAAACTCCAAAATGCCTGTTCAGTTTTTGTTTCTTTTTTTCTTTTTAAACAATATTGTGCTTTTGTTGATAATCTCTATTGAGAGAATCATCCTTTTTATACATATTGACTTATGATTTTCTTATTTCTTTGTAAAATTTCAAGTAGATAACTTTTTGGTACAGAAAAAATATAACATCTGAGCTTCTACAGCTATTTCCTACTGGCTCTTTATTTTTCCTTGTGTATGTACCCTACCTTCCAGTTCCTTTGCATCTTTCATCCTTTCTTGCTGAAACCTGAGCAATGTAAAATAAACAAGGAGCAACTTTCAAACTCATGCTCTTTTCCTTTCCTCGGGGGTAGTTGTTTCTTTTATGTAATTCAGTGCAATAATTCGATAACAAATGTATTTTTTTAATGTGTGAGTACTCTTTCTGTTCGTTTAACTGAATGGTTGCAAAGAAATTTCCTTCAAAGTCTAGGACTGGTAAATCTCCTGGACTTTAAGGAAAGAGTGTCTCTTTCTGGAGGAGCAGGTTGCCAATGCTCAAGCAGGAAGTTAGTTTGCAACACTCTCTTAGCCTTTACTTCCTACTTTTGTAAAGATTTAGAGTCAATCAAAGCACCTTAGCAGCTTCTCAAATCCTTCCTGACATAAATAAGCTTTATCATCAAAAGCCTCCTAGGGACATCTCATTTGCCACTGTTCCTTTTGAAGGTTTTTGCTGATGTTATTGACCCCAATGCTATCTCAGTAAGTATCACTGAGAACAGGCTCTTCACATTGGGAGAGCTCTAAGCAGTTGAAATGAAAATGTTCTTCATGAATGGGGTTGTTCGGAAAATTGGAAGATAGATAACTTAGCAAAAAATTATTAGAAGTGGGGCTCTGGGGAAGTACAGTCTGCATCTGCCCTTCTCAGTGACTACTAGCATGGTGCTTGGTACAATGCTTTATATATTTTACATGCTTTCAATGCTATTGTGGAATTGCAGAAAAGATAGCAGGAATAGAGCTAATTAAGTGCCACTGAGCATACTGTTCTTACTACCATCAATTATTCTTGAATAAATGCTCCTTGAATTTCTGTAAGTGTTGAGTTAATTTCTAGAGCTTTAAAAGTTTTGTTTGCCCAAAGTTTGTCAGCATCCTCATAATTGTTATGAAAGAGTATTTTTGGAGGTCATAGTCCATCATATGTACTACTCCCTTATATTTATTGTTTATTTCTTCCATGTATTTCATGAATCAGCATAATCAATTGCATTGTTTACAATAATATTACCTCAGTAATTTAATTTACCATAAACAATAACAGAGGTTGAGTGATAGTTCTAGATTATCCCAAGAAAATTTGTGTAGCAGAATACATATATAGTGAGTAAAGTTTCATTATCCTAATGTAACATAATTTTGGTGATTGCAAAAAAAGTCTTTTAAAGAGTCAGAACTTTGAACACTTGAATTTTATAATACATGATATTTTGGTGCCTGCGCTGTGGTGCAGAGGGTTAAAGCCCTTGCTTGTGGCGTTAGCATCCCATATGGATGCCAGTTTGAGTCCTGTCTACTCCTCTTCTGATCCAGTTCTCTTCTGTGGCCTGGGAAAACAGTGGAGGATGACCCAAGTCTTTGGGCCCCTGCACTTTCATGGGAAACCCAGAGGAAGCTCCTGACTCCTGGCTTTGGGTCAGCTCTTCTCTGGATGTTGCAGCCATTTGTGGAGTGAACCAGTGAATGGTAGGCCTCTCTCTCTCTCTGGCTCTACATATCTCTGTAATTCTGAAAGTCAAATAAAAAAATAAGTCTTTAAAAAAAACCATGATATTGTGAAATAAGTAGATAAGCATGAAATTATAAATATCGATGTAATAATTGATAAAACTTGCTCACATTGCTAGCAAATATAGTCAACCAAAGAAACAAAGCTTGACAAATCTGGGACACTCAGTATGAGAACCCCAATAAAAGTTTGTGAATATGAGTTTCTTTTATTTATTTTTTTGACAGGCAGAATAAGACAGTGAGAGAGAGAGAAACAGAGAGAAAAGTCTTCCTTCTGTTGGTTCACCCCCTAAGTGACCACTACGGCCGGCATGCTGTGCTGATCCGAAGCCAGGAGCCAGGTGCTTCTTCCTGGTTTCTCATGCGGGTGCAGGGAAGAGGAGCAACCAGGACTAGAACCCATATAGGATGCTGGCACCGCAGGCGGAGGATTAACCAAGTGAGCCACAGCCCCAGCCCCGAATATGAGTTTCAATAGGTAGTATTACAGCAGAAAATTTGAGAATCAGGATGCTTTTGCAAAAAATCACAAACCAAGTCAAGAGTAGGCTCACTTCGCTAATCCTCCACCTGCGGCACCAGCACCCCGGGTTCTAGTCCCGGTCGGGGTGCCAGATTCTATCCCGGTTGCTCCTCTTCCAGTCCAGCTCTCAGCCATTTGGGGGGGGGGGGGGGTGAACCAACGGGAAGGAAAACCTTTCTCTCTATCTCTCACTGTCTAACTCTGCCTGTCAAAATAAATAAATAAATAAATAAATAAATAAATAAAATAAAAAAGTGTAGGTAAAGCTAGAAACAAGTTCACACTCAAGACACATTTAGTGATCAAGAGATAAAGTAATTGAAGAAAGTCTTTGTTAGCAGATAATTGTAGAATTAGTTGAAATTAATTCTGCCTGCCTGTATATCTTTTGCCTAAGGCTATTTTTAAATACAACTTTTATTGGTTCAATCTTATACTATACGTTCTTTAAGAAGCCTTTGTTCAGCAGCTGGCAATTTATAGGTTATTTTCTTCCACTTTTTAAATTTGGCTGCCTTTTTTTAGGACAGTGAGTGAAAGCAGGAAGTTAATTTATAATGAGCCATCAGTAGAACACTGAGAACATTGCATGCACTTTATTGTAGTGATAATATAGCAGCTGATTATTCGTATGGAGCATTTATTTATTGGCAAATTTTACATTAAGTGTTTAACTCAATCATAGTGAGTTCATAAGTTAGGTTCTACTATTATCCTCATTTTTCAGATGTGGAAATTGGGGCTTTAAGAGATTAAATAACTTATAAACTTTTAATAAGCAGAGCCAACATTCATATTAATGCCAGTCTGATTTCCAACTCCAAAGTATTACCCACTGTTTTGTGGCTTATTAACCTAACTATTATGAAGTTATTTGTTTAAATACAAATTCCTGTAATTCCTACCTGTGTAAACATTGAAAAAATAATTAAACTCCAGTTTTCTGCATCTGTTCATTGGGGATAATATTCAACTTCACTCTTTTGCTTGGAGGATTAAATAAGATTATGCCTATGCATTATTAGACAGAGAGAGTATAAATATTTTAACCCCTCCATTACATGGTCAGAAGTATTAACACTGGAAAAAAATTGGAGTTACAGTGGGGAAAATGAAGTATTCAAAATTTACTAGATCTGGCCTTGTGGCATAGCCGGTAAAACTGCCACCTGCAGTGTCGGAATCCCATATGGACAACGGTTTGAATCCTGGCTGCTCCATTTCCAATCTAGCTCTCTGCTATGGCCTAGAAAAACAATAGGAGGTGGCCCAAGTTCTTGGATCCCTGCACCCTTGTGGGAGAACCAGAAGAAGTTCCTGGCTCCTGGCCTTGAGTAAGCACAACTTCAGCCATTGAAGCCATCTGGGGAGCGAACCACCGGATGGAAGAACTCTCTCTCTCTCTCTTTGCCTCTGCCTCTTTATAACTCTGCATTTCAAATAAATAAATAAATCTTTAAAAAAAAAACTCAGTAGAACTTTATTGTGAACCAGTAACCTCACTATGTGTCTCAGGAACTTATTCAAATTACATTTATCTGAACAATAGACTCACTGGTTTGTCCCCTTCTCAAAAAAATAGTTCCTTGACTGGTTAGAATCTCTATTCTGAGAATGTTATTTACTCAACTGCTAAATTATAAGTTGATTACTTCATCATCAAGATTAATTAAGGGGGGATTCCAAGGTGGTGGAATAAGGATTGACACACTGCACTAGACTAGGGATAAATAGTGTAAAAAAGAAGAAGGAAAAAAAGGTATAGAAAGTGCACTCTCAGGGGATAATTGAAGAGAAAATTGCAATGGAAATGCCATGGAAGGAAGAGGAATGCCAGGCACCTGTGTGTGGAAGGTGTGGACATGCAGCACAAACATGGACATAACACCCAACTCCAGCAGCTGGGAGCTAGAGTGGGTGGCAGCTTGGAGACAAAGGTGAGACCAGACTGCAGCAATTCCTGGTAATATAGCTGCGGGGAGAGCATGGCACGAGTCTGGCTTGGATTCCTAAGGGCTAGCAGGTACCCTTGGAACCCAGTTTAAGTAAAAGGGGCATGTTTCTCTCACCAAATCTTCGTCACAATTGCACCCAGAATCTGGCAGAGAGAGGGCAGGTGCTGTTTCGGCCTTGGGCAGCTGCTGTGGAAGGCCTGTGTGCATGCACAGCAATTGGCTGAAACAGGAAACCATCTTCTCAGTAGTAGTGGTGGTAGTGGTGAGGAGAGAAATCAAAATATTTCTGATGATGAATGAAGACAACAATACATCATATCAAAACATGAGATACAGCAAAAGCAGTGTTAAGAGGAAAGTTTATAGCAGTTAGTGTCTACATGAAGAAATTGAAAAAATACCTAATAAATGAGCTATCAATGCATTTCAAGGACCTAAATAACAACAAGCCAAACCTTAAATTAGTAGGAGGAAAGAAATAATTAAAATTTGAGAATAAATATACAAAATTGAAACCAAAAAAATCCAAAATATAAGTGAAATGAGGGGCTGTTTTTTGAAAAAAAAAAAAATAAACAAAATTGATCATGATTGGCTCAACTAACCAAAAAATAAAATTACCCAAATCAATTAAATCAGAGAAGGAAATGGAAATGTAGCAACAGATATTACAGAAATAATAAGAATCATCAAGAATTACTACAAAGATCTGTATGTCAACAAATTGGGAAACCTAGAAGAAATGGATAGATTCCTAGAAACATGCAGTCTACCAAAATTGAGTCATGAAAGCACAGAAAATCTAAACAGGTCAATAACCAAGACAGAAATTAAATCAATAATAAAGACCCTCCCAACAAAGAAAAGCCCAGGACCAGATGGCTTTACTGCTCAATTCTACCAGATATCTAAAGAAGAATTAATTCCAATTCTTCACAAGCTACTCAAAATATTTGAAAGGGAGGAGATCCTCCCAAATTCTTTCTATGAGGCCAGCATCACCTTAATTCCTAAACCAGGAAGAGATATTACAGAGAAAGAGAACAACATATCTGAAATATCATTCACCTGAACTAAATGGGATTTATCGCTTACATGCAGAGACTGTTCAACATTTACAAATCAATAAATGTGATATATCACATTAATAAGTTGAAGAACAAAAATCATATGATTTATCTCAAAAGCTGTGGAACAAGCATTTGATAAAATACAACATCCTTTCATGATAAAAACATTAAGCAAATTGGGTACTGAAGGAACATTCCTTAACATATGAAGCCAATTTATGACAAACCTATGGTCAGCATGTTATTGAATGGGTAAAAGTTGGAAGCACACCCCCTAAAATCTGGAGAAGGATGTCCACTCACTCCATAGCTATTCAATATCGTCCTGGAAGATTTAGCCAGAGCCATTAGGCAATAAAAAGAAAGCAATGGGATACAAATTGGAAAGGAGGAAGTCAATCTCCCTATTTGCAGATGACATGATTCTATATAGGGAGTACAAAAGATTTCACTGAATGACTCTTAGAACTCATAAAAGAGTTTGATAAAGAGGCAGGATACAAAAATAACAGGCAAACCAATAGCCTTTGAATACACAAATAATGCAATTGCCAAGAAAGAACTTTTATGATCAATGCTATTCACAGTAGCTACAAAAAGAATTAAATACCTTGGAATATATTTAAGCAAAGAGTTCAAAGATCTCCATCATGCAAATTATAAAACATTAAAGTAATAAGTAGAAGAAGACAAAGAATGGAAAAATCTTCCATGTTCATGGATTGGAAGAGTCAATATAATCAATATGTCCTTACTACCAAAAGCAAATTACAGTCTCAACGTGATCAAAATAAAAATACCAAAGACGTTCTTCTCAGATATAGAAAAAATGATCCTAAAATTCATGTGGAATCACAAGAGACCTCAAATAGTTAAAGCAATCTTATACAACAAAAAACAAAGCCAGAGGCATCACAATAACAGATTTCAAGACATACTTCAGGACAGTTATAATCAAAACAGCCTGGTGCTGGCATAAAAGACAAATGGGATTACATCAAGCTGAGAAGCTTCTGAACTGCAAAATAAACACTCAGCAAAATGAAGAGGAAGCCAACAGAATGGGATAAAATATTTTCAAACTACACAACTGATAAAGGATTAATAACCAGAATCTATAAAGAACTCAAGAAATTCAACAACATCAAAACAAACAATCCAGTTAGGAAATGGGCAAAGGACTTGAACAGGCATTTTTCAAGAGAGGAAATTCAAACGGTCAATACATACTTGAAAAGAAACTCAGAATCACTAGGCATCGGGGAAATGCAAGTCAAAACCACAGTAAGGTTTCCCCTCACCTCATTTAGAATGGCTATCACACAGAAATCAACAAAGAACAAATGTTGGTGAGAATGTGGGTTCCCTATTCCACTGTTGGTGGGAATGTAAACTGGTCCTGCCACTGTGTAAGACAGCATAGAGATACCTCAGAAATCTGAATATAGACTTACCATATATCCAGCCATCCCACTTGTGGGAATTTACCCAAATGAAAAGAAATCCACAAATGTGGATCATGTCCTTTGCAACAAAATGGATTCAACTAGAAACCTTTAAACTTAGTGAATTAAGCCAGTCTCCAAAAGATAGATACCATATGTTTTCTCTGTTCTGTGATAACTATTACAGTACCTAAAATGTAATGTATTTGAGTGAAATGGACATTTTGAGATTTGATGTCTGTTTACAACTCTTGTATCTTTCTTTGAGGAACAGTTATTTTTTTCTTCATACTATTTGTTGAATCTTTTTACTTAGCATAGGTTTAACCTTACAGTCATTAGTAAACTGAAAATAGAATGGGAGAAGTTTGAGGAAAAAGAGTGGGAACATGGGCAGCAGGGAGTGTAGGGTGGAAAGTATTACTATGTTCCTAAATCTGTAAATATGAAATACATGAAACTTGTATAATTTAAATAAAATTACCAAAAAATTCTTTGAAGATTTCCACCAGGCTGTGTCTGCCAATTCTACTACATCGCAAAAGTTATCCATTATTATTATAACAAAAGTGCAATTGCACTCAGGTTTTGTGTTTGGAGGATTCAAATTATTGTAAAGAGATGAGTAAGACAGAAGTACAAATAAAGAAATCATGTCAAAAAGTTTTCTGTGGTAGAACATGAAAGCAGAGTAAGAATATCAATGAAGGGAATTTCTGGGCAATTAACTAAAATTATAAGATAAAAAATTATGAAAAGAAAAATATAATGATCAGACTTGCAATTTGAAAGTATCACACTAGTGATTGGGTTGAATAGATTTTAGCAAATGACGATAGTAACATGAATAATTTGAAACCAAATGTCTGTTATTGATTACTTTATAAATGGGAATCTCTCTGAAAGAAAATGAACATTAATTTTAACCTGATACAGTATCAGAAGAAAAAAAAATAGAAACCAAATATCCCACAGTGATAGTACAAATCTGGATATTGCAGTGCTTTTTATAACCAGATTTCTGTTTATTTTTATAAAGGATTTTGTAGTTTATTTGCTATGTAGTAGGGAGAAAAAAAAAAAAGGAAAGCAAAATAATTCCACGGCCCTGAAACTGTTAAACTCATGATTCTATGTGTTTGACCTTGTGTATTCAAATTAGAGAAGGATGCTTCCTCCTTGGTTTAGAATCTAAGATTTTGGAAAACAACACAAATCAATAATTGTCTCATTATTAAACAATTTAGGATTATATATGAACACCTTGAGCTTAGCTCATATAAGTCTCGCCTATATCAGCTTGGGTATACTAAGCAGCACAAAAATAAATGCTAGCAAATGTGATGACAAGATTGGGAAAAGTTTTATTCTCAAGTACTGAATGTTATTTGGTTATTCTATGACATTAAATCTATAACATTGCAAGTCAATTTCAAATATCTAAAATATTGATCTCAAAGAAATGAAATTTACAGAATTAAAGCAAAATTCCTATTTTTAAAACATTTACTTATTTATTTGAAAGGCAGATGACAGAAAGAGAAGGAGAAACAGAGAAAAAGATAAAGATATTCCATTTGCTGATTCACTCTTGAAATGGCAAGGACTGGAAGGTCTGGGCCATGCTGAAGCCAGGAGCCATTAACTCCATTCTTGTTTCTCACATGGTGTTAGAGGCCCATTTTTTTTTTTTCCAGCAACTCTTATTTTATTTTTTTTCCTCAACTTTTGTTTAATAAATACAAATTTCCAAAGTACAACTTTTGGATTATAGTGAGTTTTTGCCCCATAACCTCTCTTCCACCCACAACCATCTCATCTCCCACTCTCTCTCCCATCCCATTCTTCATCAAGATGCATTTTCAATTATCTTTATATAGAAGATCAACTTAGTATATACTAGGTAAAGATTTCAACAGTTTACAACTACACAGATACACAAAGTATAAAGTACTGTTTGAGTCCTAGTTTTACCATTATTCGCATAGTACAACACATTAAGGACAGAGATCCTACAAGGGGAGTAGGTGTACAGTGACTCCCATTGTTGATTTAACAATTGGCACTCTTATTTATGATGTCAGTAATCACCACAGGCTCTTGTCATGAGCTGCCAAGGGCATGGAAGCCTCTTGAGTTCGCCAACTCCGATCTTATTTAGACAAGGCCATAGTTAAAGTGGAGGTTCTCTCCTCCCTTCAGAGAAAAGTACTTCCTTCTTTGATGGCCTGTTCGCCACCTTGATGGGATTGAATTGGAATCCCATGGCACGTTTCTAGCTCTATCATTAAGGGTAAGTCTGAGTGAGCATATGCCTGACTGTACATCTCCTTCATCTATTATTCCCACTCTTATATTTAACAGGGATCAATTTTCAGTTAAATTTAAACACCTAAGACTAATTGTATGTTAATTAAAGGGTTCAATAAATGGTATTAAGAAGAACAAGAAAATAGTAAAAGGAATAAAATAGTAAGTTGTTCCTCAACAGTGAGAACAAGGGCTGATCATATCATTGTTTCTCATAGTGTCCATTTCACTTCTACAGGATTCCTTTTAGGTATCAGGTTATTTACTGCTGTATAATATTCTATAGAGTACATATCCATTCTACTATTGATTGACATTTAGGTTGATTCCAGGTCTTAGCTATTGTGAATTGAGCTAAAATAAACATTAAGGTGAAGACAGCTTTTTAGTTTGATCCTGAACATTTTTTTTTCAGGTGTCTGTTGGCCGTTTGGATTTCCTCTTTTGAAAAATGTCCATTTAAGTCCTTGGCCCATCTCTTAAGTGGGTTGTTTGTTTTGTTGTTGTGGAGTTTCTTGATCTCTTTGTAGATTCTGGTCATTAATCCTTCATTGATTGCATAATTGGCAAATATTTTTTTCCCATTCTGTCAGTTGCTTCTTCACTTTCCTGTTTCTTTTGCAGTACAGAAACTTCTCAATTTAATGCAATCCCAATTGTTAATTTTGGCTTTGATTGCCTGTGCCTCCAGGGTCTTTTCCAAGAAATCTTTGCCTGTGCCTATATCTTGCAGGATTTCTCTGATGTTCTCTAATAATTTGATGGTGTCAGGTCATAGATTTAGATCTTTAATTCATGTTGAGTGGATTTTTGTGTAAGGTGTAAGGTAGGGGTCTTGCTTCATATTTCTTCACGTGGAAATCCAGTTTTCCCAGCACCATTTGTTCAATAGACTGTCCTTACTTCTTGAATTGGTTTTAGATCTTTGTTCAAATATAAGCTGGCTGTAGATATTTGGATTGATTTCTTTGTGTTTCTATTCTGTTCCATTGGTCTATTCTTCTGTTTCTGTACCAGTACCATGCAGTTTTAAAAATACTTATATTTTACATTTGTGTTGTGTTAAAAACTATAATCTGCCATCTTAAGCATGTGGTATATAGTACCACAGTGTTCATGGTCATGGTTGTTGTTGTACAACAAATCTGTATAAGCTTTCATTTTACATACCTGTAAATCTCTATCAATTGAACAACTCCCTTTCCCATCACCAAAACCTGCAAATCATCATTTCATTTTCTTGTTTAATAGTTTGACTACCTTAGATATTCAAATAAGAGGAATTAGCCACTTATGTCTCCTTGTGACTGACCTACTCTACTAATCATACTATATCAATGTTCTCTCATGATGTAGTATAGGATAGGGTTTCACTTATTAGGCTGAATAATATTTCATTGTATGTATATTGCACATATCTATTGCACATGTCATTCAGTCTTCTATGGGAATTTGGGTTACTTCCATATCTTTCTATTTTTATATAATCTTATAATGAATATGGGTTTACACAAATATCATAAATATTATGTTTTCATTTATTTTGGATTTATACTCAGAAATGGGACTGCTGAATCATATGCCAATTTTTATAGTTTTAGATGAGCCATTCATATCTCTCATGTGGGTGTCAGAGACTCAAGTACTTTAGTTGTCTCCCAGGAACATTATCAGGAAGCTGAATCAAAAGGCAGAGGCAGGGGCTGGTGCTGTGGCATTATAAGTTGGGCATCCACCTGAGGCTCCGGCATCACTTATGGGCATCAGTTCAAGTCCTGGCTTCTCCACCTCTTATCCAGCTCCCTGCTGATGGCCTGGGAATGCATTAGTAGATGGTTCAAGTACTTGGGCCCCTGCACCCATGTCGGAGACTTGGAAGAAGCTCCTGGTTCCTAGCTTCAAATTGGCTCAGCTCTGGCCTTTGCATCCATTTGGGGAATGAACCAGTGGATGGAAGACATCTCTCTCTGTCTCCTCTTCTCTTTGTAACTATGTTTCTCACATAAATAAATAAATCATTTTAAAAAAGAAGAGGAAGAAGGCAGAGGCAGAACTCATTCCCAAGCACTCCAATATGGAATGTGGATATCTCAAGGAATAGCTTAATGCGTTGCACCACAATGAACACTTCTCATTGGAATTTTGATAGGGATTGCATTAAATATGTAACTTGCTTTGGATAGTATGGGCATTTTATTAATATTAAGTCTTCCAACCCTTGAATATGGAATGCAACTATGGCTTGAGTATGATTAAACATTCAAACTCATGCAGGAGTTTGATCCTCCAAATACTGTATCAATAGATCTATGCACTAACTCCATTGAATCCTTATGTTTAGTACTGTACATTTTGGAACTTGATTAGAATATATTAGGAAATTAGAGTGGATCCCCTAACACTGAATCCTTATGACTTTAATTGGGGTGAAAGCTACATTTAAATGGGTGCTCCCACAATGATGTGAAGGAGCCAAGTAGAGTCCTTGCCAGTCTGTTTTGTGCTGTTTGGAATTGAATCTTCAGAATCATGAGCCAAAATAAACCTCTCTTGTTTATAAAACAGACTATCTCAGATGTTTCAGTTATATTTAAGGTGCACAGTTGTTTTTATTTTTCCATTTACACCATTGATTTCCACAGTAGTATTTTGTAGTTTCAGCACAAAAATCTTTTTTGCCTATTTAGTTAAGTTTATTTCTGAGCACTTCTTTTTTAGTTGTTAGACTACATGTAATAGGTTTCTTAATTTTCTTTCCAAATAGTTTTTTTCTTTTTTGCTGTATGGAAACGCACATGATTTTTGCATGCTGATTTTGTATTCTGCAACATTGCTGAATTGATTAGTTCTAGAAGTACATTTTGTGATGTTTATAATTTTTCCTACATATAAGATCAAGTCATGTACAGATTAAATAGTGTTACATCTTCCTTTCCTACTTCATTTAGTGCTATTTTTCAAAATCTAATTTTCCAATGAGGATATCCAACAGTATGTTGAATAAAAGTGGGAAAAAAAAGTGTGGCTTTGCTTGTTTCTCTTTTTACAGACATACGCAAATCATAGGTGATCATTTAGTCAGGATGTCTCATTTTATATTGGCAGATTGCTTAGGTGTGATTTCAATTTCAGTCCTTGATTGCAGATTCCTGACTGTGTGGACAATTGGAGGAAATGAGTGACGGCTAGGTGATTGGGTTCTTATTACCCATATGAAATATCCGGAATGAGCTTCAAGCTTAGCCTTACCTAGTCCTAGATGTTTTGCACAGTTGGTGAGTAAACTTGTGGATGGGAGTGTTTCTTTCTTCTCTCTCTCTCTCTCTCTTCCACCCAGCTTCTCCCTCCCTCTCTTTCATGAGGTTATTAAAAAAAAAAGATTTGTGCAATAAAACACTTTTACTTTTCTCTGTTGAGTACGTTAACTTTGACCTTTATTTTGTTGAGTTACTCTTCTTTTATTTCTAGTATATATATATATATATATATATATATATATATATATATATATATGACAGGCAGAGTTAGACAGTGAGAGAGGGAGACAGAAAGGAAAGTCTTCCTTTTCCGTTGGCTCACCCCCCAAATGGCGGCTATAGCCGGCGCACTGCACTGATCTGAAGCTAGGAGCCAGGTGCTTCCTCCTGGTCTCCCATGGGGGTGCAGGGCCCAAGCATTTGGGCCATCTTCCACTGCCCTCCCGGCCCACAGCAGAGAGTTGGACTGGGAGAGGAGCGACCAGGACAGAATCCAGCCTCCCATCCAGGACTAGAACCCGGGGTGCCGGACCCAGAGGTGGAACATCAGCCAAGTGAGCCGCGGCGCTGGCCTAGTGTATATAATGCTTTATCATTAATTGAATTCTGTCTTATGATTTTTTTCTCAGTAGTTGAGATCATATGTTTTTTCCATTTAGTGTGTTAATGTTGTATATTATTTAATTTCAATGTGTGAACAATCCTTTTATTCCAAAATAAATCTCATATTTTCATGATAGATAATCCTTTAAAAGTGGTTTTAAATTCAGTTTCCTAGTATCTTG
The DNA here is from genome assembly GCF_033115175.1 of Lepus europaeus. Classification (NCBI taxonomy): domain Eukaryota; kingdom Metazoa; phylum Chordata; class Mammalia; order Lagomorpha; family Leporidae; genus Lepus; species Lepus europaeus. The sequence goes on along the minus strand of NC_084832.1, from coordinate 47,546,898 downwards.
TTAAGAATTTTCCATTGTTATTTATTGGGGATATTGGTCTGTAGTTTATTTCTCATAGAGTCTTGTCTGAAATTCATATAAAGATAATATTGACCTCATAAAATGTGTTTGACAGTGCTACCTCCTCTTCAATTTTTAAAAATACTTCAGGAAATTATAGTTTAATTCTTTTCACATGCTTCATAGCATTCTCCAGTGACTAATTCTCCTTCTAGGTTTTTCTTTGTTGAGTGTTTTCAATTACTGATTCAATTCCTTACTAGTTTTAGCTTGGAGATTTTTGCTCATTCATAACTAAAACTTGATCGGTTTTACGTTTTAAAGAATTTATCAGTTTAGTCTATGTTTTTCAGTTTAATGATGCATAGTTTTTCTTAGTAATCTCATTATATCTTTTTTCATTTCTGTGCCATCATTTGTAATCTCTCCTTTCATTTATGATGTTCGTTTTCTGATTATTCTTTGCTATTAGTTGGTATAGATAAGCACTTACCAATATGTTGATGTTTAAGAAAACAACTTAATTAATTTTCATTTTGTTCTACACTCTTCCATTTATTTCTGATATATTTCCTTCTATCTCCTAAATTTTGGCTTAGTTTGTTTTTCTTGTCCTAGTTTCTCAAGCTGTACAGTTCAGTATTGTTTTGAGGTCTTTCTCATTTTTCTACTGGAAGTGTGTGCTATAACCCTTCCTCTAAGCACAGTTTTTACTTCATCTCATTAATTACATTGTATTGTGTTTTCATTTCTGTTCATTCAACATATTTTATAATTTTCCAAATGATGTTTTCTTGGACTAGTTGGCTGATCAGGAATATATCATTTGGTTTTGGAGGACACTGTATTATTTAGCTAAGTATTAATTTAACTGAAAATAGATTTTTGTAAAATATAAGAATGGGAATAGGAGAGGAAGGAGGAAGAAGGGTGGGAGTGAAGGTGGAAGGGAGGTTGGGGGGGAAGAATCACTATGTTCTTAAATTTGTATATATGAAATGAATGAAGTTTAGATAACTTACATACAATTTAAAAGAAAAAAGAATATACTGTTTGGGAAAGGCATTATACCTAGCAGTTAAGTCACCATTAAAATGCTTGGATCCCACATTGGAGTACCTGTGTTTGAGTACTGCCTTTGGATCCTGATTCCAAATTTCTGCTAAAATAGAACATGGAAACCAACCATGATTGATCAGAGTTGAAATTCTGCCACTCACATGAGACCTGGATCGTGTTCCCATCTTCTGACTGTTTCCCAGGCCATTGTGGGAGGTTAGAGAGTAGACTAGTATATACAAAGACTTTCTCTCTCTCTCAAATAAATAAATTTTTAAAAATTTTAAATGGAAAAATCATTGTTTAATTTTCACGTAATTTTTGTTTTTCAGTTTTAGCTTTACTGTCAGTTTCTATTTCATTTCCATTCCATTTAGAAAAGAAACTCAGGAGCCTGCACTGTGGCACAGTGAGTGAAGCCACCGCCTGCAGTGCCAGCATCCCATTTGGGCGCTGGTTCCAGCCCCAGATGCTCCACTTCTGATTCCAGCTCTCTGCTATGGCCTGGGAAAGCAGTAGAAAATGGTCCAACTCCTTAGGCCCCTGCAACCAAGTGAGAGACCCAGAAGAAGCTCCTGGCTCCTGGATTTGGATCGGCACAGTTCCAGCCATTGTGTCCAAATGGGGAGTGAACCAAGCATAGATGAACTCTCTCTCTCTCTGTCTGTCTCTCTCAATCTCTCCTTCTCTTTCTGTGTAACTGACTTTCAAATAAATAATCTTTAAAAAAAATAGAAAAGAAACTCAGAGTGGCATCAAAGCTATTTAATTTGTTGAAACTTATTTTGTAGCCTATCATGTTATCTATGCCAGAGAATGTGCCAAGTGTGCTGAAGAAGAATGTAAATTTTGCCATTGCTGGGTTACTGTTCATTTCTGCTTTTACTTTTGTGAATATGTGCTGCATGTATATATGTGGATGCTTCATGGTTAGGCATGTATATATTTAAAATTGTTATATTTTCCCAGAAATTAACCCTGTTACCACTTTGATTTTTTTTCATATCATTTGATAACTAACTTTCAGTCTATTTTTCTGATAATAAACATGGTCAGCCTGGCTTTCTACATTCTAATTAGCATTAAAAAGCTTTTGCATTCCACCCCTTCACTCCTAGCCTATGTGTATCCTACTATCTAATGTGAATCCTTTCAAGACAGTTTTTTTTTTTATTTTTAATCCAATCAGATAACCTATATCTTTTGGTTGTATATTTTATTCATTTTCTTCATTGCTTTCTGTATGAGTGCAGATAATTTATCTCTCTTTTCCTCTTGTTGCTTTCAATTGCATTTCATTGAGTTTCTAAATTCACATACATTAATTTGTTGTTCATTATCATTTGCTTCTTATGAAGGTATTTGGGTGACTACAGTGAGGATTATAACATATTTAATCACCAACTAAACATAATTAAAACTTGGTAAATCATAACAAATAAAATTTACATATTTTTAATTTGTATATTTTAAGATTTCAAATGTAAGTCATGCTTTTTTTTGATTTGGAAGGCTTCCCTTGCTACAAGGAAATAAATGGTATATTATATTAATATCTACACTTTGGAGTCACATAGACAAAATTAAAGTATAAATTTCATGCCTTATTCTCTGTAATAAGGAGATTGATTTAAACTTTCTAAATTTCAGTGCTTTTACTGGGGAGAGTAAAACAATAAATATGGTTTATTCCCTAAAATAGTATTGTAACAGTTCATGGAATAACATAATTGAAGTACATAGGGAACCAGAGAAAAATACATTAATTCTATATCTTCCATTTTCTTATAGATATACATTCTGGTTTATTCTGTAAAAATCAAAATAAACTACATTTATAATGTATATATTTACTTATTTAAATTATAATAAACTTCTATATGAAAAAAAATTAAAATATTCCTACTTGAATGATCACATTTCAAAAACCAGTAACTTAGGAACATAAAAGAGTTATATTTATTTTTGTGCAATCAGTAAAAACATTGAAATCAAAATTTCTAATTATATACTATATACTATACAACTTCAAAATTTTTATGATATACATTGACTTATTAACATTTTTGATTTATTTATTTTCATTTTATTAGAAAAGAAGAAGGACAAAGAGGCAGAGACAGATTCTGATATCTTCCATCTACTCAGTCACTCCCCAAACACCTTAAATGCCAGTACTGGGCCAAGCCAAAGCCAAGAGCCTACTACCCAATCTGTGTCTCCCACCTGGGTTGCAGACATCCAGGACCTGAGTCTTCTCTTGCTGCCTCCCACGGTATACCCTATCAGGAAGCTGGGATTAGAAGTGGTTCTGGGACTTAAACCCCATTGTGATGTGGATATAGGTGTCTCAAGCAACATGAAAACCTTGTTGCCAAATGTCTGACTTTAGAGTAATATGTAGATATTGATAGGTTATCTTACGTTATAATAAGATGAAGTTTTCACTGATGTAAACTTTTAAATTTATATGCATGTGTTGTTTATGTATACAATTCAAACTACTTTATTCAATACACAGAGGAAATCTGAAAGACTAATTTTAAGGTATATGACTTAGAATATGGAAGCACAACAAAGTCCCACTGAGGTTCTTCCATTGGATGGCTCCATTTCACCTTGTAGCATTTCTCAAACTTAAAATGTAAAATAATAAAATGTAAGGAACGCTTTCTTTTTTTCCAGAAAAATACTGGAATCTACTGTTAATATATTTCTTCCATTTTGCTGACTTCAGCATAAGCTATCTTTATTTTTTGTTAAAGGCAATATATGTGAGTCCAACAAGATCAAGGTTTAATCTTTGACAGTTTGAGACTTTGCTTTGTCTTTTGAAGAATGTATCTGTATATTGCTACTAGGTAAATAAAGGAAAACTAAGTGAAATTTGAAATTTTATGTTTGGAATCCATGCTTTTTGTGGGAAAGGAGAAAATGCTTCTGATACCAGATGTTGTAAAATGTAGCCTTGGTAGAAATCATATTTACAAATTATAAATAGGCATAAATTTTATATGTGTATAGATATGCATATACTTAGGTACATGTAGGTTTATGTAGGCAAATAAGTGTTTACTTGTTTGTGTGGAGTTACATTTGGTTGGTTAACTATAATGAATATAAAATATAAACAGAAACAAATATACATTATCTTTCATAATGAATACATATATGTGTGTATATAAATGATATAGACATTATAATTATATGTATTATTAAATCCTGAGTAAAGATAAACCATGATTTTCTCTGTCATTCTGAGAAGATGTTTACTCTGAGAAAAAAAAAATTGTCTCCTGTGCCACTTAACTGAAGATAACTACATTATTTTTGCATCATTTGTATCTTTTATTTTTCATATTCCAGAGTAAGCAATCAGAAACATTATTCAGGCAGGAAATTATAAAATCTGCTTTGTAATTTTAAGCCCATACAGGAATAGATGAAAAATTTGCAATGAAAATTTACCTAATCCCATTTTTTTAAGTGTCCCAAAAGTATTAATATTGTTTTACAAAATACAAGAATACTAAAGCTATGGCAATGATCCATCAGATATTTTTTATTTTATTATAATTTTTGATTGGCTGGAAAAATCAGTATTATGTTATTAATTTTATGAATGATTTTGTCATTTCCTTGATACATTGATGTGAACATTTCAAACATATCAGAGTAAAAATCATAAATTTGTTCAGAAGTATACTATCAGTGGAACAGGAATGTGTTGAATGCAAATTACACTGGTTCAAATATCATTGATTATTATACTAAATAACCATAGAGTATTTCTATTTATCTACATACTTATATATGCATTCATAACTATGTCTATAAGCATAGATAGTTGCCTCAAACTTTAAAAATGCATTAATAAAATCATTATCATATTTCATGAGATGAAGCACAAAAAGTAGACAAGAAAGAAAAGTTAAGTAAGGAATTATTTATAAAGTAAACAGTGAATTTAAAGGAAAATTATAGAGCATGGTATATTAGTATATGTCTTTCATTCTAGCTATAATCTATAAAATCCTAGAGTTACTGTCAACGAAGTGTCAACCAAAATCTGCATACCATTTAGTAAAAATTCTTCTTGTAAAATGAAAAAGAAATTATATTGTTTAACATTTAATTTTCTGAAACAATTATTATTGCCCAAGAACGATTATTTCTACTAGTTTTATGATTCATGTTTTTTTAAATAATAAGTCATCCCTTTAAGGCTAAGAGTAGATTTTATAACATAAAAGAATTAGTACTTAAGGAAAAAAAGATTTTCCAGAGAGGTTTGTACTATACTTCCCTCGGATACACTTTTCATTTGAAAATTTATTTCCAGCTATTGATTGTGTTGCCTGTGTCTGCTTGCTCCCTGAAGGAAGCATGTTGCAAAGATTTAGTTAATAGTTTGTGAATGGAAGTTGCATACAGTATTTCCAAGTGTGAAATAAAAGCATTTGGCACCATCTTCTGTGCTCTATCTTCTTGTATTCCAGTTGATTTATATCTGGTGAGTTTATATTTGATGGGTTAGCTAAAATTAATATGAAAATATGAAAGGAATCCAATATACCCTATCTTTCATAGTAAATTCATAAAGGTGAGTATGTTTATATGAATAATAAGAATATATGAATAGAATGACTTCAACAATCACATTTTGTTAATGAAAGAGTTTTCTTCAGTGACATGAGAAAAATAACCATACTCCCCAACTGCCTGCTTCAATTTGGATTGCCAGTGAGAGAAAACAAGGCATTTAATATATTGAAGTACTAATATTTCAGGTTTACTCACTTGCAAATATTATTGTTACTGAATTAACACAGAATTTAATATGAACTCAATATTTTCACAGTTTTTTTTAAACTTTTATTTAATGAATATAAATTTCCAAAGTACAGCTTATGGGTTACAATGGCTCCCCCCCCCCCATAACTTCCCTCCCACCTGCAACCCTCCCCTTTCCCGCTCCCTCTCCCATTCCATTCACATCAAGATTCATTTTCAATTCTCTTTATATACAGAAGATCAGTTTAGTATATAAGAAGTAAAGATTTCAACAGTTTGCCCCCACATAGCAACACAAAGTGAAAAATACTGTTGGAGTACTAGTTATAGCATTAAATCACAATGTACAGTACATTAAGGACAGAGATCCTACATGATATTTTTTTAAAAATTGATTAATTTTCTATGCAATTTCCAATTTAATACCAAGTTTTTTTTTCTCATTTTCAATTATCTTTACATACATAAGATCGATTCAGTATATACTAAGTAAAGATTTCATCAGTTTGCACCCACACAAGAAACACAAAGTGTAAAAATACTGTTTCCGTACTAGTTATAGCATTACTTCACATTGGACAACACATTAAGGACAGATCCCACATGAGACGTAAGTACACAGTGACTCCTGTTGTTGATTTAGCAATTTGACACTCTTGTTTATGGCGTCAGTAATCTCCCTAGGCTCTAGTCATGAGTTGCCAAGGCTATGGAAGCCTTTAGGGTTCGCCGACTTCGATCTTATTCTGACAGGGTCATAGTCAAAGTGGAAGTTCTCTCCTCCCTTCAGAGAAAGGTACCTCCTTCTTTGATGGCCCCATTGTTTCCACTGGGATCTCACTCACAGAAATCATTCGGATCTGGCTCAAGAGCCCATGAGAGTATTTTCACAGTTTTAAGAATAGAAAGTACAACAGATATAGACACTATAGACAGATAAACTGGCATCAAAGGGTAACTTGTAATTACAAATTGCAGAACTCTGAAGAAACCATTTAATTTTTTTGAGCTTCAACTTCTTATTTTTAAAATGGCAAGGAGTACTAGTTATTAACCATATTATCAATACCACCTCTTGTATTGCATTACAATTGCATATTTAACTTAGAAATATTTTCAAATACATTCAAATATACTTTAAATATTAAATCAATATTGTTTTGTTTGTAAGGAATATAGAATAATGCAGGCCTCTCACAGGAAATTGGAATTTTGTGAAAGTAAATACTTACATTTAATAGGAAAGCTTAAAAATTAGTAAAACCTGAAATAAATTCTGAGGCTTTTCATTGTATTAATAGTTCTCACTCTTCTGTAGCTTCACACATATCTTTTGTCCCATATTGCTTTACTAACCTATTATGCATAGTGCCCAAATGAGAATCCCAGTTTCAAAATGTACATAATTTTCTGATATCACTTTTAATCTATCATTTTTATATATTTAAGGTAAACTTCCTAAAAAGGAACATTTGAATGGCTCCATAGTTCTGTTTTCCTCTTTCGCCAGAAACATGTACATATACACACACATACTTACTTCTTGTAAGTTTGTTTACTTAAAATACATGCAATCCATCCTTTTTTAGCTATTTAGTAGTGGAATGTTGTGGAGGCATGAAAAGAAAAGACCACAATACATTTCATATTCCCAATGTAATGGCTATATTGTAGTCAAAATAGTAAAACATATTCATAGGTAAGAAGATACAGTTCTCCAGATCACTTCTAAGTTCATACCCATCTCTACCTGGATGTAATTTTGTCTGGTATGTCTGCCTCTAGTTCCATTTCTTCAGCAAATGAACTTTATAATATACACAACTATATTCCCTCTTAGTGTGTCTCTTCTCCCACACCTGTAACTAAAGGTAGAATTAAGACTACCTGTTTGTAAGGACCATAGAATCATTCAAGTTTCCCCATTAAATAAGTAAAAGTTATAAACTGATGGGCAGGTGCTGTGGCATAGAGGGTAAATGCCACCTGTAGTGTCGGCACCCCATATGGGTGCCTGTTCGAGTCCCAGCTGTTCCACTTCCAATCCAGCTCTCTGCTATGGCCAGAAAAAGCAGTAATAGGATGGCCGAAGTGTTTGGGACCCTACACCCACGTGGGAGACTTGGAGGAAGTTCCTGGCACCTGGCTTTGGAACGATGCAGGTCCAGCTGTTGCAGCCAATTGGAGAGTGAGCCAGCAGATGGAAGATCTCTCTCTCTCTCTCTCTCTGCCTCTCCTTTTCTGTGTAACTCTTTCAAATAAATAAATACATTTTTTTTTAAAGTTACAGACAGAGTATATAAAATTTATGGATTCAGTATATATTTGTTACTTCTAGTTTTCTCCTGGGATTCAGTATTAAGGAAAATGTTTTATTCCTTATAAAGCTCTCTTCAAAGCAATTATATCAGGCATAACAGAAGTTCACAATGAGAGTTCCATAAGTTAATCAATTGACACATTACTTAGACACAAATATTTCCTATACCATATCTATTTTTTCATAGGAAAAGAATTAATAAAATTTCATGGACACTAATCCTCTTACTTCTAAAATACTGAGAAAAATAAATGTGTGTAATTTTTTAGACTGGTGCAAAGTTTTGATTTTATTATATTCATATATTTCTACTTAACTTTTTCTTTATATTGTGTTACTAGATATATTTATTTAATTCCTAAAGGTAAAAATCATTATGTAAAATCCTTTGCTACTAAATTAGGGTAATACATGGCTATTCAGGTTTGTATTATTTTAATTAATTAATTAACTATGATGTGTGGGGACACAGAAAGTGCTCCCTTCTGCTGGATCACTCTCCAAATGCCTTTAAGGACCAGGCTGACCTGTTCTGAAGCAAAAGCCCAGAAATGCAATCTAGGTCTCCCACATGAATGACAGGAGCCCAATTATGTGATCCATCACTATTGCCTTCCTAGGGTCTGCATTGGCAAGAAGCAGAATCGGGACTCAGAGGCAGGACTCTAACACAAGCACTCCAATTTAGAATGTGAGTTTCCCAACCAGAATCTTAATCCCTTAAAAATCTTAATCCAACCCATCATAGACTGGTCACTTAAAAATAAATAAGAAAAATAAGAAAAATGAAAACCAATGTTTTTAAAACAAATAAATTCTCATGTTACTGATGACACTGCTGGTATTAGCATTGCTGTAGAACACCCCAGATGATTCTTAATTATTTAGTCAGATTCTTATGCAATTCAAAGAATACAGAGTATGTAGAAATAGATATATATGTACATGAATATGTAAATATATATATATACATATATATATATACACTATATACATATAGTGTTTGGAATGTCACCTCAGAAGCTATTTCATCTCAGAGACAGAATCTTACACAGCTCCCACATAGTTCATTATCCTAATCACTAAGCTTGCAGTCATTCACTTCACCCTCTTAGCAACTACATAAATGCCAGCACCCAGTGAAAAGCAGTGCACATAACCAAATATTTCACTCTATGCAAGGGGAACAATAGCCAGTGTACAATATTGTACATGCTATATTTCTTGTAATTATTTAATTACTAATTTCTCATTACTTTGTCCCAGGCAATACAACTTCTTTTTCATGAAAGGAGTAAAATTGTTTGTAAATGAAGGATTGTGAGAAGATGTGACTAAGCCAAGGCTCATGTCATCAATATCTATGATCTCACCAATGTAAAATGCATCACTTCTTGTACGAGATAATATCTACATCAAGTGGTCAAATAGAGGAGATATTTTCTGAATTATCCTCTGAAAACAATAAGAGTTGTTATGTCAGAGGTACAACTTTATTCAATGTATTTGGTAACTTTTAAAATAATTTATTTAGTAATGAATTAAATATACATTCTTTCCAAAACATTGAAATTATATTTACAGTGTTAACTATTAAGGATATTGGAATTATTTAAAAAAAAACTCAGATAATAAATGGAATCACTTTGGATGTTGATAATTACCACTCAATTAATAATATTTTTATGAAGGTTGCATTTGTTTATGGTTTTTCATCATGAAACATAGGAATTAGTATTCCTTATAATTAGAACTACTGTTGAAATGTTAGAAAACAAACAAAAAACAAAACACACCAAATACACACAGACAAGAAAGGTTTATCTTTATTCCTTGGAAACAGTGCCAAGTATACATCTAGAAGCCTCGGCTTTTTGTATAGAATATAGATCATATTGTAACTGACTCTCTTGCTTCTTGGAAAATTTGGATCTAATTTGCTTAATAATAAAGGTAAAATTAAATATTGAACAATTATTTAAATGTTTATTTTTATTTAAAATATGTTCTGTAATTCAGTTTTTGAAGCTATTTTTAAGAGGAAAGGGATTGAAGTCAATATGGATCAGCTGTAATAAGTTTTGATTCAGGAGGAAGGTACATGAAAGATTTTTTAATTTAAATTCTGACATTAAAGGTAGTGAGTGCTTTTATTTGCTATTTCATATGGTTTCACTGGAAAATGAAAATGAATACTACTCCATCATTTTGGCAGACACTTTAATGCCAGCCATTTAGCTATCTTCTTGAAATGGAATGCTGCCTGACCTTTACTCTTTCTCCCAAAAAGAAATTGTAAAAGCCCAACAAAAGTGTAATTTTTCGGCTTTACAATAGGTGAGGAGAGAGAAGGAAAACCTGAGAGTAGAATCTGAAAATGCTGTGGAATAAGGTAGTAAGGAGTGGAGGATGTTTTTAGATGTATCTGAGAGAGTACTAGCTCTGACTGATAATATATCTGTGGTCCAAACTTAAAGCTTCATGTTTTATATGCAGGTGATAGCTTTTAAGAAAAAACCAGAGCTTAACACTGAAAATGTGTATTTTATAGAATGCATCTACACAAAGATGGCTTTTAGTTAGTTTCAATGTCATTTATAATTCTTTGAAAGATTTGACACTGAGAAAATCTTTTCCGATTTGAGGTCAAATCATGTTAACAGATTATGTTAGAGACCTAATTTATAGAAACAATAATAGGTTGCTGCTGCTTTAAATTATCATTTAAATTCCAGTGTAATCACACAATGTATTTTAAATCTATGACTAGGAATACCATGGCATATTTTAGATGCTTTGCTTATTCTTAAAACAATTCACATTACGTTTTCCTCATTGAGCTTCATCTTACTCAATATACCCCACTTTTTCAACTTAAGCTAGAGCATATTGGTAAACTCTTTTAGTGTTTGAGAAAAATATATTGTCATTTAGTTAATTTCTTATTAAGTAAAGGTTATTTAAGTGCTAGTATATCATAAACTCTGATAAAGAATAAAATAAAAACTGTGATTTAAAAAAATTATCTATTTATTTGAAAGGGAGTTACAGAGTTGGAGAGGCCCTTCCTCAAATGGCTGCATGGCTAGGTTTGGGCCAGGCTGAAGCCAGGAACCCGGAGTGTCTTCCAGGTCTTCCACATAGATGGAGAGGCCCAGACACTGGGACATCTCCTGCTGCTTTCCCAAGCACATTAGCAGGGACCTGGAATTGAAGTGAAGCAGGTGGGTCTCAAACCCATAGAGGATGCCAATGCTGCAGGCAACAGATTAACCAGCTTTGCCACAGTGCCACCTGCCAAAACTGGGATTTTGCATTTTCATTTCCAAATACACCAATGATAAAATCTGATAGGTTCTAAATTGAGTAAACAAACTTCCCTGTACATATTTGGGCCTTATTTTTGGAGTCAATGCTATGGTTGAAAGAGCTGAAAACGAATTTTTATGCATTCTCAACGAGTCTTACCATTGGTACGTATGGTCTTGATTTTGTAAACATGTTTCACTCTTGATTGATTTGCAAACACGTTTCATTCTGCTGTTTCATGTTCTGAGAAGAAGCAATGCACTTCCTTTAGAAACCCAAATCATTGTAGGTGAGATAACTGAATCAACTAACGATGAAACTGTCTTATATGCCATTTTTTTCTACATTTCTTACGGCAAAATTCTCTAAACTAATTCAGTTTATCTCATAAGATTCCTAATAATAAACAATAAACAAGCATTTGCAACTTCTCATAGATGGAAAATCTGACATACAGTTCAATAGCAATTTTTTTTTTTTTTTTTTTTTTTTTGGTATTGGAAAACCAAACTGGATTTCAGTAATGGTAGATTCGCTTTTTCAATGTAACAATCCTCTGGTAGCAGTGGTAAACTCTGGAAAAACATGGAACACGATTTTTGAAAATTCTGGAAAAGAGGCCCAAAGCAAGCAGAAACTAGAGTAGATACAAGCCCTTCCATCAAGGAATGCATTGGATGAGATCCACATATATTTGGTTGTTTCCATGAGAGCCCTACTAAGCCTGTAACTTGGAACAACACACAGGGAAGATTGTTTTGGCATGAGAAGTCATAGGATGGAGTACAGAGTCACAAGAGTCTCAGGCATGAAAAGGAAATTCTTAGAAGGACAAAGTTGAAAAAGAAAGAAGAAAGGAAAGGAGGAAAGAGCGGAGGGGGGAGGGAGAGATAGAAAAGACCTAAATCCAATAAAATATTCCTCTTTACTATTCCTTGAACTAGATTCAGGGAGAACATAACAGCCAAATGACTATGAAAGTGAGAAAATGTTTTATAGCTGTTTGGTATGAGGATAAAACACTTCTAAGAAATATCCTTAAAAATTTATTTGAGAGGCCAGTGCCATGGCGTAGTGGGCTAATCCTCCGCCTGTGGCACCGGCATCCCATGTAGGCATTGGTTCTAGTCCTGGCTGCTCCACTTCTAGTCCAGCTCTCTGCTATGGCCTGGGAAAGCAGTAGATGGCCCAAGGACTTGGGCCCCTGTACCCACATGGGAGAGCAGGAAGAAGTGCCTGGCTCCTTGTTGGAGGCCACCCGACAAACCACACAGAGACACGCAGCACTCAGTCAATTCATCACCACGTTTATTGCCTCATCGCGTTCCAAGCCAAAGTAGGGGGCCCGGCAATGAGGGACTGGAGGCAGTCTCCCTGAGGAAACCCTTCAGTCTCCAGCAGCGAGCACACAGAAAGACAAGGATATATACCCCAGACCCCATACAGATAACATTCATTGTGTGCAATCATGAATAGCACAGGAACAGAGCAAGTTTACAAAGTAGCAATGATCAGGGTACAAGTTCTGCAGATAGAGCAAAGAACATCATAAACCTTCATCAGAAGTCACATCCTGCCTGCAGGAATATGGGACGAAAAGTCTTGGAAACAGGATTAAATAAGGGACAGCCTCAGCCTGCTGCATCTCATGTTGGGCCAGGGCCACTGGCCCCGACAGCTCCTGGCTTCGAATCGGCACAGCTCTGACCATTGAAGCCATTTGGGGAGAGAACCAATAGAAGGAAAACCTTTCTCTCTGTCTCTCCCTCTCACTGTCTGTATCTTTAACTCTCAAATAAAATAAATAAAATCTTTTAAAAAAAGTTATTTGAGTGACAGAGAGATATGGAGACAGACAGAAAGAGCTCCTGACAGGACCAGCTCCTTAGCTGGGTCACTTCCCAAAGATCAACAATGGTGAGTATGTACTGGACTCTGAAACTGAGTCAGAAACTGAGTCCAGGTCTCTCGAATGCATGACAGGAACCCAACTACTGGTGCCATCATCACTGCTTCACAGCTTCTGCACTGGAAGGGGCCAGGTTAAGGAGTCAGAACTAGAAACCAGGTACCAATTTTAGGCTTTTAATAGAAATATTTAAGAGTCAAAATTTAAGAAAAGATTCTAGCTTATGCCAGTACAAAGAAAAAGAAGTGCAGGCCTAGTTAGGGAAAAGTTGAACTTCCATTGAGTCAACTGCTAGGACAAACAAGACTTTCCTAGGGAATAAAACAAAACCCAGTCTCTATATGACATGAACTTTAAAAAATGTCAGTAGAAAAGTGAAAATTGTATTAGACATATACAAAGCAGGAAAATGCAACGCATCATCAAAAAAATAAATCAAAAGGAGTAGACCAAAAGGCAATTCAAATGTTGGATTATGATTATTTAAAAACAGTTATAACAGATTTAAATACTCTATAAAATACACTCTTGCAAACTTTCTAAAGAATAAAAAAAGAACCAAATGAAAAGCATTAAAACTTAAAGACTATATATAAATGTTTTGAGAAAAGAGCAGATTGGACACTATAGAAGAGAATATTGAAGAATTTGAATGGTTTTGTAAAATCATTTAAACTGAAATATACAACAAAAGCGAAAAATATTACTGAGCTGAATATCAGAATCATTGGAATCAGGCAACATAAATATAATCATTTGTTGGCCGGCACCGTGGCTCAGTAGGCTAATCCTCCGCCTTGCGGCGCCGGCACACCGGGTTCTAGTCCCGGTTGGGGCACAGATCCTGTCCCGGTTGCCCCTCTTCCAGGCCAGCTCTCTGCTGTGGCCAGGGAGTGCAGTGGAGGATGGCCCAAGTCCTTGGGCCCTGCACCCCATGGGAGACCAGGAGAAGCACCTGGCTCCTGCCATCGGAACAGCGCGGTGCGCCTACCATGGCGGCCATTGGAGGGTGAACCAATGGCAAAAAGGAAGACCTTTCTCTCTGTCTCCCTCTACTGTCCACTCTGCCTGTCAAAAAAAAAATATAATCATTTGTCAAACTTGTAACTATACACTTAGAATCGGTCTCTAATGTATGAAAATCAGATCAAATTATCAAAATTCTGAAATGAATTATTGAATTTAGAATTGTGATTATTACAAGCCAGAAAGGATTAAAGGAGGGAAGATGGAGGGATGTTGAATAACTTTTTCCAAAATACCGTCACATGGAGGTATAAGCTTTATACATCCCGCAGCACAGGGGGATGACTATAATTCACAACAATATATTCTATACTTCGTAAAGAACAGGAGGAGATGGAATGGTAGGCATCAGACATGGGGAAAAGATAAGGAGAATGAAAGGATAGTTGACTAACTTAATTAGTTTATGTATTGAAGTAAAGCATTGTACCCCATAAATAACACAATTACTATATGTCAATCATAACATTTATATAAAAACAAAATTTATATTAATAAATTTATACTAAAAATAAAAATCAAGTTAACACTAGATTCTAGTTATGTTTCCTTAAATTTGGGAAAATAATTCTGCCCCAAAACTATGTGGAGTGACATAAGATGATATATATTGAATGTAATTATACATTATAACAGATGTAAAGTTGAGTGAGAATTACCAAGAAAACTCTAAAAGAAGTAAAAATGTAATGTATGAGAAAAATAAACTCACTTGAGAAGAAGCATCAGGTATACAAACTAGCTTTCAAATGTTCATGTAATTGTTCTCAAAGCTATCAAGTATTTGAGTGTACACTTTTCCACTTCCCTGTAAGACAGTGTTATTTTCAGCTAAAAGACTTATGTCTATAATCATACCACAAAAAATAAAATCACTCATTCTATTTAGCTCTCCCTGGGGGACTTTTAATATTGCTTTTATAGGTAGCAGAGTTCATTCTCTACCAAAAATTTAGACAGCCATATTTATCTCAACCAACTTCATAAAAAGGTTTCCATAGATACAGAAAATTATTTTCCAGGTATGCCCGCCTCTCAGATATCCGAAAACCACTCAGCTACATGGAGGCCAGTAGAAAATTTAGAAAGCCTTTCCAGGTTTCAGTTACATCCCTTTATTCCTACACTTTTTGCATGGATAAGTAAAGAAAGACTAACTACTGTAGAGAGTTCTGATGCCATTTGTTTCCTCTTGCATCTGAACTTCTGATTTTGGGCATGGTCTTGAAACATTCTGTCATTATTGCCATCTGTTCAGTTATTGCTCAGTTTTCAGATATTTATAACTCTGGACTGTATCGTACAGAAAGTCTTTGAAAAGATGATAAATTCAAAGTGCTTTTCTTTTGTGATTCTGAATTGGTGATATTTCACTGGGTAAAATTTATAATACTGTTAAACTATATCCTTAACTTATCAGTTCATGTAGCTAAGATCATTTTCGACTAATTATCCATCTGTTCAACAACAATTAGCTCTTCCTTTGCATAAGTATTTATCAGTTACTTGACCCATGTCTCCTTGTATGTAGAAACTTCCAAATCTTGATAAATGGATATGTTTATGCTAATATAAATTCAAATAGATAAGTACTGCAAGCCATTGCCCAAAATTCTACACAGTGTGTTTACATACATGACTCTGAGTTTCCGTGGCTTTGGTAACAGTCTTTGAAACTCTAATTGCCAAATTCTGTTATTTGCTGATAAATGCAGTGAAGAGTAATGGGGAAAATGGGCTTAGTTTTCAATTTCGTGATCTTATGATAGAGACCTTCATTTATCAAGGCATTTTGTCAGTATCTTGTGAGGATATAGTATATGAGAAAAAGACATAAAAGGGGAAGTTGTACTATTCCCTGGAGGAAATGAATTTGATGTGAGAACTGAAGAAGGAGTAGAAATTAAATAGATGATAAGGGATGTAAAAAAGTTTCCATAAAAAAGAAAAGCATGTGCCAAAAAAAAAAAAAGCCTAAGGGTTAAAAAAGTAATTTGAGTAATTTAGGCCGGATAGTTAGGCATAGAGCAGATAATTCAGATAAATGCTCTCCATACCAAAATCTTAAAGTTTTTCCTAAATGATTTAGCATGTTAACAAAGAATAGTTAAGATTTTCCAAACACTGTCTACTCCTTTTAACCTTCTTAACAAAGAAAAACACAAAAATGTTAAAAGCTCTGCTTTAATAAGTTATATGTATCAACAACTGGATGTCTGCTTTTAAGTGTAAAATTTAGAGAACTTTGACAAAGGTGTACACCTGTGTAATGACCACCATAATCAATATACACAATATTTTCATGATCTCACAATACTTTTTTCATTCCCATTTACAGTGATGCTTCACCTTACTCCATACACTGGCAACATCTGACTTGCTTTGCAGTACTATTACCTAGACTTAATAGTTGAGGAATTTATATAAGTTAAATAATACCTTCTTTTCTAAAGTAAAGGAGGAAGAAAAGTATCATTGTACTCTTAGAATTTTATCTAAGAACTACATAGAAACTGTTCTCTTTGTATTAATATCACATTAACATGAGAATTGTATTACAATAACGCTCATGCATTTTCTATAACCCTGAGCATATGATGTATTAATAAATTCCTTTAAAACATGACATTCCATTCAGCATGTTTCTGAGATTCAGCTGTTTTTTCTATTTCCTAACAATCCATAATGTATTTATTGCCAATTAGTATTCCATTGTATGAATACAATACAATTTTTATATCAATTCACTTGTTGATATTCATTTGAGTTGTTTCTAGTTTAAGGCAGCTGTATATACATACAACACATACACACATATGTATATACATACAACACATAAACACACATGGTTATATATACATATAGACATGCACAAATATCGTAATAAGCATTTATTTTCATTTATTTAGGGTAAATACATCAAAGTTTGTAGTGAATGAGTATTGCTGTTGTCATCCTACTTTTATAAAACTCTATTCTTAATTATGTGTTTCAGTAATAAAATTGGGAAGGAGGCATTATGGCATAGCAGGTAAAGTCATCGCCTGTGACACTAGCATCCCAAATGGATGCCAGTCACATCCCAACTACTCCAGTTCTGATCCAGCTCCCTGCTGATAGCCTAGAAAAAGTTGTGCAAGATGGCCCAAGTGCTTGGACCCCTACGACCCAGTTAAGAGACCAGATGAATCTCCTGATTCCTGGCTTCAGCCTGGCCCAGAGCCCTGCCTTTGCCAGCCATATAGGAAGTGAACCAACTGGTGTAGGACCTTTCTCTCTCTCTCTCTCTCTCTCTCTCTCTCTCTCTCTCTGTGTGTGTGTGTGTGTGTCTCTCCCTCTTACACTGACTTTCAAAATAAATAAATAAATCTTAAAAATAATAATAATAAAATTGGATCAATATTGCAACTCTCAAATTCTCAAAAGGACTTCATTTTTTTACTTGAAAAAAAATCCAACTGCTTTTTTCACTCTTTATGGCCCTGTATATTTTGCCGTTGTCTACATGATCAGGCTTAGCCCTTTCACTCTCCCCTCTGGTCACTCTATTTTACTGTGATTTCCAATCTTTCTGTTGCTCTAAAACAAATAGTTTCTCTTCTAGGGTCTTTGCAATAAATGGTTCACTTCTAGGAATGTTCTGCCATCCTACTGTTACCATGACTGACCTCTTTTCTTTCACACCTCACCTTAAATGTCATACAGTGTAATTTATTTAATTTTTCTTTTCATCATCTTATATATCTCTTGTTTTCTGATTGCCTTTTGGCTTATTGCATGTTTCACCTGCTAAAGTTCAGTGATAGCAAAGGTATTTTATAAATAGATTGTTATCTTCATAACATCTCGGCCTATACTTGTTCCTTAATAAGTAAGAGAGAAGCTGAAGAACATAACATCAGCCGACTCAATTTGTGAGTCTTACTCAAAAGAGTCTGCAATATGGCTATATCTTCTTAGTTTGCTTGCCTTAATAAGATTTTTGTCCATGTGCCTGAGGCATGGGCAACTAGCTCTACTATTAACCCTGTTTAAAATCTTGCTATCTTCTATTTTGTATTCTAAGTCCTTTCCCTACAATTTTAAGTGGAGACAGAGCTGCTCAGTATTTTCCAGGTATTCCTGTGGCTAGGTGTAGTTATGTAACCAATATTTATGAATTTATTGCAAAGGCACAGAGAGACTCTATATGTGTAAGTATGTCTCTGTGTGTGTGTATGTGTGCACACGCATGCACCTTTAGAAGTCAGTTTTGGGCCAACACAAAGCTAGGAGCCAGGAACTCAATCTAAGTGTTCCATGTGGGTCGCAGTGACACAACCACATGAGCCATCACCTACTGTCTCCCAAGGTATAAATTAGCATTAATCTAGAATTGGACTTGGAGCCAGGATTCAAACTCAGGAACAGAAATAGGGGATGTGGGCCTCCTAAGCAGTGTCTTACCAATAAGAAATGGTTTCCTAATGTAACCAATTTTCATATAGTGAAATCTGGGCAGATCTCCAAAGACAAGTTATCTACACCTGATGTTCACCCTACTACTTGTAACAGGCTGGAAAAGTGATAATCAGTACATAATAATGGAACTATGTCAGTTTCTCTTTTAATAATAAAATGAATTTAACATAATTTAATTGATCAAAGTACAATTCATAAATTGGGCAGTTCTTAAAATCAAAGGTTTCATAACATTGTTAATATATTCATGTAACATATTTTCATGTAACATTATTAAGTGTATACAAGAATTTAAATATATGTTATATATATATAAATCCATATATATATGTGTGTATATATATATATATATATGAAGTTTTGACAGCACACTTGCCTAATACTTTTGCACTAGCTTCATCTTTTATGCTGGGCTATTGACCTTTACAAGTGCATGAGGCCAGCTCTTCTTAATTTTTTTTATATCTAAAGCATGAATATGACTGATTTCTTTAAAAATAGTCTACTAGGAATCATTATAAAATAAAAAGAATTAATGATCATGGGGTAGGATGATAGAGATTTGGAGGGCCTACATAGTGGCATGATGAGTTAAACCACCACATGCAACACTGACACCTCATAATGGTGTAGCAATCTGTGTCCAGCAACTCTACTTCTGATCCAGCTTCTTCTTAATGTTCCAGAGAAACAGTAGAAGATGGTTTAAGTACTTGGGGCTCTGCCACCCATGTGAGAGACTGATATGATGTTCCTTTTCCCCAGTTTCAGCCTTGCCAGACCTAGGTGTTGTAGCCATTTGGGGAGTGACCTAGCAGAAAGAAGATCTCCCTCTCGCGCTCTCTCTCTCTCTCTCTCTCTCGCTCTCTCTCTCTCTTTCTCTCTCGGTGTGTGTGTCCATCCATCTGCCTTTTACATAGATAAATCCATAAATCTTTTAAGAAAGAATGATGGATAAGCTTATGTACCAAGGAATGAACCAGGACAACCAGACTGCAGTAAGGACAATTAACTAAAGAAAAAGAATAAGGAATCTAAGAGATTAGAGGTTCTGAAAGTAGCCAAAGTATACTTTGAAGACAACCAGAACAAAATGAAAACATAGATTATGGATAAAGACTAGCAGTAACTTACTAGATTTCTAGATTAACACAGGAAGTAACTAAGAGATCAAGTGATGTCAAAGAAATCAAAGCAGTAAAAGTTTAGAGATAAAATAGTCATAATCACTTAGACTTCATTGAACAATGCTTCTTGGAGGAAGTACATGTGAAAGTCTCTTGAGAAGGACCTCAATGCAGGGTGCGAGGACCTCAATGTAAAAACAGTGAGTCAGATTTCAGAACAAAAGTCAAAGAGAACTTCCCGAGAAGAGCTTAGAGGAAAGGGAAACTGGTTCATTAGGGTTTCAGAAAACAATGTTGATATATTTAAGTTTATGGGAGAATAAACATTGGCCAGTGGTGAGGAAACACCAATCACTATGCAGATGATGTGGAGTAAATGTGGGGGGCAGAGTGGTTGTGGTTCATATTTCAGTGTGGATTGATGAAAGAAAGTTTCAGCTGTGAGTCCTAAATACTATGGTCAGATATTGTCTTAATTGGCTCGTCAATACCGTGTCCGGAAAATACTTGCTAACTGATAATGGGCCCAGAAACTGCAGATGCTGCTCGATATGTGTGGTAGTAATGGCTGAGAAATTTCTTACTCATGGGATATATTTAAGCGGCTGTTGTATATTTGTTAGTAGTGACTTTATATTGGAATATATAAATTATAAATGGATAGGTGCTCTGTGGGTGAAATCACCATAAGGATGTCTGTAGATTATATTCATGAATTTGTATGGAACAGCTCAGCTCATTAAAGCACTGCTCTTCAGAAGCCATGTATACATGTCCATTTCCTGTGGGAACTTTTTACATCTACAGGCTGTACAGCGCATAATAGGGCCTTAATAAATGTGTTTCCATGGCATGAATAAATGAAAAAAGATCCACAGGGCAAAGAGGTGTGTATATCTTTAAAGACATTACTATCTAGCCTCTTAAACATAACCACCATGCTCTGAAATCCATGCTTGAAACAGTAAGAAAACTTTGGGAGAAAGCAAGATGGATAAACAAAAATCATCTCTACTAACACGTAACCAAATGATTCATTCTTTTAGGACAATGTGAGAAATAACATGTTGTGAAAAAAGGAAGCGCTTAGTTTTTAAAATCCTCCAACCTCTTACAAAAATATAACAATGTTCATGTATGAATATGAAATAAATACTCTCATAATAATATATTTCATATATAAACAGAGTAACTAAAATTCTTTTTGTTTCAAATGTTTGTTAAGGTGATGTGAATTAAACCTAAACATCTACATTTCTAATGATAAAATATTTAAACTAGCAATTTTAAAGTAAATTTATTTCTTTACTAGTTTGAAAATATGCTTCCTGTTTCTCCATTTTTTCCATATGGCGTGGAGTTCATAATATTAAATCATTGTGATTAGGAAGTTTCATAATATTTTATAGTAGATCCTATTTTTCCTTTGATGGATTCATGAATAGACTAACACACACATTCTCACATGTATAATTCAATATGTTTTTCATAAAAATGCAAGCTTTAAGATACAGTGTAGCATAAAAATAGTCATTCCTAATTTTCTCAAAATAAAATTGTTTTCACTTCTAGGTTATTTCTTTTCTTACTTTTTATGTATACATAATATTTTTCAGCGGGGACTATACATGTATCCAACTCTTTTCTATTAT
Source organism: Lepus europaeus (assembly GCF_033115175.1). Classification (NCBI taxonomy): domain Eukaryota; kingdom Metazoa; phylum Chordata; class Mammalia; order Lagomorpha; family Leporidae; genus Lepus; species Lepus europaeus. The sequence goes on along the minus strand of NC_084832.1, from coordinate 47,525,241 downwards.
AATATCAACAGATCATTATCCCATCTGAGTAATTACAAAACATTCCAGATATATAGTTAAACAAAAAGTAAATATAGAATTCTTAAACATTAATTTAAGTGGTCAGTTTATAGAACTAAATAAAACAGGCCAGATTCCTAAATACAAATGCAAATATATATATATATATATATATATATATATATATATGTAGATATATATATATATACACACACATAAATTTCATTTCAAAGATTTTTCACATAACTTTAACGCAAATATTAAATTATATTAGCTTCATTTGAAAGAAAGTTTTACATTTTAGGAGACTGCTTCTAAAATCTAAGGTTAAACAAACAATGAGACAATAAAATTCCAACCATATGAACAGGGTCATGACTGGAAAAAAAAAAAAACGGATCTGTTTAAAGGGTGCAAAGTTTCTTATTTGCAATAGGAAAAAATTATATAGATCTCATATCACAATGGGAAACTACTATAGCTCTATAATACTACTGAACAATATATTCAACATGGTTGATATGGCCACATTTCTTTTTTTTATTAAACTTTTATTTAATGAATATAAATTTGCAAAGTACAGCTTATGGTTACAATGGCTTCGCCCTCCCAAAACTTCCCTCCCACCCACAACCCTCCCCTTTCCTGCTCCCTCTCCCCTTCCAATCACATCATGATTCATTTTCAATTCTCTTTATATACAGAAGATCAGCTTAGTATATATTAGGTAACGATTTCAACAGTTTGCCCCCATATAGCAACACAAAGTGAAAAAAAATACTGGAGTACTAGTTATAACATTAAATAAGAGTGTACAGCACATTAAAGACAGAGATCCTACATAATATTTTTTTAAAAAATTAATTAATTTTCTATGCCATTTCCAATTTAACACCAGGTTTTATTTTTTTCATTTCCAATTATCTTTATATACAGAAGATCGATTCAGTATATACTAAGTAAAGATCTCATCAGTTTGTACCCACGCAAAAATACAAAGTGTAAAAATACTGTTTCAGTACTAGTTATTGCATCACTTCACATTAGACAACACATTAAGGACAGATCTCACATGGGATGTAAGTACACAGTGACTTTTGTTGCTGACTTAACAATTTGACACTCCTGTTCATGGCGTCAGTAATCTCCCTAGGCTCTAGTCATGAGTTGCCAGGGCTATGGAAGCCTTTAGAGTTCGCTGACTTTGATCTTATTCCAACAGGGTCATAGTCAAAGTGGAAGTTCTCTCCTCCCTTCAGAGAAAGGTACCTCCTTCTTTGATGGCCCCGTTCTTTCCACTGGGATCTCACTCACAGAGATCTTTCATTTAGGTCTTCTTCTTTTTTTTTTTTCCTTTTCCATGGTATCTTGGTTTCCATGCCTACAATACTCTCATGGGCTCTTCAGCCAGATCCGAATGCCTTAAGGGCTGATTCTGAGGCCAGAGTGTTGTTTAGGACGTCTGCCATTCTATGAGTCTGCTGTGTATCCCACTTCCCATGTTGGATCGTTCTCTCCCTTTTTGATTCTATCAGTTAGTATTAGTAGGCACTTGTCTTGTTTGTGTGATCCCTTTGACTCTTAGACCTATCAGTGTGATCAATTGTGAACTGAACTTGATCACTTGGACTAGTGAGATGGCATTAGTACATGCCACCTTGATGGGATTGTATTGGAATTCTCTGGCACATTTCTAACTCCATCATTTGGGGCAAGTCTGATTGAGCATGTCCCAAATTGTACATCTCCTCCCTCTCTTTGTCCACTCTTAAATTTAACAGGGATCACTTTTCAGTTAAAATTTAAACACCTAAGAATAATTGTGTGTTAATTACAGAGTTCAACCACTAGTACTAGAACAACAACAACAACAACAACAATAACAACAAATACTAAAAAGGATAAAGTATTACATTGTACATCTAGAGTCAGGACAAGAGCTGATCAGGTCACTGTTTCTTATAGTGTCCATTTCACTTCAACAGGTTTCCCCTTTGGTGCTCAGTTGTTGCTGATCAGGGAAAACAAATGAAATTTGTCTCTTTGGGACTGGCTTAATTCACTCAGCATGATGTTTTCCAGATTCCTCCATCTTGTTGCAAATGACTGGGTTTCATTGTTTCTTACTGCTGTATAGTATTCTATGGAGTACATGTCCCATAATTTCTTTATCCAGTCTGCTGTTGATGGGCATTTGGGTTTGTTCCAGGTCTTAGCTATTGTGAATTGAGCTGCAATAAACATTAATGTGCAAATGGCTTTTTTATTAGCCAAATTAATTTCCCTTGGGTAAGAAAGAGAAAGAGAGAGAGAGAGACAAAGAGAAAGGTCTTCCTTCCTTTAGTTCATCCCCCAAATGGCCTCTACGGCTGGTGTGCTGCACCGACCGGAAGTCAGGAGCCAGGTGCTTCCTCCTGGTCTCCCATGCAGGTGCAGGGCCCAAGCACCTGGGCATCCCCCACTGCCTTATTGGGCCACAGCAGAGAGCTGGACTGGAAGAGGAGCACCCGGGATAGACTCTGGTGCCCCAACCGGTTCTAGAACCTGGGGTTCCAGTGCCACAGGCGGAAGATTAGCCTAATGAGCCGCGGCGCCGGCCGTCAAAAGGCCACATTTCATGCTATTCAAAGCACAAACTTAATTCTCAGGCTTCAGAAAATTTTTGTTTTGTACCCTAAGTACTTTTTTATATTAAGAAGCTGAGTCATGCCCTATGGCTTCCTCTCTGAGACATTCTTATGTTCATGCATCAGCCAGACTGTCACTCCTCTACATCTGTTAAGAGTATATCACTATTATTCATTATAATTCCTTGTTTGTTCAACCAAATGGCTCTTTGTGTTCACTTTTGCCCTGAGTTTTAACAGATGAATTGTGTTATCTATGCACAGAAGTTATTTTTACGCTTTACTTGTGAAACTTAACTGCTTGCATGTGCAAAAGCAAACACACTGTTGCATTCTGCCTCAGTGTCATAAAAAAACACTTGGACCATCTGTAGCTCATCACTTTCTTGGTCAATTATAGATGAACAAACTCTTGAAATACTGAATAGATAATCCATCAAATACAACCAAGGGCATGAGGCTTTCTCAAAGTAATTTCCCAGTCAAGGTAGTAGCTGCTATATTTTGCCCACTTTCCTTGTTTTATCTCCTCGGGCATGAAACATCACATGGAAAAGGCATTAGCCTCCTGAGGGACTCAGTATGGTCATTTCATTTCTTAATTAGAAGAAGCTGAGAGTTAGTAGTTAAAGGTGGTGGTGGGGTTGTTACCCAGCAAAGATTTTGTGAATTCTCACAGAGGTTCTCTCAAGTAGCTTTGTAGTTTCTTTTAAAGAAACCTCAACATGTATAAATTAAATGGCACTGTTCATTCCAAAAACTAAATAGAGTAAACTGAGTTTGAATTGATTAGGTTTTTGATTATTAAAATATTCTGACTCTATAGTATTTTTTTACATTTAAAATACCATTATATTTCATCATGTTTATCATTGCATTAAATATGTGGTTGTATAGTTTTAAAATTGTGATATGTATTACGTGTGTGTGTGTATTACTTGCTATTTACTTGAGATGCAAAGAGGCATAGACAGAGCTCCCATCAGCCATTTAACTCCCTAAATTCCTGAAATGACATGGAAATTTAGGGAAAAACCTAAGTAGTAAAACCTAAGTATTCCTATGTGGGACACCAGCATGTTAATCCACAAGGAAAAATGTTCACACCTAAAATATATTTTTGAGATAACAATGTATGTTGAAAATTTCTCTGTGTACTCAGAGTTTTTTTTTTATTAACCAAATATGATGAAGTAGGGAGAATGGGATAAAATGGCTCAAAGTAATGTATATGTCTCTAAGGCTTGCTTTATCTAAGAAAAGTATGAGGTGCTCTAGGCTGTTTCTAGGTTCTTCTACACTTTACTCAGTCTAAACAAACCACTTTTCTAGTTTTCACTCAGGTCAAGCTAACTTTATTTATGCATTGTTGTACTTTTCATTTTCCCTGTATCTGTAATTGTCTACCCTCAAGCATTCTCATTAGCAGCTGCTTTCTGATACTTAAATTCACTAAAAAGTGGATTTTTCTAATGACTATCCGTCAAAATTAGGTTCTTGGTGTCTTCTTCCTGATTATTCCAAGCCACATCAATATGGAAAGTTTCTCCTTTCCACCCTCTCCCCCACACACACTCTTTCTCTCCTTCCTTTCTCCCAAATGAAACCTGAGAAAATATATCACTACCTGGACTATGTTCTTTGAACCAAAAGAAAGGTGCTATCAGTAAGAAGAAAATACAAAAGGTAGAAAACCCAATCAATACTAACAAATTCCGAGTGTTCTAATATTACCAACATCCATTTATGGCTTTAGTGTGAAGACTAAAATTATAATTACTATATTAAAATATTGAGACAGACAACATACAAAGAGGAAAAATGCAATATCAGAAATTCAAAACATGGGAATAAATTAAGCACAATTGTAGGGTTCTTCATTAGGATTTTTCTCTCTCTCTCTCCCACTTTGTCTTTTGGCTTGTCACTTTCCCTATCATAATAATTACTGTTAAGTTGTTATCATTTCATTATAGCTTGTGATAGACAAAATAAGTTTTTGTAAGACTCATGGTATCCATAAAGCAATAAACCAAAAATAGTCATATTTATGTCAAATAAAATAGATTTGACATCCAAAACAATAAAATAAAACCAGGAAGAACATGACATAACAATGGCAAGAGGAAATGACACTTTAAATATATATACATACATAAAATATATTGATAGAGCTAAAGTGAGATTAAAAACTCCAACACAATGATAACAGGGGACTTTCACCTGTTATTTTCATAAATGGACAAATCATGTAGACAGAAAATAAAAAAAGAAAGAGCAGATACCAATAATACCCAATATAAATTAGACCTGACAGACATCTATAGGGCTTTATATCCAAGAGCTACAGAATGTATTTCGATGGTACATAGGACATTTTATAGGATAAATCATATGTTAGGCCACAAAACAAGTCTCAACAAATTTAAAAAAAAAATAGAAATCATGTTGAGTTTCTTTTTGATGACAATGCAATAAGACCATAAATCACTAATAATAAAAGCTTTTGAAACTACACAAGTATTTGGAATTATATAACTTAATGAACAAGAAATGGATCAAGGAGGAAATTTTAAAAATTCTAGAAACAAATTAAAATGGAAAGACTATGCACCTTAACCTATAGAACACAGCAGAAGCAGTATTAAAAAGAAAAATTATAGCAATCAATGCTACATCAAAAAAAATAATAAAAAGAGAGAGAGGATCAGTGCAGATTAAGCTGCCACCTGCATCAGCTGCATCCTGATGATCTAATTTGTATCCTGCTGCTCCACTTCCAATCCAGCCCAGTGCTTTAGTGCCTGGAAAAGCAATGGAAGATGGCCCACGTATTTGGGCAACTGCTGTGCATATGGAAGATGCAGATGCATTTCCTGGCTCTTGCTTTAAGCCTCACCTAGCCCCAGCTGTTGCAATCATTTGGGAAGTGAAACAGTGGATGAATGATCTTGCTCCCTCAATCTCTCCTCTCTCTCTCTCTCTCTCTCCCTCTCCCTCTCTCTCTCTCTCTCTCTCCCCTTCTCTCTGTCTCAACCCCTCCCTCTGTCTGTCTCTCCCTCATTCTCTAGTTCTGTCTTTCAAATAAATAAAAAAATCTTTTTTGAATCACAAATGAACAACTTATTCCTAGAAAAATAAGAAAAAAGTTAAATCGCAAATCAGTAGAAGAAAGAAAATAATAGACTCAGAGCACAAACAATGACATACAGAATTTAAAAAACAAACAATTCTTTTTTTGAGAAGTAAAAAAATGATAAACCCTTAGCTAGAGAATCAAGAAAAAAAGAGATTTAAATACATGGAATCAAAATTGAAAATGGAGACATATGATTAACATCACAGAGAGGAAAAGGATTATTAGATAATACTATAAGGCTTCAAAAACCTAGAGAAATGGAAAAATTCCTGGACACATACAGTTTACTAAGATAGAATAATGAGGAAATAGAGTCCCTGAATAGACCAAAAATAAGTATTGAAATTAAATGCGTGATGTACCAATGCCATCTCACTAGTCCAAGTGATCAAGTTCAGTTCACAATTGATCACACTGATGCATCTAAGAGTCAAAGGATCACACAAACAAGACTAGTGTCTGCTAATACTAACTGATAGAATCAAAAAGGGAGAGAACAATCCAACATGGGAAGTGGGAGACACAGTAGACTCATAGAATGGCAGGTGTCCTAAATAGCACTCTGGCCTCAGAATCAGCCCTTAAGGCATTCAGATCTGGCTGAAGAGCCCATGAGAATATTTTAGGCATGGAAAGCCAAGACACCCTGGGGGGAAAAAAAAAAAAAGAAGAAGACCTAAATGAAAAATCTCTGTGAGTGAGATCCCAGTGGAAAGAATGGGGCCATCAAAATGGAGGTACCTTTCTCTGAAGAGAGGAGAGAACTTCCACTTTGACTATGACCCTGTTGGAATAAGATCGAAGTCGGCAAAACCTAAAGGGCTTCCATAGCCTCGGCAACTCATGACTAGAGTCTAGGGGGATTACTGATGCCATAAACAAGAGTGTCAAATTGTTAAGTCAGCAACAGGAGTTACTGTGTACTTATGTCTCATGTGGGATCTGTCCTTAATGTGTTGTCCAATGTGAAGTAATGCTATAACTAGTACTGAAACAGTATTTTTACACTTTGTGTTTCTTGTGTGGGTGCAAACTGATGAAATCTTTACTTAGTATATACTGAATCGATCTTCTGTATATAAAGATAATTGAAAATGAAAAAAAAAAAAAAACCTTGGTGTTAAATTGGAACTTGCATAGAAAATTAATCAATTCTTAAAAAAATATCATGTAGGATCTCTGTCCTTAATGTGCTGTACATTGTGATTTAATGCTATAACTAGTACTCCAACAGTATTTTTCACTTGGTGTTGCTATGTGAGGGCAAACTGTTGAAATCTTTACTTAATATATACTAAACTGATCTTCTGTATATAAAGAGAATTGAAAATGAATCTTGATGTGAATGGAAGGGGAGAGGGAGCAGGAAAGGGGAGGGTTGCGGGTGAGAAGGAAGTTATGGGAGGGGGGAAGCCATTGTAATCCATAAGCTATACTTTGGAAATTTATATTCATTAAATAAAAGTTTAAAAAAAAGAAATATCAACAGCAATCATAAAAAAAGAAATTATTTGCGCAATATAAAATTTCTTGGGGCAGGCATGTCTCAGCAGATTGAGACACAGCTTGTGCTGGAATCCCATACAGAGTGTGTGATTGAGTCCCTGCTGCCTTGTTTCTGATCCACGGCCTTGCCAATGTGCCTGGGAAAGTATCAGAAAATGACTCAAGTACTTGAATCCTTCCCACCTAACCAGGAGCCCTGAATAGAGTTTTTAGCTCCTGCCTTCAGCCGGCCCAATACCAGTTGTTGCAACCATCTGTGGAGTTAACCAACAGAAGGAAGAACTTTCTCTGTCTCTCCATCTCTCTCTATCGCTCTGTCTTCCCAGTGAAAAAATTAAGTCTTTTTTAAAAAGAGGAACTTTCCCATCAAAAAGAAGCACAGGACAAGATGGTTTCACTACTGAATTCTACCCAATCTAGATAAAAAAATTCACTAATTCTTTTTAAATTACATTAAAAAATAGACGGTGATAGATTTGGCCTGATTCATCTGAAGTCAGCATTACCTTGATATTCAAACAGGACCATGATACAACAAAAAAGAAAGCTACAAGCTAATATCTTTGATGACCTCAAGTGTAAAAATCCTCAATAAAATAATAGCAAATTCAATCCAATAGCATATTAAATTATAATTTATCATGATCAAGTAAAATTCATCCTAGGCAAAAAAGGGTATTTGAACACACGAAAATCAATAAATGTGACATTACACATCAACGGAATGAAAAATAAAAATCACAGGATAATATCAATAAATGCTAAAAATCTGTTTGCTAAAATTAAACATTCCTTGATAATAAAACCTATGACCAATTCATGTATAGAAAGAACATACCTCATCATAATAAAGACCATATATTATAAGCCAATAACTTCATATATTGAACTGAGAAATGCTGAAGATCTTCTTTCTAAAATCTGCAATAAAAATATGCATAATTTCAACATTTTTATTCAAAATATATTGACAATTATAGCTACACCATTTAAGTAAAGAAATGAAGGATATCCAAATTGGAAAGAAGGAAATCAAATTGTCACTCTATGTAGATGACATAATCTTATATGTAGAAAGCCCCAAAGACTCCACTACTAAGTTGTGAAAACAATAAATTCAGCAAACTTAAAGGATGCTAAGCTAATGTGCAAAAATCGGCAGTTTTGTTATACATCAATACTGGGTCATCTGAAAAAGAAATCAAGAAAGCTATTCCATTTCCTACAGAAATTAAACTAATAAATTTTAAAAATGCCTTGAAATAATTGTAACCAGAAGTCAAAGAACAGCACAATGCAAATTATAGACCTATTAAAACTATAAGGAATTGTAGAGGACACAAAGTAACAGAAAGGAAACTCATGTTAATAATGGAAGAAGGAATATCATTAAAATATGACAGTACCCAAAACAATTTTTATGAATTCAATGCAACCTTATCAAACTTCTAATGAAGCTTTTCATAGATCTAGATTAAGCCCTTCTAAAATCTGTATGGAACCACAAATGACCCTTAGTATTCAAAGCAGTATTGAGAAAAACCAACAAAGCAAAAGACATTATATTGACTAACTTCAAAATATGTTATAAATGTACAGTAATTAAAACTGCATGATATTAGCATGGAAACAGATCCACAGGCACAACCGAATAGAACAGAGACTAGAAGAAAATTCTGAGAACTATATATAACTGATATTTGACAAAGGTGCTAAGAATCTGCATTTGAAAAAGGATAGTGATTTTAATAAGTGGTGCTGGGGGCGGAAATTGTGTCATAGTGAGTTACATAAAAAATTGAGGTGATTGCATAAAGAAGTACCTGTGGTCAAGACAAACCTCCACCTCTAGTTTATCTTCCTGGTAAGACGCCTGGAAAGCAGCAGATCATGGTTCAAGTGCTTGAATTTCTGTTAATCACATGGGTCCCCAGATGGAGTCCTGGCTCCTGACAATAAATAAAAAGCAAAAACAGACAAATGAGATTTCATCCAATTAAAGACCTTTTGAGCAGCTGAAATAATAACAATAAAAATAATGATAATAATAATAGAAACTAGCTACAGGAGAACAAAAGCATTTGCAAGCTATTCATATAACAAAGAGTTAACATTCAGAGTATGTAACTAGAACAACTCAATAGCAAAAAAAAAAAAAATCAAATAATTCAATTTAAAAATGGACAGCAGACCTAAATAGGCATTTCTCAAATAAAGATGTACAAATGGGCAACAGGTACATGAAAATATGCTCAGGTTCATTGTCTTCATGGAAATGCAAATCAAAATCAATGAGCTATCACTTTACTCTGAGACTGACTATTATCAAATAGTCAAAAGATTACAACTGTTGAATAGGATGTCATTGCCTTTCCTATATTTGTTTCTCATGTGAAAATGTATTCTTTTAAACAAGAATCTCATGGATCTGTATCTCATCAAACAAGTATCCTTGTTGCTTTTGAATAATGACTACTCAATATATTTTATTTGTTACCACAGATCACTGAGTGATTTAATAGTAAATAAACACACATTTTATAGCATGCATAATATCATGTAATATTAACTTTTTAATTATGTATACATGTATATGTTTTTTATACACATGCATGAATTTTTTGCCTCCTTCAAACTTTTGAACTAACATTGTTGGTCTGCTTTGCCCAACCATTTCCTTTAGGAAACTGGAGATTCCACAAATTTTCTCTGTTATATATATAAAAAAATCAGGCAAATGACTCCAATTTTGTGTAAAAAATATTCACATGATTGAATTTAATATATTTTAAAAGCAGCATCTAGTTATTTGTGCAGATTATAAAGCCATTAACTATTAATTGTTGGCTGCTTTTCACCTTCAGTCCTATTACAACATTATTTATAATTTAATTTCACTTTCCTCCATTCTGCTTGAATTATCTTTAGTGCTAGGACACTTAACTTCATTTGAAAATAGCATATTTTCTGGAAATGCTACTTTTTGTTCATTGGCCCATGTTAATGATGAATGAAAATAGTTTCAAACAGTTTGTTCTTACATACAAGAACATTCTAATGTGAATGAAAAGTTTAAAAACAAACGGAAATTTATTATTTAAATAGTACATATTTAAAACATTGCATTCCTGAAACCCAAGGTATAAATTTATAATAGAATATTTTATGAAGTCTTAATATGCATGTTAGCTATCCATACCCAAAATACATACACAGTGCAATTTGAGGCTTATTTGTGGTACCATAAAGCTTACTATACATGTTTAATTAGTAAATGCAAATCTACTACTAATAATAGTCTTCTGTTTACCATAAACTCCAATGCATATGATATAATATCAAGGTTATTTATTAAGACCTTTTGTTAATTTGAATACCACAATTTTGTTACTAGAGCGGTAATCTGATAAAAAAATAATACAGTATTATGTAGCTGAGTTGACATTGTTAAGTTTCAAAGATTCCTGAGGGGTGGGCAACAGATAAATTGTCACAAGACTCTGCCTTTGGCCTTAGAGAGAAAACTAATGAAAGCTCCATTAACCAGATTTGCCTTACCCTGCTTTAATAAGAGGTAAAATGCTGAAGAAATAGTTATGTCAAAAATCTATGGCAAGTAAATTAATATAATCTCTCTCTAGTTACCAACTGTCAGATTTTCTGAACAATTGTGATAATAGGATCAGGTTTAGCTATTCATTCTAATAAAGTTAACAATGTAGCTTAAAAGATGTAAAAATTGAATCTCTTAGATCAAAAGATAATGATTATGATTAAACTAGACTTTAGGAGGAATAAAACATTAAATTGGTGCTATATATGAGAAAATGTAAGTACTTTTCTTCAAAAATGACTAATATAACCTATTAACTAAAGAAGTTTCATTAGACTTGGATAAAAATTCCAATCCCTACATAGATTGTTATAAAGATAATTTATTAGGTACAAAGAAGTCAGGCATATACTTCTATCATTTCAAATTAGATGTGGCCAAGGAACAAAAATGTTATGTCTTTGTTATTTATATTCAAACTCTTTCCCTTTTTTATTGACACACTTTTTTTTTTACTATTATTTCTTTATTTACCTAAAGACAATTCTCTACATTAACATCTATTATTAAATATCAGTTTTTTTGGGACCAGTGATATGGCGTACTGGATAAGGCACTGGTTTGTGTCCCAGCTCCTCCACTTCTAGTCCATCTCTCTGCTATGGCCTGGGAGAGCAATGGAAGATGGCCCAAGTCCTTGGGCCCCTGCACCCGTGTGGGGTACCTGGAAGAAGCTCCTAGCTCTTGGCTTCAGATCAGTACAGTTCCAGCCATTGTGGCCAATTGGAGAGTGAATCAGCGGATGGAAGAACTCTCTCTCTCTCTTCCTCTCTGTCTCTCTCTCTGTCTCTCTTTGTCGCTGTGTAAATCTGACTTTCAAATAAGTAAATAAATCATTAAATAAATAAATAAATATCACTTCTAATATGTCCTTAACTATTACCAAACTAATTCTCCATTTAAAATAAATTCAATATTATTATTCTCTTTTATAGCTTTTTGTAGCCAATGTTTATTTACATTTACACTAGTACAAGAATCAGCCTTCCATGTTGCTTTTTATTGCTGCCTGCATTTCCATGCCTTGGTCTGGAATTATCTCTTATCTTCCTACAATACTGTCTTTAGACCATTCACTGGTTTTGGTTGACCAGTGTTAAAGACCTTCAGCTTGTGATTGGATGAAAATATCATTATTGTGATATATTCCTTTGTTGAATACACATTTCTAGTTTGCAGCTATATACTCTATTCACAATAAAGATGTCATTCATTAACTTCAGTTTTCACCATTTCTGAAATTTAGTTTAAATTTATTTTATGTAACTGACACTTAGAATTATGCCTATTTATGAGGTACAAATTTATAGTTTTGATATATGTGTACATTGTATAATATTCAAACCAGGATATCTATCTCAAACATTTATCACTTCCTTATTAATAAAACATTCAAAATAATTTCTTCTAGTGTTCCAGAAAAAAATACAGTTCATATGGTTATTTATAGTCACCTTACTATGCAAGGAAATAAAACTTATTTCTCCCATCTCACTATAATTTAGTATCAATTAATCAATTTTGTAGTCCTTCCATTTGTTCTCCCCAGTTTCTCATAATTATTGTATTTTTTAATTTCTATGAAGTTAACATTTTTCTGTTCCACAAATGAGTGAAATCATGTACTACTCCTATTTCTGTGCTTGACTTACTTCATTTAACATAAAGACCTCCAGCTCCATCAATGTTGCTGAAAATGACAAGATTTCACACTTTGTGCCTGGGTGTCTTCTGTTGCATATGTGCACCAAATTTTCTTCATTCATTCATAAATGGACACTAAGATTATTTCCATTTCTTGGCCATTGGAAAGAGTGCTACAACAAACATGAGTGTGTCAATGCCTCCTTGACAGACTGATTTTTTTTTAAAAAAAGATTTATTTTATTTATTTGAAAGACAGAATTACAGAGAATGGAGAAAGAGAGAGAGAGAGAGAGAGAGAGAGAGAGAGAGAGAGAGAACTCTTCAGTCTGCTGGCTTACTCCCCAAACAGCTGCAATGGCTGGAGTTGGGCCAGTCTGAAGCCAGAAGCCAGGAGTTTCTTCTGAGTCTACCACATGGGTGAATTTCCATGCACATTAGTAGAGAGCTGAATCAGAAGTGGAGCAACCAGGGCTCAAATTGGTGCCCATTTGGGATGCTGGAATTGCAGGTGGCAGCTTTGCCACTATACCAGAATCCTGGCCCCGGACTGATTGTGTATACTTTGGATAGCTACCCAGTAGAAGAATTCCTGGATCACATGGTATGATCAAATTCTCATTTGCTGAGGCGCCCCCATACAGTTTTCACAATGGTTGTACTTTCATTACCAAAAATAATGTGTAATATTTACTGTTTCTCCACATACTCAACCAGCACTTAATTTTGTGTCTTTAAAGGTGACACAGTATTTTTTTTCTTGGACTGCTTGTAAGATATTTCTCCTTGCATCTAGTTTTTGATGTTTTTATGCTGCTTGATATGTACATAGCTTCTTGAGCATCCTATTTGAGTCTATTTTGAATTCTGAAAAAATTTCATCCACTATCTTCTGTAATTTCTGCCCCAGAATTGGGTTGTGGAAATTCTTGCTATTGTCTTACTTTGTCCCTGTATCTCCCATACTCTTATTGCTTCTCTTTGGACCATGCATCTTCAGCACACTTGTTCCTTTTTCCTCTAACACAATACACGCTCTGCAAGTCCAGACTGTCAATGGGCAGGACTTCCAGCTATCCTGTGGGACAGTGAGAGCCACTATGTTCTAAAATGCTGCTGGGACTCTTGTCCCTCTCTGCTTTCCTCCCTTCCTTCTTTTCTTTCTTTTCCTTACTTTCCTTTTTTCCCCATTTTCTTCCTTTCTTCCTCTATTTTTTTCTGCTTCAGCTGTCTTCGTTTTTTCCTCCTAATGGGATTTTAAAAAATAATGTCTGAGGCCGGCGCCTTGGCTCAACAGGCTAATCCTCCGCCTTGCGGCGCCGGCACACCGGGTTCTAGTCCCGGTTGGGGCACCGATCCTGTCCCGGTTGCCCCTCTTCCAGGCCAGCTCTCTGCTGTGGCCAGGGAGTGCAGTGGAGGATGGCCCAAGTGTTTGGGCTCTGCACCCCATGAGAGACCAGGATAAGCACCTGGCTCCTGCCATCGGAACAGCGTGGTGCGCCGGCCGCAGCGCGCTACCGCGGCGGCCATTAGAGGGTGAACCAACGGCAAAGGAAGACCTTTCTCTCTGTCTCTCTCTCTCTCTCACTGTCCACTCTGCCTGTCAAAAATAAAAAAAAAAAAAAATGTCTGAGATATCTCCACCTAATAATTTTTTTCTGTTTGTGTTTTTTATTTACTTGTATTTACATTCAGATACTTTTCTGATTTTTTATATTCTCCTTTGTTGTAATTAATTTGCTGCTAAATATATCTATTGAGCACTTAGCTTTTGCAACATTACTTTCTGGTACTAAATGTGTATTCTAACTTTTTCCCATTCTTAATTATCCAATGATACCACCTGTCTTTATTTATATGTTACATATTTAATTAATACTGAACATGTTAGTTGTAGATATTTTCAACATGGGTCTAAATATTCTAAAGCTTATATCAAATTCTGTGTAATGATTTTTCTATGTGTTTTCTTTTGACATAGGTCAATGATTCTCAGATATAAGGGGAAGAATGATTTTATTGAATATCAGACTTTATTTACAGAATATTGTAGTTTCCAAGTAATTGTTTTCTTTCTACATGGTGGATTCACTTATCCTTTTAGTAGGAAGATAGAGTGACTAATCCACTCTCTTACTATAATGAATTGAAGCTGGATTTTCTTATCAGCAAATCACACCCTTACTGGTTCACACATGGTCGCAGTAGTATTTTCCTTGGAGAGTCTGGTGAGTTTGGTAATTCTGATCTGCAACTAAAGAGCAACACACAGCAGTTACTTCCAGTGTCTGTTGACCTTTTAGGCCTGAAAAATATCTGCAAGAACTCTTTTTTCTATGCTTAATATAAGGCCACTTCACAGGCACTTTGCTGAGATTCTCAGGTTTCTACTCTATTCTGAGAACTGGAAAATGGCTCGTGTCGAATGTCATGCCAAATTTATTCTGTTTCCTTGGAATTGTGTTCTCTCAATTCCTGGTTGCCTCAGAACAAGATCTCTGCTGCCTTCAGGTACATTTTATTTGCTTGTGTGCCGAGGATCTCATATTAATTGGATTATTTTGCTATTCTTTTCAGGAATATTAATGCTCTGCAAAACAAATTTTTCAAAAGCAGAATTAATGTCTTCTTGTGAGGGTTTAAAGCAACATAAATTGTAATTATAAATATCATTGTATAAATATTAGTTTAATTTCAAACTTGGAGGACAGGATGTTTAAGTGTCTGACTGCCATCAGAAGTTTAACTTACTAGTCTCAATTCTGAGACCAGGTAGATAGTTTTAATTCAGGTATGAAAAATAGCATAAGCATCCCATTTTCTCATGAAATAATTTTCTTTGCTGAAAGAAAATATAATCAAAATTTCCTGATCAGTTTACTTTTATTTAAAGCAATATTTATAATTTCTAAAGATAAGTGCACATAGATATTCAAAGAATTTGATAAGTAGTAAGTAATCATCATAAAAAGAAATGCCATTTTATCAGAATTTAAAACCTACTTGGAAAAAATGTTTTTAAATCCCCATCTCATATCATATGTAAAAATGACTTTTAGATAAAATAAATGTATTAAAGTAATAATCTAATAAGAAATATTAGATAGTAATTTCAAGACTTAGTGTGTGGAGAACTTCTTGAGTAAAGGAAAAATAATCCCAGAAGCTATGAAATACAAAAAGAATAGATAGACATAGCTATACAAAACTTGGAAACTCATCGAACCCTTGGTACCATGATTACTTAATCTTTGACTTGCAAGAATATTTTTATCTTCCCTGATTACACTTACTCCCAAACACACAATTAAATTATTAACACTAAAGATAGTAATTTCCAAAATCTCAAATCCTCTAGTAATCACTAGAAACACCATAAAAATAATTCCTCAAATTCATTGTGACATCAAGTCATTAAATCACTCTGATTTTCTGTTTACACAGTTCCAAGTTCTTGTTGTTTTAAGAAAAAAGCAACCAATATACAGATTTACACACCTTTTTTTTTTCCATAAATTGCCACAGTACCCTCCTATCAACTTGTTCTATAATAATAACCTGACAAATAAACTCCTGATGTTTTACCTGTATTGACCTGATGTTTTATCTGTGCTGGCACTGAGCATGAGAGTGTTGATGAAGGGGGCAGTATTTATATGAAGGAATTGGTTGATTTAACGTGGGCACTGTCAAGTTTGAAATTTGTGACTGACCTGCTCCAGGCCTGATAGCCAGGTAATACAGTAGCCGATAAGAAAGTCTTCAGTCAGAATTCATGGGGCTGGCCAGAAGAATGAAAACACAAGAATTTATATGTGGTAGTCTTGAAGCAATATTCTTTCTTAGAAAAATGTAACCTTTGTTCTGAATGCCTCCATCTGATTGTAAGAGGTTTAGGCATCTCATATAGGGGAATATGGTTTACTTAAATTTAACTTACTATAGTTGTTGTTCACATCCACTAACTTTTACAGCACCATAAGACACTTAGTATTGGACCAAACAACTAGGCACCATGGCCTACCCATACAGATACATACAATTAAGCAGCAATTCTCTCAATCTCTTTTTCACTCAAACACAAGTGCAGACATATAAATGAAACTTATTAGATGCCCTTTCCCATTATATGTGTCAGCCAATTCTTTATAATAAAGCTATGCATCTATCTGCTATTAGTAATAGTACTCTGAAGAACTTTAATTCAGGGAACTATAGGTATATATTTAATATAATATATGATAATTGAAATATCACATATAGCATGTGTTAATATATAATTGAACATGGATCAATACAATGTGAAATAAAATACAGTATCTGTAGCACATAACGCAATGATAATATTTCTCCAAAAATAAGTTATCATGTTGTATTTTCCCTTTTTTTTAAGATAACATTTTTAACTTACCTTATAATCAAAGGCTTAATTCTCCATTAAATAAAAAGTTCAATAAATAAAAAATAAAAACCATAGCTGAGTAGGAAACTTGACAATTGCTATAAGCAGTATTAAAATGAAAAAAAAAGTGAAACTTCACACACATAAATTTTAAAATATTCATGATATTATAAAGCTATAGTAGCATATAATTCTTGATAATGTACCACATTTTACATTTTCTTACCCATATAACAAAGAAATATTTTTGAGAACTAGATAAAAAAGATCATAAATGTAACTCTGGAAAAATAAATTGAATACAATAGCTAATGATATGAATAAATAATGGTTACATTTTTAAAAATTTTTAAATGCATTTCAGAAAGACAATCTTTAAAAGAATATACTGTTCATGAACTAGAATAAAGATATTTTAAGCGAAAAAAAATAAGCCACTACTGACTTTTTTATATTTGTTTAAAAAGCATAGAAATAAGATCATCTCTAAAGTACTCTTTAGAGTTTGGTTTTTTTGGTCTAGATTTTACCTCTGAAATTAGCTTCAAATTGAGGAAAACAAAATAACTTTTTATAAGGTAGATTAAATATAGAAGACTGACTGACAATGTACTATGGATTAATTGTTATGCCAGTCTATAAAAGCATACATCTTGGAAAATTTATAGGATAATTTTAACTCAAATAACTTTTAATTGTTTGATAAATGTTTCTATTTAGAATCTCCTGTGTATTCCCACCTATAATCTTTTTTTTTTTTAAGATTTACTTATTATTTGAAGTTCAGAGTTACACAGAGAGAAGGAGAGGCAGAGAGAGAGAGAGAGGTCTTCTATCCACTGGTTCACTCCCTAGTTGACAGCAATGGCTGGAGCTGTGCCCATCTGTGGCTAGGAGTCAGGAGCCTCCTCAAGATCTCCCATGTGGGTGCAGGGGCCCAAGGACTGAGGCCATCTTCTATTGCTTTCCGAGGCCATGGCAGAGAGCTGGATTGGAAGTGGAACAGCTGGGACTCAAACTGGCACCCATATGGGTGCCGACACTGTAGGCAGTATTTACCCACTACAGCACTGCTCCCCCCCCCCCAATCTTAAATTAAGAAATTAACTAAAACTACACCACTCCTACATATACTTTGAAAATCACTGCTGGGCCTGTGCCATGTCTCACTTGGTTAATTCTCTGCTTGCAGCACCAGCATCCCATATGGGTGCCGGGTTCTAGTCCTGGTTGCTCCTCTTCCAGTCCAGCTAGCTCTCTGCTGTGGCCCAGGAAGGCAGTGGAGGATGGCCCAAGTGCTTGGGCCCCTGCACCCACATGGGAGACCAGGTGGAAGCACCTGGCTCCTGGCTTCGGATCAGTGTAGCTCGAGCCGTAGCGGCCATTTGGGGGGTGAACCAATGAAGGAAGACCTTTTTCACTGTCTAAATCTATCTGTCAAATAAAAAAAAAGAAAAAAAGAAAAGAAAATCACGCTGATGAGAACCATTAGTTCTTAGGGGCATGTATTTGGTTGAAAATACAGTTTATTTCATTCACTTGTGGGCACAGAAATGCCAAGAAACACATACTGTCAAAAAAACATCTAAGTTACTGATCAATAAAATAGGGGAATATATGTTGGAACAAGACTAGGGAAGGAATGGATAAATGGGTATTTGTTCATTAGTCATAGTGAAGGAAATAAACACATTTTACTTGGTATTGCATTTTTACATCACTACTTAATCACATCTCACCGAATAGTTATTGCATATTTTACAATAATAGGGCTATGCATTATTTTCATATTTCTTTTGCCTTGAGATTTTCATTGTGTGATTATAAAATTATAAAAACTTTAAAAATTGTGCCACCAGGTCTGATGTGGTGTATTAGGTAAAGCTGCTGCTTTCAACACCAGCCTCTCATATGGGTACCGATTTGTGCCCTGGCTGCTCCACTTCTGGTCCAACTTCCTGCTAATGGCCTGAGAAAAGCAATTGAAGGTAGTCCAAGAGTTTGTGTCCCTGCTACTCATATGGGAGACTCTGGTTCATACGGATGAAGCTCCTGGCTCCTGGCTTCATACTGGCCCAATACTGGCCTTTGCGACCATCTGTCGAGTGAACCAGTGGATGGAAAACCTTTCTCTCTCTTTCTCCCTCTCCCTGTGTTAACTCTGACTTTCAAATTAATAAATAAATCTTTAAAAAGAAAAAGTATGCCAACTTAATGAACCCTTTCTAAAGAGAAAACCATTCAAGAAGAGAAAAACTGTTATTGTTTTCAGTATCATTTTGAAGGGATTGAGTTTAAAAGCATAATACTGAACTAGAAAGTGGGGCATCATACAGATAAATCTCATTACCAAAAAACCAACAGGAAGGAATAAAATACATAAACAAAACATCTGGATTACTGAAGAGAAGCTAATTAACATAGTAAGAATAATGTGCTTGCCCTCCAATTTAGGAAGGCGAATCATAAAGCATATAATCACAACATGAAAATGATTGCTGACACATTCTTGTAGCATACACATGTTTCCCCTAAGGAGACATATAATTACAACAAATTCTATTCTAAATACATATTAGTAATTTTGAAGGCAGGAGCTTCTTGTGAATTCAGAGTTTTAAGTTACACAAGTGTTCCTTTTAAAAGCTTCACTTATTTTAGGATTGCCAAATATAGCTTAATATTTTAATCACTGAACAAATTACTAATTACTATAATAAACTAACATTCCTGATAAGATATACAAGGTACTATTTTTACTGAAGTGATATATACAAAAATATAAACTGAATTTGGAAATATAAAAGCATTACATCATCTAATATCCTATTCACACTCTGACAGGAATATTCCAAAACATTTTTCTGCAAATTCCTCTTTGTTTGCAAAAGCCAATAAAAGCCACCAGAAACACAACTGTATTTACATAAACGTAACTTTATTGAGTGTGGTGAAGCAAAGGAAATACACACCAGAGAGACTTAGAGTGTGTCAGAAATGTTGGAATAAGGGGACTTCTATGATTTACTTTTGTAGTAGAGAAACCAGCCACATCCACCAATAGTCATATTCACAAGCAATGGCATGCATGCACACATCCATACACAGGCACCCACAACTAGCCAGGCCTACCAGTTCCTTATATGGGTTTACCGACAAAAGTGGTCCAGAGCCAAACATAACAGACTTCCAGGCAGCTCACCAAGCAGGTGGATCTGCCAGTTACCATGACACCAGTTACCATAGAGAGACAGACATATGGGAGCATGGAGATAAGGGGGCATGGGCAAAAGGTGTGGGAACTTGATAAACACTGTCTTTCCCAAGTTCCTCAACATCAAGTGCCCTCAGTTGTTCCTTCCCAGCTAAAGTTTTGGCCAAGATTGGTTAAGTAATGCAACGATGTTACTGTTGAACATTTTAAAACAGCAGAATTTACTCTCTCTTATCATGCTTTTCCTTTTCACTTACATGTAGTATCTGTAAAGATATTTTTGTGCTTGTTGTGAAATAGGCATCAATTTTCCTATGGTGCTGTCTTATTTTGTACAGGTTCACTAACTGAAGGCATTTCTCTGCAGTACTGATTTTTTTTTTTTTTTTCAGATCAAGTGCCATTCAGGAGCATATTTCAAAAAGTACATGGAAAATGGAATTAAAACATAAATTGTTGGGGACAATGTTGTGGTGTAGCAGGTTAAAATGCTGCTTTTGAAGCCAGTGTCCCACATTTAAATGCTGATTTGGGTCTTGGTTGCTCCAATTCCAATCCAGCTCCCTGCTAATCCATCTGGGAGGATAGCTGTTGTGGTTGTTTAGGCAGTGAACCAGCAGATGGGAAATCTCTATCTCTGTGTGTGTCTCTCCCTGTCTATCATTTTGCTTTTCAAATAATAAATAATCTGGTTGGCGCTGCAGCGTACTTGGCTAATCCTCCACCTGTGGCACCGGCACCCTGGGTTCTAGTCCCGGTTGGTGCGTGGGATTCTGTCCTCGCTGCTCCTCTTCCAGCCCAGCTCTCTGCTGTGGCCCGGGAGGGCAGTGGAGGATGGCCCAAGTGCTTGGGCCCTGCATGCACATGGGAGATCAGGAGGAAGCGCCTTGCTCCTGGCTTCAGATCGGCGCAGCGCGCCGGCCGTAGTAGTCATTTGGGGGGTGAACCAATGGAAAAAGGAAGACCTTTCTCTCTCTCTCTCTCTCTCTCTCACTGTCTAACTCTGCCTGTCAAAAAAAATTAATAATAATAAATAATCTTTTTAAAACGATGAGTTTTTTGATGCCAAAAAGAAAATTCTTAAAATCCATGAATAGTATTTTCATAATGCTCATTTTCCATGAACTTTATTGAGACCACCTCATATCTATGGGTGTGTTCTTATATTCTCCTTTACTCATTGATCTGTTTACTCTTCTCAGATACAACAGTCTTGATTATTTTATCTTGATTCTCATCTTGTGATTTTATAAATGTGCCTTGCTACTCATAGGCAACAGTATTTCTACAGATGTATTAGAACTATTTTGCACTTTCTAATAAATTTAATTAAGAATATGTTAAGTCTATAGATCAGTGTAAACGGATATATTTAATTATTAATTAAGTTATAAACTCAATATTTTTCAATTACAATTAATAGTTTTCTGGAATATTATACCTCATAAAATTTTTGTACCCCTTGGTCCAATTTATATCCATATATTTGATATATTTGATGTCAAAGCACAGTGATGTGCAATAAAAAATATATTTATTCAATACCAAGATAAAGAATTAATGTAGTAGCAGGATCTGAAACCACAAAAATATCTTTTCATTTATTTTCTCATAGCTTGTACCAAGAATAAACTTTTTCCTCACTCTTTTTTTTTAACTTTTATTTAATGAATATAAATTTCCAAAGTACAGCTTATGGGTTACAATGGCTTCCCCCCTCCCATAACTTCCCTCCCACCCGCAACCCTCCCCTTTCCCGCTCCCTCTCCCATTCCATTCACATCAAGATTCATTTTCAATTCTCTTTATATACAGAGGATCAGTTCAGTATATATTAAGTAACGATTTCAACAGTTTGCCCCCACATAGCAACACAAAGTGAAAAAATACTGTTGGAATGCTAGTTATAGCATTAAATAACAGTGTACAGCACATTAAAGACAGAGATCCTACATGATATTTTTAAAAAATTAATTTTCTATGCCATTACAAATTTAACACCAGGTTTTTTTTTTTTTCATTTCCAATTATCTTTATATACAGAAGATCGATTCTGCATATACTTAGTAAAGATTTCATCAGTTTGCACCCACACAGAAACACAAAGTGTAAAAATACTGTTTCAGTACTAGTTATAGCATTACTTCACATTGGACAAGACATTAAGGACAGATCCCACATGAGATGTAAGTACACAGTGACTCCTGTTGCTGACTTAACAATTTGACACCCCTGTTCATGGCATCAGTAATCTCCCTAGGCTCTAGTCATGAGTTGCCAAGGCTATGGAAGCCTTTAGAGTTCGCCGACTTTGATCTTATTCCGACAGGGTCATAGTCAAAGTGGAAGTTCTCTCCTCCCTTCAGAGAAAGGTACCTCCATTTTGATGGCCCCGTTCTTTTCACTGGGATCTCACTCGCAGAGATCTTTCTTTTAGGTCTTCTTCTTTTTTTTTTTTTTCCCAGGGTGTCTTGGCTTTCCATGCCTACAATACTCTCATGGGCTCTTCAGCCAGATCCGAATGCCTTAAGGGCTGATTCTGAGGCCAAAGTGTTGTTTAGGACATCTGCCATTCTAAGAGTCTGCTGTGTATCCCGCTTCCCATGTTGGATCGTTCTCTCCCTTTTTGATTCTATCAGTTAGTATTAGCAGACACTAGTCTTGCTGAGTGAATTAAGCCAGTCCCACAGAGACAAATATCATTTGTTTTCCCTGATCGGTGACAACTAACTGAGCACCAAAGGGGAAACCTGTTGAAGTGAAATGGTCACTATAAGAAACAATGACCTGATCAGCTCTTGTCCTGACTCTTGATGTACAATGTAATACTTTATCCTTTTTAGTATTTTGTTGTTGTTGTTGTTGTTGTTCTAGTACTAGTGGTTGAACTCTGTAATTAACACACAATTATTCTCAGGTGTTTAAATTTTAACTGAAAATTGATCCCTATTAAATATAAGAGTGGGAAAAAGAGAGGGAGGTGATGTACAATTTGGGACATGCTCAATCGGACTTGCCCCAAATGGTGGAGTTAGAAATGTGCCAGAGAATTCCAATACAATCCCATCAAGGTGGCATGTACTAATGCCATCTCACTAGTCCAAGTGATCAATTTCATTTCACAATTGATGACTCTGATAGGTCTAAGAATCAAAGGGATCACACAAACAAGACTAGTGTTTGCTAATACTAACTGATAGAATCAAACTTTTTCCTCACTCTTAACCATAATTCTCTGATTTTTTTGGATATTTACACAATAAAAATGTGTCCTAAAACATTACAGCTTAGTTTGTTCTGGAATTGTGGTGTGTATAAATCTAATTATATAATGTGAATTATCTTGTTCAGTGTTATGTTGAGTCCATATAATTTATTCATTTTCACTGATATTTAGTTTACAGTGCAATTTTATTCTTGAGGCATATCTGGATTGTTTCAGCTTACTGATAATATAAATCATGATTCTATTGTATTGTATTTGTATCTCTTTGGGTGCACATGTGCATGCATATTGAGTATATACCCAGCAGCAAAATTTCTCTGATATGGTGAATGTTCATCTTCATTTAAGTAGATAATGCCAATTAGCTCTCCTCAATAGTTGGACAATTGTGCACTCCTTTTTTATTTATCAGATCCCATTTCTGTGCAGCTTCATTGTCTCTTGATACCATAATTTAGAAAAGCATATTATACAATATAGCTTTGATTATTCTTGTGAAAAACTAAAGTTGAAAATATTGCTATATTTTTATCATATGACTAACTTCATCTTTGAGCATTCCCTCAAATTACATGTCCAGAATTGTATTTGATTACAATTCAATAATTATCTTTTTTATTTTAAACTTTTTTACATATGTCTTCAGGATATCAGGTTTTACCATTTGTTTGTGTTGCAAATATCTTTCCTCATTATGTCATTTGATTTCTGCTCTCTTAATGGTGAGTTATGGTGACACAAGTTTCTCAATTTATAATAGTCCAATATATCAAGATTTTCAGTTATAATTACCATGTGTACATCAAGAAATTCACATCCAAAGATAATAGGAAATATTTATCTATATCAGATACTGAAAGCCTTATTGTTGTGCCTTTTACATTCAGGCTCACAAATTAATAGCGTTTGATTTTTGTGTATGGTATGAGGGAAAGGATAAATGATTTATTTTTCATCTAAGTGTCCAGGAGATCCATACTGGTTTTTGAATATAATGTCTTAACTATTTCTAATTTGTGGAATTATTTTAAGTTATGTATTTTGGGGCTGTACTTTTTTCTAACATGCTTACTCCCAATTCTGGCATCAATCTATGCTGTCTGAATTTCCGACACTTTTTAAAAGGTTTTGATATTTCATTAGATTCATTATCCCATAATACCCTACACAATTGTCTTGGCTATTCTTTATCCTTTGCATTTACCTGCAATTTGTAGAATCAAATATCCATTTAACTCATATAAACACAAAATGCCTCCCATTAATATCACTGGCCTTCTCAGTATCTATAAATCTATCTGAGAAAATTTGAAAATATTGTATTATTAAGTATCTATTACATTTATATCTTTAGTACCCTTTAAATATGATTGTACAATTTTCATATAAGATTGATAGAAACAGGCCGGCGCCGTGGCTCAACAGGCTAATCCTCCGCCTTGCGGCGCCGGAACACCAGGTTCTAGTCCCGGTCGGGGCACCGATCCTGTCCCGGTTGCCCCTCTTCCAGGCCAGCTCTCTGCTGTGGCCAGGGAGTGCAGTGGAGGATGGCCCAAGTGTTTGGGCTCTGTACCCCATGGGAGACCAGGAGAAGCACCTGGCTCCTGCCATCGGAACAGCGCGGTGCGCCGGCCGCAGCGCGCTACCGCGGCGGCCATTAGAGGGTGAACCAACGGCAAAGGAAGACCTTTCTCTCTGTCTCTCTCTCTCTCTCACTGTCCACTCTGCCTGTCAAAAATTAAAAAAATAAATAAATAAATAAAGATTGATAGAAACAGGTGGCAGCTAAGATATAGCCTTAGGTAAATAGCCAGAGACAAAGGGTCCGAATGACTCAAGCCTGATGCACAGAGGGAGATTTAAGCCTGGCATACAGAATGACACACTTGGAACAAAATGCTTCACTAATCAAAACAAGAGAGAGAAACCAAAAGCAAGATAATAGAAGGTGGTTATAGCTGGACCTGTTCAACTCTAGATACTGACTCACCAGCAATGAGAAGGTCATTGTTGATTTACTTACGTGTTTTCAAATCATATGCAAACTTCCCCTAGCCCAGAGGATACAAATCGTCAGGCAACATCCCCTAACATATTCCTACTCAGGAATCCCTCCCACTGTAGGAAATTTCCTTTGCTTCGGAAACACTGTGCTTTCTCTTTCTGCTTATTATATTTAATAAGCCTTGGTCATGGGGTAGGAACCCAAGTGATAACAACCACAGACTTCTACAGAATTTCTTGGGGGATAGTCAGGGGTCATCAGTAGGATTAGTACAGATGTACTGCTTCTGCTTCTCTTTTTTTGGCAATCCTTTCTCTCCACCATAATCTGCTATCTACTGAAAATGCTGGGCCTCTATGAGCTAACTGGCAGATGTGGATATTAAAGGCTCTAAAGTTAGGCTTTTTGGAAGGGGTGAAAAGATGCTTGATCGATCTCCCTCCATTTTACATTTTCCTGGTACTATAAAGACTGCTCTGTCCTGCCTCAGCTTCCTTTTGTGGACGTCCATCTAACACATGACACGGGGATAAAGATTTGGAACAATTGAAGAGTTCTGGCCCGGGCAACTCCCCAAGATTACCCAAAGGCTCCATACTGGAACCCAGAGTCCAGTCGTCCATTAGGGCATGGGATGGAGATATACCTTTCACCTTCCTACAACCTCTTCCGATTTAATCATGACTTCTAGACACTCCCTGTTGTCCTGCAACCTCTCCACTCCACCGCCGTAACAAATTCTTGATTCAGGTTCTTTCCCCTCTTAATCTAGCTTTACTTGTGCACTTCACTCATCCTGGACACACCCCTAGGTGCCCTCTAAGTGAGCTGAAGTGACTGGTCCTTTCCAGTTGTCTCCTTAAGCAGAAGTCATCCGACTCCCTGAGTTGTAGTGGGCCATATTTGCCCAAGCTCTCCATTGTCATGGGTAGTACTTGTCCAGTGATCTCTTATTCTTGGACTTACCTCCAGCAGATTCTCCCTATAACCTACCTTTAAGAGGTGGTAGGCTGGATAAATTTCATTTCTACCTGTTGGACTTCTCACCCTACCAGTATCCATGTCAAATAACCTGGCACCAAGGAAATTCACTTTCCTTGCAAACCCTTGCCCTTAGAATGTTGGTTGAGAGATTTTTTCAGGAGGTCCAATTTCAAATCCTAGCTCACCAATCATGGCAAAACTTTAGGTGATATAAAAAGTCTGTTCACATCCTAGAGAATCAAAGGCAGGGGTGGAAGTACAGGTAAAACCATCTACTCCTGTTCTATGACCTCACCCTGCCCCATGATAAACTGCAGGAGATTGCTCCCAGAGTCAATGAACTTGAGGGACACCTCAAGTGGGGAGAGGCAAAAAACTTAGGGATGGCTTTTTTTCTTATCTTCTCATTTCAGCTGGACAATATAAAATCTTTGACTTGTACCTCTTTGGATTATACTATTGGACACTGGGATTCTTTTGGTCCTCAAACATTGAAGAAAAAAAAATACCTGGTCTTTTCTACATCATAATGTGGTCAGGATATAAGTTGGAAAGAAGAAACACTTGCTCCCCAAAGGTAAATATTAACTGTAACATCATTCTCCAATTAGATCTCTTCTGTTGCAAACAGGAACATGGTATGAGATCCCATATGTCCCGAGATTCTTTGTTCCACAAGATAAGACGGCCCTTTGCCAACTCTGTAAAGTGGACTTCGTACTTTTAGCAAAAGATATCCTCAATAACCTTACTGCTTCCCCACCTCCATCTGATGCAGAACCTACTGCAGAGTTTATACCGATCCCTCTGCCAGTCTCTCTTGATTTTTCATGTCCCTGCTCCCCCAATCTAGTTCTATTTGTTAGAAAGCAGGATACCTTACTATCAACCTCCATTTTACCCCTCCAGGAGATTACTGGAGGGTTCAGCTGCCCTATTTGAGTTCAGGTCCCTTTCTCTCTACAAGACTTCAGACTAATTCATGGGGACTTTGGTAGATTTTCAGATGCCCTGATAAGTACATACTTATCAGACTTTAAGTCAAGTCTCTGATCGCTCCAGGAAAGATGTAATGTCACTCCTAAATCAAATCATAACAGAGACATAAAAACAGCCAACTTTCCAAACTACAGAAACCTTGGTTGATGAACTCTATACATCCTCACCTAATCAGGGAGTCCAAGGGCTCCTATAGGCTTCAGGAAAGTAGGCCATCTGTCAGGAGGATCCATGCCTTAAATGGAAACTGAATGATCCTGTGGATGTAATGAAACAACAAGCATGTCATTTCTTATGTCTTGGAGAGCCTGAGGAGGACCAAGACAAAAATCCTTAAATTGTTCCAAGTTATCCTTGATAGGCAAAGATTTCAGTCTTGTCTTTTTGTTTTTGTTGTTGTTTGTTTTGTTTTGTTTTGTTTCTTTTCTTTCTCTCTCTCTCTCTCTCTCTCTCTCTTTTTTTTTTTGAGCAGTTGGGCAACTCAACCAGCATTCCAATATGGGATGGCAGCATTGCCATAGGCAACCTGACTTGCAGCACCACAATGCCAGCCCCAGTGGGTTCCTTATTTAGTGGACTGCTTTTTTTTTTTGCTATTTTGAAGATTTATTTATTTATTTGTGAGGCAGAGTTAATAGAGAGAAAGACAGAGAAGTCCTCCATCCACTGGTTCATCCCCAAACAGCTTCAATGACCATGAGCCAGGAGATTCCTCTGGATCTCCCACATGGGTGCAGGGGTCCAAGCACTTGGGTCATCTTCTATTGCTTTTCCAAGGCATTATCAAGGAGCTGGATCAGAAGTGGAGCAGTCTCAGGACTCAAATGGGTGCCCATATTGGAAGCTGGCACCACAGGCAGAGTCAACGTACTAAGCCATAGTGCAGACCCTCCTACCTCCTGCCACAATCCCCCATCATTCTTTCCAAATGGACTGAGAGAGCCTTTGGTCAAACATACTTTTCTATCATCTGATTCTGTGGTGGGATAAATTCATTACTCAATCAACTTCAGATGTTAGGAGAAAGCTTCAGAAACAGGCTATTGGACATGAGAGAACATTAGAAAACTTTCTGAGGGTTACTACTTTGATGTTTCATAATGAGGACCACGAGGTGACCCAAAAGTGAGACAGAAGGGACAAGAAAAACTTTGTAGCTCTGGTACCAGCCATAGCGCCACACGACCAGTGTCCCCAAGTGTATCTCAAAGGCTATGACTGGGGTCAAGTAGTGTACATTCAAGAAGGAATGTCCACATCTCAGTCACCAGAGTAAATCCCCATGGCCCTGCTTTATTTGCAGTGGTAATCATTGGAGGGCTGACTGCTACCAGAGAACAAAGCTTCTGGGGTTATACTCTATCCGACCTCAGGACTGAAGGGATCCAGGGCTTCTCCTATAAGCTCCTATCACCCAGACCATCAGCATTCAGCACTCAGGAGCTCCATCCAGGTGATCCTAAATGTTAAAGAGAAGGAAGTTTATTTCCCACTAGATATTGAACCTGCCTTTTCTGTCCTTCTTTCAAATCTGGGTCTTCCCTCTTACCTTGTATGAGATGTGTTAGATATTTCACCCAGACCCTAAGCTGTAACTGGTGTATCAAAAACAAAAACTGCTTTAAAAGTAACTGTGGGTAAAAAGCATGCAAAGGATGCTTTTCTCTTAATTCAGAAGTATTAGAAGACTGTTTCAGAAAATAAACTAAAGGAATAAAAATATTAGAAAAAAGTTCTGGAAAAAGTTATAATCATGAGAATGTATTCTTAATGAGAAAGGTTAAGAAAGAGAGTTTTTTAATAGAAAGAATTTTTTGATAGAAGAAATGAAATACTGAGTATGTTGTAGATTTGTGGAAGATTAGGGTGGATGGGACTTTTAGGGAATTAGGATGAGTGGGAGTAAAAGAAATTATTTCAAAGTTAACTTCTATATCTGAAAAGTCTAGAAAACAATATTACCTAGTTATTTACCTCTTTGTTACACAATATATTTAACTGTCCTAAGCAATGGCAGTATATGCTGATGTCATGTGCTGAGTCTTTTTTTTTTAAGATTTATTTATTTATTTGAAAGTTAGAGTTACACACAGAGAGAAGAAGAGGAAGAGAGAGAGAGAGGTCTTCCACCCGCTGGTTCACTCCTCAGTGGCCACAACAGCTGGAGCTGCATTGACCCGAAGCCAGGAGCCAGGAGCTTCCTCAGAGTCTCCACATGAGTGCAGGGACCAAGAACCTGGGACATCTTCTACTGCTTTCCCAGGCCATAGCAGAGAGCTAGATTGGAAGTGGAGCAGCCAGGACCCATATGGGATGCCAACATTGCAGGCGGCAGCTTTACTTGCTATGCCACAGTGCCTACCCTGCTAACTGAGTCATAAGGGACTCAGCTTTACCTGTCTATTTTTAAATATTTGAGTGATCACTTTAACCTTAATTAGCTCTAGCTCACAATTCTATTTAAAGCACTCAGAGTAAATGAGTTATTACTTTTGTTTTGGCCAAGTGGTTTAAATCTATGACAGACCATAGAATAATGCCAAATTTGTGTTGTTCTTATACAAAATTTTGATAATTTATGTGCCAAGGTCAATAACTGTTAACTGAGTACTCAGTTTAAGACTTGACCTATCCTGCACAACTTTGTTCATGCTTTTGTAGCTGCAGCCAGCTAAAGAAAAAATATAAACAAATGGATGCTTTTGTCCTGCCTAAGCCACGAGGCTCTCTCTGATCAGAAAATTGGCCCTCAGCCCCTAATTTAGAAGCCATTAAAATGTACCCTGTACAGGAGACAGGGGCCCAAATAGCCCCAAGAGATATTTTTTTTCTCTCACTTAGATACTTCTTGGACAGAGAAATATGGACCTTGTAGACTTTAGCCCCAAGAGGTATAGTCATTTAAAAAAAAAAGTGTCACTTCTTTTTGCCAATGCCACAGGGTTGTTGGTCTAATCATAGCCAGAGCAGTTGCTGCTGTCACACTCTTGCCCCTGCAGAGTATTTGCGTATCATGAGATGACTCTTCAAACAGCTACTCAGTCACTAAAGTGGATTTTCCAAAGCAATGGATGTGTCCATGCTGAGCTGTCTTGCTCACTGGGCTCTTTGATAGGAGTGGTCATGGACAATCTTCTTGCTTTAGACTACCTACTAGCAGAACAGGGAGGTTTTTGTACTTTATTTAATCAAACCTGGTTCACTTACATCAATAACTCAGAACAGGTTGAAACTAACATTAGCAAGATCAATAAATGAGAGACCTGTCTACATAATCTCACCTAAATGAATAACATCTCTTTGCTTTCCTAGCGGTTTCCCTTCTTAGGGATCTTTGTTGTCATTCTCATATTTCTATGTTAGCCCCTCTCATAATAAACTGGCTCACCCATTTTATTTCATCTCATATACAGACACTTCAGCTACAAATGATACTCCATCTTGATCCACAGAAAACAGTTCCTTTACAGTGTCCCCATTGATAGATCACTCTGATGGGTATTTCTATCTATCGACACTCTTTGGCATCCCTTGACAGCATGAAACAACTAGAGCAGCCATTTCCCCTGTTCCCTAAAGGCAGTCAAAGTTACCTCTTCTGAGGAGGAATTGATAGAAACAGGAGACAGCTAAGATGTAACGCGAGGTAGATAGGAAGGGACAAAGGACCCAAGTGACTCAAGCCTGATGCACAGAGGTAGACACAAGTCTCATGCATAGAAGGACACACGTGGAACAAAATTCCTCACTACTGGAAAACAAAAGACAGAAAATGAAAACAAGATAGGACACAGTTACAGATAGACCTATCCAGCTCTAGATACTGACACCCCAGCAATGAAAACGTCATTAGTGACTGACATGTTTGAAAAATCTTTTACAAAGTTCCCTGAGCCCAAATGATATAAACCCCTAGGCAATTTCCCTTGACAAATTTCTGCTCAAGTATACCTCCCACTGTGACAGCTGTTCTTTGCCTCAATACAACTTTGTTTGCTCTTCCTGCTTAATAAACTTTCCTTCCTGCTCACTGTTCTTTCTCTGGGCTCCTCATTCATCTTAGTCACAAGACAAAAACCCAAAGATTTAGAATCACAGACTCTTATGACAAGAACATACACAAACTTAATTACAATTATTATTAGATATGTAATTAATGATATATGCAAGGTTATTTTTTTAATTTTAGTATACTGAGTTTGAGTTGTTGTTATTTAAAATAAAATGTGTGATCTTCTTAAACGAAAGTTAACTTTCTTCCATGAGTTTATTCAATGTGATTTCAATCAGATTTTTTCATAAATATGGCAATACAAAATATTGCCATTGAAATGCACCAGTTAGCAAGTGCTTTTCATATATCTGATGTTGTCACTGTTGGCAAGTACCCATAGGGCAAAATAAATCACACAGAAAAGCCCTTTCACTTTCTAAGCCAGACATTTGAAGAACAGGATTCAATGGATTCAGTACAATTAATTTACCGCAATTTAGTTCTGGTTACAATTAGCTATGTCCCTCCTATATGTAAGCTATGCTAACTGCCATCCAACAACATAAAAGTCTCATAAATTCATAACATTGGGATTGGAGTTGAAGACTGTGATTTATATTTTTGTCCAATTGTAGCACCCTCAACTTTCCTCTCAAGATGGATATTTACAAATTTACAAAAACAAAATATTTGCTTCTTGAACTCTAAAAATTCAATGGAGAATAAGGGAGGAGATAATTACATAATCATTCCAATTGAAAAGGGAAAATATGGGATGCAAGTAGACCAGAATCTTCCTGCTTTCTGCAATCTAGCAGCAATAAATTAGCAGGTACCCAAATTATGAAGGCACGAAGTTCTCTTTGATTTGGATCTGTCTCTTAGATGTGGAGTCCCTGGTCCTTTTTACTCTACAACTGTTGTATCCATTCTGTGAGATAGACTCCTTTTTTTTTTTTTTTTTTTTTTTTACCATTTCTGGACACTTTGGAATAGGGCATTGGATTACATGATCTCAAAACAATATTTTCAGCTTAATGCAATTTGGAGGTCTAACGCACACTCATTTTGAACAGTTTTAATCCTTTTTATTCAACTGGACAGCACATTTGCTAAGCCCGTCCCCTTGCAAATATAAGTTTCCTATAACTATAAATTGGTTCCATTCCATATGTCAAAGCTGCACTCAAAATCTTAAACTCATGCTTGTCTTCTTTATACAGCCATTACTACTTTGGACTTGTGATGCTGCTGTAAGACTATAAGTTTCTGAGTACTTTTGCCTGAAAAGGCACAACACTCTAATTTTTTAGTAGTTTTCACAATGCACCTTACACCCTTGCCTACAGTGTGGACTTCATTCCCAATTCATTATTATTATTATTATTATTATTATTTTGAGAAGACTTTTTTGTTGCACTGGACTAGAGATAAAGAAGAGTTTTATTTTAGCATCTTAGGGAAACTTGAGATCACTCTAGTTCTTCTAAGTTTTGCTTGCATCCATTCTATCCTTAGCTTTTTCCTCTTTCTTCTATTATCTTGCTGCAGACACATAGTACAAGCTGTATATGTCAACATTCTGCCTGGAAAACTTATTGTTCAAATCCTAAAGTTCACTAGGTAAACTTTTTAATCCTCCCAGGTACCACAACTGACAGCTCTATTATTCCTTTCATAACAGCGTCATATGGCTTACCATTTACTTAGCCTTCTCTCAGAATTTTTTCACAAATTTTTAGGCCCTGCAAATAATTTCTCAGGACTTTCCCAGATTTTGCTAATAACCTGATTTCAAGACAAACCTCCATATTTGTTTATTTTTTCTCCAGCCATACCACAGTCCTATTACAAACTTCTGTCTAGTTTAGTTATTGCTCTGTTTAAAAAAAAAAAAAAAGCAGAAACCTCAAAACTTCTGTTTTGTTTATCTTTGTGTCTGCATCACAGATTTTTGGGATCCATAATGTAAATTAGTTTCCCAATCATTCCAAAACATCATTTGTCCCTTTCCATCCAATCCTACAAAAAAGTACAGAAGAATTTTCCACAGATCATGTTGGATGTGATGATATATTTCCTGTAGATACATAGTAGTGCCTGAATATTCTTTCCAAATTTTTTTTTTTGACAGGCAGAGTGGACAGTGAGAGAGAGAAACAGAGAGAAAGGTCTTCTTTGGCATTGGTTCACCCTCCAATGGCCACTGCGGCTGGTGCGCTGTGGCCAGTGCACCGCTCTGATCTGAAAGCAGGAGCCAGGTGCTTCTCCTGGTCTCCTATAGGGTGCAGGGCCCAAGGACTTGGGCCATCCTCCACTGCACTCCCTGGCCACAGCAGAGAGCTGGCCTGGAAGAGGGGCAACCGGGACAGAACCCGGCGCCCCGACCGGGACTAGAACCCGGTGTGCCGGCGCCACTAGGCGGAGGATTAGCCTGTTGAGCCACAGTGCCAGCCTCCATATGTTTTTAAGGTATGAAGTTTTAGATACAAATCTGTATTTCAGAGACTTAATTTGGTTTGTTCTTAATACTTCTGTGCTCTTATATACTTGGCTGTGCTTGTTACTAACTCTAATACCATGTTCCAAAAATTTGAAATTTTTAAATTGCCAGTTTTGTATGGGAACTGTCAACTGACAGATGACAACTTATTTAACTTAAAGATCTTAATTGGCTTTTGTGCATGATTCTACACCGTAGCAGCTATCAGAAACGTAACAGGATCAGAGAACTCAGGGGCTGCAAGGTTGCAAGTGAAGATATATGGACAGAAAATTAAAAAGTGATGAGTACAGTAGCTTAGCTTGCCATCACTGTGTATTTTGAGTTATTAAAACCAGCTGGTATCTTTCAATTACTGAATCTCTGCTGCTGTGATTCACTAAATCTTGACCACTTATTCTTTGAGTTTACTCTTAATTTAGACTTTTAGTTACTCTATATACCAAGTCAGGTTGCAGTTCACCATGACAGGATTCAAGTATGGGAGCAGGCTTAAATTTAATAGAGCCATGACTTGAAATAAGGATGCTCTCTTGTGTGTGTGTTTGATGATGTTTTCAAATTTTTTCCAAAAGTATTTTATTTGACTAGCCTTAGAACTACTAAAAAAAAGTGTTTAACTTGTATCTAAAACTGATAACCTTAAAGTTTGATGACACGTCAATTTAATTTAATTGCTTAGCCCACTCAGTGTTTCTAGAATATCCCTGACCAAAAACAATAACTGTATAGGAAATTTATCATGTTTGTGAATCCTGCTAATTTTTGAGACAAACTACCAAACCACCAGAACACACCTTAATTTTCATACATATTTAACTTAGCAAATATTTTAAATATCAGATAAATACTTGGCATTAATACTAGATATATTGTTGGAATTTTTTTTGTTGTTGTTATTTAGGAGGGTTTGGGGAGAAAGACAGTACCTAAAAATATTTTCTTAGTAAATTGGTTGGAGTTCTATAATTAAAACTTTAGACATTATATCCCTTTTAAAAAATAGTGCTTAATTTTGCATCTTTGTGGAAAACCCATGTTAATACCAATGGTAGAAAGGCAAAAAAAATGGAAATATAAAAGCCAAAATATATCATTCTGTGCACAAGATGTTTGGTTGATTCCATCTATTAAATTTCCTCAGAGTGTATTTGGAAGTGGATGACACATTCTTTACTTTTTAATTATGTCCATCAAAGATCCTGAGTAGAATAAATCTTTTATTAATGACTATCTAATTAAATATACTTAGTTCACTATATGCTATTATAATAATGATGCTAGCAATTATTATTTTACCATAAAAACCTCAAAATGTGTTGTAACTATAAATGCAATATAAAGATGGCATTGACGTGCATATTATCAAACTTTTATCAGAATTTTGAAATGGAAATTATCTGAAAATTATTTATTTCTTCAAATAAATTAATCTGATTTAGGTACCAGAACTTTCTCATGAAGAGCTTGTTTATGGTCAGAAGGATGTTTATGTCACATTCTTCTTTAAATCATTGTTTAACTCTCCTGATCTTTACTCTCTACATATATCTTTCTATCTCAAGTAACTCTGACATATCACCTCACTGAGAGCCCTAGTGACTTATTTCCCCAAAGCTATTCTGACCAGATCCTTGTCTTTCTCTTTCTATCAGATACTATTTAAAAACTGCAATCCTGTTTGTCTTGGTAGCCTCATTTTCTACATTTCACTTTGAGTGATTTATGCAGAAATCAAAATTAATTTCTGCCAAACATAATCACAGCGATATGAATACCCATGTCTAAGGTGAAATGCAATATTGATTCTTCATATAATAAAATTTTGAAGGTAAAATAGCATGGTTGATTTGGTAACTCTGGTATAGTCAAGAAACAAGATTCTTATTTTCTACTTTACCACCTTCAGAACTGACTACCTCCTCAAAACCAAGTCATAATACAAAATGGCTGATATGATGCTTGCCATTGCATATATATTCTAGACTGTTATTAAAAAAAACTCTCTTCCTCACAGCTGAGTCAAACGTCTTAAATGGGTTTTCCATATTTTGCACATTTTTTCTAATGCCATGGACTAGTATTTAGTCATGTAATTATTTCATAAATCAAGCAAAGCTGGATGACATTTTAATGTGTTTTATTACTAAAGTACCTCAATAAACATGGAAGGGATAATCAATAAAATGGATAATTGGAGAACTAATGATAATTGGAAGTCTCTAATTTTTCCAAAATACAAATTAATATCTCTAATATCTTGTGAAATACTGGATGCTTTAAATTTTGTCCCATTTCACTCACCATTCCTCTAGTTATTCTCTGTGATTTTTCTCCACACTCTCAGTGGTGAAGCATTCACTTCTATCACCATATTGCCATATATTTCTTTATAAGACAATTACACAATTTTTATTTCCTATTCAACCTAAAGATGTGTCAGGCACATTCTTCAAGGCAGTGCTCATTATTCCTTCCATTTATACATCTAACTCTAGTGACTATTCATGTTGTATGTATAATTTTCACTATTTTTAAAATTTCTGATTATTTGATCAAAGAAGTACTGATTGTCATGAGAGCAAAAATACCTCTTTTTGGTCATAAGTGAATTTCTGGGGTCAGTAAACTAGTTTTGTATTTTATAAATTTGGTAATTAATTAACCGAATGAAAGACTGACACAAAAAATGAAATGAACCTGAAGTAGTATAATGCGGTCAACTAACAATGCAGCTATCTTTCTCGGATTAGACCAGCAGTCTATTAGCCAATCTTTTATATAGGTTCATGAAGGAATTCTAGCAATATACTCTGCTAGTCTCATAATATTCTCCGAGGACCATATATGGATATTGCAAATGTATTTGAAATGCAGACAAAATAATTTTAATTGACTTTCTGCTGAAGTCATTATATATCCAGAGTCAAAACTGTACTGTGTATCTCATACAAATTTTTCAAGTCTTTTCATCCATTATATTCTGTCAAATTATTTGCAAATCATCAAATGCAATGCTATGGTATTCCAATAATAATATATTGACCATAGCCTATCTTCACATTTTAATAGAAAAATCCTAATCAAATTCCTGGGAAAGAGGAGTCTAAAAATTGAATTATCTTGCAAATGAAAATAAAATAATGTCAAAACATGATGATTTGAAATCCGAAATCAATGCTTAACCTTATTACAGTTTGAAGGTCAACAAAATGTATTTAATTTTCACACCCTGCTCAATCTTGTTCTGGGATCTTTTTTTCTTTTTCTTTTTCTTTTTTTTTTTTTTTTTTTTGCTAGGACAAATAAAGCCCTGTAGAAGCAGCTTCCTGGGAATGCATATTGTTCCTCGGTATCTCAGATGCTGAATTAGTTTAGTTAATAGAGTCTGATAAGCCTCATGTTCTAAAAAGTGTAATGAATTAATAGCACACACTTGATGTTTCCATCTCTGGCACAACCCCTGCCAAAAACAGAAGTTAGCCTCCAATCCCTAGTGCAGTTAAATCACATAAAATCTTCCTCCAGTTTCACGTATGCCACTAAATTTGACCAAAATTATAAAATGCTATTAACCCAATATTCTAATTGCTAACCTAGTCAGATCAAATAACCACAGAAAAAAGTCAAAATCCAAAAGCAGAGAGCACAGCAAGGGAAAAAGTTTTAATGAACAAGTCAGTGTACGCCACTGTGAAAGTACACTCAGCCTGGTGACATAACAGTGAGTAAATAACTTTGACATTATATGTTTTGATTAGTTGAGTTCATAGCTATCCCTTCTGCATGGTTTCTCTTCCCTAAAAAATTGATATTAGAAATATTGCTCTTTTCCACCAAGTATTAGAAATGAACTCTAGTAATAGGCTTAGCCAATAAATCGTATTTAAGCGATTTTAAATTTCCATTTAGCATATTCAAGTCTTCTTAAATTGATCGCTTCTTTTTATTTCCTAGTTAGGTAATCTTTATTTTAAATTTGGGTTTTAGACAATGTCACTTATCTGTGAACATGTATATTTATTCCATACACTGATGGCTTATTCACTTCTCTCTGCATTTGGCTTTGTTCCTAACTGAGAAAACTAATATTATGTTCTATAAGTTATTAAGAAATACAATCAATTTGATAGGACAGGACTGTTGATCCTCTTAGTTCCATTTATGGTTCCCTTCTTGAACCAAACAGAATGGAATTTGACCAATTGATGGATGCCTGGGCTCACAATAAAATTTTAAAGATTTCTTCCCTATTTTTCTGTTTTATAATTTTGATTTATTTCAAACCAGAGTGACAGAAAGAGATGGAGAGACAGGAAGAGAACATTCATAGATACACTAATTCACTCCTTAAGTGGCCAGAACAACTGAGACTGCGCCAAGCCAAAGTCAGGAACCTAGAACTCCATCCAGGGCCCCACTTGGATGCAGGGGCCCAAAGATTTTGGCCGTCTTCCACACCTTCCCAAGTGCATTAAATGGGAGCTGGGTTAGAAATTGAGCAGCTAGGACTTGAACTGGAGCTCTGATGCTGGCCCCCCTCTATAGTTCTTAATCTTAGAAAATTGAACTATTTTGAAGTCAAAAGTCAGCAATTATGCCTGCCAAGTGATACCTTAAATGATCTAAGTCAACCTTAGCCTAGTAGACAATTAGAAGCCAAACTGTATCTGCATAGTTGAAGATCAGTATTCTAATACCTAAGACTCTGTGTCTGTTCAACCATGAGTTGAATAAATACTTGTCTTTAGTGAGATCACTGTCACTGAGTTTTGCATATTAACCTCTGTAACCCAAGTTTTTTAAAAACTATATTTATTTGTAGTACTGTGTTCAGTTAGCATTTACTAAGCCATCTTCATGACTGACTTTTGGCTAGTCCCCCATGGTCCTTTCCTTGGCTATTTTTCTTGTCACTTTCAGTGTTGACAAAATCAAAATAGTTTTGTGAGAGCTGAAGCTTGTGGAATGTTGGATATGCTCATCTTTTGTTTTACGTATGCCACTAAATTTGACCAAAATTATAAAATGCCATACCAAAACACCAAAGCAAAACTCTCATGTGACTAAAATCTTACTCACACAGTTTATAGATACCCAAACTCATGCTATAATACTGAGTCACTTCATGTCATTTTGTATATACCAAATTCTATCTCTTGTCTATTCACCAGCTTTTCTGACTCATATACCAGAATTTTGGGACCTTACTCTATTGATAAAGTCCCATTCTCCTAAGTTCTGAATTATACTAAACGTAAATGAACACTTATACAGATATTAGAACAACTTGTTTTAGAAAAGGGCTAATTTCTATGTGGTGCAATTTCCGTCACCTAAATTGTTATTAAGCACACAAAAGCTCATTCTTAATTCTCAACGGAGTTTGAAATAAAAATGTGAATATAAGAGGGAAAACCTAAAATTTATTTTTCCACAGACATTATGTGAGAGAATTGAAGAGTATTCATAATGGTGGTTTTTGTATTCACATGCTGCTGGAAAATTGTTTTGTTTTCTACTTTGAACACCAGTGTTTTCATATTGTCAGCAACCATTTTTATTTTGGGTTTCTTGGGATTCAGTTGTTAAATATTTCCTGGCCATGTTTCTGAAAACTATAGCTATAATTAAGATAATATATACGGGGGCTGGCACTGTGACATAGCGGGTTAACTCCCTGGCCTGAAGTGCTGGCATCCCATATGGGTGCTGGTTCTAGTCCTGGATGCTCCATTTCCAATCCATCTCTCTGCTATGGCCTGGGAAAGCAGTAGAAGATGGCCCACGTCCTTGGGCCCCTGCATCCACATGGGAGACCTGGAAGAAGCTCCTGGCTCCTAGCTTCAGATCTGCGCAGTTCCGGCCATTGCAGCCATCTGGGTAGTGAACCAGCGGATGGAAGACCTCTCTCTCTGTCTCTACCTCTCTCTGTAACTCTGTCTTTCAAATAAATAAAATAAATCTTTAAAAGACAATATATGCAATGTTTGGGTATCTTCACATTGACAATATTTTATTCTTATATTGACATGCCATTTGATATAAACTATGTATTAATTTGGTTATCTCTGTTTAAAAGCTTCTACTTGAGTAAAATATCTTGTACACACATAAACAGTATTACTTAATTAAATTTTATAAATAATAAATGTCCTTAATCTGGTCAATTAATTTGTTCAAAAAATATTGCTTTAAAGTTAGTGTTATGAGTCCTGTGAAAAGTATAATGTGTCTTTTCTAGAAAGTGTAAGATCATGTTATTCGTTTAAATGTATTTGTTTTGAAATTTTAATCCAAAATACTTAAGCTAAATTATATATTTATTGTCAAGTCAAACATGGATGATCTCCATTCAAGTTTATTTTATTGAGATATTTAAGATTTTTTTTTCCAAATTGATAACTATTTAATTGGTAAGCCCATTAGTGGGGACCTTAAACTGTCCCTTCTTCCAATAGGTGCAAAATCACTTCCTCTTAAAAACACAGGATGCCTTATGTTTCTAAAACCCTTGAGTTAATATTTTTTTTATTCTAGAATTATCATATATATTTACATTGCTTTCCATGCTGAATGGAAATTTAACCCATGTACTTTTGTAAAGTCAAAGTTACAGGGCCACAACATGCATATGGAATGGACTTTGAGGAAATGGACTGTATCCCAGTGTTTTCCCTATAGGATTATCTATTTCATCTGATTGTCATAACCCTTGCTTAAACAATGACTTTACTGTCATTATACTTATTATCATATGTTGCAAAATCTAACTGGAAGGTAAGTGAAGTGAAAAGATTTTCCCGTTAGATTTAATTAATTTAAGTATTTTAAATACTTATCACGTTTGTCTATGTTATACTCAGCTGTTCATGGAGAACCCATCATCTGATCTACTGGAAAGCTTTACTCTCTTAGGATCGCATCTTTGAATTTAGGAAGATGACCTCTTTCTTAGCATTTTTAGGTTCCTGCTGGCCACACAAGACTAAGGCTAAAAAACTGGAAGTCTATATTAAACAAAGGATTATTTGGCATATTTCCACCTTTCTAAGGGTGATGCCTTTCTCATCTTTTAAGACCGAACTATTGGGATTCTTCTGGAGCAATTTCAGTCCATGCCTTTGTCACCTCTGAATTTTGTGGCATGCAACATGGAAACTACAGAGAGGGAAAATCAGTAAAAACAACAAATTATCAGTGGTACTCTGAATGATGGCTTTTTATTTATAAATAGTTTAAAAAAAAACTATTAATGACTATGGTGCAGTGGATTAAGCTACCATTTGAGGTGATAGTGTCCCATATGGAGTGTTTGACTTTACTGCTCTTCTATGTTTCTCATCCAGATTTCTGCTAATGTGAATCCCGGGAGGCAGCAGATGATGACTCAAGTACTGGATCTCTGCCACCCATAGAAGAGACTCTGATGGAGTTCTTGGCTCTTCACTTCAGAGTAGCCCAGCCCCAGCTGTTGCAGGTATTTGGAGAATGAACCAATGAATAGAACATTTCCCTGTCTCTCACTGCTTTTCAAATAAATAAACATAGGAGAATCACTGCTGATTTATTCTGTTGAGGTTTTTATAGTTCCTTCAGTAAGATACACCATAGCTGGTATTATTACCATCCTATCTGGAACCACACTTCACTGCCACAATTTTAGAAGTAAAACATGATGTTATTGAATACTAATCCACACAAGAGAATTAGCGCAGAAAGTTCTCAGTTACAAGTGGATATGTGATACACTGTAAAGTAAATAAACAGTCCTCCATTAAACAGCGTTCTATAATCTGTATCACCCCTTCTTTTCTCTCATTTGCTTTTCAAATTATTGAAATATATTTTCACACATAAAATGACACTGAGATCTTCATGAAAAATGTTATTTATTATAAAACTTTGCATGACAAACTATTTATTTCCTGACCATTTTCTTTCTTTGGCTTCTGGTCATGCCAAATGGATGGTTTTCCATCTAAGTTCCTGGCAAATCTCAGGAGCTCAAGAGAATCTTCTGCCCCTTCCATCAATATGCATCAAATTCTATTCTTACTTATGAAATATTTTTCATTATTTTATGTTCTTCAAAAGTTTGAATTATTATTTGAATCCTCATGCCTCCAAACTTAATATTGCCCACAAAGAATATTTCTTATCTCAACTTGTACATTACAACATCTTAAAATATGATCTAACAATTTGATTTGTTTGTAATTCAGCAGTAACAAATTTGAAATAGCTCACACTAGATTAAAAATAATTGTCCCCATTTTATTTTCCTGTGTTTTCATTTTATTTTTATTTTAGGTAATACTCTGTTTCTTAATGATCTATTATCCTTGAAGCATTATTTATGAAAACACTATGGATAAAAATCCATCTGTATATTGTTATTGATTTTCAGTCTGTTCTTATGGTTAAGTCTGGTTTTATACTGAATTGTTTGAATCATATTAAAACAACATATTCAGAATTCTACTGATTAAAAACAGCCACAACAAACAAGAGATACTTAGTAAGATAGTCTAAACACATGTTTATGTTGATGAAACATAGTTTGCAATTAAAATGTCAATAGATCACACAGTCACATTTAAGGCTGTCC
This sequence comes from Lepus europaeus, assembly GCF_033115175.1. Classification (NCBI taxonomy): domain Eukaryota; kingdom Metazoa; phylum Chordata; class Mammalia; order Lagomorpha; family Leporidae; genus Lepus; species Lepus europaeus. The sequence continues at coordinate 47,482,774 of NC_084832.1, read as the reverse complement.
TACAAATATGTGTATGTGTGCGTACATGAGTGTATGGTAATAGAGTTTATAGAAATATTATAAAAATGAAAACACTTGTCAGTTTTTATGGGATATTTTAAGAATAAGAAAGAATAAAATAAAATAGAGATATGGATTAAATTCACAAGCGTTAAAGATAACTGAATTTATCTATGTTCCTAGATAAAAATACCAAACTGAGAAATAGAAATAGATAAGAAAGATGAAAAAATAATCCCAGCTGCAGTGTAACCATCAAGATTGAGTGGTATTCGACTTCATAATTGAGTCTCAGTGGCACAATTCTTATATCGTTCACTGTAACTATTTCCAATAAGCCCCTGTTAAAGTTAACAGACTTGAACCTCACAGAAAATTCATCACTTGAAGTGAGTATTTGCTTAGTAGGATGGAACAAAAGATTTTTTTTTTTTTCATGGAAAGAGGATAGTGAATTCCACAAATTGCACTTAATCAGCGTTTTATCTTGTGGCCTATTGTTTGAAATAAACAACAGTAATGTATCAAAGTACACATATTTTAACACTCAAATATTAAAAAATCATTTCCGCAGTCTATTTATACTACATAAATCACAAGACTTAGCCAAAATAGTGTTTTAAGAGAAGTGTAATGTAAGTTTTTTTTGGAGTCAGTAGAATTCATTGGTAATAATTAATCCTTTTACATTTTTATTAGAATACAATTCAATAAAATTGAGAGTAAAGGCTATATAAAAATTTGATTTTAAATTATAATATATTCATATGCATTTTATTCATTGACATTAGGATATATATTGGTAAAACTTGGAAACATTATAAAATATGGAAATAAACACCAATGGGCATTGTGTGATTGTAGATGAAAATTTCTATTTAATCTAATAGAATTTCTTTGTTATAATTTTCCTTGAAAATAGCATTCATTTATTTGATTTCAAATTCTAGTTTCTTCAACCCAAATTAATTTTAATTCATTTTCTCATGAAACATATATTTTGAAACAGTTTTAATGAGGATAAATTCATATTACAGTGATCATATTCCTTTACCCAGTGTTCTTAAAATAAAATGATATTTGAATTTAGAGAGCACTGACTTAAGCCTTAGAGTAAAATCTTCTGAATCATAAAACTTGTAACCAAACCTAAAACACAATTTCTCTTTCTCTATTCACCATATTGGCTTTGAAGATAATGAGATTAATGAAAATCTTACCTGAAGGTAAGGTTTAGAGATCAACAACCCTAGAAGGCAAAATGAACAAAAACAGGTGAAAGGAAAAGGATTGGATGAAAGGTTACCAAATGTTTATTTCTTCCTGGGAATGATGAATAGTAATTCTAAAAATTTTTCACTAAAACCAAATAAATTTTGTGTCTTGATAATTCACAACAATATCAACTCCAGATACTTCATAATAGCTATGCAGTTGTGGAAGGTAGCAGGCAGTTATGGAACTAATGGAGGGTTCCATCTGTCCTAGCATCTGGATGCAAGAAAGCCACTGATGTCTTTTCAAAAGTGCTTCTGGGCCGATGCCGCAGCTCACTAGGCTAATCCCCTGCCTGTGGTGCTGGCACTCCAGGTTCTAGTCCCAGTTGCTCCTCTTCCAGTCCAGCTCTCTGCTGTGGCCCAGGAAGGCAGTGGAGGATAGCCCAAGTGCTTGGGCCCTGCACCCGCATGGGAGACCAGGAGGAAGCACCTGGCTCCTTGCTTCGGATCGGCGCAGCGTGCCATCCATAATGGCCATTTGGGGGGGGGGTGAACCAGTGGTAGGAATATCTTTCTCTCTCTCTCTCTCCCTCTCTCTCTCACTGTCCAACTCTGCCTGTCAAGAAAAAAAAAAAAAAGTGCTTCTGTACACTTAGTGCCCTCGAATCTCATTGCTATGGTTCAAAGTAATGTTATCAACTTAGTGACCCTAAATCTCAATTTTAATATTCTATCCAAAAATATCCACTCCCTGAGAAGCTATACAAACTAGCAAGCAATAATACATGCAAGAAAATTTATGTAATATAGGTAGTGATAAAATTATGGTGAAATCATGTGTTTAGAAAAATAATCTTTAATAATCAGACAATGTTTATAACCATTCTTTCATTGGAGAATGAAGTTAAACCACAATTATCAAGAAAATCGATTATCTGCATCTACTGTTCCATGAATGTTTTCTCTATTGTCACATTTGAATGGAGTTAAAATTATCATTAGAAGTTAGGTTGAAGTCTAGAGGGGGATTAAGCTTGCTGTTCTAATCTAAGAGAAGATAGTTTAAAAAAAGTAGAAATAGTACAGTCTCAGGGAAGAGTTAGGGAAAAAACAGTGAGGAAACTCTATGCAAATTTGAGGAACACAGTGAACCTATGGAGGGTGAAGACACATACAACTCAGGAACCCAATAGCTGAGAGCCTCCAGATCAGTGCTGGAGAGTGAGGTAAGAGCAGACTGCAGCAGCCCAAGCCACGGGTGAAAAAACTGCAAGAAGAACCTAGAGGGAATCTGGCTTGGTGCCCCGTGGGGATAGTATGCCTGTATAACTAGAGGAGAAAAAAACAAACAGGGATGTCATTTTCTCACTCCCAGATCACCCAGCAACTCGCCTGTAACAAGCTGATAAAGAACAAGTACCATTTTGGACCTACGAAACAGCCATGCCAGCTTGTGTCCACACCCAGCAACCAGCCAAGCTGAGACTTCTGAGTCTGGTGAGGAGAACAGATCGACTGGGTGCTCCTTACTATGGGAGGCTTGTGTGCTGGGACCTTGTAAACACTGAGGCTGTGTGGGAGGACTCAGGGTGTGGCTAGGACTTTGGCAAATCACTGTGGGAGACTCCACATGATCAGGGCTCCCCAGTTACTCATTGAAAGACATTGCTGGTGAATCTGAGCTAATACTGAGGACTGCACAGATCCTTTGTGTGGTCCTTGTGGCAGAGCAGATGAATAATATACTCATTGAGGCTAGCACCCCGACACTGGTCTCCTTCGAGAAGAAGAACTCAACTGAGTCTATGCCAAGACAAGAACAAACCTCTCCTATGATAAAAAAAAAAAGAAGAGGAGATTTACCATGCCAAACCTGAATGTGTCACCTCAGACAGGACCTAAACCCTGAGCAGAGCACTGAACAGAGCTTCTAGGTATTCCCTGAAAGCAGACACTCCACTAATCCATACAGACATAGTCCAAAGATAAAAACCACCATAGGGAAAAAAAACAAAGAAGAAACCAAAGAATATCTCCACAAATGCTGAATAACAAATGCACCAGTTCATATAACACAATAAGGAAACAACATGATGCCCTGAAAAGATCACAACACTTCAATACTGGATTGTGAAGATGATGAGATTGAAGAAATGTCAGAAATGGAATTAAAAAAATTGATCATTAGTAATAATTAGAAGCAAATTCACAAACTAATGAAATCCATGCATGATATGAAGGAAAATTTGTCATGTAAATGAGTTCTTAAAGAAAAAAACAAAATAAATAAATAACCAAAACAAATAAAAAATGCAGTGACAAGCAATAACAGAATTGGTGAAGCAGAAAAAAGAATATCCAACTTAGAAGACAAATCACAGAAAATTTTACAGTCAGATCAAATGCAAGAAGAAGAAATAAGAAAACTAAAAGATACTGTTGGTAATCTACAAGATACTATCATATGACCCAATATATGGGTTCTATGAGTTTCTAAAGGCATGGGAAGAGAGAGAAAGGATTAGGAAGCATTTTAGTGAAATAAGAACAGAAAATTGGATTTCCAGCAAGATGGCAGAATAGGAAGGGAGCACACTGATAGTCTGGGAAGAGACAACTTAATAAAAGTGGAGATACTGCAGGTTCAAGGAAGAGTTGGGGAAGAAACAGCAGAGGCAACTCTTCCAGAACTAGTGATTCATGGTGGACCTGCGTGGAGGGAATGGGAGCCCATGGCTCGGGACAACAGCAGCAGAATCTATGCACCAGCACTGGAACACGAGGTGAGCTGAACCTCAATAGCCAGAGACACCAGTAGGAAAGCTGAAGGAGGAGCCTAGAGGGAACGAGGCTTGAAGCCATGTGGGGGAAAGTTCACCAGGCTAACTAGAGGAGAGAGGAAAAAAAAAAGAAAGGGACCAGTACGAACACGAGTTTCTCTCTTTCTCTGCTCACCTCTCAAAGGCAAGCAAGACAAAGAGCAGGCACAATTTTGATGATATGTAAAAGCTGCACAACCTCAGGGCTGTGCCTGCCCACAGGCAAGCAGAAAAACCTGACTCTGGGGGGGGGGGTGAAATAACAGGAGATTAGGACCTAGTGAATGTGTGGAGCTAATGAACTGAGACTGTGAAAAAAGACGGTGGGTGAGAGAACTCATGGAGTTCACATGAGTACTCACCAGAGATGCTACAAATCGGTAATCTTGGAAACCCAGTGAGAGACAGCAGGAGAATTTGATCCCACGCTGAGGGCAGCAGAGATTCCCTGTGTGGTCCTTGGAAAAGAGCAGGGGAATGTAATAACCCACAGGAGCCAGAGATCGGAAGCTGACTAGCTTCAATTCTGCTCAGCTGTGCAGAATTACTTCCCTTCTGAATCAAGACAGAGAGAGAGAGAGAGAGAGAGAGAGAGAGATCTACCATGTCTAACCTGGAATGTCACCTTTGGCACACCCTTAACCCTGAGGAACCAAACAGAGCTCTCTGGCCACACCCATCTCAGGCCTCTAAGGCTCCATCAAAAGCAGAGAGTCCGCTTAATACAGTCATAGTATAAAGAAAAAAAAAACACCACAGCGATGGAAGAAGAATCCAAATTATATCTCCACAATGCCAAGCAACGAACGCAGAAACCGAGGAAACAAGAACAAGGAAAACATTATGACGCCCCCAAAAGAACAAAACAACCCAAGCCAAGATTATGAAAATGATAAGATGGAAGAAATGCAAGATAAAGATTTCAAAAAAATATATAAGAACATTTAGAAGTTTTCAAAAACAAATGCTTGAGCTACATAAATCCTTATTGGACAGGATAGAAAATCTCTCTTGTGAAAATGAAATCTTAAGGAGGAATCAAAATGAAACGCAGAAACTAGTAGAATAGGAAAGTGTGATAGTGAAGAGAAATCAAAATGAAATGAAGAACTCAATAGATCAAGTGAAAAACACATTACAGAGCTTTAAAAACAGGGTCAGTGAAGCGGAAGAGAGAATATCAGACTTAGAAGACAGAGAACAGGAAAGGAAACAGGCAAACCAAAGAAAAGAAGAGGAAATTAGAAATCTAAAAATATTGTTGGGAATCTACAGGATACTATTAAAAAACCCAGCATTCGGGTTCTAGGAGCTCCTGAAGGCATGGAGAGAGAGAGAAAGGATTAGAAGGCCTTTTTAGTGAGATACTTGCAGAGAACTTCCCAGGTTTGGAGAAGGACAGAGGCATCTTAGTACAGGAAGCTCATAGGACCCCTAGTAAACATGACCAAAAGAGATCCTCACCACGACACGTTGTAATCAAACTCACCACAATGAAACACAAAGAGAAGATTCCAAAATGCAAAAGAGAAACGTCAGATTAATCTCAGTGGATCTCCAATTAGACTCACAGCAGACATCTCATCAGAAACCCTACAGACTAGAAGGGAATGGCAAGACATAGCCCAGGTAATAAGAGAGAAAAACTGCCAGCCCAGAATATTATATCCTGCAAAGCTCTGATTTGTGAATGAAGGTGAAATAAAGACCATTCATAGCAAACAGAAATTGAATTTGTCACCACTCGTCCAGCCGTGCAAAAGATGCTTAAAGATGTGCTACACACAGAAACACAGAAACAGCCATCAATATGAAAGAAGCTAAAGGAAGAAAGCCTACCAGTAAAAGGTCATAGGAAACTTAAAGCATATACTAGAAAACATCTTTGGGAAAATGGCAGGACAAAGTCACTACTTTCAAATAGTCACATTGAACGTTAATGGACTTAATTCTTCAGTTAAAAGGCACAGACTAGATGAATGGATTAAGGAACAAAACCCATCTATTTGCTGCCTACAAGAAACACATCTTTCCAACAAAGATGCATGCAGACTGAAAGTGAAAGGCTGGAAAAAGATACTCCATGCCAACACAAACGAAAGAAGAGCTGGCATAGTCATCTTAATATCAGACAAAATATAGTAAACACAAAAACTGTTAAGAGAGACAAAGAGGGACACTATATAATGATTACGGGAGCAATTCAACAGAAAGATGTAACTATTATAAATGATTATGCACCTAATCACAGGGCACTGGTTTATATAAAAGATATGTTAAGGGACTTAAAGGGAGACTTAGATTCCAATACAATAGTTCTGGGGGACTTCAATATTCCACCCTCAGAAATAGACTGATCATCTGGAAAGAAGATCAACAAGGATACAACAGATTTAATCGACACTATTGCCCAAATGGATATAAAAGATATCTACAGAACATTCAATCCTACATCTAAAGATTTTACATTCTTCTTAGCAGGGCATGAAACCTTCTCTAGGATTGACCACATACGAGGCCATAAAGCAAGTCTCAACAAATTTAAAAGAATTAGAATCCTACCATGCAGTTTCTCAGACCACACCGGAATGAAGGTGGAAATTAGCAACTCAGGAATCCCTAGAGAGCATGCAAACACATGGAGACTGAACAACATGCTCCTGAATGAACACTGGGTCATAGAAGAAATCAAAAGAGAAATCAAAAACTTTTTGGAAGTAAATGAGGATAACAACACAATATATCAAAACTTAGGGGATACTGTAAAAGCAGTGTTGAGAGGAAAGTTTATAGCAATAGGTGCCTACATCAAGAAGTTGGAAAGGCACCAAATAGATGAGCTTTCAGTGCATCTCAAGGATCTAGCAAATTTGCAGCAAACCAGATCCAAATCTAGTAGGAGAAGAGAAATAATTAAAATCAGAGAAGAAATCAACAGGATTGAATCTAAAAAAAAAATTACAAAAAATCAGCCAAGCGAAGAGCTGGTTTTTTGAAAAAATGAATAAAATTGACAGACTATTGGCTCAACTAACTAAAAAAAGAAAAGACCCAAATCAATAAAATCAGAGATGAAAAATGAAATGTATCAACAGACACAACAGAAATAAAAAGAATCATCAGAAATTACTACAAGGAGTTGTATGCCAGCAAACAGGGAAATCTATCAGAAATGGACAGATTCTTGGACACATACAACCTACCTAAATTGAGCCAGGAAGACATAGAAAACCTAAACAGACTCATAACTGACACAGAAATTGAAACAGTAATAAAGGCCCTCCCAACAAAGAAAAGCCCAGGACCAGATGGATTCACTGCTGAATTCTACCAGACATTTAAAGAAGAACTACCTCCATTTCTTCTCAAACTATTCAGAAAAATCAAAAAAGATGGAATCCTCGCAAATTCTTTCTATGAAGCCAGCATCACTTTAATCCCTAAGCCAGAAAAAGATGCAGCATTGAAAGAAAATTACAGACAAATATCCCTGATGAACATAGAGGCAAAAATCCTCAATAAAATTCTGGCCGATAAATGCAACAACACATCAGAAAAATCATCCACCCAAACCAAGTGGGATTTATCCCTGGTATGCAGGGATGCTTCAATGTTCATAAATCAATCAATGTGATGCACTACATTAAGAAACTGCAGAAGAAAAACCATGTATTATCTCAATAGTCGCAGAGAAAGCATTTCATAAAATTCAACACCCTTTCATGATGTTCATTCTAAGCAAATTGAGTATAGAAGGAACATTCCTCAATACAATCAAAGCAATTTATGAAAAACCCACGACCAACATCCTATTGAATGGGGAAAAGTTGGAAGCATTTCCGCTGAGATCTGGTACCAGACAGGGATGCCCACTCTCACCACTGCTATTCAATATAGTTCTGGAAGTTTTAGCCAGAGGTATTAGGCAAGAAAAAGAAATTAAAGGGATACAAATTGGGAAGGAGGAAGTCAAACAATCCCTTTTTGCATACGATATGATTCTTTATTTAGAGGATCCAAAGAACTCTACTAAGAGACTATTGGAACTCATAGAAGAGTTTGGCAAAAATCAACTGCCTTTGTATACACAGGCAGTGCCACGGCTGACAAAGAACTGCTAAGATCAATCCCATTCACAATAGCTACAAAACCAATCAAAGACCTTGCAATAAAATTAACCAAGACATTAAAGATCTCCAAAATGAAAATTACAAAATCTTAAAGAAAGAAATAGTAGAGGATATAAAAAAATGGAGAAATCTTCCATGCTCATATATTGGAAGAATAAACATCATCAAAATGTCCATTCTCCCAAAAGAAATATATAGATTCAATGTGATACCAATCAAGATACAAAGACATTTTTCTCAGATCTAGAAAAAATGATGCTGAAATTTATATGGAGGCACAGGAGACCTCGAATAGCTAAAGCAATTTTGTACAACAAATCAAAGCCAGAGGCATCACAATACCATATTTCAGGACATACTACAGGGCAGTTGTAATCAAAACAGCATGGTACTGGTACAGAAACAGATGGATAGACCAATGGAACAGAATCCAAAATCAATCCAAAATTCTACAGTCAACTTATATTTGAGCAATGATCTAAACAAATTCCTGGAGCAAGGACAGTCTATTCAATAAATTGTGCTGGGAAAACTGGATTTCCACGTGCAGAAGCATTAAGCAAGACCCCTACCTTACACCTTACACAAAAATCCACTCAGCATGGGTTAAAGACCTAAATCTATGAGCCAACACCATCAAATTATTAGAGAACATCGGAGAAACCCTGCAAGATATTGGCACTGGCAAAGACTTCCTGGAAAAGACCCTAGAGGAGCAGGCAGTCAAAACCAAAACTAACATTTGGGTTTGCATCAGATTGAGAAGTTTCTGTACTGCAAAAGAAACAGTCAGACCAGTGAAGAGGCAAATGAAAGAATGGGAAAAAATATTTGCAAACTATGCTACAGATAAAGGATTAATAACCAAAATCTACAAAGAGATCAAGAAACTCCACAACAACAAAACTAACAACGCACTTAAGAGATGGGCCAAGGACCTCAATAGACATTTTTCAAAAGAGGAAATCCAAATGGCCAACAGACACATGAAAAAATGTTTAAATTCACTGGCTATCAGGGAAATGCAAATCAAAACCGCATTGAGGTTTCACCTCACCCTAGTGAGAATGGCTCACATTCAGAAATCTACCAACAGATGCTGGTGAGGATGTTGGGAAAAAGGGAGACTAACCCACTGTTGGTGGGAATGCAAACTGGTTAAGCCACTATGGAAGTCAGTCTGGAGATTCCTCACAAACCTGAATATAATCCTACCATTCAACCCAGTCATCCCACTCCTTGGAATTTACCCAAAGGAAATTAAATTGGCAAACAAAAAAGCTGTCTGCACATTAAGGTTTATTGCAGCTCAATTCACAATAGCTAAGACCAGGAATCAACCTAAATGCCCATCAACAGTAGACTGGATAAAGAAACTATGGGACATGTACTCTATGGAATACTATACAGCAGTCAAAAACAATGAAATCCAGTCATGTGCAACAAAATGGAGGAATCTGGAACATCTCATGCTGAGTAAAATAAGCCAGTTCCAAAGGTACAAATATCATGTGTTCTCCCTGATCATGGACAACTAACTGTGCACCCAAAAGAAAACCTGTTGAAGTAAAATGGACACTATGAGAAACAGTGTCTTGATAAGCCCTTGCCCGGACTTTTGATGAAAAACTTAATACTTTATACCTCCTAGTATATTTTTCTTTGTTCTACTTAATACTATTGGTTGAATTCTGTTATTAATACACAGTTATTTTTTAGTGTTGATATTGAATTGAAAAAAAAATGATCACTGTTAAATGTAAGAGTGGGAATAAGTGAGAGAAGAGATGTAAAATTTGGCACATGCTCAAGCTGACTTGCCCCAAAAGGTAGAGTTAGAAACATACCAGGGGATTCCAATTCAATCCTGTCAAGGTGGCATTTACCAATGCCATCTCACTAGTCCAAGTGATTAATTTCAGTTCACAGTTGATTACACTGATAGGCCTAAGAGTTAAAGGGATCACACAAACAAGACTAGTGTCTGTTAATACTAACTGATAGAACCAAAAAGGGAGAGAATGATCCATCACTCTGGCCTCAGAATTATCCCTTGAGGCATGCAGAAATGCAGATATGGCTGAAGAACCCATGAGAGTATTTTAGGTATGGAAAGCCAAGACACTCTGGCAAAAAAGAAAGAAAGAAAGAAAGAAAGAAAGAAAGAAAGAAAGAAAGAAAGAAAGAAAGAAAGAAAGAAAGAAAGAAAGAAAGAAAGAAAGAAAGAAAAAAGAAAAGAAAAGAAAAGAAAAGAAAAGAAAAGAAAAGAAAAGAAAAGAAAAGAAAAGAAGACCTAAATGAAAAATCTCTGTGAGTGAGATCCCAGTGGAAAGAATGGGGCCATCAAAGAAGGAGGTACCTTTCTCTGAAGGGAGGAGAGAACTTCCACTTTGACTAGGACCTTGTCTAAATATGATCAGAGTCTGAGAACTCAAAAGGCTTCCATAACCTTGGCAACTCATGACTAGAGCCTAGGGAGATTACTGACGCCATAAACAAGAGTGTCAAATTGTTAAGTCAGCAACAGGAGTCACTGTGTACTTACTTCTCATGTGGGATCTGTCCTTAATGTCTTGTCCAATGTGAAGTAATGCTATAACTAGTACTGAAATAGTATTTTACACTTTGTGTTTCTGTGTGGGTCCAAATTGATGAATTCTTTACTTAATATATACTAAATCGATCTTCTGTATATAAAGACAATTGAAAATGAATCTTGATGTGAATGGAATGGGAGAAGGAGTGGGAGATGGGGGGATGTAGTGGGAGGGAAATTATGGGGGTGGTAAGCCATTGTAATCCATAAACTCTACTTTGGAAATTTATATTTACTAAGTAAAAAAAAAAAAGAAAGTAAAAATATAAACATCAGCATATAATTGTATATATGGAGAAATTATATGAATAATCTTTCATGAAATGATTCACTTTTCAGATAACCAAAAATAAGAGGGTAAATGTACATGAAAGGAAAATTTAAATCATAAATTTCAGTAGAGCAAGATGAACTCGGCAAAATATAGATATTTTGAGAGCTCTACATATATTGGTACAAATAAGTGAGCACTGCCTATATGAGATGATATTAATAATGTATTGTGGAACTTAAAAAAAAATGAAGCACAGAATAATAACCAGATGCCCAAAAGTGAAGAATTTGGAAATTACACTTGTGTTGACCACGAAGAATGTAATCATTTATATTGTACTGTAATGGTATATATTTTCTGTAATTATTGGACTATCTAATAAATAAATTGAAATAGCATAGCTTTCAAAAGAGTAGTTGGGGGCCTGGCACTGTGGAGCAGCAGGTTAAAGCCCTGTCCTGAAGCACCGCCATCCCATATGGGAGCCAATCTAGTCCCGGCTACTCCTCTTCCTATTCAGCTCTCTGATATGGCCTGGGAAAGCAGTAGAAGATGGCCCAAGTCCTAGGGCCCCTGCACTCATGTGGGATACCCAGAAGAAACCCCTAGCTCCTGGCTCCTGGTTTCAGATTGGTGTAGCTCCAGCCGTTGCAGCCATGTGGGGAGTGAACCAGCAGATGGAAGACTTCTCTCTCTGTCTCTGACTTTCTCTGTAACTCTGTCTTTCAAATAAATAAAATAAATCTTAAAAAAAGAGTAGTGGGAGTACTGAATGAAAATAAGATATAACACCCAATGGGTACCAGTGATAAATATATATTTAAAGGAAGAAATATAATATAAAATAAATCAATATGAAACAAACTGACATGTTGACAGTTATAATAACTATAATTAGATATAGTAAATGTGGAAGTCCAAAACAAATTTAGTAGACTGCCTTACAAGAGTCGCAAATAAAACAGGTATGAACAAAATTTGTGTTCACAACAATAGACATAAATGAATAATTGGATTATGTAATGTCATTTCAAAATATATTCAGCAAATCTTGACCAAATTAGTAGAAAAAAATTATCTCTCTCCAGGCTGGGAGATAGTAAATCTCTTTCAGTAATTGGTAGAAAAAGACACAAATTGTCAGTAAAAATAATGATTTGTGTCACTGGAATTAAGGGATAAAGTATTTGTCTTGAATAGCTATAAATAGTTGACATTAATCCTATGCATCAGAATAAGTACTGTTTTCATGTATCCATGAAGAATTTACCTGAATTTATCCATTACTGGAACGTAACTTTTGATCAAACAACAAAGGATTTGAATAAAAAAAAAACCAAAATATTTTGAAAACAATACAAATGTATAAGAAACTACTTGAAGAATGTTAACTAACTAACTTATTTGATAATAAAAATGCATTATACAAGAAGTCATGGTATATTTAGAAAATGTTTTGAACCTAATAATAAACAGTACCACCAACAAAACTGGAGGCCCAAGCAGACTGCTTGGATGCACAGTTAGTGTTTTGTGTTGTGATAAGAAGATCCTCTGGCTTTCTCAAAGGAAACCCTTTTCCTTTGAATTGTTTGCTTCAGCATAGCTATTCATTCATGACTATCAGATCCCCAAAAGTTCCCTGAATTAGGAAGTGAAACTTTACAGGACTGCTTAAGGGTTCCTATCCCCTTGACTAATTTAGGCAAGTATCTTTCTTAATCTAGGTCTTGGATCTCCTTGTTGTAGAGCATTTACTTAGGAAAATTTGCAACTGCAAATCTTTTCTCTGTCCCTTTGAGATGTAAATCTTCTGCAAATCAAGGGAAGTGTTCTCAAGGACTTGGGCAGCAACCCTTTGAAATGTAATCATCAAGAAAATAGTGTCCTTGCCTTTCAATCTTTGAAAAGTAGCAATTAGCAAACATAAATGTGTTCATTGTATGGACCAGATTCCTTAAATCTTTCAGTATTCTAACCACAGTTGCAGTGATGAACTTTCTTTAGTATTACCCTGCTAGAACTTCAGGAAAAAAATGTTAAGTATCTTGTTCCTCATGCTAAATCTTTCACTTAAAGTTTTCTGTATAAACCCCAACTAATCAAGAACCATAAGGATTAAAGTTTTTATAAAACTTTATGAAAATGTGTACAAAAAACTCAATGTTTTACTATGTTTCCAGAGTTCATCTCCTTTTCAGGTAAGCGGTGATCCGTGACTCTTTTTGAGATTCCTGTGGGATTCCCCACAAGTACTAGTTATAGCTTTAATTCATAGTCAAAGTGGAAGTTCTCTCCACCCTATGGAGAAAGGTACGTCCTTCTTTGATGTCCCGTTCTTTGTACTGGGATCTCACTCGCAGAGATCTTTCATTTAGTTGATTTTTTTTTTTCCAAAGTGTCTTGGCTTTCCATGCCTACAATACTCTCATGGGCTCTTCAGCCAGATCCGAATGACTTAAGGGCTGATTCTGAGACCAGAGTGCTGTTTAGGACATCTGCTATTCTATGAGTCTGCTGTGTATCCTGCTTCCCATGTTGGATCGTTCTCTCCTTAATTCTATCAGATAGTACTAGTAGACACTAGTCTTGTTTATGTGATCTCTTTGACTCTAGATCAATCATTATGATCAATTGTGAACTGAAATTGATCACTTGGACTAGTGAGATGGCATTGGTACATGCCACCTTGATGGGATTGTATTGGAATCCCCTGGCACGTTTCTAACTCTACCATTAGGGGTAAGCCCGATTGAGCATGTGCTGAACTGTACCTCTCCTCCCTCTCTTATCCCCACTCTTTTATTTAACAGGGAACACTTTTCAGTTAAATTTAAACACCTAAGAATAATTGTGTGTAAATTAAAGCATTCAACCAATAGTATTAACTAGAACAAAAAAATACTAAAAGGGATAAAGTATTAAGTTGTTCATCAACATTCAGGACAAGGGCTGATCAAGTCACTGTTTCTCATAGTGTCCATTTCACTTTAACAGATTTCCCTTTTGGTGCTCAGTCAGTTGTCACCAATCAGGGAAAACATATGATATTTGTATTGATACTTATATATACATATAATGCATACATATATTTTCATGGCCAATTAATATTAGTCTCTTCTGTTGGTTTTACTGAGAACCTAACATATACAGAGTCCACTGGCTTTATTATTACAATCTAGGATCCTCATCCTGTGTACAACTAGAACAGCTCTCCTGATGTGGGTGAAAGGATAGCATTTTCTACAGAATTCTGAGTGAGAAACGACATTTCGTTTTGGTGAGTGGATAAATAAGACCTTTTCATCTGTTAGGAATAACTTAGCAGTTTGGGATAAAATAAAAGGTCAGCAAAAAAGGTCATGTATGGAGTCCTTCATGCAAATGCAATCCAAGCACGGAAATAGAAAAATATGAGTAGTTGAGAAATATGCCTCCAAGCAAAATGGAGATATTATATTTCCTTGATCTGTACCTTTAAAACTAATAACTAGTGTAATTATAAAAGCAATTGATGTTGGCATTCTTATTTTTTATTTGTTATGTTCTTTGAGGTAACGTACTTTCAATTTCCAATTTTTTTCATTCCCATTGGGAAATCTCCATTGAATATTTCATGCTACTCTTCATTCTTCAGATATTTTTCTTTTTGCATATTCCTGAGATCATTAAATCAATACTTAATAAGTATTCTATCTACTAAGATGAAGTCTAGACCTCCTTGCCTCTCTTTACTATTTTTATGAAGTCTAGACCTCCTTGCCTCTCTTTACTATTTTTAAGTCATACAAATAGCCAAGAATAACATTTGTGTTTTTAAGGAGAAATTCTTTGAAGTAAGACATGATAAATATTTTTTACATCCTTGTAGGAAAATGAGCTTCTCTTCTTTATCCATAACTTTCATCAAATTGAATTAGTGCTATATTCCATTAGTTCTGTTTCCCACTGTTATAACATGTGAGTTCTTAATAAGATAATTTTGTTCTATATTATACAAATTTAATATTCATACATTAAGAAGAAACATCACTAATATGATAGAAGCTGCTAGGAAGAGCAAATGATTTCATTAAAACTTAAATAAAGCTCACTTGGCATTTTTCACCTTCTTGAATACCTGTCTATACTAATCAGATCATAGAAAGAGCAAATTGGACTCTACAGTACAGACAGAATACAATCTATATTCTCAGCACAATCTACTGTCACCTTTTGGGCTCAAAATCATTCTACTGAATTGTAGTCAGAATGTTTGAGTGCAGAAATATTGAGGATGTTTTAATTTAAAATGATCATAACTTCTCTCCATTATCCTGGCTTTGCTAATTTATGTCTCTTTTAACTGGAGAAAGAAGGCATTTGTGAGCTGTACAATAACTCACTGAATCTTCATGAGCTCTGAGTCAATAAAATGATGATACAAATTTCACATTCTTAATACAGCGTCTGCTTCATCATTTAAAAGAATCACAACCCTTGCTTTGAAGGAGTCTTAATGAAACAGACCCAATCTTAATAGAGAAGTAACTAAGATGAACACACTGTTCCTTTTCATACATAAAGAGAACACTATTTTAATTGGAACTGAGTTAGAGTATATGGTGGATTTTGTAGGTCCTCAGATATTTTCTTTAATTTTGACTTAATAAGATCACACAGAATTCTAAAAATGAAAAAAAGTAGTCAAAAAGTTGGAAAATCAAAATGAGTAAGTGTATTAATTTGTTCCAGATTTAACTGTAGAAAAGCAAAGATTGAATGTCTTTCTATCCAAAGTAGTTTGAAGGTTACGTTGTGTGCTTCAGTTACAGCAAAGTCAAAAATCAAGAAAATATATCAAATGTGGGTTCCAATTATTGTGTATCACAGGGACACATGCTAAGACAAAAAACAATTGGAAATATATCCAAAGAGCAATTGGTCATTTGTCCATTGGTGTACAGAAAACTTTCAATAAATTAGAAATTAGGAAGTTAATGAGCTGTGCTGTATCTGGGAACTATGCCTAATGTTTAGACCTAATGTTTAGACTTGTAGAGTATAAAATCATAAATTAATAGTGTTTTTCCAAAATTTGAATCTATTCAAATTTATTTCTCAACTATAATTTTGCATAAACATGGAAAAATACTGCTCAAGTCTGGAGGAAATCAGTAGGAAACAGAGGAGAAGCTATGTTCTACTTACTGATCAATTTTGGGTAGTTGGGACTTCGTTCCAGATAAGTCTTTCTAAAGATTTTTATTTATTTGAAAGACATAGTTACAGAGAGAGAGAGAGAGAGAGAGAGATCTTCCATCAATTGGTTCACTCCCCAAGTGGCTGCAACAGCCAAGTTTGGGCAAGACCAAAGCTGGGAGCCTTGAGCTTCATCTGGAGCTAACACATGGGTGCATGGGCCAAACACCTGGGCAAGACTCTGCTGCTTTCCCAGGTGGTAGCTGAAAGTAAAAACAAAAAGAAGTCAAGTACTTTAGAACGACCTATGGCTTACAACTATGAGAACAAAGGAACATAATGCCTATTAAGTACTATTGCCAAATCGTTACCAATGACACACATATATATATATATATATATATATCATACACAAAATTGTTTGTATTTTGATGACCAAGTACTCACATTAAAAAAAAAATGATCTTCCATGGCCGGCGCCTAGGCTCACTAGGCTAATCCTCCACCTTGCGGTGCCAGCACACCAAGTTCTAGTTCCGGTCGGGGCGCCGGATTCTGTCCCGGCTGACCCTCTTCCAGGCCAGCTCTCTGCTGTGGCCAGGGAGTGCAGTGGAGGATGGCCCAAGTGCTTGGGCCCTGCACCCCATGGGAGACCAGGAGGAAGCACCTGGCTCCTGCCATCAGATCAGCGCGGTGCGCCGGCCGCAGCGCACCAGCCGCGGCGGCCATTGGAGGGTGAACCAACGGCAAAGGAAGACCTTTCTCTCTGTCTCTCTCTCTCACTGTCCACTCTGCCTGTCAAAAAAAAAAAAAAAAAAAAAAGAGCTTACAGGGTCGGCATTGTGGCACAGTGTGTTAAAGCCCCAGCCTGCAGCACTGGCATCCAAATGGGTGCTGGTTGGAGTCTTGGCTGCTCTTCTTCTGATCCAGCTCTCTGCTATGGCCTGGGAAGGCAGTAGAAGATGGCCCAAGTCTTTGAGTCCCTGCACCCACATACGAGGCAAAGAGGAAGCTCCTGGCTCCTGGCTCCTGGCTTCGGATCAGCTCAGCTCTGGCCATTGTGGTCATTTAGAGAGTGAACCAGTGAAATGGAAGACTTCTCTCTGGCTCTTCCTTCCTCTGTAACTCTGTCTTACAAATAAATAAAATAATTCAAAAAATTAATAAATATTTTTTTAAAAATATTCCAATAATAAAAATCTAGAGAAAAAACATTTCTATTGCCATGTTATTGCTGCTTAATTCCCAGATTTCTTTCTACAATGAAGACTATTAAAGCTATTCATGAATTCTACTCAAGGGTAAAGTTAATCTGATTATAAGAAGCAGACTGTGACTACATAAATATATTTTTATAGCTGTCATGTATTTGGGATTTTAAGTTTTCACATGACCATTTTCAAAATTCTGTTGGATTTATGCACATTATCATTATTATTATCTACACAAGAGAAATATATTTTTATCTAAACAATATCACCTTAGTTGTCTTGCACACAATTTTACTGAATAGTACAGTTAATTGAATTGACATTTATGCACAATATGTAAATTCTTATATTGTCTTCAATGTATTTATGTTTTTTAAAAAACTGCAAAGTATATGTAAGCCAAAGGATGAACAATAATATTTATTTTAAATTATAGAACTTATTAAACAAATTAAATGTTTATCTTAAGCAATATTGAGATCAAAAAAGTAAAACTTGATGAAGTTTTGAGAGTATGATATCAAATACAAAAAGGATACATTTGTAGAAAATAATAATAGTGGACAAACACAATAAATCTAATGTTTACTAGAGTAAAAACCAGGCAAATCATTAGAATGCTTTGAAGTTAACCTAGAAATCACTCAGATCACTACGTATGTGCAGCTGCCACTCTCCCAGATCTTTTGCAATTTCATTGTTCGAACAAAATTTGTAGTAAATTACACAGTTTGAGAAAATAATGTGATCAGGAGTATAATCTCATTAGGTGCATATGCATGATAGGTGTGGTCTTATTGATTTAGGTAAACATTTTAAGATGTTTTCAATCCAACCCCATAAGATGCATATAGTTTATGCATATATTGTTATTTGATCATTTATTTATGGTAAGCTTCTTCAATTATAGCAAATTGTACCATCTGTGGTTTCATTTGTGGTGCCGAAGGAAAGTGATTACTGTATTATGAGGCAACCATACTCTGGAGTATAACAAAACATGAAATACAACTCGGCTGAGGATGCTCTTATTTTCAAGCGATATGGGCATCTCTGTGGAGCTACATCTTGTAGTTACCAGATGTTCCCCAATAACAGTAACTCTGGAGTTGCTTAGTTGTTATAACAAGAACATTTTACTATGTAGGAAAAGATTGGCATTTTCTCTGTTGGAAGAAAAGGAAATTGGCAATTTTAAAAGGCAGTTTCAACTGAACTATGTGGTTTACATTGATTAATCTATCTCATTAGAATATTAGCCAGCCAATCAGAACTCATTTTTATCCATTTTCTAATCTGTGCCATATGTCTAGGTCATAAAAAAGCATTTTCTTTAATTCCAACTACTATGGAATCTACATTAGAAAAGAAGCTGACCTTTTCCCTTAATCACCAAAAGTTTGGAAAATGGGTTTTACTATTTTAGGAAATGTTTTTGTTCTGACTTCACATACTTGGGAAGAAAAGAATAAAGACAATTGTGGAAATCATTTGATTTTCCTATTATCTCTTCTTGTTCTCTGGTTACATCTAGGCCTTTAAATAACATAGATATTCATCAACATCAGTAGACTATTTCACATACACATATCATACAAACAAAAATATATGGCATAGATAAGCCTACAAGTAAAATAAATTTATTTGGAGAAAGAAGAATATATTATGTAATTTTTAAAACTGATACATACCCTAGACACAAAAAGGATGGGTTCCCACATTTTATTCTTGTAAAAAAGAAAACCCACACACATTTTCTTTAAATAATATTTTATGATAACTCTAGGTAAATTATTACTTCATGTTAAAAGAGAAAAGTTTAGAATGGCTGTTCTTGGAGATGTATAGGAGGTTTCTCTACTGATACATATATGTAATATTCCACTTGCTTTATAAATAATACTGACAATATCTATGTATAACACCAAGACATATGCACATTGTTCCATCAAAAACCTTTCTGGCTATATCATATAAAAGTAAACATAAAAATAATGGAGGCTTACAAGGCAGACAATCTTAAGGTAGTAGAAGTAGCCAATTGTGACAAACACCATTGGAAGCACAAGTTAGATAAAAATAAATAAATAAAATAAAATAAAAACTCTCATAACATTTGACATCATAGGATCAGGCATTTGTCCCTGTGGTGTAGGTGCCTGGTTAAGGTATTGAATCCCATATCAGAGGACCTGGGTTTGATATACAGCTTGGCTTTCAACTCCAGCCTCCTGGTAATGCAATCCTTAAAGGCAGTAGTGATGACTCTAGTAATTGGGGTCAAGCCACTCACTGGAAGACCTAAAAGACCTGGTTTAAGTTCCTGGTTTGACTTCAGTCCCCAGCCTGGAAGTAGTATGGGTCTCTCTCTCTCTCTGTCTCTCTCTTTCTCTCTCTCCTGAGATAAATAAATAAAAATTAAAAAGACACAGTCACACAGTTAACATCATAGATACAACTGAGGGTCTATGAAAATATTCTTAACAGAAAGTTGATGTTGGAAAAAACCTAGATGGTAGAAGTTTTACCTTATTTTTTTCTACAAATAAGATGATCAATATGATCTGGAAATACATACTTACAGTACATATTTTCTTAACTATGTAATTATCTATGTTATCATATGTTACAATATTTTTTTAAAGATTTACTTATTTATTTGAAAGTCAGAGTTACACAGAGAGAGAAGAGGCAGAGGGAGAGAGAGGTCTTTCATCTGCTGGTTCGC
Source organism: Lepus europaeus (assembly GCF_033115175.1). Lineage (NCBI taxonomy): Eukaryota > Metazoa > Chordata > Mammalia > Lagomorpha > Leporidae > Lepus > Lepus europaeus. The sequence continues at coordinate 47,462,618 of NC_084832.1, read as the reverse complement.
TCCCCTACTAGCCGTAATGGCCAGAGTTGTGCTGATCTGAAGCCAGGAGCCAGGAAATTCCCCTGAGTCTTCCCATGTAGAAGGACTAGAGCCATCTTCTACTGCTTTCCCAAGCCATAGCAGAGAGCTGGATAGTAAGTGGAGCAGCCGGGACTTGAACCGGTGCCCAAATGGGATGATGACACTGCAGACTGTGGCTTTATGCCCTATGCCACAGTGCCGACCCCATTACCATATTTATTTTAATTATCATTAACTGGTAGGCAGTCTACATAAGCAGTTATTATGTTCCATGTTTTTTAATGACATTTGACCAACTTTATTCAAAAGCAATCTTTTGCAATCTTTTTAGTCAGTCAAATCAGTCCTCAATGGCCTTCCTTTCCAAATAACATTCACACACCTAACAGTAAATGATATTTGTTGGAACAAATGTTATTTCAAAAAACTAAACATTCCCTCTCTTTCTTCTTTCCCAGTGTTCAGAGCATAGCAGATCCTCTCATCAAGTTCTTTTGGTTTGTTTTAAAGATTTATTTTATGTATCTCAAAGGCAGAGACACACAGAAAGAGAGATAGTGAAGGACAGGTATCTTCCATCCACTGGTTCACTCTCCAAATGGCTGCAACATCTGGGATTGGACCAGGCCAAAGCTGGGAGCTTGGAACTCCATCTGGGTCTCCCACATGGTGTCAGGGGACCAAATATCTGTGCCATCTTCCATTGTTTCCCCAGAAGTATTAGAAAGGAGTTGGATCAGAAATGGATCAGCCAGGACTCAAATCAGCACTCACATGGAATGGTGGCATCTCATGTGGCAACTTAACCTACTGAAGCACAACACCAGCCCCTCTTCCATTTCTTTACATCGCATATAATACATTTAACCCTATTTTTATTAATGCTATTTTCAATATGGCCCTGCCATATTATCTTAATATCATTGATAACTATATTCATATTGAATTTTAAATATGATATTTGTATTCAATCATCAGTATATATTTTCTCACATCCCCCAGCACTTCTCACTTCTTCCCATGCTTCCTAAATTTGCTTAATCATGATACTAAAAATAGCTCACCATCTTCACTAACTTTGTCATCGTTCTCCGTTCTTCGCCTTTCTTTAAACATCACAGGGCTTTTCCAATTGTTCTATTTCACATGTTAGCCTTCCCATTTTTCCCATTGTTCCCCACATTCCTTTCTTTACAATTATTCACTTGCTTTACTAGCTATTATTCCCATGAAAAGACTTAGGTTGTGGTGTCCTACATTTTAGAAAGCTTTTCGCAACCACTATTTCTTCTGACAATTAGCACAAAACACTTACCAGCAACTTTCTTTACTTTTTTGAAAACTAAAAATGAATTATTTATGCTACTATGTAGGATAATGCTTGGTTCAACCACTTCTTTTATGAACCAAGGCTGATGGTTACATACTACATTTAGCACCTATTTCAAAACCTACCACATAATTAAAAAGTAAAATGATATCTTAGAGGAAAATGTTCTCTAGACCATAACATGATCTAGTAGAATGCAAGAAAAACATTATAGATACAGCAACATTACACATTTCAAAAGACATCACTGTTCCTATTTTCGAAAGAAATTATCTATCCTCTGCCACTGTATTAATATATTAATATAATTAATATGAATTAATATTATGACTAAAAATGGCACTTAACTAAAATTTCTCTTATAAACATTAGGTTTTTATCATGATAAATTTAAAATATTTAGCCTAATGCCTAACATCTGATAAGAACTTAATAATAGCAAAGCTGTTTTATTATTAATAATGTTTCTAGGGCCTTCTCTAAACTGTCAGTCAAAACTAAAACCATGATACAAAATTAGAATAAAGCACTTTGAGATCTTTCAAAGAACAAGAGGGTTTAAATAGAAGGGATATTCAATTGTAAGGTCCTTCACCTCAGGGCAGTGCCTTTGTCTCTTTAAGCAGCTGGTTTAATCTAACACAAGGCTTAACATGCAGTAAGTACTAAATCATTTCTTGTAGGATGAATGGACTCTTTCATATGAAAGCCAAACCATATTACAAAGGATTATGCTTAATAAGGTATGCTTTGAATAATAGGTTATCTGAAACAATACAATACAATGAAATGATACGTATTTTAAAAGACTTGAAATTTCATGGAAAATTATTGAGTAAGAGAGAATGAACTAATATTAATGGACAAAATATGCTGTACAATTCACATTTTGCCTTTTTAAAAAAAATATAAGACCCCAAACAATGATTTGTCTAAGTTTTTAATTGTAACAGAAAATCTTGATCACCAGACCAACAAAATTATAAAATGTGTTAAGTACACTTTTCATTTAAATACAACTTAAAACATGAGGCATATTAGTAGATATTCACTACTATAAGCTTATTACACAGTAATAAAAGGGGTAAGCATTTTCAAATAAATAATTATGTTTGATGCTGCCTTTGGACAATTAAATCAAATTTTCAGTCTTTCCTGTCTCATGCTATTAATACCAATTATTCAATCATATTGTTATTAACAGTTTTTACTGATAACACATGATTATTGTCACATTATTATTGTCCTACTTTTCACTCCAAAGATACACGCTTTCACAAATGAATCCGTTTGTGTGAACAGAATTATTGATTCTCATCCCTATTTAGCCCTTTCGGTTCATGTGCCATATTGTGACCTCTAAAATGTTGTATACTGTGTCCTCTCTTCCTTCTCCAGGAGTACTGGAGCTGATGTTGCTGACCCCGTTCTAAACCTAGGTGTACAGAACTAGAACCCTGACAGATTAGCTTTCTGTTAGAAAGCCATGCTATGTTATCACATTATCAGGGAAGGAAAGCAAATTCAACATAGGAGGATAGGAGGAGGCAGAAAAAGAGTACAATGCTATATACCTGCATATTTTACAATTGGGACAGATACAGGGCACAGATTTAGGTTAGCAAAAAATGGATAAATTTCCCCCAAAAATTTCTCTCAGAATAGGCACAATTCTTTATTTGCAGTTTTTAAAAAAGTTTGGAAATCCAAGGGCCAGCTCTTCGGTGCATTGAGTTCAGCAAACTTTGCAATGTGGGCATCTCATTTTACAGTGCAGGTTCAAAATCCAGCTGCTATGCTTCTTATCCAGTTCTCTACTAATGCATGTAGGAAGACAGCAGAAGATGACCCAAGTGCTTGGGCCCCTGAATCCACATGGGAGACCTGGCTGGAATTCCAGGCTACTGGCTTCTGCCTAGACCAGCCTGTCATTGTGGCCATTTGGGGAGTGAACCAGCAAATGGAAGGTCTCTTTAAAGTCTTTAAAAAATATTTCAAAATTCTTGCTTTCGAAATAAGAAGAAAAAAGTTTTAATGAAAATGTTTATGATCATGAACAGATGCAGGTTATGTTTTTTCAAAACATGTATAGAATTGAAGAACTTTAATGTAATAGCTTTATGGGTATATATATATATATATATATATGTATATATCAGCATTTTAAAAAATATTTATTTATGTGAGAGGCAGGGATATAAAGAGACTAAACAAGAGAGAGGAAGCCCATCTGCTGGCTTACTCCCTAAAGACCAGCAATGACTCTAAGCCAAGGACGTAAACCAGAATCTGGTCAATCAATCCAGGTCTCCCACATTGGCAGAAGAAATTCAATTACTTGAGCCATCACTAGTGCTTCCCAAGGTCTGCATTAGCCAAAAAACTGAGGTCAGGGGGAGGGACAAGCATTCAACCCAGGCATTCTAATATAAGATATAACAATCTTAACCAGTGTCTTAACTACTAGGCCAAACACCCAACCCTACAACACCAATTAAAAAAAAAACAATTAAGTAGTTTTTATATAATCAAAGAATTGTACAACCATTATCATAATCACTTTGCAACTTTTTTTTACTAAACATTTATTTATTTTTTGGAAAGGCAAGAGTGACAGAATAGAAGAGACAGAGAGTTTCTACCTGTTGGTTCACTATCCAAATAGCCACAATGGTCCTACTGGGCCAGACCCAAGCCAGGAGCATGGAATTTCATCCAGGTATCTCAAAAGAGTGGCAGAACCCAAGTACTTAAACCATCATTGGCTGCATTCTCAAGAGAATTAGCAGTGTACAGTAGAATACCTCTTTATACTTCTTTAATTTCCGTAAGATCCTTAGTAACACTGATTCTTTCATTTCTTTTTTTAATTAATTTATATATTTGAAAGTCATAGTTACACAGAGAGAGGGGAGAAGCAGAGAGAGAGACAGAAAGAGAGAGAGAGGTCTTCCATCCGATGGTTCACTCCGCAATTGGCTGCAACAGCCAAATCTGTTAATGATCCGAAGCCAGGAGCCAGGAGCTTCTTCCAGGTCTTCCACGTGGGTGCAGGGGCCCAAGGACTTTTTGTTTGAGCCATCTTCTACTGCTTTCCCAGGCCATAGCAGAGAGCTGGATTGAAAGAGGAGCAGCCGGGTCTTGAAGAGGCACTCATATGGGATGCTGGCGCTTCAGGCTGGAGCGTTAACCCCCTGCACCTCAGAGCCAGCCCCAATTCTTTCATTTCTGGTTTTTCCTATTTCCCATCCTCTTGGTTATTTGGTCAATATTTCTAAAGATTTGTAGATTTATTTATACTTTAAAGGAACCAATGCTTCACTTTTGCTGATTTTCTGTATTAGTTTTGTACTCTAGAACCCAGAAGCCTGGGTGGTGAGAGAAGTAGGAAGTGGGCCTCAAAATTGACCACCCTTCCCCTGGAATTCTTTTAATGGAATGAGTTAATCTTTAAAAGGAGCTGGCTTGGATTCAGAGTGGGCATAGGAGTGGCAAGGTAAGGATGGCCTTGTGCCTGGTGAAGAAAACATCAGTGCCATGGTGTTCTGTTTCAGTTCTATTGAAGACCAGGGAGGTCTGGGGATGTTGAGATGGCAAGAGTTAGACAATGGACTAGCATTCGACTGAATATTTCAACTGAGTAGATATCTAAATCAACTGTTAAACTCGCTTTGCATAGATCTTTGGAGGAATGATTAAGTCACCTTTTGAGTGCCTGGGTTCAAGTCCCTGTTTAGTTCCCTTTATAAAAGTCAGAATTTCTTTTAACTAGCTTCTCTGTTTATCATCGAAATTCCCTCTTTCTGGAAAGAAATGTTTATAGTGCATTTCTACCTATATTTGCCTTGATTTACATCTTGTCTATCCTTGGTCTACCTCAATATGTGCTGGGTTTTGTTGGGGGGGTTGCTGATTATGTGTCTACTTTCATAAATCCTCAGATATGAAAGAAAAGCAGTTGAGGTGCTACACTTAAGGAACTACTTCTGGTTTGCTTTAGTCATCCCTGAACTTGATTTAGTGGATAAGATTGTGGACTTTAAACGGGATGAAAAAAAGGGGATGAGGCCATTAAAGTATCCCCTACAACTGAATGTGGGCTGTAATATTTAATATTTTGCTTACTCTGCTAGTGAACAGAATATGGCAGAAATGGTAGGACTTCTGATGTTCTTTTTTTAAAGTATGGTTTCCATCTTAAAGTTTCTCTTCTTCGCTGTCTCTCTTCTATACCTTGCTCTGGGATAAGAAAAGTTTTGCACTGTGTGTATTATGCGGAGAAGATCAAATGGTAATGTTGTCTTCAGCCAACAACGAGAGAAGACCTGGGTACTGTTGATAGCCATGTGTCTCAGGCTGCAGCCTTCCATGACAGCCTTGCTGTTCTGTGGAGAGCATGAGTACACGCCCACTTGAGGGAGGTCTGTCAAGTGACTGTCACAGCAAGCAAGCCTAAGGAGGTTAGGAATCCAGTCACAGCCTCCAAGGAGAGAAAGAGCTGACAGAAGGTTGGCAGGAGGATTCTCAGTTTCCTCTTGTGGTCATGCTGCATCATTCAGGCCCTGGCTGCAGAAAAATGGCCCCCTGTAGATTTATGCTTGGGACAAGTCAAGAGGAAGGGTCCCCAATCTGAGCAGCCTGCAGTGTTTCATTTTTTGAGTCTCTGCAAATGCCTCTGCAAATGCTTCTCATCAATAAAAACCGTAACTTCATGAAAAAAGGAAATGATTCAAATAATAAAATATAAAACATTACTTTCTAATAATATATTTACCTAATTACATGCAGTAAAATGGGAATTCAAAATGTTTGCAGGAAAAAATGAATTGAAAGATAAATCTAAGGGCAAGCATTTTACCTAGCAGTTAATACTTGGGTTCAATTCCCAGTCCCAGCTCCTAACTTCCTTCTAATGTACATCTTGGGATATAGTGGTGTTGGCTCAATTATTAGTTTCCTAATACTGATTTGGGAGACCTGGATTGTGTTCTCAGTTCCCAGGTTTATCCACAGTTAAGACACAGCCATTGCATGCATTTGGGAAGTAAACCAGTAGATAAGCACTCTTTGTCATTCTGCCTGTTAAACAAATAACATAAAAAATAAACCTTTAAAAAGGAAACATTTATTTTGGTGCAAAATATTTTGATATCTGTACACAATTTTTGTGATGTTCATATTTCACTTGATTTTTGAAGATGCCTCCCATACATATAGTCCTACAATTTACAATGCTTCCATTTAACACCTTTTCAACTTAATGATGTGCAAAAACCATATATATTCTGTGGAAACCATTTCTTAAAATTTGAATTTGAATTTTTATATTTCACTAACTGGTAATATGAAACTTCCAGTCATCCACATAATTGCAAAGGTAAACAACCAGTCCTCTTAAGAGTACTGTATGTTAAGCTACAGTGTTCAATGAGTTAGATGTTATGTACATTTTATGACTGACATTCAACTTACAATAGGCGTTAAGCCCAGTGAAAATTGAGGACCATCTCTGTGTGTGTGTGTATGTGTGTGTGTGGGTGTGTGTGTGTGTGTGTGAGAGAGAGAGAGAGAGAGAGAGAGAGAAACAGAGAGACAGAGACAGAGAGACAGAGAGATATTTTCTTTATGAAACCAAAAGGTCTGTGGTCTCACTTATTACATCCCCCTAATTCCATAAAACTGTAATGCATAGAAACATTTTTTTCTGGAGCCATTTCTCTCATCATTGCTCTGAAATATGGACCTTCTGGTCCATTACTATATTGCAAACTTAGGATTCCTGCATCCTTTCATCTTTTCCTTTAACCTTCTGAAATCATTTTGAATGTGATCAACATCAACGCAAATATCAATCCTAGAGTATGTTTTTTTTTTCCACTCCAACTTTCCCTGTATACCATCTTAACTATCACAATGAAAGATAAACCATAGAACTTATGATTACTGGCAACAGTGCACCTGAAGTCTATATTGCACATATGTGTCATTTAGTAAACAATCATCTATTTTCTGCTCATGTACTCTGGGATGTTCAACATCATGATGCTTTGAATTTGTCTATCTCTAATTTATCAAGCTCATCATTTCATTCTTTTTTTCATCAAGGACATCAACTTAATTTCATGATTTTTTATCATTATCACTTTAATTTTTGACCTTGCAACCTTAATATTAGTATTTATTTAACCTCCCCATATAACCTCTGTTAATTAAACCTGATTGGGTTTATATGATTATCATTTCTAAGAAGATAAACTTCTTTCTAAGAAGATAAAATTCTTCTAAGAAGATAAACTCCTTGAGAGTAAGGATGATATCTACTTTGCTCATCCATATAAGACTAATAAATGGAAAAGAATATTTGAAAAAGGTAGAAATAGAGCAGATGAAAGAAAATTTCATTGAAATTAAGAGTATGTTTATGTTAAGAGGTAGAAAAGGCAACTGATTTTTCTTCTAGAGCAATTTATATGAAAATGAAATAGATTACTTGGAGAACTCAGTAAAAACTACAAAAATGTTCCTATAGACAAAGTACAGGTAGCCTTTAAAGCAGGAAGATGGGAATCATTTTTATGCAATAAGATGAGATCAAAATTTTTTTTGAAATCTAGATTTCCAGGAGAACGCATTCATTATAACAAATTAGTGTTTGATTTGTAGTTCACTAGAACACTTTGTGGGGAGAAGGTGCTCATATCACAAGCAAGAGAATGATATTTGGAGTAACTATCCTTCCTTCCCCTTTTCCATAAAAATAAAACACTAAAACCATACTTGGGTACATGCAACCTGGTAAAATATTACATATCTCTATTTCCCTTTCAATTACACAGGGTGGTTTGGTTAAGTCCCACCAGGGAGACTTAATAGAAGGCAGTACAAACAGTCTTCTGAAGTTACCCCCAAAGGCAAGACTTGCACTTGCCTTTTCTTTTTCTATTTCTCTATTTGGAATATGGATGTTTTTAAAAGTTGATGTAGTTAGCAAAGAACTTGGACATGGAGTCCACATATGTTGTAATAATAAGTTTGATGAAGCTTAATTTTTATGTCCATGAACCCTGTTGTGGTAAATGAAGTACAGAAGACATGTAACTAGTTGGAATTGTCCACAAAGAAATGATATCCTTATCCTCTTACCTCTTTTTTTTCTAATGAATGCACTATGAATATTGGTTGAGTTTAGTTCTTTTTCAGTAAAAAAAAAAAAGCCTGGCAGATGAATAAAATATAAAAAGTCTATAGAGGTATGTGTTCCCTATGACATCGTTTACCAGCTTTCTCCATTCCAGATCATTTACATGAAAACAAAAACGAAACAAAAATAACTAGCTGTTTTTCATTAAAATCATGAATATATTTGGGATTTTGTCAGAGGCAGCTAACTAAACCAAATCCCAGCAAACAGAATTGTTCTAAAACCCTTTTTTGCTTTACAATTTATTATCAAACTCTCAAACTCTTTTTATTATGACACTCTAAACTACCATAAATTCTTCTTGTTGTCCCACAGTCCCTAGCAATTCATACTAATTTGATGTGGCTATCATAACAAAGTCATACAAACTAGCTGGTTTAGAAAGATTGTTTCTTAAAATTCTATAGACTTGAAGACTGAGATAAAAGTCTCAGTGGAACTGATTTTTCTATGAGATGTCAAGAAACAGTTTGTCCCAGCCCTCTTTCCATGATGTTTAGATGACTGTCTTCTCCCCATGTCTTTCCACAATAACTTCTCTCTATTCACGTTACAACGCTTTTCAATTTTTCTCTTTTTATAAGGACATTAGTCAAATAAGATTACAGTGCACCCAGTTAACTTCATTTTAATTTGATTAAATATGTAAAGACTTATCATCAAATTAGATCATATTCAGAAGTTCTGTGGGTTAGGACTCCAATATATCACTGTCGGAAGGCACAATTCAATCCACTATACTGTTATTAAATTTCTCTGTGAAAATAACTCAAAAACAACTGGAAAGGAACACATTAAATAAAATTTACTCAACATTTTATTATTTTTCATTAAAATAGATAGGATATTTTAAACTATAAATTTATATAACAATGTCTGACCAAAAAGTGGTTTCATAATCTTAATAATATATTGTAAATCATTGACTTAGAATTACATTAATAGTAAATTTTAAATGCATCTAAAATAAAACTGTATAAGTGTATATTGGGACATACATCTACTGGCAATTAAATTTTGTGGCATTTCAAGCTCCAGATTTCTAATAGTATGCAATGTGGAGATATTGAGGAGAACTTTGGATAAGAGTTTAGTATTCAGCAAAGAGAACTGGACTGGGGAACAAATGTCTGAGCCATAAATTTATGAGTGCTATTCAGGTCTATGATATCAAATGTTATAGATACCATGTGGCAATGACAGACAAAAAACACCAAAGAAATACATGTTTGAAGTGAAGATAAAATGATCTAAGGCCATATATGTTTGACATTATGATGTTAATAATTTAGTGAGGAAATAAACCAGCAAATAAGATATGGACAGAGTAGTCAGTTTTGCTATGGCAGTAGTCATATGTGGTATACTGGGAAGAAAATGTGTAAAATGTTTCATGGAGAAGAGAGCTATTGTAATGGAGTTATAGGGACAAAACTCAATTAGATGATGTCTAAAAGATGTTAGAAAGGAGAAATGGGAAACACTGAGTTGTAAAAGCAGCTTAGAGAAGTACTTTTGAGAAATGTCTCAACAGAAGAAGTAAAAGAAAATGGTTGTAAAGACAAAATGTCAGCATATGAGAGGACTCCAAAAAAGTTAATGTTATAGGGGCCAGTGCTGGTTTGCAACAGGTTAATCCTCCACCTGCAGTGTCCTCTTCCCATAGGGACGCTGATTCATGACCAGGTAGCTCCTTTTCAAATTCAGCTCCCTGTTAATAGCCTGAGAAAAGCAGTGGAAGATGGCACAAGTGCTTGGGCCCCTGCACCCACATGAGGGACCCGAAAGAAGCTACTGGCTCCTGGCTTCAGATCAGCTTAGCTCTGGCCATTATGGCCATTTGGAGAGTGAACCAGCAGATGGAAAACCTTTCTCTCTGTCTCTCCCTGTCTTTGTGTGTAACTCTGCCTCTCAAATAAATAAATAAATCTTTTAAGAATATTCATGGCATATTTGAATTAACAGATAAGTTATTTTGCTACAAATATTTTTGAAGTCTGGGCATAGTTTTCATAATACACATTTCCCATGAATTTCTTGAAGACCTCATATTGGAAAGCACTGGAGAGAGGGGAAAATTAATGACATAGATGACAAGAGGGAGAATTGATGAAGCACTGTTGTCATGAGGAAGTTTGGCATCTAGTGCACAAGTAGGGAGTTGATCTTAAATTGAGAACTGAAACAACATGATGTAAGTGATGCTGGAGTACATGCACAGAGAATTTGTGTATGCTGGTGGAATTTTGTAGAATTTCCTTTCTGATTACTTGACTATTCCAAGTGAAGTGTGAAGTAGAATATATAGATGAGTAGGAAGAAGTTAGAAGATTGGTGTTTTTGAAGGTTTGAAGAGAGTAGGGTTAACCCAGAGTTGTGTTTTAGTAGAAAGTTTAAGAAGGCAGAGTGGGGCAAAATATTGAAATGATTGGACATGACATGTAAGATTAGTAGAAATGGAAGTAATATATTAGGGGAATAGGTAATAGTAAAAAAATGTTAGGATTAAAGTCTTCACTAGGTTGTTAAAAATGAACATGGAGGACACTAGAAGCAGATGGTAGACAGAGATGAGCTTCTTATGCAGGTTATGGATGGCTTATGAATATTAGTATGAAAATGAGATTGCAAATTTTGAAATTTTTACATGGGAGGAAGAATAATGATCTCAAAGTGACAAAGAAAAGGAAATAAGAGGAGGTTGTCTATACTGTTTATGTGGCCATAGGTAGAGAAAATAGTGACTTCTGGAGAAAACTGAAGGATAAAAATCAGATACCTCAGCAAAGGCAAGTTTCTCTTTGCTTAAAAATAAAAGTATAGAAACAGAATATTTTAGGCACATAGCAGATCTTTTTTGGTGGAGTATGATTTCAGATGAATATGGAAAAACACAGACACAAGAGAAGACCTGTCAATCTGTATGAAGATCAGTTTGTGGGGAATTTGGGATAACCATGAATCTGGGAATTTTGTTTCAATATAATATAATAGAACAGTGTTTATAGAAAAGTGTTTATTTCTAAGGCTTCCAGATACATGCAGCCTGCTGAGAGTTGTCACCTTACCATGAGAAAGCAAGTCTTTTGTTCCATTCTCACAAGTAGATAGAAAGGCTGTGAGATGCTGACACAGTTACAAGTACACAAGGTTCTTTCTCATTCTGAGTATGTGGAGTTGTTGCTTGAATACTGTTTTTGAGGCCAAGGAAATCAATGCAGACACATTTCATCAGAATTATCATGATTTATGAGAAAAATCAAGTTTCTATTAAAAATATAAAATGGCCTTAAAATTTTCAGTAATTTCCACCATCAAGAGGTATGAGTGAGTCATAATAGATTTTTGTGCTTTAGTAAAGTTTTTGAGTAAAACATGAAATTAAATATACCAGTGAGCCTTATTCATGCAATAATTATAATTTGTAGATACACCAAATTCTAGTACTCATAATTGCATATAGAAAAATGTCCTCTCTCTCAAAGAAATAAACAAAAATAATAAAATATGTACGATTTTTAATCTGTTTTTTATAAGGTGTGCATTTTTCTGCTTTAACAAATGTATTTATTTGAATTTACCCACATGAATTCCTTCTAAATGAAGCCACCAAATGGATTATTTCTGCGTTTTGTGTTTGTTGAATTTTGTATGACTGTTGTCAGTTATTACATTTTTGTTAGATTATGAGTAATCTGACTTACATTAGAGTGATTTTATATTCCAGTAGGACTTAAAAAAATAAATATGTGTGCATAGATTGGTTGGTACTCCTTTCATTGACTGAGTTAGCAAAACTTTCTGCATTATCCATTCTTTGTAACATAGCAGATACTTAACAGTATAAAAAATTTATTTTCTTTTCTAACAGTATTAATCACCAAAAGAAAACAGAAATAATCTAGCATATTGAAAGAAATATTGGAGAGCGGCAAGATGGCGGAATAGGCAGGGAGCACACTATTAGTCCGGGGGAGAGACAGTTTAATATAAGTGGAGATACTGCAGGGTCAAGGAAGAGTAGGGGATGAAACAGCAGAGGAAACTCTTCTGGAACTAGTGATTCACAGTGGACCTGCGTGGAGAGCGTGGGAGCCCAAGTTCGGGACACCAGCGGCAGACTCAACACACCAGCGCTGGAACGCGAGGTGAGCTGAACATCAATAGCCCGAGACACCAGCAGGCAAGCGGAAAGAGGAGGCTAGAGGGAACGAGGCTTGAAACTCAGTGGGGAGAAATTCACCAGGCTAACTAGAAGAGAGAGAGGAAAAAAATAAAAAAAATGACCGATACGGACACGAGTTTCTCTCTCTCCGCTCACCTCTCAAAGGCGAGCAAGACAGAGCAGGCGCCATTTTGGACATACGTCATAAGCAGGGCGACCTTAGGTCTGCACCAGCCCTGAGCCTAGCAGAAAAACCTGACTCTGGGGGGAGGGGTGAAATAACAGGAGATTAGCATCTAACTTGGCAACCCAGTGGGAGACTGCAGGAGAATTGGAGCCCACACTGAGGGCAGCAGAGATTCCCTGTGTGGTCCTTGGGAAAGAGCTTCCTATCTCTGGCTCCTGTGGGTATATCATTTGCCTGCTAACTACCTCCAATTACGTTCAGCTGTGTGGAATTACTTCCCTTTTGAATCAAAAAAAGAAAGAAAGATTTACCACACCTAACCTGGGAGTGTCATCTTTGACACACCCTCAACCCTGAGGAACCAAACACAGCTCTCAGTCCACACTCATCTCAAGCCTCTAAGGCTCCACCAAAAGCAGACAGTCCACTTAATATAGAGCCATAGTGTAACAAGAAAAAACACCACAGTGAAGAAACCAAATATCTCCAACATGCCAAACAACAAATGCAAAAACCAAGGTAACAAGAACAAGGAAGACACTATGACGCCCCCAAATGAAAAAGACACCCCATTTCAAGATTATGAAGATGATGAGATCGAAGAAATGCAAGAAGCGGATCTCAAAAAAATGATAAGAATATTAAGAAGTTCTCAAAAACAAATTCTTGAACTACAGAAATCCTTAATGGACAAGATAGAAAATCTCTATCGTGAAAATGAAATATTAAGGAGGAATCAAAATGAAATGAAACAACCAGTAGAACAAGAAACTGTGATAGTGACTAGAAAACATAATGAAATGAAGAATTCCATAAATCAAATGACAAACACATTAGAGAGCTTTAAAAACAGAATGGGCGAAGCAGAATAGAGATTATCAGACTTAGAAGATAGAGAACAGGAAAGGAAACAGGCAAACCAAAGAAAAGAAGAAGAAATTAGAAATCTAAAAAATATTGTCGGGAATCTACAGGATACTATTAAAAAACCCAACATTCGGGTTCTAGGAGTTCCTGAAGGCATGGAGAGGGAGAAAGGATCAGAAGGCATTTTCAGTGAGATACTAGCAGAAAATGTCCCAGGTCTGGAGAAGGACAGAGGCATCTTAGTACAGGAAGCTTATAGAACCCCAAATAAACATGACCAAAAGAGATCCTCACCATGACATGTTGTAATCAAACTCACCACAGTGAAACATAAAGAAAAGATCCTAAAAGGTGCAAGAGAGAAATGTCAGATTAATCTTGGAGGATCTCCAATTAGTCTCACAGCAGACTTCTCATCAGAAACCCTACAAGCTAGAAGGGAATGGCGAGACATAGCCCAGGTACTAAGAGAGAAAAACTGCCAGCCCAGAATACTATATCCTGCAAAGCTTTCATTTGTGAATGAAGGTGAAATTAAGACTTTTCATAGCAAACAGAAACTGAAAGAATTTGTTGCCACTCATCCTGCCCTGCAAAAAATGCTTAAAGATGTGTTACACACAGAAACACAGAAACATGGTCACCAATATGAAAGAAGGTAAAGGAAGGAAACCTCACAGCAAAAGATCACAGGAAGCTCAATTTCTCTTTGACATAGAATTAAACTCTGATGCTCTGTTAAAGCAATGTGTTAAAGTAATCTATTATGTTCTCTTGATGTCTGTTCAATTCTAATTGTTCAAAAAGAGCTGAATTTTTATTAAGAGCTATGGGTTATTTAAATATGTGCTTATTTTCAAAGATTTGAATAATCACCTTGTAACAATGATCAAATTTGGTCTATGTTATGTCATGATTTTAAGGAATCTTATTTCAACCAGATATTTTGGATTTTGAGCCTTCTTGGCATTCTTGACAGGCATTCAAAAAATCAAAGTTCCAAACAATCTGGACTCTAAAATTTCCAGTAAATCCTGGACTTTGTTTGGGCCCAACTAAAAAAATCGAAGGACCTATGTCTCTCATCTTATAGAGACACCAACTAATCAGGCTATTTGGATTATATTAGAAGGACTGTCAAGATGTGATGTGGTACTAGACTTTAAGTTTCTATAATGGAAAATGCTATTAATACAAATGTTTGAGAATTAAAAAGTCTAATGATCTTGTGTTACTAGACATGATAGTTATCTTAATGAGAAAGCCCCAGAGGCCTAAAGGGTTAAATACTTGTAAAATCCTACAGGTGCTTTCAAAAATACTGTGAAGTAAGCAAGTGCCTCTTGTTGGTTGATGAGTTCATAATTTTAAACATGGCAACTTAAAGTCTTTTATCATCCATAGTTATATATGATGTGCTGCTCATAAAACTAAAGCATTGTTGGTTCTGTGTCTAGCTGTCCTCCTATAGGTTCCTATGGACTTTTTCCAGCCACTTTTATTGTATTCAGTACTCTGGGATGGCTCTGTAAACAGATGAAGCCAATAATGTATTAACAGTACCAACTGAGAGAAAGTATGGTTAACTGAGGTTACTAAAAACAAAAAGCAATTCAAATCAATTGGCAATCTACAAAAAGAGTTAAAGATTTTAAAAGCTATTATTAAAATTCATATATTGGTCTATTATATTTTGTTATATGTGTGTACATATTGTATGTCCACATGGGGAAATTTTATTAAGGGTTTTATTTTAAATGGCTTATAGATAAGATTGTCATTAATTTAAGCTGCTAAAATCAATCAAAGATACATTTTAATTTGTGTGACCTGAATCTGTGTATCATATGTTTTAGACTTGTTGGTAGAAAGAAACTAAAAACGTTTTAGATGGTTGTGCTTAAGTTTACTGGTTAAACAAACTACACCATGTTAGATATTTAAGAGGTGTTTTCAAATACATGATTCTTAAAATTTATAGAAGGCATTGGACCTTCTGGTAAATGTTTTCTTAAGTTGTTATCTAATGGTTGAAACGGTTTGCTAAGTATTCATGTGATATTGCTATTGTCAGCAAGCGATCTAGGACTTGCTCCCTCATTTCTCTATTCTAAGCCCAACTTGTTCTTTCATTTCTCTATTCTCTTCAAGGTAGGAAACTAATTCTATTATGAAGGAATCTGTAGGACGCACAATTTAATCTTTAGACCTTATAAAAGAGATGGCTAACATTTTTCTGCAATAGCATAGCCAAAATAAGAACTTAAATAATAATCTCATAGCTAGATTCACTTCGCCATCAGCGAAGTATACAGTAAGTAGAAAAAACCTCCCTTTCAGACCAAAGGGAAAGAAAGTTTTAAAGTGAGAATATAATTTTCCTCATGGGCATTGTCTACCTTAGAAAAACTACTACAGAACATGCCTGTGACTATAGACTTGTAGTTCAGGCCACCGAAGATTAGAGATGGGACACAGGCACTCCCTTGACTTGCATCCTCTGGTCTGCTTTAACACAAACCAGGAGGAAAAGAAAGCTAGGCATCAGAAGCAATGGGTGGCAGGCCTATTAATGGCTGATCTGTACAGTGATCTGCCCTCAAGGAGACCCAACAGGCCAGTCCACTGCAGTGGCTTTCAATGTGGTAAGCCTGGGCTTCAGCAGAAGTCAGCTTGTGAAGAGCCCTGGCAGCTCTGCCAAGAGTTGGATCACTGGAAATGGACCTGCCCTGGAGTCGAAGGATGCCCAGGTCAGAGCCACAGATCTTATTGGCTCTAAGCTGAAAAGCCCTTCACTCAGCCCAACTTCCAAAGTGACCACTGCAGCTGAGGGTGTGGTCAAGTAGGGTCAGCAACATTGCAGGCAGAACTGTAAATTTCTTGTTAGATATGCCACCTGCCTTTACCTGGCCAGCTCTCCTCCCAGGCCAGCCAAGTAATGAAAGTCAACAGAGTGCCTTCCCCTAGGAGGTTCACACCTCCCTTAGGATGTACCCCACGTGAAGAGATAGATAGGTCTGTGCCTCTTAACTTACAAGGCCTAAAGCCCACCAGATTATTATCAAGCCCCTTCTATCAGGTTCTATTTGCCTCTCAATCAGAAAAATTACTTGTAGCTTAGACAGCACCTTTCTTAGCTCCTCTAATAATGACTCTGTCCTTTGTTCTAGGCCCTGTCTAGTGCACTTGGGCCTCATTCCTTTGTAATCATAACCTCTACTCTATCTCCAATGGCTCTACTCCCAACCTGTGTGTACTGATGGTCCTCTTCCCCACTTAATGCTGTATAATTGTTCAAACCTGGTAAATGCCACTCTTAGGATCATTGGTTACTATCCTCACTCTGTCTTTTATGACCTTGTCTAAATATGATCAGAGTCGGTAAACTTGGAAGGCTTCTATAGCCTTGGCAACTCATGACGACAGCCTAGGGTGGTTACTGGCGCCATAAACTAGAGTGTCAATTTGTTGGGTCAACAACAGGAGCCACTGTGCACTTGCTCCTCATGTGGGATCTCTGTCCTTAATATGCTGTATATTGTGAATTAATGCTATAACTAGTACTCAAACAGTATGTTTCACTTTGTGTTTATATGTGGGTGCAAACTGTTGAACTCTATACTAAATTGATCTTCTGTATATAAAGAGAATTGAAAATGAATCTTGATGCAAATGGAAGGGGAGAGGGAGCGGGAGAGGGGAGGGTTGTGGGTGGGGGGGAGGTTGTGGGAGGGGGAAGCCATTGTAATCCATAAGCTGTACACTGGAAATTTATATTCATTAAATAAAAGTTAAAAAAAAAAGAAAAAAAAGAGAGAAATATTGTATTAAGCGTGTGTTAATGGTTTTGAGAATATATTTCAGAAACTTTAATCAATGTAAAATCAGACTAATGTAGAGTTTATCAAGGAAATAAACCATAACTAATCCCAAAGCTTTTGGACTTTCCAATACGCAGTATATATTCTTGTTAAACACAAACGTCAGGGCATTGTTCAGACCTCAAAGTCAGGTTATTTTTTAAAGATTTATTTATTTATTTGAAATGCAGAGTTACAGAGAGGCAGACGAAGAGAAAGAGAGAGAGAGGTCTTCCACCCACTGGCTCACTCCTCAATAGGCTGCAACAGGCGGAGCTGTGCTGATCTGAAGCTTAGAGCCAGGAGCTTCTTCTGAGTTTCCCACGCTGGTTCAGGGGCTCAAGGACTTGGTCCATCCTCCACTGCATCCTCAGGCGATAGCAGCCGGGAATCGAACCGGTGCCCATATGGAATACTGGCACTGAAGGCAGTGGCTTTACCCACTATATAACAGTGCCAGCCCCTCAAAGTCAGTTTTGAGAATGTAGCATGTGATTCTTAGTTGGCAGCATATGTCAGTTGGATAGAAATTGGGCTGAAGGATTAGAGTTTTAAGTAATATAAAAGGAATAACAGCACTACACAGTCACAAAGTGCACAGAACTGAGGCATGATACCCACTGTTCCAATACCATCCCTACCAACCTCCTGGGAGAATTTGAGCAACTTATTTAATCTTGTAAATAGAACTGTAGTAGAGAGCTAGTATGGTGGTGCCGTGGATTAAGTCATTTCTTGCAATGCCCAGCACCCCATATCAGAAGGCCTTTTTAAGTCTTTGGTGTTTTTGTCTCCCCAAGTTACAAGGTGATTCAAGTATGGGTAGCTCTACATCTTCTCCCTTAGAGAGGCCCTTAGACTAGGTGGGATTACTAAGGATTACTAAGGAATGGATAATTACTTTATGTAATACTATATGGCCTACCCATAGGTTAGAAAACTGTATATGGCCAAAAAACATGTCTCTTAGTGTTAATGACATTTTAAACTCAATTTGTGTTTCAGAACAGAAGTTGTTTAGTCACATGCTTTAGGAATTGTAACTAATGCAATGTATCCATGTCAAATGCTTAAGGATAATTACGCTCCTGAAAGGTGTGTCTGTTTTTATTGTCTCAGGTCCTACAAAGGAACTAGAAGGCTGTATAATCCTGCATGCATTCCTACGGACTTACTTCTAAGGGTACAGTTTAAAAACTTGCCATAGGATTCCAAATACCCTTGGGCTAGATGGTGAAAGTGACATCTTAACTTTTAAAGTGATCATATATAGATAGGATTAAGTTTTAAAGTGATCATATAGGTGGGATTGATTGTTAAAGTGATCATTTCAATAGGATTAAATGTTCAGTGCTAATAATAAATAGGATTAAAGAGGAATGAGTGCCCCAACATGGGAAGGAGTCCATACAGCAGACTCACAGAGTGACAATTTGTATAAGTAATGCTCAGTGACCTCAGAGTCAGCCCTAAATTCATTATGGTCTGGCTGAAAAAAGGCTCATGAGAGCAATTCAGATGTGGAAAGCCAGGGCACTCATGCAAATAGTGTCTCTATATGGAGTATCTCCCTGGAAGAGAGGAAAGATGTACTTTTCTCTGAAGGGAGGAGAGAGCTTCCACTCTGCTTATGGCCTTGTCTGGATACTGATGGAGTTTGTGGACTCAAAAGGCTTCCATAGCCTAGCCAGCTCATGTCAAGAGCCTTGGGTTATCACTGTTATCAAACATAAGAGTGTTCATTGTTAAATTAACAACAGGAGTCAGTGTGTACTAACTTCCATGCAGGACCTGTGCCCTCAAAGAGCTATAGTTGTAACATTAATGGTAAAACTTTCCCAAACATTTACTTTGTTCTAGCGTGTTATATTCTAATGTGTCATTAGTTCTAGTTATGTCTATATGTCAAACTCCATTGCCTGTATTCTTAGATATTTCTTTAAAGTTTATTAAATGCTTCAAACATGAAGTCTTGGATCTATGTCTCTGTGATATTCCTGTCTCATATGCTTTAACATAAAGTTAGGTACAGAGTATAGAATGGTTAAAATCCTCAGAACTACCAATAAGACAGATGTTTCAATGCATCTTATTATGTGCTAAGCATTTGCCTAAGGGTTAATTTATTCCACATCCCACTAACCCAGAATCTGGGAAAAGTGAGGATATAGAACTTCCCAAACAAAGCTCAGGTTTCTAAATTAGAGGTAGATTACCTGGGATATGTTCCAACTCCAGAAAAGTGTGCTCCCTCAGTCCTAAGAAGGGAAGCTATTTTATCTTCACAGACAAAAAGGCAGGTAAGAAGATATCTGGGAACGGCAAAATTCTGTCGAATTTGGATTTCAGGATTTCAAGGTTTGGATTCAAAGCTTTTGCATTTGCTTTAAAATGGCCCTGATGTGGACACTGTGCTGGATATGGTAGTGAAAAGAGTTGTTCCAAAAAACTGAGGAGCGGCAGGCTCCGTGGCTCATTGGGCTAATCCTCTGCCTGCGGCACCGGCACACTGGGTTCTAGTCCTGGTCTGGGCGCTGGATTCTGTCCCGGTTGCCCCTCTTCCTGTCCAGCTCTCTGCTGTGGCCCGGGAAGGCAGTGGAGGATGGCCCAAGTCCTTGGGCCCTGCACCGGCATGGGAGATCAGGAGGAAGCACCTGGCTTGTGGCTTCGTATCAGTGCGGAAGAAAGAAAAAGAGAGAAAGACCTTTCTCTCTGTCTCTCTCTCACTGTCTAACTCTGCTTGTTAAAAAAAAAAAAAAAAAAAAAGAACTGAGGAGCTTCTAACAAAAGCTCCAACATTGGGAATTGCTGATGACAGGCTTCTATGGAAAATGGATTCCAGGATTTGGATTCTAAGCCTTTGTATTTGCTTAAAGAAAACCCTGACACATATCAGATCATATTGATATGATCACTTTAACAATCAATCCTACCTATATGATCACTTTAAAACTTAATCCTATCTATATATGATCACTTTAAAAGTTAAGATGTCACGTTCACCATCTAGCCCAAGGGTATTTGGAATCCCATGACAAGTTGTTGTTTTTTTTGTTTTTTTTTTTTGTTGTTGTTTTGTTTTGTTTTGTTTTTTTGACAGGCAGAGTGGACAGTGAGAGAGAGAGACAGAGAGAAAGGTCTTCCTTGGCCGTTGGTTCACCCTCCAATGGCCACACCGCACCGATCCGATGGCAGGAGCCAGGTGCTTCTCCTGGTCTCCCATGGGGTGCAGGGCCCAAGGACTTGGGCCATCCTCCACTGCACTCCCTGGCCACAGCAGAGAGCTGGCCTGGAAGAGGGGCAACCGGGACAGGACCAGTGCCCCGACCGAGACTAGAACCCAGTGTGCCGGCGCCGCAAGGAGGAGGATTAGCCTAGTGAGCCGCGGCGCCGGCC
The DNA here is from genome assembly GCF_033115175.1 of Lepus europaeus. Taxonomy (NCBI): domain Eukaryota; kingdom Metazoa; phylum Chordata; class Mammalia; order Lagomorpha; family Leporidae; genus Lepus; species Lepus europaeus. The sequence goes on along the minus strand of NC_084832.1, from coordinate 47,441,591 downwards.
CCATGACAAGTTTTAAAACTGTGCTGGACAGGGGAGCTACAGAAGATGTTCTAAGGAATTAGGGAGCTTTTAATGGAAGCTCCAACATTAGAAGTTCCTGAGGAAGCCATTCATAGAAAGATCCTCTTCAGAACATTGCAGCTTAAATGGAAGAGACCTTACCAGGATTAAGGGAATGGAGTCACTGAGGGGTAATATTGTATTTGTACTGGGCACAACTAACTCAGTGAAATCAGGATTTAACTTCTACCACTTAAGTCTTCACAGGTGAACTCAAAAGACATGCCTGACTATTCCTGTAAGCCAATCAGAGACCTTAAGTACCTCTTCAAAGCAAAAAAAGATAGGTAGAGCTTTTACATTCCTCACAACAAGACTGCTGCACATTAAGGCAAACATGCTGTACCTGCCTCTTTGGATTCTCTCAGGGAACAGTTATTGATACTAAGGCTACTTAATGGGTTCTTCTATTATAATTCTCTATGCTCAAGCTAAATGGGTTTATAATCTACATAAGTGTAGCCAATAACTGCACACCATCTGGGAGTCTGTTTGATATGTTCTTTCCATCTTAAGGGGCACTCTACTCATAATTGGTTTTGCTGCAGTTTTGCTTGTGCTAGCTAACAAACTTATATGTTTTAGAACTCCAGTTCTGGGAATAACTGACCATTGGTGGTGACCGAGACTACTCTAGCTCACAAAGCAAATTTGTTAGATAAGATAGACAGAGACTTCCAGACCTGAGATAAACAGGGCCTGCACTATGCCCCTCATAAGCAGGAAGCAGCTATAGAAGATGTGATGATTCTATACCCTTCAACATCCCTTAGGATTAAGGGAATGGAGTCACTGAGGGGGGAATGTTATAGGCAGGTATATAGGATAAAATTGATCAGGTTTGTGAGCTGGAAGACCATGCCTTCACCACACCCCCTGTGTGACCTCATCACCCTACCTGGCCACTCCTGTGGGCCCACCTGCCAATCAGGCTAATTAACCACTCCCCTTTGGAAGTGAATTAAAGGCCTGGGACATGGTGGGCCCAGCCCTTTGTTTTCCTATTGCTCTGGACCTGCTTGCTGCCCCCGCACCTTTCAGGCATGTCACCTTTGGGCCACCTGCCCCATGCTTTCTGGCCTGCATGCTCCTCCATGCTGGCTCCCAGTGATTGGCATGAATCCAGATTCCCTTTCTTTCTTAGATAGGGCCCTCATTCTCCTATGCATCTCTCTCACTGAATAAAAAGCTTAAAACTTTTAAATAAAAAAACAAAGTCTTTGGTGCTCTGCTTCCTAGCCAGCTTCCTGCTAATTCACCTGAGAAAACATCAGAAGATGTCCAAAGTACCTGGGCCCCTGCTACCAATATGCGGAATCCAGGCTCTGGGCTTCAACCTGGCCAAGCTCTGGCTATGACAGTCATTTGGGGAGTGAAACAGAGAATGGAAGAGTTCTCTCTCTCTCTCGCTCTCTCTCTGCCTCTTTCTATGCCCCAGGAAATGGAAGATCTTTCTCTTTCAAATAAATAATCTAATAATATAAAAAACTATACTCTCATAAGATTTTGGATTTAGATCCTTTTAATTGTTTCTGTTCATTCCATCCCACCTACATGTTATATGCTTCAAACTAGTGTATCAGTGACTCTGTTCAGAGTGGTCTCACATGTGGCTGAAGCCCTTTGCCTACTTGTTAGCAGGACATGCCTGGAAGCTTACAACTGTCTGGGGTTTTGTTAGCCAATGACTGATTGGTGGGGGAGGGTGGAAGTTCAGCTCATTTGCCTCCAGGACAAAATATAAGCAGTAATTTATACTCCAGAGATTCCCTCTGGGATAATGTCACATTTAGCTAGAAATTACATCCTTTCTTGGTTTCATTACCTTCCCCAACCTGCTTCTTCTATTCCCTACTGATTTTTCCTGGGGGCACTTTCTAGATAAATCATTTTGTCAATAATCTTCGTCTTGGAGTGTCCTCTTGGGGAAATTGTTTAAAGATACCTAGTTTTCTCATCCCTGTTATTGGGATATAGTTTCTAAGTCAAAACATGTTGTCAAGGTGAAGTGAGTTATTGTAGGCAACCAAATATAACCAGACCATATTATGTGATAAATGCACATTAGTTTATTAATTAAAAATAATGGAATGAAATATGTTCCATTTAACAAATTAAATAATTTTTGAATTTATATTATTGTATATTATATTCATCAAAAATTAGGAAATCAATTATCTGTATTTACTCTCAAGTATATTCAGTATATGTGGAGAGACAGGTAATTAAGCCAATACGAAAAATAAAATCTAGACAGATGATAACACAGAGTGCTAATAGTTAAAAATAATAATGTAAGAGAGGTCTCTTGGGCACTCCACACAGCCCAAACAGTGAGGGAAAAAATATGTCAAAAAGTTTAAGTAGGTATTATACAATTTGAAAAATGAGGCACATGTTAAGAAAATGAAAAAAAGGACTGAAATATGTGCAATGTTAGAAGATACAGAGTAATTTGCTGATGATTTTTGTTGTGTTTTATGTTGAATGTGTGTGTGTGTGTGTGTATCTGTGGATATGCAAGTGTGTATTACCATGTTTGTTTATGTATTTGGGTGTGGGGGCATAAGTATGCACTTCTCTGTGTTGAGGTGTGTTTGAGGGAGTAGGATTGGCACAGAGATGAGGAGAGGAGTAGAAACTACATTGACTTTCTATGATATATTCTAGAGTTTATACTTCATCCTGAAGGCACTGTCAAGTCACTGAAAGATTTTAGTAAGGGAAAGGGATGTTAGAAAGACGAGTCTGGCAGCAGTGTTGAGAGTGGAATTGAGGGCAGGGATGGTAAATAGGTTTTCAGCTTACATGCCAACTCTGATTAATTGGCTAGGGCTGCTTGAAGAACTTGTTGAGAAGGGTTTTGAGGTTTTGTCCAGGCTTAGAGAGAAAGAGTACCAAGATTAATTATCAATGTCTTCCATTTATTTCCTATGTCCTAACCCTTTCTTTATTGCATCTGTCCTCTACAGCACCTATCTGTTACAGATATCAGGTGCAGATGAACTGACATCATCATAAGAAAACTTCAGATGGAAAACTTCTGTCTTCAAATGTTTCCAACCTTGAAAATGCAGTAACATTTTTACTTGTTTTAGATGTAAATGGATTAGTACAGACTTTAGCATATAAATATATTAAGATCATTAATTCAATTATTTCAATCTACTTGTAACTATTAGGAAACAAGGTATAGTAATCTATACCTGTTGCTACAGTAAAAGATGAAACCAGAAACATAAGCATAAAGGAAAATTTAGGGCTACATAGATTGAGACAGTATTGAGTTGTTTTTAAATGTATATTTTATCAAAAATATTTGTAAAATATTATAGAAACAATCTCCAAATGCACTATGGATCAGCACAAAGAACATAGCTGGATAAACCTGTGTAATTCCGACATTGCCACCTGCTAACAGTCAGATCTCAACAAAATTCCTTGAAGTGTCTCCTATTCAGACATGTGACATTAAAAATTTAATGAAGTTATTATGAATAAAGAAGCCAATAATATGTATACATATATAGTAAACCTGATAAATTAGTTTAGTTTAAGGGCATCTGACAAGCTTTGAAAGTGTAATTCCTATGCTACAGCACATAAATATTAAAAAAGCTTAAAGTTATTTCAAAATTAATTACATGTTAAAAGATGTCTAAAACAAGCAGAAATTCCTGTTATCTTCAGTCTATCATATGCTAAAATACTATATACTGGGCTTATACATACAATAATGATACAACAATCACGAGAGAGGTGTATTGTGTCACATAGTGAAACTTGAGTTAGATTTCCTGTGAACTCCACAAAAGAAAGTCACGTGGTGAATATTAAATGAAATTTAATTTAAATATAATTTATATAACTACATTAACTAACTTTTATAATTATTAATATAGTAATTATGATATGAATTCTGAGTTGGAACATGACTTCAAATATTGTTATATTCCCCAAAATGCCTACATGTGATTGATGGCTAATTACCAGCCTCTCAAATGACACCATTGTTAATGGTACCATTTAAATTGTAACTTTGATTCTACTAAATAGGATTATGTTCTAAATGAACCAGTGATAGTATATAAATCAATGATTTCTTTTATCATATATGTAACAAAAGAACTCTGAGTTGAAAAGTGGTTAATTTGAGGCATAGTTTCTATGACTCCATCACATATTGCATTATCATTACCCCAAAGCATGAAATTTTAAATCCAGGAAATTAGACTAAAACTTGTCAATAACATGGCTACTGCAAGAAATATTTGTAGAAATATTGTTCTAAAGATTAATATTTTTGGAGCAGACATGTCAGAAATCAGCATACCTGGATTTGATTCTTTTTTTTTTAACTTTTATTTGATGAATATAAATTTCCAGTGTACAGCTTATGGATTACAATGACTTCCCCCTCCCATAACTTCCCTCCCACCCGCAACCCTCCCCTCTCCCGCTCCCTCTCCCCTTCCATTTGCATCAAGATTCATTTTCAATTCTCTTTATATACAGAAGATCAATTTAGTATAAAGATTTCAACAGTTTGGGCCCACATAGAAACACAAAGTGAAGCATACTGTTTGAGTACTAGTTATAGCATTAAATCACAATGTACAGCACATTAAGGACAGAGATCCCACATGAGGAGCAAGTGCACAGTGGCTCCTGTTGTTGACCCAACAAATTGACACTCTAGTTTATGGCGCCAGTAACCATCCTAGGCTGTCGTCATGAGTTGCCAAGGCTATGGAAGCCTTCCAAGTTTGCCGACTCTGATCATATTTAGACAAGGTCATAAAAGACAGAGTGAGGATAGTAACCAATGATCCTAAGAGTGGCATTTACCAGGTTTGAACAATTATACAGCATTAAGTGGGGAAGAGGACCATCAGTACACACAGGTTGGGAGTAGAGCCATTGGAGGTAGAGTAGAGGTTATGATTACAAAGGAATGAGGCCCAAGTGCACTAGACAGGGCCTAGAACAAAGGACAGAGTCATTATTAGAGGAGCTAAGAAAGGTGCTGTCTAAGCTACAAGTAATTTTTCTGATTGAGTGGCAAATAGAACCTGATAGAAGAGGCTTGATAATAATCTGGTGGGCTTTAGGCCTTGTAAATTCAGAGGCCCAGACCTATCTATCTCTTCACGTGGGGTGTATCCTAAGGGAGGTGTGAACCTCCTAGGGGAAGGCACTCTGTTGACTTTCATTACTTGGCTGGCCTGGGAGGAGAGCTGGCCAGGTAAAGGCAGGAGGCATCTCTAACAAGAAATTTACAGTTCTGCCTACAATGTTGCTGACCCTACTTGACCATCCCCTCAGCTGCAGTGGTCACTTTGGAAGTTGGGCTGAGTGAAGGGCTTTTCAGCTTAGAGCCAATAAGATCTGTGGCTCTGACCTGGGCATCCTTCGACTCCAGGGCAGGTCCATTTCCAGTGATCCAACTCTTGGCAGAGCTGCCAGGGCTCTTCACAAGCTGACTTCTGCTGAAGCCCAGGCTTACCACATTGAAAGCCACTGCAGTGGACTGGCCTGTTGGGTCTCCTTGAGGGCAGATCACTGTACAGATCAGCCATTAATAGGCCTGCCACCCATTGCTTCTGATGCCTAGCTTTCTTTTCCTCCTGGTTTGTGTTAAAGCAGACCAGAGGATGCAAGTCAAGGGAGTGCCTGTGTCCCATCTCTAATCTTCGGTGGCCTGAACTACAAGTCTATAGTCACAGGCATGTTCTGTAGTAGTTTTTCTAAGGTAGACAATGCCCATGAGGAAAATTATATTCTCACTTTAAAACTTTCTTTCCCTTTAGTCTGAAAGGGAGGTTTTTTCTACTTACTGTATACTTCGCTGATGGCGAAGTGAATCTAGCTATGAGATTATTATTTAAGTTCTTATTTTGGCTATGCTATTGCAGAAAAATGTTAGCCATCTCTTTTATAAGGTCTAAAGATTAAATTGTGCATCCTACAGATTCCTTCATAATAGAATTAGTTTCGTACCTTGAAGAGAATAGAGAAATGAAAGAACAAGTTGGGCTTAGAATAGAGAAATGAGGGAGCAAGTCCTAGATCGCTTGCTGACAATAGCAATATCACATGAATACTTAGCAAACCGTTTCAACCATTAGATAACAACTTAAGAAAACATTTACCAGAAGGTCCAATGCCTTCTATAAATTTTAAGAATCATGTATTTGAAAACACCTCTTAAATATCTAACATGGTGTAGTTTGTTTAGCCAGTAAACTTAAGCACAACCATCTAAAACGTTTTTAGTTTCTTTCTACCAACAAGTCTAAAACATATGATACACAGATTCAGGTCCCACAAATTAAAATGTATCTTTGATTGATATTAGCAGCTTAAATTTATGGAAAATCTTATCTATAAGCCATTTAAAATAAAACTCTTAATAAAATTTCCCCATGTGGATATACAATATGTACACACATATAATATAGCATAATAGACCAATATAACAATTTTAATAATAGCTTTTAAAATCTTTAACTCTTTTTGTAGATTGCCAATTGATTTGAATTGCTTTTTGTTTTTAGTAACCTCAGTTAACCATACTTTCTCTCAGTTGGTACTTTTAATACATTATTGGCTTCATCTGTTTACAGAGCCATCCCAAAGTACTGAATACAATAAAAGTGGCTGGAAAAAGTCTATAGGAACCTATAGGAGGACAGCTAAACACAGAACCAACAACGCTTTAGTTTTATGAGCAGCACATCATATATAACTGTGGATGACAAAAGACTTTAAGTCGCCATGTTTAAAATTATAAACTCATCAACCAACAAGAGGCACTTGCTTACTTCACAGTATTTTTGAAAGCACCTGTAGGATTTTACAAGTATTTAACCCTTTAGGCCTCTGGGGCTTTCTCATTAAGATAACTATCATGTCTAGTAACACAAGATCATTAGACTTTTTAATTCTCAAATATTTGTATTAATAGCATTTTCCATTATAGAAACTTAAAGTCTGGTACCACATCACATCTTGACAGTCCTTCTAATATACTCCAAATAGACTGATTAGTTGGTGTCTCTATAAGATGAGAGACATAGGTCCTTCAATTTTTTCAGTTGGGCCCAAACTGGAAAAACCAAAGTCCAGGATTTACTGGAAATTTTAGAGACCAGATTGTTTGAAACTTTGATTTTTTGAATGCCTGTCAAGAATGCCAAGAAGGCTCAAAATCCAAAATATCTGGTTGAAATAAGATTCCTTAAAATCATGACATAACATAGACCAAATTTGATCATTGTTACAAGGTGATTATTCAAATCTTTGAAAATAAGCACATATTTAAATAACCCATAGCTCTTAATAAAAATTCAGCTCTTTTTGAACAACTAGAATTGAACAGACATCAAGAGAACATAATAGATTAATTTAACACATTGCTTTAACAGAGCATCAGAGTTTAATTCTATGTCAAAGAGAAATTGAGCTTCCTGTGATCTTTTGCTGTGAGGTTTCCTTCCTTTACCTTCTTTCATATTGGTGACCATGTTTCTGTGTTTCTGTGTGTAACACATCTTTAAGCATCTTTTGCAGGGCAGAATGAGTGGCAACAAATTCTTTCAGTTTCTGCTTGCTATGAAAAGTCTTAATTTCACCTTCATTCACAAATGAGAGCTTTGCAGGATATAATATTCTGGGCTGGCAGTTTTTCTCTCTTAGTACCTGGGCTATGTCTCGCCATTACCTTCTAGCTTGTAGGGTTTCTGATGAGAAGTCTGCTGTGATTCTAATTGGAGATCCTCTAAGAGTGATCTGACGTTTCTCTCTTGCACCTTTTAGGATCTTTTCTTTATGTTTCACTGTGGTGAGTTTGATTACAACATGTCGTGGTGAGGATCTCTTTTGCTCATGTTTATTAGGGGTTCTATAAGCTTCCTGTACTAAGATGCCTCTGTCCTTCTCCAGACCTGGGAAATTTTCTGCTAGTATCTCACTGAAAATGCCTTCTAATCCTTTCTCCCTCTCCATGCCTTCAGGAACTCCTAGAACCCGAATGTTGGGTTTTTTAATAGTATCCTGTAGATTCCCGACAATATTTTTTAGATTTCTAATTTCTTCTTCTTTTCTTTGGTTTGCCTGTTTCCTTTCCTGTTCTCTATCTTCTAAGTCTGATATTCTCTCTTCTGCTTCACCCATTCTGTTTTTAAGGCTCTCTAATGTGTTTGTCATTTGATCTATTGAGTTCTTCATTTCATGGTGGTTTTTTGTCACTATCAGAGTTTTTTGTTCCACTAGTTGTTTCATTTCATTTTGATTCCTCCTTAATATTTCACTTTCACGAGAGAGATTTTCTATCTTGTCCATGAAGGATTTCTGTAGTTCAAGAATTTGTTTTTGAGAACTTCTTAATGTTCTTATCAATTTTTTGAGATCCGCTTCTTGCATTTCTTCGATCTCATCATCTTCATAATCTTGAATTGGGGTGTCTTTTTCATTTGGGGGCGTCATAGTTTCTTCCTTGTTCTTGTTACCTCGGTTTTTGCGTTTGTTGTTTGGCATGTTGGAGATATTTGGTTTCTTCACTGTGGTGTTTTTTCTTGTTACACTATGGCTCTATATTAAGTGGACTGTCTGCTTTTGGTGGAGCCTTAGAGGCTTGAGATGAGTGTGGACTGAGAGCTGTGTTTGGTTCCTCAGGGTTGAGGGTGTGTCAAAGATGACACTCCCAGGTTAGGTGTGGTAAATCTCTCTTTCTTTTTTTGATTTAAAAGGGAAGTAATTCCGCACAGCTGAACGTAATTGGAGGTAGTTAGCAGGCAAATGATATACCCACAGGAGCCAGAGATCAGAAGCTCTTTCCCAAGGACCACACAGGGAATCTCTGCTGCCCTCAGTGTGGGCTCCAATTCTCCTGCAGTCTCCCACTGGGTTGCCAAGTTAGATGCTAATCTCCTGTTATTTCACCCCTCCCCACAGAGTCAGGTTTTTCTGCTAGGCTCAGGGCTGGTGCAGACCTGATGTCGCCCTGCTTATGACGTATGTCCAAAATGGCGCCTGCTCTGTCTTGCTCGCCTTTGAGAGGTGAGCAGAGAGAGAGAAACTTGTGTCTGTATCGGTCACTTTTTTTATTTTTTTCCTATCTCCCTTCTAGTTAGCCTGGTGAACTTTTCCCCACGGAGTTTCAAGCCTCGTTCCCTCTAGCCTCCTCTTTCCGCTTGCCCACTGGTATCTCAGGCTATTGAGGTTTGGCTCACCTCGCGTTCCAGCGCTGGTGCGTTGAGTCTGCCACTGGTGTCCAGAACTTGGGCTCCCACGCTCTCCACGCAGGTCCACTGTGAATCACTAGTTCCGGAAGAGTTTCCTCTGCTGTTTCATCCCCTACTCTTCCTTGACCCTGCAGTATCTCCACTTATATTAAACTTTCTCTCCCCCCGGACTAAGTGTGCTCCCTGCATATTCCGCCATCTTGCCGCTCCTTCCTGGATTTGATTCTTGCCTCCTAATCCTTACTCCAGCTTCCAAATAATGCAGATTCTGAAAGTTAGAAGTGCTAGCTTAAGAAATTGGGTTCCTGTCTCTGATGTGAGAGACCAGGAGTGAGTTCCAAATCCTAAATTTGTCCCAGCATGTTCACAAGTCATTCAGATATTTGAAGCATGAGCCAGCAGATATAACTCTCTGTCTGCCTGTCTGTTTCTCTATCTATCTCTCTGTTTCTGTTTCTCAGCCTCTCAAATAAATAAATAAAGTTAGAAATAAATTTAAAAATATACATTAATGTCCTTTTCCTAAAAGAAGTGCATAATAACTTTGGCAAAATCCAAATATAAAACCATCGTTCCAATATTAACATTCTCATTTATAAAAATTTCAAATTTTCAAAAACTTCAATTTTAAAGATTACATTTAATAGTCATGAGTTGCCAGGGCTATGGAAGCCTTTAGAGTTCGCTGACTTTGGTCTTATTCCGATAGGGTCATAGTCAAAGTGGAGGTTCTCTCCTCCCTTCGGAGAAGGGTATCTCCTTCTTTGATGGCCCCGTTCTTTCCACTGGGATCTCACTCACAGAGATCATTCATTTAGGTCTTTTTTTTTTTTCCCATGATATCTTGGCTTTCCATGCCTGCTATATTCTCATGGGCTCTTCAGCCAGATCTGAATGCCTTGAGGGCTGATTCTGAGGCCGGAGTGTTGTTTAGGACATCTTCCATAGCCCTGGCAACTCATGACTAGAGCCTAGGGAGATTACTGACGCCATGAACAGGAGTGTCAAATTGTTAAGTCAGCAACAGGAGTCACTGTGTACTTACACCCCATGCGGGATCTGTCCCTAATGTGTCGTCTAAAGCCAAGTGATGCTATGACTGGTACTGAAACAGTATTTTTATACTTTGCGTTTCTGTGTGGGCGCAGACTGATGAGGTCTTTGCTAATTATATACTGAAGTGATCTTCTGTATATAAAGAGAATTGGAAATGAAAAAAAAAAAAAAAACAACCTGGTGTTAAAATGGAAATGGCATAGAAAATTAATTATTTTGAAAAAAAAATTATGTAGGATCTCTGTCTTTAATGTGCTGTACATTGCTATTTAATGCTATAATTAGTAATCCAATGGTAGTTTTTTCACTCGATGTTGCTATATGGGCAAAATGTTGAAACCTTTACCTAATATATACTAAATTGATCTTCTGTATACAAAGAGAATTGAAAATGAATCTTTACATGAATGGAAGGGGAAAGGGAGCGGGAGGGGGGAGGGTTGCGGGCGGGAGGGAAGTTATGGGAGGGGGGAAGCCATTGTAACCCACAAGCTATACTTTGGAAATTTATATTCATTAAATAAAAGTTTAATAAAAAAAAAAAAGATTACATTTAATATACCATTAGGCCATTGTTGGACACACATGTAAAGAGAAAAATCCTAAAGAAATGAGCCATTTCATAAATTCTTACTATATTTAGAATTAAAATATGTCTGTTTTCTGATCTTTTTCAATTTTATGTCACACATTATCATCTTCTTTTATTTAGTAGAAGCATGGGGAAAGAAAATGTACTATCCAGTCATGGTTGAGTTTCTTTATGTTTCACTTCAGTTTTCTGGGCATTACTAGTAGCTTTTATTTCACAGTTGTTTCTTGTTTAAGTCTCACACAAGATGACAACAGCATGGGGCAAATCATTTTTGGCTTAATTTAAAATGCTGTTTTCAGGGTATTTTAACAGCAGCAATTCTCATATGAGCAAGTAAAGATCGTAAATGTTATCTGTATCTCCCCAGATAAACCACAAATAGAAATACAAACACAGAGAGAATTTATAAAGTGATAAATATGTCTCAGTCATGCAAGTAGAGTTTAAACATGGATTGCACACACACACAGATTTGACATATACGTAAAAGTGATAAGGTTAAAAAAATAAAATCCTTTCAGATAAAACAAACTCTACCATGGAAATCTAATGTAAATCTCTGCTATCTAAGAGGAAAGTATAGTAGTTGCCAAAAAGTTAGCAATTAGAAACTCTGTGTGTGTGTGTGTGTGTGTGTGTGAGAGAGCAGACATGTATATGTTTGCATAGAGGAAGAGGTGTTCTTCAAAGGAGATAGGGATGGAACCAGCATTGTGGCATACTGAGTTAAGTTGCTGATTACTGCACTGACATCCCATATGGGCACTGGTTAGAATCCCAGTGGTTCCATTTCCTATCCTGCTTGCTGGTAATGTTTGTGGGAAAGCAGCAGAAGATGGTCCAAATACTTGATCTCCTGCCACTCATGTGGGAGACCAGGATGAAGTCCCAGGTTCCTGGCCGTGTCCTGGCCCAACCCCAACCTTTGGGGTCATTTGGAGAGTGAACCAATGGGTGGAAGTTCTCTCTCCCTTTCTCTATGTCTCTCCCTCTATCTCTGTAACTCTGCCTTTCAAAGAAAATAAATAAAATGTTAAATAAAAAGGGAGAGAGAAAGGCCATAACATCATCAAAAGAGATACTGAAATTATTTCATTGGAGATTGTTTAATAAAAAAAAAAAAAAAAACTTTTGGAAGAAGGAATCACGTCTTACAGATCCCTGTATCCTGTACTGCAATCAAATGACCATGCATCTGTTTATTCAAGGAAAAATGAATAAATTAGAAAGCAAATCTTCCTTTATTTAAGTATGAATTATCACTAGGGTTGTCCTTAAGTATTTTTTATGGAGTAAAAATTTATATTGGGAAAATATTTTTTCTAAATCATTTGAGATAATGATAAACTTTATGCACATTTGTTATATTTCAGATATAATTCCTCATTAACTTAATTCGTTTTATGAATATTTCGAAACTTTGTAAACTCTTCTTCCTGAGCCTAAACTGTGAGACATGCTTGTATTTCTTGACATCAAACTTACAGTGAGTATTTGAGTATCACAATAAAGACTACTTTTGTCTCCTTTGTAGCACAAATTAACATTGCTAATGAATCTTAGTATTGAGAAGTATAATGAGACTGCATGTGGGATTTTTGTATCATCTCTTGGTATGGACTATCCATAAAATTTTAACAGATACTGTTTCCTCACTTGATCTGCTTTTTATTCCTGTATTACTTAAACTTAATATAGCACCTGCTTTTTGTTAATTCTTTGAATTGCTTGATAATTGGTATTGCTTGTTTTAAATAATTTTTTTTCACGTAAAGTCATCAGACAAATCTCTTCTGGATATATGTAACTGATATTTTTGAAACTCATTGTAAAAGTTTTTAGTAAAATTAAATGAAAATTATAACCTTGGTGAGAGATACAATAGCCCAAAGCAGAAAAATGTGCTTAAATGCAATCATGTATAAATACAAGAGATTTTGTTTCATACTTTATGTATTTTAATTTAAATTATTCTGATGAAACTGAAGAGAAGGAACTTAGAAAAGACACAAGAGTTACAGACATAGCATCCAAAAGTCAACATCAATAAAAAGTAAGGGGAAAAAATACTCTCTGAAGTATATCTGCTGTCATTGTTATGTAAATTTTCTTGTTTTTGCTTTTTGTTTATGCACAAAGAGTTTTGAAGCTCAGTCTTTGGACCCAGCTACTCTCCCTTAGGTTTCATTTTACTTCTAATAATTATGGATCTTTGAATATATTTCCTTGCTTTCTGTATAGTTCAACACTCTTCATATTATAACTTCCTCATTGAGATCCTAAATGTGTTTTGTTTCTCCTGATGGGACCTAATATATAGAATCGACATTAGGAGAGATTTCAGGAGACTTTCTCTCTCTCTCTGTTTTTAAGATTTATTTGAAAGGCAGAATTACAGAGAGAGAGAGAGCGAGGGAGAGACAGAGATTTTCCATCCACTGGTTCACTCCTCAAATGCCTGCAACAGCCCAGACTGGGCTGGTATAATGTCAGGAGCCAGGAATTTCCTCTAGGTTCCCCATATGGGAGCTGGGGCTCAAACACTTAGGCCATCCTCTTCTTCTTTCCTAGGCACATTAGCAGGGAGCTAGATTAGAAGTGGAGCAGCTGGGATTCAAACAAATGCCCATAAAGGATGTCAGGACCTCACGTGGTGGCTTTACCTACTGTGTCACAGTGCAGGTCCTAGGGGATTTCCTCTCTTAAAATGGGATTAGAATAGGGTTTCAATGCAGGGCTGCTCCCTGCATATGATCTCTGAGAAGTAATCCACAGCATGAAGTGGTTTCCAATTTATCATTATCACATACAGTTTGTTGGGATAAAATTCCAAATTAAGCAAATGTCTTGGACACCCAATTGCCTATTACAAAAATAATACAGGTGACTGCCTGACTGTGCCATTCTAAGGATTTCTCTGAAAATATCACATTGCTTAGAGAAAGAAAATGGTAAGTGGAAGTATTTAACTGTGTTTAAATAGCAATCTGAAAACCAAAATTGAAGTGTTTCCATGGCAGTGATAAAACAATCTGTTATCTCTTGCATCCACAGAATCAATATTGCTGAAAATCAAGCACAAAATTTAATTGTGTAGAGTGAAATACAACCTTAACTGAATTCACAGCCTTACCAAGTTTCTCATGTTACACATACGGTGTACATTTGGTTAAAAGGGGATACTGAAACTTGAAGTGGAAATTTTGCAAACAAAACGAAAATAAAGATTTTGTATTCTGGTTATTCTGAGCCTCTCAAGAGAATTAAGCAGAAGCAATGTCACATTCTAAGTGGAACTGCAGATGTTAATGCCATAATATATTTTGAAAAATCACTGGAGATGCCATTCTCTAAATTCCATTAACGTTACCTGTTTAACCTGTGTAGATGTTGGGCGACTCTTGAGTAATGACCACAGATAACTGCAAGCCTAATCCAGTTTTAACTCCAGTTGCAGCTGCTGTCTCTATATAGCATGTTTATTGGGAATTAATCATCATAGTCCCTGAAACTTGGTATGCAGCTATTGACCTAGTACCTTTTTTCTCATCTCAATTTGCAAATATTATTAGAAGTAGTGTGTCCCTTGCTTAGTAGAGCCGACAGTTCATTTTCATAGTTTTGCCTCAGGGTTGCAACAATTCTGCTGTGTGCCGTATTGTAGCGTAGAAATACTTTGACGCTTTAAAAATTCCACAAGCCATTATGATGCTTATTAATCAATGCATCATTCTACTAGATTTAATGCAAAAAAGGTAGGTAACACTCAAACGATTCAGTGTTAACTGATACTACCTAAATGAGGGATCAGTAAACTACAGCTTGCAAGCTAAATGTTTCATCAATAAAGTTTTATTGAAAAAAAAGCCCAGATCATTTATTTTCATATTGTCTATGACTACTTCTACATTTCAGAGTAGTTGTGGCAAAAACATTAGATAATAAAGATCTTAAATATATATTTTCTTTTTTTTTTAGAATTTTTTTTTTTTTTAATTTTTGACAGGCAGAGTGGATAGTAGAGGGAGACAGAGAGAAAGGTCTTCCTTTTTGCCGTTGGTTCACCCTCTAATGGCCGCCGCGGTAGGCGCGCTGCGGCCGGCGCACCGCGCTGTTCCGATGGCAGGAGCCAGGTGCTTTTCCTGGTCTCCCATGGGGTACAGGACCCAAGCACTTGGGCCATCCTCCACTGCACTCCCTGGCCACAGCAGAGAGCTGGCCTGGAAGAGGGGGCAACCGGGACAGGATCGGTGCCCCGACCGGGACTAGAACCCGGTGTGCCAGCGCCGCAAGGCGGAGGATTAGCCTAGTGAGCCGCGGCACCGGCTTAAATATATATTTTACATATACATTATATAGCCCTTTATAGAAATCATTTTCCTTCCTTTGAAATAGTAACAACTAAATAATACAAAAGACTTACAATCCAATCCTACTACCTACAAGAATTTTCTGGCGTTGCAGTAGTGTGAACCATGTTAAAATAGAGGTGAAGAAAGGTTGTAATTTAAATATAAACTATATTAAAACTTTTGGCTCTTTGAAGATACCCAGTAACATCTTTAAGCATGCTACATCAATCTATTACAAAATCACCCATAGATATACTAATTTCAAATAGGGATCAGGGCAAGGAATCCTTTACATCAAATTCAGGATGCATTTCAAGCTTCTATCTTGAGTGGGTATTATTGTACAACATATACGATCATATTCAAAATGTCTGTGGCAAGATGGGACATTATATAGATGCTCATCAATCTCAAGCCCCCTTGTTACAAAAAGAAAAATGTTTCTAAAAAGTAGGTCATTCTCTGAAGATACCTCTTCATATTTCTATTCTCCACAAGCAGATGAACAAAAAGTTATAACATATAAAAAATTTTTAAAATTCAGAACACTCAAAAACGAAGACTTAGGTAACTTAACAAGGTAAAGAATGTTGGCTATCTGAAAATGTATTGAGGTCAAGGGAAATATGGAATGAATAGTAGAAATCAGAAGTGGGTAAACACATAATGACAACCGTGTCTTTCCATATTTGTTTATTTTGTAGGTATGCATGTGTCTATACACATAAAATTTATTTTAATGATGGATTTATTGAAAGGCAGATTTGCAAAGATAGGGGAGAGATACAGAAGGGAATTTTCCCTTCTCCAACTTGCTCCCCAAATGGCCTCAGTGGCTATGGATGGGCTAGGTCAAATCCAGGAGTCAGGAGCTTCAAATTGGTCTCCCACATGGCTATCATGATCCCAAGGACTTCAGTCATCTTCTTCCGCTTTTCCAGGCAATTAACTGGAGGCTGGATCAGAAATAGGATAGCCAGGACTTGAACCAGTGCCCATATGAAATGCTAGCTTTGAAGGCAGCAGCTTAACCTACTGTACCACAGTGCTGGCACCAAAAATTTATTTTTTCTCTGTACTACCACCTGTTTTTATTTATTTATATAAAGTGAACAAATTTCATGTACATCATATATACAGATTTATGAGCACAGTGGTACTTCCCACTCTAACCTCCCTCTTACCCACACTGCCATTCACCATATCCTTTTTTATTTTATTTTTTTGATTTTGCAATGATATATTTTCAGTTTATTTTATAAGCATAAGATTAACCCTCCACTAAGAATTCAACAAATAGTTATGAAGAAAAAAATTCGTCAAAAGTACAGAGAGGGCTGTAAAAATAATCAGTTATCAAAATATCAATTTTTCTCATATACATTACATTTTTATAGATCATGGAAAACATATGGCATCTTTATGCGAATGACATATTTCACTAGTATAATTGTTTCCAGTTGCATCCATTCTGTTGTGAAAGACATAATTACATTCCTTTTTCAGATTTATTTATCTATTTGAACAGCAGTTATGGATAGGGAGAGGGAGAGAAAGAAAGTGTTCTTCCATCTACTGGTTCACTCCCCAAATGGCCACAATGGCTGGAGCTAGGCCAATCTGAAGCCAGGAGCCAGGAGCCAGGAGCTTCTTTTGTTGTCTCCCACAGAGGTGCAGGGGACAAAATAATTGGGTCATCTTCCACTGCTTTCCCAGGCCATAAGCAGAGAGCTGGATCAGAAGAAGACCAGCCTGGACATTATCCATTGCCTATATAGGATGCTGGTGCCACAGGTGGGGACTTAACTTACTATTCCACTGCTCTACTGCCAGATTGCAATTTTTTCATGGCTGAGTAGCATTCCATAGAGTATATATACACCACATTTTCTTTATCCAGTCATCAATTGAAGGGCATCTGAGTTGGTCTCTTATCTTAGCTATTGTGAATTGCACTGCAATATACATGGGGGTACACATAACTCATATGCTGATTTCATTTCCCTTGGGTAAATTCTCAAGAGTGGGATGGCTGGGTCATATGATGGTTCTATATTCAGATTTCTGAGGTATCTCCTTACTGTCTTCCACAGTGGCTGTACCAGTTTACATTCCCACAAACAGTGGATTAGGGTGCCTTTTTCAACACATCCTTACCAGTATATTTTTCTTGATTTTTGTATGAACGTCATTCTAAGGGGAGTGAGGTGAAACCTCAGTGTAGTTTTGATTTGCCTTTCCCTGATGGCTAGTGATCCTGAGCATTTTTTCATGTGTCTGTTGGTCATTTGGATTTTCTCCTTTGAAAAATACCTGTATAAGTCCTTTGCCCATTTCTTAACTGGGTTGTTTATTTTGTTGTTATTGAGTTTTTTGAGCACTTTATAGATTCTCGATATTACTGTTTTATCAGTTGCATAGTTTGCAAATATTTTCTCCCATTCTATAAGTTGCCTCTACACTTTTTTGTGTGTTTCCTTTGTAGTGAGGAGCTTCTTAGCTTGATGCAATCCCACGTGTCTATTTTTCCTTTAATTACCTGTTTTTCTGAAATTTTCCAAGAAATCTTTGTCTATGCCAATATCTTACAGAGTTTCACCTATGTTCTCTTCTAGTAGTTTGATGGTATTGAGTTGTTGATTTAGATCCTAGATCCAGTTTGAGTTGATTTATGTATAAAGTGTAAGGTAGGGGTCTTGTTTCATACTTCTGCACAGGGAGATACAATTTTCCCAGCACTATTTATTGAAGAGACTGTCCTTTCTCCAGGGATTGATTTTAGCTCCTTTTTCCAAGACTAGTTGGTTGTAGATGTGTGGATTGATTTCTGTAGTTTATTTTGTTTATTTTTTTCCGTTCCGTTGGTCTACATGTCTATTTCTGTGCTACTACCAGGCTGTTTTGATTACAGCTGCCCTGTAGTATGTCTTGAAATCTGGTATTGTGATGCCTCTGGTTTTGTATTTGTTGTTTAATATTGCTTTACTTGCTCAGGGTCTTATGTTTCTACATGAATTTTAGCAACTCTTTTTTACATCTGAGAAGAATGTTAGTATTTTGGTTGGAATCAAATTGAAAACACAAATTACTTTCAGTAATATGGACATATTGAGGATATTAATTTTTCCAATCCACAAACATGGAAGAGTTTTCCTTTGTGCATGTGTGTGTATGTGTGTGTGTTCATGTACGTGCACGTGCATTTCCCTAATGACTATTGATTCTGAGCATTTTTTCATGTGCCCTCGTCTATTTATTTTGTTAATGTTTTGTAATTTTCATACTAGATGTCTTTTCATCTTCTTGGTTAAATATATTCCAAGGTGTGGTAGAATGAGAAGGCTGTGTCAAGATGGCTGCTGGCAAGAGCGCGTCAGTTACTCGGGAATGGCTTCAGAACCCACCTAGCAAAGGAGCCTGCCTGGCAACAGGCAGTGATTGGTTAGGGCATAAATTGCCCCTTGACTGGATTGGCTGCCTTGGCTATATAAACAGCTGTACCAACTGAAATAAATGAGTCTGTGAGCTGCTCGCCTCTGGCCCACTTTCACTGGACTCCCAGTGTCTGTGTGATGACTCCACACCTCTTGCCCCCACCGTGCTCCTCCTCTCAGAATAAATCCACCTCAACACCAAGGTATTTAACTTTTTCTGTCGCTATTCTGAGTGGGATTGATCTTAGAAGTTCTTTCTCATTCATGCATTTTCTGTGTACATAATAGCTATTGTTTCTCTGAGTTAATTTTATATATTGCTGCTTTACCAAACTCTTTCTTGAGTTCTGATAGTGTTTTAGTAGAATATTTTGTTTCCCCTTTAGATAGAATCATGTCATCTGCAAATACAGATAATTTGACTCCATCCTTTTCAATTTGTATCCCTTTGATTTCTTTTTCTTGCCTAATGCCTCTGGCTTAAACACTCAGGATAATATTGAATAGTAATATTGAAAGTGGGCATACTTGTCTGGTTCCATATCTTAGTAGAAGTGCTTCCAATTTTTCCCCATTGAATATGATGCTGGCTGTGGGTTTCTTATATATTGCCTTGAATGTGTTAAGGACTTTTCCTTTGATACCCAATTTGCTTAAGTTTTTTCTCATGAAATGATGTTATATTTTATCAAATGCTTTCCATGAATCTCTAGAATAACCATATGTTTTTTATTCTTCAATTTGGAAATCTGAAGTATCAAATGTACTGCTTTGCATATGTTATGCCATCCCTGTGTACCATGTATAAAGCCCTTTGGTCCAGGTGAATGATCTTTTTGATGTGTTGTTGGGCCGATTAACTCATATTTTATTGAGGCTTTTTTGCGTCTATGTTCATCAGTGATAGTGGTCTGTAGTTTTCTTTCTTTGTTGTATCTTTTTTTCTACTTTTGGAAATGAGGTGATTCTGGCCTCATAGAAGACGTTGGGGAAGATTCCCTCCCTGTCAATTGTTTTGAATACTTTGAGCAGAATTGGAATTATTTCTTCTTTAAAAGTCTAGCATAATTCAGCAGTGAACCCATCCAGTCCTGGATTTTTCTTTGTTAGTAGGGTCTTTCTTATAGATCCAATCTCTTGGTTATTGGTCTGTCTAGGTTTTCTTCCCCCCACCCCCCAATGGGATGTGTTGTTTCCAGCAGTGTCTTTTTTAAATATTTATTTTATTTATTTGAAACACAGAGTTACAGAGAGAGGGAGAGACAAACAGAAACCTCTTCCATCATCTCGTTCACTCCCCAAATGGCTGCAATGGATGAAGTTGAGCCGACCTGAAGCCAGAAGCCAGGGGTCTCCTCTGGGCCACCCACATAGGTGCAGAGCCCCAAGCACTGGGGCCATCTTTCACTACTTTCTGAGGCATATTTTCAGGGAGCTGGATTGGAAGTGCACCAGCCAGGACCCCAAACATCCTCCATATGGGATGCCACCATCGCAGGCAGCGGTTTTACCTACTATGCCACAGCACTGGCCCTGTTTAGGTTTTCTAAGTCTTCATGACTCAATTTTGGTAGATTGTAAATGTTCAGAAATCTGTCCATTTCTGCTAGATTTTCCAGTTTGTTGGCAAATAGTTGTTTGTAGTAATTCCTGATGATTCTCTTTATTTCTGTGGTATCAATTGTTACATCTCCTTTCTCACTTCTGATTTTATTGATTTGGGTCATCTCCCTGTTTGTTTTTTTGGCTATTTGTACCAATGGTGTTTCACTTGCCTTTTATTTTATTTATTTTTTTTGAAAAAAAATAAAGCTCTTCATTTCACTGATCTTTTGTATTTTTTTGTTTCAATTTTGTTTATTTCTTCTCTAATTGTAATTATTTCTTTCATTCTACTAATTTTTAGTATGGTTTGTTGTTTTTTAATCTATGTTGTTGACATGAACTGATAGCTCTTTTATTTTACTTGATGTCTTTCCAATTTCTTGATGTAGGCATTAATTGCTATAAAATTTCCCCTTAGCACTGCTTTTGCTAAATAGATATGTTGTTTTTCATTTTTATTTTTTCCAGGAATTTTTTGATTTCCCTTTTGATTTCTTCTATGACCCACTATTCATACAGGAGCATGTTGGTCACTCTTCATGTTTTTGCATATTTTCTAGAGATTCTTGAGTTGTTCAACATTAATTTAACAATTAAGTGTTATTTCTTATATACAGTATGGTTCAATAGCTCTTTGACAGAAATTGAGGACTAAGAAACACAACTGAAGTGAATATAATTACAGTTCTTCCCATTTCTAGGAGAGTGTAAAACTATCTATACTCAAAAGAATAGCTGCTTCCTACTAAACTTGAAGAATAGTATACATGAAAACCAGTGGCCAAAATTGTAACCAATACGAGCTATTGATTTGGTTTATCTTTACTCAAAATCCATCAGTTTTGCCTTGCTCAGTGATACTACAATTAGACTCACAGTTTTTTTTTGTTTGTTTGTTTGTTTGTTTTTTTTCATTTTTTTTTTTAAAGAGAGTGCTATAATGCCATTTTAGGTCAAAAACGCTGCTTGCTTTTAAGGAACTATTCTCTACATATTTGGTTTCTTTCCTTTCTCTCTCTCTGTTGTGAAATAGTGTACTTTAAAGAAAACTGTTGCTTATTTGTAAAGCCAAAGACTCTGTCTACAGTTAGGAATACACATATATCTGGCATTTTCTGAGAAATTTTGGCGATGGAAGAAAATAAAACTTTTCCGTCTATGTTAAATTCAGGTATCAAAAACATATTCCATGGGGCTGGAGTGCCCAAATTGAATAAATAGAGTTTGGGAAAATCTCACAGTGGGGAAGAGACCCTAGCATGGCCTGTGTGTAAAGATCTTTCAGGACAAGTGATATGCTGGTTTCCAAATCTAAGAGCAGAATATAAATCAGTGAGCTACATGTTAGTTTCCCACTGCATCACAGATGACTGAATATTTTCTTTTTAATGATGAGCTGCATGTAGAGAACTGCTGGTGAGAAGAACTCTTAGAATTTCCTCAACTGTGATGAGTCAAGATATAACATGAGTGGTTCTATCTCTGCCATGCTAACATCTTTCTATATAGATCATGTCTTGTTAGAAGACTCAGTTTCATCAGTCATGATTGTTTTGTTATCAGATTCTAACAGCAGAGGTAAGTGAAATTCCCTAACAAAATTGAGGGTCTGCTCACTAGATAAAGGTTTTTAGGAGCAGGTAGACAGATTTAGAATGTTCAGTTCCTCTGACAGTTGAGTCAAAATTGCTGTTTCCTCAATGTTCCATGACTAAAACAGAAAGTACATGAACTTCTTTGATTCAGGTACTGGGAAGAGTAAGCATATCACTTCTGCATTCTACTTGGTCCTTTATATTGGCCAATTCTTCATTCATTGGGTGGGACCGAAATCAAGAGGATTCATTTAAAGATGTGTAGAAAGCCCTGTAATCTCATTAATATTGAGGCCACGCAAACCTAATGATATCTATTGAACCACAACCTTCATATGGGTGGTATGAATTTTACTTATTGGAACCTCTGTTAAAGAGAGGCATACCCTACCCATTGGTGGTTTTGGGGGTTTTAGATGTGTCAGTTCTCTAGCATTGTTATCAGGTATCACATGTTTCATAAATAGCTTCTGGCTTGCTGCTGGGTTCTTATGAAAAGCAAATACTGGACCCCTTGAGAACTTAAGACTGTATTCTGATATTTTAGAATGACTCAACTTAGACTGACTAACAAGATGGAAAGGTCCCAACAAGCCAAACATGTCAAATGTAAATGATGTATTTAAGAATGAATCTGGCCTGGCTACAAGTAATGTCAAAATTGTGATATTTAAATGTGACAGCTAGTTCTTTGGGAGAACTCTAATCCTCATTCTCCTTCCTAGAGAATAGTTTCTACTTAAATAGGATCCACAATTTACAAAGTTTTCTCTAAATGCTTCAATCTGATTCATTGATATTTCAACTAAACAAATTTGATGTTGTCTTCTGGACTGTTGACACTTTTCAACTTCAGTGCCCTTCTTGCTAAGCTGAATAGAGATGTTTTCACTGTTCAATAGGCAGAATTTAAAGCTATTTTCATGAATTGCACAAAAAGATCCCCTTGATGGATTTTGTTATATTTGTATTGACTTTCAGAATACTACTAATGGCCTGGCCATTTGGTCTCCTACTTCAATAACTGAGGGTTCATATATTAAACATATCTCTCTTTGAGGACTATTAACTGTGAAAAGAAACCACAATTGTTCATTGGCCATTCTGGGTTACTCATTTAGACACAGTGACTGAGAACCCATTCCCTGATGATACTCAATAGAATCAATCTGCTTAGAGAGAATGCACCGATACCTTACCACCATTTTCCTGAATCTGTTATTACATCAACCACAGCAATTCATCTACCATTAGAGGTTAGTACCACATGCAGATGCAACCAATGCCTTCTAGACTTGTTTTGTCTGCCAAACTTTTTGTCTCTCAGTAATGGAGGCTATGTTGCATGGGATGGCATGTGCTCCCATAAGGAAGACTGGCTGTGTCAGAAGCTTGGGGCTATAAGAGATGCCTCACCATCACTCTGCAACATTTTCAAATTAAGGTATTCTTTTTCCATTCTGATAAGCTAAAACCATTCACATCATTTGCACCCATGATACTCTTTTGTGTTATGTTTTGCACTCTCCTCATGGTTTCTTAACTACCAAATGTTTTCAAGAAATTTGATAGATATTTTTCACAGCCCTTGCCATTTTGAGTTATTTGGAACTGCTGACCATTAGAAAATCTTTCTCAAAAATTGCCTCAAAATTTTTTCTAACTCTATCTCTCTAATCTGCTCCAGGACCACACATGTTAGAAAAGCAGTTTGACCAAAGTATGCAAGTATTCATATATGTTGTCTTTTCTCTTTTCACCCCAGAAACTTTTATTTAAGGAATACAAAATTCATGCTTTTCATAGATACAACTTTAGGAATATAGTGATTCTTCCCACTGTACCCACCCTCCCACCCACACTCCCAGTCCCCTTCCTCCTCTCACTCCTATTGCCATTCTTATTTTTTACTAATATGTATTTACAATTAAATTTATACACATATGATTAACACTGCACTATGTAAAGTGTTCAACAAATTGTATGAAAAAAAAAACTGTTCCTCAACAATCAAGTGAAAAGCTGTTCAGAAATATTGCATCCTGAAGTATTAATTTCACTTCCATAGTTTACCTTTTAGGTTATCTATTAGTCACCACAGAACAGAGAGGATATGTGGTATTTGTCAATTAGGGACTGGCTTATTTCACTAAGTATGATGTTTTCCAATTTCATCCACTTTGTTGCAAAGGAAAGGAGTTCATTTTTTACCACTATATATTATTCCATGGTGCATATATCCCATAATATATTTATACAGTCCTCAGTTAACAGGCATTTGGGTTGATTCCACATCAAAGCTATTGTGAATTGAGCTGCAATAAACTTGAGGGTACAGATACCCTTTGATATGCTTTGGTACATATACCCTTTGATACCCAGAAGTGTGGTCACTGGGTCATATGGTGGGTCTATATTCAGATTTCTGAGAATCTCCAAACTGTCTTCACAGTGGCTGTACAAGTTTACTCTCGTACTAACCATGCATTAGGGTACCTTTTCCCCCACATCCTCACCAGCATTTGCTGTTTGTTGATTTCTGTATGAAAGCATTTTTCTATTTATTAACTTTATTTGTAAGGCAGAATTACAGCAAGGCAGAGAGAGAGAGAGAAAGAGAGAGACACAGAGAGAGAGGACTTCCATCCACATGTTCACTCCTCAGATGGCTGCAATGGCCAGAGCTGCACCAATGCAAAGCCAGGAGCCAGGAGCTTCTTCCTGGTCTCCTATGCAGGTACTGGGGCCCAAGGACTTGGACCATCTTCCACTGCCTTCCCAGGTCATTGCAGAGAGTTGTATGGTAACTGGAGCAGCCAAGACTAGAACAAGCATCCAAATGATGCTGACACTGCAGGCAGCAGCTTTACACAATATGCCACAGCACCAACCCCTGAAAGCCATTCTAATGGGGGTAAGGTGAAACCTCATTGTGGTTTTGATGTGCATTTCCATGGTAGCTTGTGATCCTGAGCATTTTCTCATATGTCTGTTGGCCATTTGGATTTCCTCCTTAGAAAAATGCCTGTTTAAGTGCTTGGCCAATTTCTTAGCTGGGTTGTTTATTTTGTTGTTGAATTTCTTGATTTCTTTAACTATTCTGGTTATTAATCCTTTATCAGTTGCACAGTTTGCAAATAGATTTTCCCATTTGGTCAGTTGCCTCTTCACTTTGCTGAGTGTTTCTTTTTCATTGCAGAAGCGTCTCAATTTGATGTAATCCCATTTGTCAGTTTGGCTTTGATAGCCTGTGCCTCTGGGGTCTTTTCCAAGAACTCTTTGCCCATGCCAATGTCTTGCAGCATTTCCCCAGTGTTCTTTAATAATTTCATGGTATTGGGTCATAGATTTATGCCTTTAATTCATTTTTGTGTAAGGTGTAACATAGCTGTATTGCTTCATACTTTCGCACGTGGAGATCAGTTTTCCCAACACCATTTGCTGAAGAGACTGTCCTTGTTCCAGGTATTGATTTTAGCTCCTTTGTCAAAGATAAGAGAGTTGTAGATGCATGGTTTGATTTCTTGCATTTCTATTCTATTACATTGGTCTATCCACCTGCTTTTGTGTATTTCTTTCAGGTTTCAGAATTAAGGTGATGGTGGCTTTAAGGAAGGAGTTTGGGAGGATTCCCTCCCTTTTGATTGTTTTGAATAGCTTGAGAAGAATTGGAGTTAGATCTTTAAGTTTCTGGTAGAATTCACCAGTGAAGCCATCTGGTCCTGGGCTTTTCTTTGCTGAGAGGGTCTTTATAACTGATTCAATTTTTGCCTTGTTTATGGGTCTGTTTAGGTTTTCTATGTCTTCATGGCTCAATTTATGTAGGTTGTAAGTGTCTAGGAATCTATCCATTTCATCTAGGTTTCCTGATTTGTTAGCATACAGCTCTTTGTAGTAATTTCTGATGATTCTCTTTATTTATTTCGTGTCTTTTTTACTTTTTCTTTTTTTTCTCTAATTTTATTGATTTGAGTCTTCTCCCTCTTTTTTACTTATTTATTTTTGGTTGGTTGGCCAATGGTGTAGCAATTTTGTTTATGTTTTCAAAAAACTGGCTTTAGATTTTGCTGTTTTTTTTTTTTTTAATTTGTTTATCCTCTAATTTTAATTATTTGTTTTCTCCTACTAGTTTTGGGTTTGGTTTGCTGTTGTTTTTCTAGATCCTTGAGATGCATAGATAGCTCATTATTTGGTGCTTTTCCAATTTTTTGATCTAGGCACCGATTGCTGTATACTTTTTCATAATGTTGCTTTTGCTAATCCCATAAGTTTTGGTATGTTGTATTATTGTCTTCATTAATTTCCAAAATATTTTTTTATTTCTCCTTTGATTTCTTCTATGACCCATAGATCATTCAGGAGCATGCTGTTCAGTCTCCATATGTTCCCATATGTTCTAGAGATTCTTGAATTGTTGATTTCCAGCTTCATTTCATTGTGGCCAGAGTAGATACATGGCATGAATTCAATTTTTTTGAATTTTATGAGACTTACTTTATTGTCTATCAAGTAGTCTATCCTAGAGAAACTTCCATGCACTGATGAGAAGAATGTGTATTCTGTATCCATAGGATGAAATGTTCTGTAGATATCCATTAGGTCTATTTGGTCTATTGACCTATTGTCTTTTGTTTTCTTGCTGATTTTCTGTCTGGTTCATGCTGAAACTGGAGTACTGAAGTCCTCCATTACTATTGTATTGTAGTCTGTGTCTCCTTTTAGATCTCTTAACATTGCTTTTAAATAGCCAAGTGACCTGTCATTAGGTGCATATATGTTATAATAGTCACATTTTTTTTCTTTTTTTTTAAGTCTGACTGTAAAATTTCCAGAGATTTGTCTTCTAAATTGGATATTCTTTCTTCTGCCTCACTGAATCTGTTCTTAAGGCTTTCCACCATATTTTTATTTGTTTTACTGAATTCTCCCTTCCCAATATTTTGTCTTGATTTCTCTTTAAAATCTTAATTTTGTGGGAACGTTTTTCATTCATGTCATGTATGTATTTCTTTAGTTCATTTGCTTTTGATTACTTCTAAATAATCCTATAATCATTTTTTGAGTTCTCTTTTTGGCATTTCTCCTTCTCTTCATCTTCATGTTCTAATATTGGAATGTTGTTTTCTTTTGGGGGTGTCATGTTGTCCTCCTTATTCATATTGTTTCAGTTGCTGTGCTTATTATTAGGCAAATGTGGTGATATTTGTTGTTGTTGTTTTCCCTGTGACAGCTTTAATCTTTGAACTATGCCTCTGTGGCTTAGTGGAATGTCCACTCTTTCAGTGAATACCTGGAAGCATGTGCTGGGTGTGGTCAGGGAGCTCTACTCAGTGCTCCAGGGTTAAGTGAGTATCTAATGTGACACCCAAGTTGGGCATGCAAATTTTTTTTTTTTTTTATCAGAGGGGAGCTTTGTTCAGCTCTGTTGGCATAGTCTCAAGCTCACCTCCATTCCTCAAATAAGACAAATGCCTGAGTGCTAGCCCCAGTGGGTACAATTTTCATCCAGGTTTCCACAAGAACCACACAAAAGATCTGTGCAGTCTTTGGTGTGAACACATGTCTTGCAGCAATGACCCTCACATGGGAATCAGGGAGCCCCGAGTATGTGGAGCATACTGCCCCGAGTATGTGGAGTGACTGCCCAAAGTCCCAGCCAGACCCTCTATCTCCCATATAGCCAGAATACACTATCTCTCACAGGCTCCAAACTGGACTTCCACTAGGCTCTAAAAGCTGCTTTACTGCCAGTGGCTTAGGCTGCTGCAGTCTCACCTCACTCCAAAACTGGTGCTGAGGCTCTAGGCTGCTGGGGTCCTGAGTTCTGCATATTCACACCCTCCATGTAGGTCCACAGTGTCTCTCTAATTTGCATGGAACTTCCTCTGCCATTTTCTATCTCTTCCCTAAGACTGTGCTCTCTCCACTTTTTTAAGCTTACCTTTCCATAGACTAGAGCGGCAAGCTCCATCTCTATTCCACCATCTTGACTCAGACATCTTCTCCTCTTTACTACTTTCTGGTTAGTAATCAGAGGCAAAAAAGATAGGGCTTATACAACCTCTTGTGTGATTTCATTTTTTTCTGTATGCGATACCTACAAAACCCACCACACACATATGCTGCTAATATAAACTATATGCTCACATGAGTTTTTAATCTTAAATCACATTCAGTCACTTAAGTTGTCATTTTAGACTAAAGTTATGGAAGATCATAAGGAAAATGAACATTCTTTAAAAATGATTTAATTATATATTTGAAAGAATTACAGAGAGAGTGGGAGAGACAGAGATAGAAATCTTCCATATTCTGGTTTATTTCCCTAAATGTCCACCATGACCAGGGCTCGGCCAGGCAGAAGTCAGGAGCTGGGAGCTTCTTCTGGGTCTCCTAAATGGGTGACAGGGTCCCAAACATCTGGGCCATCTTCTGCTGCCTTCCCATACCCATTAGCACAGAGCTGGATTGGAAGTGAAGCATCTGGGATTCAAATCAGTGCCCATATGGGCTACCTGTGCTGCCAACATGGGTTAATGCACTATATCACAACACTGGCTTCAGTGAACACTTCTTGAGTATTTTAGTTACTGAGTCTACCATTTCTGAGCAAAATAAATAGACACAATTAATTTATATAAGGTTTATAATAATTTCCTTGTTTGCCTTATAACTAATTCCTCCAAAAGAAATGTTACTGTAAGAAAACATTAGAAAATGGTAATGTTATAGTTACTGAAGTGGTACACATATTTTGTTGATGTTGAGAGAAAATGAAAACCCTGGCCTTGGGAGCACATATCTTAGATGCTGAGAGGTAGAGAAGAGTGGAAAACATCAATGTTTCTGACTTTCAGAATTTCTGTTGGCGATTAATTTACTCATAAACAATGATAATCAACTGAATATTCTTTCTATAATCCTCCACAGGAAGGTTCTAACCAAAATATTTCAGATTTATTTATTAATCTGAAATGAAGAGTTTCTTAGAGGGAGAGACAGGCAGAGAGAGTGAGAGAGAGAGAGAGAGAGAGAGAATCTTTCATCTTGTGTTATACTCCTCAGATGGCTAAAATATCCACAGCTGAGCTAGACTGAAGTGAGGAGCTTGGATCTCAGTCTGAGTTTCTCACTTGGATTGCTGAGATGCTGGGATCTAAGTAGTTGGGCCGTCTTCCGTTGCTTTCCCAGAGACATTAGCTGGGAGTTTGATCAGAAGTGGAGTAGCCAGGGCTCAAGCTGATGCTCATGCGGGATGCCCAACATTGCAAGTGACAGCATAACCTGCAGCACAATGCAGGTCCCATGACCAAAATTTCATCATCAATTTTCTTTAACCTTAAGAAATGGTCTCTCATAAATAGAGAGGAGTGACTCTAACTACTGCTTCTATCACATCAGATACTTCTCATCACTTCAAGATATCCTTCCTACTTCCTTTCTCATATACTTAGTGTTTTCATGGTGTAAATTCAAGGGGCAAGTTTTACGGATTGTTATAACTACCCTGACGTGATCACAGGACTTCAGAAGTGACTCTAAAAAATAAAATGGCTCTTCTTGGAAGACTACAACAAAACACAGAGCCACAATTAAAAGAAGCCTTACCAAAACAACACAATACAGACCCTTGTGAATTACACCTCAATTTAAAAAAAGTAGCCCCAAAATAAGCAGCTCTGAAAAAAAAAGAGAGAAAAAAATATATAACTTAAAATACATTGAAAAACCAATGTGAAGATAGGTTCAAAAGATAAGAGATACATTTAATATGACTACCTAGAATTAGGCTTACAATGTATTCTACTATTTCAAGTTTACCACTAGTTACTAAACATCAATTTACAGATATCATGTTCTTTGTTCCTTGATCAAAAGGGAAAAATTCTAGCTTTAATTCTACAGAGGGAAAAGGTCAGAGGCCAGGGGAAAAGACTACAAAATAAGTTCCATGCAAATAACACATTTGTCAAAACGGAAGAACTCCCAACTGGATCACGAAAGTTCATCGTTACTGATTCACTTTTCACTGAAACCATCGTTCATGATAAATACAAATACATGGATTAGGGCTCAGAACCTAATATAGGCCTGCCAAGTCCTTGTTTTCTGGAAGAAAGGCCTCAGGTCCCAGTCGATTTCCAGGAACAATGTTTTTTAAAGATTTAATAATGGGTTTTCTTCCTATTTTTGTTTTTAGCCTTCTAGTCTTATAGACTAGATCAGAAATTAGTTTGATTCCCTAGTAGGCAAATGTTTTACCTGCAGTATGAAAAAAAAAAATCACAACATCTCTTTTCCAAACTGATGCCCAATCTCTAATTTGTGCTTAAAATATTTTTCTATAAAAGTAAAAAGCTAACGTAGGTAAAATGCGCCCGTGAGCATTATAACTAGTTGTTAGATTTAACTAGCTTTATAACTTAAATCTCAAAACATAAATATTTGCAGCTTGATCTTCTGCTGACAATGATTGTCGGAGCCTAGACTTCAACATTTACAAACCTTCATTCACACACACAAAACACACACCATTTACCATACAACTTACTCCTGTGTCTTAAGAGAATCTTGTTTCTTACATCTTTGGCCTCCCGATCAATGCCAAGTTCAAACAAGTTTTACCTCAAACGCCACTCTCAGATTTTTGACCCAGTTTCCCACTCACACATCACTGCTTGTCCTAACTGTTCCTGTGTACTGACAAAACGCGACACCTGCCTCAGGAAGGCCGGGAGCGCTGCGCTGCCCTGGAGGCCTCCCCTGTAGACGGCATGCCCACAGGGACAGAACACCCACGAGGTCTGTGG
Organism: Lepus europaeus; assembly: GCF_033115175.1. Classification (NCBI taxonomy): domain Eukaryota; kingdom Metazoa; phylum Chordata; class Mammalia; order Lagomorpha; family Leporidae; genus Lepus; species Lepus europaeus. The sequence continues at coordinate 47,410,839 of NC_084832.1, read as the reverse complement.
AGATCCCTGAGGAGCGTGGACCATACTCAAGTCACACCGCGTCTGTGGGACGCTGAGCTGGGCTGCAGCACTCACGCCGCCTCTCACGGCGTAGCTTCATCACTCCAACACCTACGGCCCTGGAATCTCCCAAGTGATGTTCTGTAGAACCTGAGTGTTGATACAAATTGAAACCCAAGTAGACCTCATCACTTGCCACCCATGGAAGGAATGCCCTGCCTGTAGTATACCGTCATCTCTGGACTGAACAGCTGGGAAGAAACGGAATTTTCTTCTTTTGCATAAATCAGAAAAGCTTAGTGTGCTGGGCTTCCTCATTAGCCTCGGCAGATTAAGTGAGCTGATAGTATTAATTCAGACTTAAGGGATTATCTGAATCTGGGTTTATGTAGGTTCACAGTCTACATGCAGTAGTACCTACATCAGAGCTCTTCCAGCTCCACATGTGTACATAGGCTCCCACCGTCCCCTTCCTCATTTCTTACAGAACTTTGTTAAACTGGCATTGAAACATTACAGCAATGTTTTATTGCAGCGATTTTTATAAACTTTTACAGTGCAATACGTGTTACTTTTCTGAGGCAAACCAAAGGTAAATTTCTCAAGGTTTTTGCTGCCTTCTTGTGCAGCATTTGATGGAAGATCTTTTATACATTTATAATAGGTAAAAATAAACCAGGCTGCAAATCCTTTTTTTAAAAATCTTAAACCATGTACCAGGTTTTTGGTAAAAATTGTAGGATAAGTTAAATTTAAATTGTGTTCTATTAACCAATATGAGTGTATTTCTGCAAGCATAGTTATGTTGAAATAAAGTTTAAAAAAGCAAAAAAAAAAAAAATAACTACCCTGACGTGATCAATCCCTCTATAAACAAAAGGTAGTAGTGGGAGTTCTGATACAATGGGTTAGGATGCTATTTTGAACACCTGCATTCCAAGTCTGAGTGTTGGTTCATGTCCCAGCCACATTGCCTCTGATTAAGCTTCCTGCCAATGCACTTTGAGAAGGCTTTGTATGATGGCTTAAATGCTTAGGTACCTCCTACACATGTAGAAGACTGGATGGAGTTACATGCTTTGCACTTCAGCCTGGATCAGCCCCAGATTTGGAACTATTTGTAGGGAGGAAATGATGATATTCCTCTCTCTCCCTCTCTCCCTCTCTCCCTCATTCCCTCTCTCTCTCCCTCTCTCTCCCCTCCCTCTTTCTCTCTTCCTCTGAGTGTGTGTGTGTCAATTATGCTTTATAAAATAAAAATAAATAAATCTTAAAATAATACTAGTCTCGTTTATTCTATTGAATTGGCAACCTCATAATCTACAAGTCATATAGAAGACCACATTTACAACACTGTCAACGTATACCCCTTAGGAAGTGTAGGTATGACAATTGTGACCATCCTTTATATAGTCACCATGTGGTCTTTGAACTGCACTTCTCATATAGAAGCAGCTATAAGTAATAATTTACTTACTTCCTAAAGCTATGGTGGCTTAAACCTAGAAGTAATAATAAGAGACTTACAGAAATTAAGGAAACAGTACCAGCAGACCACGGAGCCCTTAGTGGAGTGGAATGATTTCTCCCAAATGAGTCTAAACTTGGTTCCTTGGTGAAATTCCATTTGAGAATGATTCTACTGCTCATAGTCCACATTGAATACTGTAATAGAGTTGGTTCCAGCCTCTATTGGTCTACTATTGGAGTACCTTATAAGAGAAAATCCAAATGAAGCCGATATGATGAAGAAACAAGAGGTGTACATATTTTGTTTTGAACTATCTTTACTTTCATATTTACATGCTGTTTTCTTCAGAACAAATGGCATGTTTTCTTACTGTCTGTTATAAAATATTCAGCATCTTTATTTTCATAGTTGTTTTTTTTTTTTTGCTGTAATATAAGAAAATGTGTGCACAGTACCTCTCTGGGCCTATTAGGGTCATCCTCCTGGGAGCTTTAGTATTCCTGAACTGAATTAAACAGGCTCATTCTCACTCTTCTTGCTGTGCCATCAGCAATAACGTCATTTACTTCTGACTGAGGAGTCTCATCTATTCAATTAGCATCCATGATATTATGTAAAGTGAGTATGTTGGCTTGAAAGTAGATAAAAATTCAGTGACCTTCTTATTTTTTTTCCTTACCTTCCAGCACTTTTTCTCTAAGAACTTAGCACATTTTAACATAAACAATATTTTGGTTCTTTATTTGATTTTCTCCTCAAAATATATTGAAGTAGAGATTTTTGTATGATTCACTGTTCTAATTTTAGTTCTTTTAAAAGTTCCTGGAATATAGTAAATGATGTTTAAATATATATTCAATGACTGTGTGAACTCCATGCCCAAGAAATAATCTCCACAATAGCTAGAATATATATTTTAAAATGAGGCAACTACAACATACAATACTCTGAAATATATGAAAATAGACTCAATGTAAACAATGTGTAGTTTGAAAAATCTTTGTTTCTGGGGCCGACTTTATAGTGCATAGGGATAAAACCATTGCCTTTGTGCTGTTATCCAATGAGAGCACTTGTTCCAATCCCAGCTGCTCTACTTCTGATCCACTTCCCTACAAATGTACGTAGGAAAGCAGCAAGAATATAACCCAAATACTTGGGCTCCTGCTATCCATGTGAAAGATCTGGGGTTCCAGGCTCCTGGTGCGTACTAGCCCTGTCCCAGCTGTTGCAGCAAACTGGGGAGTCAACAAGCAGATGGAACATTCATGCTCTCTTTCTGTTTCTCCTTCTCTCTCTAACTCAGACTTTCAAACAGATAAATATTTAAATAATTATAATATTAATATATTTCCAGAGGGCTGGCATTGCGGCATAGCTGGTAAAGCTGATGCCTGCAATACTGGCATCCCAAATAGGTGCAGGTTCATGTCCTGGCTGCTCCATTTCCAACTCAACTTCCTGCTAATGGAATGGGGAAAGCAGTGGAAGATGGCCTGAGTGTTTGGGCACCTGCCACCCAAGTGGGAGACCTGGATGAAGCTCATGGTTCCTGGCTTTGGCCTTTCTCAGCACTAGATGTTGCAGTCATCTGGGGAGTGAGCCAGTAGATGGAAGATCATTATCTCTCTCTCTTTCTCTCTCTCTCTCTCTTCCTCCACACCCAAACTCCTGTAACTCTGACTTTCAAATAAATAAATAAATCTTTTTAAAAAAATATTTGGCTGGCGCCATGGCTCAATAGGCTAATCCTCCACCTGTCGCGCCGGCATCCCGGGTTCTAGTCCCGGTCGGGGTGCCAGATTCTGTCCCGGTCGCTCCTCTTCCAGTCCAGCTCTCTGCTGTGGCCCAGGAAGGCAGTGGAAGATGGCCCAAGTGTTTGGGCCCTGCACCCGCATGGGAGACCAGGGGAAGCCCCTGGCTCCTGGCTTCAGATCGGCGCAGCATGCCCGTGTAGTGGCCATTTGGGGGGTGAACCAATGGAAGGAAGACCTTTCTCTCTGTCTCTCTCTCTCTCGCTGTCCACTCTACCTGCAAAAAAAAAAAAAAATATTTAAAATTATTTTATGGTAATTCAATGAGGATAAAAAATGAATAATGCATTTTTAAGACTGAAAAAATTAATTAGAAAATAAATGTGGAAGTCATATCTTATAAAGGTTAAAAGACGGGAGAGAAAGTAGAGCTATTGGCCAATATCAGATAAAAAATGGTGACTTTACAAATAAACAACAAAATCCAGAATACCTAGAAGGGTACTATTCCAAAGAAGAGATGAATGTTGAGGAAAAAAAAAAAACAAAAAAAAAAACCTTGCACATTTTCAAAAGAAAATTTTGATACAATCTGATACCACACTGTGGTTGTATATTGGAAAATAAATCTAATGTCTATTTACTACATACACCACAATCAGAATTCTCAGTCATAATCCTGCCTTAATGAAGTTTTCATTTTCCAACTTGCACTTACCTTATGATTCAGGAAAAAAAAAAGATACTGTACAGATTGATCCCGGAAACTTGGTAGAAGGAAATATTTGTCCATTCAGAGTGATACAAATGTTTTCAGCAGACTCTGCTACACTGCTCCATAAGATTTTATGAGACATCAATACATTAATTTCAGGACAAGAAACCCAAATATTTGTGGATTATCATAGATTTTAGCTACATTTGAGAAGAAAATTCATTTTGTTTTACAAATAAAGTAAAATCACATTTAAGTATTTATTATTTCAAGAGACATGGACATTGGTTTTAATCCTTCATTACTAAAAGATTAGTAAAAAACATTAACCAAGCATGGTGAAGAGAAAATGTTTAGTTTTTTGTTTGTAATTTGTTACTTTTGCTCAGGATAGGGCTGGAAAAATGCCACACCCTACGAGTCTGAGCTCAAAAACATTCTTCCATGGGAGAGAAGCATGACATTATGAGTCAGTCTACTCATTGTCACTGCTTTCTCCAATATCTTTCTCTGCTGTAAAGTATATAGACATGATTATTGACAATATTTAAAAATAATCATAAAATGTATTATTTGTTGCAACATCAATTTAATTTGTAGCTTGCTAGGGAAAATGAAAACAAATAAAACCTTATTTTTAATTTCCTAACAGATTCCCTAATCAGACTGAAACCTCACTGTATTCTTAATTATTTTTCATAGTTTACATAACTGATTTACTGTCTGATGCAGAAAGTAAGACACACACAAAGTCTTCACTATGCTAAGGTCAGGTAATCAATTTCCTATCCCAAAAGACAAAACTAATAGTACAGAGGATTAGCACTAAATACAAGCAGCTGCTTGTGTAATACTGGAGCTTTTCTAGGGAATCCTGCAATAATGGAGTAGGTAGGAAATTGAATCCTATATATCTCTATGTTTGAATTTTGTGAAATCCACACAGGTGCTTTTTAACTACAGATGAAATGAGGATTAATTTTGCTTTGATTCAAGTAATTGCTATTAAGCAGAAATGTATTTAGAGCAAAATATGCTGTGACTGCGGATAAAAGATTATTTCTTTTGTTCTGAAAGCCACTTAAGATTTTATCATTCACAAATTTAACTTTACCTTTTATAGATTGAAGAATTTCAAGAGTTTACCTGATATAAACCTGTAAATGCAAGCATTAATTTTAAACTCACTATCTAAATATGATCATCAAAAGCCAACAGGTTTTTATAGCATAGTAATTTTATAGAGTTGATAATAATCCATTTATTCTTTTGTTCTATATTCCATAAAGACTGATTAAATATAACCAATTCTTAAAATTAATTAATGTTATAGATCAGTTTCATTTCATAAGAAAACACACAAGCAATTTTATTTTTCTCTAAGGGTTTCATTTTAAAATCTATTGATGCAATGTAACTTATTAATATTTCAAATCTTCCTTAGTTTTAATTTAAGAATGATACATGAAAGCAAATTATATGTCTTTCCATGGAGTATAAACAAAGGAGTCACTAATCATAACAAGGGAATTGTTTTCTTAGCATATTCATCCAATTAATTTGACACCTTAGCAATATTATCACAATTGAGTATTTCATTTAAAGTATTATTTCTCTTAGTCTTCATCACTACTACTATTACTATGGGAAGTTATTGAATTGTCTGTACTGTAGAAAAGCTAGAGTATCACAATTATACAAAAATCATTCTATGGAGACAAATTACGGGGTTGGCTTTAGAACTAAGAATGATATAAGGGAGATGTGTTAGAGACATGTATCAATGAGTACTTTAACAATCTGTCCTATATTTTACATTCCTTTGCCCACTCTATTACTAGGAAAATGTTTTTATTTATATATGTTTTAAAAAAAAACCTAACATAAACTATAAATAAAAAAAAAAACATCTAGAAAGGTTTGATGTTCTGGCTCAGCAGGTTAAGCTGCAACCTGCAATGCCGGCACCCTGTATGAGCATTCCAGAGTGAAACAACAGAATGAAATTCTGTCTTTTTTTTCTCTCTCTCTCACTCCGTCTCTTGCTCTCTGTAACTTTGCCTTTCAAATAATTTTTTTTCAAAAAAATCTACATGAGTCAGCACTGAGTCCTACAGACTTCTATGTCTATATCCTATAAAAGCATCAAATCCGTGTTCTTTTTCCTCTACTTCCAATCCAACTTCATGCTATTGTGCCTGGAAGTCAGCAGATGATGGATGGGTGACCAGGATGGTTCCTTGCTTTAATCTGTTCTAGTCTTCAACCATTGCAGCCATTTGGGGAGTGAAGCAATGGATAGAAGGGACATATCTTACTGTATGTCTCTACCTCAATGTCACTCTGCTTTGCAAATGAAATTAATTAATTAGTTAATATCTGGAGAAGGTAGCATTTTGATGCAGTAAATGAACTCACTTCCTAAGATACTGGCATCCTGTGCAATGTAATACTTTATCCTTTTTAGTATTTGTTGTTGTTTTTGTTGTTGTTGTTCTAGTACTAGTGGTTGGCCTCTGTAATTAACACACAATTATTCTTAGGTGTTTAAATTTTAACTGAAAAGTGATCTCTGTTAAATTTAAGAGTGGAAAAAGAGAGGGAGGAGATGTACAATTTGGGACATGCACAATCAGACTTGCCCCAAATGATGGAGTTAGAAATGTGCCAGGGGATTACAATATAATCCCATCAAAGTGGCATGTACCAATGCCATCTCACTAGTCCAAGTGATTAATTTCAGTTCACAATCAATGGCTCTGATAGGTCTAAGAGTAAAAGGGATCACACAAACAAGACGAGTGTCTGCTAATACTAATTGATAGAATCAAAAAGGGAGAGAACAATCCAACATGGGAAGCAGGATACACAGCAGACTCATAGAATGGCAGACGTCCTTAACAACACTCTGGCCTCAGAATCAGCCCTTAAGGCATTCAGATCTGGCTGAAGAGCCCATGAGAGTATTGTAGGCATGGAAAGCCAAGATACCATGGAAAAGAAAAAAAAAAAAAAAGAAGAAGACCTAAATGAAAGATCTCTGGGAGTGAGATCCCAGTGGAAAGAACGGGGCCATCAAAGAAGGAGGTACCTTTCTCTGAAGGGAGGAGAGAACTTCCACTTTGACTATGACCCTATTGGAATAAGATCAAAGTCAGCAAACTCTAAAGGCTTCCATAGCCTTGGCAACTCATGACTAGAGCCTAGGGAGATTACTGACGCCATGAACAGGAGTGTCAAATTGTTAAGTCAGCAACAGGAGTCACTGTGTGCTTACATCTCATGTGGGATCTGTCCTTAATGTGTTGTCCAATGTGAAGTGATGCTATAACTAGTACTGAAACAGTATTTTTACACTTTGTGTTTCTTCGTGGGTACAAACTGATGAGATCTTTACTAATTATATACTGAATTGATCTTCTGTATATAAAGAGAATTGGAAATGAAAAAAAAAAAAACCCTGGTGTTAATTGGAACTTGCATAGAAAATTAATTAATTTAAAAAATATTATGTAGGATCTCTGTCTTTAATGTGCTGTACACTGTTATTTAATGCTATAACTAGTACTCCAACAGTATATTTTTTTTTCACTTTGTGTTGCTATATGGGGACAAACTGTTGAAATCATTACCTAATATATACTAAACTGATCTTCTGTATATAAAGAGAATTGAAAATGAATCATGATGTGATTGGAGGGGGAGAGGGAGCGGGAAATGGGAGGGTTGTGGGTGGGAAGGAAGTTTTGGGAGGGGAAGCCATTGTAACCCATAAGCTGTATTTTGGAAATTTATATTCATTAAACAAAAGTTTAATAAAAAAAAAGATACTGGCATCCTATATTGGCACCCATAGGAGTCCTGGCTGCTCCACTTCCAATCTAGCTCCCTGCTAGTGGCCTAGGAAAAAAAGCAGCAGAAGATGACCCAAGTCCATGGGTCCCTGAACTCACACAGGAGAACTGAATGAAGCTCCTGGCTCCAGCATTTGGCCTGACCCAGGCCTGACTTTTGTAACCATTTGGAGAATATACTAATGGATGGAAGATCTATCTATCTATCTATCTATCTATCTATCTATCTATCTATCTCTATCTATTTTTCTATCTCTCTATATAGCTGTCACTCTATGACTCTACCTTTCTAATAAAATAAATAAATTTTTAACAAATAAGATAAAATAAATCAAAAATTCTCTCTCAAATCATATTTTCTTTTTTTTTTGACAGGCAGAGTGGACAGTGAGAGAGAGAGACAGAGAGAAAGGTCTTCCTTTTACCGTTGGTTCACCCTCCAATGGCCGCTGAGGTTGGTGCGCTGTGGCCGGTGCACCGCGCTGATCCGATGGCAGGAGCCAGGGGCTTATCCTGGTCTCCCATGGGGTGCAGGACCCAAGCACTTGGGCCATCCTCCACTGCACTCCCTGGCCACAGCAGAGAGCTGGCCTGGAAGAGGGGCAACCGGGACAGGATCCGGCGCCCCGACCGGGACTAGAACCTGGTGTGCCGGCGCCGCAAGGCAGAGGATTAGCCTAGGGAGCCACGGCACTGGCCCAAATCATATTTTCTATATGTAAATATATATATCCGTCTATGCAACTACATTCTTTTTTTATGTTGAACTTCCTTTTTTTTATTTGTTTGACAAATAGAGTTAGACAGTGAGAGAGAGAAAGAGACAGAGAAGAAGATCTTCCTTCCATTTGTTCACTCCCCAAATGGCTCCAATGGCCGGCACTGCGCCGATCCAAAGCCAGGAGTGAGGTGCTTCCTCCCGGTCTCTTATGCATGTGCAGGAGCCCAAGCACTTGGGCCATCCTTCACTGCCCTCTTGGGCCACAGCAAAGAGCTGGACTGGAAGAGGAGCAACAGGGACTAGAACCTAGCACCCATATGGGATGCTGGCGCCGCAGGCTGAGGATCAACAAAGTGAGCCATGGCACTGGCCCCAGAACTTCCTTTTTTACATTTTAAGTTATACCAGTTTCATGTATTTCATACGTACAGATTCTTAACAATTCCAATTGTAAATATAATTTTTAGCAATCATAAGAACTGACACATAAGATTGACTCCTCACTTTTGCCACGTCCCCTCTCCACACTACACTAAGAACCAGTTTAGTTAATAAATTTAGTCTCCTTGTGTTTAGTCTCTTGTGCCCATCCAGTTCAATAATACATTTTATTTCATTCTAAATATATTTATTCTTCCCAAAATCTAGAGTTATATTTGATATGATCGTATCTACAAATTCCTTACTTTGATTTTAAAATACAAATGTTTTGTAGACACAGGACTTCTAAATGAATATCCCATACTTCCAACTTTCCCATACCCTCCACTTCACCATCCCATGGTAGCCATCATCATTTTGAATCACCTGAAGCCTTTAACACTTCTTCCTTGTTCCACTCTCAATTCCAAAACCAACCCTCTATTTTTTTCTCCATAGATTGATTTTTGTGTAATCATAACACTCTAGCTTTTCTATAATACAGACAACCCAATAACTTCCTACAGTAATGGTAAAATTGTAATTAAAATAGTACACAAAGTCTATGTTTTTCTTTTATTGTTATATCACTTCATATTCTTACTTTCAATGTTAGTCCCCTTTCCTTCCATTTTCCTTTTTGTATATGAATTTTACTTGCTTTGAACAGTTTTTCTCTTTTAGTTCCTTGAACACTAATAAGTATCCATCACACCAAAGTAAACACTGTTCTTTTTCCTGGGAAAGCCCTTTCTCTGTTCTCTGTCTGCTAATTCCTTTCATTTTGTAATTAGATCTACTCCTCAAATCCCAGTTAGATATTTCTGTTACATTCACTTACACTTATTGTTTTCCTTAAATTAATGGGTCTACCTCTCTCTCTCTCTCTCTCTCTCTCTCTCTCTCTACCTACCTACCTATCATATTTCTATATACTCTATAAATCCACCCATCTAGATAGATATGCTTTGCTCATAGTCATTTTTCCAGATTCCCCATTAATGTTAAGAATAATGCATGTCATCAGTTGGGCATTGCAGCATAGTGTGTTAAGCCACAGCCTGAAATGCTGGCATCCCATATCAGAGCATTGGATCAAGTCTTGGTTGCTTCTCTTCCTTTCCAGTCCCCTGCAGTGGAAGATGACTGGAGTATTTGTGCCCCTGCCACCCTGGATGGAGTTTCAGGTTCCTGACTTGTTGTGGCCATTTGGTAGGTGAACCAGCAGATAGGATATCTCTCCCACCATCCATCTCTCAGTCTATCACATTGCATTCAAATACATAAATAAAATATTTTAAGACATATTTGTTATTTTTATAGTAATATATCCATATTTCAAGGGAGTGCACTCCCTTGACCTGCATCCTCTGGTCTGCTTTAACACAAACCAGGAGGAAAAGAAAGCTCGGCATCAGAAGCAATGGGTGGCAGGCCTATTAATGGCTGATCTGTACAGTGATCTGCCCTCAAGGAGACCCAACAGGCCAGTGCACGGCAGTGGCTTTCAATGTGGTAAGCCTGGGCTTCAGCAGAAGTCAGCTTGTGAAGAGCCCTGGCAGCTCTGCCAAGAGTTGGATCACTGGAAATGGACCTGCCCTGGAGTCGAAGGATGCCCAGGTCAGAGCCACAGATCTTATTGGCTCTAAGCTGAAAAGCCCTTCACTCAGCCCAACTTCCAAAGTGACCACTGCAGCTGAGGGGATGGCCAAGTAGGGTCAGCAACATTGCAGGCAGAACTGTAAATTTCTTGTTAGAGATGCCCCCTGCCTTTACCTGGCCAGCTCTCCTCCCAGGCCAGCCAAGTAATGAAAGTCAACAGAGTGCCTTCCCCTAGGAGGTTCACACCCCCCTTAGGATATACCCCATGTGAAGAGATAGATAGGTCTGGGCCTCTGAATTTACAAGGCCTAAAGCCCACCAGATTATTATCAAGCCCCTTCTATCAGGTTCTATTTGCCTCTCAATCAGAAAAATTACTTGTAGCTTAGACAGCACCTTTCTTAGCTCCTCTAATAATGACTCTGTCCTTTGTTCTAGACCCTGTCTAGCACACTTGGGCCTCATTCCTTTGTAATCATAACCTCTACTCTACCACCAATGGCTCTACTCCCAACCTGTGTGTACTGATGGTCCTCTTCCCCACTTAATGCTGTATAATTCTTCAAACGTGGTAAATGCCACATTTAGGATCATTGGTTACTATCCTCACTCTGTCTTTTATGACCTTGTCTAAATATGATCAGAGTCGGGGAACTTGGAAGGCTTCCATAGCCTTGGAAACTCATGACAACAGCCTAGGATGGTTACTGGCGCCATAAACTAGAGTGTCAATTTGTTGGGTCAACAACAGGAGCCACTGTGCACTTGCTCCTCATGTGGGATCTCTGTCCTTAATGTGCTGTCCATTGTGATTTAATGCTATAACTAGTACTCAAACAGTATGTTTCACTTTGTGTTTCTATGTGGGTGCAAACTGTTGAACTCTTTATACTAAATTGATCTTCTGTATATAAAGAGAATTGAAAATGAATCTTGATGCAAATGGAAGGGGAGAGGGAGCGGGAGAGGGGAGGGTTGTGGGTGGGAGGGAAGTTATGGGAGGGGGAAACCATTGTAATCCATAAGCTGTACACTGGAAATTTATATTCATTAAATAAAATTTTAAATATATATATATATATATATCCATATTTCACATATTATGTCATTATACTTATTTATGATGTATTGAAAGTCAAAATTACAGCGGTGGTGGGGGGAAGAAAGAGAAAGAGAGAGAGTTACCATCTTACTCCAATTATATTAACTATTATCAAAAAGGAAATAGATCACAAATGCCTGCAAGGATGTGGGAAAAAGGGAATGCCTGACCACTGTTTTTTGGTATGTAAATTCATACAACTATTGTGGAAAACAGTATGGAAGTACCTTCAAATGAAATACTGAACCACCATGTAATCCAGTAATATCAGTTTAGAATATATACCCAAGGGAAATAAAATCCAGTCTGTAAAGACACATCTGCACTCAAACATTAAAGAAGCAACATTCATGAGAGTCAGGAAAAGTCAATTAAGATAGGAATAAAAATTATAGTACATATGCACAATTGAATGCTATTCAACTTTAAAATTAATTAAATTCTGTCACTTGTTACAGTAAAGAAAGAACTTGTGATCAATTTAAGTGAAATAATCCAAACACAGAAAGACATGTAACATGAGCTCAGTAAAACATGAAATTTAGAATTGACCTCATAGAAGTTGCAGTTGTAATGTAGGTTACCAGCAGTTGGGGAAAAGAGTGTGGCAGAAGGAATGTGGAAAATTTGATTAACAGGTAGTAGGTTATAGTTAGATAGTAGTAGTTAGTTCTGGGGTTCTTTAGTAGAGGGGTGAGTGTAGTCATTATATATTTTTCTAAAAATATTCAAAAAGGGTTTTGAATGTTTGCACTATAAAGAACTAACACATATTTGAGTAGATAGATGTGTTTATCCTGACTGAACATTACACATGTATACACATATTGAAATGTTACATGGTACCACATGAATAGGGACAGTTTATACATTACTTAAAAAATCTTAAAATAGTTTTTTAAGAAGATTGAAGTGAAAACTACCCTGATTTTATCACTATAGCATATAACATATTGAATGTTACTGTATCCCATAGATATGTACAGTTAAAATAACAAACACATTTAAAACTGAAAATGTTAATGATCCTCCACTCTGACAGTAAGATGTTTTTATTCTATTAAAGTGTAGTTTATACACATTCTAATAAATGTTTACTGATTCAATCATCATTGATAACAAATAGGTTCTAAGTACCCAGTAACCTATTCGAAAGCATTTACAGTGCTCAGCAAGTCAGCAGGAGACTTTGAAGATGTTTTGCCTCTCTGGTTGGAGCATCCACTTCTGCAAAAGTTGATAGCAGAGATGATCAAATATGCATTATTACACATCAGGAATGCAAATAGGAGCACTCATGTACTATGTTTATGACATCAATCCCTGGGGAAAAAAAGGAAGAAAAAACAAACTGTAACATTTAATAATAAAGTATGATTTATTATCATGTTGCTTTTAACATGCTCTTAGTATACAAATTTTCACTAATTTTAATCAGCAAATATTTCCTGAGAATCTATTAGATATAGAACCATGATTTATAAGTTACAAGTATAAACCTTGGTTTCATGGAGTTTAAACCTGGAAGTGACCTGCAGAGTTACACAGAAGTACAAGATACATAAATTGACTGTTCTGAGACAGATTGCAGCACATTTAACAAGGGACAGAAAGGAAGAATATTAAAATTTCCCTGGTAACCTTGCAAAAGTAGAAAAATTAGTTGTTAAAATGAGTTTGAAGAATAAGATGTTAGATAAATAAAAATGTATGCTAAGGAATTCTCAGAAGTGTAGGAGTATGGACACATGTGTGATAACTTAAAATTGTAACTGGTAAATCATCTAACATAGCTATAATTTGAACATATAAAATTGCTACTGAATGGTAAAGATTGATCTTAAACTTCAATTCATAGCAAAGATTTTGGGCTTTATTTTAGAAGAAATGAGAAATTGTTGAGTGCTTTAAACAGTAGACATTTATAATTTTATTCATATTTTAAAGGTGTGACTTTTTACAAACTTCATACTATTGCATGAGAAAATAGACTTATACACCTACAATGCATTGGTTTCACTTTTCTTCATTACTCAAATTTAGCCAACATGGGGAAATGGCTAGCTTGTTCATTTAAGGAATCCAGCATTGACGAGATGCTGTGTCATATGTTAGGTTATAGAACTTAAACCAAAGGTTTGCATATATGTTTCATAGATAGAATGTATAGAAATCAAGAGAAGAAAGTAGGAGAATCTCACACAATATGAAAGCTATCAATTAACTAAAGCAAATTTTGCTTTTAGTCCTACAACTTAAAAGTTCTAATACCTATGTGATGAAAGTTTCTGTGAAAGTAACAGGTCATATATTTGATTAATTAGAAACCCAGATTGTTATCTAGTTAACAGCCATGACTGGTTATATAATAAATTATAAAAAAATTATTGGAGTCAATATTTTCATCTGAGCAAAGAAGTTGCAGATGTTCAAGTTTCAAAGAGCAGAGAATGATAGATATCACCCATTTGCTTGCCCAAGATCACTTCGCATCCTTATATTGCTGTGTCACAAACTGACCTGTTTAGTGTGTATTACTTGGCTCTGTTATTGTTTTACTTCCAATTGGTTTAAGCCAGTGTGCAACCTCTGAGGTCAAATAGGAACACAGAGGAAGGAAAGAGTGTGGTGCTCTTTTTAGTGCCTTCAGTTTCCTTGCTTCAGGTTCACTTTGTGCCAGCAGAGTAAAGGCCATAGCTACTGTCAGATGAGCTTCTCCAACTATCTCTCTTTTCTAATTTTTATCAACCACACTCTTTTCTTGCTTTGTTTTGACCATTCCTAGTACTGATTGCAGCTCTTTCTCCGTTCTACATCTCCTCCTGCTGTTACTATCTCTTGTGCTTTATATTAAGGTTCTTTCTCTACACTTGTTTACAAACATTCTGTGCTTTTAAGTGTGTCCTAAGAACTGACACTACTATTTATTCTCTTTATAACATTTTTAAATATATAAATATATATATATTTTTTTTCTTTTTAAAGAAAATATGGGATGGTATCATGGTTCAGAGGATTAAGCCACCACTTTTGACACCAGCATCTCATATCAGAAAATCAGTTCAAGTCCCACATGCTCTACTTCCAATTCAGCTCTTTGCTAATGTACCTGGGAAGAATGCTAATGATGGTCCATGCACTTGGACCCCTGCCACTCATGTGGAAGAGTAGGATGGTATTCCTGGTTCTGGTCCAGAACTATTTGAGTCATTTGGGAGTGAGCTAGTTGATGGAAGATTTTCTCACTCTTTCTCTCCCTTTCAAATGCATCTTTAGAAAAAAGGTTAACTTGAATCTCTAACTTGACCAAGTTATCACTTTTACTTGCTAAATTTCGTCAACTTTTTTGTTATGGCTGCCAGCAATTAATTAAGGGATTGGTAATCATTATAAAATCTCAATATATATAAAGACAATTCAAGTAGATTGTGCAAAAAATGGAATTAAAAGATGCTTGTTTTTGTGCACAAAGATTTTAATCCAAGCATAGCTTTTTCATAATACCAATTTATATTAATTTTTGAAGGTCTCTCATATGAAATGGATATTTTAAGTCATAAAATCCTACTGGGTCAAAGGCACAGAGAGTAAAAGACAAAATTAACAATTGGGATGACATCAAATTGAAAAGTTTCTATACTTCAAAAGAAACAGTCAGGAAAGTGAAGAGGCAACCAACAGAATGGGAAAAAATATTTGCAAATTATGCAACCGATAGGCCAGCGCAGCGGCTCCATAGGCTAGTCCTCCACCTTGCGGCGCCGGCACACCGGGTTCTAGTCCCAGTTGGGGCGCTGGTTCTGTCCCAGTTGCTCCTCTTCCAGGCCAGCTCTCTGCTGTGGCCAAGGAGTGCAGTGGAGGATGTCCCAAGTGCTTGGGCCCTGCACCCACATGGAGACCAGGAGGAAGCACCTGGCTCCTGCCTTCGGATCAGTGCTGTGCACCGGCCACAGCGGCTTTTGGGGGGTGAACCAACAGAAAAAGGAAGACCTTTCTCTCTGTCTCTCTCTCTCACTGTCCACTCTGCCTGTCAAAAAAAAAAATAAATAAAAATTAAAATTTTTAAAAAAAGACATTAAAAAAATTATGCAACCTACAAAGGATTAATAACCAGATTCTACAAGGAGATCAAGAAACTCCACAACAACAAAACAAACAACCCACTTAAGAGATGGGCCAAGGATCTAAACAGACATTTTTCAAAAGAGGAAATCCAAATGGCCAACAGACACCTGAAAACATGTTCAGGGTCACTAGCCATCAGGGAAATGCAAATCAAAACCACAATGAGGTTTCACCTCACCCCAGTTAGAATGGCTTACATACAGAAATTAACTAAGAACAGATGCTGGCGAGGATATGGGGAAAAGAGACACTAATCCACTGTTGGTGGGAATGCAAGCTGGTAAAGCGACTATGGAAGTCAGTTTGGAGATTGCTCAGAAACCTGGATATAGCCCTACCATATAACCCAGCCTTCCCACTCTTTGGAATTTACCCAAAGTAAATTAAATTGGCAAATAAAAGAGCTGTCTGCACCTCCATGTTTATTACACCTCAATTCACAATAGCTAAGACATGGAATCAACCTAAATGCCCATCAACAGAAGACTGGTTAAAGAAATTGTGGGATATGTACTCTATAGAATACTATACAGCAGTTAAAAAAAAAGAAAGAAAGAAACCCGGTCAATTGCAACAAAATGGAGGAATCTTGAAAACATCATGCTGAGTGAAATTAGCCAGTCTCAAAGGGACAAATTTCATATGTTCTCCCTGATCGGTGACAACTAACTGAGCACCTAAAAAGGAACCTGTTGAAGTGAAACGGACACTATGAGTAACAATGTCTTGATCAGCCTTTGTTCTGACTGTTGAGGAACAACTTACTATTTTATTCCTTCTACAATTTTTTTTCTACTTAATACCATTGGTTGAACTCTTTAATTAACACACACTTAGTCTCAGGTGTTTAAATTTAACTGAAAAGTGATCTCTATTAAATATAACAGTGGGAATTAGAGAGGGAGGAGATGTACAGTTCAGCACATGCTCACTTGGAGTTACCCCTAATGGAAGAGCTAGAAACGTGCCAGGGGATTCCAATTCAATCCCATCAAGGTGGCATGTACCAATGACATCTTACCTGTTAAAGTGATCAGTTTAAGTTCATAATTGATCAAAAAGATATGATTAAGTGTCAAAGTAATTATATAAATAATACCAGTGTCTGCAAATAATAATTGATAGAATTAAAAAGGAGAGAATTGTCCTACATGTGAAGCAGGATACACAGCAGACTCAAAGAATGGCAAATGCCCTAAACAGCACTCTGGCCTCAAGAATCAGCCTTTAAGGTATTTGGATCTGGCTAAAAAGCCCATGAGAGTTTCACAGGCATGAAAAGCCAAGACACTGTGGAAAAAAAAATGACCTAAATGAAAGATCTCTGTGAGATACTAGTGGAAAGAATGGGCCATCAAAGAAGGAGGTATTCTCTCTGAAGGGAGGAGAGAACTTCCACTTTGAATATGGCCTAGTCTAAATAAGATCAGAGTTGGTGAACTCAAAAGGCTTTCATAGCCTTGGCCACTCACGACAAGAGCCTTGGGTGATTACTGATGTCATAAATAAGAGTATCAATTGTTAAATCAACAATGGGAGTCACTGTGCACCTGCTCTCCATGTAGGATCTCTGTCCTTAATGTTTTGAACTATGCAAATTAACAGTAAAACTACTACCCAAACAGTACTCTATATTTCATGTGTCTTTGTGGGTGCAGTCTGTTGAAATCTTTACTCGGTATATACTGAATTGATCTTCTGTATATAAAGATAATTGAAAATGAATCTTGATGAAGAATGGGATGGGAGAGGGAGTGGGAGATGTCATGGTTGCAGGTGGCATGGAGGTTATAGGAGGGAAAGCTGCTATAATTCAAAAGTTGTACTTTGGAAATTTATATTTATTAAATAAAAGTTAAAAAAATAAAGAAAGTAATCTAGATTCCATACTGAGAGGTAATTTCAAGTTCCATGAATGTTGGAGTGAAATCCCTTGTAAAAGAGATTGATCCAACTAGTCCTAGATTGTTCTTAGATAGTTTGAACACAAAATTTATTTGATATCTTTCAGAGTTCAGAGTTGATGGTCTAAAAATGTTAAAACAAATATGGTAGTCTGAAGATTCCTGTTCTAGAATTGGCAGACACTAGTTTATTGACTGTTTATTCCAGTGGTATTAATTTGATTACTGTGAATAGATATTAATAATTTGTTTATTTCTATAGAATTCTAATCAATCATAGGAGAAATTTTTGAAACATCATCCTAAAATTATATTTACAAAAGAGAACATACTTGCAGAAATATAAATCCAGACCCATCCTCATTATTAGCATAATGATTCTAAAGCAAGGATAAAAGTGCATCAATCTAGCATATAGAAATTTTTAAAATCAACATTGAATTATTTGTGCTATTAAAACCACAAACAAGACTAGTGTCTGCTAATACTAACTGATAGAATAAAAAAGGGAGAGAACAATCCAACATGGGAAGCAGGATACACAGCAGACTCATAGAATGGCAGATGTCCTAAACAGCACTCTGGCCTCAGATGACTAGAGCCTAGGGAGATTGCTGATACCATAAACAAGAGCGTCAAATTGTTAAGTCAACAACAGGAGTCACTGTGTACGTACTGCTCATGTAGGATCTCTGTCCTAAATGTGCTGTCCAATGTGAAGTGATGCTATAACTAGTACTCAAACAGTATTTTACACTTTATGTTCTGTGGTGCAAACTGATGAAATCTTTACTTAATATATACAAAATTGATCTTCTGTATATAAAGATAATTGAAAATGAATCTTGATGTGAATGGAATGGGAGAGGGAGCGGGAGATGGGACTGGGTGGGTGGGAGGGAAGTTATGGGGGGGGAAGCCATTGTAATCCATAAACTGTACTTTGGAAATTTTTATTTACTAAATAAAAGTTTAAAAAAAAAACATGAAACGCTCTGAAGCACATATATTCTTGGAAGGTTGAAAGGATTCTCTATTTTAATATGGTGTTCAGGAAATGTGCACATGAATGTTCTGAGATGATGTATGGAGTTTTATTTGAAACGTGAATTCACAATGAAAATGGCAAGAAAAAAATCCTACTTGGTCTATTTTTTAAAAATAGAGCATGTGAAAATGCATCTGTGAGTTTCACTGGAAAATCAGTACAACTTAGCTTTATTTAATATAAAATTATTACTGTGTTTATTATAAAACTACTAAATTTAAATTTGTATCTTTACAACAAATTAAGTGAATTTTAAGGGTCGAAACTGATTTTATCAAATTGTGAGATGCCCACAAAGAGATATTCATTACATTTGTGCTTTTAGTCATACTATATTAAAATACCAGACATAATGCATATGCCAATTTATCAAAAATATTAAAGATTATCCTTGAGGGTCTGTCACCATGGCATGGAGGGTAAAGTCACTGCCTGCAGTACCTGCATACCAAATGGGCTCTGGTTCCAGTCTATGCTACTCTATTTCCAATCCAGCTCTCTGCTATAGCCTGAGAAAGCAGTGGAAAATGGTACAAGTCCTTCGGCCTGTGCATCCTGGTGGGAGATGTGGAAGAAGCTCTAGGCTCCTGGCTTTGGATAAGCCCAGCTCTGTCCGATGCAGACATCTGGGGAGTGAACCAGTGGATGGAAGATCTCTTTCTCTCTGCATTTGTCTCTCTCTAGCTCTGCCTTTCAAATAAATAAATAAATATTTTTTAAAGATTATCCTTCAAAGAATTACAAACTACACAATTGGGTTGTCTTGAATTCAATCTACCAATCCCTTAATTTCTGTATTCATACACAAAAAATTAAAACCAGGAAGATAAAAAAAAGATTCTTTCATGTGCTAAATGAATTTGTTTTCATTGATTTGAAAGGCAGAGCAGCAGAGAGTTTTTCCTTTTACTAGTTGACTCCCCAAATAGTTGCAAATGCTACAGGCTAAAGCCAAGAGCCAGAAACTCCATCCAGGTCTCCTATCTGTGTGTCAGAAACTCAAGTACTTGAGCCATTATCCATGGCTTCCCAGGAGCATTGCAGAGAGCTAGATTAGAACTGGAGTGGTGGGGACTTGAACCAGCATTCTTATATAGAATGTGGGTTTCCCAAGCAGCAGTTTGATCTGCTGTGCCACAATGCCTATCCTCAAAATATTATTTTGAAGTACAGATTTAATTTTACTTTTAGTTTGAAGCAGAGTTCTTTATGTTGATAAGAAAACCTCCAGACCATAATTTATCTTTCCCTCTCTGCCCCCTCTCAGATTTGGAAAGGAAGAATGACAGAGAGAGACAGAGACAGAGAGAGATCTTCTAACCACTCATTTCTTCCCCAGATGGCTCAGTATCTTGGGCTGGGCCAGGCTGAAGTCAGAATGCAGCAATTTCATTCAGGTGTTCCATGTGGGTGACAGAAACTCAAATACTTCAGCCAGTATATGTGGCTTTCCAAGCACGTGAG
This sequence comes from Lepus europaeus, assembly GCF_033115175.1. Taxonomy (NCBI): domain Eukaryota; kingdom Metazoa; phylum Chordata; class Mammalia; order Lagomorpha; family Leporidae; genus Lepus; species Lepus europaeus. The sequence continues at coordinate 47,390,659 of NC_084832.1, read as the reverse complement.
CAGGGAACTTGATGGGAAGTGGACTAGCCAGGATTGGACCCACACCCTAATATGGGATGCATTTATCACAAGTGGTGGCTTAACTTTCTGTGCCAGAATGCCAATGCCATAATTTCTCTTTTAACCATAAATTTATTTAAGTAAAATTCATTTGACATTCAAAATTTAATTAAAAGAAAGTATTAATATATACTTATAACATTTCACATATTTTCATATATATTGTTGATTTATATACATTAAATTGTGCATCTAATTTATCATAATCTAAGCAGAGTTACTACATATTTTTATATGTACTCCAACATCAGTTTTTCATCTGTGACAAAATTTCATGTTATCTGTTATTATGTATTATTGAATACACTTTACAGATTAGAAATAAATAAGTAGTGTATGAATCCACTTGTTCTCTCTAAAAGTATATGGGAGCCTTTCCAGCTAGACACTATCACAAACTTACAAATCCTATTTTTTCATTCTTCTATATTATTTCCCCAGAGTGTTGTATGAGAAATGGGCTGGTGTCACCTGAGAAATAGAAGCATTTTGACTGATATAATAAAGACATGTGGTGAAAATACAAATTATTTTATTATTAAGTAGGGATATAAAATAAACATGGAGAAATCTTTTATTATTCGATTTGAAAATAACTTTTTGTTAGGGTATATTGTGCATTTCTTTAACATCTCAAAGGCATTCTCTTTAAAACATATTCTAGGAATGTCTTTTTGGCATATGCAATTCTAAAAACTCATTTCCAGAGCAATAGTCTAGCAAAATCCTCCTCAGAAATATCTCTGAACAAAAGCAAATTGATGAATGTATACTTTCCATGCAATCCTAAATAAAATGAACTCGCCTTTGCGAATTGAAGGAACTTGTATGTAGTCATATTTGCTGTTTATATTATTCTATTTTAGAAAGCTTAAAAAAAAAATCTTTCCTTGGAGTGAGCTTGTTAGTTAATTCTTTAGAGTTGACCTTTTTTCCCTGTTATGCACATTATGTGGAATTCTGAGTAGGTAACCTTTTTGTTTTTTCTTTTCTTTTATTTGTAAGCCACTCCATCAGCTTTTAAACATTGTGGGCCATAAATCTGTATATTCTTTTTGCTACCTGTTAGCTTGTTGATTAGCAATATATATGGGAACTTAACACTGCCCATCACATAGAATACTATCAACAAATTTAATCAAGTAATATGTGATATTGATATGCACATAACTGATGATCAAATAACTTCTTAGAAAGTGACTTGGGGGGTCGGTGCCGCGGCTCACTTGGTTAATCCTCTGCCTGCAGCGCCAGAAGCTCATATGGGTGCCGGGTTCTAGTCCTGGTTGCTCCTCTTCCAGTCCAGCTATCTGCTATGGCCCAGGAAGGCAGTGGAGGATGGCCCAAGTACTTGGGCCCTGTACCCGCATGGGAGACCAGGAGGAAGTACCTGGCTCCTGGCTTCGGATCGGCATAGCTCCTACCGTAGCGGCCATTTTGGGGGGTGAGCCAACGGAAGGAAGACATTTCTCTCTGTCTCTCTCTCTCTCTCACTGTCTAATTCTGTCAAATAAATTAAAAAATAAATAAAGTGACTTGGGTTTGATATTCAGCCTAGTGATGAAGTCATTATTTAACACCTGTAAGTTCTACATCAGAGGGAATGAGCTCGAGTTATGGCTTCACTCCTGATTTCATCTTCCTGCTATTGTGCACCTTAGGGGAAGTAGCAGGGACAGCTCCAATAGATTTCTTCCCACCACCCACACATCCATCACCCTCCTTTACTATTTTTTTGTGCCAATAGCATCTAAAATCTATTTGAAATTTAAAAACACTACTAGTCGAATAATACCCTATACCTTGTGCGGTTGTGTGAATGCAGCCTGTTGAAATCCTTGCTTAGTATATACTAAGTTGATCTTCAGTATATGAAGGTAATTAAAAATGAAACTCGATAAAGGGCGGGATGGGAGAGGGAGAGGGGAGGGCCACGGGAGGGAGGGAGGTTGGGGAGGGGAAGCCACAACAATACAAAAGTTGCACTTTATAAATTCACATTTATGAAATAAAAAATTTTAAAAAATTACCAAAATAGAAAAAAAATCTATTTTGTTTGCAAATTGTCAGTATACAAGATTGTTGCAAGTTCCAGTCCTACCTCTCCCCACCTCCTTCCTTCTCCTGATCTTGAAAGTCACCATTATACTCTTTATTTCTATGTATTCATTTTCCCCCTTTTTCTTGTTTTTCTTTTCTTTTTTTTTTTTTTGCTCCAATTGTAAGTGGGATCATGCAGTTTTCACTCTGTGTCTGGTTTATTTCAGTTAACATAATATTTTCTATGTTTATCCATGTTGTCATAAATGGCAATATGCCATTTATGTTGTTGTTTTTCTGGGATAAAACAATCATTTTTTCATACAACTTATAAGCCTTAACAAGATAGTAGAATTTTTCTGAAATACTTAAATATAAGATTTCTAAAGCAGAAAAAAAGCCCCTAAATTTTGGAAACTAATTTGCCAAAACTCATATAGGCCTATCTTGAATCAATGTTTGAAGAATCAAAAGAAGCAATAAACAACAAAATATCACAAACAAAATTTCAGGCCCAGACTTATAGAACATTTCAAACTTTTGAAGAAGAAAAAGATTCCCAATTTCCCCAACTTATCCACAATAGCAATAAGCATGAAATATATTTGAATTTATTTTCTGAATCCAGCATTCCATAGATGACACAGTCAGATCAGGACAGGAAATAAAAAGGAACATTAAAAATCTATTTTTATTTTTATAAAGAGATAAAATATTTAAGTAAAATTTTTTTGTTTAAACAAATATGAAAACATATCCATTACAAGCAGGATATGCTAAAAGTTGCAAAGGTGGTTAGAATTAAAAAAATAAATAAATCATTCATGTGGGTGAATAGCACAAGAACAAAATCACATGATCATGTAGATTAAATGCTAAAATCCAATTAATAAAATTTTGCATCTAGACATAAAATGAAAGTGTTATCTGTTCAACTACTAGAGAACATCTTGGTTTCATATGGGTGAAAGCCAATATGAATAAAACTACTGCATTTATTTTCAAGTTGGATAGTGTCTAGGTATGCATTTTCACATCAACTGAATATACCCTCTTTTTAAAGGTTGAATAATAATCCATGTGTGTATTTACGACAGTTTCTTTCTTCATTCATCTGTCAATGAGCATTTAAGTCATTTCCACATATTTGCTATTTGTGAATAATTTCTCAATGAAAACAAGAGCAAGGCTATCACTATGTGATTCTGATTTTATGTTCTTTGAGAATATACTCAGCAAAGTAATCGATGAGTCATAGACTAATCCTATTTTTAACTTGTTGAGGAAATTTAAAACTTTTTTTTCAGTAGTGATTCTGCTAATTTATAAGCCACTAATAGTTTCCAAGTGTTCTCATTATATTTTTCATCTCTTTTGTTACATCATGTCTTTCTGATAGTTCACAGCCAAAGGGCTGTGAGGCGATATCTCATTGTGGCTTTGATTTACATTTCCCTATTGATTAGCAACTTGAAAGACCTTTTCATATAATTGTTGGCCATTTTTATGTCTTGTCTGAAAAAAAAAAACTATTCAAACCCTTTGTCAATTTTTAAAATTGGGCTATTATTCTTTCTGTCCTTCTCTGTTTCTTTTCTTTGCTTCTTTTCCTACTACCCCTTCTCCTCCTCCTCCTCCTCCTCCTCCTCCTCCTCCTCCTCCTGCTCCTCCTTCTCCTCCTTTTTCTCCTTCTTCTTCTTCTTCCTCTTCCTCTTCTTCTTTCTTCTTCTTCCTTGTCTTCATCTTCCTTCTCCTCCTCCTTTTCTTCTTCTTCTTTTGCTACTGACTTGTATGAATTCCTTGTGTGTTTTCATATCAACCCTATTTAGATAAATGATTTGCAAATTTTTAAGACATACACTACCTTTTCATTTTGATGAGTTTTCCACTTTGCAGTGCAGAAATATTTTAGTTTGAGATAATCTTACTTGCTAATTTTGGGTTTTATCGTCTAAGATTTTGGTGTGGTGCTTAAAAAATCATTTCCAAATCTCACATTAAGGAGCTTTTTATTTATGTCTTCTTTGAGGGATTTGTAGTTGCTGGTATTAAGATGGGGCCTTTAATCCATTTTTGAGTTTACTTTCATATATGCAGTAAGGATCTGGGTTTATTCTTCTGCTTGTGGATATGCTATTTTTCCAATGCCATTTGCTGGTGATATTGTTAGGTAGCAATTGACCTGTGTGTGAGAGGGGCCTGAGGAAACTGACATCTACAGCAGTCTAGCATCTGCACTGCACTTCAAAGTCCTTCCCAGATCCTGATAACCTTCCAGGTGGTCCCAGCCTTTCCACCAAATTCTTTCTCCTCCTCAACACCAAATGGGTTACCTGACCTGATAAACATCCTTCCTCCAAGGCAGGTACCCTAAGGGGAATTCCTTTAGCCTCCAGGCATCAAGACTCCCCAGTCTGGTAAGAAACTTGGGAAGGAATTTCCTAATTTACACTCAACAAACCCTTTTTCCTGGAGGAGAAGGGGGAGAGAGTAGAGACAACCTTAAAAACTGGGAGTCTAAACAGAGACTGCACACTCAGCTCTCGGCTCTCTGCTGAGCCACTGTCAGGTATATTCTCTGCATTTAACCATGTAACCTCGTTTTCCCCCAGTCTGAGTGACTGGGCACTCTCTATCTGTCCCTTCCATTATGACGTTTACTCTATCCCCAATAAAATCTTGCTACTTTGCTCTGTATCATACCTGAATGCTTTCATGCATGAAGACAAGAACTCCACGACTTTTCTCCAGTGACGTTTCTGGCAACCACAGAGGGATCCATGAATAAACTGATGAGGGAATTCACAAAGTACTCACGGAGAGATTAAAAGAAAACTCCATCCAGTTATGTATACCTTCCCTCAAGTGGGATCAGATCTGTGAGAAAGACTGGTGATCTCCTGGTGTCCTGCAGTTCGCTGAGAATACAGAGTCCCCCAGCCATGGTTTAGCTAAGGTGGAAGCTCTAGAGTTGTAACAGTGGAGGGCAACTAGGAAGAGAGATTCTCTGAGAGCCTGGAGACTCCCAAGCTCTCTTTGGCTTTCCAGCAGCCAGACTGCTACCAGAGGACTTTGCCTCTCTCTTGGAGGGACGCCTGGTCATGTTGCCCACTGATAAGAGAGGGGAGCTTTAGCCTACCAGGTAAACTACCAGGTGAACTTGGGACGACTAGAGACTGTGGGCAGCCATGGCCTTTCCCTGGGCTCTCTTCCAGTCAAAATTCCTTGCTGTACCCATTCAGGCACAGCCAGAAATCTCTGGCAAGAGAATAAGGGCTCTTTTTCCCTCTCTCCATTTCCAATTCAATGCCTTCCTCACTAGAAGGGTGGAAGGGAAATGTGTCCAGCCACTGCTGGCCTTACAGATTTTCCCACCTAAGCTAGAGCAGCGTCAATCCATTAACCCTTTCTAACCCAATGGATGGGTTTCTCTTCAGTTGATGGAAGCTTTTTTGTTCAGCCCTTGACTACAGGAGTCTGATTCTCTGCCTCTTTGTTTCATGATGTGTTTCACTATCCTAAGTAATGGGCTCATACACTGATAGATTTTTTTCCTGCACCACTGTAATTGACTTAGCTAATAAGAGTTTTCACATGTCTTGAAGTTTGCATGTTTTTCTCTTTCCAGTACTGAGTCTTGACTGGGAAAACTGTGTCTCAAGGTTGTTTATGTTATCTGCCTATTTTTAATTTTTTGAGTGGTTACCTTAACACTGATCAGATGTAGCCCACAGCTTAGGTTAAAATGCTCAGGTTAAATGTACTATTTTATTTTGGCTAAGCGGTTTGACCCTAACAATTTAAGTACTAAACCTAGTCTTCTGATTTTGTGACATCCAGTCAGATCCCTGGAACTCTCAAAGGATGAGACTCTCAGTTTGTTGAGATAACAGTTGTCTGAGTCAATTCAGATTATGTAAAGTACATTAAAAGGTTATAAATGATGCCAAATCTATGTTGTATTCATGCTACTGCTTTCTAGATGGAGTGGTTTTATAAACAAATGAGAGCAAATTCTGCGTATATAAGCTTTTATGTTGTTAACTAAAGTAAGCCAGTACAGATTGATTCCAAAAATTGGGTTAATCCAAACACCCTTTGGTTTGCTTAGTTCGGTTGGTTTGCATGTATCTTTGATGATATGCTTTAAAATTGTTCTCTTAAAAGGATGAAGATATTTTTAAAGTTGTTAGTATACACTAGTGTCTGTTTACTGTTCAGTAGGTGTTACCCTTATCAGATACGTAAGAAAATGGAATTATAATTTTGACCTTAAAATAATTCAGATAATGGTGTGGTATTCATTAATATCTCAGTCTTATGTCATCTAGGCATCACTGCTAAATAAAACATGGGAAAAGGTAACATGTGTACTCTTAGCATCTTAAATTCTGTAAGGGAGAGTGTTCGGGTTTGTTAACGTGTATTCTCATAAATTGTCCTTGCATGACAATTCAAGACTGTTTAAAATTAACTAAAGGTTTAAGTTTCAGAATGTGTGAGCAAGTCACAGATAATTTTAGAGGACTAAATCTTAAAAGAAAAGTTTATGACTTTAAAATATTGTTTACAGAGTTTTCTACAAGTTGAGTGTTAATGCCAAAGTTACACTGACCTAAGATTTAAATCCAATCTTCTCTTACAGCAATGAGGTTTTTGAAAATTGTGTATTAATATGCTAGTAAATATCTGGAAATGGTCTTGATCATAAATCTTAAAATATGTTTTTACAAATTGTCTTTTCCTCATTTTTGTTATTGGCAACCTTGTTGATAATTAATTGATTTAATATGCTTGAGTTTATTTTATTCTTAAGTGTACAGTATGAGATGAAAAATAATAAACTAAAAATGAATTTCTAAGAAAATTAAACTTTGATGTGATTTAAGTTCTTGACTTCAGAAATAGAAGCCTCAAAAAACAGAAGACTACATAATGAACAAAATGCGTAAAATTTTGTAGTGTTTTGCCCTGTAAAGCATGTAGAAAACTCATAGAAAAATAATGAAAACCTAAAATAGATCCTTAACTTGCACAAATGAACAGTCACATCACAGTTTTTATGCAAACTGCAGAGTGCAATATTACCACTGAGTCTAAAGAGTAAAGTTATAAAGTCTCCTGTTCTTAACTGCTTTTTTCAATGTCTTATTTTAAAAATTTTCCTTACCCTATCACATTCACATGGACAACTTTACAGCCACAGCTATGCCTCAGGCACTTTCTGGTGTCAGATGCTACCATCTGGAAGGCAGTTGGATATAGCAAATGAGTTTTAACAGAACCAATTGTGTTGGCTTCCTCCAGAGGGAAGAACCTCTAGCTGAAAAGATTCTTAGTACAGCGCTGCGTTTTGTTGAAGGAGAGTATGCCCTCCCTATTTGCTATAAACTTACTCGCCACCAGCTGTTTTATGCACCCTTGGCTCCCCAGCTGAGACAATTAAAGGAACAGTATTTGGCATTTTGTATAAATATGAGATAAGACTCTGGAGCTATTTCCATGTTGGCAGAACACTGGGTAAAAAACAAACAAACAAACAAACAAGGTTTTGTATCACAATAAAGACTTTTTAGTTTTATAGGCAATGAAAAAGTCAATGAAAAAGTCAGATGCTAGGATGATAATGTGGTGAGATGGGGATGCCTGGCTATCAGCAAAACATTATAAATTAAATTAAGTATAAAAAGAGTAGCTGCATCCTGTGAAATAAGCTAAGGCAGAAAATTCTAAATGTTAAGGTGAGGGCAGCAAATTTGATATTTTGCTCTGTGTGATGTTTTGTCTATACACTGCATAAAGATGTACATCATCCATTGCAGCTATCTCACTTCTGCTTATGTCATCTACTGCTATGTTGAGTCTGATGATTTGTAAATAACATACAATAGGGTAAAGATGCATAGTGTAACAATAAAACAATAAAACAACAAACATGATTGTTCATATTTTAGCTGCGGTAAGGTTATCAACTGAAAATTAAAATGTTTTATATATACAAATCTATAAATAAGTACACCTAAACATTAATTATTATATCCAGTCATGTTGGGGTTAGTACTTATTATCTAACTTTCTTTTAAATTTCCTATAATGCATATGTTTTTAATGTATAAAGTAAAATTAAAAAAAAATTAGGATTTCCCCTTTCCTATCTCTTGTAATGCCGGCAATTAAACTATGTTTGAGAAGTTTGTAGGGGGGTCAGCGCCGTGGCTCACTTGGTTAATCCTCTGCCTGAGTCGCCTGCATCCCATATGGGCGCTGGGTTCTAGTCCCGGTTGCTCCTCTTCCAGTCCAGCTCTCCTCTGTGGCCCTGGAGGGCAGTGGAGGATGTCCCAAGTGTTTGGGCTCCTGCACCTGCATGGGAGACCAGGAGGAAGCACCTGGCTCCTGGTTTTGGAATGACACAGTGCCGGCCATTGCAGCCATTTGGGGAGTGAACCAACGGAAGGAAGACTTTTCTCTCTGTCTCTCTTTCTCACTGTCTATAACTCTACCTGGCAAATAAAAAAGAAAAAAAAAAAAGATCAGCCTTCCTTGGTTTTTTTTTTTAAAGAAAGTTTGTAGGCATGTTTCTCAGAATTAACTTCATTTTTGTGTAGATGTTTCTAAAAGCTGTATTTCTGATTCTGATTTTTATTCCAAATACTAAGTTATAGCAAAATGATTTACTTAATGTATAAATAAGACAAACATCTCAAAACTGGAAAACCAAAACAGAAATCTTGAGAACTTAAGGTGCACCTCCATCAGTCTCTCAATTTTTAAAAAAGGCAATGCTAGCATGCGGTGGTCAGACTTATTACCTCATTTTTCCCAGTCACACACTTTCAAATTTATTTAATCAGGAAATATATTTATATTGCCTCTAAACATACAAATTATGCCCATGATGTTGCATCTGTCTTACTACAACCCTAATAAAAATAATTGTCATTCCTCACTGGGATTACTGTTAAAAAAAATAGAAAAGGAAAGGAGTAAAGGAAGGAAAGAAAGAAGGAAAAGAAGGAAGGAAGGAAGGAGGGAAGGAAGGAAGGAAGGAAGGAAGGAAGGAAAAATATTTAAAAATTCTTACTCTGCTTAGTAAAGGCTTATCTGATTTGACTCCAATCGTGCCTTTCATCACTCTTCATCTTACCTGATATGCTGAAATCATTTAAATTCTCAGTATGACAAACTCTCAGCCTCTTAAGAGTCCTTGAAATTGCAATTCTGTTTTCCTAGAATATATTTCCTTGTCAACCTTCTCTGAATAAACTCTTTAACTACAACCTTTATATTTCTTCTTAAATATATTTCTTTTTGAAAATTATTTTATTTACTAATTTGAGAGATAGAGTTACAGACAGTGAGGAGGGAGAGACAGAGAGAAATGTCTTCCGTCTGTTGGTTCACTCTCCAAATGGCTGAAATGGCTGGAGCTGCGCTAATCTGAAACCAAGAGCCAGATGTTTTCTTCCCCGTCTCCCAAGTGGGTGCAGGGGCCCAAGTACTTAGGCCACCATTTAATGCTTTCCCAGGCCACAGCAGAGAGCTGGACTGGAAGAAGAGTTGCTGAGAATAGAACTGGCACCCATATGGGATGCCGGCGCTGCAGGTAGAGGATTAACCTCCTGCGCCAAAGTGTCAGCCCCAAATATATTCCTTCTGAATATAATCTAGGGAATTGAAAAAATCACTGTCACATCCTTTAATTTAATTTCCTACATAACTCTTAGCATTAGTTTAGATATGATACACACACAGTTTTTCTGTGTCTCCCTATTATCATTAATTCTCTTGAATACTATTACACAACATCTGTACACAAAATCCTGGTATTGTAGAACAGTACATAATAAATAATGATCATTTAGTAAATATTTGTTGGAAATGAGTAAGGTTGAGGATGAATTATTTTAGCATTTTAAGGTTTTTGTAATTTGGATATCTAGACTAAGCCTATTAAGTGTCAGTCTAAGCTTCAAATCAAGCCATCCACATTCCATGTAAATTTTTTCCCCAAAGGGACAGAATCCGGTGCCCTGACCGGGACTAGAAACCGGTGTGCCGGCGCCACAAGGCGGAGGATTAGCCTAGTGAGCTGCGGCGCCGGCCCAGAAGAGAATTTTAAGTAGTGGCACATAAACACAAAATACCGAGAAACATTAGAATGACCTAGTATATTGCAACCAGAAATTATTTTCTTCTAAAAATATTTGGTAAAGATTATATTCTCCTATGATTTGTTGTATTTATCAACTAATCATAAGTTAACATGTTAAATTTGCATCCCATACTCTCCATGAAACTTAGCTCTTTTTGTTGGAGCTCTTTTTGTTGCTATGTCTTTCATGATATGAAAATATTGAACATTAGTGAATTCTTTTACAGAGTACTCTAAATAATATACACTATACATATTTTATTTATATATAATATAGGGTTCTCAATAATAATACTCTAAAATACATTATATTTATATGTAAAACATGTTTTATATATAATATAGTACTCTAAATAATAATACTCGACAAATATATTAATTCTACAGGCTATCAGCAACTGAAAGGCAATTAAGCAAAATGGTCCTACTGACATAAATGAAGAATTTCTGTCAATTAGCACAAAGAAAATGATTTAAGTCATGGTGACAGCACTAAACAACAAACATTTTAACACTTTGAGAAAGCAATGATGCACATATATTAATTTTTAATGGCATTAATATTGCAGCCAATTTGACCTATGTTGAAAACTACATTGTCTACAATTATAAATTTTATTTATGTGACTTACTCAAAAAATAAGCTAGATGGTGCTAGAGAACACCATTCTATTCATTACCTGATGATATTTACAACATAATTCTTGTTGATAAAGATGAATTAAAAGGTTGAGACCCATTACAATGATCTGTAATTAGGTATCACAGTATCAATGTAAAAGAAATGGTTAGCAGGAAGTCAGACTTTATAACAGGATATGATTACTATTATTTTTGTTTTTAATTTGTATAGAAGATTTTGGCAAATGTAAAATAATATACTGTACTTTAAAAAAATAAGATAGAGAAAAGTAGATTTTCAGCTGTATTCAAATGTTGACCTAATATATAAACTCTTGAGTAGCATATAATATGGCAATTAAATCTCAAAAAACACCACATCTTAAGCTGATATTATGCTTATTTTTTTCTGTTAATTCACCTTTGCAAGAAGTTTTCAAAACTGTATAGTTACATTCTCCAGTCTCCTTTCAAATACTCTATGTGAAGAGACAGATGAATAAACTGAAAGCTTTTCTTATTGTGTTAGATAGGTAACCAAAACATTTTGCAGAAGCTAAAATGTGAATGAACCATGCACATACACATATACAAGTGAATTGTAAACTGCAAGAAATTGAGAGCAGATGGATCAGTTCTGGTGCTAAGACCATAACAAAATCATCTTTTCAGAGTGGAGGCTGTTGTTTTTTATTCAAAGTAGATATTACAGACCATCCCAGAAGTTTAAAATCAAATATACAGATTAAGCAGGGTGAAATGTTAATCATGTAAAGCAAAACTGAAGGATTTAAGTTTCACAGAGCAGTATGCACCATATGCATGTTAAATATTGAATGACAAAATTCCATCTAGCTAATTGAAAAAGATATTGAATAAATTTAACATTAAGGCACATATAATTAGAGTGGTGCCCCTAAATGCCTGATTTAGTTGATGAGAAGCTGTTTAGCCAAATGAACTCCTACAATGGAGGGAATAATATTTAAGATCAGTTTCATATCTTAATTTTCCTTTCATATCTTCCACCTATCCAGGCTTCTTTATCTCTAGAAAAAACAAATAATAACCGTAGACTTGTTCTTCATCACCTTTCTAAAAATTTAAGATTTCTCTTAATTATGAAATATAATAAAGGCTTCTGTCAATATATTAAATAATATAATCATTTTCTAACCTGAATATCATTAACAGGTAACACAATCATGTTCTAAAGTGCCATCAAACATAATGAAGTACAACTAACACAATTATGTAATTAATGCTGATGACAAATCAGAAAACTATGCTGCATATGATTTACTGTCTATTTCATGTGACCAAGTAGGGATAAACAGAACTGATAGAAGTTTGTACATTTTGTTTAAATTGGAGAAGATAGTAATTGTGTTTCATATAACAGAAACTTTAATTCAGCATTCTCCTTCTAACTCTTCAATATTTACTTACTAGATATTGGAATAGAAGCTTGAAAAATTCTCATGCTGTCAGCTGGTTGAAACCTGGGGAAAAGCAGTGTTTTGATGTGATACTTTTTCCCCTCTCTTAGCCTGAAATTTACTTTACCTTTTGGAAGGAACATATCATGTTTAAATGAAAAATATCAAATGTCTAATGGGCTACTAGATTGTGCATTCTAAAAACACACAATTTAATCAGTCATTAAATAAATACCTCTGTTTGGCTTGAACACTTATTTTTTTCTGAAACAGTTATTATAACTGATGTTTGTGTCTTTAGAAATGCAGATTCCTGCCATCTCTCCTGTATCTGTGTCCTGTATAATTGTCTCCAACTGAGTGTGGATGGGACCTGTGGATATAATCACTTCCTTGATTAAGTTACATTACCTGACAAAGGTAAATAGATTTGGAAGAAGTAATTAAAGAATCTTATCAGTTGACTTCCAGTCAATCAATAAGGAGATTATATTGGATGTTTTTTATTTAATCAGGTGATTCCTGTAAAAGAGGGGCAAAGGTGGAAAACAGGAACTGACCTTGGACATCCCTCGTGACCTTGAAGTTGTAAACTGAGGTGACATGAGGCATGGAATCGCAACTATTTTCCACAGCTCAGAGCTCAATCTTAGCAAGTCAAGGAACTCCTAATAGCTAGTAATTCAGAAGAGGAACTTGTGCCTCAGACCAGGCTATATACCCTGAATGACACCTTGACTAAAGGCTTGCAAAGTTCCTAAGCATGAGATTCAGCCTATCTATGCCCTCGCTTATGTTCTAAAGCCTCTGAATCATGTTTTAAACTACAAAACTACTTGGCAAAATTCACTGATTGTAAAGCCAATGTGCCATAACCAAAGCTAATGGGAACCTATGACAATTTCATTTGTGATGCAGAGAAACATTATGGGTTGGTATACAAATATTCAGAGGTAAAAAATGGTGGTAGCCTTTGTTCACCTGAATAATTGATATCATAAATTCATGAATTATTTACAAACTTGGGAACAAAAACAAAAAATGTCTTATAAATTAGTTGGATTTCAAAACACATCTGCGTGGCATACCTACAATGATTGAATAAGCAACCATCATGGAGAAGAAAATTTAATATTCCAAGATCCACTACTGTCCAAAATGATATACAATTTCATGAAGTCATACTACTCTCAAATGGAGAGAATAATGATCATGTCAAAACAAGCCATGTCATGCTAACCTAATAGCATATTGGCAAAAATGTAATGCAATCTTTTGTTTGAACTGTCTTTTTTTTTTTCCCCAACCAAAAATACTAAGAGCAGTTCGTGAAAGTCATTTCTTCGTGTACTGTGTAATACATGAAATGTTATCATATTTTCCCAATGTCCTATTTATGAGATGGTTTCTATGTCTTTAAAAGAACTGTGTTGCCTCCCTGTGCTATATATAGGACAATCAATATTTCTGTTTTTAGTGATTACAAAGGACAACTAAATTTTAGATTACAATTTCCAACCTGTTTGAATGCACTGTGTCAATTTCATTGAAATATTTATTGAATGGGAAACTTGGCATTTAATGGGTTAAACACAAGATAGTGTTAATACATAAAAGTTTTATGTCTCAAAGACTTTAATAAGACATTTCAGGCAAAGATCGTTATTGACAAAAACATAAACACTCTGAAACATTTAAAGGACTTTGAATAAAATAGAGATTTACAAGAGATTGTTCCCAGAATTTAAACTATATTCATGTTAATACTCTTACATAAAATTAAGGTCAGAAATTCAGAAAACAAGTTAACATTTTTCAGTTTAGTGATCTGTTTAGGTTTACTAAGTTTCCTCCAGTGTATGTTAAAAATCATTAAGTATAACCTAAAATTCTTCCATTGAGTACTGGCAAAACATAAAATATCCAGAAGCAAATTCTCTCAGAAGCTAAAGATGGAAAGCATTCAGCAGCTCATGCATTTGTAAATCACCTTTAACTAAGTGCTTGTGTATTTGACTGGATAGGAGTAATACAGAATTTCAAAACCAGGAGAGAGGAATTTAAAATGTGAAAACTGTGAAGTGCTTGGTGAGTGATGTGCTGTTGGTTGAAAGGTTATTCCTGTTTCCGTTTCTAATTCTTATCTTTTCCATAAATCATTATGTTAATATATGTTAACTGTACTGAAAAAAAGTACCATATAAGAGTTGAGTTGATGTAACTCAAACATGATCAAGACATTCTAATTTACCTTTAGATAACAAGAAAAACCTTCCTATTGTTAGGGGTTACTATGTTTGCTCAATTTGGGCTTGGTTATTTATCAAGACTTAGAAAATGAAAGATGTGACTTTTTACTTTACAAAAATGTTAATGTATATTCATTGACATGTGTAGACATTTACATATATATGTAATAGTGATTATATCCATTATATGTACACACAACCACATAAAATTCAAAAACAAACCAAAAGCACAGAAGCATCACCAAAAAGAGGAAAAAAAAACAAAAACAACTAGGGTGTGTTCTGTCTTGGAATGAACAGAAGCATAGCAGATGAGATCCTAATTTAACCAGGTTTGCCTGGGGTAGCACTGAGAAGAAAGCAGAAGCAGAAGGGAGCAGCCCCACTGGGCTTAGTCAGCCAGAGTTCAGCAAGATTGTCTAAGAACTGCAGAAGACACACTCTCCCTTCCCACTGTGAATACTAGAAGTGTTCCTTTTTATCCTCACTGTTGGTCCAAGAACCAGCTGGTCAAGACAAAACACCATCCCTAGACCAATGCCTCAGTACAGTGATCTCCCACATTTTTTTACCACCACAAGGACTGCTTGCATCACCTAGTTAATCCTTCCTTATTTTCAATTCCCAACTCACTATTCCTTGCAGAAGTTCTCGCAGACAATCTTTACAGGAACCAGTTCACCTTTTTCAGAGTACTGAGTCTTACTAATTAATGTGTCTTAATTTGTAATTTATAATGGTTTGTGTAATGACAGTTTTTGGTGAGTGCCTGTTCCTCCCACTATCCTATGAATCCTATGACATGATCTTGCATGTAAATGCTAAATTAATATTTCATTTTGGAGTAGTTTAAATTTACAAAACTTATGAAATAGCAGTACAAACATTTCCCATATAATCCACATGCTGCTTTCCCTATTATTGATATTGTATTGGCATGATATGTTTGTCTCAATTAATGAATCACACCCAGCTTGCCCTAGTTCTGATTTTATGCAGAATCCTTCTATTTCTTCCACTCCACCCAGTGTCTAGTAATCAATATACTGTGTTGACATTGAGATTTTTTTGTTAGTTATTTGCTTTTAGCTACAAAACCTAGAAAAGATGCTGTATTTGTCTTTCTACATCATCACTTAACATGAGGTCCTCTAGTTCCATTCATTTTGCTACTAATGATAACTTTTTTTTACTAAATAATATTCCTCTGTGTGTGGAGGGGTCATTTTTTTCATGTTCATCTGTTGATGCACACCTTGGGTTGACTCCATATCTTGCCTTATGTAGAAAGTGTTGCAAAAACAAACAAACAAACAAACAAACAAAAAACACGGTGGGGTGGCCACTTCTTTGAAATGATGATTTCATGACTTTGGGAAGGCTTTCTGGATCATATGACAATTCTATTTGTAGTATTTTTTTGTTTTTTTTTAATTTTTATTTAATAAATATAAATTTCCAAAGTACAACTTTTGGATTATAGTGGCTTTTTCCCACCATAACCTCCCTCCCACCCATAACCATCACATCTCCCACTCCCTCTCCCATTCCATTCACATCAAGATTAATTTTCAATTGTCTTTATATAAAGAAGATAGATTTAGTATATACTAAGTAGAAATTTCAACAGTTTGCACCCACACAGAAACACAAAGTGTAAAATACTGTTTGAGTACTAGTTATAGCATTAATTCACATAGTACAACACATTAAGGACAGAGATCCATGGCTGGCGCCGTGGCTCAACAGGCTAATCCTCCACCTTGCGGCGCCGGCACACCAGGTTCTAGTCTCGGTTGGGGCGCCGGATTCTATCCCGTTGCCCCTCTTCCAGGCCAGCCCTCTGCTATGGCCCAGAAAGGCAGTGGAGGATGGCCCAAGTGCTTGGCCCCTGCACCCGCATGGGAGACCAGGGGAAGCACCTGGCTCCTGGCTTCGGATCAGCGCGATGTGCCGGCTGGCTGCAGCGGCCATTGGAGGGTGAACCAATGGCAAAAAGGAAGACCTTTCTCTCTGTCTCTCTCTCACTATCCACTCTACCTGTCAAAAAAAAAAAAAATTAAAAAAAAAAAAAAAGAAATCATTTGTTCTGTTGATAGACTTTTCTGTGTTACATATAAACTGTTTTGGTGATAACATCAGGACACACAGATGGCTTTATAGGAAATACTGTTTTCCATCAAGCACACTGATAATCAGAAAGTTCTGAAATTTATATTGTTGGCTCTTTCTCAATATTTTATTAAAATATTCATGATGCAATATAACATCAATTTTCTATAGTCTCCTACTCACATAATTTCATAATTATTCCATACAGAAACATTCAAGTAAAAATTTTCCTCTTTCCCTTAAAACTGTGGTTTACAAAAGATTTGCTTTGTGCCTGTGTATATATGAACATATGTGTATATATATATATGTATATAAAAACATGGTACTCATACATGTACATTTTGATAAAAAATTTGCAAAAAATATAATTTTGAGGATACTAAAATCCATGTAATCTAAATGTTATTTAGTTTTTCACAATTCATATTGATAAATATAAGGGTGATTTACATAAGCCAATAAGCATCATTAGTTGTAAATACTAACTACCAATAAAACAAGAAGACCTTTTCTAACATTATAATTCCTATTCATTTACAAGGAACCAGCTCCAAACTGTCTAAGAAACCTCTCCAGATGTGGTATACTCTGAAACCTAATAAACTACCAATCAATGGAATTTTTAAGCATTTGAGGTAGTTTCCAAGTCATTATTGGTTCCATAATTAACAGTGAGCCCTTTGGGTTTTCTTATGATTAATGTAAACCTACAAACTGCAGATATGTGAACAAACTTCCTTAGTCACACAGTCCTAGAGCCACACACTAATGTCCAGGAGTTTAATACATGTGTAAAGTGCTGATATTCTGACTAAGGTTAAGTTGCTACTCACCCATGCTGGCATCCCATATTTGAGTGCCTATTTGAGTTCTGGCTGCCTTGCTCCCAATTCAACTTCCAATTAATTTGCCTGGGAAGGCTGTAGATGACACTGCAAGTTCTTGTGCCCCTGCCTCCCAAAAGGAAGATGTAAATGTCATTCTGAGCTCCTGGCTTTGTCTGAAACAGCACTGGATATTGTTGCCACCTAGGAGTGAACCAAAGAAAATAAGATATATATATATATATATATATATATATATATATATATACATATATATCTATCTTTCTATCACTCTACCTTTCTAATTAATTAATTAATTAAAAAATAAACACCTCTGTGGTATCTCAATTATGATACTGCTAAAGCACATTGATAAATATTATCTAAAAAAGATTTATTGTTTTGGTCCTTGAATTTTTAAATGAAAGTATATATTCCAAGCATAAGCATTCAGCTCCCCTTTAATGTTGAGAAAATGTTCAAAAATCCAAGTTCATGCACACTTGATTTTTTTTTATTTGAGATGCAAGTTCAAATTTCAGTAATCCCTAACCAAGATCTTTGAAGCAAAACAAAAACACATTCTATTTAGCTTGTTGCATGGCCTCCACCTACTTAAAAAAGCAGCAATTCAAAATATTTTCATTTATTGAAAAAAATACTTAACCTGATCACCATAACTAACAGATGCTGGTGGTGAGAACATATGGTTTGTTCACAGCACCTAAAATTAAACTTCAAAATCCTACTCTTTGCTTTAATGTTTTTCTGTGAAGAATCCCTTTCTAGCTTTTATATTTCAACCTTGTCTGCTTAGAGAAAAGGGTCCTTTCAATGTCTTCATCAGACTTCCATTGAACAATCACCAAGAAAAATGATAGACTTGAAGTTAATAGGAAACAATTAGAAATTATTCTCTTTAATGTTTGCTGCTTATTTAATTTTAATGCCATTATATTAAATTAATGTAATAAAATCAATCATTCTATATTATGGTTTCAGTTTAGGAGTTGACAGAAACTTAAGAATATTAATTTAGCTTTTGTGCCAATTATTTAACATGCATGGCTTTTGGCAAGTAAAGAAGTGAAGAAAGGTCTTTGGTAGCCACGAAGAGTAGCCTCAGTGATAAAATACAATCCAAGTCTATGCCACCTGCATTCTAATCTCATCTTTGGTCAGTTGAAAAGAAAAAAAATGTTGTATCATTTAAATCATTTGATTTAACATTCTACAATGCATTTTTTAATATATCCTTACATATTTTGTCTGTCTTTTTTTCTTGGATTTATTTATTTTATTTGAAAGCCAGAGTTACAAAGAGAGAAGGATAGAGATCTTCCATCCCCTGGTTCACTCCCTAGATGGCTGCAACTGTCCGAGCTGAGCCAATACAGGAGCCAGGAGCTTCTTCCAGGACTCTCATGTGAGTGCAGAGGCCCAAATACTTGGGCTACCCTCTACTATTTTCCCAGGCACATTAGCAGGGAGCTGGATCTGAAGTGGAACAGCTGGGACTTGAACTGATGTCCATATGGGATGTTGGCACTGCAGCAGGCCTTACCTGCTAAGCCACAGTGTCAGCCCCCTATAAATGCATTTTAATAATCATATTCAGGAATATTTTAATTTTTATATGAAAATTTCAAATATTGATTTATTGGCAATTACAGTGATGACAGAAAACTAAAATAATGAGATTCTGATAATGGCTTTATTGTTAATTTATTTTACTGAGAACTATTTAAATGGAATCACAGAGTAAGAAATGACATAAAAACTTTATAACCTTTGCTTTAGAGAGGACAATAATTAAATATGTTATCAGCATAGTTATGAAAATTACTTTATGTGTAATGTCATATTTAACATGTAAGCACAGTATACATTTTATATTTACATATGCTATTTACTAATACTGTTCTCTATTTACAAATGATATTGTTGAAAATTATATTATTATCAATTTTTATATTTTACTTTCTGATTTCTACATAAATATTTGTGATAAAGAATCCACATAGTTTCTCTGAGAAATCACGGGCTAGGGATTCTATTCTATAGCAGGTAGGGCTGCCTCCTGCAATGCTGGCATCAGAGTGGCCTTTGGTTCATGTCTCAGCTGCTCCACTTCTGACCCAGCTCTCTGCCATGGCCTGGGAAACCAGTGGAGGATGGCCCAAGTCCTTGGGCCCCTGCACCTGCATGGGAGACCTGAAACTCCTGGCTCCAGGCTTCAGATTGCCCCACCTCCAGCCATTGCAACCTTTTAGGGAGTGAACCAGCAGGTGGAAGACCTCACTCCCTCTCTCTGTCTCTGCCTTTCTGTAATTCTGCCTTTCAAATAGATAAATAAGTCTTTTTAAAAAAGAAGCATTTAATTTAAAAATATTTTATTTAGATCAGTATCACTAAACAGTAACTTATCATGTCATGTTTACCTAACTTAATCTTTTTATTTTATAAAAACTATTTGTCATAAACCACCACTACTTTTCTAGTAATACCCATATGTTTTCCACCCATTAAAAATGTCTGAAAATTTTCTTTATCTTTACTATTGAAATAATGCTAACTTGATAACCAAAAGCTTTCCTTGTGATATCCTCCCATTAATTTCCATTTCTTTCAATTCTACTATAATTATAATTTTAAATTTACAATAATGTCTGATTCACCATATCACCTTGTGCTATTATTCCTACATTCCTACCAACTACTGATCATTAGCTCCACCACTCATTAATGGATACAAATGTTGTGATGTAAAAAACATGAAGTTTTCTACAGGTGACCAAATACATCATCCTCTGCAGGGTCTTAGTCCACCAGTACTAGGATGGACTGGGCCCGAGGAAAGGTAAGTGTGTCGCTCGCCCATTCCCCAGCCTCCTGATCCCGGAGACAATCAGATGCAGCAGGGAGCCAAGTCAAGCAGGGACTCGTTTATTTTGTGTGTAACAGAGCCTTTTATAGCACAAAACTGCAGAGTCATTGGGGCAGGGCATAAGGACCAACCAATCACTTAAAAGAGCATTTTTGGGACGATTTCTATAGGACTAGCCATATGTCTATACACTTGCTATCAGTTGTCGTCACTTCCCTTGATGTTGCACAGCCAATTAGCTTTGGTGGTAAACAACTTTGAGTTCCACCCACCTTACTTCCTCTCGGTGCTATCTTTGAATTGCCTCATGTAACTAATTTCCCCACAATCTTCCAGGAGATAATATGTCATCCATATATGAATATCATCTTTCTTCACATGACACACACATAAAACAAGATTTTGGATTTGAAAACATATTTATTATTTGCAAAATGTTCTAAAATGGAAGCTAAATCTCATAGATAAACAAAGTGAAGAGAAAAGGAAAATACTACACCATGGGAAAATTTCATGTACAGGAATTTATGTATACACAGCCATCTGCATACACAAATAATGTTGACTTGTAGAAATGATGGGTCCTGAATATGGAGAGAAGAAATACAGCAAGTCATAGTTTTTCATTCCCTTTAAGTAAGTTCTATCTTAGTAGAATTAATTGAGTCTATTTTTCTCTCTTTTTTTGGACATGCAGAGTAGACAGCGAGAGAGAGAGAGACAGAGAGAAAGGTCTTCCTTTTTCCATTGGTTCATCCCCCAAGGCCGCTGCGCATTGCGCTGATCCAAAGCCAGGAGCCGGGTGCTTCCTCCTCCTCTCCCATGCGGGTGCAGGGCCCAAGAACCTGGGCTATCCTCCACTGCACTCCCAGGCCACAGCAGAGAGCTGGACTGGAAGAAGAGCAACCAGGTCAGTATCCGGCACCCTGACTGGGACTAGAACCCGAAGTTTTGGTATATGCCATTTTAGAAGAAAATATAGTGATTTTCCATATACTCACTGGCCTCCACATATGAATAATCTGCCTCATTATATTTATCACTCCCTCATTTATGTTTATGTATACACACAAATACACACTCAGAGTGTGGTTTCTTTGTTTTAATTTATGATCTCAAAATGATACCTAATTATCACTCAGAGCTCATTTCTTACATTAGGGTTCATTCTTGGTGTTGTACAACCAATTGCTTTGGAAAAACATATAACGCCCTGGTTCTACCATTGTTGTAACATACAGAGTGGTTTCAGAAAACTTCTCGGTGCTCTGCCTATTCATCTGTCCCTCTTCCCCAGTCCCTAGCAACACTGACATTCTTACTTTGTCCACAATTTTGCTTTTTATAGAATAGCATTATAAACACGCAGCGTGTATCATTTTCAGCTTCGTTTCTTTCACTTTTGCAAGGAAATATACATTTAAGTTTATTCTTCTCACAGCTTCACCGCTTATTTCTTCTCCGCACTGACCGAAGTTCTTATCTGATTTTATCAAAGTTCATCTATTCATTTCCTAAAGGACACCTTCATTGTTTCAAGCCAGTTTTGGCAACCAAGAATAAAGCTGCTGTAAACATCCATGTGCAGGCTTTGTGTGAATATATGTTTTCAACTCCTTGAGTAATACCAAGGAGTATAATCTATATACCCCATGGTAAAGGAAGGCTTGTCCTTTTAAGAACTTGCCAAACTTTTACCCAAAGTGGCTGTACCATTTTTGCATTCCCATTAACAATGGTTGAGAGTTCCTGTTTTTCCATATCCTTCTAGGATTTAGTGTTTTCTGTGTTCTGTTATTTCACCATTTTAGTGTGTATGTAGTATATCTCACTGTTTTTTTTTTTTCATTTGCCTGTTAGTGATTACATCTTTTTATCAACTTATTACAAATCTTGAGTTAACTGTCCTTTCAGATTTTTTTGCATTTTCATTGTTTCCTTTGTTTCTGATATTGATTTTAAGGGTTAGGTTCTGTGTATACTGTGGACAGCAGCCCCTTTCCAAATGTCTTTCACAAATACTTCATCCTAATCTGTGACTGTCTTACGTTTATCTTGACATTACCATCTACAGAGAAGAATATTTAATTTTAATGTGACCTATTTTATCAATGATTTATATATTTATGATGTCTAGAGTATTATTTCAAAAATTCGTCTCCATAACTAAGATGATCTATGGTTTCTCCTATGGTATTTTCTAGGAGTCTTGTATTTTTTGGTCATGCATTTATATGTATAATCTATTTATGTCAGTTTATTTCTGTGAAGTATAGCGGGTATTCTTGTAAATTCATTTTTCTGCATGGGATGTCCAGATTTCCACCACCAGTTCAGAAAAACAGGACTGTTTTTGTTTTATGAGTTGTCTTTCATCCACTATTAAATATGTACATATGGATTTATCTACTGGCTATGAATTCTGTCCCATTGATCTATTTGTCTATTCTTTTGCCGATACCATTTGCATTGATTACTGTAACTTTATATAAAATCTTGAAGTTAGGCATTGTCAGTGCTCTAACTTTGCTCTTCTCCAACATTACGCTATTTATTCTGGATCTGTTTTCCTGATATAAATTTAGAATCAGTTTAATATAATGCAAAGGAAAAATTTGTTGGAATTTTGGTAAAGATTAATTGAAACTGTACATTAAATGAGAAAATCTGATCTGGTGACAATATTGAATATTTTTATCCATGAGTGCAGAACATCTCCCCCAATTAGACATTTTAAATTTTTTTCTTATTTATTTTATTCATTTTATGCAGAGAGAGAAAGGGAGACACACAGTGATGCAGACAGAGATCTTATGGTAGTTTACTCCAACAATGACTATAATAGTGGAGGTTGGGTTAGGGCAGAGCCAAGAGCTTTGGATGTAATCTGGGTCTCCCTCATGACCCAAATACTTAGCTATTGTCCGCTGTCTCCAAGGGTGCACTTTATCAGGAAATGGAATCCAGAGAATACCTGGAACTGTGTTATAAGATGTAGTTGTCCCAAACTCTCTTAACTACTATGTTAAATGCTTGACCTCATTTGGCCATTTAAACTTTTTTCATTAAAGTTAATCATTTTCCTCCTATAAAGCTTGCAAACATTTTATTTTATTTATACTTAAGCATTAAATTTTAGTATTTTATAAAATATAAATCGTATTAGATTTTAATTTCAAATTCTACTTGTTCATTGCTGGTATATGGGAAAACGACAGATTTTTACGTTAGCCTCATATGCTATAACCATTTATTTCCAGCAGTTATTTGGTTATTCTTGATTCTTTTGAATCTTCTGCATAAACATTCATGTCTTCTGAAAGTAAAGATGACTATTTCTCCGTTCCATATCAACCTATATTTTATTTTATTATATGGTCCTTCTGCATTAGCTAGGACTATGAGTATGATATTGAAAGAAAGTGATAAGAGGAGACATCTTTGCCTTGTTCCTCATCTTGGCTGGAAAGCTGGCAATTTCTAATGATAAAGTGTTACAGTAGCTGTAGGTTTTTTGTACATTTTCTTTACCAAGCAAAGGGGGTTCTCCTCTGTTCCTAGTTTATCCCAGTTCTATTATTGAATGTATGTTTGATTGTGTAAAATATCAGTAGATATTTTCTCTGAATTTATTAACTTGATATTATGCTTTTTATTTCTATCTTGTTGATATAATATCTGATCATATGTTAATGGACACCTTTTTGTTTTCCTAACCAGTTTTGCATTATTTTTTCTAAATATTTTCATGTTAATGTGATATAAATATAAAAGATTCCATGTAGTTCATAGATGCAAATCTGAAAACAATAGCAATAAAAGTATCATGTTAAAGAAAGGGAGAGGGAATATTTTCAATAAAGACTAAATAATATGTGTCTGATAGTTAAATTATGTTTTAATATATGCTGTATATTGGCTGCAGCCAAGGAATATTTTCTATGTGTTTTGTTTATTTAAAGAAAATTGTTTTATCAATTCAGAAATAATTTTCTAACTTTTCTAATACAAAATCTGTGACACTGCATATATGCTAAGCTGAATATAATCTAAATATGATCTAAACAATATAATCTAAAATATACACTTTTACACAGTATCTATAAACATGTTAATATGAGAGGATAATTACCATTGTAGAATTTAAAAATATTTTAAATATTTGATATTCATTCATCTACACATCAATAACAAATAAGTTACTGAAAACGCTGTGGCTTATCATACTAGTCTATGTGTTTAATACTAATTGAAAGTATTCAGATTTATTAGATAAAACACTGATATATATTCAAAATCTACATATATTTTATTAGTTTGTGCTTCTTTCACACCTATTAATTTAAAGTATTGTCTCTATTTTTAATAAAAGGGCCATAAATTATTTCTGTCTATGTGATAATAGAAAGGAATTAAATGTCTTTTTAATATTTATTATACAATTTTTACAAAACAGCTAGTATCTATTATATTAATTTGTTAAATATCTAGTTGGTTTTTATTTAGCTACAAATAATTTTACTGTATTGCATATACTTCTGGAACTCATATTATCTCACATGTTTGAATGATATTTACTCTGCTAAGTAGCCTGCTATTAATTCGTGTTTAGGCATATTCAAGAAAATATAGGCTTATGCTTATTCAAGAAAAAAATAAATGTATCAAGAAAGCTACAAACCTTAAATATATTATTCCATGTTCCATTAAAAATATGTCCTGTAATTTCAGACTATAATTTCACAATCTGTTTTAACTCTATTAATATTGAATTAAAACATGTTCCCTGAGGTAGTGCATTTCCCTGATATTTACCAACTTTATTCTGTGATACATTTTACATTATCAAAAATCAAATTTACAAATTACACTATTGGTCACATATGTACAGTCTCTTATTTTTTTTTTTTATTTGACAGATAGAATTAGACAGTGAGACAGAAAGAGAGAGACAGAGAGAAAGGTCTTCCTTCCATTGGTTCACCCCCCAGAATGGCCACTACTGCCGGAGCTATGCTGATCCGAAGCCAGGAGCCTGGTGCTTCTTCCTGGCCTCCCACGTGGGTGCAGGTGCCCAAGTACTTGGGGCATCCTCCACTGCCTTCCCAGGCCACAGCAGAGAGCTGGACTGGAAAAGGAGCAGTCGGGACTAGAACCAGCATCCATATGGGATGCTGGCGCCGCAGGCGGAAAATTAACCATGTGAGCCACAGAGCCAGCCCACACATATGTACATTCTTAAACATTGAGGAATTGAAAGCTCATGTTTTATTTTTGGCAGCAAATACTGTGGCTGTTTTTCATGAAGAAAATAGTTCAATTTGTTTACTTTCAAGAAAACATCTGTCAAATATCCAGAACTGAAATAATCATTCCTTTTCTGTCAAGTTGCTTTTACAAGTAGAAATGGCTGGACAGGAGAAGAAATTGTATTTAAGTTTGACACTCACGCGATACCTAAAGTGATTTTCCTGGAGGCGTCTGTCACAACTTGGTGTGGATCAAAAGTTCATTTCTTCACAGAATATTTTAAAATAAAAGGGTATTCAAAATTCTGTAGTGAAGGAGAGGTTTAAAAGTGTGCTCAAGTTAAAGTTTTTTGTTTTAAATAATATTTCTGTTTCAAAAGAGCTTTCCTTAACAGAAACACATTTATATCTGCTTGTGTGTGTTTGTATTTGTGCTTATTAAACACAGGGTTCCTTAAAGAGTTTGTGAAAAAAATGAATATTATGAAAAATATCCATGGTATTCAAACTTTTTTGCTCCAAAATAAGCATATTTTTAAAATCTATTTTTCCACAAACTTTTTGTAGTACATTTGCATATGCATGATACTTACCACTGCTTTTATATGCTTACTGGAAATGTCAGTTCAAGGAAGAAGGCCACTATTTATGAATATTTTTATTAATGTCTTATTATTATAAAATTTTTACTTTATTGACCACACTGAAGGATCTCTAGGTCTCCGAGGTGAAAGTTTTGATAATCCCAATAAAAATATAACTGAATTTTTAAACTTTACTGAAATTATGTGTATCTCTCCTGAACATAAATAATTTGAAACATATTTCACTTTTACATGTTAAAATTGATTTAATAGATTTGAGGTCCAAAGCATACTAAATTGTAATTCAAACAAAGACATATCCATTTACAAATGATAATTAGACCCTGTTATACATAACTTATATTATTACACCTATAACTGTGTATAGAATCAACAAATCCTTCAGAAAATATTAATTGTGAAACATGAAATTAAAAACTAAAATATTTCTATAGTTATTTAAATATTGAATCCAGAATTTAAAATCAGTTTTCAAAGGTAATTGTGATTATCATAATTTCATTATGTGTTCTTTTAAATACATAGTGAAGAATCAATTCAAATTTTATGCGAACTCTTATTAAAAATAATTACAATGTAGAGTCATAAAACATTTAACTAAACAAACATGGAGTTCACAAAAATCATACATAAAATTATTAATACTTAACTCCAATTTTCCTAAAAATAGTGTCTAAACTGAGTCAATAAAGGGTTTCTTTTAAAAAATGTCTTTGACACACTAATTAATATATTCACAAATGCATGTACTATGTATATCCAAACAAAAATATGGTTAGAGTATCAGTAATGTATTGTACACATGTTTTGCAATACTGTTTAGTCTACAAAAAGTTATACCTTCAAGATGCCTTTCAAGAATGACTGGCTGAACTAACTGCAGCTTTTTTGTTTTTATTTATTTATTTATTTATTTATTTTTCTATCATCAGCCCTATCAAGGACTGCCTTTGCTGCAGAAGTCACCATGCCCAAGGTATATCATACTCTTATTTAAATATTCTCATACCCAAGGGCTGAGGGAACATTTTAGCTCCATAAGGGTACCTGAGGTAAAGAGAAGTTTTCAAACATATATTGAAGCTCAACTTCTGCTTAATCCTTTCCCCTCCCTCCTTCTCTTCCACAGATGTTGGTCATATATATATCTATATAGATATAGATATATAGACTTAAATTAGAATATATAATTATATTATATTATATATTATTACATATTATATAGATGTAGATATAGATGAATATTGAACTCTGTCACAGAATGTATTTCCTTGGAATCCAAAGTTCAATACTGAGTTCGAATAAATGGGTATATATGTATATATATCCATTAAAATCATTAATTGATTATTTATATTTATGTTCCATTTAGAACTCATGAAAACATTCAAAAAATTAAGACAACAAATGTAAAGTAATTCAGTTTTGAATAATGATTTTGATGGAATTGTGTTATTTTAAGAAGCTGTATTGGGGGATGGCTCTGTGGCACAGTAGGCTAAGCCTCCACCTGAGGTGCATCCCATGTGGGTGTTGGTTTGTGTCCTGTGTCTTGTCTGCTTCTCTTCTGATCTATCTCTCTTCTCATGGCCTGGGGAAGCAGAGGAAGATGGCCCAAGTGCTGGGGCTCCTGCACCTATGTCAGGGAAATCTGTAAGAAGCTCTTGGCACCTGGCTTCAGAGTGCTCAGCTCCAGCCTCACTCTTTTTTTTTTAAGATTTTATTTATTTATTTAATATTTATTTATTTGAGATATAGAGTTACAGACAGTGCAGGAGAGACGGAGAGAAAGGTCTTCCGTCTGCTGGTTCACTTCCCAAATGGCTGCAACGGCTGGAGCTGCACCGATCCAAAGCCAGGAGCCAGGAGCTTCTTCCGGGTCCCACGCAGGTGCAGGGACCCAAGGACTTGGGCCATCTTCCACTGCTTTACCAGGCCATAGCATAGAGCTGGATTGGAAGAGGGGCAGCTGGGACTAGAACCGGCTCCTACATGGGATGCCAGTGCCGCAGGTGGAGGATTAACATACTGGGCCACAGCGCCAGCCCCTCCAGTCTCACTCTTCATTTGGGGAGTGAACCAGATGATGGAAGACCTTTCTCCCTGTCTCTTGCTCTGTTTGTAGCTCTACCTCTCAAATAAATAAGAAAAATCTTAAAAAAAGAAGAAGAAGCTGTATTAAACATAATGGTAGCATGAGAAAAAGATTTCTCAAATTCAAGATTTTTTAAGATATATTTATTTATTTGAAAGCAGAGTTACAGAGAGAGAGAGAGAGTCTTTCATCTGCTGATTCACTATCCAAATAGCTTCAACAGCCAAGGCTGGGCCAGGCCAAACCCAGGAGCTTAGAACTTCAAGGATGTCTCTCAAGTGGGGGCAACAAAAACAAGAAAAAACTGTTCATGTGGGTTATCATTTTTCTGAACAGAATTTTCCTATTTTTCTTTCTGGATAATTAATATCTAATGTATTTCCACAAAATATTTTTGCCTATTTACTGTATCTTAAAATTTACATTAGATTATTTTAATAAATTACCTGATCTACTTAAATATATTCAGATGGTTCCAGAAGCAGACATTATGCAATTCTAAGAAATGTCTGCTGCGTAAAGGTATTTATAGCATCCACTTAATACTTTAGGTTGCTGTGTTCCTTTTTAATGTGTGCACTATTGTTTAGGGTTTGCTAATTTATTTTCACTTAAGTGATTTTTTCATAGGTTGCCACAGTTTGCAATAAATCATGAATTTTTTTTATTGTTCTTGGTGTCAAGAAAATAATGCAGCTATTTATATCAATATAAAATATGCAGAGACTCAATTATAAAGTGATTCTAATTACTATCTGGCTTGCTAATAACAGTAATGATGTACCTCAACACAGCTCTTCTAATAATTGTTAATATACACCCTATAATTAATTAATCAAAACATGACTTTACATGTAAATCCGCTTTGTGAGCCACAAAAATCATTTTGATGGAGATTGCCTTCCTTTATTAAGTAAAAATGTTGAATATGTGCAAGATTTGGAGCTACAAAATTAGAGAATTCACATCCTAGTGATCATCATTTTAATTAGTAAAATACCATTTTACCATCAAATAAATAATAAGGGAAAAGACTTAAATTAGCATATGCAAAATTTCTTCACTTGGCAACAGATGTGTACTTCAACTCCAACATCTGTTTGCTCTTTTCTTGGTGTTTTATTTATTTTTGTGAGTATGTAATTTATATTAATTTTAAAATAATCTTAAGAAAAAGCTAAACATTTTAAAGGAATTGAGGCATTGGAGAAATTGTGTGCCATTTTGAATGGTTCTGTAACGTAGATAAACACATCTCAGACAAATTATCAAGACATTTATCTTTCAAATGCTAAGAGCATATTGAATAGGACAGCGTTCTATCCAGGTCTGGGAAGTATTAATAGTATTTTTAAGGAGTTACCATTTCAGTTTGAAATGACAGTTTAATGCTTTGCAGTAGTTAATCTTCTAAGAAATCTTCCTAGAGAAGATAATGAGTCATAGAGACCAGCATTGTGCTGAAAGCCACCACCTGAGACACTGGCATCCCACCTGGGGACATGCTCATGTCCAAGTTTCTCCATTAGTTCTCTGCTAATGTGAAAAGGAGCAGAAGATGGCGCAAATGTTTTGGCCCTGAACACATATGTGGGAGACATCATTAAAGTTCCTGGTTGCTGGTTTTGGCCTGGCCCCGTGATGGCCTTTATGGCCATCTGGAGAGTGAGTGAGTGGCCACAATGGCTGAGGCTGAACCTGGAGGAACCCAGGAGTCAAGAACTCCTTCCTGGTCTTCCATATAGATGGTAGGTGCCATGTAACAGGGTCATCATCTGCTGTCTTCCCAGTTGCATTACCAGGTAACTGGATCAGAAATGGAATAGCTGGGACTCAAACAAGCATTCTGGGATAGGATGGCTGCATTGTAATTGACAGCTTAACCCACTGTTCTGAAATGCTGACCCTGAGCTAATTTATTGTACTTTCTAAAAGATTTATTTGTTTGAAAGGCTGAGTTACAGAGAGAGAGAGAGAGAGAGAGAGAGAGAGAGAGATCTTTCATCTGTTGGTTCACAACCACAGTCCATGGAAGATAATACTTTCAATGATGTTTCTTTAAAACTCCATTTTTTTCTTAAAGTTATTAATTTTTGTTTACTTGAAAGGCAGAAACATGGAAGGAGAGAAAGAGAGAGAGGAGAGAGAGAGATTTTCTATTCCCTGGTTCACCCTCAAATGCCTGCAACACACAGGGCAGGGCCACACTGAAGCCGTTACGCCTCAGACTTCATCTGAATCCTCCATGTGGGTGTCAGGGCACAAGCACTTGAGCCATCATGAGCTCTGT
The DNA here is from genome assembly GCF_033115175.1 of Lepus europaeus. Taxonomy (NCBI): domain Eukaryota; kingdom Metazoa; phylum Chordata; class Mammalia; order Lagomorpha; family Leporidae; genus Lepus; species Lepus europaeus. Next base: position 47,360,033 of record NC_084832.1, on the reverse strand, counting down.
CTCTCAGAAAGCGTTAGCAGGAAGCTGGATCAGAAGCAGAGCAGCCAATACTCAAACTAGCATTCTGATAAGAGATTTGGGTGTCCCAAGTGGCGATGTATCCTGCTATACCCCAATGCTCACCCCTGAACTTCATGATTCTGAAATGCCCCGAAATAAGGATGAAATATTATTCCAACTACAAGTTCCTGAAGTTTCCTCATTGATTTCCTGTCATCTCCATCTTGCTGTGCCATCCAAAATAGTAGACAAACTCAAATAATGGTCTCTTGGATAGCTGCAAGGCACAGGATACAATTTTTTGTTCATCTGCAATTTGGGATAATGCTGCTTTCTTAATTATTCCTAAACTTCTAGTTTATTGGCCTAGCTGTTTAATACATCATGGGTTTTCTTAAGTGAGAATCACCCTTATCTAATTTTCTGCTTCTTGGGCATGTAGGAAAATTACTTATAAATTTATGTGGAGCATTTGAGTTAGCATTGTATATATCTTTTTTTTGATTTTGAGGATCTATTAAAGATTCACTTCCATAGTGGCCATTGACCCTATATTTCTCTGTTCTACTACCATTCCTCACAAACTTTTATTTTTTTTTTAGCCATTAGCATTTTATGTACAGACCCTTTGTGTGAGCAGCACAACAGGGTTTGGGGCGTGGAGGGGACAAGACATTGTTAGCTCTGGCTGGAGAGAAGACTCCATCTGAGTTCCTGGAGTACTTCATTTCCCTGGTCTTCAGACTCCCCAAGAGTATTTCGCCTTATCTATTTTCTCATTTAACTTCCTTTTTGCTAAATTCCTGTTTACTGAAGGAGATAATTAACTCTGGGTGATTATGATAATTTTGTCTTCACTCTCCAGTTATCCTCCCAGTAGGCACACATACAAAAAATGCTTAGTACACTAGTTTTCCTTGCCTCTTGGAGAATTTTAAACTTTATGAGTAGCTTCTGTTCTTACTATGTTTTAGATTTGTACATCTCTCCCCAGAATGCCTACTTAACCAAACCATCTGCTCTCCACTGAAGCTAGAATCAAGGAAATTTCACAATTTCTGATTATTTTTCTCTTAAATCTCATTCTAACAAAACTGTGGTATGTGAGCCTAAGAGAGAGGATGGACAGGATTAAAGGGTGAGATAATCACTCTTTGTCTTTTGCTTATAAAGTCCATTTTGAAATATGGGCAATGTTCTTTTGTTTCTTTGCTATTTAGAATTTTGTGATAAAAAGATGTAGATAATCACGAGGATAGATAGACAAAGGGTATAGATATAAATTAAGGATATTTCCAGTTTTCATTTCACATTTTTCTAAATTTTTAAAAATAATAGCAGAGTTCATACTTTGTGGCTGCATCATGCCCACACAAGCCATGATTTGATGATAAATTTGGACTTGGAGAATTTTTACTTAATTGGATTCAATTATTTTGTACTATGTGAATTCTTCTTTTATGCATCAATTAAGATCATATATACTTAGGCTGGCACTGCGGCTCACTAGGCTAATCCTCCGCCTGCAGCGCCGACACCCTGGGTTCTAGTCCCGGTTGGGGTGCCGGATTCTGTCCTGGTTGCTCTTCTTCCAGTCCAGCTCTCTGCTGTGGCCTGGGAGTGCAGTGGAGGATGGCCCAATTGCTTGGGCCCTGCACCCACATGGAAGACCAGCAGGAAGCACCTGGCTCTTGGCTTTGGATCGGCACAGCACGTTGGCCGCAGTGCACTGGCCATAGCGGCCATTTGAGGAGTGAACCAATGGAAAAGGAAGACCTTTCTGTCTGTCCCTGTCTCTCTCTCTCACTGTCTAAATCTGCCTGTCCAAAAAAACAAAACAAAACAACAACAACAAAAAAGATCATTTATACTTAAAAGACTACTGATCCTGTTGTTAATGCAAAATTAAGATTCTCTTTATAGTCATAGGGGAATTATTAGCTTGATAGAACCTTAGTAACACCAAAAAGAAGATAGGGAAAATTTGTGATCATTTTAAATTTTGAGTCCTCTTTAAATTGAGTACAAATGATCTTCTTAAAAAAAGATTGATTCATTTCTTAGAAAGTAACAGTGACACACAGAGAGAAAGTGAAAGAGAACATCCATATTTGAGTGACTCCCCAAATGGTCAGAATGTTGAAAGCCAGGCAGGATACAGCCATGAGCTACAAATTCCATCTGGATCTCCAACATGAGTATCAGGGTACCAAGTATGAGTCATCATCTGCTGTCTTCTGAGGCACAGTAGCAGGGAGTAGAATTGAAAACAGAGCTGCAGGGACTCAAACCTGAACTCCAATGTGGGATGTGAGTGTTGCAGGCTGCAGCTGAACCTGTTGATCCACCATGCTGGTCCTAATTATCATAATGCATTGACTTAAAAAATCAAAACACACTGTGTTTAATCTTCACAGTGTTTGATAGCTGTAATTAATATACTATTTTTTTTTTTTTTTTAGTTTTTCTTTTCAAGTCTGAGAGACAGAGAGAGGGACAGAGACAGAGAGCCTTAGATCTTCCCTCTGCTGATTCACTCCCCTAACACTCACAACAGCTAAGCCAGGGCTAAACCAAAGTCAGGAGCCTAGAAATCAACCCAAGTCTCTTATGAAGGTGACAGTGACTCAAGTTCTTGAAACATCAATTGCTGCCTCTCAGGGTATGCATTGGTAGAAAACTGGAATTGAAAACAGCACTGATACTCAAGCCAAAGCACTCTGATCCTGGATGCGGGCATCCCAGTAAGTGTCTTCACTGTTGTAGGTCAAATGCTTTCTCATTTCCTAAAGTTTTGATTGAATGCATGTATGCTTCCAAAATTCATAAGTTGAAATCTTAACCCTAATGTTGGTATTGGACTTAAGCTTCTGAGATGTAATTAGTTAATGAGAGCAGAGTCTTCATGCATGGAATTAGCACCCTCATATAAGATATCCCAGGGAGCACTCCCTGCTTTGTTTCTATGAAGTGAGTAAATAACAAGAAAACAGGCATAGAAACTAGAGATAAGTATCTCACCATACACTGAATGTACCAGAAACTTCATCTTGAGCTTTCCAGTGTCCAGCCCTGTGACAAATAATTATTTGTTGTTTAAGACACCCTGTCTGTAGTGTATATGTCATAATAGCCCAAAATGACAAAGATACTTAGTACATTCTGTTACATTGATCCCTTAATGAAAATGGTGGAATAATTAAATAAAACTTCGAAGAGACCTTATTAATCTTCCTTCCATTGCAGGAAAAAGTACTGCCATATTCTTGGTCAGGTATTGTTCAATATAATGGTGAAATAAAGCAATCCTGCCAGCAAAAGACCCCTTCCTGGCAAACAGAAAAAGGAAACAATTTAATATTCAGTAAACATCATTGGAACATACATATAAGTTTGCACAAATGTCACCACAAGTATATGTTCTCACACAAAATCATATAGTAAATTGGAGGAAAACATTTCTTAACTATTTGAAAGACAAATAGATGTATCTAATGATTATCACCTATGGATCTCATGAGGAAGTTCATTTCAAAGGGGCTTGTATTAACTGTTCCCCAAAGGTTAACAAATATGCAAACTTGTATTACGAACTCAAAATTCAAAAGCTCTTTTTGTTTGTTTGTTTTCAGTCCAACCTATTAGGCTTTCAGGGGAACACCCTGGAGATGGGAGTGTGGAGAATCAATGGTGATTGTCTCACTCTTCAAAGAAACTTCTATCATTTTGATAACAAAATCCTTTGTTTCAACATTCTTTTCTTCAACATTCTTATTATGTCTTTCTAAATCTTTTTCTAAATCTGTTTCCTATATGATTAGGTAGAAGATTCTGTACACACATCTATGTATCTTTTTAACATTGCATTGCAATTTATTCAACTGTATCTCTACTTTAGCTAGGCTCTGAGCTCATAAAAGAGAACTATATTTTACTATTGGTTTAGTATCCAACATCTAGCATGGCAAGCACTTAAGAGATATTTGAGTTATATATTTGACGCATATATAAAATTTTGTCAATATTTCTATTAAAATGTGATGTCTAGAACAGAAAAGCATGCCCCACTACAAAGTATGGACTTTCTTTTTCATAGTTTACATGCATTGGTAAAATTTCCAAGCCTTTGAAAACCTTGATTTTTCTCCTGCTTCGAACATCAAGAATAATTATGCTCTCTCACAACTGATTGTGCTTACCCTGATCTTTTTAACTTCTATTTGCTTGCATTAGCATGGACTAATACATTTTTCATTGGAAACTGCGTCTAATGCTCACTTCATGCTTATTTTTGCTCTATTAATGGTTTCCATGTTTTGAGACCCAAACAATCTAAGAAATGGATAATTGTATATAAGTGGAGAATCATCAATGTGATGCTCAAACCATTTTTAATCCAATATTATAAATCTTTAATTTTCATGATTTCTGATGTGACCTCTCCACTAACATACCTTAATTGCACTTCTAAGGGCAGCATCATAAATCAGCTTAAGCAGAAGTACTGTATTTTAAATTAGAATCTGCTTCCCCATAATAAGGAAGATTAAAAAGCTGCAAATATCTTCTATTCTTTCTTTAGTTTGGAACTTATGAGGCTTTTTATTTAAACTTTGATTGAAATTAGTATTTATAGCATGGTGTGGTCAGCTATTCTGCTGGGTTCCTACAAAGTCTAAAATGTATGGAGACACTGATTTCAATGGAAGCAACTATCAAGTGCAAAAATCATAGGAAAGAAAATAGGACACAGAGGCAAAATAAGTTAAAATGTTTTGATGCCTTAGAAAAGACATATCAAGAGAACATTTCTGTGTAAAAAAAGAGGGGGCAATAAATCATTCAACTTCCTCATTGTCGGTTGCACATATATTAAACATTGAAAATCATGGAAGTATGGACTATAAAAAAGCTATTTTATTTTCTAAATATGTTATGAATAATTCATTTTTAAGTGAATTTTTTGTTAGGTATAGTACTTAAATTTTTTAAAAAAATTATTAATTTTAAGAGAATAGATTTCATGTACTTCATAGAATAAATTCTAAGAAAATAACAGTACTTCTTTCCTTCTATCCCCTCCTTCCTCTCCCTCCCTAAAAGCCCCTTTCTTCTTCCTTTTTTTTTTTTTTTTTTTTTTGGACAGGCAGAGTGGACAGTGAGAGAGAGAGACAGGGAGAGAAAGGTCTTCCTTTTTTTCCATTGGTTCACCCCCCATTGGCCACTGCAGCTGGCACACCATGCTGATCCGAAGGCAGGAGCCAGGTGCTTCCCCTGGTCTCCCATGCGGGTGCAGGGCCAAAGCACTTGGGCCATCCTTCACTGTACTCCCAGCAGAGAGCTGGCCTGGAAGAGGAGCAACTGGGACAGAATCCGGCGCCCCGACCGGGACTAGAACCCAGTGTGCCGGCGCCACAGGCAGAGGATTAGCCTATTGAGCCACAGCGCCGGCCCTTCCTTTATTTTTTTCTTTAATTTTTACAAAGCATAATTTTGATTTACTCTATAATCACAGACTTAATGGATCACCAGTAGAATTCCTTAGATAAGGTTTCAAAACATTGTTCTATTAAATACTGATCTAGAGATTATTCAATATTTATCAGGAGTCCACTAGGTAGAGAGAATGGACAAGGTGCTGGATTTAGAAAGACATTTTGATCATGAGGGCAAGAGTAGATTGTCTATTAACTTTAAGATTTATTTTATTTATTTTATAAGTCTAGTGATAGAGAAAGGGAGAGGAAGGGGAGGGGGGATATCTTCCATTTGCTGATTCATTCCTCAAATGATCACAAAGACCAGGGCTGAGCCAGGCCAAAGCCAGGAGACCAGAATTCCATCAGGGTCTCCCATACCAGGTGGCCGGGGACCAAACATTTGAGGGGCATTAGCTGTTGCTTTCCCCAGCACATTAGCAAGGAGCTTGATCAGAAGTAGAGAACATGACATGAACTAGCACTGGTGGTGGCTTAATCCACTATGTCACAAGCTGGCCCCTAAAGAAAAGATATATAAGATTAGTTCAAATAAACAATGGGAGATGGAATTAGAAGAATAATTTATTTTTGTGCAAAAACATTTGAAATTTGTGCATCTCTTTTCATACTATGTATTGCCAATGAACTTACTGGAGACTTCTAGTACACAATCTTTTGACTTCTACAGTTGAAGGAATACTTCCTTACAAAGGGAGCTTTAAGTGTAATGGCTTCATTGTTAAATATATACAAATATTTCAGAAATAAATATCAATTTTTCATCAAATACTTCAAAAGATAGAAGGAAAGGATACTATTTCAATGAGGCATACCAGGTTCTAGTCCCGGTTGGGGCACTGGATTCTGTTCCGGTTGCCCCCCTTCCAGGACAGCTCTCTGCTGTGGCCAGGGAGTGCAGTGGAGGATGGCCCAAGTCCTTGGGCCCTGCACCCGCATGGGAGACCAGGAGAAGCACCTGGCTCCTGCCATTGGATCAGCGCGGTGCGCCGGCCACAGCGCGCCAACCGCGGCGGCCATTGGAGGGTGAACCAACGGCAAAGGAAGACCTTTCTCTCCCTGTCTCTCTCTCTCACTGTCTACTCTGCCTGTCAAAAAAAAAAAAAAAAACTAACAATGATGTCAACACCTGAAATAAATATTATAGAAAAGTAAATGATTGGTATCTCTAATGGCCATGAATACAGAAATCATCAGTATAATCTAGTAAGTTTAATTCAGTATACTATAAAAATATTATTACATGCAAAAGCAAGGTTGGGTTAGCTTTCTTTAAAAAAAAAGTATAATTCAGCCTATAATACAATTTGAGTTTATTTTCTTCTTCTTTTTTAAGATTTATTTATTTATTTTAAAGGCAGAGTTTATATTTATATATATAAGTAGAAAGACTGAGAGAGAGAGAGAAAAGAGAGTGAGTGGGAGATCTTCTATCTACTAGTTCATTCCTCAAATGTCCACCACAGTCATGACTGAGCCAGGCTGAAGACAAGAGTCAGGAGCTTCTTCTGGGACTCTCACGTGGGTGTAGGAGCTCAATCACTTGTGCCATCCTCCATTACTGTCCCAGACACATTAGCTGGAGCTAAATCATAAATGGAGCAGCCAGGACTCTAACCAGCACCCATATGGAATACAGATGCTTCAGGCCAGGACTTTAACCCTCTGAGATACAGGGCTGCCCCACTGTTTTGTTTTTGTTTATTTTGAAACTCTGACTTGAACTAGTGTTGAGGACTGGAGTCTAGTCTGTGTCCCTTCTTAAGTAGTTGATTAAGCCTACCTCCCAGTCATTTTCCATACCTACCTCTCACAATCAGTATTGATATATAGTCTCCCTTGTAGCACTGGGGTCCAGGTACCAGATAAGGATTGGAAACTTTTATACCCTGTTGTTCACCAAATTATTCAAATGAACCAGAAGTCAAACAAATAGTTAACCCCACTCTACATAAGCTGCATTTTACTGATACAGCCTGCAATTACCTTTTCTCAAAAGTGCGGACCCTGTATGACCTTATCTGTTTTGGATGTGTAAGTAACAAGTGTCAGAGTATTGTGTCCCACCACCGAAAGACTGGTTGAATTTTAGAAGACAGCACATTAGCAATGCTTAGAAACAATCAGTTTAAATTTATTGAATATCTTAAAAATTCTTATAAGATGAAACTGTTTTCATATTGCTAAATATTAGTCAAAACAGTATTATTTTCATTTCATATAATTGTGGTGAATGCTAATATATAAGAATAATATTTAATTGTATATATTTATCTTGGCTACAGCAATATACTTAATTCACATATAAATGTCATTCGTTAACAGAGTTAGAGCTTCTACATTATTTTCCTTGATTAAAATGTTCATGACATGTAAATCATGATCATTTTAATTCTTCAACTAGCATTTTTTTTCTTTTGTTATTGTACTATCTAAGATAGTTTAATCATCAATAAAATTATGGATTGTGACATACTTGTCTTTTATTCTAAACTTAACACTTAACTAATGTATTCATTGATTTTTATAGATTTTTATTTATATTCAAGTGAGATTTGCTGTAATAACAGTTTACAGAGAGAATTTTTAAATTTTTTCTTTTATTTCATTATAAGTGAACATTGATTTTTTCCAAATGTTTTGGTCTCAAATATAATGGTTATATTTTATCTTCTTTATTTTGTTAATGCAGCCAAAATACAAGGAATTCCCAGGTAACTAGAATAAGTTGATACTGTATTATTGAAAAGATTATTTAAAAATAAACAGGAAAAGAAACTATAAAAATACACAAAAAGATGGCCAGTGCCGCAGCTCAATAGGCTAATCCTCCACCTGCGCTGCCGGCACACGGGGTTCTAGTCCCGGTCGGGGCACCGATCCTGTCCCGGTTGCCCCTCTTCCAGGCCAGCTCTCTGCTGTGGCCAGGGAGTGCAGTGGAGGATGGCCCAAGTGCTTGGGCCCAGGAGAAGCACCTGGCTCCTCGCTTCAGATCAGCGTGGTTCGCTGGCCGCAGCGCGCTGGCCACGGTGGCCATTGGAGGGTGAACCAACGGCAAAGGAAGACCTTTCTCTATCTCTCTCTCTCACTGTCCACTCTGCCTGTCAAAAACAAACAAACAAAAAAAAAAAAACAAAGAAACAAAATATACACAAAAAGAATGCCTATTAAAAAAACAGTAAAATTTTGAACCAGTAATCCACAGACTGACATCTATTTATAGTACTTATATTTTAAATATGACTCTTATCTGGAATATATAAAGAGCTTTTCCATAAGGCAAGACAAATACTCTCCTAGAAAAGTCAGCAAATTGTTTAGGAACTGGTGTATCACAAACAAGGATGTTACAAGGACAAGGAAGTCCTCTTCTTTATTCATTAGAGGACAGGCTATCCTAGCCATGGTGAAAGAGCATTGCTGTGTTGATTGGCTCCTCTGGGAAGCAGATGTCAAGTGAGAGGTGGATAGATTTGTTCCAGCAGTGACTCTGAACAATCAAGTTGGGAGGGAATAAGAGTAAGCAGTGAAATCTTTCATGTTGCAATGCAAGTCTGTGGTAAGAGATGGTGAGAAAAGGAGGGTTAGGTCAGAAGGACGTCTGGCTATAGTAGGGGCCTGGCAATATTTTAGCCAACCCAGTGGGGAGCTCCAGTACAAATGTTGCCCATAGTGAAATTCAGTGCTGTCCAGAAATGGCAAGGATGTGTAGTAGGGCTCTACTCACCATTAGAAAGAAAATACCAGGAAAGTTGGTAGCCTCATCTCAAAATTGAAGAGAGAAAATATGGACAACAGCTTTCTTTAAAAAAAAAAAAAATTTGCTTTTACTTACTTGAAAGAGTTATAGAGAGAGAGGGAGAGAGAGAGAGAGAGAGAGAGAGAGAGAGAGAGAGAGATCTTCCATCTGCTGGTTGACTCCCCAAATGGATGCGACAACCGGAGTTGGACTAAGTGGAAGCCAGGAGCCAGAACCCTGTTTCGGGACTCCCACAAGAGTGGGAGGGGCCCAAGCACTTGGACCATCTTCTGCTGCTTTCCCAGGTGCTTTAGCATACAGCTGGATTGGAAGTGGAGCTGCTGGAACTCAAACTGGCACCCATATGCGATGCCAGTATCACAGGAGAAGGCTTAAGCTGCTGTGCCACAACATCAGTACCCCAACTACTATTCTCTATAGTTCAGTTTCACTTCTTGTGTCAGGTTCCCTTTTGTGGGATGTCTGAGAAACATAATTTCAAGTTGGCTACAACTATAAACTTATCACAATGGCTAAAAGTAAAATGACTTAAAAAACAAATTTTGGTAATGATGCTGAATTTTCATACATGGCTGATGATAGTATAAATTGGTATAACTATTTTGAATGTTTACAGGATATACTGAAGCTAATCATGTGTCTTATTCTTATGCCTAGGTATTTCTTCCTAAACATCAATTTCCCAATTATTGAGAGCATTTGTCTAAAAAATTTTTGAACAATATTTTTAAGACAAATATATTCACAAACACCAAACACAGTAAATAATCCAGTTGTTCATTAGTGATAAATATGGAGGTAGTCATGAAATGGACTACACACAGCAATAACAATTAAAATACTTGTGTATTACACAATAACATAGATGTTTCACACTGTCAGAAGTTTGAGTGTAAATGCCAGACACCAAACAGCATACAACAAATGGTACTATTTACATGAAATTCAAAAATAAAAAAGCAGTCCACCTTTCAGAACTAGTGACTGGCTGTAATATCTTTCATTTGCTGAAATAAAGCACTTTCCTCAGTAATAACAGACTTTAACCCAAGAATATTTTCTGAACACAGCATTTCCTGCATAGCAGGTGTGCTTTGAGTTCATTTTGGAAGAAATTCCCCAATCTCATCACTTCATCACTCAGTGCCTGGAAAAATTATCATAATCCTGACAAGCTTGGTTTTCAATTACTTCACTTAACAAAATCTGTTTTTATAAAAATACTTATTTATTGATTTGAAATCCAGAGTACAGAGTGATGCACACACACGTGCACATACACACAGGGCACGTGCGTGCATGCACGAGAGAGAGAGAGAGAGAGAGAGAGAGAGAGAGAGAGAGAAATCTTCTGTACACTGGTCCATTCCTCAGAAGGCTACAATAGTCAAGGCTGGGCCAGGCAGAAGCCTGGTCCTCCATCAGGACCTCCCACATGGGTGAAGGGGTCCAAGGACTCTGCCCACTTCTGCTGCTCTCCCAGGCACATTAGCAGGGAACTGGATTGGGAGTGGAGCATCCAGGACACAGATCATTGCCCATATAGATGATGGCATCATGGGTTGTAACTTAAATTGATGTACCCCAACACCAGCACCAGGCAAAATCTACGAACCATAAAAAGGACAGACTCTTCTTTCACTATGCAACCTTCCAGCACAAAAGTATGAAACCATGTTGTAAACATGAAATATATTATCTCAATTAGTCATTAAACATAGAGCTATGAGGTAGTTTTTATGTACCATTGCCATTTTACATACAAGAAAACAAAAGCAAAGCAAATAATTTTCAGGACACTGCATTGATAAATGGTAGCTCCTTTGGGTTATCATTTCTTTCAACATCTTCCTGTATTTTTCTAATTCTCAATGTCACTTTTGCTCTCAATCACACTTTTACTCCAACTCTACAGCTACATTAAACAGTCTTAAGTAATAGGGAGTTTTAATGATTCAGTATACTGAAGCTTGCTATCCTCAAGTGCCTTATATACATATTAAATCAGGAATAGCTGTTCAAATTTCATCGAATGTATTTAGTGAATAAAAGCTATTTTTTATCTTAATGGATAATAATGCCTAAAAAGATTTATCTATTTTCAAGATTTTACACTAACATATAAATACCTGGTTTTTGGTCTTTCTTTTGACCTTCCCTGAGGCTAATCAATTTAGGTTCTATAGCTTTTCCTTAGTAATAGATTACTAATACATTTCTGTCAGAGATACTTGATGAAAGAAGAGAGCACTTATGAAATGATATCCAGGGACCAACGATACAATGGCTAATGTAAAAGATAATTATAATTACATTCCATAATTGCATTGATTAGAGTGCTTCTGTGAATTAAAAGGATCATCATTCATTGGGGCTTATCATTAGGAAAAGAGATGATGCTAGTACCAAGTCTTATGATAAAAAGGTCAAAGTTTACTGTAGCTAAAATTACATTTGCCTAAAAAAAAATACCTAGCCTTTTTTAATATAGAAATTTAATCAATCATTTATTCTGCATAGCCATTTGAATGTTGCATTCAGAAAATCAGCTAAGATCTAATTAATAATATATTAACTTACTTAGAGTTGTAAAAATCTTAAATTATCTAGGATAGTGCTCACTATTTTGCGAAAAAATATTTCTTTCTAGTCCTTGCATTATAATTCAAATTCAAATTTAACTCAAAGTCATCCTGCTTATAGGGAACTCAGTAGTAGCCAGCATTTCATTTATAATTATTAGTAGAATTTTCTTTCCAAATTATTGGGGTAGTTTTCCATTACATGTACATTTGCAACTTAAATAGGTAGAAAGAGTGAATCTGTTCTATTTCATGTTTGGTGGATATTTTTAAAATAAATTTAATATTATAATTTTATTGAAAGCTTAATTAATATTAAAACACTTAAAATAACGATGTAAAAAGCACATCTTAAGCATTAAATTGACATCTCCGAGTATGTATGTGTATATATATATATATATATATATATCATTAATAAATGGCATACTACGGACCAGAGAAAACAACAACATTCTTAATTAAATGACTTTGCAAATGGTTGTTGATAGCCTAAGCCACTGAAACATAAAATCTTACTTCAGATTTCTACGTACTCAATGAACTGACATGCATTGCTGAAGCAATGTTTACTTTGTGAGTCTTCTTATCACTTGTGGTTTTATCACACTGTTCTAAATAAGGAAATCTATTATTAGGAATTGTATCAGTTTAACACTTGAACAATCCATGTTTTTCTTTAGTTATTATCTTTAAGTACCATGTCAGCATGTTTTGGGAATTATTTGTTCCATAAGACTAATTCCAAGTTTATTTATTTTAATGAATAGGATGTTTTTGTTTGGGAGCACTGAATGCCTCTAATCATAGGTATATTTGACTCTCATTTTATGTTGTAAGAATATGATTGAACTAAGGAAGAACACGACAGACACTGTGATTTCTTATATTAATGTTTAGCAGTTATAAATATGAAAAACATGAGACATGAGTTATACATTTCCATTACTATAATGGTTTGTGGCTGATAATTAATGTTATTTTCTTCTTGTAAATATTGTCAACATGAAATTGTAAGTGTATAGGTGGTTCATTTTGAGTAAAGAATGATTTAAGACTGCAGCATTGCTACTGTGTCATTGACAATAGAACCTGATAATCCACCAAATCTCATCTAAACAAATTATTAAACATTACTGCCTTGTCATAAATATATTAGCTCATTTTTTTAAAAGAACTGAACTGAATTGAAGCTTTTTGAGAATATATGACTAATAATAGATACATAGTAAGTCATAATAAGATACACAAAAACAACCTGCTTCTGGAATTTGACATTTATATCTTGCATGCTATTATTCTTACCAATGAAAATGGCTATGATGTTTTTAATGACAATATTTAGTACAAAGATTTACGAAATTTTAGGTTGTCACTAGGAACGCAAACTCTAGAATGTATCTGGCATGGATAAAAGACAATGTAAATATTTGATCAGCCCTTGTCCTGACCATTGATGAACAACTTAATACTTTATCCTTTTTAGTACTCTTTTTTTGTTCTACTTAATACTATTGGTTGAACTCTGTAATTAACACACATTTATTCTTAGGTGTTTAAATTTTAACTGAACAGTGATCTCTGTTAAATATAAGAATGGGAATAAGAGAAGGAGGAGATGTACAATTTGGGACATGCTCAAGCTGACTTGCCCCAAATGGTAGAGTTAAAAATGTGCCAGGGGATTCTAATTCAATCCCATCAAGATGGCATGTACCAATGCCATCTCACTAGTCCAAGTGATCAATTTCTGTTCACAATTGATCATACTGATAGGTCTAAGAGTCAAAGGGATCACATAAACAAGACTAGTGTCTTCTAATATTAACTGATAGAATCAAAAAGGGAGAGAACGATCCAACAGGGGAAGTGGATACACAACAGACTCATAGAATGGCAGGTGTCCTAAACAGCACTCTGGTCTCAGAATCAGCCCTTAAGGCATTTGTATCTGGCTGAAGAGCCCATGAGAGTATTTTAGGCATGGAAAGCCAAGACACTCTGGCAAACAAACAAACAAAAAACCAAATGAAAGATCTCTGCGAGTGAGATCCCAGTAGAAAGAACGAGCCATCAAAGAAGGAGGTACCTTTCTCTAAAGGGAGGAGTGAACTTTCACTTTGACTATGACCTTGTCTAAATAAGATCGAAGTCCGCGAACTCAAAAGGCTTCCAGCCAGTGCCGTAGCTCACTGGGCTAATCCTCCGCCTTGCGGCGCAGGCACACTGGGTTCTAGTCCCAGTCAGGGCACCGGATTCTGTCCTGGTTGCCCCTCTTCCAGGCCAGCTCTCTGCTGTGGCCCAGGGGTACAGTGGAGGATGGCCCAGGTTCTTGGGCCCTGCACCCCATGGGAGACCAGGATAAGCACCTGGCTCCTGCCATCAGATCAGCGCGGTGTGCCGGCCATGGCAGCCATTGGAGGGTGAACCAACGGCAAAGGAATACCTTTCTCTCTGTTTCTCTCTCTCTCACTGCCCACTCTGCCTGTCAAAAAAAAAAAAAAAAAAAAAAAAAGGCTTCCATAGCCTTGGCAACTCATGACAAGAGCCTAGGGAGATTACTGACGCCATAAACAAGAGTATCAATTTGTTAAGTCAACAACAGGAGTCACTATGCACTTACTCCCCATGTAGGATCTCCGTCCTTTATGTGCTGTACATTGTGATTTAATGCTATAACTAGTACTCAAACAGTATTTTTCACTTTGTGTTTCTGTGTGGGTGCAAACTGTTGAAATCTTTACTTAATATATACTAAATCGATCTTCTGTATATAAAGACAATTGAAAATGAAAAAAAAAAAGAGAATGTATGAATTGGTCTCATTCCCAATTATAAAGTAAAGGTTTGGTTTCTTGAATCAGATAGTTTTTTAGTGAAAATAAAACATCCCAAAGATGTCACACTTTTTAAAAAAATGAGATTATGCAACCCTAGATAAATGAGGGTATCTTCATTTGGGCAAATATAAGGAAGAATTTGTAAATCTGAACTACTCTTGAATAAGAAAGTACATTTTTTGGTTCCTTAAAGTTATTATTTATTTAATTTATCGATTTCAAAGGTAAAGAGAGAGGAGATAGGGAGAGAGACAGAGAATGATGTCTTCCATCTGCTGGTTCACTCCTCAAAATATCTGCAACAGCCAAGGCTGGGCCACACTGAACACAGAAACCAGGAACTCAATCCAGGTCTCCCACCTAGGTGACAAAGATGAACTACCTGAACAATCACTTGGAGCTTCCTAGGATGCACTTCAGCAGAAATTGGTTTTGGCTGACCTTCTGTCCAGAACCTAACATTTCACCATCATATTTATATTCTTTCTGATTTTTTTTTGTTTTTCATTAAAAGATACCTAAATCTTCAGAAGTTACATTTTAAAATAAATTTGTAGTTTCAAAAAAGATGTTGAATTAACCAGGAATTTATGATACACATCCAGGACAAAATATAGAGCTAGAATAGGAAAGAGGAATTTTTTTTTCTTTCTTTATGTTTTAAAAATTTTTGTTAATATAAAGAGAATGAGCATCATATAATTCATAGAGACAATTCTAAGAAGTTAACCACACACCACTCCCTTCCTCCTTCTCTCAATCTCCCCTTCTTTCCTTTCTTTTTTTCTCTTTAATTTTATACATTTTCTCTAATGAGTGGTGGTCAATACAGAATACACAAAAGAAACAAAGTATAAGAATGAAACTGACATCTAATGTTTTGATTATTGTTTATGGTCCCTGTCTATATTCCCGTGCAACAGTGGTCTTTTTACGTTGTACTTGTTGAGCATCATGGTTAGCAGTACATTAAGCCTAAAATTATAAAGTAAATTGAAAGTATATTATTGCAATAAGTTAAGGGGATATTGTTTTTGAAGAAATGCATCACCACTAGCATAACTACCATGATATCACTTCTCACTTCTTCTCCATCCTTCCATGGGAAGAGATACCTCTGAGGTAGCTAGAGACATGCTATTGCCACCCTTTGATTAAAAAAAAAAGTCTTAGGCCATACTTCTTGACCAATGCTTACTGATTCATCCAAATGAGTAATATTGTCACACAATCTTTTTTTTTTAATCAAAGAAATATTGGACAAAGAAGCAATCTACAGTGACTTACAAAGGTAAAGTGTATTCCCTGGAAAAATGCAATCTCCTAAAATTGCTGTATCTGCAGGACTTAATAATATTAGGTTGTGCAGTCATTACCTTTGTTGGAAAGGGTTTTTCATAAAGAAAAGTGCTAGGAAGAATTCTATTTTTTTCTCTTACAGTGAGAGGAACTTCAGCTACATATTGACTCCTAGTATGGGTATAGGAGGAAGTTGAAATAAAGGCAAACATGTTAATGGAAGAATTTCTCTGTGCTTTAGTAAAGAATAATAAAGAAATATACAATAAAACTGGAAAAGAATCAGGGCATTTTGAAGTTTAATGGCTATAACCCTGTTTAGTAAAATATTAATCTAAATATTTAATATTTCAGCAATTCTATTCTCAGATATTTACTAGGCAGCTACTAGCATAGATTCTTAAGATGCAGCTTAATAGCATCCTTTATGAGAACAAAGCATCACACGTAATATATGTTTTCATTAATAAGTGATAAGCACACTACCTATTTATAGTAGGCATCTATGATGCATCCAGAAAGATGGTTTAGGCTTACATAGAAGAACTGAGCTCAAAAATAAAATATGGATGGCATAGTTTATAACATAATGTATGCAAATGAAAAGCATATACTCAATCAACAAAAATCTTATATTTAGAATGTATCTCTATGTAACTAAATATAATTTTATAATCAATATTTTAACTGATCCGTTATTGGAATCCGCATGAGTATATATGTATATTTAGATGTATATGTATAAACATACTTTATAATGCATAAGTAAATAAGTAAATGCAGTTTGACTCAAATACAATTATGCATGTAGTCTCTGTATGTACAATGAAAAACAATTGATTATGTCTCTAGGACAGTGACAGATATTACTACAGCTCAGGGCTGAACAAAATCTTCCCCAAATTGAGCATATCCTTTGTACTGGGACTAGAACCTGGAATGCAGGCACAGAATTAGCCTAGTGAGCCGTGTTGCCAGCCAACCTGTTGTCATTAAATATAGTAACTGATTGCACATTGATTTATAAACTCTCACATGTAGAAAGAATAATGTTTCGAAAATTGAATCTGTTCAATCCAAGCTAGGAAAACTTGACTATTTACTGAAATTATGGATTCACAGGTACCTATTCCAGATGTTGATTGAGAATCCCAAAGATAGGATTCAGAAACCTGTATATTCTTCAAACATCTTTCTTGACTCTAATAAGCAGCCAGGTCTGGAGGAGAGATGTTAACAAATGTTTCCATTAAAGATTTTAAACTGTAAACAAGGTTCTTTTCACTATGAAAAATTTTATGTCATTTGTTTTTAGTATTTATTGCTTATTTCATTTGTGTTAATATGAATTAAACCTCAAAAGTCACAAAAATGCACAATAATATATGATCATATATTTAATTTTACTCATTTCTTGAATATTTATTAGATCATGACTTGAATAATGTAACTCTTTTTGTTATCTAAGAATGAAACATTCTTTTCTGAGGGTGGCTGTGTTTAAAAGAAAGGTTTATTGGCAATTTCACTAACTGAAGTTGAAGTAGCCTGAAGGCAAAAAGTGATCTCTCCTAAAGTCAAGAACTTTTGCTTTTTTTTTTTTTTCAATAAAATTTTCAGGAATGAATACTTGCCATTTTTTTTACAATTGTCTTAAGCTTATAAAAGTTCAAAAATATCTTCTGTATCAGGAATGAGGAGAAATGAAGGTCAAGCGATAACTTTGGTTCCTGAGAATACAAATGCATGTTGCAGAGGTTGATTTAAAGTGACTGTTAAGGGAATAAATACTGGCCAAGAATGGGACACTATATAATGAAGTAAAAGAAGTTTCAAATCAAATTTTAAAAATGGGGGTTTTCTGGAATAAATGAGGCAATTATATTTATTTATATACTTATACATTTAAAATATATATCATTGTGTAATTATATTTTTGGATTACAGATGAAGAAAATTAAAAAAAAACATACTATTTGATTGAAACTACAAGTGCAAGAAATTATGAAGAAGAGATTGAATATGATTTAAGTTCCTTTTAGGTTAATAAACATCATGTGAATATTTCTAATAAAGACTTAAATCTACGACCCGAAACCATCAAATTATTAGAGAGCATTGGAGAAACCCTGCAAGATATAGGAACAGGCAAAGACTTCCTGGAAAATACTCCAACAGCACAGGCAGTCAAAACCAAAATTAACATTTGGGATTGCATCAAATTGAGAAGTTTCTGTACTTCAAAAGAAACAGTCAGGAAAGTGAAGAGGCAACCAACAGAATGGGAAAAAATATTCGCAAACTATACTACAGATAAAGGATTGATAACCAGAATCTACAAAGAAATCAAGAAAATCCACAACAACAGAACAAACAACCCACTTAAGAGATGGGCCAAGGACCTCAATAGACATTTTTCAAAAGAGGAAATCCAAATGGCCAACAGACACATGAAAAAATGTTCAAGATCACTAGCAATCAGAGAAATGCAAATCAAAACCACAATGAGGTTCCATCTCACCCCGGTGAGAATGGCTCACATTCAGAAATCTACCAACAACAGATGCTGGAGAGGATGTGGGGAAAAAGGGACACTAACCCACTGTTGGTGGGAATGCAAACTGGTTAAGCCACTATGGAAGTCTGTCTGGAGATTCCTCAGAAACCTGAACATAACCCTACCATACAACCCAGCCATCCCACTCCTTGGAATTTACCCAAAGGAAATTAATTTGGCAAATAAAAAAGCTGTCTGCACCTTAATGTTTATTGCAGCTCAATTCACAATAGCTAAGACCTGGAACCAACCCAAATGCCCATCAACAGTAGACTGGATAAAGAAATTATGGGACATGTACTCCATAGAATACTATACAGCAGTAAGAAACAACGAAACCCAGTCATTTGCAACAAGATGGAGCAATCTGGAAAACATCATACTGAGTGAATTAAGCCAGTCCCAAAGAGAAAAATATCATTTGTTTTCCCTGATCGGTGACAACTGAGCGCCAAAGGGGAAACCTGTTAAGTGAAATGGACACTATAAGCAACAATGAACTGATCAGCTCCTGTCCTGACGTTAGATGTACAATGTAATACTTTATCCTTTTTAGTATTTGTTGTTATTGTTGTTGTTCTAGTACTAGTGGTTGAACTCAGTAATTAACACACAATTATTCTTAGGTGTTTAAATTTTAACTGAAAAGTGATCCCTGTTAAATCTAAGAGTGGAAAAAGAGAGGGAGGAGATGAACAATTTGGAACATGCTCAATCGGACTGGCCGCAAATGGTGGAGTTAGAAATGTGCCAGGGGATTCCAACACAATCCCATCAAGATGGCATGTACCAATGCCATCGCACTAGTCCAAGTGATCAATTTCAGCTCACAATTGATAGCTCTGATAGGTCTAAGAGTCAAAGAGATCACACAAACAAGACTAGTATCTGCTAATACTAACTGATAGAATCAAAAAGGGAGAGAAAGATCCAACATGGGAAGTGGGATACACAGCAGACTCATAGAATGGCAGATGTCCTAAACAACACTCTGGCCTCAGAATCAGCCCTCAAGGCATTCGGATCTGGCTCAAGAGCCCATGAGAGTATAGCAGGCATGGAAAGCCAGGATATCATGGAAAAAAAAAAAAAAAAGACCTAAATGAATGATCTCTGTGAGTGAGATCCCAGTGGAAAGAACGGGGCCATCAAAGAAGGAGGTACCCTTCTCCGAAGGGAGGAGAGAACTTCCACTTTGACTATGACCCTATCGGAATAAGATCAAAGTCAGCGAACTCTAAAGGCTTCCATAGCCCTGCAACTCATGACTAGAGCCTAGGGAGATTACTGACGCCATGAACAGGAGTGTCAAATTGTTAAATCAGCAACAGGAGTCACTGTGTACTTACACCCCATGTGGGATCTGTCCCTAATGTGTCGTCTAAAGCGAAGTGATGCTATAACTAGTACTGAATCAGTATTTTTACACTTTGTGTTTCTGTGTGGGCACAAACTGATGAGGTCTTTACTAATTATATACTGAATTGATCTTCTGTATATAAAGAGAATTGGAAATGAAAAAAAACAACCTGGTGTTAAAATGGAAATGGCATAGAAAATTAATTAATTTGAAAAAAATTATGTAGGATCTCTGTCTTTAATGTGCTGTACATTGCTATTTAATGCTATAATTAGTAATCCAATGGTAGTTTTTTCACTTGATGTTGCTATATGGGCAAAATGTTGAAATCTTTACCTAATATATACTAAACTGATCTTCTGTATACAAAGAGAATTGAAAATGAATCTTTACATGAATGGAAGGGGAAAGGGAGCGGGAAAGGCGAGGGTTGCGGGCGGGAGGGAAGTTATGGGAGGGGGGAAGCCATTGTAACCCATAAGCTATACTTTGGAAATTTATATTCATTAAATAAAAGTTTAAAATAAAACAAATAATTATTTATCTTGCCTAAAGAGTTAAATTAACTATATTAATTATACTAAACTAAAAAGTGAATATATGATTACAAGTAGACTCTGATAAAACTTCTTTGGGATGAAAGTAAAAAAAAAAACCATAATGAAGTTTGGTAATTCATTTGGTTCTGATCAGTACATGGTGTTTAGGAAATGCAAAATACCTGGCATCCATCCATGGTTTCACAGTTCCATATGGACAATGCACCGATAAGCACACATCTAAATAAGTGTTGGAGTAATACACGTAGTAATAACAAGCATTTGTACAATACGTGACTACAGAAGTAAAAATCCAATGTGTGATATATATATATATATATAAAATATATATATATATTATATATATATCATGTATACTTAGATAAAATGGTATGACTTTAGAGGTGTGAGTGTTCTGAATGTTAGGGAATTTGTAGACAAAGTAATGTTTAAGCAATGATTTTGAAACTAAATAGAATTTTGTCACAAGATCAAATAATTAAATATAAACCAATAATGGGAGAATGAAAGGACATGGAAAATGCCACAAGAAATTTGAGGAGGGGCCTGCCCTGTGGCACAGTGGGTTAAAGCCCAGGCCTGAAGTGCAGGCATCCATATGGGCACCGGTTCTAGTCCTGTATGCTCCTCTTCCAATCGAGCTCTCTGCTCAAATAAATAAAATAAATATTTAAAAAAAGAAATTTGAGGTATATGCAAAATTCAGTACATAAGTAAAGCATTTATATTCATTCTTGATGTCTTTAGTGGTTTGCCAAAATATGTGATTAGTAAAGGGAAAATAAGGTAAAGAATATCCAGAAAAACTGTAGTGTGTAGATGTATAGAAATAGTAGAAACAAAGGAAACAATGGTTAAAAAGTTTGTGGAGAATAAATAGAAGTCCTGAGAATTGTAAGGGAATGGAAAAATCTAGAAGTTAGAGTAAATGAACTTCATCTGCTGCTAGCATCAAGTGATTATCCCAGAAAGTGAGCTTCATTTGATTCTGAAAAAATCTCTTTAAAATCATGTCTCTTTGTTCTCTTGAGTTCTATGTATGCTACAATTTTTTTTTCTTTAAGAATTATTTTATTTATTTGAAAGAGTTACAGAGAGAGGTAGATCCAGAGAGAGAAAGGTCTTCCATTCCACTGGTTCACTCCCCAAATGACTGCAATGGCCTGAGCTGAGATGATCTGAAGACAGGAGCCAGGAATCTGGATCCAAAATACCCAATAAGAGACTATGAAACTCATTAGAAGAGTTTGGAAAGGTAGCAGGATACAAAATCAACAGACAAAAACCAACAGCCTTTGTATACTCAGACAATGCCGCAGTTGAGAAAGAGCTTCTAAGATCAATCCCATTCACGATAGCTACCAAAATATCAAATGCATTGGAATAAATTTAACCAAGGATGTCAATGATCTCTATGATGAGAATTACAAAACATTAAAGAAAGAAATAGAGGAAGATACAAAAAATGGAAAAATTCTACATGTTCATGTATTGGAAGAATCAATATCATCAAAATGTATATACTTCCAAAAGCAATTTACAGATTCAATGTGATACTAACCAAAATACCATAGACATTCTTCTCAGATATAGAAAAAATGGTGCTGAAATTCATATAGAAACATAGGAGATCTTGAACAGCTAAAGCATTTTATACAACAAAAACAAAGCCAGAGGCATCATAGTACCAGGTTTCAAGACATACTACAGGGCAGTTTTAATCAAAACAGCCTTGTATATTTTTTAATGATTTTTTTAAATTTATTAGACAAGTAGAGTTACAGACAGTGAGAGAGAGAGAGAAAGGTTTTCCTTCCACTGGTTCACTCCCCAAATGGCCACTATGGCTGGTACTGCACCAATCCAAAGCCAAGAGCCAGGTGCTTCTTCCTGGTCTCCCATGCAGGTGCAGGGGCCAAAGCACTTGGGCCATCCTCCACTGGCCTCCCGGGCCACAGAAGAGTTGGACTGGAAGAGGAACAACTGGGACTAGAACCCGGTGCCCATATGGGATGCCAGCGCTGCAGGCGGAGGATTAGCCATGTGAGCCACGGTGCTGACCCCAAAACAGCCTGGTATTGGTACAAAAACAGATTGATAGAACAGTGGAACAGAATAGAAATACCTAGCCAGTGCCGCGGCTCACTAGGCTAATCCTCCACCTTGCGGCGCCGGCACACCGGGTTCTAGTCCCGGTTGGGGCACCGATCCTGTCCCGGTTGCCCCTCTTCCAGGCCAGCTCTCTGCTGTGGCCAGGGAGTGCAGTGGAGGATGGCCCAGGTGCTTGGGCCCTGCACCCCATGGGAGACCAGGAGAAGCACCTGGCTCCTGCCATCGGATCAGCGCGGTGCGCGGGCTGCAGTGCACCAGCCACGGCGGCCATTGGAGAGTGAACCAACGGCAAAGGAAGACCTTTCTCTCTGTCTCTCTCACTATCCACTCTGCCTGTCCAAAAAAAAAAAAAAAAAAATAGAAATACCTGAGATCAATCCAAGCATCTACAACCAACTTATCTTTGACAAAGGAGCTAACATCAACCCCTGGAGCAATGACAATCTCTTCACCTTAACTGCTGGGAAAACTGGACTGCTACATGCAGAAGCATGAGGCAAGACCTTTACCTGACACCTTTCACCAAAATCTACTCAAAATGGACTGAAGGCCAAATCTATGATCTGACACCATCAAATTATTAGAGGACTTTGGGGAAACCCTAGAAGACATTGGCACAGATAAAAAGGTTTTGGAAAAGACCCAGAGGCATAGGAAATCAAAGCAAAAATCGACAAATGGGATGGCATCAAACTGAAATCTTCTGCGCGACAAAAGAAACAATCAGCAAAGCAAAGAAACAACCTATAGAATGGGAGAAAATATTTGAAAACAATATAACTGATAAATGTTTAATAACCAGAATATACAAAGAGATCAAGAAACTCAACAACAAAACAAACAATCTGGTTAAGAAATGGACAAAGGACTTAAACAGAAAATTTTCAAACAAGGAAATCCAAATGACCAACAGAAACATGAAAAAAATGTTGAGGATCGCTAACCATCAGAGAAATGCAAATCAAAACACTGAGATTTCACTTCACCACAGTTATAATGACTTTCATACAGAAATCAACAAACAACAAATGCTGGTAAAATTGTGGGGATAGATACCCTAATCCACTGTAGGTGGGAATATGAACTGGTAAAACCACTATGGAAGACAGTAATGGAGATACCTCAGAAATCTGAATATAGACCTTCCATATGACCCAGACATACCACTCCTGGGAATTTACCCAAGGGAAATGAAATCAGAAAATAAAAGAATTATCTGCACTCTCATATTTATTGCAGTTCAATTCACAATAGCAAAGTCATGGAATCAACCCAAATGTCCATCAACTGAAGACTGAAATAAATTGGGGGATATGCACACCATGGAATACTACACAGCAGTAAAAAAAAATGAAATCTGGTCATTCACAACAAATGGATGAATCTGGAGAACCTCATACTTAGTGAAATAAGCCAGTCCCAAAAGGACAAATTCTATATGTTCTCCCTGACATGTGATAACTAATAAAGCACCTAAAAAACAACATATAGAAACGAAATTGACACTTTGAGAAACAATTATTATGAACAGCCCTTCTCTTGACTGTTGAGGAACAGCTTCTTATTCTACATCTTTATCTTTTACTCTCTTTTCCTTTATAATATTTTCCTTATCTTTTTCTCTTTCATATGATTCATCGAACACTATACTCAACATAAAGTTAATCATATACGTATGATTCTTTGTAAAGAGTAAGAGTGAATAAGAAGGGGAAGAGAAAGGGGATGGGAGTGAGGGTGGAAGGCTGGCCACAGTGGGAAGAATCACTAAGACCATAAAATTGTAATTGTGAAATGAATGAAGTACACAACAGCAAAGCAATATAGTCCTGCATACATTCATACGGACATAATTCTAAGGGTACAACCAAACAACTAGCCCTAAGACCCCAAAACCCCTTAAGCTGGCTGATAAAGATAGTTGCTTAAGTGTAACAAATATCAAATGGATAGGAACAAGTGGTAAGGTGAACATATAGATAAGGATCAAGAGTTAAAGTGATCATATTAATAGGACTAAGAGTTTGGAAACAAGAATATAGAGAATTGAAAAGCAGTGAATCCTCCAACATAGGAAGCAGTCCATACAGCAAACTCATAGAATGACAATCAATTTAAGTGCTCTTGATTTAACATGTGGTACTTGTATATTTTTGTGATATAGTGTGATATTTCAACGCATGAATACAATATCTATTGAAACTCACAGAGTTATAATCAACAGGGAAAATCTGGAGGCTACCCGCAGTTCCCTCGCCTGGAAAAGCGTTAACTTCTTTCAGCTGCACCTGGATTCTGTAACTGCAGGAAGCTGTTGAAAGCTTGAGGGTAACTTCTTTGTGGTAAGAAGTAGAGTGTAGTGTTCACAGGCAGATTCTCCTAAGCCAGATTACTTGGGGTAGGGTCTCAGCAGCTGAGAGTAAGCTCTCTGTGCTTCTATTTTTTTCATGTGTAATACAACAATAATAGTAGGATCCACTTCATAGGATTTTTGTGACAATTATATTAGTTAACATATATAAAACTTTTAGGTGCCTGGAAAATAAAAAAAGTGCTATAGCATCATTCTCACTTATGAATAATGCTACCTTGTAAAATGCTCACAATGTACTAAGTGAAAAATAAAAGTGCTTAAATAAATATTGGATAATAGAAATGGAGGATTAAACATAAATAAAAGTTAGATGTAGATACAGAGTTAAATTGCATGCATTTTAATCTCTACATCAGAGTAATATGGAGTACTTTCAAACCAGGGAGCCATTGATGTCAAGGTGACTGTTTATATTGTCTGGAAGGAAATGGTGAGGTGAAAATATCTAGTGACAAGGAAACAGTAACTGCAAGAATATAAAAAACATCATTTGAGAGCTATAGTTTTCACATGGAAATGAATACATAGAAGCTGAGATAATCATGTGTTTTTTACAAGAAACTGTCTTCTTAAAATTTCTTGCAAAGAACAAAGGGCAAACTGTAACTTGCAATTACACTACTCATAAATGCAGTTTTACAAAAGGGCAGATGTTCGGTGCAGTGGTTAAGATGCGGCTTGGGATGAAACGATCCCATATCAGAACGACTGGGTTTGGGTTCTGGTTCTGTTTCTGATTCTAACTTCCTGCTTATGGAAACCCTGGAAGGTAACAGATGATCATTCAAGTTGTTGGGTCCCTGCCACCTATGTGGGAGACTCCAGTGGAGTTCTTGGCTCCTGGCTTAGGCATTAGCTAGTCCTTGCTATAGTAGTCATTTGAAGGGTGAAGCAGCAGATAGATCTCTCTCTCTCTCTCTTTTCTGTGTATGTGTGTGTGTGTGTGCATGTTGTGTCTTTGTGTCTCTGACTTTCAAATACAAACATGAATATTATTTAAAAAATACATAATTTTATTTGTTTCAAAAAGTCACTTTCATAGACAATCTCGTTTTCCTTCTGAGTTTTTTCCAATTTCTTTACTTCTTATTAGCAGCACTGTCTAGAATGAAAATAAACTTGATGAAACACATTAATTTTTATACTGAACTATTAAAGTTTTCTAATTCATTTTATAATGAAGTGAAGCATGATTAACATGTTTTGATCCTTTTTTACTAATATGTTCATTTATGTAGGCAATCATTGGGCTTAAAAGGAAAGGTGACTATGTCAAAATGCTGAAGAAAAACAGAGAAATGATCATTACAAGTCATTTGGAATATAATTAGCATTAATGCCATTTACAGATTAAGGACCTCTGGCAGCTACCTACACCCTATCAAAATCGATTTTGCCTATTTCATACTGAAGTAATAAAAAATCTGCTGAAAGTGAGGCCCACAGAGGAAACACATTGTCCTTGGTCAATAGGTACTACTGAACTCAATGGGATTTGAGAAAAGGAAGTGACACCCTCCACAATTAGCAATTTTTTTTATGTTCCTATGCCTATTGGTCAACTGACGACAAGTCTTTTGGCTTTTCCGTTAAGAGAACTATTTAGTCTGCTGTGTGCACCAAGTAAGTCAAATAAAGATATGGCACACAAATTGTGGTTCACTAACTGGTTGAATGAAAATTTGCTCAGACTCCATATTGAAGAATATTAGTGCATTAAACAGTTTGTTAAATAGAGAAACGGCTATATGGTGTTTCTCTACCCCTTTCCAAAGTGTCTACGGGTGTCATTTTCCATTGAGATTTTTAGTCTTTGCTATGAATATTTCTCCATGCGAAAGTTATCCTTAAAATTTCAAAAATATAGGCTTGTAAGTACTTTCAATGCATCATTGTAGGTAAGGTAATGCTTTCTCCTAATCTCCTATTCCTTTTCTTGAAATATAGGTAAAATGCCAGCTACCTTATAAGGAATAGTAACTTTCACAAACCTAAAATCTCATTAACACAACCAAGAACAATTGCTGACTTTTTTTTTTCTGACTACAAGACAGAATTTAAATTATAAAATCTTCATTACTAGAATTTCAAAGAGGGTCAATCCATATATTGACTTTTGGACCTGAAGACTTAGATAATTTTTTATGCTTGTATTTTTCATTTCATTTATGTTTCACACAACCCATTGCCATTTCAGACATAGAAAAGGCAAATGGAAATTCTCACAGTAAAGAAATAGACTCAAACTCATACAGCTCTCAAGGTGCTTAGTTCTTTTTTCATGAAAAAAATGTGTTTATTTATGTTTTATTTTGGGAAATACTTGGAATTCTAAACAAGAGTTTTGGACTTAGACATGCAAAGAAGAACAGCAAGGACTCTGCCTTAGAGCAATTTTAAGTCTGGCTGCACAGTCACCAAGTCTAAGAAAAAGCATATTCAGCCTGTATTTATTCACACATTTGTTTTTTCAGTTATAAATTATATTTTTATTGTTATAAAATTAAAAATAATTATTACTATTAACTTTATTGTTGCTTTTCTATGTCAGATCCCACACTAAACATTTAACAAAAATCAAATCTATCAATTTTGCAACTTTATGAGGTAGATACATTTTATGACCTAATTGTATATGAACTACTAAGACAGAAAGTTTAAATCACTCCACAGAATTATAGAGCTGGTGGATAGGAGGTCTATGCACACAATTTACTTATGAAATCTTCAAAAGAGAATAACATATTGAAGTATAGCTGTAAGACGCTGAGACCTTGGTTTATATGCTTAGTCTATGGAGGAAGAGAATTGTGCACTATCAAATAATTTCTGGAAATATACATGTTTATTCTTCACAATGTATGTTAGCTTTCAAAAATCTGTAAGAATATTGCAATATAAACATCTATTTATCTTTCTTCAAACCTGTCACAAGACCTATTTTAGTCTCAATATACATTAATATGTTTTGACACATGTAATAAATACAGAACATTTATATAGACAATGATCTGCAAGAAGAGTTAAAGATTATTAATTTAATTCTGTTGAATGAAATAGAAGGTCAAAGAAAACTAGCTGTATTTTCTAGTATGAGTATTAAAATTGATCAACTGGAAAATTCCCAGCTCTGCTTTCAATTCAGCAATTAACATTTATTTTTATCCTTCCAGATTAGGGGGTCCTGGGAATCATGTGATGCATAGAACCAAAATAAAACAGTAATCAAAAATGTTGATTTTGGTGAACTTTTTGCTGTTTTAAGTCACTGCTTGGGACACCCACATCTTATATCAGAGTGCCAGAATCACATCCTATCTCCTCTGCTTCCAATCCAGTTTCCTTCTAAAGTGCATCCAGTGGAGCAACAGGTGATAACTCAAGTACTTGTGTGCCTGGCACTCATGCAGGAGACCTAGACAGAGTTCCAGGTTCCTGGATTTAGCTTTGCCCACCCTTGATTGTTCTGAACATTTTAGGAGTGAAATGCATATAAATAATATTTCCCAGTATCTTTCTCATCTCTCTCTGCTTCTCAAACAAAAAGAAAAAATAGTTAAAAAAAAAAAGAAGAAAGAGAAACAAACAAACAAACAAAACACCTTGGGTCAGCGTTGTTGCACATTGGGTTAAAGCCTTGGCCTGCAGTACCAGGATCTCATATGGACACCAGTTCAAGCCTTGGCTGCTCCTCTTTCAATCCAGCTCTCTGCTGTGGCCCGTGGAGGATGTCCCAGGTCCTTGGGCCCCTGTGCACCAAGGAAGACTGGGAGGAAACTCCTGGCTTCGGATTGGCTCAGCTCTGGTCATTATGGCCACTTGGGGAGTGAATCAGAGAATGGAAGACCTCTCTCTCTCTCTCTCTCTCTCTGGCTCTGCCTCTCTCTGTAACTCTTTCAAACAAATAAAAAATGAATCTTTAAAAAAAAAAAAAAACCTGATCATCACTGAATGCTGGGATTACATAACCACTCTCCTCTGATACCAAAGGTGTTTGTAAGAGTGAGTTTTTGATTACCATAAGTGATTGGGAAAAGTGTGGCCCCAATGAATGAACAAGTTTCACCACCACTGAAAGCAAAGCTACACTGCATTACATCCTATAGAGTTGAATGCTTCTGTTAGCCTTAAATTAAAATTAACTGAATTTTTTTGTATTACCTTAATCTCATTATTGTACTGAAGACCATTGAGCTGATAAATGGTGCTCAGTAAGTTTTATATGATCCTCTGTTACTTTTATATTATACTGTGGGGGATACAGGAATCAAGTATAGGATGGCACTAAAAAGCCTTGTAAAATAATGTCAAGAGAAAGTGAACATATTTCCCCATTTCATAAGGCAAGATTTAATCATGTATCAAGTCCAAAATGATAACACTTCACTAAGACACCCATCTCTAGGAACTCAACATCTTATGTGCAATTCTTCTGAGGTTTAGCAGAATTAGTTTCATCATTTATTCCTTGAAAAGTCAGTTTACCATATTTATTTCCCATCACTCATTTTCTAAAAGGGCATAATAGCTGCACTTTTCTTCTACATTTTGGTATATTGTGGCGTATTTTCATTTCTCCCTTATTCTTCCCCTCTCTTAGGCTAAAATGTATGGTTTTCCAATTTCTTACTCCTGTGCAATCATTTGCCTCTCTTTAATCTACACTAAAACAAATGGGAAGCAATGTCTAAGAAATGATTCTGCAGTGTCTTAAACATCCTTGCTTTAAAATTTAAGAGAGGTCTGTAATGAGGTTCCCACTGTCGTGCAAGATAGGTGAATCTGTAATTTACTGACATATTCAAGAATTATTTTCCATTTCAGTGGACTAAAGGTAGTGTTTCTCATTTCTTGAAACCAACGGACTATTTGCTGGCTTCTTAGAAAATGTTTTATGAGTAAATTTAGCTAAATGAGCTGAAGGAAAAGGTGGAAGTAAGTCATGCTGATAGACAGAAGGGAATGGGGAGCCTTCATAGTGCACTAGGAGATACATTCCCTTTTCTTTTCACATATCACCTGCATTTTCCCTTACAATAGTGTAAAACCCAAGTATGAATGCTTATAGACTTTTACTAAAGAATTGACTTTTGAAAAACAATTCCTTTGGAAAGGAATTCATCTAATGTTGCACCAACCAGCAAATTATCCATATTAATTTTTACGTGACTATTTTTATTATTTATTTGGAAGGCAGAGTGGAGAGAGAGAGAGAGAGAGAGAGAGAGAGAGAGAAATATCTTCCATTTACTAGTTTTTCTCCAATTGCCCACAGCAGCAACTGTTTACCCAGTCTAAAGCTATGTTAGTGGCAGGGGCACAAATATTTTGCCCATGACCTTCCTCCTCCTAGTGTCTGCATTAGCAGCCAACTGGATTGAAAGCAGAGCCAGGACTCGAACACAGGTACTCTGACATGGGATGTGCAGTCTGAAACAGCTTAACCTGCTGCACCACAAGGTGGCCCTTAACCAGGTTGATTAGTGCTCTCACTGTATTCGGAACTTTGTCTTGATTTTACAAACAGTATATTGTATATCTTTTCAGAGAAAGACTCTTCTTGGAAAGAAATACATCTGTACCAAAATTTACTCTCCTGCCCTGGCAATTAACATTGATCTTTCTCAGCAGGTAGTGGGACACAACATATTAAGCTTGGGGACCTGGCATGCCAGTGGCATGGATGAGAGCCCAAGTACTTGGGTTCCTGCCACCCATGTGAGAAACCATGATGGAGTTCCTGGATAGTAGATTTGGCCTGTTCTAACCCTGTCTGTTGCCAGCATTTTGGGAGTGAATTGACAGATGGAATCTTTGTGTCCCTCCCTCTCTCTGTCATTCTACCTTTCGAATACTCAAATCTGTTAGAAAATTGTTCTTTCTTTGCAACAAATGATTTTTTCATATTTAACTTAATCCTTGATTATAAATACAGTCAAAATTTCCTATATTAAGTGATGAAAACTACTGTATAGAGTTTACTCAGCTGTACTGTAAAATAGTTCTTTCCTAGATAATTGTGATGTTTAATGTTTAGAGACAATATAAAAATGTTTTTGACTTTTCTAAATTTCTCAATTCATATGATTTTTGAGGCTAGTCATGGGTTATATACAAAGAGATAATTTGCACAGAACATGCATTTTGTTCTTTCATAAAACAATCAATTTGCTTTCTTTTAATGTTTGATGATACATTCTATTGCTCTACCATCATGTCTACTCCCCTTTTCTCTCTGAATTCTGAAACTGTCAAAATGAGATCCTAGCTACAAATGTTTCTGGATCTGAAAATGATGCCTCATATTTCCAGCATTAGAAGGTGATAAAATCCCTAAGAATTCACAACCAACACATATTTTGATGTAAGACATGTTTTAGAAGTGCCTAAGAGATTAATGTTTCACTAGCTTAAGAAGGCATTTTTCTACACTTCCCTTAAGAACAAAGATTGAATAGCAAAAGAATTGTTTGTACTGTCTTTAGAATTGAAAGATTTTATGTAAAAAATACTGCTATGCCTTGGTATTCACAAAGGATTGGTTTCTGAACATGGTGCAGATATTCAAGTCCCTAGTAGAAAATAGCATTTGTGTTTGCAAATACATTGTGTCCCATTCTCACATAGACTTTTCCAAAAATTATATATATACCACAATGTGCACATTGTGTAAATACCTGTTAAACTCTGTTGCTTAGAGAATAAGGACAAGAACAAAATTCTGTACATGTTTGGTACAGATGCAATTTTCCCCAAAACATTTCCTATTCCTTGTTGGTTGAATTCATGGATGCAGAATCTACTGGAATGGAGAATCAGCTCCATTTCCTTTAAATGCTACTTTGGGATTTAAATAAATAATATTTATACCAATAATGAGGAAATCCTCTGGATTATTACCTTGATTATCTTGATGACATAGCTTGGTATTGAAGACCCTTAATGTTCCATTTTTCCCCCCAAAAAGTACTTAATGATTTCTGAATTCTGTACTTTGCTTCAGTAAGTAGCATTCCAGATTTTATAAACCAGAATACTGTATCTTATACTAATGTCACTCACATTGCAGTATGACCTTAAAAAATGAGAAGACAGTTTCCTCATTTGTAAAATGTGTAATTTTGATGTAATGATTAATAATTTCCTGTTTCTTGTACATGCTGTTTCTGTGGGACTATACTGTCAGTTTATTTATATTTTATGGTGGTAGCTGGTGAACCAAAGGAAGGATGCATTGAAATAGAATCAAGTTGGTTATTTATATTTCCTCTAAGACTCTAAAAGATGGTAATACATAATGCATTTTTTCTTCTGTCAGCTGCCATTACTCTAATTAGGGGAGACTATAGGGAGTTAATAGAAACCTACAAGAGAGGTATACAGAGTATAGGCACATTTTTATTCATGTCTACTTTTAGAACCTGCCTTCTTGGACATTTTTGAGAAGTTCTTAATGATTTTTAGACACATTCAAAATTCTAACGCCTCAAATGTAGGTATGAGTCAAATCAAATAAATCCATAAATTCCAGAAAATGCCCTTTGCAGCTTGCATTGAATTCAAGGAAAGCATTTCCCCATTCATCTTAAAGGTTGCTGGAATAGGCTACATTTTTTAGTCTCTTTTTTCCTAATTTCTCTTCCTCAGTTTCTTACAATTACACCAGAACAAACATGCATAAATGAATCTCAATAATTAAATAAAGTCATTTAGCAGTAAAATTTCAAAGAAAAACATTTATATATTCATGATGCATTAAGCACAGAATCCAAAAGAATTAGTTGAGGTACTGAAGATACTTGGAGACACACATTGTACAAATAATTATATTACTGATCAGATGATACTGAAGTAGTATACTATTTATTTAATTATTTCTATAAGCGCAATGAATACAAAGATTATGGCAAATGCATGATGATACTATAAAATAATTTGGAAATAATCTGTACATAAAACTGTGACCTAAAATCATAAGCAAGTGTCATTGTCTTGCATTTACAAATATAAAAGGACAGTGCAAAAACTTCAAAGAGAAACCGCCATTAGCAGTTTTTCTTTGGTATTGTCTTTCCCATGGAGAGTTATATACTGGAAAAGAGAAACAATTGTTCATGTTGCTTAACTTTACATTTTCAAGTAAAATCAAAAGGAAATACAGGCAAAACAATGAATCAAGTAAAAAAAAAAAAATCCCTTCAGGTAAACCTTGAATTCATCTTGTTATGTTAATAATGCATTAACCACAAAGAAATCAATAATCTTTTGAGGTTCAAGTGTTAACAAATTGAATCTTTGTTTTAAATTGCAAACTGCTAGTTTCATGAACTATGGTTTAGGAATTGTAATTCTCTTAAATTCACATAGCAATGTAAATTTTATAAAATCCTATTACTGTGCATCATTTAATTTTATTCTTATTTGTAAATGCAGTGTGAGAGAAAGAGAGAAAATATTATCAGATTTTTTTAAAACAGAAAGGTGAAGCTAGTAGATAGCGTAATTTTGCTCAATTTCGTGAAGCAAGTAAGTGAATCTAAATTTGCCATTTCAATTCCATCACATAGCATCCCCTTTCCCAACAGTCCACTGGTCATAGGCATTGTTCAAATACACTCTGCTCTCAGAATAATGGCCTTCGTTTAAAAATCTACTTCCCACATGGGCATTCAAAGATTTTGTTGAAAATATTTTCTTAGAAAAGTAAAGACTTGCATGATTTTGAAGATAAGAAACAGAAGATATTTGATCATTGCTAAAAAAAAAAACAGTTAAATCCTATAATTGGTAATATGTTAAATTTTTTTCATGCATGTTTACATAGGTTATTCCTTTGATTTTTATTCTTCTATCCTGCTAAAGGCCCATAAATATCTCTTTCAGTTTAATGATAGGCACAGGGTGTGATATAGGGAAGGTAAATCATGTTCAGTCATTGTGCTCCATTAAACTTGAGCTGCTTTTTACTTGGCTTAATTGATACATTAACTCCTAGCTTAATACAATGACTAAGTCAGAATAATTAAGGCTCAGAACACTAATGCGCATATTTTTAATATTAAATAAAATTACATATTAATCCAAAATGCTTTTGCCTTTCTTTAATCTTGCAGAAGCAGAAAAGTGGGAGCTATGTTTCATTCAATCTCATTCCCAATGTGAGAAGCTTAATAAATATTGGTAAATTGATCTTCTGTAATGGTTCTCAGTAGGTTAATAAACTAAATTCCTTATTTCAAACTGAATTACACCTAAAATGTCCTGTATTTGATGTCATTAATTGATATCAAGTCTGAAAATTATTTATATTAAGTAATGTTTATATCATGGATTGAATAAAATTTAAAATGTACCCATATAATATTAGTAGTGTGCTTGAAAAACTGTGGTACATTCAATGCAAAAGAACATTATTTTATGATCAAAATTTGGTTATAGTATTTTCAAGCTGTGTTAAAATACATATATTTATTACATATATATAACGAAATTTTCTTGAAGTTGTCAAAATGGGTCAATCTGACTTTGTACAAAGTATTGAAATGCTGTTCACTGAGGACTTTGTGATAAAGAAGTATCCCAAACTCACACATTCATAATTTAGATACATTCTACACAGAATATATACCCTGGCCTTGGAGATATGAGTTCCAAAACTAATGGGAAAGGCATTCTTGGCTCCCGGCTTAAGCCAGAACCAGTACTGACTATTGTGGGCATTTACAATATTTCTCAAAGCCTATACTCAGTTTTAAAATCTGAGTCTGTGTGAGGTAGGGAAGGAAGGTGAAACTAAAAGTTCTGGATGTATATAAGATTATTTCTTTAGTTTAAATGCACAGGGGATTGTATGTGTACTTATACGTAAATTTCTAGAGGCTGGCTCCGCGGCTCAATAGGCTAATGCTCCGCCTGCGGTGCCGACACACCGGGTTCCAGTCCCAGTCAGGGCACCGGATTCTGTCCTGGTTGCTCCTCTTCCAGTCCAGCTCTCTGCTGTTGCCCGGGAAGGCAGTGGAGGGTGGCCCAAGTACTTGGGCCCTGCACCTGCTTGGGAGACCAGGAGGAAGCATCTGGCTCCTGGCTTCAGGCCAGCGCTGTGTGCCGGCCATAGTGGGCATTTTGGGGGTGAATCGATGGAAAAAAGGAAGACTTTCTCTGTCTCTCTCACTGTCTAATTCTGCCTGTCAAAAAAAAAAAAAAAAAAAACACAAAATTTCTAAAGACTCAAATATGAGGAAAATTCATTGAAATTTAATGATATCTAAAAAAAGTTCTGTTTTACTGACATTAAATAGAATCACGTAAGTTATTGTGGCATAATTTGTTAAAATAAAATATTAAATGGCAAAATATTCATGCTGGTGTTGACATAAATACTTACTTCTGTGTTAATATACACAATCATATTTACATTTAATGTAGTATATAATTTCTCAATGAAGAATTAACTATATATTGTGATAATAATAGATCATTGCAAACATTACTAAAAGAAGTTGAGTAAATTATATAGAAATTTGAACATCTACATGGTTAATGTTTGTTTATGACTAAATTTCAGTAGAATTAATGTTAGAATATTGTTGGCTCTTATTATTTTACTTTTTAAATTTTAATACAAATAATATTATTGGAGTTATTTATTTATTTAAATTTTTATTTATTTACTTGGACGTCAGAGTTACACAGAGAGAAGGAGAGGCAGAGAGAGAGAGAGAAAGGTCTTCCATGCACAGGTTCACTGCCCAATTGGCCGCAACAGCTGGAGCTGCGCCAATTTGAAGCTAAGAGCCAGGAGATTCCTCTGGGTCTCCCACATGGGTGCATGGGCCGAAGGACGTAGGCCATCCTCTACTGCTTTCCCAGGCCATAACAGAGAGCTGGATCAGAAGGAGAGTAGTCGGGACTCGAACCAGCATCCATATGAGATGCCGGCACTGCAGGCGGCAGTTTTACCTGCTGTGCCACAACACTGGCCCCAAAGAGTTAATTATTTTAAAAGTATTGTGACAAAGAGAGAGAAAGAGAGAGAGAGAAATACCTTCCATACGCTGGTTCACTCCATAAATGGCTGCAACAGGCAGGTTTCAGCCTGGCCAAAACCATGAGACTAGAACTGCATCCTTGTCCGACACATGGGTGGCAGGGTTCTAAGGCAATGGGGCACACACTGTTATCTGCTCTGAAAACAACATTCGATAATAACCAGAAGTCATCTTCCAGAAAAGTCTGTCAGCAGGAACATTGGGGTCCTCCTACTTTCTCAGGCACATTACATCTGGATTAGAAGCAGACCAGCTGGGATACTGGCATTGCAAGGGCTTAACCCACTGTACTACAAAGCTGCCATGACAGTAAGTTTTAAATAACATATTTTATAACCAATGAATGTTATTACTTAAGGATAAGTGTACGTTGTACATACATGTTAAAAGTTTATAAAGTATCATAACACTCAATAAAATTGTAATGCAAAATTTTTCTTTTTATTTTTCTCAACAATGAAAAATTACAAAAAGGAAGTAATTCAGAACTTAGAATATTAGGGTATATAATTGATGATACTTTGAGAATTCATAAAGAAACCTATTTGTGCAATGGTTTCAAATTCACAATTTGCTTAATGTATTGCAAGTGGGCTGCACAGTCATTAGTATAACTAATCAAGCTAGAAATAATTATTTAAAAAACAGTATGTGTCAGGTAATATTTTAGAAGAATAATTATAGGAATGAGTAAAATACTAAATCTGTGCTATTATAGATTTTATGGTGTAGTAAAAGAAAAGAAATACTAAAGTTTTTTTTTTTTTTAATTTTAGTTAGTGGTTTGGAGAAAACTAAGTGGTTTAGAGTATCTTGGATATTGATGTGCTTGCAGGTGAAAGGCAAATACATAAGGAAAAATGTTCCACAAAGACACAAGAGGCTGTGAATTCTTTCAGTCCAGGATGCCTGGCATTTTTAGTATGAAGTGAGGGCGAGGGCAGACTTGAAGAAAGAAAGGTAGCAAAAGAATAGTAGAAGTCAGATTACACAGAGCACCCCAGAGCATTGTAAGGCCTTGCCATGTATTCTGAGTGATGTTGAAGGAGTTAAACACAGAAGTGAACAGACCTTATTTTTTTTAATTGACCTTAGGAGATCTGTTAATAAATGGTAGAATTCTGAACACCTTTTGATTTTGAATTGGAATACATCTGCTTCAGCGTAATGTGAACACTGCATTTATAACCCATGCGTTGGCTGCTAAAGCCATCCTGTGTGATGAAACCCATGCAGAAGTGCGATGGATTAAGTTGGTTTCATTGCTATACAGTTGTCTTCAGTTGTATAGGGGTATAGCACAAAAATACTTATACATGACTAAATGTCCAAAGTCAATCGGGTTAATTTATATTAATTAACAATGCCTTATATTTAAACTTTGTAATCTGTCAATATCTTTTGTACTAAACACTGACATACAAGTGTATTCCAAAAAGTTCCTGGAAAATGGAATTTAAAGATGAGTTTACCTCAAAAAATTTGAAATTGTATAATAAAAGGGTTGTTCTTGAAAAATATCATGTAAAACCCATTCTATGTAAAAAGTATGCCTGGGTATAACATTTCTAGAAGTAAGTTAATAGAACTGCTATAAATACAAGTATAAGTCCTGCTCAACATAAATATGCAATATTTATGAATGTGCTTATAGATATCAAAATGCATAATGATAAGAATGCTTTTACAGGGTCCAATGCTGTGGCGCAGTGGGTTAAAACCCTAGCTTGAAGCGCCAGCATCCCATATGGGCACAGGTTCTAGTCCCAGCTGTTCTTCTTCCAATCCAGTTCTCTGATATGGCCTGGGAAAGCAGTAGAAGATGCCCCAAGTTCTTGGGCCCCTGCATCCACATGGGAGACCCAGAAGTAGCTCCTGGCTCCTGGCTTCGGATCTGCACAGCTCCGGCCGTTGTGGCCATCTG
Source organism: Lepus europaeus (assembly GCF_033115175.1). Classification (NCBI taxonomy): domain Eukaryota; kingdom Metazoa; phylum Chordata; class Mammalia; order Lagomorpha; family Leporidae; genus Lepus; species Lepus europaeus. The sequence goes on along the minus strand of NC_084832.1, from coordinate 47,322,119 downwards.
GGGATTGAGCCAGTGGATGGAAGACCTCCCTCTTTGTGTCTACCTCTCTCTGTAACTCTTTCAAATAAATAAAATAAATCTTTAAAAAAGAATGTTTTTATAAAATACACAAATGCCATATTTTTGAAAATTTTAAAGTTATATAATAAAAATGGTAATATCCTTTCCTATTGTTATATTTCTTTATTGAATTGTCTTTAGGTATTCTAAACTCTGCACATTGTAGCAAACAGCACGCCTCATGAGAGTGTCCGTAAGTTTTGATTAGGATCCAGGACATGGTGATTTTCCTCTAATGCAACCCTATCATAGAAAACCTCAAATGAGCACACACTGTTATCTGCTCTGAAAACAACATTCCATAATAACCAGAGGTCATCTTCCAGACAAGTCTATCAGCAGGAACATTGGGGTCCAATGAGCATCCTACAGAGAAGCAGTCATGGCATGCAAGCTGCAAGCTGAGAACTTCTTCAGTTAAGTGTGCTAGAGTAGATCTGACCTTGCCTCTGGGTACCAAAAATTCATACTTTTCATGAGCTATTTATGTTAACCACAGACTCTGTGATTCTCACTGTTTGGTTTGAATCTTAGTGCTTTCCCCCTAGCCTATTTCCTTTAAAAGACATGATTACACAGTATAGAAATCATTTGTGATATTTGAGTATGCTATAATGCGTATCTCAGATGCAGTTGTCTTTTCCCTGTGATAGTTCCCCTTAACTTTCAAATTTCATGTGAATTTAAGCTTCCTTCTTGCTCTTTTGCTGTGCTGCTATAAAGAAATAATGGCTGTCTCATCATCATATTTTACCATAATATAGCTAATGGGTCACTGGAATAGAAATAGAAAGAATAAGTAATTACTTATTTTGCTTTGTAAATCATCACTCACATGACTTTGAAATGTCTATGACCTACAATTTCTTTTATTTTTTAAGATTTATTAATTATTTGAAAGAGTTACAGAGAGAAGGAGGGAGAGACAGAAAGAGACATCTACTCTCAGGTTCACTCCTTAAATGGCCACAACGGTTGGGGCTGGGCCAGGCCAAAGCCAGGAGCCAGGACATGGAGCTTCATCCTGATCTCTCAGGTGGGTGTCAGGGTCTGGGTATATGGGCCATCTTTGCTTGCTTTCCCAAGCATATTTGCAGGAAGCTAGATCAGCTGGGACTTGAACCATCATTCATATGGGATGCCTTCATTGCAGGCAGTGGTTTAACCCACTTTACCACAAGGCCAGTCCCTATAACTTACAACTTCTTAGTTCATATAAAGGCCAATAATATTTGTTTTGCTTACCTCACAAAGATATGTAAAATATTTCTAATTGTAAAACTACCATTTTGGTCTGCTATTTTAAGTATAGACTTTTTTGTTTTAACTCTCTGTACATCGATATCTATAATATGTGTACAGGTGAAGATAGTTTTAGACTGAATAATAAAATGCCACATTTTCAAGCATAAATTGTATTCAGATATATCTAGTACAACTTTTTTTTTTTTTTTGACAGGCAGAGTGGACAGTGAGAGAGAGACAGAGAGAAAGGTCTTCCTTTTGCCATTGGTTCACCCTCCAATGGCTGCCCCGGTAGGCGCGCTGCGGCCGGCGCACCGCGCTGATCCGATGGCAGGAGCCAGGTGCTTCTCCTGGTCTCCCATGGGGTGCAGGGCCCAAGGACTTGGGCCGTCCTCCACTGCACTCCCTGGCCACAGCAGAGAGCTGGCCTGGAAGAGGGGCAACCGGGACAGGATCGGTGCCCTGACCGGGAATAGAACCCAGTGTGCCGGCGCCGCAAGAGGACTAGCCTAGTGAGCCGCGGCGCCAGCCATCTAGTACAACTTTAATTAATGTCTTCCACAAAATTGGGCTATTTTGACTCTAGTACTAAATATAATATTATTATTACTTACTTATTACTACCTGTTAAAATAATTTCTTAAACAAGTTATAAATGCATAATGAACTAAATACTAGTGGTTCATTTCTGTAGTATGTAAATTTAGCGATAAGTATTATGGTGTAGCAGGTAAGTCCGACTTGTGTGACACAGGCATTCTAAAATGTGGATGCACCCATTTATGTGGGTGCCAGTACAAGTCCCAGCTGCTCCACTCCTCTCAGGTTCCCTGCTCATGGCCTGGGAAAAGCAGCAGCAGATGACCTAAGTGTCTAGGCCCCCACCACCCACATGGGAGACCCAGATGAGGCTCCTGGCTCTTGGATTCAGTCTGGCACAGCCCTGGCTGTTGTGGCTATCCGGTAAGTGAACAGGTATGATGGAAAATCTCTCTCTCTCTCTCTCTCTCTCTCTCTCTGTGTCTCCCTTCCTCTATAATCCTGAATTTCAAGTAAATAAATAAATCTGTAAAAAAACATCTACAACCAAAATTGTGGACAAACACTATTGAATTCATATGTTGGTAAGTAACTTAAAAATATCTATTCATATATAAAAGTTTATATAAAGTCTAACAAATAGGATTTTTACCAATATACTCATTGTTTATTTGTTCAGATTTGAAACTCGAGTTTGAGTTGTGCATTTTCTAATACCAAGTAGATACATTTTTCATTTTTTTAAACCATGAATTTTCTGATTTCTATTCCTCAAAAATTTTTGGGTTTTCATGAATTTGTAGTTTTTTCAAGTTTTCATGTGAGTATGTTAGTCCAAATAATTGATAGTTCATGAAAAAGCTTAAATAATATTGTTAGCAAGAGTCTCGGGTGATTGCTGACATCATAAATAAGAGTGCCAATTGTTAAATCAACAACGGAAGTCACTGGGTACATGCTCCCCACGTAGGATCTCTGTCCTTAATGTGTTTTACTATGAAACTTAAAAACACTACTAGTCAACTATGTCTCTCACCTTATAGAGACACCAACTAATCAGGCTATTTGGATTATATTACGAGTACTGTCAAGATGTGACGTGGTACCAAACTTTAAGTTTCTATAATGGAAAATGCTATTAATACAAATGTTTGAGAATTAAAAAGTCTAATGATCTTGTGTTACTAGACATGATAGTTATCTTAATGAGAAAGCCCCTGAGGCCTAAGGGTTAAATACTGTTAAATACTGTGAAGTAAACAAGTGCCTCTTGTTGATTTATGAGTTCATAATTTTAAACATGGCGACTTAAAGTCTTTTGTCATCCACAGTTATATATGATTTGTTGCTCATAAAACTAAAGCGTTGTTAGTTCTGTGTTTAGCTGTCCTCCTATAGGTTCCTATGGACTTTTTCCAGCCACTTCTATTGTATTCAGTACTCTGGGATGGCTCTGTAAACAGATGAAGCCAATAATGTATTAACAGTACCAACTGAGAGAAAGTATGGTTAACTGAGGTTACTAAAAACAAAAAGCAATTCAAGTCAATTGGCAATCTACAAAAAGAGTTAAAGATTTTAAAAGCTATTATTAAAATTGCTCTATTGGTCTATTATGCTATGTTATATGTGTGTACATATTGTATGTCCACATGGGGAAATTTTATTAAGAGTTTTATTTTAAATGGCTTATAGATAAGATTGTCCATAAATTTAAGCTGCTAAAATCAATCAAAGATACATTTTAATTTGTGTGACCTGAATCTGTGTATCATATGTTTTAAATGTGTTGGTAGAAAGAAACTAAAAACATTTTAGATGGTTGTGCTTAAGTTTACTGGTTAAACAAACTACACCATGTTAGATATTTAAGAGGTGTTTTCAAATACATGATTCTTAAAATTTATAGAAGGCATTGGATCTTCTGGTAAATGTTTTCTTAAGTTGTTATCTAATGGTTGAAACTGTTTGCTAAGTATTCATGTGATACTGCTATTGTCAACAAGCAATCTAGGACTTGCTCCCTCATTTCTCTATTCTAAGCCCAACTTGTTCTTTCATTTCTCCATTCTCTTCAAGGTAGGAAACTAATTCTATTATGAAGGAATCTGTAGGAAGCACAATTTAATCTTTAGACCTTATAAAAGAGATGGCTAACATTTTTCTGTAATAGCATAGCCAAAATAAGAACTTAAATAATAATCTCATAGCTAGATTCACTTCGCCATCAGCGAAGTATACAGTAAGTAGAAAAAACCTCCCTTTCAGACCAAAGGGAAAGAAAGTTTTAAAGTGAGAATATAATTTTCCTCAAGGGCATTGTCTACCTTAGAAAAACTACTACAGAACATGCCTGCGACTATAGACTTGTAGTTCAGGCCACCGAAGATTAGAGATGGGACACGGGCACTCCCTTGACTTGCATCCTCTGGTCTGCTGTAACACAAACCAGCAGGAAAAGAAAGCTCGGCATCAGAAGCAATGGGTGGCAGGCCTATTAATGGCTAATCTGTACAGTGATCTACCCTCAAGGAGACCCAACAGGCCAGTCCACTGCAGTGGCTTCCCATGTGGTAAGCCTGGGCTTCAGCAGAAGTCAGCTTGTGAAGAGCCCTGGCAGCTCTGCCAAGAGTTGGATCACTGGAAATGGACCTGCCCTGGAGTCGAAGGATGCCCAGGTCAGAGCCACAGATCTTATTGGATCTAAGCTGGAAAGCCCTTCACTCAGCCCAACTTCCAAAGTGACCACTGCAGCTGAGGCAATGGTCAAGTAGGGTCAGCAACATTGCAGGCAGAACTGTAAATTTCTTGTTAGAGATGCCCCCTGCCTTTACCTGGCCAGCTCTCCTCCCAGCCCAGCCAAGTAATGAAAGTCAACAGAGTGCCTTCCCCTAGGAGGTTCACACCTCCCTTAGGATATACCCCATGTGAACAGATAGATAGGTCTGGGCCTCTTAACTTACAAGGCCTAAAGCCCAACAGATTATTATCAAGCCCCTTCTATCAGGTTCTATTTGCCTCTCAATCAGAAAACTTAATTGTAGCTTAGACAGCACCTTTCTTAGCTCCTCTAATAATGACTCTGTCCTTTGTTCTAGGCCCTGTCTAGCACACTTGGGCCTCATTCCTTTGTAATCATAACCTCTACTCTACCACCAATGGCTCTACTCCCAACCTGTGTGTACTGATGGTCCTCTTCCCCACTTAATGCTGTAGAATTGTTCAAGCCTGGTAAATGTCACTCTTAGGATCATTGGTTACTATCCTCACCCTGTCTTTTATGACCTTGTCTAAATATGATCAGAGTCGGCAAACTTGGAAGGCTTCCATAGCCTTGGCAACTCATGACGACAGCCTAGGGTGGTTACTGGCGCCATAAACTAGAGTGTCAATTTGTTGGGTCAACAACAGGAGCCACTGTGCACTTGCTCCTCATGTGGAATCTCTGTCCTTAATGTGCTGTCCATTGTGATTTAATGCTATAACTAGTACTCAAACTGTATGTTTCACTTTGTGTTTCTATGTGGGTGCAAACTGTTGAAATCTTTATACTAAATTGATCTTCTGTATATAAAGAGAATTGAAAATGAATCTTGATGCAAATGGAAGGGGAGAGGAAGCGGGAGAGGGGAGGGTTGCGGGTGGCAGGGAAGTTATGGGAGGGGGAAGCCATTGTAATCCATAAGCTGTACACTGGAAATTTATATTGATTAAATAAAAGTTAAAAAAAATTAAAAATAAAATCTATAGGATTTTGATAGGTACTACATTAAATTTCTGCATTGCTTTGGGTAGTATAGACATTTTAACAATATTAAATCTTCCAATCCATGAACACATGATGTTTACTCATGCCCTCATTAATTTTTTGTCATCAGTGTCTTCAGTTGTTTTATTCATCTGTAGCCCTCTCTTATGCTAGTCTGAGTTTTAAAGGAGTGTAATCTTCATAGCTTTGTATGGGTCTAGAAAATTCCGTGGTTATATATCATAGACTTATCCTTGCTCTTTACTTTTTTGTTGACAGTTAATAAACCAACTATAATATTGTAAATGCTGATGAGGAAAACCTTAGAATGCCTTGGGACTATAAAAGATGGAAGACAGTTTATAAAAACTTATGAATTGTTGTTAACTAAACTTAGTTTCCACTAATGAAATGTGACTTTAATTGAATTATGTAAATTCTGTGTGTGTCAGTTTTTTTCATCTATAACACTAGGCCGATATTACTTGCTCTGAATGAGTTAAATAAAAGAGGTAAATAAAAATGCTTTAGGAAATTAAAAAAACAAAACAAACAAACAAAAAAAAACACTACTAGTCAAACAATACCCTATACCTTGCGCGGTTGTGTGATTGCAGCCTGTTGAAATCTTTGCTTAGTACATACTAAGTTGATCTTCAGTATATGAAGGTAATTGAAAATGAAACTCGATTAAGGGGGGGATGGGAGAGGGAGAGGGGAGGGCCACGGGAGGGAGGGAGGTGGGGGGGGATCCACAAAAATACAAAATTGGAATTTGTAAATTCACATTTATGAAATAAAAAATAAAAAAATCAGTGATGAAAAAAATAATATTGTTTTCTAAACCATTGACAAGGTTTCTGAGATTAATAAACAGAAATATAAAATGAAGGCAATGCTTTACAAAGGTTAAGTGATTGATTCACACGATAATTTTTTTTTTCTATCATTTTTGGATAACGTGTAACAATGAACGCTCAAGAAGCTACTTGTCAGTTGATGATAACGGAGATTTGCTGATCAAAGAAACTAATGTGAATAAATAAATCCCAATAAGAAGTAGGGTGAGAAGCAGGTACTGGGTGTAGCTGGCAAAGCTGCCGCCTGTAGGCCTGTAGTGTCGCATCCCGTATGGACACCAGTTCGAGACCCGGCTGCTCCACTTCCAATCAAGCTCTCTGCTACAGCCTGGGGAAGCAGTGTAAGACGGCCCAAGTCCTTGGGACCCTGCATCCATGTGGGAGACACAGAAGAAGCTCTTGGCTCCTGGCTTCGGATCGGCGCAGCTCTGGCTATTGCAGCCAATTGTGGACTGAACCTACGGATACAAGACCTCTCTTTCTCTCTTATCTGTGTAACTCTTTCAAATAAATAAATAAATCTTTGAAAAAACAGGATTTATATGATTGGGTGTAACCACAAGGATGTGGGGCAGTTAAGCCTCCGTTTCAGAAGCCCGCCTCCTATTTTGAAGTACCTGGATTTGAGTCCTCTTTCTGCTTTCTAATCCAGTTTCCTGCTACTTCGAACTGTGAGAGGCAGCAGGTGATGGATTAAGTAGTTTGGTCCCTGCTACTCAGGTGGGAAAGCTGAATGGTATTCCTGGCTCCTGATTTCTGCTTGGCCCAGACCTGACTGTTACCATCACTGGTGACTGAGCAGCAGATGGGAGATGTAGTTTTGCTTACTCTTTCTCTCTGACTTGAAAATACATGAAACTAATAAATAATGTTTTAAACATAAAGGAATAATAATGTTGATCAAAGATACATCTGTTTTACAGTAGAACCAATCAATTACAAAAAGGGGTCAAATTAGGCTAGAACCATCTGTCTGATTAAATAAATAATTTAATTTAATGTATAAATAAATACTCTGTGTAAACCTAATAATAACTGTTTCTCATATTTTATCATGCTTTGCATTATTTCCAAGTTTTTCCCCCCTTAGGTAGGTAAATTCACATTTAGTTCTAATTAACACATGATAACCTCTAGTAGAGACCTGAGGGAATACTCCACAGTATTTAATTGCAACCAATGTTTTGGAAACATCCATGTCATTTCCACATTTACATACACTTTTACTTGACCACTGAGAAACTTTTACATTAAGAATAGTCTGTATGGGGGGGGGCTATGTGGGTATATGATTTCTCTACAAACATCTGCTTGTTCCCAAGAGTGTGATTGCGACACATGCCACATGTCACCTTCAGTGATTGTGTCCCAACAGTATTGAAAATTAAGAGAACTGGAAGGCATCCATATGTTAGCTGAAAGGGAGGCAGAGAGGTTTGAGCAATAATAAATAATTTGTCTCATCCTGTTCTGTTATGAGGACAGCTGGTTCAGATCCTAAGCTGATCTCTGAATTAGTTTTGGTGTACTTAGATAAATTAGCTAGGAAACAGATGAAATAGTTGCCAAGACTCTTTTTTATCAGATTTGTTCCTCTTTACTACTTGCTCCTATCCATAGACATCGATAGTAGTAATTTAAAAACTTGTTGGAGTCAGTGGCATAGAGAGTAAAGCCGGCACCTGCAGTGCCAGCATCCCATATGGCCACTGTTTCAAGTCCCAGCTGCTTCACTTCCAACCCAGCTATCTGCTATGGCCTGGGAAAGCAGTAGAAGATGGCCCAAGTCCTTGGGCTCCTGCACCCACGTGGGAGACCCAGAAGAAGCTCCTGGCTTTGGATCAGCACAACACTGGCCATTGTGGCGATTGGGGGAGTGAACCAGTGGATGGAAGACCTCTCTCTCTGCCTCTCCTCTCTCTGTATAACTCTGACTTTCAAGTAAATAAATAAATCTTAAAAAAAAAAAAAACTTGTCTTTATTTTCTTATTGATCTAACTCTAATAGTACATTTTTTTAGATTTTGACTAATTATTTTATCTCTACTGTGAATTTCTGTTTACTCCCACCATTCATTAGGTTTTCTAAATTCTAAAAAACATAAGCAATTAATTTTTACTAGTTTTAACCCATGGTATAACTGTATATTTTAAGCTCTCCGATACATGAGCATTGTTGTGGTTATAAAAGATATCATCTGTAATTATGAAAGTGTATTCAAATTGCTTTAATTATTCTTATTATATTAACTAAAAATTTAAGAATAATTAAACAAAGCAATTCAAATAGATTGTTTAGGAAAAATTGTAATCTGTAGGGTTGACTTTTGATGCAGCAGCTAAAATTCTGCTTGCGAAGTTTGGCTTCCTATCCAGCATTATTCCTCTTCTTTCTTTTTTGCTTAAAGATTTATTCTCTTTATTCAAATTATAGAGTAACAGAGAGAGAAATAGAGAAAGAGAGAGAGAGAGAGAGAGAGAGAGAGAGACCTTCTCTCTGTTGGTTCACTCCTTAAAAAGGCCACAATCACAACAGCCAGGGTTGGGCCAGGCTGAAGCTGGGTGCCTGGAACTTCATTCCTGCATTCCACATGGGCCAAGGATCCGAGTACTTGGGCAATGTTCCACTGCTTTCCCAGGTACGTCAGCAGGGGACTGGAAAGAAAGTGGAGTGGCCAGGATATGGACCAGTACTCAGTCAGTGTTGCAAAGTCTTAACTTACTGTTTTACAATCTCAACTCCCCAGCTTCCTAATGATGTGCACCTTGAGAAGACAACAGATGATGACTTCAGTACTTGTGTCCTTGTCACCCATATGGAAGATCTGGGTAGAATTCCTGGCTCCTAGTTTCAGTCTGTCCTATCTTTGGCTATTGTGAGCATCAAGAGAGTGAATTAGTAGATGGAAAATCTCTGTTTCTCTGCCTTTCAAATAAAAAAAGAGGTTGTAACCGAAAAAATAAAATAAAATCACTAAAATTCAAATTTTTGAGATCAAAATAGAACAAAAAGTAAGTTAAATAAAATTCTTGTGATTATAAGAAATGAATAAATTTTACCATATTCAGCAATAAAATGTCAATCTATTTTATAAATCTATGAAATTACATACAAAAGACAAAATCTATTTTTCTACAATAACATTTGTATGTCAAACATGCATAACTATTACCATAAATATATTTATTATGAAAATTTTGACATTTCAATTACTGTGTGTATCTACAAAGTGTTCAGGTAATGAACATGTCAGGGCTTGGCAGTAATCCTAATTCAAAGGCCAATGGAAATTTAACATTCTTGGGCTTATCAATGAGCTACAAAATGCCTCAGCATAATCGGTATAAAATTTGAGTATCTCATTACTTAGAAAGGGAGGAGGCGTAGTTTCAAATATCTTTTAAATGCTAGCCACCATTTAAGTCCCTAAAATGTCAAAGCATAGACATGGGTATACTAGAAACTTCAGATTACCTTCAGTGATCTAAATCCTTCCAAATTTTAACATATTATCTACTCATCACATAAAGATGTGCTTATAGTAGAACAAGAGAAATGAACACCTGTAAAAACTGTAGATGTTTGTAGTGGTGTATATACAATATATTAACAAATCATTTAAACCTTGATAAGTTACTAAGCCAATACTAGAGTTAACATATCTACTTCTTTATATATAAGACACTAGATTAAAAAGTAGTATGAATGACTAACATTTGTTGAAAAACATTATTAATCCTTTATAATTTAATAATTCAGTATGTGAAATATTTTTTATTTTTCTAGAAAGTAATACAGAAATGTAACCTCATCATGAAAGTGAGTCTGTCAAGTTATTTGTTAAGTAAACCCATTTTCTCAAACATCAGTATAAAAATATCCAGCCTTCTATTGAATTTGATTCTGAATATAATTTGATCTTATACTGGAATCTATATCTTCCTAGAGTATTCCTCTTTCTATGTTTACAAAAATATCTTGAATGTTGCTTTTGAATATGATTTCCAAAATACAATTTTTTAAGATTTATTTATTTACTTGAAAGTCAGAATTACACAGAGAGAGGAGAGGGAGAGAGAGAGAGAAAGAGAGAGAGAGAGAGAGAGAGAGAGAGAGAGAGAGAGAGGTCTTCCATTTGATGGTTCACTCCCCAATTGGCCGCAACGGCCGGAGCTGCGCTGATCTGAAGCCAGGAGTTAGGAGCTTCCTCCAGGTCTCCAACACAGGTGCAGGGGCCCAAGGACTTGGGCCATCTTCCACAGCTTTCCCAAGCCACAGCACAGAGCTGGATTAGAAGTAGAGCAGCTGGGTTTGAACCGGCGCCCACATGGGATGCCAGCGCCTCAGGCCAGGGTGCTAACCCGTTGCGCAACAGCCCTGATCCCCAAAATAGAATTTTAAATGCATATGGTCCCTATCTAGAGGGGTCAAGTGAAGATTCTATTTATATTTTGTTATTACAAAAGTAATACATATTCAATAGACACCATGCCTTGATCATTTACCTTTACATGAGCTAACAGCATGCAGTTAGATATGCTCTCACAGCAATTTGAAGTTAGTGAAAATTGCAATCCAATACTCTGCTGCCAACCTATGTTGTTTGATTTGTTAGGTGCAATCCTCAGGCATACCACATTGAATGCACCCTATCTCATCTGATATGTTAGGCTCATTAAATGCTTTTTGACATAATCTTTGCAACTTACGATGGATTTATCAGAATGGTTCCTCATGGAAGTTGACTAGTATCTGTATTGCTTTTATCTATATTATTCTCGAAATAAAATATCATCTCAATATTCAATATTTAAGTGTAATTTTTAGGGGTGGAATAATGATCTTTCATTGATCACATATCAGAGTTCAAAATACAATTATTTTATTATTTAAAGATCCATTTAATAATTTTATTGTATGTGAAAAGTTAAAAGCTTTGCTTATTCAGATAAGATTATAAAGATTATGTAGTAATTGTTTGGATATTGTGTTACAAGAGAATGAAAGTCATGTAGAAAGTTTTGTGTGTGTATGTGTTTGTTTTTGATGAGAAATGAAAATACCTCACTAACGCCATCTAGATGCTTTAAGTATATTTAGTTAAGTATAACCTTCAAATATTTGTTTTCCTTAGAAAACAAATTTTTCTACTAACTTATTCTGAAATATTTCAGAATTATTTTCTATCATCTATAAATGCTTGTAAATTTCCTATAATTTTGAATAACAATATAATTAATAAACTAATTTTGAAAAGGAAATATACCTTAAGACTAAAATGTAAGTCTATCCAGTTTCCCTAAATTTGAAGATACTTGTTTTGCACAATATTTCCTTTTTGTAAAGATTTATTTATTTATTTGAAAGGCGGAGTTACATACAGACAGAGGGACAGAAAGAAAGAGACCTTTTATCTGGTAACTCACTCCCTAAATAGCCTCAATGGTCAGAGCTGGACAAGATCTAAGTCAGGAGCCAGGAGCTTCTTCAGGTCCCCCAAGTGGATGCAGGGGCCCAAGAACTTAGGAGATCTTCAGCTGCTTTCCCAGGTGCATTAGTAGGAAGCTGGATCAGAAGTGGAGCTGCCAAGACATGAACCTGCATCCATAAATATACCAGTGCTGCAGGCAGAAACTTAACCCACTTTGCCACAGTGCCAGCTTCACAATATTTTCTCAAATACATTGCTTTGTCATTCTGCATTTTGGGTTGTATTGTACAAACTGAAGCTTGTTCCTCATCATAGAGACTCCCAAGGTACTTTGTTTTTAATAATTTGAATAGAATGTACAAAGAGCTCAATTTTTATGTATGATTCATATGAATTATTCTAAAAATGTCAGCTCTTGGAATATTATTTTATTCTACCGTGAACACTATCAAATATTGATGAAACCCTGGGTAAAATGGTTAGTTTTTCAAAGTATTATAATTGACAACTTTAAAATTACTTCTGAGCAATTTTTTTTATCTCATCAACTAATTATCTCATTTAACTATCACCTTAGTGCATAGAGATATAATATTTCTTGCAGGATTACTACAAAACTTCTCTTGATGTCTAAAAAGGAGGAAGATTGACACATGTTTCCGGAATGTCAACTCTTGTGACTGATAATTGTTGCTGGCCTATCTTAGAAGCCATTCCTAATGATGCTGTTACACTTTGCTGCAGAAATAATTTCCAGAGATTTAATGCCAAAAGCAAGGGCTCTAGAATAAAAATGGCTTCTATGACTATTTCTAATTACCAAAATGTTAATTCTTCTGAATTTCATGTCACAAATGTAAAATGAAAAGTGATCATTTTTTTCTTACTCAAGATAATATTTCTAAAGACGTGATTCACCATCACATAATTTTCCTTTACTTTTCTCTCTGAGTAAAATACATTTTGTCTTAACCTGTTTGTAAGCACATAGTAGACTCACCTTGTGGGGAATATATTCTAAGATTCCCAATAGGTTCCCGGACCTCATATACTATTTAACTCAATATACACTATGTTTTCTTACACATTTATATACATCTCAAGTTTAACTTATAGATTAGGCACAGTAAAATTAGTGACCATAACTATTAATAAATTAGAAAATAAATAACTATTATTTATTATGTGAGAGGAATAACTGTTATTTACTATACACTGAATTAAACATTATTTGAAGGCAGTCAATTTCTCTCTCTCAAAGTAGTCTTCTGTTTTTAACAAAAATCATCTTTAAAGCCTTTTAAGACTGAATAGATTCCAAACACCAAAACATTAGAAGCAGTTCATTTTAATCTGTAGGCTAATATGAGATTATGTTTCAGTTTCTTAATATTTTTATACTTGTTGAACATTATTAAGAAGTATGAATACTCATCAAGAGAAAATGGATATAAATGACATAATTTATTATTTAAAATTATATAAAGTAAAATACCTTTCACTTCACAATCAGCTGTACTCCAGTGTAAGGATTTCAGCTACCTTTCCCTTTTCCATACAGTCAATAATGGACATAAGATTGGGGTATCTCAAATAAGTATTTTCACTTTTAGAAAACGTTGAGTGGGTGCGGAGTCAAGATAGGAGTCCCGATGGTGCATCTAACAGATGGACTTGTATAAGTAGGCAAAATCGACAGCTTCCTTCCAACTTACATGAAATATATTGGCTGTTGTTGAAACTTTTGTTTACGGAGTTTTAGTGATTTGCTCAAGGTTACACGTTATTGAAGTCTCATAACCATAATTCATACCTTAGCCAGGTTGTAATTATAATGCTATTCATCTACTCCCAAATTGTCAACAAAACTATGAAGATTTCACTGGAGTTTTTAATCAGATAACTGGTGGACCTGAAAATAGATTGTATCACAAATGAAGGATAAAATATCACAGTTTTCTGCATAGGCATTTTTATGACATTTATTTTTACAACTTTATCCTATATCCTATAAATTTATACTTTCATCTATTTATGGAAATATAATCTTTGGTTTTAAAATATTTACTTTCACTTAACACAGAAGCTTCCCAATTATAAGGAAAAACAGCCAAAACTCAAGAACAAACAATTTTTAGGAGAAAAATAAAACCTAATATTTTATTGTGGGCTCACTCATAACATAGAAATGCAAATTTAAATATAAGGTATAATTTCAACTCACAGGGCATTTGGAATGCTGAGTTTTTTTTAATGATCTTCAAAATGCTAATGATAAATATTAAGCATAAATAACCATAATAACATTGTTAATGAGACTGCATTTCAACTATGTTTTCAAAAATCATCTAGTGATGTGAAATGACACAATACTTACACATTCAGACAAAGTGAGGTGAATTATTTAACACTCTGATACAATGTTAGGCCACTGTTAAGGTGATTGATCTCAACCACTGCAATACTATAACAGTTAACTTGATAAGTGAGATGGCTACTAAGTGACTAATGAGCAGTAGCAAATATGGTGTAGATATACTGAACACAGGGATGATTAAATTTCTGAGCAAGATGGAGAGGATGGTGTGAGATTGCATTCCACTACTCAGAATGGTGTAAATACAAATGATGAATTATTTATTTCTAAAACGTTCTATATATTACTTTGAGACTATAGTTCACAATGGACAGCTAAGAACATACAGTATGTACTTTTTTAATATAGAAAGAAAATTAATTAAGTTATAAAATATTAAAAAACATTATTTTTGACCTTGAAAGGACCAGGAAGAATCTGTCTGATATTTAACATTCAGGAGAAATCACTCTGATCCTATCAGAGAAAAGACAAAAGAAGGGAGCCAAAGAGGCTGAGAATACTAAATGATATGCATCTCCTAACAATGTATGTTATCAAAGGGAAGACAATAAGCACAATATAAATAGAGACAATTTATTATAAGGTGTGATTTATTTTATTTATTTTGTTATAATGTGTGATGATTCTTTTAATGCAATAAAAAGTGAGCATGTCATTAAAAGTCAAAGGACAAAATAATTCAAATATACTAAAGGAAGTACATTCACTAAGAACACATATCAAATTGCTGCTTGCATCTCTGCTGTTATTCTCCGATTTAGTGATCTCATGAAGATTTTTATATAATTTACTCTAAATTGTTTATTAGTGTTGGTAATCTTGAGGTAAAGGAGTTGTGAACCATAGGATACAGCCAGAACTGTGTCCTGGAAAGAGCTTAAAGAATGCAGCACAGAAACAACATTATAGGGAGAGCAACTTTCAGAATGGTGGCTTGAGGAGTTCTGTAAAAGCAAGCTCAACTAGTGATAACTACTAGACATACATGTGTACAGAGAGTAAAAAAGGCAAAAAAGAGAGATTTATAGTTTTTGGTAATTTTTCTAAGGACATATAGAAACTTAAGAAATATTTACATAAGAAAATATACTATATTTCACCAAGTATAGCAATATTTGATGGCATTTAACCTTCAACTCATTCACATCCCCCTTCATCTTACTATAATAGAAACTCTAATACTGGTAAAAAAAAATCCCAGAGTTCCATTTACCTTACATGCTAATGAAGACAATTACTCGTCTATATATCCAATACTTCAACAAATTCAGAGTGATGAGACATGTGAAGTTATTCACCTTGAGATCTACCATAGAAAAAAGTGATAAGTACTAAAGTCTTGAAGAAAACACTTGTCGCATGCAAAGCAATGCACTAGAAATAAAAGCTCAGCTAATATCTCAAAGATGGAGTCCATAAAACAGTAGGATGACATATGGAAAACATGTTGAAGGAAGACAAAATACATATCAAACAAGAATCCAATATCCAATAGAATTATAACATGATAGTGAAATAAATACAAGCACTAAATGAAATTCTTCAAACAAAATGTAAGTACCCCAGAGGGTAATACAGGTCAACACACACACACACACACGTGCATGCACAAAGTGTACTAATACAGTTAAGTATTTAATTTTTAAAAACCAGTGTAAATGTATATTTTATTACTTATCTGATTTAAAAGTGATTGGGGCCAGCGTTGTGGTGTAGCAGATAAAGCCGCCGCCTGCAGTACCAGCATCCCATATGGGCACCGATTCAAGACCGAGCTGCTCCAGTTCTGATCCAGCTCTCTGCTATGGCCTGGGAAAGCAGTAGGACATGGCCCAAGTCCTGGGGCCCTGAAACCTGTGTAGGAGACCTGGAGGAGGCTCCTGGCTCCTGGCTTCGGATTAGCTCAGCTCTGGCCATTGTGGCCGTTTGGGGAGTGAACCAGTGAACGGAAGACCTCTCCCTACCCCATGTGTGTTTGTGTGTGTGTGTCTGTGTGTGTGTGTCTATGTGTGTCTCTGTTTCAAATAAATACATAAAGATCTCTTCAGTTTTTATTGTTTTCTATTTTAATTTTTAAATATTTTAATGGATTCAATGTGCTTTGTAAATACAATTATAACATAATGATATTCCCTTCCTCCCTTCCTCCCTCCCACTCTCCTTATTCTCCCTTTCTTTAATTCTTTATAGCATCCTTGAGATAACATTTTAAATTTGCATTATAGTAAAAAGTTTTAGTACTTCACTGATAAGAAGTTTAACAATAAAAAAGCAGAAAGATCCCAGTTTAATGGAAATATAGACAACAGCTACAAACAACAATTAAATGAAAAAATACTCATTTCACCCATATGCAGTACATTTTAAAGTAATCACAGATCATTAAAACTATCGTAGTATGACATCCTTAACCAATTGTTTCACAAAGGTATAAAACAAAGTTTTATAAAACTATATTTGCAGCATTACAAACATTTCTTTATTTTTTCCATTTCTCTCTCTCTTTTTTTTAATTTTAACTCCCACACATAAGGGAGAACACATGGTATTTGTCTTCTGGGGCCAAAACTCTCTTGGAAAGTGGATCAGAAACACATAGAGTAAGCCAACACAGAACTTAGTAGGTTTTAGACATGGATGTGACATTAAGAATCCTAACATTATGAAGAATCTGATTGATGATGGGTCTGTAGAGTGAAATGGAAGCTAGAGAAATTGCTGGACATTGACACAATTTCCATTGGCAGAAAGCACACTATTGTAGTTCTAAGTGACCACCACCTTACCAAATCTAAGAAAATTTCACCAGTATGTCCCAAGTACTGATTCCAAGGGCTGAAACAAAAAGATGGCTTCATCACCTTTCTTTCTGTTCTATTATTAACACAAATGGCAAAAAAAAAAAAAAAAGCAACTTTGTACTTAAGATTGTCCTTTCTATTGTATAGTGAAATACAAATATTTAAGTCCAGGCATGTCCCAAAGTGCCATAAAAGGGAAATGAGCATAGAGACTATCAGACTCATGTATGACAATACAAGTATAGAACCGTAGCATTGTTCATTCATTTGCTATTTTTGATTATTGTCCTGAAAAGTTTCTTTCTTATAGTATTAAACTTGTGTATGTATGATAAAAAAGTGATAATAAACAACAATTTTGATTGTCCTGATTTAATCTTTATGATTTCTTCAAATATCCTTGATAGATGGCACCCCAATGCCCTGACCCATCCCCAGGCATAAGATTAACTTTTTAATCTAAACTTTTCTATTACATATGTCTTTCAGTAATAGTTTAGCATAAAAAAATCTGTCACATTCCCCTCAGCATATACAGACAATTGGAAATATGCCTCTGGTCAAAACTAGTATTTTAAAACATTTCCATGTAAAATTCATGATTTTATGTAACCAAGTCCTGTTTTTTTTTCCTAAAAAAATATAGCTTTGCTTGATTTAAACTTATTCAATAAAAGGAAATCTTCTTAGAAAGAATTCACAATGTTAGGCAAGTGTATATTACAGTATAAAAATAAGAAAAAAACTCCAAAATTCTTTCTGGCACCTGGCATGGATATTAGCCTATATCATATGTTAATAAAAATGGTTAGTCATTGAAAATTTAATGCAGAACTTGGATGATAGCTTGTAAGATATTGGGAACTAGTGAAGTGAATTCTTTGGTAGGAAGCAATGTTTTTGGAATACCTTAATGGTGGACTCAGTATTAACAGAAGTCCACAGATGGTAGTTCTGACAGAAACATTGTGGGCACTTCAGATAAATCATTATCAAGAGTGTCTATTACTTAAGACAAGCTGCTGTTCTTTATATGCTGTATGTAAGTATGACTTTCTACCTGATAATGAATCATGAATGAATAATACCCATACCTGCTACCATGACACTTTACTCATTGATTCACTGGGCCATAGTAGGCATGACTTATAAAATGAGCCATTCAATACAGATATTAGAATGCTTCTCTGTTGAGGCCAGGAGTTATTGAACATTGACAAGAAACCAAGAAACCTTCATATTTTTTTAGTTGCTCATTCAGAGATGTCCATCCACATACCACTTAAAAAAACTTCTGTCACCAATTTTCCAATTTAGTTTCCAATTTAGTTCCTTCTTCACCATGATTCATGAATAGGTATAGGATCTCACTTGTGATCAGATTTCCTTCCAAGCAGATTTGCTGCCTTGAGTTCTGCCCACTTGGAAGATATCGCTTTGCCGCTTTCCTTCAGGGATGCCAGAGAAAGTGGTTGTAGTTCTACAGTTGTCCAATAATGAGTACTGTTAGTATATTTCAAAGAACTATCAGTAAACCAGGCCAAAGTTTTTTTCTCTCTCTGTCACGTGAATATGGGAAACTCCCCATGATGCTGTACATACCTGGTGGGCTACAGAAGGTAGTGTACTAAACCACAGAGGGCAGTGGCTTTGGAGGTAATTCAGTAGATTGGCTGTAGTAAACAATCAGAAATATGTTACCTCCAAAACACAAACATACCAACTTTCAATGGCACTTCTTTTTCTTCCCTTTTCTTTTACTTTTTTATAAAAAAAAAAAGGGGGGGAGCCAGATGCAACAGGTGATCCTTTACTTTTGGAGAGGAATATTATTACATTCTATACCATTAGTCCCTTAGAAATTTTTCTGAAGTATTTAAAATACAAAGAATCAAAATTTATTCCTATTTATTCTTACACTCTTAACAAGTAAATGTCTTAATAATAAGTCTTTAGTAGTGCAGGTCAAATGGACATAATGTCATCAATCTAATGGAGCTATGGGATATTTTATGGATAAGAAAGTTGACCAATTTCCCTGTGAACTACATTATGATGTAGGGTAGGAAAATAGATATTCCCCTGAGCTTAGACAGGGAGTGTGTATTGTTGGCCTTGTCAACTAAAAGCAAACTGGTTCTAGCAGGTCTTATAGACAGAGTTTTGGGGAAAATACACATATTTCAGATTAATACCTGCTACCAATTAACATAGTATAGGTTTAATTGTTCAAGCAGTGATGTCACAATTGGTGCATTTTCAATTTTCAATTCATTTTTTGGACTTTTTTCAATGGTATTATATTTCAATATTCAATATTCCATTGACAGTATCTAGGAAAGCAGTTAATTTTCTATTGATCTTGTATCTTTTGCTGTTGTTATAATCTCTTAGTTCTGGATATTGACTTGTAAATGGTATATGATAATAGTAACAGAAATGTCAATGATTACACTTAGTCCCTTTTTATGTCCTCTGTGGTTTGAATGAGCATTTTATAAGGTTCAATATTATCTCATCTCTTAAATAATCAAATAGACTGCTGTTTAGATCTTATTTTGGTGGTGACCCAGAATTTTCAATGTATTTTTGATTAATGTAAATCCATCTTAAATATATTTCTTCCAATTTATCTGTAGTGAAGGAAACATGAGAAATATAGTCTCAATTTATTCTCCCCAATTTTTTGACATTTCTGTTACTTACTTGTCATTTCATAATCACCTAATCCATTGTTACTATTATTGTTTGCTTTAGGCTTTTTTAAAATTTTATTCATTTATTATTTTACATTGGACACAGAGAGACAGAGATATTCCATCCACTTGTTTATCTCTCAAATGGCTGCAACAGTCTGGGTAGGGCCAGGCCAACACGAGAAGCTTGGACTCAATTCTGCTCTCCCACGTGGATGGCAGGGACAAAACATCTCAAGCTACCAACACTTCCTAGCAGGGTACACACCAGCAGGATGTTAGAGTCAGGAGCAGAGCCAGAACTTAAACCCTGCAACTCCAGCATATTTTGAAGGCATCTCAAGTGGCATCTTATCCACAATACCAAGTGCCTACACCTCGTTGATGTTTTACCAATTATGTTTTAAGTTATTTGAAAATAAAAAGCAACAAAAGATTTTGTCTGATCATTTAAAAATACTTCTTCAAAACTCTTCTTTTGGTAGAGAGGTCTTATTTCTACTAGTATACCTGAAGAATTTATAATAACATTTCTTGAGTGATATTTTCACTGGCAATGAGTTTTCTATTCTTTTAGTTGTCTCATAAAGTCCACATATTCCCTCAATTATTCAGGACAATTTCAATGGATATGGAATTCTAAATTTTAGGATTATTTCAATAATTTGAATATACATATATATATGAATGCATTTATTATATAAAGGGACTAGATTTCATGTATTTCACACATATACATATATATTTCACATGTATACATATATATACATATATATAGATAGATAGAGGTTTTGTTTTTTTTTTTTTTTTGACAGGCAGGGTGGACAGTGAGAGAGAGAGACAGAGAGAAAGGTCTTCCTTTTTGCCATTGGTTCACCCTCCAATGGCCACCATGGCCGACGTGCTGAGGCCTGCGCACTGTGCTGATCTGAAGGCAGGAGCCAGGTGCTTATCCTGGTTTCCCATGGGGTGCAGGGCCCAAGCACTTGGGCCATCCTCCACTGCACTCCCGGGCCATAGCAGAGGGCTAGCCTGGAAGAGGGGCAATCGGGACAGAATCCAGTGCCCCGACCGGGACTAGAACCCGGTGTGCCGGTGCCGCAAGGTGGAGGATTAGCCTGTTGAGCCACAGCACCGGCCTGTAATGACACACTTTCAATTTACTTTATACTCACAAACTTAATCCTCCTCTAACTAAAGAATTCACCAAGAAGTAAGGTGATAGACCACTTAATTTATTTTTTTCTTATGTATATATTTTCTGATGAGAAATTCTCTGTAATTCTTAGTCTCTTTTACCCTGTAAGGAAGAGCTCTCATTTTCTCTCAAATTTTTTTCTTTTTTGTATTTGGTTTTCTTCAGTCTGGATACTATGTACCTTACTGAGTTTTGTTTTGATTTATCCTGCTTAGTGTTTTCTCAGTTGATCAGTTTTGTGTCTGTCATTTCACTAAGAAAGTTCTTGGTCATTATTGCCTCAGATGTGTATGCAGTTCCATGCCCATTTTTTTTCTCCTTTCAATGTCACAGCCACATGAAGTGAATGATTTTGGTATTGTCTTAGTGGTAAAGTTCACACACACACACACAAAAAAAAATGGAATTCACAATAAGGTCAGCCAACTTACCTGCTAGTCCACACAAGCCTACAGAAATTTTTCAAAGTTAGCCCTTAAATGTTCCCATTAGTTTACAAGTCTAGCAGCTTTTTTGTCCAGACAATATTCATTATGATTGTGAATTCTCCTTTTTCTGTAGATTTTGGAGTAGCAGTGTGTCCTGTGACCTCACTTCTCTGATGTGTCAAATAATATAATTATTTTATATACAATAATTATTTTCTAGAATATAGAATCTCTTCTTGGCAGTGGTGACTCCTTTTTAAAAATATTTATAAAAATTAATAAATTCCATGAATTTCATATATGCAGTTTTAAGAATCTAGTGATACTTCTCACCCTACCCTCCCTCCTTACCGCTCCCTTACTCCTACTATCCTTTTTTTCCTTATTTTCTTTTAATTTATACAATTACACACTTTCAATTTTCTTTATAATCACCAGCTTCACTCTACTAAATAAAAAATTCGATGAATAGTAAGTAGGAAAACCACACTTCCAAAAGAATATAGACAAGGGCTATCAAAAATAGTCAAATCTCAAAATATCAACTGCTTTTTCTGTACTCTGTATATTAGTTACTACGGGGGAAACAAATGATATTTGTCGTTTTGGGATTGGCATAATGGGCTCCAGTTGCATCCATTTTTATTGTGAAACACAGGATTTTCTTCTTTTTTATGGTTGAGTAATATCCCATCGTGTACATACAATAAGCACTTTACAAGTTACAGCTGAAAAGGAAGGTCCTTAAGAATTTCATCTTGGGGACGGCACTATAGTGCAGTGGGGTTAAATCCCTGGTATGAAGCACCGGCATCCCATATGGGCGCCGGTTCTAGTCCCGGCTGCTCCTCTTCCGATCCGGCTCTCTGCCATGGCCTGGGAAAGTAGGTGAAGACAGCCCAAGTCCTTGGGTCCCTGCAACCACATGGGAGACCCAGAAGAAGCTCCTGGCTCCTGGCTTCAGATCGGCAGAGCTCCAGCAGTTGGGGCCATCTGGGAAACAAACTAGCAGTTGGAAGAACTCTGTCTCTACATCTCTCTGTAACTCTGTCTCTCAAATAAATAAAATAAATCTTAAAAAATAAAAGGAATCTCATCTTGATCTCTGTTTCAAACCCCAAAGGGAGATATTGAAATAGAGTGATGAATCAGAAGAGAACATGGAGAAAGACAGGCCCTAGTCACTAGTTAATTCTGAATCCTATAATACACCTGGTACGCATTTCTCTTCATGTTGCAATTTCAAAATGCATCTCAGAAATCACACTTTCCATGGGAATTTTATATGTTCTGGTGAAAGAATTGATGATTAATTGATAAAGGGCTCCCACTGAATTGTTTGAGCCACTCTTAATTTCAAGGACTGCTGTTGCATGGTAAGAAGCAGAACCAAAATAGGCTCTAGCCATTGAACACATTCTCATCTATTTAGAATATTGGTTCTCAAAATATGAGACTCAAATAGCTCTATGAAAATTATGTAGAAGTTTGTAATAAATGCAGATGTTAAATCTTATCCAGGCCAGTGCTGTGATGTATTGGGTAAAACTGGTGCCTGCAGTACTGGCATCTTATATGGGTGCTGGTTCGAGTACCGGCTACTCCACTTCCAATCCAGCTCTCTGCTATGGCCTGGGAAAGCAGTAGAAGATGGCTCAAATCCTTGAGACCCAGAAGAATCTCCTGGCTCCTGGCTTCTGTTGTGGCCAATTGGGAAGTGAACCAGTGGGTGGAAGATCTTTCTCTCTCTGCCTCTCCTCTCCCTGTGTAACTCTGACTTGAAATAAATAAATCAATCTTAAAAAAAAAAAAATCTTTGCCTAAACACAATGAATCTGAAATTCTGAGTGTAAAGACCAGCAAATCTGTTTGCCTAAAAACTGTCCAGGTCATTCCAGTTTGAAAACCGGTTCATTATTATATTATAAACTGGTTTGTTATTATATATAAATAACTCATATATTACAGGAGTAATGGAGGTAGTTGTCTTCCTGGTTTTCCTCTAGTGTTTTGTTAATGATCATGGTCTGCTCCTAACAATAACTTCTTTGTACAACTTTTATATCACTATAACTAGATACCAATGTTATTTAAGCTGGGTTGATTGGTATTTTGTTTTCAAAATAAAAAATAAAAACAAACTTATGGCCTGACTGCTTGGGCCCTTGCATCCATGTAGGATACCTGGATGGAGTTCCAGGCTTCTGGATTCTGCCTGACCCAACCTTAGCTATTGTTGTCTACTGGGGAATGAATCAGTGGATGGACACCTCTATCTTTCTCTGTCTCTCCATCACTCTCTGACTGTGTTTTTCAAATAAATAGATAGATAGATAGATAGATAGATAGATAGATAGATAGATAGATAAAAGAGCTACATTCATCATAACAGGTAGACAATCTTCTCTATCATCAGGAAATGTCTCCCTCATCTGTTATGCTTTCTGATATTTTTAATGAACATAAAATATTATTATACCCAGGTGCAAAAGAGCCCAAAGGAGAGCAGGACAGGATCTGGCATTACCCAGTGGTTGTTCCAATGAGAGAGCATTTTGTTGAAAAATCCCACCTCTGTATATATTCTGTCAGGAAGCATTGAGAGGTCAAAGGACCAATCAGCACAACTACATGTGCAGAGTTAAGCATAAAACTTTAAGTGCCATAATAGCATCTGATGGCAAACCCACACACTTAGACTCTCATATGCATTCTCATTAATGCTGAGGTTCTAACTGCTGCTGGGCATGATAAGAATGTCTGTACATTCTGATATATCTGCTTTTATTCCAGATGTGTTCCTATTTTTCAGTTCCTATTTTCAGTCCTATTTTTCAATTCCTATTTTTCAGTTCTTTTTTTAAAAGAATTCAAATGAAGATTTAGAGAAACAATATGTTTGACATGTATGAACTCAAAATTTATTAAAATGTGGTGAAAGTTCTATCAACTAATTTTTGAAATAAAAAATTCCAAGACAAAATAAAACTAAATTTTAATACGTCAAGATGTTTCTAAAATTGTCTTGCTACTCATGGGCAAGCTAAGTAGAATAATTAATTTATTTTGTTTCTGCTTTGATGTATTTCTGCAAGACATTCCCAATAAAATTCAAGGAAAGGAAGGCATTATGATCAGATAATGATGGTATTTTATTGAAAAAAAATTCTTTAAATCTTTCATGGACAGATAATTTATATATGTACTGCATGGAGCAGAATGATATATAAATAGTAAAGTTTAAGCAAACTATTGAGGTCGTGGTTGTGTTTTCTTAATAACCTAGATATGTGTGAAAACAATATAGAAAATCTTTTCATTTAAAACAGTATAATGACAAAAAACAACTAACATTAAATTTAGCATTTTATTCATGTTTCAATATATATTTGAATAATATCAAGTATGATAGAATTTTTGTAAAATGGGATCTCTAAAACTTTTATCTGGCAAAATTAAAACTCTATTTATGAGGCTGGCATCCTGGTGCACTAGATCGAGTGACTGCCTGTCATGCTGACATCACATATGAATGATGGTTTGAGTCCTGCCTGATCCACTTCTGATCCAGCTTCTTACTAGTGCCCCTGGGAAGGCACTGAAAGTTGGCCCAAGTATCTCACCTGAGTGGGAGACCTGGATGGAGTTTCAGACTCCTTGCATTAGCCCGACCCTGACCTGATTATTGTGGACATATGGTGGGCGAACTAACGGATGTAATTTCTTTGTCTCTGTCTCTGTCTCTGTATCTCTCTCTCTCTCTCTGTCTCTCTCCTCTGTCTCTTAACTCTGCCTTTCAAATATATAATTGAATAAATATTAAACAAAAGACTATATATTGATTCAATACTAAGTTTACTTCCCTTTTCAAACCTTCCTTTTGTTTTTAGGATATTTGGAGATATAATGCAAAATATACACATATATGTTGGTGTACACTTAGCTATATATTTATAAAAATTCTATCTTGTATAATTTACTTTTTTGATTATTTTATCTCAATGTCCATTTGTTGCACTAAGTATGAGAGGACTTCAAAATGGTCATGGAAAATGGAATTTAAAAATAAAAAAACAGGGGCCAGTGCTGTGGTGCATCGGGTTAAAGCCCTGCCCTGAGGCGCCGGCATCCCATATGGGCACTGGTTCTAGTCCCGGCTGCTCCTCTTCCGTTCCAGCTCTTTGTTGAGGCCTGGGAAATCAGTAGAAGATGGCCCAAGTTCTTGGGCCCCTGTACCCACATAGGAGATCTGGAAGAAGCTCCTGACTCCTGGCTTCAGATCGGCGCAGCTCCAGCCTTTGTGGCCATTTGGGGATTCAACCAGTGAATGGAAGACCTCTCTCTTTGTCTCTATCTCTCTCTGTAACTCTGTCTTTCAAATAAATAAAATAAATCTTTTTAAAAAAGATAACAAATATAAACTTTATTTTTCAACATAATTTTCATCAATACATTTTCAATATATTTGTATAAGCAATTATCAGTTGTCTAACCATCCCTAAAGAAAGGAGAGTCGAGAGAATTTTACCAATCAGTGTGGTCTTACTTAACATTAACTAGTTAAAAATGGATGCCCTTGGGGGCAGGCGTTGTGGCATAGAGGGTAAAACCGCAGCCTGCAGTGCCAGCATCCTATATGAGTGCCGGTTCGAGTCCTGACTGCTCCACTTCCAATCCAGCTCTCTGCTATGGCGTGGGAAAGCAGTGGAACACAGCCCAAGTCTTTGGGTTCCTACGCCCACATGGGAGACTTGGAGGAAGCTCCTGGCTCCTGGCTTCAAATCAGCACAGCTCCGGCCGTTGTTGCCAACTGGGAGTGAACCAGCGGATGGAAGGCCTCTGTCTCTGTCTCTCCTTCTCTCTGTGTAACTCTGACTTTCAAATAAGTAAATAAATCTTTAAAAAATAAAATAAAACAAAATAAAATAAAATAAAAAAATGGATGCCCTGAAAATATTTTTTAAGATTAGGTAACTAAAAGAAGTCTGAAAAATTCAAGTAAGGACTGCATAGTGGATGCTTAATAATTTACCATTGAAATTCTCATAAAAGTGTGCTTGTTTGATGAAAGGGATGAGCAGGAACATGCCATGGTGAAGAAGGACTCTCTGGGGAAGGTTTCCTGGGCATTTTTCTGCTAAAGTTTGGCTTTTTCTGAATGTCATTTTAATATGCAGAGGTAGTCACTCTTTGACCTTCCATAATGTCAACAAGCAAAACGCTTTGACCATATCCAAAATCTGTTACCATGACATTTGCTCTTGACTGGATCACTTCTATATCTTTGATTGATTTCAGGATCATACTAGTAAAGCCATGTTTCATCTCCTATGGTAATGTTTGAAGAAATCCTTCAGGATCTTGACCCCATGCGTTTTAAATTTCTATTTAAATTTCTGTTACTCTGCAACTGCTCAGCATAATACAATTTTGGCACCCATTAAGCAGAAAGTTTGCATGCATAATTCTGTAAGCTGAATGACGTGAGTTGTCTATCATATTGGCTTTTCTCTCCACCGTTAAGCATGCTTCTTGTTCAGTAAGTCATAACTGAGATTTCCCTCCAAACCAAGTGATGCGGATGGTCTGCCACTGCTGCCTTCATCTTCAACATCCTCTTGTCCATTCCTAAGATGTGTTATCCATTCATAATCTAGTGGTTTCTCTTTGTCATTGTTACCATAAAGGTTTTTTTTTTAACTTTTATTTAATGAATAGAAATTTCCAAAGTACAGCTTATGGATTACAGTGGCTCCCCCCCCCAATAACTTCTCTCCCACCCGCAACCCTCCCCTTTCCCACTCCCTCTCCCCTTCCGTTCACATCAAGATTCATTTTCAGTTCTCGTTATATACAGAAGATCAGTTTAGTATATATTAAGTAAAGATTTCAACAGTTTTCCCCCACATAGCAACACAAAGTGAAAAATACTGTTTGAGTACTAGTTATAGCATTAAATCACAATGCACAGCACATTAAGGACAGAGATCCTACATGATATTTTTTAAAATTTGATTAATTTTCTATGAAATTTCCAATTTAAAACCAAGTTTTTTTTTTCATTTTCAATTATCTTTATATACAGAAGATTGATTCAGTATATACTAAGTAAGGCTTTCATCAGTTTGCATCCACACAGAAACACAAAGTGTAAAAATACTGTTTCAGTACTAGTTCTAGCATTACTTCACATTGGACAACACATTAAGGACAGATCCCACATGAGACATAAGTAAACAGTGACTCCTGTTGTTGACTTAACAATTTGACACTCTTGTTTATGGTGTCAGTAATCTCCCTAGGCTCTAGTCATGAGTTGACAGGGCTATGGAAGCCTTTAGGGTTCGCCGACTTCGATCTTATTCCGACAGGGTCATAGTCAAAGTGGAAGTTCTCTCCTCCCTTCAGAGAAAGGTACCTCCTTCTTTGATGGCCCTGTTCTTTCCACTGGGATCTCACTCCCAGAGATCTTTCATTTAGGTCTTTTTTTTTTTTTCCCCCCAGGGTGTCTTGGCTTTCCATGCCTACAATACTCTCATGGGCTCTTGAGCCAGATCCGAATGCCTTAAGGACTAACTCTGAGGCCAGGGTGCTACTTAGGACATCTGCCATTCTATGAGTCTGCCGTGTCTCCCGTTTCCCATGTTGGATTGTTCTCTCCCTTTTTGATTCTATCAGTTAGTATTAGTAGACATTAGTCTTGTTTGTGTGATTCCTTTGACTCTTAGACCTATCAGTATGATCAATTGTCAACTGAAGTTGATCACTTGGACAAGTGAGATGGCATTGGTACATGCCACCTTGATGGGATTGTATTGGAATCCCCTGACACATTTCTAACTCCACCATTTGGGGCAAGTCCAATTGAGCATGTCCCAAATTGTACATCTCCTCCCTCTCTTTTTCCCACTCTTATATTTAACAGGGATCACTTTTCAGTTAAAATTTCACCATTCTTTTACCCAATCTTTGCCACAAATTTGATTTTAGTTTTGTTTCAAAGTTTAGCAAAATTTATATTGCTATGATAGGAGCTTTTTAAACATTTTTATTATTCTTTCAATACCATTATCTAAATCTCATTTGCACTTGTTATAGCAAATTATCTAAATTAATTTTGGTGTAAAATTATTTTTCTTGGTTTCAATTATTTTTTCACAGCATAATAAACATGCTTTAATTACATTTTTAGTTTTTTCTAATTTTTATTAATATAAAGAGAACATATTTCATTTCTTTCATAGGTACAACTCTAAGAAGATAATACTACTTCTCTTCTGCCATGCCTACCCCCTCAACTGCCCTCTTCCCTTCCTTTATTTTTCTTTAACATCTGCAAAACTGTAATTTAAAACCACTCTACAGCCACAGGCTTAATGCAACAGTAACTGTAATATTCAACAAGTAAAAAGTAGAATGACCACAGTTCCACAGGATTAAAAACAACAATGAAATCACAAGATGTTCATTACTTTCCTATATATTTTGTATATTTTATATTAACCCCCAATATCACTGAAAATATACGATATTTGTTTTTGGCACTTGCTTATTTCACTAAGCAATATGGTTTTCAGTTGCTTCCATTTTGTTGCAAAACACAGGATTTTATTCATTTCTATGCCTGAATAGCATCTCATAGTGTATATATACCACATATTCTCCATTTGGTCATCAATTGATGGACATTTGGGTTTATTTCACATCTTATCTATTGTGAATTGAGCAGAAATAAAGATGGAGGAACAGGACACAGCCTTGAGAGGTTTCCAAGATGGCAAAATAGGGAGGGAACTTCCTGCTATAGTCTAGGGAAAGATAGTTTTAAAATTGGAGGGAATGCAATCTCAGAGAAGAGTAGGGGAAAATTGCAGAGGAAACTCCACACAAATTAGAGGGACATTGTGGACATACATGGAGGGTGTGGACGTGCAAACCTCAAGACCTCAGCACATGAGAGCCTCAGCATCAGCATTGGAGTGAGGGGAGACCAGACTGCAGCAGCCCAAGCTACAGGCAATAAAGCTGCAGGAAGAACCTGGATTGAGTTCAACTTAGAGCACTGTGGGGGACAGTGTACTGCCAACCACAGGATAAAAGGGGGCATGTTTCTCTCCCTCACCACCCAGCACCAGCATCCTGTAATTAGTCAAGAGAAAACAAGCACCATTTTGAACATACATAACAGCTGCACAAGCTTATGTCTGGTACCCAGAAACCAGCCAAGAAGAGATGCCTGAGACTGGCTGGGAGAATTGACAGGGGACTGGGTACTTGTGACTGTAGGAGACTTGTGTCCTGGGACTGTGAAAACTCTGTGGCTGCAAGAGAGTGTGCAGGGTGTGGTGGGTTGGCTCCACATGCTCAGGGCTCCCTGATTCCCTGATGAGGGTCATTACTAAGGGATCTGTGCTCACACTGAGGACTGCACAGATCCTTTGTATGGTTCTTGTGGCATCAAGGATAAATATTGTACCTACTGGGGCTAGCATCAGGCATTGGTCTGCTTGGGGGAGAGGAGGTGAGCATGAGACTACACCAACAGAGTTGAACAAACCTGCACTCTGATTAAATAAATAAATAGAGATTTACCACAGCCAATTTTGCTGTCACCTTGGATCACACCCTCACCTTGGAGCACTGAACAGAGCTTCCTGACCACATCCAGAACACACCTCTGGGTATTCATTCAAAGAGTGGACATTCCACTAAACCAAAGAGGCATAGTCCAAAGATAAAAGCCATCACAGGAAAAACAAAAACAAAAACAAGTATATCCAAAATACATAAAAATAAACACAGAAATTCAAGAAACAAGAATAAGGAAGACAACATGACTCCACCAAAAGAACACAATAACATTTCAACACTAGAATGTGAAGATGAAGAGATTGAAGAAACGCCAGAAATGGAATTCAAATAATTGATCATAGGATTACTTAGAAGTAATCAAAAGCAAATACATGCACTAAAGAAATCCATATATGACACGAATAAATTTTTTTTCCTATGAAATTGAAACTTTAAAGATAAATCAAAATGAAATATTGGAAATGAATAATTCAATAGATCAACGAAAAATGCAGTGAAAAGCCTTAACAACAGGCTCAGTGAGCCAGAAGAAAGAATATCCAAGTTTAAAGCAAATCTCTGGAAATTTTAATCAGATCAACAAAAAAGAAGAAAATGTTACAAAACTAAAAAACCATGTTGGAGATTTATGGGATACTATCAAATGACCTAACATATAAGTCTTGGGAGTTTCTAAAGGTGTGGAAAGAGCGAATGGATCAAAGGTCCTTCTAATGAAATAATTACAGAAAACTCCCCTAATTAGAGAAACAAAGGAATGCCCAAGTACAGGAAGCACATGGAACTCCTAATAGACATGAAAAGAGAAGATCTTCATCGTGAAACATTGGTAGTCAAACTCTTCACAGTAAAACTTAAAGAAAATATTCTAAAATGTGCGTGAGAGAAACATCAGATTACTTTTAAAGGATCTCCAATTAGACCCACAGCTGACTTTTCATCACAAACCCTACTACTAGGAGAGAATGGTGAGATATATTTAAAGTTTTAAGAGAAAAAAAAACTGTTAACCCAGAATAATATGCCCTGCAAAGCTTTCACTTATGAAGGAAGATGAAATAAAGAAGAAATAAATAATTTTTGTATTACCAATACAATTCTATAAAACATTTAAAAATTATAAAAATTTATTTAAAATTAATAGCAATTTTAATCACATGGTGAAATTCTCATTTATTTTGTCTAGCCTTCCAATTTTCATAATTGGCAAGACAGAGACACTTTTTAACACATATTCATTAGCATAAATTTATAGTTATTTTACACACTTGCTTTTCAATTATATTTTGGATTTAAAGACAATTTATGTATCTACATTATCAGACTAAAGAAATCTATATTTTTCTGTATATTTACCTTTGTCAAAGAGTTTTATATTTTCATATGCTTTTTTTTTTTTTTTTGACAGGCAGAGTTAGTGAGAGAGAGAGAGAGAGAGAGAGAGAGAGAGAGACTGAGAGAAAGGTTTTCCTTTTCCATTGGTTCACCCCCCAAATGGCCGCTACAGCCGGCGCACTGCGCCGATCCGAAGCCAGGAGCCAGGTGCTTCCTCCTGGTCTCCCATGCAGGTGCAGGGGCCTAAGCACTTGGGCCATCCTCCACTGCCTTCCCGGATCACAGCAGAGAGCTGGACTGGAAGAGGAGCAGCTGGGACAGAACCTGCGCCACAACCAGGACTAGAACCCGGGGTGCCGGTGCCACAGGCAGAGGATTAGCCAAGTGAGCCAAGGCGTCGGCCCATATGCTTTTGTGTCACTGCTTAGCACTTGTTTCAGCTTGAAGGATTATGTTTATCATTTCCTGTAGAACAAGTCTTGTGATGAAGAATTCTCTTTCTGATCATTCACATACCCATTTGTTTAGGTTGGTTTTTGGAGCACTAATTTGTTCTTTGATTGGCCCATATTTCTCTGTTTGTTTTATATGACAATTATAATTTTTCTGGGACTTAGGTATTTGAAAGCAGAAACAGTTAGCTTACATAGTCTTTATGATTTGGCCTCACACTGTTAGGACTTTTATCAGACATTCTTGCTAAAACTTCTAAAGCATTTTCTGGGGAAGTATGTTCTGCGCACCTGTACGTGATAAGTACCAGTTCTACTCAGGTGTTCTTGCTAGTGTATCTTTGGTACTGCAGACTCCCTGGTGCTAGATGAAGTCATGGTGTTCCTTTTTGTTCATAGCAGTCACTGAATGTGGTTCCTGCTCCTTTTAGCAATTAGAATCGGGAACTACAGATACCATTATAGTAGGGTCCCCGTGAAAAGTCAAAAGTCTGGACTTGCCTTCCATTTGCCTCTGTTTTCCCAGGGAAAAGTTGAAGAATAGAAACTTTTGAGCCACGCTTAGCTAAGGCAGAAGTTTTAATTAATGAAATGCCATGACTTTTTCTTCCAGGTTCGCCAGAGTTCCCTTTGGTTACTCTGCAATTGAGGATCCTCTTAACTGGATTCTAGATTTATCACAAAGTTAATTGATCTATGTACTATTGCTAAGTCATTTTCTTCATGGAACAATGAGGGTCTAAGACTTTAACTTTACCAGAAATTACAAATGCCACATTTTCTTGAAGGATTTTTTTTATCCAATGTAAAAAAAAAAAAAAAAAGATGGAATTTCTGTGCAGCAATATAAATCCTATAATATTTTCTCCTGCTATTCCATTCCTAAATTCATGAAGTTCTGTTAATGACAGGAGGGTTGTTTGGATAATAGAAGACAGATATTATAGTTGATAGAAGAAGTATCATCTGGAGCATAATAAGTGTTATAATTCAAATCTTTTACTCTAGAATACACTCATTACTTATTAAGATGTTTGCTGTTTTTAAAACTGTTTTGATAGAAACTCACTTGCAGTGGAGGATGGCCCAAGTTCTTGGGCCCTGCACACAATGGGAGACCAGGATAAGCACCTGGCTCCTGCCATCGGATCAGCGCGGTGCGCCGGCCGCAGCGCGCGTAACACGGCGGCCATTGGAGGGTGAACCAACAGCAAAAGGAAGACCTTTCTCTCTGTCTCTCTCTCTCTCACTGTCCACTCTTCCTGTCCAAAAAAAAAAAAGAAGAAACTCACTTGATCTGGACAAATGAAAGTTATTAGCAACAGCAGTGGATGGGAATTCCCAGTTGATAATATTTTAAAATTTGAGTTTACTTTACATTGATACTTTGATATTGATTAGAAGAAATATTAATATAGGAGCGGAGGTACATACATTGAAACATATTTATACATTTGGGTTTTGGAATTAGAGAAGTTCTCTTAAAATTTGGCGGATCTTGTGAAAGTTCTTTAGTCTCTCTGAATCTCAGTTTTCTCATATCTGACATGTTTTAAGAATAAAACCTACCTCATGGGGAATTTTTAAGGATCAAATAGTCCTAATATTAGCAACAGCAGCAGCAGTCATTAATAGTAACAGTGGTAGTAATGAATAACATGTATTAACTACTTATCCTGTATTTGACAGAGTGTTGAGAGATTACTTATAGCACATTTTCCGGAACATAATTTAGCACTCAATAAATGTTAACTCATTGCCATTATTGTCACCAGTACTCATGAAAAGCACAAAATTGGATTTGATTACAAAATTACATGACAGGTCACTAGAAAATGCCTATTTTGAAGGAAGAAATAGAGAATTCTAATTTTAGAGGACAGATAATATAATTTGTAACTGAAAAATTATTATGTATATTTCACACCTGGGGATTATTATTGGGTGTAAGAAAAGTTTGAGATAATATTTTGGGGGTATTCATTCTTGTCCTCTCCCCATTTTAAATAGTTACCCCCCCTTTCTATCATTGGTATACTTTTTGCCTCATTGTCAACCTTTCTTTGTCCTCAAGTTCTCCCATTTTATGGTGATTATGCAGATTTGTGAGTATGTTGTTTTGTTCATGCATCATAATCAAAAGTTTCAAGAATTTTAATGTAGAGTTCTTATCTTTTTAGTATATATGGAAATAGGCTAATAATGTGTCAAATTCCTATACCTCTCTATGTTGTTCTCATTAAGGACTCTATAAAACACATTTACCTTTATATATATATATATATATATATGTATATATATATATATACATACACACACATACATACATACATGCATGTGTGCATGTCTATCTCTGGTAAATTAATATGGCTATGTAAGAGTGAATTATTGAAAACTACATGTTGCACTATGTATTTTTGGTGTTCATGCTCAAATAAGCAGATGGAAACCATATATATATATATATATTATTTTCATGTTATTTGAATTGTAGGGAAACTTGATGAGAGAGAGACACAGAGAGCGTGTGAGAATAAGAATAAGAACAAGAACAAGAAGAAGGTTGGGGGAGGAGAAAAGAAAAGAAAAAGAAGAAGCAAAGTCTTTCATCTGCTTGTTTACTCCTGAAATGTCCATGATGGCCAGTGCCTGGAACTGTTGTCTGGAACTCAGTTCAGGTCTCACATGTGATTGGCAAGGATCCAAGTACTTGAGTCATGACACTACCTCCCAGGATGTGCATTAGCAGGAAGCTGGATCAAAAGTGGAGCCAAGACTTGATCACAGGTTTTCCAAAATGTGATCTAGGATCCCCAGAAGCAATTTGTCCACTGCATCAAATAACTGCTCCTTTATGTAGATTTTTAGTGACTCTTGGAAATCACAACATTTTTGGTACAAAGGTTGTTAAATGAGTACATTTAGGGTATAGCAGATGCTTAAAATCAGTTGTTTTTAAACTTTATTTCTTATGGGTGGCATTGTGGCAAAATGGGTTAATTTTCCACCTGCAACATTAATGTCTCATTTGAGTTCTGCCTACTCCACTTCCAATCCAGCTTCCTGCTAAGGCACCTGAAAAAGGAAAGGAGAATGGCCTGAGTACTTGGGACCCTGCACCCACTTGGGAGACCTGGATGAGGCATCTGGTTCCTGACTTTGACCTGGCCCAGCTCTGGTTACTGTGGCCAATTTGTAGTGTAAACCAGTGGATGGAAAATTATGTCTCTCTTTGCTCTCTGTAACTCTGACACTCAAAAAAATAAATAAACATTTGTTTAAAAATTATTACATTAAAATATTAATGAAAAAAGTTCTAAATGTGTAACAGCTGAAATACATAAGAAACTTTGTTCCTAATATTTTTATACTTCTCCATTATCTACAATTTAAACCAGTGACAAGCACAGTGAAATGATCTTTTAAATCACTCATTATACATGATATTCTATTATCTAAAATCCATTATAACTTGTTAGAAACTTTTAATAATGCATGATTCTAGAAGGCAATCCTCCATAATAGATACAGATACTTAAATATTACTCCATCTATATTTTATTATTTTATGAACCATACTGGCAACTGAGCCAGCAATTTTGTCAGAAATGAAAGGTTACTATGCAATTTCAAAATTATCCAAAATATTAAATATGACAGCATAAAATAGCAAGTCAATTTCATTTTTATTTTTTGAATTCTATTTTCTGCATGAAGAAATGGTAATTAGAAGTGTTCTTATGAATTCAAAAGTTCAATAAAAAGGTAGGATCATAATTTAGATTTGATAAATATTCAATATGCATCATATTATCTCAGTCAGAATGCTGTAATTAAATGATCTTTGTGTTTAGGAAAATCAGTTTTTGGTAATAATTCTTTTTTTGTTTGTTTGTTTTTTCTTTCTTTCTTTTTTTTTTTTTTTGACAGGCAGAGTGGATAGTGAGAGATAGAGACAGAGAGAAAGGACTTCCTTTTTGCCGTTGGTTCACCCTCCAATGGCCGCTGCGGCTGGCGCATCACGCTGATCCGAAGCCAGGAGCCAGGTGCTTCTCCCGGTCTCCCATGCAGGTGCAGAGCCCAAGCACTTGGGCCATCCTCCACTGCCTTCCCGGGCAACAGCAGAGAGCTGGACTGGAAGAGGAGCAACCAGGACAGAATCCGGTGCCCTGACTGGGACTGGAACCCGGTGTGCCAGCACTGCAGGCGGAGCATTAGCCTATTGAGCCGCGGAGCCGGCCTCTAGAAATTTATGTATAAGTACACATACAATCCCCTGTGCATTTAAACTAAAGAAATAATCTTATATACATCCAGAACTTTTAGTTTCACCTTCCTTCCCTACCTCACACAGACTCAGATTTTAAAACTGAGTATAGGCTGATCCAAAGACAGGAGCATGGAGCTTCTCCACGTGGATGCAGGGGCCCAAGGACTTGGACCGTCTTCTACTGCTTTCCCAGGCCATAGTAGAGAGCTGTATAGGAAGTGGAGCAGCTGGGTCTCAAACCGGTGCCCATATGGGATGCTGGCACAGCAGGCCAGGACGTTAACCCACTGCCCCACAGTGCCAACCCCTCATATAATTTCTATTGGACCCTACAAACAAAAACAAAACTAAGGTAATTTCTAACTAGATATCCATATGAAATGGTGTTAATAATACAAGACTATATATATTTTCACCTCAAACTTAAAATTAGCTTTGTCAGGCTAGTATTAGTTTTGTGATGTCAAGTTAATTGACTGGAAAGTCTCTCCTAAGTGTACATATGCGTGAATATATATACACAATTTAACATGGTTGTAATAACATTTTCTTATGATAGGGTCTGAAAGGGGATTTCTTGCATTTTTAAGATAATTGTTATTAATGCTCGGTGTTATTTTAAACACAGAATTATTTTAATATACGTTTGTAAGATGAGTTATAACTGCTTTCTGTAATTTTTCTATTTTTTTAAAGATTGATGTATTTATTTATTTGAAAGAGTTACAGAGAGAGAGATAGATAAAGAGAGAGAGTCTTCTATCTGATTTACTCCTCAGATGGCCACAATGGCAAATGCTGGGCCAAACTGAAACCAGGAACCAAAAACATCTTCCAGGTCTCCCACGCAGGTAGCTGGGCCCAAAACACTTGGGACATCTTCCATTGCTTTTCTCAGGCCATTACCAGGAAGCTGGATCACAAGTAGGGCAGACAGGACATGAGCCAATGTCCAGATGAGATTGCAGGAGGTGATTTGCCCTCTATGCTGCAAAGCCTCTAAATTGTTTTTAGCTGTTATAAAGTGTTACTACTCATCCCAATAATACTTTACTTGATCTTTCATAATGTGTATTTTCTTTTTCTATATTAAGTTGTCTTGGTGTCGTGGGTTATGTTATTTTGACTTTCCAGATGGAAAACCTGATGTTTTGTTCTTTGGGAATGTAAGAGTCAAACAAGAAAAAAAGTACATATATAACTGAAGCAATAAACAGTACACGTTATTTTGACACTGAAGTCTAGCTCCAATTATAATCACTGGTTTATACAATTTGAATGTTTTGTGTAAAACACCTGCCTTATGCTGAATCAGGGGTTTTGGTGTGACTGAATATGATACCTGATGAAGCTATTTTTCATAAAATTGTACTCTATATTTGTATAAAATCAAATTATTATAATCTGGTATAGAAGGTAAACCTTGATCTTAGATGGCAATTAGTTTCATTTGCAGACTTGAATTTCATCACACACATGTAGCTGAATAATTGTTTCATGTTTAGTTCCCCAAGAATTAGGTTTAAATATTTTAAGATTTCTCTTATAAAAACTTGAGACATCATCAAAGAATATCAAAGAAGTCAATAAAGAATGATTCATATATCTGTATAACTTTCCTTATATTTTAATTCATAATTCAATTGTTAGGAAAAATCTTGAGAAAAATCATTCAATTCACTTACACAGTTGCATTCCAAGACAATTCAGAGTTTACCAAGTCTTAGGAATATATGAAGACTTGTTACAATATAGGTTTCATAGCTGTTTCACTTTTTTTATTAGAAAGAGAGAACTAATCCAACTTATAAATATTAATAAAGTTATATCCCAAAAGTGGAGTTCCAAAAAGCCAGTTGATATTTTTCTTCAATTCTTTAAAGCACATAATCTAAATATGTAATGATAGAATTCTTAGTTCTTTTTCCTTTCATTGCCTTACCCTGAGATTAAAGTTGCAGATTTTCCACATCTAAGTACTCATAGAAACTGTGTACAATATTCAATAAAATTGTATTACATTTGTGACTATGAGCTGCATTCAATAAGTGGTTTTAATATTAAACATGTTAGGCAAATATGCAGAAAATTATATTAGAACTGAATTATTCACAAAGGACTAGTTTTCTAAATTTGACTAAGACATATTATGGAGCCAGTTTTGGCACATATCTTCATTTCCTCTTTCCCTTGCTCAACAATTGGCTAAGTGAACAGCAAGAAGAGAGATTGTGTACAATGCTGTATTCTGGGACAGTGACAAATTGAAATGTTAGTTTCTAGTAATCAATAGAAAAGATGATTGCAATTAGTTTTGAGGTCACCATGATCTTAAACCAAAAATAAATTAATTGCTCAGTAACTAGTAGTAACGATTTCTAAGAGAAACAAAAAATTCAATTAAAAATGCAAATTGGAAAACGTTACATCTGTATTAGTAGTAGGCTTCAGTAACATCATACTATAAATATCCCATTAATTAGCAGTGGATTAGAATACAAAAAGTTGTTTAAGAAAAGCTATTTTTAGTATATTAGATTAAATTACTGATAATTTAAGTAATAAACAGTTGACAAGAACTGAGTATATTTGCTATTTATCCAAGCATGATGTCAAGCCATGCTTGAAATATTTGAATTCTTATTTTGTTTTAAAAATTATTTGTTTGTTTGCTTATTTATTTATTTAATTCCCCAAATGTCCACAATGGCCAGGGCTGTGTCAGGTCAAAGGCAGGAGCCAGGAACCTCATCCATGTTTCCCATGGATGGTAGGGTACTTGTACAAGCTTCTACTGCTCTCCCAAGCACATCCTTAGGGAGCTGGATTGAAAGTGGAGCAGCCTAAAATCCAACCAATGCTCTGATAATGGATTTCAGCATTGCAGGTGGAGATATAACCCACTATTTTCTCAATGCCAGCCCTACATTTAATTTGCATTTATCTACCAAATTTAATAAATCTGTTTACAAAAGTAATTTTATGCACAAAAGCCCATATAATTCTTAGTAAGATATGAATGAAATAAATTTAAATTTATGTACTGAAATATGAACAAACATATTGGGGCATCCATAGAATTATAACCTGAATATATTAGTACTCCCTGTAATCATGTTATACCTCCATTAAAAAGTTATTTTTTAAAAGATTTATTTGTATATTTGAAAGTCAAACTTACAGAATGAGAAGGAGGGAGAGTGAGATCTTCCATCTCCTGATTTACTCCCCAAATGGCCACAACAGCTAGGACTAGGCAAAGCCAAAGCCAGTAGCCAGGAAATTTATCCAGGTTTCCCACGTGAGTGACAGGGACTCAAGCACTTGGGTCATCTGCTCCTGCTTCTCCCAGGTGCATTAGGTAGGAACTGGATCAGAACTGGAGCATTTGGGACAAGAACTTCAGGTGGTGACTTTACCTCTAAACCACAATGCCAGTGCTACCAAAAAGTTTAACATTTATGAATTATTTTAGGGAATAATTTGTCAAACAATATTTAAGAAAGCAGTTTAGACAATATTTCAATGTTACATTTTATTGAGAAAAATTATTATTTAACAGTTTCCTTATTAACAAATGAATTTTTTGTTTCTCTTAAAAATCGTTACAGGCTGGCGCAGCGGGTCACTAGGCTAATCCTCCACATGCAGCGCCGGCACTCCAGGTTCTAGTCCCGGTTGGGACGTCAGTCCTATCTGGTTGCTCCTCTTCCAGTCTAGCTCTCTGCTGTGGCCTGGGAGGGCAGTGGAGGATGGCCCAAGTGCTTGGGCCCTGTACCTCCATGGGAGACCAGGAGGAAGCACCTGGCTCCTGGCTTTGGATTGGCACAGCACGCCGGCTGTGGGGGCCATTTAGGGATGAACCAACGGACAGAAGACCTTTGTCTCTTTCTCACTGTCTAACTCTGATTTAAAAAAAAAAAAAATTGTTACTACTAGTTCCTGAGCTATTCATTTATTTTTGGTTTAAGATCATGGTGACCTCAAAACTAATTGCAATCATTTTTTCTATTGATTGCTAGAAACTAACATTAGGAGCCAGCATTGTGGTGCAGCAGGTTAAGCTCAGCTTCTGATGATGGCATCCAGAGGAGTAAAGCAAGACTGCTTCATTGCTTTTGTTGTTGTTGTTGTTAGAGATTGATTTAATTTTGTGAAATTCAGAATTACAGAAAATGAAAGTCAGAGGCGGGGATGGGGGAGATCCTCCATCCTCTGGTTCATTCCCCAAATGGCTGCAATGGCCAGGGCAGGGCCAGGCCTAAGCCAGGAGCCAGTGGCTTCATGTGGCTATCCCCACAGGTGCACAGACCCAAGCTCTTGAGCCATCCTCCACTGCTTTCCCAGGCACAATAGCAGGGAGCAGCCAGGACTTGAACCGGCAGCCATATGGGATTTATGTCAGTGCTGCAGGCAGTGATCTACCCATTTACGCTGCAGCATCACCCTCTGCTGCTTCTCTGCTGATACAGCTCTTTGCTAATGTACCTAGGGAAAACAGCAGGAGATGGCCTAGAACTTCGGCCCTTGTCAGCCTTGAATGTAATTTCAGGCTCCTGGCTTCAGTTGGCTCAGCCCTGGCTGTTGTGGCTATTTGGGGAATGAATTAGCAGACAGAAGATTCTCTCTCTCTCCCCCTTTCAAATAAATAAATACTCCAATTTTCAAAAATAAATTGACATTAGATTTTTAACAAAATTTGGGATTTGATTTTTGGATATAGCCGTTGTCTAGACTGCTCTCTACTTAAACTCTTTATTCAGTGGAGTATTTTTTTTTTCTGACAGGCAGAGTGGACTGTGAGAGAGAGAGGGACAGAGAGAAAGGTCTTCCTTTGCCGTTGGTTCACCCTCCAATGGCCGCTGCGGCCGGCGCGCTGCGGCCGGAGCACCGCGCTGATCCGAAGGCAGGAGCCAGGTGCTTCTCCTGGTCTCCCATGTGAGTGCAGGGACCAAGGACTTGGGCCATCCTCCACTGCACTCCCGGGCCACAGCAGAGAGCTGGCCTGGAAGAGGGGCAACCGGGACAGAATCCGGCGCCCCAAATGGGACTAGAACTCAGTGTGCTGGCGCCACAGGCAGAGGATTAGCCTATTGAGCCACAGCACCGGCCTCAGTGGATTAAGACTGTGGTTTAAAGTAACTTGAGGGGCTGACGCTATGGAGAGATGGATTAACTCCCTGTCCTGAAGTGCTGGCAATCTATATGGGCTCTGGTTTGAGACCTGGCTGCTCTACTTGATTCAGCTCTCTGCTATGACCTGAGAAAGCAGTAAAGATGGCCCAAGTCCTTGGGCCCCTGCACCCACTTGGGAGACCAGGAAGAAGCTCCTGGCTTCGGATCGGCACAGCTCCAGCCATTGAGGTCAACTGGAGAGTGAACCAACGGATGGAAGTTCCCCCCCCTCCCCCCGCCTCTCTTCTCTCTGTGTAACTCTGACTTTCAAATAAATAAATCTGGAAAAAAAGTAACTTGAAAGCATATTATCACAAACACTCAAAGGAAAAAAAAAAAGCAAGGACACATCATTATTTTCTTAAAATTATATCTATGAAATCTGTTCTCTTTATGTTAATAAATAATCTTCTACTTAAAAATGGCTCTCAGGTTTCATCATAGGATCTACTAATATAATTATTTTATAGTTTGTTAAAGATGTCTATAAATTTCAAAATTATAACGAGATAGCATAAATAACATTAGAAAGAAAAGGAAAACAGAATAATATGTAGTTAGTGTTAAAATAATGTGGACTAAGTAGCCATGATGTCAAATACGTCCACAGAGATGATGTTACACTCCAGCTTCGATTTTACCTACAGCATTACAAAAGTAAAACTTGCCCATTGCTAAGTCATAGCGCAATCATGTTTGGTTCTGAAAATTAAAAACAAAAACAAAACTTAAAGCCTAGGACTAAAGTCTAAGAATACTGTGATTAACATTGCATTTATAGATAGCATAGTGACCATTTTCTTGAAACTATTTCTTAAAGGTTTTCTCAAAAAATCATAGATTGATAGCATTTCATGGAGATACAATGAGATCAAAGGATATCTTCTTCAGGAACAGTAAGATACACCATTCTGAAAGTCTGGGAAAACCTACAGGTATATTTTGTAGAATCTAAGGAGCATGAAGTGTTTAAAGATTCAGGCAATCCTTCACAAATATTGTTTCTTTGAACTAAACTTTTGATAAACATTGAATGGTTAAAATTATCCCCCCTGGTTAATGCCTGTAGTAAAACTCTTCTCTTCTGTTGGGTGAAAATCTGCCTCATTTTTTTAAAGATTTATTTATTTATTTATTTGAAAGTCAGAGTTACAGAGAGGAGAGGCAGACAGAAAGAGAGAGAGAGAGAGAGAGAGAGAGAGAGAGAGAGAGATCATCCACCCAATGGTTCACTCCCCAGTTGGCTGCAATGGCTGGAGCTATGCTGATCCAAAGCCAGGAGGGTGCAGGGGCCCAAGGACTTGGGCCATCTTCTACTGCTTTCTCAGGTCATAGCAGAGAGTTGGATCTGAAGTGGAGCATCCGGGACTCAAACCAGCATCCATGTGGTATGCCAGCGCTTCAGGCCAGGGCGTTAACCTACTGCACGACAGCACCGGCCCACCTGCCTCATGTTTCTGACCAGATATGCTGCTTCTCTAAAGTTTGGTACCCTTTTATGAAAAGAAGATGGCAAGAGCATAAGTCAAAATGTCATTTTTTCCACATTATCTCCATTCTGAGTTGTCATAAAGTTTCTGCATATAAAAATGGGATTTGCATTTTTAAAAATTATGCCTTCCCAGTAGACAAAATTACCAAGGATCCATGCTTTTAGCTTAGCATTATTTTGTTTCAAGCAATAGTATTAAACAGTCCCAACTCTCAACTAATGTCAAATCTCAAAACTCAATAACTCAAACAACATAACTGATTTGGGAGGGAACTGATAATGGTTAAACGAGTGTGGAAATAGCTGTAATGAAAAGCAGAAGAAAAGGATAATTATGGGAATTGGATGATGCTATAGTCAAAGGTAAAAAAGTACAGTGTTTGGATGCACATTGCCAGCACTGCAAATCCAACTCATGCAGTCATGGACAATTTATTTAATCTTATTAAGCCTCAGTTCCATCATCCAAATACAAGAATGATAATTAATTTAGTTCTAAAATAAGACACTTTCAGAAACTTGCTTAAGATTGCCTCTGGAAAGAACTATTGTAGGATTTTTAAGTTTCCTCAGGATATACTGAAGACAGGCATGAGAAAACAAGTTAATCATAAAACATCTAAAGCTAACATTTTGTATCAAACCAAAATTAATTCAATGACCACTAAATTAACTGAATGAATGTTCTAGGCATAAAGCTGTCATGGGACATTGGCTTTCTAAAGAAAACACTTCCTGGGGCCAATGCTGTGACATAGCGGGTAAAGCTGCCGTCTGTAATGCCAGGGTCCCATATGGGTGCTGGTTCAAGTCCTGGCTGCTCCACTTTCGCTCAAGCTCTCTACTATGGCCTGGGAAAGCAATAGAAGACGGCTCAAGTCCTAGGGCCCCTGTACCCACGTGGGAGGCTTGGAGGAAGCTCCTGGCTCCTGGCTTCAGATCAGCACAGTCCGGCCCTTATAGCCATCTGGGGAGTGAACCAGTGGTTGGAAGACCTCTCTCTCTCTCTCTCTCTCTCTCTCTCTCTCTCTGCCTCTATCTCTCTGTAACTCTGACTTTCACATAAATAAATAAATCTTTTTTTGGAAAAAAGAAAACATTTCCTGATTCTAAAATTTAGAAAAATTATGAATTTATCTTACAGGAAATTCCTCTATTGTCACAGTAAATTAGAAGTCTATCAGGGAATC
The DNA here is from genome assembly GCF_033115175.1 of Lepus europaeus. NCBI lineage: Eukaryota > Metazoa > Chordata > Mammalia > Lagomorpha > Leporidae > Lepus > Lepus europaeus. Next base: position 47,278,225 of record NC_084832.1, on the reverse strand, counting down.
AACATTTTTCCCGGCACATATTAGTGTCTGCTATCCATCGAATTCTGTTAGTATTCTATTTGAAAACAAAATTCATTTATACAGAAGAGAAATTAAACCAAATGTAAGAATGAAGAATTAATATGCATATGATGAAAATCCCAGAAAGAAAGAGCACAAAATAAATAATATAATGAATTCCAAAAGACAAAAACATATGACAATTCAGCAAACACAGAACAAATTGCTACCTGTCAAATTGATATGAATTAAGAGAAAAAATGCATTTGAGATTTTTTTTAAAAATCCTTAGAGATAACAAAATTTTGATCTCTCTGTTAGAGATTAAATTTGACTGTGTTTCTCAGAATACAAAATAAAACTCAGAGTTTGGAATTATGACATAAAATTAAAATACATATGAAATATTGATATAAAACAAACAATATTTGATAGATAAAGGTTCAATAAATGATAGACAAAGGGAGACTTTATCAAGGCAAGAATAACAATGTTCTCAAAGATAGAACTTCTTGCAACTCTGTAATGAAAAGATCCATTGAAAATACAACAGCACGGGCCAGCGCTGCTGCTCAATAGGCTAATCCTCCACCTGCAGCGCCGGTACATCGGGTGCTAGTCCTGGTCGGGGTGCTGGATTCTGTTCCAGTTGCTCCTCTGCCAGTCCAGCTCTCTGCTGTGACCCAGGAGTGCAGTGGAGGATGGCCCAGGTCCTTGGGCCCTGCATCCACATGGGAGAGCAGGTTCCTGGCTTCTGGCTCCTGGCTTTAGTTCAGTGTGGTGCGCTGGCTGCAGCGTGCAGGCCACAGCGACCATTGTGGGGTGAACCAACAGAAAAGGGAGACCTTTCTCTCTGTCCCTCTCTCTCTCACTGTCCACTCTGCCTGTCAAAAAAAAAAAAAAGACAACAGCATAAATAAAAAGAGAGCTAAAATTAACCTTGAAAATTTTCAGTGGGTGTAAGGAGCTAATAACACAAAAAGGTTTCACATCGTTAACAGTAGATAAAAATAGAAAAAAAAAAAAAAAGGAAAGTGTGTGTGTGTGTGTGTGTAAAGGAGAACATATTACTCCAATGACTCCAGTTTTGATGCCAGAATCCCAGAGCAGAGTCCCTGGGTTCAAAATCAGCTCCCATTCTGATCCAGCTTCTTGCTTATGCACACACTGGGAGGCAGCAAGTGATGGCTCAAGTATCTGGATCCCTACCACCCACATAGGAGACCTGACTTTTGTTCCAGGCTTCTGTCTTTGTGCTCTCCCAGCCCGAGCTGTGTGAGAATTTTGGCAGTAAACCAGCAAAGAGGAGATATCTCTAGGTTTCCATGCCTTTCAAATAAATAAAATTAATTGGGTAACTAATTTTTTAAAAAGCAAAAAAGAAACCATGGATTTTGGAGGGAAATATACTATACTTTTACTGGCTATATTACCAACTAAATATCATTTCAGACACTTATTAAAAACAAATTCCAAGGCCGGCGCCATGGCTCACTAGGCTAATCCTCCACCTGCGGCGCTGGCACCCCTGGTTCTAGTTCCTGTTGGGGCACCAGATTCTGTTCTGGTTGTTCCTCTTCCAGTACAGCTCTCTGCTATGGTCCAGGAAGGCAGTGGAGAATGGCCCAAGTCCTTGGGCCTTGCACCTGCATGGGAGACCAGGAGGAAGCACCTGGCTCCTGGCTTTGGATCAGTGCAGCGCACCACCTATAGCAGCCACATGGTGGGTGAACCAATGGGAGGAAGACCTTTCTCTCTGTCTCTCTCTCTCTCTCTCTCACTGTCTAACTCTGCCTGTAAAAATAAATTAATTAATTAATAAAAAAAAACAAATTTCACACACACATATTGTCAAGAAATTTCTTCAGAAAATATATATGAGTTTTTGTCCTGAGAAAATTGATAATGAATATCAGTAAAATGAAAGTGAAACATAGGTCATCAAGAAACAGTAAATTTATCTCAAAATTTAAGTAAAAAAAATGCAAGAGAAATAACTACCTGTAACTTCGTTATAAAAGGTCAAAACCATCATTAATAGTAAGTTGGAAAATGACATAAATATGTTTCATATAAGTACATATTTTTTAAAGATTTATTTATTTATTTGAAAATCAGTGTTACAGAGAGAGAGAGGGAGAGGTAGAGAGAAAGGTCTTCCCATCTGCTGGTTCATTCCCTAATTGTCCACAACAGCCGTAACTGTGCCAGTCTGAAACCAGGAGCCAGGAGCTTCTTCCAGGCCTCATGAGGGTGCAAGGGCCCAAGGACTTGGGCCATCTTCTACTGCTTTCTTAGGCCATAGCAGAGAGCTGGATTGGAAGTGGAGCAGCAGGGACTCGAATCAGCACCCATATGGGATGCCCACCATGCAAGCGGCAGCTTTATCTGCTATGCCACATCATTATCCCTGTGTCATATATACTTGAAATATCATATATACCTTGTATATTTAAAATATCATACACTTTAAAGGTATTAGGATTCTGTAAAAATAACAAGAAATACATAATATAGACTATTATTCCCAATAGAGAATGAGTATGTACAAGTGAGCAAACAGCAGGTAAAACCCCTCTCTTTCTTCACCATTAAGATTATGTGTTTGAGTAAAAGGTAAAGAATTAGATCCTAGGATATTAATGGCAATTTGGAGCATGTATACAACTATCTTCAAAATGTTATATGATAGTTAGAAAATGCTTGAGGTGCCTATATTCCAAGCACCTGTCCTTGTCCCAACTCTGCTTCTGTTTCCAGCTTCCTGATAACATGCAGTCTGGGGAAGCAGAAAATGATGACTGAACTTCTTGGGTCTTTGTCACCCATGTGGGAGATTTAAACTGAATTCCCCACTCTGCCCTTGCCCAGCCCCTCCAGTTGTAGGTATTTCAGGAGTAAGCCAGTAGATGGACTGGCTCACTCACTCTCTCTCCCTCCAGACACCTTTTAAATAAAAGTGAAAATATATAAATAAAAAAAGTGTTTAAAATAAATGAGATTGATATGTGAGGAACAGAACTGGTCACCATTTCCACCACAGGAGGACACAGCTATAAAATGTTATTATAGAAAAAAAATCAGGCCCTCATCAGACACTGAACCTGCCAGTGCCTTCATCTCAGACTTTCAAGTCTCCAGAACTGTGAGAAATATGCTTCTATTACTTATAAGTAACCTAGTCTAAAGTATTTTGTTATAGTAGCAGGGTGAACTAAGACACATGTATCTCTACACCTGCAATGTTGCAACAATTTGCATAGCATTTCACAGGTCAAGTATTTCTGGCCGCAATTCCATGCTACTGTTCATTATAGTAATTACCTTGATTCTGACAGTCAAGCTCTGCTGTGTGAGTTCCTACTATTTCATTATTCTCTTTATTTCTTAGACTAGCAATGAGCCTTGTACTATAATTATCTCCTAACACGCTTAGAAATATCTGCCTAGAAAGCAGGCACTTCTGTGTATCCTTGGTGATTCCTATACACCTCTCATCACTGCATTTCTCATTCCTCTAGTGAAATGGACTGACTTCAAAGTCTTATAACAGAATACAGTTATCTGGTGAGCTCCACAACTTCACTGATCTAGCATGCCTACTTCCTTGAACTTTTTAATCCCTTTTACGGTTACATGCTGTGAAGGTGCTGATATTTCATTGTAATGAATGCCATTGCTTTCTCAAAGTTTCTCAGAACCATTACACAGTGTGTTAACATTGAGTGTGCAGCTTCTTATTGAGGAATTAATAATGTATCATGAGAGTTTTCCCATATTGACAAACTTTCACTTACCATTATGTTAGAATCTTTTGAACCTCCATATCCAATGCTTTATGTAGTCCCTGGATTCCTGTTGTTACATATGCAGTTCCAAAACTCCTCAATAACATTTACATTTATCTTGCAATAGATGTGGAGTGTTCCAGGTTACACTATGTGATAAGATGCAAGTGGTTATGTGATTTAATTGTAATGATTTGTTGGCAGCAAAGAAGATACCTTGTATGTTGAACAAAACACATGTAGTCTTGCAAGCACAGACCTTTCCATCATCTCTAAGCTAATAGGAAAGTGCAAGTCTTCGGAGAGGAAAAGAAACCCCTTTGGTAGGCATCCCCTGTACAAGAAATGTGACGGTTCAATATTTTGATATGCATACAGTGTACACACCTAATTGCCCACATTACAGATTCTCAGTCCCTAATGCCCATAATCGCAAGGTTTCAGTCCTTTCTGATTGGATCTCAATGTTTGACATCTGCCAAGATTAAGAGTTCAAACTTCTTTAGATCTCTGTTAGTTATATAATTAGGTTGTGGGCTTGAATGTCAGCTTTTTATTTCCCCTCCAGCTACAGGAAATGATGATCTCTTCATGTTATCAAGAAATCCTTCTCATTTTCACTCTTAGCTTTTAATTGGTGATTAGTCATCCTTAATCTTTTTTGTCTTTCTCCAGTGAATCAACTTACTCTGGAAACTACTATCTAATCCCATATTTTTTCACAATTACAGATTTTTACTTTAGTCTTTATATGATGGATTTCTTGTATCCATTAGTGCATTCATTCCAGATGATATTCCATCCTGGTTCTACAGATAAAAAATTTAAGATTTAAATTAACTGCCACAAGCCAAGGGTTCTACATTGTTCCACCCGCTACCCAGGTTTTGGCCTCATCACAAGCCAACCGGTGAATGACCTGTTTCAAAATTCCCATTTAGTGTTGCTTTTTGAGCCCATTTTTGTTTTCAACTCCCTTAAATTTGGTTTCTTGACAAATAAACACAAAAACAGACAACACATTCTGATATAAGAGGGGTGTGTTCTCAGGGTCAACATACAAATGAATGCAATGTTTTAGGGCCAAAGATACAAGCCAACACCAGAGCTACAAGACCTTTCTATCTTCCTATCAAAAAGTCAATAGATGTGGACTGATTCCAAGCAGAGTGTCCAATTTTGGATAAGGTGATTCTCTTCAGTAGAAAATGAGGAAAGGAGACAACTGAGAACTGGTAGCCAACTCAAGATAGGAAAGCTTTAATCCTGAAGGAGACAGCAGGGAGAAACACAATCACATCATCACATTAACTCCTTATTAATATATGCACAGATTTATAAATGTTTAAATACATAGAACTGGGGTAGGCATTGTCACATAGCATGTTAAGCCACCACTCACAATGTCAACATTCTATATCACTGCACTGATCCAAAACCCAACTGCTTAACTTCAAATGCAACTCCCTACTAATGCACCTGGGAAAGCAGTGGATGATGGTCAAAGGACTTGGGCCCCTGCCCTGCCCCTATGCAGAAGACTATATGGAGCTCCTGGATCCTGACTTTGGGTCTGGCTCTGACCCAGCCATTCTGGCCACTGGAGAAGTGAATGAACAGATGCAAGACCTGTCTATCTCTCCTCTCTTTCTGTCACTGTTTTTTCAAATAAACAAAATAAATCTGTAAAGAAGTTTAAAAATTTTTAAAAATCATAGAAACCCAAAAGCCTTAACTATAATAGAGGTTCTGTAAAGATGATCTATAAACTCAAAACTTGCAATCAGGAATCAAGAAAGTGCTTTATCTTACATGTTTCATTAATTTTTTAATAACTAAAATGGTTAGTGTGTCTCTCATAATAAAAAAGTCATAAATTAACTTTTTATTTGCAACCTACACAGATTTCAAAAGAAATATTTTCTGAATGAAGTTTATGAATTTAGAGTCAGTAAAATAAATCAAAACACATGGAAAACTATAGATTTTGTGAATATAAAGTCATTTGTTAATTTGATAAAGCATTCAATAAAAAATAGAAAAACAAAAATCAACAACCCCAATATTTGTAGAAATTGCCACTCACATATAGAACAAATGGTTTTGAATAACATAATATTTAGAAAAAATTTATTTTCTTAACATATTCTTCATTAAATAATAGAGGAATTTTTTATTATATTCATAAGGAAATATTTTTAATCTTTGCATCATCATCTTTTACTGTAAAGGTGATTTAAATCATTTGCATGGTAAATTTTGGTTTTGAGTAGACATTTATTGTTATTAAATTATTGAAATTGTTAAATCATTAATGTAAGCAAAATGCTGGTAACAAACTGTTTGCTTCAATGAAGTTAATAGGAACTCAACTTTTATTTTATGGAGTAAAGGCACAATATAAAATTTGACAGAACAGAAGAGAGTTTAAAGTATGTTACTCTAATATTAACTCAAAGAAGAATTATAAATGAAGATAAAATTATTTTTAAAAATACTGCAAGTTGAGAGAAATTAATCAAGCTAAGTATTTGACAGGATATACAGGTTGAATGACACAAAAGTATACTGACAAATCTTTAATATCGTAATTTTACTTGCGAATAAAGAGTAGGATTGCTATCTGTACACACATGCACAGGCTGGTTTGGCCTTTCAGAGGTCTGAAGAGCAAAGTTAAGTTTGGAGTCTTCATTAGAATAGAGAAATTTATCCAAGTTGCCAGGAAGCTGGTAAGTTGTGATTGGCCAGCGACAATAGTCACTATGCAATGCTAAGCCTAAGGCAATTTTTGGCCAGTCCATCCATAGTTGTTGATATGAAAAATAAAATGTGGTCTTAAATATCAGGCAGGCTATTTCATTAGACTGATATAGCCGGATGATCATTTGTGACCTAATCGTTATCTCCCCGTGCCCTCTTGCCTCTCTTTTAGATTACAATGACAAGAATATTTTTATTGTATTTTCAATTTTCACATCATCTAATCTTGTTATTTTAAATGGTAAAAAGTCATAAGAACTGACTCTCTCTTCACCCCCCCCCCCCAAAAAAAAAAAAAAAAAAAAACAACTAGTTTAAAACTAATTGTACCGGAGATGTTCTTGTGGTATAACCAGTAAAGCCACCGCCTGCAACTCCAGCATCCGATATGAGCACTGGATTGTGTCTGGATGCTCCACTTCCCATCCAGCTCCCTGCTAATGACCTGGAAAGAGTAGAGGAAGACGGATCAAGTGCTGGGGCCCCCGCCACCCAAGTGGGAGACTGAAAAGAAGCTTCTGGATACTGTCTTTGGCCTGGTTCAGCCTGGGTCATTATGGCAACTTGGGGAGAGAACCTGGCGAGGGAAGACTTCTCTCTGTCTCTCTGTCTCTCTCTCTGTCTCTTTCTCTCTCTCTCTCTTTTTATCTCTGACTTTCAAATAAATAAAAAATCTTAAAAAAAGAACTAATTACAGGGAACAGGGCTGAGGGTAAGGAAGGTTTGGACAATTAACTGGATTCTAACTGAAGATTATCCATTTGTGTATGTTACTTTCAGTAAAATAAACAGTAGAATGTAGTGGTTTTACATAAATAATCTGCACTGGATGTGAAAATGAGTTGCTGTCTTAGGACTTCTTTTAACTATCTTTGAATATTCTGCAAGTGTTTCAAAATTCCAGGGCATTTATTGAGAATGTGTGTCCCTTTCATATCTGTCTTCATTTAAAATCTCTGTAAATCCTTGACTCCCCTTGATTCATTAACTTAGTCCTTTTTCAAAAAATGATGTTGCCATATTTAATCAATGCCTTTAGGGTGACAACTGCTCTCTAGATCATGGCAGTATAAACTAAACATTTCTAGTTTGGTTTACTTGGATTTCTGCTTTGATATCATGATGTGACTGGTAGTATGGATGCTCTGTTTGCACAATCTGATAATGCAATATTTATGTATTAATAATCATTAAAATAGACATGAAGGATCACAGTTTCTTGAATAGTTAGAATACATACTAATTTTTAATATTCAAAATGTGGGAAAATTTATTTCTATCTCTCAACATGTATACAACATATTTTAAAAGAATTGCTATTTCAGATTTTAAAAGTAGTCAATTTCCTTTGTAAGATAATTTAAATATTGTATTTAATTGAAGGGTGTTATCCAAACTGATATAGAAGGAAGGGGTACAATAATTAGTACTCCTCCAATAAGCCACCACAGTAGTTTCTGAAATTCAATTCATTGTTAGAAGAAGAAAGTAATTGAACTTCAATATGTTTGCTCAGCCAAGGTTAATGCTTAGCACTTACTCTGCCTCACACCAGCATCCAAAATATCCAGGTTGGCAGGGCAAGGGTTGCCACATAAAAATATCTGGTAAAAGGAATTATTTACATCAGAATTTTACAAATCTTAAAAATACTTTCTAAGTATGGAAGCATAGGCTTTCCAACTTTCATCCTAGTAATTTTACAAGTACTTCCTTATTCAGGCTTAGATTAATGCACTAATCCACTAACATAAGCAGCCAATCTAAATCCCACTGATTGCACAGAATTCTCATAATACTGGTATTGTTTCTTTAATGTTGCTTTGCTAATCACATAAATCTACCTGCCTAAAGAAAGGCAGCTGAGCCCTTTCAGACAATGGTTTCACTAAACCTGATTCTCCCTCCCTGATTGTGCTTTAATGATAGTTTTCCATTTTGTAGATAACTGTGTTTAAATATTCAGAGAACAGATTATTAAAATTTTTGCTGAATGACTCACACAGGAACACTAATTAGTACAAGAAAAACAGAGTTGCAATTTTCTAAAATAGTAACTGTGCCAGGTGAACTTAAGAAAATGCTTCTGCTAACTGAAAACTTTTATATAGAAACTGGCAAATAATACATGTAATAATGATTAATGCTTTTGTTCTGGATATTTAAAAATGAATTGCCTATTACAAGCTAGCAAGGTTGGTTCTTTTTCTAAGATATGTCACTCACAATTTTACTGGTAGACCTTTAGTAAGTATTTTTGTATTAATTCTCTCCTCAAAGTATAACCTGGGAATTGTAATTAAAAGCAAACAAATAAGGTACACTTGGTAAAAATGACACAATGAAAATATGCACTATATCAGAGGTTCTGACTTAAACATTGTTTGTTTTCAACATTTCATATTAATTACATCTAACAGCACTAACAACCGTAAGTAGAATGTCATGCCATCACGGAGCTCACACAGAGTAGGAAATAACCTTAGGTCATTCTTTCTTTAGTTATTTTCTTCTTGCAAGAGAATAGCTAATTAAAATATGTCATGACTACCAAAGTTCCAGGTAAAGTCTGAATTCTTAGTAACAGTAGCAAAGTGATCTCTATCTGCTTAATAAATTACACCAAAGGGAAAATTCTACTTTTTACAACTCTGAAGAGAAAACAATGATACCAATACACTTTTGTGATTTTTTTCACATGAGATACTTTGAAATTAATGTCTAGAAGAAATAATGCCACTGTATAGAGAATTTACCCTAATTTTCTCTCCTATCCACTGAATTGCAACTCTTTCCTGTTATGATGCATGCTGTCATATCTAACACCATTTCAATGCAACTTGCAGCACACCCCGAATTTGAGCTCAATGTTTTCTGTTAATAGGTAAGCAAAAGTCTCCAAACTCTGCCTTCTCAGTTAGCGCCATTGCATATTTGAGCAGTTACCAATGTGCAATGCCATCATGCCTGGTAATTGTGTCTGTGCTCATGACATTTCCAAGCAAACACTTTCAAAGATCATTTCTCTGAAAACAAACATCCGTAGAAAAATGGGAGGTTTACTTAAGATCACACTGCCCCTTGTTCAATCTCTGCTAATGCTGCAGTATTTGAAAGTCTTCCTGAAAATAAATTGTCTGATGTTTTTCTATGCTATGCAGAAAGTACCGTACCTGAAAGATTGTACTAGTCAACTCAGCACATAAAACTCCTTTTCTGGCACCAAACTAAGCTCCAAGGAAATAAAATGATCTGCCCTCTTTACAGTGTCTTGCACATATAGATGCTCATTAACTGTTTGGAGCTGAGGAAGCCTTTATTCCCCATCCATATTGCAATAGTAATGCTTCTGCCATCGAATATTGGGTTCACTTAATTTTTTACCACAATTCTCAAGCCATTAAAATACCGTCTGCCAAGTCACAGTGTAACTGTAGATTTACTATAAATACGGCATCTCCACTTCATTTGTTAGCAGATCCTGAACTATTCTGGAATGAACTGATTCTCTGTGGTATCTTGTAGTGATTAATTTTACGGTGGTTTTTGAAAGTTGAAAGATCTAATTTTTCACTTACATAATTATTTGTCTTAGTTATAGAGTTGTTCAAAATCAAATATTACAAAAAGAACACAAGGAAATAAGATTAAGTAACTCAGCAACTGTGTAGCTGAAGGAAAAGCAGTTATAACTATTTATAGTCAATCATATATTTAATTAAAAAAATTCAAGTGACAAGGATTTTCTGAGTTTATTTTAAATTTACTAGTAGATTACATTTCCACATATCACTTGAGTGAAGACAAAGAAAAACCAGTGAAAAGCTGTGTATATAAATCACAACAATCAAACAAAGCAACTCCTTGATGTCAGAACACATTGTCCTCTTCTAGCTTCTGATTTCGCTTTGTTTTGCTTTTGTTATTACTTTCCCTGCCCCTTTCTTTTTCATTCAGAATTATACCATAATTCTGGTAGCTTTTTATCCTCTGAGGGAGGAACACTACTCACTGAAAATAACATCGTGGTGATTTCCTCATCCTCAAGAGAAAGTGAGAGGACCAAAGGCTCATGTGAACCTTTATTAAATATATTTCCTTGGCATGGACGTATAAACATAATGTTGTAGCCTAAATCTGCACGTTCAATACCTTTGTATATACAGGACACTTCCAAAAGTTAATGGAAAACTGAACTTTTTTTTTTATAAAAAAAGGTTATTTTGCTGAACAAATATAAAAATGCATGCAGAATTTTTTCATAATGTGCATTTCCCCTAAACTTTTTTTTTAAGATTTTATTCATTTATTTGAGAGGTAGCATTACAGACAGAGCAAGGCAGAGACAGAGAAAAGTTCCATCAGCTGGTTCATTCTCCAAATGGCTATAATAGGTGGAACTAGGCCATTCTGAAGCCAGGAGCCAGGTGATTTTTCCTGTTCTCCCGTGTGGGTGCAGGGGCCCAAGCACTTGGGACATCTTCCACTAATTTCCCGGGCCGTTAGCAGAGAGCTGGATTGGAAGATGAGCATCACAGACATGAACTGGTACCCATTTCCCTTAACTTTTAAAGATGGCTGGAATTCATGGATTTCAAATTTTCAGGCAACAAAATAAACCCATATTATAATTCCATTTTCCACAAACTCTCTGAAACTGTGTCTTTTTCTTTGTAAGGGCATGTGTACTCTATTAGCATGGATATTTAAACTCTGTTCCTGAGAATGATGTTTCTAATCATTCATTATCTAGCATGAGAGACAAACTTGTGCAATTCTTTAAAACAGCCTTACATTCTACCATGCAGTAATGTTTATTCTGACTAATACTTTTGGATTTACTTTGTGTCAACACACATGAATCCTGGATAAGCCTTTGTGATTTGGCCTACCATATTTAACTTTATAAGGGTACTTCAAAAATTCCTTGGAAAAACAGAACTTAAACTTAGTCATTATATCTATTTTGCATAGTTTGTTTTAAGCAAAATGACCCCAATTTATCAGGAATGTAGGCAAAGGCTATAAATAAGAATAAAATGGAAAAATGACAATTTCACCCATATCATAGCTCATCTAAATATTACAAAATAACTGCATTTAAAAAATACTTTTTTGAAAGTCATAGGTAGAGAGAGGGAGAGACAGAGAGAGAGAGAGAGAGAGAGAGAGAAATATCTTCCATCTACTGGTTCACTCCTCAGATGGCTTAAATGGCCACTGTTGGGCCAGGCCAAAGCCAGGAGCCAGGAGCTTCTTTCAGGTCTCCCACAAGAGTAGCAGGAACCCAAGCACTGTAGCCATTTTCTGCTGCTTTTCCTAGGCCATTAACAGGGAGCTGGATTGTAACTGGAGCAACTAGGAAACAAACCAGCACCCCATGGGGGGGTGCCAACAATGCAGGCAGTGCCTTCACCTGCTATGCCAAGATGTCTGCTCCCAAAATAACTCTCTGATTTAATGACAGTTAATTTAATTGTCTATAATGAAATTATGTAAATTATATACAAAATTATGTAAATTATATATCTCAAAAAGTGAGAAAATAAAGGACATTAACATCACAAACAATCCTCCTTAATTTATCATTTTGAAGTATTTACTTTGATTTTATATTCCAGTAGTGCCATAGTCTCTCAGATGCCTGACATCAAGGAAAACACTAAACTTATATACGCTATTTGTCTTTTCTATACATATGTGCCTATTATCATTTAATTTATAATTGATGCACTGTAAGAGATCAACAATAATAGAATAGTTATAACAGTATATGTAATTAAATTTTGTGAATACAGTCTTTCTCCTTTTTTTTTCTAAATGCAGAATTTTCCATTTAATTTTTTAAGAACACTGTTGACCATGTGAAACTTCAAATAAGGAGAGTGAAACCATGACCAAGGTGCTGCAGTATGTTTGGCAATATGAAAATATACAAAATTACCAATTTCACAGAACATGTTTTAAAAAATAAATCTCTGTCTCATCTTTGTTTACTACACAATAGAAATGGCCACTTTCACACATTTTAGAAATTATTTTTTGTGGTGGTACTCTAAGGGAAGGAAACTGCTCTTTTGTCTCAGTTAAAAATTTAAGTAGGTAGAAATTCTTCAGATAATAAAATTTTCTCTCATGTTAGCTTGTAACATACGTGCATATTAATAGAATTTTTTTCACTTCAAGGAAATTGTAAACTTGTTATCCAGAATATTTTCACAGCATTTAAGAATGTCCTGTAGTGTAAATGCAGGAAGTATAATAATTGCTTACTTTTTTTTAGTTTATAACATATTATTCTAAGTGTAATGCATAGGTTTTACCATTATATTCTCAGGACACTTCTGAAGACATGTTTTGCAAGCTCTGTCTCCCACTTGAAGAAAGTGAAAATACACTTTAAGTGACCTGGTTAAGTTGTAAGGGAATAGTGTGCCTCCTGCACTTACAGATTTATACAACAATCTGTTCTTTCTCTATTTAAAGTATTTATTTATTTTCATTTTATTTGAAAGGCAGAGAGAGATAGAGATCTTCTCCGGTTAATCCCACAAATTCCTGTAACAGCCAGGGCTGGTTCCAGGACTAAATCTGGAGCCAAGAAATCCATCTGGGTTTCTTTGGTGAATGTCCTGGAACCAGGTACTTGCACCATGATCTGTTGCACATAATGGTGTACATTAGCTGGAACTTTGATGGGGAGTAGAACAGCTGTGATGCAAACCAGGCACTCTACTCTGGGATGCAGATGTCTGTTGTGATACCAAAGGCCTACCCTCTTTCTCTACCATTGTATTTTGTACAAAACATCAAACAAGTCCATATCAATGTGTATTTCATAGCAATTTGCTATCTGATTTTATAATGTTCCTTTGAAGCAATTTTGACATAATGTTCAAAAAGAATCCTTCAATAAAAATTACACAAGCAAACAAAAATGTGTGCACACAGAAGTGTATAGGGGGCTCCCATCTACTAGTTCATTCCCCAGATGGCCATCAACTGGGTCAGGGCAGAATGCTAAATAGGTCCCCTTATTTAGCATTTATTGGAACCATCACAACTCCCTCCCTGGAATTAAGAGCAGTCTAAACTTAGGAGTTGCAGCTAGGACTCAAATTCAGGCACTCCAATATGGATCTTATGCATCTTAAATGATTTGCCAAACATCACCATAGGTGAATTTCAATATCCTGTTTTCTCAAGGAAAGTTTCAACAGTTCCTCACCCTACCCCCAATAGCTTTAGGGGTCTATTTCTTTCTCTCTCTCTCTCTCTCTTTCTAATTCTAGGTAACTTTAGGTCATACTTTTCACAGGTTTACAGCAATGCCTCTTTCCACATGAGATCCAATGTAGAATAAACGGGTTCAAAAACTAAGCCCTTCTGGTTATTCCCACACAGCTTAGAGCTGACATGAATATAAATTTTTCTCATAAGTTATTTTCTGCTCCTTCTGAAACCATGGAGCAGCATTCCACACTGAAAACTCAGTTCGTTTTTTCTTTTTTTTCAGGACGTCAACTGAGCAGGGGAGTTGGTAAAGGAAGGACCAATAAAAATCCACGAAGTTCTGTTAATAATTTACATTATCTTTCTGCTGATTCATCATTCAATTCTTTGGTGTAAAGCCATTGATTGTTTTCTAGAATTGGTTCTTTTTTTTTTTTTTTTTTTTTTTTTTTTTTGACAGACAGAGTGCACAGTGAGAGAGAGTCAGAAAGGTCTTCCTTTTCCGTTGGTTTATCCCGCAATGGCCGCTAGGGCTGGCGTTCTGCGGCCATTGCACCGCACGGATCTGAAGTCAGGAGCCAGGTGCTTCTCTTGGTCTCCCACGTGGGTGCGGGGCCCAAGCACTTGGGCCATCCTCCACTGCACTCAGGGGCCACAGCAGAAAGCTGGACTGGAAGAGGAGCAACTGGGACAGAATAAGGTGCCCCAACCAGGGCTAGAACCTGGGGTGCCGGCGCTGCAGGTGGAGGATTAGCCTAGTGAGCCGTGGCACCAGCCTAGAATTGGTTCTGATCATTACTCCTTTTTTCTTTTTCACTTTTTCTGTGGGCAGGAGTAGAAATTGTAACTACCTATTCTTCAATTTTGCTGACACTCTCAATTACTTTCATGCTTTTTCTTGAACATAAATTACTTGCATTATTATTTGTAAGCTCCTAAAAAAAGGATTCCCATATTGCATATTGGCATGCCTGGGTTCCAGTAATCATTTCCAGTTCCAGTTTCCTATATCCTGCCAGGCAGTATGTCATGACAACGCAGATTGGGCTGTGGGATACTGATTTGACTTGGTCTCACTCCAGGTATTGTGACCATTTAGAGGAATGAAACACTGGCTGGGCAATCTCCCTCCCTCTGTTTCTCTGCCTTTCAAAATAAATAAAAATAAATGTTGTTTTAAAAACAGATGTTGGGGGCTGGTGCTGTGGCATAGTAGGCTAAGCCTCAGCTGCAGCACCTACATCTCATATGAGTGCCAGTTTGAGTCCTGGCTGCTCCTCGTCTGATGCAGCTCTCTGCTTTGGTCTGGAAAATCAGTGGTAGATGGCCCATTAAGTGTCTCTAGCGGTAGAGAAAATTAGGTCAACATCAAAGTACATCACTATGGAATTTCAGAATGTAGGGTTCAATGACAAGACCCTACAATATTCCAGATGAAGATGATTTTGAAATGATTTAAATTGCTAAATAAGCTAATATTGTTGTTTCATTTATATTTGAACTTTATTCCCTTAATGAAGAACATGGTTTACTTGCTCTCTTTCCCTATAACTACAATACTTACCCCTGTCCACCCACCACTCCATCCTCTAATCAAGTTCTATCATGATTTTGCTTAGGTCGATATTCACATTTCTTTCATGTTTACTATGTACATACTAAGTTCTAAGCTTTAACATTTTGAGTACTCCTCCATATGTAAAAATGTTTGCATTATTCGGATATCTAAGTGACAGTTTGACTATGGATTTATGTTGAAGTTCAATTTTCTTCATAATTTTAAGACACTTCCATTTTTAAGTATCTACTGTTTATTATAAATTTTATGAAACTATACTAAAGACTGAGTCTCATTGAACAAACTGTATGTCAATAATCTCATAAACCTTCAAATTCAAAAGAGTAAAGAAGTATTTAACTATACAAAGAAAACAGCAAAATAAAATAAGTAAAAAAATATAAAATAGAATCATAAGCCAATAAATTTAGGATATTCTTAATTAAGTTCCTAGAAAATTTTAATAAAGACCCTGGTATTTTTAAATGTCTTTTAATGAAAATACACTTCAAGGTGGCAGATGTTTAAAAACTGATATTGGTGGTCTCTCTTACATGCATTCATGTAGTTTCCAGCAAGCTACTTTATCTAAGCAAATAGCAGATACTGTCTGTAAGAGCTAAGCAATTTAACAACATGCTGTGTCACAGATGCACAAATCCTAATACATGAAGAATGTAATCTTGCCAAACACAGAAACTCGCTGTTAATTACATTTCTTTCCAAAAATTGTAATACTCTACCAACATTCCACAGGTTCTTAAATGACTGAAGGTTTAATCACAGGCTATTATGTCAGTTTATTTTTCATCAATATGTGATGCAGACTCAAAAATCATTTCCCAAAAGGAGTTTTTGGGGTAGGCATTTGGCCTAGCAGTTAAGCCATTGGTTAGGACACTTGCATCTCACATGGGTTGACATGGGTTCAGTTTTTGGCTCCAGCTCCTGATTCCAACTTCCTGCTAACGCAGACCCTTGGTGACAGCGACAGTGGCTTAAGTAACTGAGTTCCTGCCATTCATCCATGAGTCCTGGATTAAGTGGGCTCCCAGCTTTAGCCCACTGTCTGTTGTGGACATCTGGGGAGTGAAATAGTGCATCAGAATTCTCTTTTTCTATCTCCCTAATTAAAAAAAAAAAATAGGGGCTAGAAGATGGCCCAAATCCTTGGGCCCCCATACCCATGTGGGAGACCAGGAAGAAGCTCCTGCCTCCTGGCTTCAGATCGGCCCAGCTCCAGCCGTTGCGGCCATTTGGTGAGTAAACCAGTGGACAGAAGACCTTTCTCTCTGTCTCTCCCTCTCACTGTCTGTAAATCTACCCTCAAATAAATAAATAATATATTTTAAAATATTTAGTTTTATTTATTTACTTGAAAGGGAAAGTTACAGACAGAGGAGGAAAGACATAGAGAGAGGTCTTTCATTCACTGATTCACTCTTCAAATGACTATAATAGCTAGAGCTGTGCTGGTCAGAATCAGGAACCAGGAGCTTCTTTCAGATCTCTCACTGGGGTGCAGGGGCCCAATCACTTTGGAAATCCTCCACTGCTTTCCCAGTCCTTTAGCAGGTAATTGAATGAGAAGTAGAGCAGTCAAAACTAGAATCCATTCCCATATGAGATGCCGGTGCCACAGGCAGAGGCTTCACCCATTACAGGACAATGCCACCTCCCCACCCACTCAAATATTTTTTTAAACACAGTTTTAAAAAGTGAAACAGTGAGTCTTTTTTTTTTTTCAGATTTTTACACAGTTAATATTTTTAAAATAAATCGACATTTCCTATGTAATGTAGGAAATGCACTGGGATTTTTTTTGTAGTACCAGAAAGTTATAAGTTACATGTTCATAAAATTGTTCATAATTTTAATGCTTTGGTAGTGAAAGATCTACAAAATCAGTGATGTGCCAATTTAGTCATTATTAATCCCTTTTTACATTCACAAGTTAAAATTTTAGTTCATTTGTTAATTTGGAGATAGAAAGAGATTGAGTGGGACATGAACTTTTCATATGCTAGTTCATTCTCCAGTACAAGCAACAGCAGGGGTACTGTGTCAGGGCAGAGCCTGGAGCCTGAAACCTCATCTGGGTCTTCCACATGGGTGTTAGGGACCTAAGTATTTGAGCTGTGATCTGCTATCTCTGAGGATGGGAAGCAGAGGCTGAATTCAGTACCAATCACTCAGATGCTGAATGGCAGTATCCAAAGCAACAGTGACTGTGCCACAATGCCCACTTAATAAGTTAAAGTTTCTGAAATTCATAATCACTAACATGGAAATGCCATTCTATAAGACGCAAAGAAAAATATATATGGGAGGTAATCATTGTGTGTATAGACTGTTCTTAACTGAAAAATCTTTCCAAAGTAAGTCCAATTATAATAGTCACCTACATTTCATAGCAGAATGGTTGACAAAACAACTCAATTGTGAGGTTAGATTAAAAATGCACAGAAATTATTAAAAATATTTAAATTCCATTTACCTAATTTCTGATAGAAGTAGGCTATTAGTTCAACTATGTGTATTGATTCAATGAATACTTCAAGTGCATTGCACTGATTTATTGTTTGTGTATTTGTATGTGTTCATAATTTTTTCAAAAATTTGATAATAGCACACATTACATGGTGATTGCTTCACAAGACAATCAGAAAGAAGACATTTTTTGTAAAAAATATCTTGAGGTTTCATCAGTTTTTCCAAAGACATCTCTCAATTATTTAATATTCAAATAATTTCTTCTTGAAGCTCATATTCAATTATTGTCTTTGCCAATTTTTATTCAATTTTGAAGCAGTCTCTGTTATATCCTCATTCATCAAAAGCTTTAGTTACCTATGACTCAATTAATTCTGAATATTGATTTCATGAAATCCTCTAGTTTTTGCAAGACTGCAATTTCCATTTGAATACTATTTCATGATTTTGTCAGATATATACAATACCACATAATCAAAAGGAAAGAGATAATGAAATGAGTGTTTTTTGGTATAGTAGGATAAATATGACTTGCTAGAAAAAGTAATTTTGGAGTAAAGAACAGTTAAATCAATGGCAATTATTAGCAAATTATGGCACATTAGGAAGATTTTTGTTTTCTAACTAATTTTGTACTACTTGCATAAAGGAATGAATACTTATATGTCTGGAAATTTGAGTACAATTTTTGAATCCAATCTTGATTTATCTTTTTCATTTTTTAAAAATGAAATGAATGCAAATTGTATTTCAAACTCTCAAGAATGTCTCACAATAGCTGGTCAGACATTTTTGCTTGTCACAGGCATTTTTCAAGGCATTTATGTAGTTTAATATTTGAAATACTAGTTTAAAATATGTTATCTATAGTAGTTCTGAAAAGTCTTTAATTTTCCTTTATTGAAGAGTAATCATCAAGGACTTTTAAAATTTTTTATTGCCTTGCCGATTAGTCAATTTTATATTTTCAATGTTTTGAATTGGCAGAAAATACATACATTATTTTTTATGCAAGTTCTATGTGAAACACATTTCACACTTTTTTATGTGAGTTCTTTCTTTCAAATTAGTCCTTTGTTGACTTTAGTAAAGAACTGTGAACTGGGGCCTAGGCTGTGGTGCAGCGGGTTGTAGCCCTGCCCTGCAGAACTGGCTTCCCATATGGTCACCAATTCTAGTCCCAGCTTCTGCACTTCCCATCCAGCTCTCTGCTATGGCCTGGAAAAGCAGTAGAAGATTTCCCAAGTCCTTGAGCTCCTGCACCCACCTGGTAGACCTGGAAGAAGCTCCTGGCTCCCAACTTCAGATCCGCTCAGCTCATGCCATTGCAGACATCTGGGGAGGGAACCAGCGGATGAAAGACCTCTCTCTCTCTGTCTCAGCTTCTCTCTGTAACTCTGTCTTTCAAATAAATAACATACATCTTAAAAAAGAACTATGAACGTAAGTTAAATTTGCTTTCCACAAAATGTATTTTATATATCCAACATCCATAATTTGATAAACCTTAAGTGTTTTTCTTTCAGGTTAAGTTCACTAGTTCCTGGCTTCATTCCTCATGACATGTTTATGCTTCATTTTCACAACCTCCAGATTCAATTTGGTTGTAGATGATCATCTTAAAAATGAGGCATCCAAAAAATCATCAAGTCCATTACGAGTCATTCCTCAAGGATATAAAAGGCTTGGAGTAGTTTTGTGATGTTGCTCTCAAAAAAGTAAAACATTCTTATTTTTTAAAGCCCCATTTGTGCTGAAACTGACAAGTGGTGATCTATTATAACTCTCTCCTAAGGTGACTTATGCTCGTGTCACTTCTCTTACTTCAAACCTCCTTGGGAAAAGAAGTGTGTCTTTGAAATGACTGCATCTTATCTCTACTGCCAGTGTGTCTCTTTTTAATCGTTTTATGTCTACAAAACGCTGAAGCACATTACTCACATCTATTATACATACACCCACAAAAATTTTCCAAAACAATGTCTAGTAATAAAATAATGCATATCCTTCCTCTAAATTTAATATAGGAAAATAAATATTTACTATTTCATTGTTTTATATTTCCAAAAATATTATCTTTCTCTTGTATGTGTGAATGACAATTTTCTCATATTTTCTATTGTCCAGGATTTGACAAACTTGAACCTAATCTAAATTTATTTTCTTTCTGGATAAAAGTAGGAAAAACATCACCTGCACACACTCACATGTTCTCCAAATTCAGTAGTTAATTGACCTGCTGTCATTTGATCTGATAATTTACATGGATCACATGACCCCAAAGAATAAGAAAAGTTAAGATAATTTGAATCACACAAG
Source organism: Lepus europaeus (assembly GCF_033115175.1). Taxonomy (NCBI): domain Eukaryota; kingdom Metazoa; phylum Chordata; class Mammalia; order Lagomorpha; family Leporidae; genus Lepus; species Lepus europaeus. The sequence goes on along the minus strand of NC_084832.1, from coordinate 47,258,071 downwards.
GAAATTTTGAATACTATATTGAGAGTAAAGATAACCTAAATGGGAGAATTTACCTCTCAAAGATTTTAGAAAAACAATATAATAGTCTTACAAGATGAGAAACTGAGTAAATAATAGGATGATAGTCAAACCATATATGGCAGTAAAACTGACTCACGACTTCTGCTCCAACCGGTTCAGGAAGCTAATTTCTGCAACAAAATTCCTAGAATGAAGGATTGGTCACCATCTACCACCCTCCCTATAATCATATTTCCCTTAATCAAGTGCAATAGCTGCCTCACTTTCAATTATCATTCCTTCAGCTTCTCCATGCTGACAGTTTTCAACCCCAGCAACCTTGAAGTCTTTTTTCTATTTTCTTTTCTTTTCTTTTCTTTTCTTTTCTTTTCTTTTCTTTTCTTTTCTTTTCTTTCCTTTTCTTTCCTTTCCTTCTCTTCACTTCTCTTCTCTTCTCTTCTCTTCTCTTCTCTTCTCTTCTCTTCTCTTCTCATTCATTTTTGTTCTTTTCTTTCTTCTCTCTTCTCTTTTTTTCCCATTTTGTTTTGTTTTATTTTGTTTCCTAAATGTTTTGAGAGGCAGTTTTACAGAGAGAGAGACAGAGACAGAAAGATTTTCCATCTACTGGTTCACTCCCCAAATGGCCCCAACAGCTGTAGCTGAGCAGATCAGAAGCCAGGAGCCAGGAGCCAGGATCTTCCTCAGGGGCTCCCATGCAGGTGCAGGGACCCAAAGAGTTGCATTATCTTCCATTGATTTACCAGGTACATTAGCAGAGAGCTGGATGGGAAGTGGAACGGCAGGAACTCAAACTTGTTGCCAGCACTGCAGGTGGTGACTTTACCTGCTGTGCCATGGTGCTAGCCCTCTGTCCCCCTTTCTTTTTCTGCTACAAAAATATTGCCACTTTTCAGATTGCTGCTTCTAAAGATTTTTATTTTTACTAACCTTAAAGATGAGAGGCACAGCAAGTGAGAGACAGACAGATAAAGGGAGAAAGAGTGACAAAGGTTTCCTATTGACTGATTCATTCTCTAAGTGTCCATCACAGCTGAGGCTTTGTGCCAGGTCAAATGTAGGATCCTGGGAATCAATCTAGGTTTCCTGTGTGAGTGGCAAAGGCAAAATTAATTGAGACATCACTTCTAGCTCTCAGTATGTGCATTAGCAGGTAACTGGAATTTGGAGCAGAGCTGGGACTCAAATCCAGGCAATCAAATATGAGATGTAGACATCCTAGACTGTGTCTTAACTGTTAAGCCAAATGTCTGCTCCATCTGCCTACTGAGTCTCTGCCACATACATCAGTCGATGACTGACTTACTTTCTATAGCAAACTCTAAATAAAGCATCTATACTTCTTGTCTGTATGGTCTCAGTTTATTCCCAAGGAGAATTGAAAATTTAAAGCAGACTGAATAGAACACAATTGATGAATCAAAGAAGAAATAGTAAGCAGAGATGAGTAAAAATCAAGTTGACATCCTTAGTAGAACAATGATTAAGTAAATTGTATCAAGTGATCAGGGTATTCTGGAAATAGTGGAACTAAAATACAAAATGGTAATAATACAGATGTCATTGGAGTGTCATCCAAACAGCATGTCCTTCTGGCTCTGGGACTATACTTACAGTTTGTAAAATCAAGTGTTTACTCAAATAATCAATAATAATTAATGACTTATTAATAATAAATGATACACAAATAACTAATCAAGAGAACTTAATTTGGTAGCAGAAAAATATGATGTACTATAACTCCAGAAAATGCTAGAGAAGGCAAAAAACTAAAGTTATTGTCAGCAATTATTTTTCTAGTTTTCATTCTCTTCTAAAGAATTTGATTTATTTGAGTGACTTGCAGCATTTCTGTGGAGTTAGTACTCTTTTTGTTCACCACTTGTGACTTATGGTCAGTTGTTCACAACATGTTCTTCAATAACAAATAAAATTTGAGCTGCATAGGTTCATGTGCAAAAGGTAAGTTATTAAAATGATCTTTACATGGAGGGGGTACAGAGGTATACACAATTTAAATAAACCAGATAGTACCTTAAGGAATGTAAATGATAAACTAGTAACTACTCCTCAAATAGGACTTAATATTCTATTTTAGTATTCTTTTTAGCATTCTAGCTGCCTGCAGTTTGACTGTTCATGTCAATGAGCCATATACATTATTCTCCAAACAAATGAGGCAGACAGCAAGAAATCTTCTGTATATTAAAAATTCAAAGAACAATTTCTGCATGGACAGCAAGTGCCACTTTAACATTATTATTCAATTAAAATCACTATTAGTGCTATGAAGGCTGATCAAGGCAGTGTTGCAGTGGCATCCATCAGCAAGTTGATCAGATTTGATCTGATTGTCTCAAGCAGTTCCTTGTCCCCATTGAACTTGACCCTTGTCCTAGATGGAATTTAAACAAAAGGATGCTGGAATCAGCACTGCAAGCCTTGCAAACTTCAAAGTGCATAACTCAATCATGAGATAACCTCTCAAAGTAAAATTTCATCTGTAGTAGACTGGAGGTGACAATATTTCACCTCCATATTGGAAGCCTGTTTTAAAATGTTCTTTTTAACAATTTTAATTCCTGAACCATATAACCACTCTTACCACAAATGCAAGTCATTTGTTTGCAAGGACATGAAAATGATAGACATTTTATGGTGTATAATTTATTTCTATTACAGATTCTTATTTGTAATCTGTACAAATTTCATTGAGAGGTTTGTAATACTTAAAATATTATGTCTGAAATAATTCCAAGATAATATAAAATCAATATTTACTTTCTGGTCTTCAAAATTATTTCAATATTTAAACTTTCAACTTCGGAAGACAGGCTGACATTTTCATAATTATTTCTTAACCTCTGGAAAAAATGGAACTTCAAAACTTCAATCATGAAGATCCTTTTAGCATCATAAAATTAAGCTATAAGAACACATTATGGTTTCTTGCTTATATTTACTTACATAACTCAAAAGTGCATACTATACCACTGTTCTAATATTTAACATAGCCAACACAGATTACTTTTACAAATTTTTACTTATTTACTTTTATTTCATTTGAAAGGCAGAGAAACAGAGATAGAGAGACAGAGAGTCAGACAAAGAGAAATCATCCATCTGCTGATTCACTCCCCAAACACCTGAAACAGCCAGAGCTGCAACCTGCAGAAGCCAACATCCCACATGGATAGCAGGGAATCAACTACTATAGTAATCCTTCATCATATGCCATATCTCAGTAAGGATTAGAAAGAAACTGGATGGGAAGCTGAGCAGCAGAGATTGGAACCAGGCATTCCAAGACGAGCTCTAACTGCTGTGCCAAACACTTGATCCTCCCACGGATTACTTATAAATGTGTGACTCTTGAACAAAACCCAGAGTGTTCATAGTGTTAAAAAATTTGGCTAAAGTACAAACATTTTTAATTAATCTATTTGATAAGAAAATTAACCTAAAATTCAAATTTATAAATAATTTTGCTTGTAAGCTTTTTATGTCTATTTTTGAATTCTAAATTATTTACAATCAAATTTATTCTTTTTCAATTAAAATTAAAAAGGTAATTTGTGTAGCACATTATTCTTTGTGAAAATTAATTATGGCTATAAGTTTGTGTACATTTGAAACTGCTATCATACTAAAGACTACAATATAACTTTCTATTTTATTAGTAATAGTGCATTTTCTAGGTTCTAGCTGTTCTACACTTGAATTTAGCCAAAAGGCCGAGAAGCAATAGCTACTTTTATTTTGTAATCTGAAAATCTGGTACATTTATGCATTCACACAAAATATACTTACAGATTATTCATTGCATGCCAGCAGTATTTTAGGTATTAGTGAAGAAGCCAATTTAGCCTATGATTACCAGTATGATTTTAAAAATATTTAAAGAAGTATCACTTAAAATATTTTATTTATTATTCTTTTGACATAACATATTTTTAATTTATACTACACTCAAAAGCTTGCTGGATCCACTAAATAAAGCTTTCAACAGATAAACAGTGTAAAGATGAGAGTCAAGTGGGAAAATAGGCATAGTTTACACACTATGATCAACTGAAAGATGTTCAACTTATCAATTAATTTTAGAATTGTCACAAAATCATTAAAACCATAATAGTATATAATATCTTTCAATTTGTTGGGCAAATATTTAAAAGAAAGTTTGACAAAATACTACATTTGCAACAAAACCGATACACTGGATCCTTTCTATCTTTTTTTTTATTTTTTAACTTTTATTTAATAAATATAAATTTCCAAAGTACAACTTTTGGATTATAGAGGCTCTTTCCCCCCATAACCACCCTCTCACCTACAATCATCCCATCTACCACTCTCTCAAATCCCATTCTTCATCAAGATTTATTTTCAATTATCTTTATATACAGAATATCAATTTAGTATATACTAAGTAGAAATTTCCACAGTTTGCACCCACACAGAAACAAAAAGTATAAAGTACTGTTTGATTACTTGTTATACCGTTAATTCAACTAGGACAACACATTAAGGACAGAGATCCTACATGGGGAGTAAGTGCACAGTGACTCCTGATGTTGATTTAACAATTGACACTCTTGTTTATGGTGTCAGTAGGATTGCTGAAGAGAGCTCTTCATCTCCCTTCAGCAGCCTGGACTGGACAGAAAAAGCCAGGAACATAGAACTCTATCCAAGTCTCCCATGTGATGGCAGGGACTCAAGAAATTGAGTCAACATCTACAGTGACTGGGACTCAGTTTAAAGAAGCAGTGAGTATACTCTGGTTTCTGTTCAGATCATAGAAATCTACCTCCTTTTATTAAAGAAGCAGTGATTAAGCAAAATATCCTTAATTTGGTACAGATATGAAGCAAATTAAAAATATTTTAAGCTGGTGTGATAGGGCTGAGAGTTCAGCCACAACATGCAACACAGGATGTCATATAACAGTGCCAGCTCAAATCCCAGCCACTATGCGTCTTATCAAGCTTCATGCTAATTCACCTGGCAAAGCAGAAGATGGCCAATGTTCTTAGGCCCCAGCCACCCATGGGGAAGACCAGGATGGAGTTCTTAGCCCCTGAGTTTGGCCTGGCCCAGCCCAGTATTTATTATTGTGGCTATTTGGGGAGTGAACCAACAGTTGGAAGATCTTCGTCTTTCGCTGCCTGTTGCTCTCTCTGTCACTCTGTCTTTCAGATAAATAAGCAGTTCTTTAAAAAAATATTTTTTAGTAATAACTTCATAATTTATTTATAAATTACAAATAAATATGTAAGTACATATGAGTGAATAAAATCACTCTTTATAGAAACAAAAGCAGAAAATTAGTACAAGTGCTATCAGAATCATTCAAAAAATCTGGTATAATAAACTATTGCATAAGTGAACTATTTTCACCTTCCTTACTCCATGTGCTTATTTAACTTTTGTAAAAATCTTGAAATCATTGCCATTGTTATGATTTAAGCAAAGCAAAACTTCAGTTACCAAAAATCAGTATTTCCACTGGAAACAAATAATACTTCTGCAACATATTTGCAAACCCCTTACCAAACTCTGGGCTCTGCTGAGATACAGCCATGGGCATAGATGTAACAGAAACAACTGTTGAGATGAATGAAGTGTCATTGTTATGCACACATTGTGTATACAATGTAAACATAAAGCAAGGCAATCTAAGCTCCAACTCTTATTACATATCTTGGCTTATTACACATCTTGTCTTTATACTTAATGCTGAATAAAACAGTTATAGTCACAATACTTATCAAATGTGACTTCACTGTAAGCAGGACCATAAGAATACATCATCAAAATCACAATAAGGTGTCATCTCACCCCAGTGAGAATGGCTTTCACACAGAAATCAACAAACAACAAATGTTGGAGGGGGGGAGGGGTACCCTAATGCACTATTGGTGGGAATGCAAACTGGTGAAACTACTATGGCAGACAATTTGGAGATAACTCAGAAATCTGCATATAGTCAAATAAAGATGTACTTTTGTCTGAAGGGGGGAGGGAACTTCCACTTTGCTTATGGCCCTGTCTAAATTCTGACAGAGTTTGTGGACTATAAATGCTTCCATAGCCTTGGCAGCTCATGGCAAGAACTTTGGGTGATCACTGATGTCATAAATAAGAGTGTTAATTGTTAAATTAACAACAGAAGTCACTGTGACTTACTCCTCATGTAGAACCGCTGTCCTTAATGAATTGTGCTAAGATAATTAGTTGCAAAATTTGTTCTCAAACAGTACTTTATGTGGTGTGTGTGGGGGGGGGGGTACAAGTTGTTGAAATCTTTACTTAGTATAGCATATAAAGTTAATTAAAAATAAATGTTAATGAAAGAATGGGATGGGAGAGGGAATAGGGTGGGACAGAAGTGGGTATGGGAGGGCAGCTATGGGGGGAAAACCACTATATTCCCAAAGCTGTACCTATGAAATTTGTGTTCATTAAATACAAGCCTTAAAAAATTAAAATTAAAAACAAATTCTTAGAAGAAAAAAAAAGTTAGAATTTGGCCTTAATATGGCTTGGTCTTGTGGTTATAAACTATATTGATAATGGTAATGCAAATTATTTAATATATCCTACATTTAAATCGGTCACTTATATTTGTTAAAGTATGTGTTTAAGTCAAACATTAGATATATTTTTAGTTAAAAGAAATTTTAAATCCAGAGGGCTCATTATCAGCAGTTTTTCCTTTTCTTTAGAAATTTTTAATTGGTCCCCATAGCATCTCTTAAATATATTAGCGTATGTGTTAATTTAAAAAAATAGTATTTTTCCCTTTGGCTATTTTTTCCCTAATTGTTTGCCTTAGTTTCTCCCATAATTAGAAAAATTATATCTCACCACATTGAGAAAAGGGAGGAGGAATGCAAAGCTATTCATAGCAAGTATTTTTTTGTATAAAAGTAAATATTTAGATTGTATTTAAAGACAGATCTCTTTCTCTGTTGATTCTCATAAAAAGGACTGTATTTATTGATCAATTCTTTTAACTTTTTAGTAAATAATTGTGATAATAGAGTGACATATTTTGGGCTTCAGAAATGAAATTATATGCTAGTTTATTCATGGAGACAAATGGGTAGATTTATTTTTTTTCCAAATTGATGTTCTTTGTGATAATCTGGAATAAAATTTTTAGGACATTTGCTAAGAGCGAAATAATGAAGATGATGTTACAATGTGATTTTTGGCTGGGTATTTTGGTTGGGTCACTTGCATTTCATATCAGAATGCACAAGTTCCAATCCCAGCTCCATTTTCACTTCACCTTCCTTCTGGTGAATACCCTGGGAGGAAGTAGGGAATGGCTCAAGTTGTTGTCCCTGCCACCATATGGGAGATCTGGATTAAATTCTGGGTTTATATATATATATATATCTGAGTGTGTGTGTGTCTTTCAAATAAAATGAAAATAAATAAATAACATTTTAAAGAACGTGGATGAGTTTGGAAAATTGTTTTACTGAGCCAAAGAAAAGGAACATATACTGCAAGAGGTCTTAGGCAGAAGGGTTAATCTGTATCAGAAAGACCAAGAAAGCATACTTCAAGGCAGACCAGTCAAAAAAATATGATCTAGAGATGACCAACTTTTTTTGCCAGTTTCTGGCTTATTTGTTTGTTTGTTTGTTTGTTTTTAACCTAGAAACCTTTTATTTAAGGTATACAAACTTCATGAATTTCATATATACAAATTTAAGAATATAATCATCTTCGTACCCTATCCTCCTTCCTGCCCACACTCCCCCCCCCCCTTCTCCCTCTCTTGTTCTGGAGATGACCAATTTTTAAAGTAACCATGCACTATTTACCCACAATGCTGTGTTTCTGAGGAAACACTGAAATCACTAGCAAGACTGAGGTAGAAAATCAGCACAACCATTTCCAGGCATAGTATTAAGTTATTAAAGTGAGCGTAAGGTTTAGGTGTTATATCAGTTTTCTAGGGTCACCATAACAAACTACCCCAAATGCCATGACACAGAAATGTATCGTCTGTCAGTTCTGGAGGCAAGGTGTCTGAAATCAAGGTGGTATCCACGTGGTTCTGCTGTCTGCCTTTCTTACTACTAGAGCTCTGCTTCTGTGTTCCTGTCTCAACATGGTTTCCTTATATGGACTCCAATATTATTGGATTAAAGACCCACTCCAATCAAGCATGACCTCATCTGAAGCAATTAAATCTATCCTTTCTCAAAATAATTCCACATTCTAAAGTATTGAGAATCAGGAAAGACACACATGCACACACACAGATGTACACACAAACACACGCCAACTGGGAAAAAAATTAACCCATAGCATACACACAGGGGTCACTCAAAACAAGCAAACAATGGATCATATCACATACAAAGAAAAAATAATCATTCAACATGATGTCCTCCAGTCCCAACCACTGAGTGAAATAAGCCACACACAGAAAGACAAATAACCTATGTATTATATGTGGAAGCTAAAATTAATAGAAAAATTAAAAATGCTATGTGTATCAGTTTTGCTGCAAATACAATGTTTTGTCAAATTTTAAGTCTTTGTCAAACACATGGATAAGAATTGTACACTACTGCAGTTTTAATGTTTTTGGCTATTTAAAAAAAATTATATGAGTGAAGCTGAACGTTTTAGTATAGATTTATTTACTTATTTGAAAGGCAGAGTTATGGAGAGAGGGAGAGAGAGGAGATCTTCCATTCAGTGCTTCGTTCCCCAAACGGCTGCAACAGCCAATACTGACCCAGGTGGAAGCCAGGAGCTAGAAGCTTCTTCTAGGTATCCTGTGTGAGTGCAGGGTCCAAGGACGTGGGCCATCCTCCACTGCTTTCCCAGGTACATCAGCAGCATGCTGCATTAGAAGTACACTAGCTGAGACTCCAACTTGTGTCCACATTTGATGCCAGTGTTACAGGTCAGGACTTTAACCCACTGTGCCACAGAGCCATCCCCAAAGCTGGACATTTTTCATTTGATTTTTGTTTATAGCCCTTGCCTATTTTCCTGATGAAATATGGTCTTTTTAGTTTTTATTTGTTGAACTTTTTGTTTACCAGAGCATTAACTCTTTAAGTGCAAATTAAAAGGAAGACTTTTCTGTCTCTTTCTCTCACTGCCTAACTCTGCTTGTCAAAAAAAAAAAAAAAAAAAAAAAAGAAAAGAAAAGAAAAGAAAAGAAAAGAAAAGAAAAGAAACAGGCAGCAAAATTACCTTCATGCAGAGCTATTTGGTTTCTCTTGAAGAGAAATGGGATCTGTAAAAGCTTGAAGAAGTTACAACCATGGTCCTGAATGGGTCAAAGGAAGGTATCAGGAAATATAAGGAGCAGGAATACCAGATCCCCTTTCCCACAATTACTGATGGTAAACTTTGAAAAGGAAAAGGAAAAGAATGTCATTAACTAATGATCAAAATATAGTATTAGTAGTGAAACTGGATGTTTCAGCAGGAATAGGTATAATAATGAAAAGGCAGGACAGCATACTTTATCACTTTGGCTATTCAAGAAACGAGCATGCCTCCTAGAGCCTAGTCCTGAAATTGTGAGTCAACAGCATCAACACCTACTAATGAAGCAGGCAGGCATACAGGCTAAAATTGATTAGATGTGTGAGCTGGAAGACCACGCCTTCGCCATGCCCCTGTGTGACTTCATGCCCTACCTGATACCTTCACCACACCCCTGTGTGACCTCATCTCCCTACCTGGCCACACCTGGGTACCCACCAATCAGGTTAATTAACCACTCCCCTTTGGACGTGGATTAAAAGTTGGGACACAGTGTGGCCCGCTCTGCTCTTTTCCCTGCCCTCTTGCCAGGAGGGTCTTGCTGTAGCCCAGCGCCTTGAGGGCGTGTGGCCTTTGGGCCGCAGGTGCCCTAGACTTCCCGGCCTAGATGCTGCTCCTCCATGTGGCTGGTTCCTGGTGCTCAGTATGAACCCATATTTACCTCTCTCTTAAATAAAACCCTCACTCTCTGCTTTGCTGCTGGTGATAAGCGGTGGATAGCAGCACAAGGTGCTTGCTGCACATGGCTTTCGGCATGCTCTCCGCTTGGTATGGATGCTACCCTCGTTTCCGAACTTTCCCCTCTCCAACCTGAACTAAACCCTCACTTTCCTAGATACCTCTCACACTAAATAAAAGCTTAAAACGTATCATGCTGCCTCATTTATCTGTGCCGATATTTAGAATTCTTCTCTAAATATTAGGCAAGAACCCTCTCAGGCTTATTAATATTGGGTATTTATTAATAATCTCATGGTGAAATCGTATGGCACCCCAAATTCCGGTAGCACATGTGGCACCCCAGATAGCACTTTTGGGGAACTTAAGGGGCCACATTTTAGTGTAAATTTAACGGAGTCATGTCCGATTTCACTGGGATCTTGCTAGAACCCTGCCCAATTCCAATCTTCTTAATCAGAATCTGCTTTGCAATCAGATCTCCTGGTGATCCATTTGTCAAATCAAATTTGAGAAACATTGATTTACCAGTTAAAATACATGTAGTCTTGTCTTAAAATTTATAGAAAGCATTGGACCTTCTGGTAAATGTTTTCATAAGTTATTTAACAGTTAAAATTGCTTGCTACATTTTCATTTGATATTGTTACTGTCAGTAAGCTATCTGGGAAGCTTAACTTTTCCCCTCATTTCTCTATTCTCTTCAAGAGGGGAAACTAATTCTATTCTGAAGGACTCTCCAGGATGTACAGTTTGATCTTTAGACCTTATAAAAGGAATGGCTAATATTTTTCTGTAATAATACCATAGCCAGAATGAGAGCTCAAATTACTATATCATAGCTAGATTTACTTTGTCATGGGCCCAGTAAACAGGCAAAACCTCCCTTTCAGACCAAAGGGAGAGAAAGTTTTAAAGTGATGGCATGACTTCCCTGATGTGCATTGTCTACCTACCTCACAGAAAAACCACGATCAGAACACGCCTGTGATTATAGACTTCTAGTTTAGGCCACCAAAAATTAGAAATGGGACTTGAGCACCCCTTTGACTTACATCTCCTTAAAGGTTTTCTCTGGTCTGTTTTAACAAAAACCAGGAAGAAGAGGCCAATTAATAGCTGCTTTACACAGTGATTTACCAACAAGGAGACCCAACAGGCCAGTCCACTGCATTGGTTTTTGATGTGGAAAGCCGGGCCTTCAGCAGAAGTCAGCTTATGAAGAGCCCTGGCAGCTATACCAGCCAAGAATTATGTCACTGGAAATGGAATTGCTTTGGAGTTGAAGGGCTCCAGGTCAGAGCCACAGGCCTTCTTGGCTCTAAGCTGAAAAGCCCTTCACTCAGTTTAGCTTCCAAAGTAACCACGACTGTTAAGAGGATGGCCAAGTAGGTTCAGCAACATTGCAGACAAAACTGCATATTAACAAAAAATGTTTTCCTTTCGGAGATTCCACGCACCTTTTCTTCAAGACAGCTCTCCTCCTGGGCCAGCTAGATAATGGAAGTCAAGGGGTGCCTCCCTTATCATGTACCCCGTATGAAGAGATAGACAGGTCTGGGCCTCATATCTGCAAGGCCTTAACGCCTACCTGAGTATTATCAGGCTCCTTCTGTTAGTTTCTATTTGCTTAGGGCCTCTAATAATGAATCTTTCCTCGGTTTTAGATTATGTGAGTTGAAACTGCTTGTTAGATTCATTTTCTCCAGACTTGAAAAAGCAAAATTATAGGTGGCCATGAACCTGAAACCTCTGAGGGAAAGTTTCTCCAACCTGGTACTGCACCCCCCTGGAGAAGCCAATTCCTGCTGAGAAGCCACCTCCTGTTAGAACCCTGTCTTGACTGCCCTTCTCAACAGTGCCTCTTTTCAACATGAAGCATCCACAGTGATCATTGCCCAGTCCCCTTCACAGATGTTAGGGTCCATTCTTGTTGAGGGGGTAATGTGAGGGGTCAGACAGGTTAATAGGTAGTCAGGATGTCTCAGTGGAATTTGGGGTGTAGAATTCTTGCTTTCCCCAAAAAGGTTATCTTTAGCAAGAACAAAATGTCCACCTTCCTTCCTTGAGAATCTCCAAACTTACCATGAGAATAGTAAGGGAGCAGTGATCCCAGTTTATTGTGAAAACTAATTAGGTCTCCCACCCTTGTGAAGGTTTTTGTTTTATCCTGAGCAAACCAGACAGGATAAAGAATTGTAAATCAAATCTTTTGTTGGAGTATCCCCACCTTATTGATTGACAGTTTCATCCCCAAAATTGTGCTTAAAAACCCCAGTGTGATGGGGTTCTGTGGGTTTTTGCTTCTCTTGCAGCCCTCCTCCATGCTGCTCTGACTAGAGGTCTTTGACCCTTATAAATCTTGCTTTTAAACCTTTAAAATATATATATATATATATATATATATATATATATATATATATTTACATACACACACACACAAATATTTCACGGTCAGGACTGAGTAAGCCACATTTGGGAACTATTGGGAAACTGGCGCAGTTTGAGCCAGGTGGCCACGTGGCCCAACCTCTGTGGTCAAGCTCCACCCCCATCCTAATGGGATTTGTTACTCCTGTTTCCCTGCCAGCCCTCCGGGCAAAGTTTTCAAAGGGCCTGCTCCTGAACATGTGCTCTCTTGGCCCTTCTCTCCTGCTCTCTCTTGGTTCTCTCTTGGCTCTCTCTCTTGGCTCCTGTCCTCCTCTCGTCTCTCTCCTCTCTGTCTCTCTCTCTTACAGTCTCCTTCTCTCTTTTTCCTTCACTGCCCCTTCACTCCGGTCTGTTGGGTGTTCCCCAATAAACCTTTTCCCTTACTCTGGCATTTGGTGTGTTTGGTGACAGCTAACATTAATATATAACAGGAACTCAATCTCTGATTCCCATTTGGTGCCAGGGAACCAGTACTTGAACCTTGACTGCTGTCTCCCGGGGTGTGCGTTAGCAAGAAGCTAGGAACTGGAACAAAGTTATTCAGACAGGGGGACATGGACATCCTACCTGGCAACATAGTCACTAAGTTAAACAACTACCCCATATTTATTGTTTTCACTGAATTGTATGTTTCTGCATCTTTGAAAAGGAGGCTTTAACTGGTTCTTTATGAGATACTCATATTTTGTAATTCCACATCTAAAAGTATTTGCCTCCAAGTTTTCAAGTCTGTGAAATGTTTAAAAAAAACCTTCCCAAAGTTTATGCTATGTGTTTTTTCAGCTAATAGCAAAGTGTTTTCCTTGAACATGAGCCAAGGCAAGAAATTCCTTTTGTCGTTGATTTGAATTAAGGAAATGCCAATGTTTAGGTTACATTTTTGTTGAGTTGAAGATAAGTCTCAGGAAAGGACAATTCTTACTTCAATTACTGATTATTTGTACTTAGTATTTTTAATAACTCTCCCACCTTCTTATAGTTTCATTATAAGTAGTTCAAATTTAATCAGACATCAGTTACATGGAGGAAAAATAGTTTGATGATTGTACTTGAAGCAGCGTTAGGAAATATTCTGCAGGTCAGTAAGAAACACAACATTCAGGGATGGGCATTGTGGCTTCAGGAAGTAAGTACCACTCATATTTCATATGAGAAGGTGGACTGTAGTCCTGGCTGCTCTGCTTCTGATCCATGTTCTTGCTAATGCATTCTGGGAGGCAGCAGATGATGACTCAAATGCTTAGATACTTGCCACCCAAGTGAGAGACCAGATGTAGTTTTGGGCTCCTGGCTTTGACATGATCAAGTCTTGACTCTTACAAGCATTTGAGGAGTGAACAAGCAGATGACTGATTCTCTCTCTCTCTCTCTCTCTCTCCCTCTCTATCTCTCTCTCTCTCCCTCTCTCTGTCTTTCTAATAGATGAAGAATAAATTTTTTAAAAAGAGAGATATGCAAGTTTTGTATAGTTAATCTGTGAGTAGAGTTGAGTGGACCTAAACTGAACTAGGGGTCACAGTTAAGATCTTAAGTTGCAGGTACTTATTTTCTGCAATAATGGAAAATGTTATGTATGAGTTTCAAAGCCCAATGAAAGAGCTACTTTAACATGATTATATGCACATTATGAAACAAATTCTATTTAGTTTACTAAGAAATGTTAACATTGCCAAGCAAAGACATGATCAGTTATGTATTACAGTCAGGAAACAAATTAAAGAAAAATGCTTAGTTTCATCACATAGCTGATTAAATTATAATCTTAGAACTACTCAAGGAGTCTCACTTTTCTACTCAGATTCCATAAGCAGAATTTATGTTTCTTGAGTTTTTTTCCTAATCAATGTCTTATGATTGATAAATTTATTATATTCAGAATCTCATCCACTACTTTTGTACAATGCTAATGCATACAGCAAAGGTACTGACAAAATAAGTTGGTAGAAGAGTATTACAAATACGGTGTAACTTCTCCAATGCTTTGTGGGAGAAAATAGGTATCCATTTACATTTTGTATTTGAAGGTGACTTTAAAGATTGTTTCTATCACTCAGCAGTTGTTTTTATTTTTAATTTTTTTGCTATAATTTCTATGTTGTTACCCTCCAAAGCAGTGTTTCTCAAATTTCAAGCTTTGTATGAATAAATAGCTGGGACCTTAATGGAAATAAATATTTGGATATAATACATTTTAAATGCTATCTTGTAGTCGGTATTTCTGATAAACTCCAGGATGATGTTAATGCTGCTGGTTCATAGGACACACCTCGAACAGTAAGATTCCAAAACTAGTGAGATTCTAAAAGTCTTGCTTCTAGGGAAAACACCTTTGATTAAAATCTTGGTCTGGAGAACCTAGTGGGGAGGAGAACCTAGTGGGGAACAGTTGTGACGTTGTCATTCCACGTAGGGTAAAGAGACAGTCACACAAGACAAAGTGTAGTGTAGTAGGAAAAGAAATATTTTTAATCAAATAGTTTAAACTTGATTGCAATTTTCAACACTGAAGACATGTGGCATTAACTCAATTTAGATTTCTCTCTTGTAAAATTGAAATTATGATCTTATTAATTCACATTAAAATTTCTGAGATGGGATGATACGTACGAAAGATCATCCTATACAATAAAGAAAGAACTATAGGGACAGTGTTGTGGCATAGCAGGTAAAGCTATCACCTGAGATGTTACCACCACATATAGGCACCAATTTGTGTCTCAGCTTTTCCACTTCCATTCCAGCTCTATAATAAAGGCCGTGAAAAACAGTTGGAGGATGGCCCAGGTGCTTGGGCCCATGCCATTCATGTGGGAGACACAGATGAAACTTCTGGCTCCTGACTGTGCTCTGACTTAGCCCTGACTATTACAGCCACTTGGGGAGAAAACCAGATAATGTTAGAACTCCCTCTCTCTTTGTCTCTCCCTTCCTCCTTCCCTGTAACACTGACTTTCAAATAAATGAACACAACTTTTTTTTAATTGAACTATATAAGCATATTTTTTATTATTATTGTATGGATTTAGGTGTTTTCCAGCATTCTCCTACCATCACCAGTGCTAAATCTGTGCTTTTTTTGTTTGTTTGTTTGTTTGTTTGTTTGTTTTTTACTGCTGTTTCACTGCTGTGAAAATTGCTTGGGAAACAGTCACTCAGCAGCCACAAAGACTGGCAGCACCAAACCAATTGATAGAAGGATCCACGGGAGGAGAGGACAGATCATTTTCTTTCCTCTGCAGTTCTAAAGTCTGGATATAAAATGAGAAAATCATCCTGGGATTGCATGTGAATTTTAAGATGCTTTTGTTGGGTTCATTCACATTCTAAAGTAGTGTTCTGAAGAGCTTTTACCACCTCAGAAAGAAAAAAAAATGTCTTTAAAAATATTAAAAATAATATGTCATCTTCACAAAGATGGTTATTATAGTCATTGATCATGTAACTACATAGATAAGATTCTGGACTTATTTGCAGCTAGCTGCAAACCAACCAGCAGCTTCATATTTGATATATAGATGAAGTGAAATTGCTTTAAAACTAATGCAGAATTTATTTGTAGTGCACAATTTATTAGTATGCATGAAGATGAATTAGAACCTGCAAGCTATATTAAATTTAATGCATGAGAAAAGGAAGTAATGAATTACTTGAAAATCATTTTGAAGCATCGCTGCTAATGCACTGCAAACCCGCAGTAGTACTAACTGAAGAGACAAATATTATTAAACCTGCCAGAGTTCCCAAACCGTGTTTTACACAATTCCTTAAAGAACATACGCAAAAGCATTTGACGCCCAGCTTTATGAATAAATACAATATGAAAGTTTATGTGCCAAGTCTTCATGAAAAAGGCTTTAATAATTTAAGATCCCCATAAAGAAATTCTTAGTTTAATGGCTAAAACAGAGTTACTTTTAATTTTCAGACAGATAGAACACAGAATTTATTGACTTCATATTTCTGATGGTTGAATGACAATGTTATAAATGAACAGATGAATCTAAAACTGCACTCACTCAGCTTTATTTAGCGTTGATGCTCAGTTAGCTGACTTCTCTCTCTGGAGCTCTAATATTGTATTGGCTATGCCTTTTAGTGTGCACTAAATCCTAGCAGCATAAAAGTGAATCTGAATAGTATTTACAGGTCTTTTTCAGACAAAGTGCAAGCCAGCATTCCATTTATAATCCTATAATAACACTTTGTAATCTGCATACCAATGCAGTGCAAATAACACATTTACTTTAGAAATGAGCATAATTAGATTATATAGATCATAGTTGAATTAGACTGAGTGACCTTTTGCTAGCATTTTCTGATAACTCAAGAAAATTTTACTAGTTGGCTGCATTTTCTCATTTAATCTAAATAAGCAGTTTCTGGCATGAGCCTTCAAAATTTTCAGAATCTTTCAGTTTGTAGTTTATATGAAGATTTTATTTTTTTTCTCCAGCAGAAGGGAGTTTCACTGTTGAATATTGAGATCCAGAATGAAGGATTTCTGTACATATTTGAGCTAAGGAGGAGAAATACGCAAAACATAACACAAGAGATGATATGAAAATGGTTTATCATTAAGATTATTATGGCTTTTGTGCTAGCTTTTAAAGTTGGTAACATTTTTAAGGATATTATCTTAATTTTGTGCATAAGTTAGATAAAAATTTTGCATACATTACATAATTTAAGCCTGTTTTTTCCACTTAAAATTGTATCAGAAATTTTGTATCAGATCAGATGATTAAATTTATTCCAGTTATTTATTCACTAAATAGTGTTGTGTAGCCAGAATAGGTCTCCTATATCAAGGGAAATGATGAAAGATGAAGACTTGCTTTAAAAAATTTTCCTTTTGAAATGTAAACTATAATTACAGACAAGGGCGATATGATAAAAATAACAACAGAAACATAAATCAATTATTTGCAGAGCAAGCCTCTCCTTCTGATTAGAGAAAGTCAAGTGTGTTGAGAGCCATTGTAATTTTAATAATTTCTACTCTTTCACTTCTAAGTCCTCTCAATAAGCAAAAACATACAAAGCAGTTATATCTGCAACTGAAAGAACTCTGTTCCCAAGGTCCTGGAGGGTGATGTATCTACCATCATTCCAGGCTCTCACCAGGAAGTGCAAAAACTTAGGTCATAACATACAGGCAAATTGGGAGACTGTTCATAAGAATATTTGGATTTTCCCCACCTCCTCTGTAAATCAACAAGAGAAAATTTGCCTCAAGTTATTCCCTGCTTGGAAAATAATCTCATGAAAGTAAAATACCTGGTTTGCTTGGGTTACCTATATCATATTGTTAGGATGGTAAGAAATGTCAGTAATATCAGATAATAGATACTGACTTCATTAAAAATAACTTGCAATCTGGGATCCATCGAGTTCTCATGTACAAAGTATACACCATGTGTGTGCATGTGTGTTTGTGTGTGTGCACCCTTATAAATACGCATGGGATCTTCAAAAAGTTCTTGGAAATTGTGCATTATGGAAAAACTATGAAGAGATTTCGAGGTTTTTTTGTGCCTAAATAAATGTATTCATTAATTCCATTTCCTCACAACTTTTTGAAATGTCCTTATATGTACAATTATAAAGATACATACTTGCAAACTCTCATATTTTGTATTTTTTTTGAAGATTTATTTATTTAGTTAGTTAGTTAGTTGACAGCTAGAGTTACAGACAGTGAGAGGGAGAGACAGAGTGAAAGGTCTTCCATCTGTTGGTTCACTCCCCAAATGGCTGCAAAAGCAGGAGCTGCGCTGATCCGAAGCCAGGAGCCAGGTGCTTCATCCAGGTCTCCCACGTGAAGATGTAGATGGGTGACCATCTTCTACTGCTTTCCCAGGCCATAGCAGAGAGCTGGATCAGAAGAGGAGCAGCCGGGACTAGAACCTAGAACCGGCACCCACATGGAATGCAGGTGCTTCAGGCCAGGGCTTTAACCTGCTGCACCACAGCGCCAGCCCCAGATTATATTTATAGAGGTGTTTTTTGTTTTTGTTTTTGTTTTTCAGTATTTTACATTTTGTGTTTCTGTGTGGGTGCAAACTGTTGAAATCTTTACTTAATGTATACTAAATTGATCTTCTGTATATAAAGATAATTGAAAATGAATCTTGATGTGAATGGAATGGAAGAGGGAGCTGGAGAGCGGAGGGTTGCGGGTGGGAGGGAAGTTATGGGGGGGGGGGAGCTACTGTAATCCATAAGCTGTACTTTGGAAATTTATATTTGTTAAATAAAAATTAAAGAAAAAAGGTGTTTTTATTACTTTATCCCCTACAAAACACAGAGTGCTTCATAGTTATCTATATTCATAAGCATATACACACCTGAAACACAACCTGTGAAACCTTTGATAAATTTGACTCTTTCTTTTTCTTATTTTATTTTCATACCAACATTGTAACTCATTCATTGTTCCCCCATATTATTCAGTGTGTTAGGACTTCTTCCATTTACATATATGAGATATATCACTTAGAACCAAACTTTACTATCTGCATTAATTTACTTGTGATTACATGTTGACCTACCTCTTCTTCAGATTTCATATTTACTTATAATTACATCATGAATAAAATTACTTGAATGTGTGTATCTTGGTTACGTGTTTACTTTTTGCTGTTAATCCATAATACAATGCTACTTAATGTAATCTTTTTAAAAGTTCTATTCAAAAATTGAGATTGGAAAGTGGCTTACACTTTTAAATGTAGGTAGTAAATTAAACAGTATATATTTAGAAAAACACTAATATACAGGTAATTATGTACATACTACCTTTACAATGATCCTCACATTATTGAGCTAATAATATATTTTTTAAAGTCAAAAGTGACAGAAAATTTTATAAAAACAACTAGAGGCAGCACTTTTTATACTTCAAAATCAATAGATGGCTAAAATTTTCTGATGAATGTACAAAAGGATACAATAAAATGTTGTACTTTTGATAATCGTTCATTCTACATAAATTTAAAGTACAAAATGTTTTAAAACTTTATGTAAGGGTGTAATACAATATAATTAACACAATTTTGTCAATGGAAGCATTACGAATATCATTAAGTCTTATAATTCTACATAGAATTCATGTTGTATCTGAGACTATTAAAAGTTTTTGACTCTGCAATAGAATTTTGAAATATTTCATTTCTGTAAAGCTGTTCAGGACAGCAGAGACAAATAGTTTATAAAATGTTCACAGTTTGGAATGCTGCTTTCTCTTCACTTTGACACATCTGGGGCATGCAATTATTCACAAAGGTCACTTTCTAAAAAAGAAAAAGAACAATGACCAAAGGCAGCCTTTAGGTTTCAAATAGACTATGACAATTTAATCAATGACAAAACCCAAAGTCCAGAACTGTCTTATTTCTAGGTAGACAGAGTATGGCATCTCATCAGAACTAAATACAATTGTCTACATTAAACACTATCTCCTTCAGGCAGAAAAAATGACTTTCAGACACTTAGAGATAGATTATCAAAAGCAGATAGACAAAGTTATTTTAAGTTTAAACAAGAATACAACTCTTCTTTCCCTATTGGTACTTCAAAAATATTATTATGAATCAAGGAAAGCTTATAGTTTTAGAGCAATAAAACTAAGAGCTTGACCTAGAATGCAATTTAACATCTCATCCTCATAAAACTCACACAAAATTTGTGGTACAATTAATAGACTAAGAAATTAACATGATTATTCTTTCACTTGATTTTTCCCCAAAATTAAGAAGATGTCTAAGCAGTGTATAGGTTACATTTGAAAAAAAATCATTTGTAAGATGTAGAATTATGATATATCTCTAGACATATTAAGGGAGAGCAACTTTTTGTTCCCAAAATAATTCTGTTCATCATTATTGATCAGCAACAGTAACCCATTTCCACTTAGCATGTCTATAATTTACATTAATATTTGTCTAAGAAACTATCATTTTTAAACTTATTGCAACTCTATAGGATTCTTGAAAAATATCAATTCCTGAAAATATATCAATAATGAATAATACATTAATATACAATAATACATTAACACACATTGGTCTTTGGGATGTTTTAGCAATGTAAAATATATATGATTTATATAGCAATGCTTTAAGAATGTGTTTTCCAAAAATATTTTAATTACTGTTCACTGGTGCTTTCAATAGCTGTGTATATTTGTTTCCTTGATACAGTCTAGGCTGTTTTAGGAAAAAAACACTAAAACTGAAAAACTTTGAGATAAAGTATTCACAAATTTTTTCCCACACTTGCAAAATTCTACCACACGTCATCAGGAGAATAAGACAATGAACCTAGTTCCCAGCTAATTCAGTATGGGATACAAAATTCATATTAGTGGTATGGATTATCAGATTTTTGGAACATATATAAGAGAATTTGAAGTTAGAAAGGTGTAAAATAGGGGGGCCAGCGCCGTGGCTCACTTGGTTAATCCTCCACCTGTGGCACAGGCATCCCATATGGGCGGGTTCTAGTCCTGGTTGCTCTTCTTCTAATCCAGCTCTCTGCTGTGGCCTGGAAAGACAGTGGAGGATGGCCCAAGTGCTTGGGCCCTGCACCCACGTGGGAGACCAGGAGGAAGCATATGGCTCCTGGCTTCGGATCAGCGTAGTTCTGGCCTTACCAGCCATTTGGGGGATGAACCAACGGAAGGAAGATCTTTCTCTCTGTCTCTCTCTCTCACTGTCTAACTCTATCTGTCAAATACATAATAAAAAAAAGAAAGGTTTAAAATAGTCACATTTGAGTATGTTTAAGCAATCTAGAATTATGTATAAATTTTATGTATAAAAATTTATGTATAAAAATCATGTATAAATTTTATTAAATAAAATAATTTTATGTTAAGCACACATGAAAATTTTAATATTAAAATAAGAAATAATGAATGTTTCAGATAACTGATTTGTGGTCAGTAGAAAAGTATGCATTCTGTCGCCAGACTACCATTGTTACACAGGCATATTTATTAAAGATTATATAATCTGAAGATATTGAGTGGCATTGTGAAATTTATGCTTTGTTTTCATGAGTTAGTTTGAACTACAAATATTAGCCTTAAGCAGTGAGGAAAATCAACAATGAATAAGGAAAAATTCTAAATTTTGTATAAATAAATTATTATTTTTTAACTGGGGAAGAAAAAGAGAAAGGATTAAAATAGTTTAAAAACAGATTAAGTGGAGTCATAATCAAACATAAACAGCTTTTTTTTAAGAGTCCATAATATTGTCAGTGTGACTTTATTTCTGTTCATCACAAATTCAACACTTAAATGGCTAAAGCCTTTTCAACTTACCACCCACCTGACAGCCTCACGTGACTTCCCAATGCTCATCTTTTCCTACACTCTACCTCCCTTAACTTGAATGCAGTCTGAGAGTGTAAAGTATGAATTTGTTATTGACTACTCTGAGTGTTATGATACCCTCTAGGTAAGTTAATTCCAACAAGAAGTTTCAAAATCTAAAGCAGCTACAAACATTTAATTTATATGCACACATATAGTATGATGAGCTTAGTATGTATACATGATAGAATACTGTTCAGTACTAAAAAATGAAATCCTGTCTTTTGCAACAAAATGGTCATGCTTGTGATTATGAAGTAAATTGAAAGTTATGAAAGGTAAGTCTAAATAATGAAAGAAATGCATGTCGATGTTTGTAATTTTGAAATATAAAAGTGCTATATTTTATAGTAAAATTGTTTAAACATTAATTATATTTATTAATACAGGTTGATAAATCCTTACTACTCTGTTTCATATATAGCATTGTGATTTTTTTGTCAGATAATGTGACAAAATTCATGAATTTATTTTAAAGTCCTTTGGAAATATAGAGAAAGATTTATTTATAACTCATGATTATAAAATGATTGTACATAAATAATTCTTCAATTTTTTTTTTAACTTTTGGTGGTAATTTAAGATTGTTCACAAAATTTTTAAATTTTAATTATTGGAATCCTAAGTGAACATTATAATCTACTTAATATAAGTGCCCTAGATTTTTATAAAACATAAAATCATCATTGACATATATTTGCCATCTCCCTAATCCACCACGTTCAATTAAAATCAAGTCTATATTTAGATAACATATTGAACAACCTCTATTTGCACATGTAAAATAAATCTAGGATTTGTCAATGATGCAAACATAAAGGACAAAATCTGTTCCATTTTATAAAACTACTCCATGCCATTAAAAGAACAGATTGCTGCATTACTTTTCCTTAATAGCAATACAACAAACTGAGAATATCATTAAAGCTTGGTATCCTTGTTGGGGAAATGGAATTAATCAGGCTCCCTCACTTTCATGGCACCCAGCAGACCTGAAAACTGATAAATTTTCTGCAAGTCAGCAGGCCCAGAAACTGACACAGTTCTGCTATGTAACTCCTTGGCTGCCTGCCAGTGTTGTCTGTAAAATGTATGTAAGAAACTGAGGGCAAAACTGGGTAAGGATCTCTTTTCTGTAGCTTGTCAGTTTCCACAAGCAAGCAGATATTTCCTCTGCACTCTAACCTACCACAGAGAGAATAAACATGTGTGAATCCCCAAGATGCTCTAAAGTTGTTCTTGGCCTGTCTGAATCTGAATCTGTTCTTTCTGGAGCTGAGCTCCTGATGCCACATTTGGCAGAACTGGCAGGACTCAATCCAGGCCAATATGTGGACTAGTGTCTCCTTGGAGGGCAGAATTTGGGGGTAAGTGCCCCTAGTATCCCTCTGGGGAATATGTGACCTCAGACTGGGCCGTGGTATCCTCTGGCAGTAGTCCTAATGTCTTGAGCCTTGCTGCCCCAGAGAAGTGGAAGCAGGTGGATAGGAGAACCCAAGCCCTGAAAAGGGCTTTGCATGTTTTGGAGGACACATTGCTGGAGGAACAACAGGTGATGTTAGATGTTCCTTACAGGGTTGAAGCAGCAACATGCAGAAACACTTGCTAGTGACACCTAGGTATGAGATCTATGCCACGTGAAAGAACTGCTGGATGCCCAGGTATAGGATCTGGGTATTGCATGGACGTCTTGGCATAACTCCAAACACTCTTCCCACCCAGGAGTGGGCTGGAGTAGATGAACCAACCACTAATGTAGAGAAGATACCGCATGGGCTTGGAAAGATGACCAAGCAGGTAGATACCCAGATAGTGGTAGGGACTGCAGAGTTCATCTTCCTGTTTTGTAGGCAGAAAGTGATGCCAGATTACTGCAGGCTGAGACCCAAGAATGCTGGTTGCATTAGGGGAGGCAAAAATGGATCAGAGGGACACCCAGATGATGGTCAAAGCAGCGTGGCAAGTCTTTCTCACCGCTTTGTGGGCAGAGATCCTAAAAAACTTGGACTTTGCATGTACTCTAGAAAAAAAAATAATAGGAAAAGATAATTGCATGGAGATCAACTGTGATGAGCTCCAACCTGAGCCCATGCCCTGCTCACTGAGCCTGGCCATGTCTCCAGCCTCCACTTTTCCTGGCAAATGGGTGGGAGAAATGGAGCTGTGCAGGGAGGATCAGGTTCAGCTATGGAAGCTGCTGGGGCACCAAGTGGCTGCAGAACAGTGTAGCTGAGAGCTGCGAGAGAAAGAAAGAAAGAAAGAAAGAAAGAAAGAAAGAAAGAAAGAAAGAAAGAGAGAGAGAGAGAAGGAAGGAAGGAAGGAAGGAAGGAAGGAAGAAAGAGAGAGAGAAAGAGAGAGAGAAAGAGAAAGAGAGAAAGAAATAAAGAAAGAAAGAAAGAGGGAGAAAGAAGGAAGGAAGGAAGAGAGAGAGAAAGAGAGAGAAAGAAAGAAGGAGAAAGAAGGAAGGAAGGGAGGGAGGGAGGAAGAGAGAAAGAGAAAAAGAGAGAAAGAGAGAGAAAGAAAGAGAGAGAAAGAAAGAAAGAAAGAGAGAGAGGGAGAAAAGGAAGGAAGGAAGGAAGAGAGAGGGAGAAAGAGAGAGAGAAAGAGAAAGAGAGAGAAAGAGAGAGAGAAAGAGAGAGAGAGAAAGAACGAAAGAGAAAGAAAAAAGAAAGAAAGAAAGAAAGAAAGAAAGAAAGAAAGAAAGAAAGAAAGAAAGAAAGGAAGGAAGGAAGGAAGGAAGGAAGGAAGGAAGGAAGGAAGGAAGGAAGGAAGGAAGGAAGGAAGGAAGGAAGAAAGAAAAGACCAAAACCAAAGTGACTGAGCCAGGAGCAGGATCCTATGGAACAAGTTTGGCAAGGACTCCAGGAGGCCCAAAGACAGCTACATACCCTCCTCTAGATGACAAAGTACTCAGAGTTTTGTCCAAGTGCTCAAGCAAAACTAATATCGGACTTTAATCTAGGGGTGCGTGAGATTTTGTTCTTGGGGTGAAAAGGGAAACAATTGATTTCTCTTGTGCCTAGCCATGTGACAATGGTTGCAGACTGCCTGTCATTCCCTTGTAACCTGTGACTCCCTTGCAGACAAGAGTTTGCAGAATTGCTGAGATATTGGAGAGTGTTTATTTTGTGTTTGGCAAGACTTGTGAAAGATAAAACCATGTGTTGTTGCTGCTTCCCATGCCCCTTGAGTTAGGAAAACATGTCACCTGGTAATGGCCATGGAAGACAGGGAAAGCCAGCAATGCCCGATTTGCTTTGCTATTGGCACTGAGTGCAACACTGGGGTGTGATCTGGAAGTAAAAAAATGAGTGACAGCCACTTGGCCCCCTGCAGTCAAGCTGGTAACTGCAAATTCCGTCGTGAATTAAACACACATCTTTGCATTGCTGGGTGTGCACCTAGTTGCTGGTCAGCTTGAAGGTGGATTCAGGCACTGACCATACATGGACTAATGTACACTGGACTTGGTTATGAAACCACGCTTGGATTCATGCCTGTGGGCAATATGATAAAACCAGGCCAGGGTTATGTTATTCTATGTGGGCTATTGAGGCTTGTTTTCTGTAGAGGCAGTAAAGTTACCTCCACACATGTTGACTGGGGATCCCAATTGGGTCTGTTGTCCTGACAAATGAATGACAAACAGCCCTGCTCATTGTACATGTTTTTACATGCTCATTTTATAATATGTTGTTACAGCTTGTACTGCTGTTGCAACCTTTTGATGCAATGTTCCAAATTCCATGCTTACTCCTTCTGCAGGGAGTCTCCCAAAAGACAATGTGCATGTAGATTGTGAAGTGAGGAACCCATAAGTGGTGGAGTGTTGGGGAAATGAAGTTAATGAGGCTCCCTTGCTATCACTGCACCCAGCAGAACTGAAAACTGGTAAGTTTTCTGCTAGTCAGCAGGCCCAGAAAGCCCAGAATGCTGATACATTATCTGTGAGTCGGCGGGCCCAGAAAGTGTTCTGCTATGTAACTCTTTGCTGCCTGCCACTGTTTGTAAATCATAAATAAGAAACTGAGGACAGAGCTTAGTGTGGACCTCTTTTCTGTAACTTGTCAGCTGCCAGAAGCAGGAGAATATGTTTCCTGTGAGAATGAGGAGCTATGAATCCCCAAAAGGCACTGAAGCTGCTCTTTGTCCTGTTCCAATTCGAACCTTTTCTTCCTGGAGCTGAGCTTCTGATCCCACAATCCTAGGTCAGCCTTGTGCAGGAGAGGTTTTATTTTTGAGATTACTCCTTTTATCTCTTGGCTCTGATCTCTATTAAAATTCAAAGTCCCTTTGGAGAAGGGACACATTTTCAATGATAAGCCATTAAGTGTGGAAAAAAAGGCTTGAAATCTGGAAGGAAGTGGACACAGGAAAAATAAATTATTGGTAGAAAGAATAAAAAATAATGAAGCATGTAAGGAAAGTTTGCATTCACTTTTTTCCTTTAGTAATAGAAAGAAGTAAAGTTATAATCATACTGATTTTTGATGTAGAGATAAGAATGCTAGCATTCAGAATTTTGCCATCATGCTGAACTGTATGCAAACTACCTAGTTCAATATTTCCCAGTATATTAATGGTGGACAGCGGTGTCTCTAGATGTTTCTTTTCTGGTTTTCTGAGGTTCTTCTTTGCCTCTTGACAAAATTAAATCAGGAGATGAAACAGAATGATAATTGAGAGAGGTAAGGGATGAGACTCCTATATGTTTGTGCAAAATTCATAATATATTTTATATAAAATCTACTCAGTAACATTAATTTAGGCCCTGACTAAAGGATAATTTCATTTGTCAGTTCTGGGAACAGAATTGACTCATCCTTGATGACTGAATTCCAATTCTGGTTCTTAGGATTCTGATGCTAATATAAACACAAAAGACTCTAACCTGTTCATTTTAGCCTGAAAAGAGTCCTTCATTCATAATTATAATAGTGTTATTCATACCAGTATCTAGAAATACATACACATATTTTTACTGTCTATTAAGTGCTCTACCTCAAGTCACGTGCATTGAGTTCCAATATTCTTATAAAATATTGATGGTCATACAAGGTTAAAAATTAATTAAAGACAATGGTATATTCAATCATTTCAGAATGTCTAGTAAATTTACAGCCTTTGGGGAAAGTGAATTTTTTCCCTTAGCTCTACATTTCAAGGGTTCAGCTACATTCAGAAATTGAATTCTTATATTTAATTAAACTAGGTCTTGAAGAGACAAATGCACAATTTCCTTAAAGTTTTATGTCTTTGTAAACCAGTATTTTGAATTGAAGACATGATACCTGTTGTTAATTAAATCTCATAAGCAAATTAAAATAAGTTCATAAATTGATATCAATTTCCAATTTTGAAATGCTTCAAAGTTTCTGAAGCAAACTTTCTATCCTATTCCATTTCACTCTATTCCTACAATAAATAAGAGGGATTTTATTTTATTTTACTTGAAAGTCAGAGTTACAGAGACAGGGAGTGACAGAGAGGGAGACAGATCATCCATGGACTGGTTCACTCCCCAGATGGCCGCCACAGCAGGGGTTGGGCCAGATCAAAGCCAGAAGCCAGGAACCAGGAGATTCATCTGGGTGTCCCGAGGAGGTGGCAGAGACTCAAATATTGAGGCCATCTTCTGCTGCTTTTTCCAGGCCATTAACAAGAGCTGGATCAGACGTAGAGCAACCAGGTCTCAAATTGGCACCCATATGGGATTTCAGTGTCGTAGATGGTGGCTTTACTTGCTGCCACGACACTGACCAAAAGGGGTTATTTAACAAGTTATCTTTACACTGTATAATTAATTTTAAAAAGGCAATTATATATACAGTACCTGGTAAGTTACTGGTGAACCCAGAATAAGAAATAAGAATTTATTTCCCTGGCTGTATCCTTATGATTATTGCCCTATATGTCTGCAATTATTGATGAACTATCTCATCTATATTCATTGGCACAGACACACAAACTTTATCAGTGATATAAAACTAATAGAAAAATCATAAAGATCCATGCAGGTACATCAGACAATGAAAAATTATGCAATAGGTAAATTGATACCGAATTAGTTAAGACCATACATTTGATTCTTTTTTTTTTTTTTTAAGACAGGCAGATTGGACAGTGAGAGAGAGAGACAGAGAGAAAGGTCTTCCTTTGCCGTTGGTTCACCCTCCAATGGCCGCTGTGGCAGGCGCGCTGCGGCCAGCGCACCGCGCTGATCCGATGGCAGGAGCCAGGTGCTTCTCCTGGTCTCCCCTGCGGGTGCAGGGCCCAAGCACTTGGGCCATCCTCCACTGCACTCCCTGGCCACAGCAGAGAGCTGGCCTGGAACAGGGGCAACCGGGACAGAATCCAGTGCCCCGACCGGGATTAGAACCCGGCGTGCCGGCGCCGCAAGGCGGAGGATTAGCCTGTTGAGCCACGGCGCCGGCCGTGCTTCTTGAAATAGAAGACTGTAGAAGGTGAAGTGGAGGAGACTTACCTGAGCTAATAGACAGGTGAAGTTAAAATTTTAAAAATGAGAGTCACTGTGTAAGACTTTTGGCACAGAGTTTAAGACACTGCTTGGGTGCTTACATCCCAGATCAGGGTTCCTATTCCAATTTCTAATGCACATGTTGGGAAGCAACAGGTGATGGCACCAGTACTTGGGTACTGGACAACATGGAGAAACCAGGTAAAGCTTCTGGCTCTTGGCTTGAGAGCAGTGGATGAGAGATCTCGCTTCATCTGTCTTTTAAATACATTTGAGGGAGGGAGAGAGGGAAGAAGGGAGTGAAGCAGGGAAAGAGAGAGAGAGATTGAGAGAGTGAGAGATTTAAAAAGTTCACATAATTAACTTTTCAGTAAATTTAAGAGTCAAAACACATTCTAAATTCTGTGATCTCATGTCCCCGTCCATATTCTCCAGAGAATTTAAGAGATATCCAGTGGGGCCGGCACTGTGGCGCAGCAGGTTAATACCCTAGCCTGAAGTGCCGGCATCCCATATGGGCGCCGGTTCAAGACCCGGCTGTTCCTCTTCCAATCCAGCTCTCTGCTATGGCCTGGGAAAGCAGTGGAAGATGGCCCAAGTCCTTGGGCCCCTACACTCATGTGGGAGACCCTGAAGAAGCTCCTGGCTCCTGGCTTCAGATCAGTGCAACCCCGGTCGTTGTGACCAACTAGGGAGTGAACCATCGGATGGAAGACCTCTCTCTCTCTTTCTGCCTCTCCTCTCTCTGTGTAACTCTGACTTGCAAATAAATAAATAAATCTTTTTAAAAAAAGAGAGATATCCAGAAAAAAATACAACATTTCACTTATGGGAAAAATAGCCCGGCCGGCACTGCAGCTCAACAGGCTAATCCTCCGCCTTGCGGCGCTGGCACACCCGGTTCTAGTCCCAGTCAGGGCACTGGATTCTGTCCCGGTTGCCCCTGTTCCAGGCCAGCTCTCTGCTGTGGCCAGGGAGTGCAGTGGAGGATGGCCCAAGTGCTTGGGCCCTGTACCCGCATGGGAGAGCAGGATAAGCACCTGGCTCCTGCCATCGGATCAGTGTGGTGCGCCGGCAGCAGCGCGCCAGCCGCGGCGGCCATTGGAGGGTGAACCAACGGCAAAAGGAAGACCTTTCTCTCTCTGTATCTCTCTCTCTCACTGTCCACTCTGCCTGTCAAAAAATTTAAAAAAAAAAGGGGGGAAAAAATAGCCTTTATTTTTTGCAGAGGCTTTGCTGTGCAAAGGCATTTTAAAATACCTTTACTAGGAAATGTTTTAATAAAAGCTTTATAAATAGTACATAGAGTGGTGGTAGTTTTTCCACTTTTCCTCCTAACCATTAATATCTAAATTCTAAAAATAATCTTAATACATATTTGTAGACAAATTATAGAAATCATATTTGAATATACATTTCTTTTGAGAAACACAAACTAACTGAAATCAACTTCAAAAATATGTAGTTTCAAGGATGAAAGAGAGCTGAGAGTATAAGGGGAAGGAATTCAAACATATATTTCATTTTTAAAAAAAATATTTATTTGAAGGAGTTACAGAGGAAGAGGCAGAGGCGGGGGGGAGAGGGAGAGAGAGGAGTCTTCCATCCACTGGATCACTCTCCAATGGCCGCAGTCACTGGGGCTGGGCCAGGCTGAAGCCAGGAGATCGTCTGGGTCTCCCATGTAAGTGCCGGGGCCTAAGCACCTGGGCAATTCTCTGTTGCTTTCAGAGGTGCATTAATAGGGAGCTGGATAGCAGGTGGAGTGGTCTGGACTCGAATAGATGCCCATATGAGATGCTGGCACTGCAGGTAGTGGCTTTATCAGCTACACAACAGCACTGGCCCCCATATATTTCCTTTCTAAATAGGAAAAGATTATTAGGAAGTCAACAAACACTGGAATACTGATGAATTCTAATAATAATTGAAGTTGAGAACAAATTATTTTAAAAAGAACATGACTGTTATATTAATATTGTCAAGGACTTTTTAACTTTTTTTTTAGGTTGTATTTGGGAGTCAGCACTGTGGTGCAGTGGGTAAAGTTGCCACCTGCGGTGCCAGCATCCCATATGGGCACTGAGGTTCAAATTCCAGCTGCTCTACTTCCAATCCAGCTCTCTGCTGTGGCCTGGGAAAGCAGTAGAAGATGGCCTACATCCTTGGGCCCCACAACCACATGGGAGACTCAGAAGAATCTCCTGGATCCTAGCCTCAGACTGGTGCAGCTCTGGCCTTTGTGGCCATCTAGGGAGTGAACCAGTAGATGGAAGACCTCTGTCTCTCTCTGCCTCTGCCTCTGTAACTCTGACTTTCAAATAAATAAATATATCTTTAAAAAATCTTTAAAAAATAAAGGAAAAAATTATTTATTTAATAAATAAATGAAAGAAACTTCAAAGAGGATGGCAAAGCTTAAAGTACATTGAAGTTATAGTTACAAAAGGAGTATATTGGGAAGAAAGTTTATTTCACAAAATAGAATGGAGTATGAAGACATATATAGCCTTTTATGGCAAATAGTATATTTTGGGAAAATTGATTTATTAACATTGGGACTATGAAAATTGAATTTGGTTCATATTTATTCGTTGTATGGGTGTGTGTGTGTGTGTGTGTTTTAACCTATAGGCATTTAATCAATATTTGTTATAAAGAGACAAATATACTAGAAATATACTAAAAAGATATACCATACACATGTAAGTCTGAAGTTTTAGGTCAATATGAAGTCATATTGAAGTATCTATAGCAACAATTGAAATCATATAAGGAATTTTGCCATTCACTTTTTATCAGCTTTGTAGGTATTTTAATACCTTTATTTTAGAAAATGTAAATACAGTGCCAAATAAATTTGTGGGGATATTGAATTTACCTGAGTATAAAATTATTGCAAGGATATTCAGAATAGACTGTGGAAAATGGAACTAAAATTTCATTTTGGTGTAATTTTTTTTAAAATCCTGGCAAGCTTTTTTTCATATCAACAATTTCCATCCAGATACTAGAGTTTTTTTAATCAGCTTCTTTGATTTGTAAATATTTTTTGTACCAAGAGTTGAATGTTAAATGCTTTTTTTAAGTTGCTGAAAGTGCAATAAAATGACTATGCTAAATTTATTACCAATCATTCACAAGAACTTCAAATAATTTCCTCCAGTATTAGCATATATCAAAGTGTTTTACATAATAGCCCACAGTCCAAATGAAATATCACATGAGTAAATCTATATTGTACTATAGAACTGGTGATTATACCTACTTTCATTTCATCTTTTAAAATATGTATTCATTATCTTGAAAAGTTGAATCTTTCCTAATTAGTTTTGAAAAATTACCAAAGTTACATATATTTGCATAAAAATTTCATTTCTTTAATATAATTAGTATCCAGGAATTTAAGGCCAACAGTTTTGAAAGTCATAATAACTATATATAGATACTTTATAAATTATGACTTTTTCTTGTTTTTGTTTTGTTTTTTTTTTGACAGGCAGAGTTTGACAGTGAGAGAGAGAGAGACAAAGGTCTTCCTTCTGTTGGTTCACCCCCTAAATGGCCTAAATTATGACTTTTAAACATAGATTCCTTAAAGTCCCAAACATACTTTTTTTTTTCCCTTTTAAAACTTTATTGAGACCCCTCCCATCTGCCGGCCCCACCCCCAAAGGCCCAAATGGGCAGGCAGGGCTGAAGCAAAGGGGAAGGAAATGTTTTATCCAGGTGTGTGGCATGGAGGGGGAGGGGTGAGCGAGCTGAGTCAGCGGGGGGGGGGGGGGGGGGGGGGGTGGAAGGGAGACGTAGCCAGGAACCTATGAGCCACTCTCCGCTTCCATCCTAAGCTTGTAGCTCTGCATTGAGGAAGCTCCACTCGCCGAAGTGCTGGGTTCCATTCCCACCGCCTGGCCCATGCTTTAGGATTTTAAACGGAAGCACCTGTGTGGGGCTTGGGGCTGGGATTGCTGATCCTCCCCCACCCCAGGACGCGGGAAGACATCCGCAGCGCGACAGACCCCTACCCAAAAAAGTCCCAAACATATTAAAAGGTCTATCAGATATGTTTATGCCATTCACATAGTACATTTGTTCCTCAGCCACTTTGAATATGAATTTTGGATTTGATACCAGCTCCCATCAAAAAACAGTAAATGCAATTACAATATAGTAATATTTCCTATATGTCACCAAATCATTCTGCTATTGCACAGACTCTTGCTCTTATAAGTTGAATGAAAAATCACAGGATTGCACTTGATTATAATAACTGAATTTCTTTGTACCTTAACCTTTCATAAAAGATGTAGCTAAAGATGAAGACTAGGCTGCACCTAGCTGCACCTAGAGTATGAATGTACTGAGAGTACTATTGTCTCTATTTTTTATTGAGACTATGTAAAAGGGATCAGAACAGAATGTTATCTTTGAAAAAAAAAAGATTTATTTATTTATTTGAAAGGCAGGGTGGCACAGACAGGAAAGACAGCAAGAGAGAGAGAGAGGGATTTTCCAGCTGCCGGTTCAGCTCTAAAATGGCCAATACAGCCAGGGCTAGGCAAGCATGAAGCCATAAACCAAGAACTTCAACCTGGTCTCCCTTATGGGTGCAAGGGCCCATGCACCTAGGCCATCTTGGGCTATCCTCTGTTGCCTTCCCAGGTGCATTAGCAGTGAGCTGGTTTGCAAGTGGAACAGCCAGGGCAAGAACAGACACTCACATATGCAATAGTAACATTGCAAGCAGTGGCTTAACCTGCTATACCACAACACTAGCCCCAGGATCTCAGCTTACACTACATTCAATAAACTTGGGTAGAGATGTGGATATAACATCAGCTTGATTTTGATATTAAACAGTTCTTTAAAACAAAATTTGTCTTAAAAGCTGTTATGTTACTATTCAAGTTGAGCCATTACCTATCTCTGATGTTAACTATTTCGGACTGAAGTTTGATAGGAAAGCAGAGAAAGAACAAAATTTATGACTCTTTTTATATATAAACATATATTAGTCACACAATCTTTAGATACCTAGTGAAGTACAAACTTTCTTGGAATAAAAATATATGCATCAAAGCCAAACTACATTTGCTCCTTTACAGGGATGAGTTTCTGCACTTTTCTTTCTGTTGGATATTACACATAAAAAAAAAACTGATATTTTAGATTTAACTGGAAAAGTATTGATACTCAATAGCTCTAACTTTTAAAGATTTTTGCATGCATTTGTTTAAAAGACAGAGTGACAGAGAGAGAAAGAGAGACAGGAGACAGAAATCCTCCATTTGCTGGTTTGCTTCCCACTTGTCCACAACAGCTGGGGCTGGTTCAGGATGAAGCCAGGAATCAGGAACTCCATCCTTGTCTCCCATATTGGTGGTAGGAACTGAAGCACTGAGGTTGTATCTTCAGTGTTCCCAGATGCATTAGCAGGAAGCTCGATTAAAAAATAGGGATCCAGGACTCTAACTGATATGAGATGTGTGTATCATAAACAGCATCTTAACCTGTTGGGCCACAATACCCACTTCTCAATTAATTTTTTTTATTCTTGCCTACACCACTCATCAAAAAAAATGTGGCGTTACAGGTAAAGCTTCAGCCTGCAAGACCATATGGGCGTTGCATTCCATATGGGCTCCAGTTCGAGTCCCAGCTGCTCCATTTCTGATCCAGCTCCCTGTTAATGTCCCTGGGAAAACAAAATAGGATAGCCCAAGTGCTTGGGCCCCTGAATCCATCTCAGAGACCTGGGAGAAGCTCCTGACTCCTGAGTTCAGACCCACCAAGCTCTGGATTTTGTGGCCATTTGAGGAGTAAACCAGCAGATGGAAGATCTCTCCCTCTCAGTCTCTTCTTCTCTCTCCCTTCTCTCTCTATTTCTCCCTCTCTTCTCTCTCTATTTCCCTCTGTAGCTCTGTCTTTCACATAAATAAATAAAGCTTTAAAAAATAGTTGCTGGTGTATGAGTGCTTACATGTCAATGATGATTACAAATTTCTAAAACATTTAGTAGTAAATATGGAAAATATATTTGTAAATTTTTAGTCAAGAACAATTCTTTAAGCAAAGCATGTATTACAAAAGTATTGAATTCTACTATTTTAAAATTAAAATTATGTTTACCACATGAATGAGCATGCAAACCTTCCGAATATTCCCTGGATGCATGGGCATAAATTTTCCACTGTCTGTCAAGTAAGACAAATATTTTTCCAATACTGTAGAAAGAAAGGATGTAAAGATACTGGATATGAATACAGTTTTAGGTGGGGCTGGGGCTTGTAGAACAACAAAGATATTACGCTACTGTTTGTTTTATTTGAGAAATAGAAGACTATTCAACAAAGAAGGGGAATTGGGGCAGACATTGGGCAAAGTAATTAAGAAAAGGCTTGAAACACTTGGAGCATTTGGCTTTGAGTCCTGCTTCCTTTTCCAATTCTAGCTTCCTATTGATGTGCACATTGGGAGACAACAGGTAAGGGACAAAACACATGGCTTTGTGCCACACATGTGGGATACCCAGATTGAATTCTAAGCTCCTGATTGTAGCCTGACTCAGTCCCAGGTGTTGCAGGCACTTAGGGAGTGAACAAGGAGCTGGGTGATTTTTCGCTGTTTCTGTCTCAATGCCTTTCAAATAAATAGAAGTAATCTTAGAAGCAAAAAAAAAAAATAAATAAATAAAAATAAAATAAAAGTAGAGCAGAAATGGAGACACTGGTAAAAATTTGAAATCACTATAGGAAAGATTTGAACAAGGAACTCATAATAGAAAGAATTTGCAGGGATTATGGTAAGCAAACATAAATTCTTTGTTTTTTTCTGTATTCATTCAGATCACATATTAAGAGCAAAAGTCAGGATTTCTCATCTGTGTGACACTGCAACATGAAAAGTCACATACATATTAAAGACCTCATAGAATTGAGAACCTTTAAATAGTACAGAGCCAAATATTATAAAATTAAAAAAAAAAAGTAAACTCTTATAATACCACCAGTCTACCCACCCAACAGGATTTTTTTATTTGTTTGTTTGTTTGTTTCGGTAATGCTCAGAAACTCAAGTGCAGAAGTCAGACTGTACTGTTACTTGAAGACATGGTGAAGTCATATAGAAGATAGACAAAACTGTTTCAGGCCACTGAGAAGAAGATGATGAAAGTGGGGAGTCCTGACTTCCAATCTGAGGAGATAAGAGTATAAACACAGAAACCACAGAAAAATCAGGCAGAAATTTCAGGGTCAAATAACAAACCTAGTTGTACCCACAGCAAGGAAAGTAGAGGATGTAGTTTGAGTCTTGGATATTGAAGAAAGTTATTTCAAGGATTAAGATACAGGTAATGGCAAAATCCAGAGCTGAGCTATATAAGTCCAGGTGAAGGAGATTATCACTCAATTATAGTTGACAAAAAGAGAAATTATATTATGGCCAATTACATTGCTTCAGGCTTTAGTGACTATAGGTTAGAAGAGGAAGCTCTAGGAAAAGTGCTTTCAACATGTGCCAAAAACATGGAAATGTTTATGAAAACAAGCATGTCTAGCCATCTAATATCCATTAGCAATTAGATAAAAAGTCTGTGGCTTGGCATATCCCTATTCCCTCCACAAAGTTTTCATACTTTATTTTGAATTTTTATCTTGAGTTTTGGCTAGTGTTTTTCTTAGGATTACCTAGAATGTCTGTTTTAATGACTTTTAAAAAACATTTATTTATTTATTTATTTGAAATGGAGAGTCACAGAGAGACAGAGGCAGAGAGAGGCAGAGAGAGAGAGATAGATCTTCCATCCACTGGTTCACTCCTAATGGCCCGAGCTGCACTGATCTGATGCCAGGAGACAAAGCTTCTGGGTCTCCCACAAGGGTGCAAGGGCACAATACTTGAACCATCTTCCACTGCTTTCCCAGTCCATAGCAGAGTTGGATCGGAAGAAGAGAAGCCAGGTCTTGAACCAGTGCCCATATCAGATGCAGGCAGCTTTACTCGCTATGCCTTTTTTTAAAAGGTGAATTAGTATGGATTTATTTAAAAAATATTTACACATTAATTAAACATTTATAATTTACACATAATAACATCAACAATTAGGGATTAAAATAATGTATTCTATTTATGCCTATTCTATTAAATGTCAAACATTCATTAAGATATGCTAAATTCCCAAATGTTTTTATTTAAATTATAGTGTATATATTTGTTTAGTGTTACTTAATACGTGTAAGGATTTTTTTTTAAGATTCTTCTGAATCTAATGTGTTTAAAGTTCACAAGTCTCTATGATTTTATACATCATAGTCTATTCTGTTCCATCTTAATGAAGTGAATTCGCTTCTTAGATATTTAGGAATTTTGCATGAAATTTAAAATACACTGTAAGTAGGGTTGTCCAGTTCATTTCACTTTAAAAAAATAAAAGCTTAAGGGACCGGCACTGTGGCACAGCAGGTTAATGCCCTGGCCTGAAGCGTCAGCATCCCATATGGGGCTGGTTCAAGATCCGGCTGCTCCACTTCCAAACCAGCTCTCTGCTATGGCCTGGGAAAGCATTAGAGGATGGCCCAAGTCCTTGAGCCCCTGCAACCATGTGGGAGACCTGGAAGAAGCTCCTGGCTTCGGATATATGCAGCTCTGGCCATTGCAGCCAATTAGGGAGTGAACCATTGGAAGGAAGACCTCTCTCTCTCTCTCTGCCTCTCCTCTCTCTGTGTAACTCTGGCTTTCAAATAAATAAATAAATATATTTTTTAAAAAGTTTAACTTTTTAAAATTTGGCAGGAATGAGGTAATTTTGTTATTCATATTTTTAGACTGTAGATGAAATGATAAGGCATATATGATATTTAATTATCATATATTGGTACATAATATGCTGTATATATTTATATAACATATATATATATATATGTACACACAAGGTACATCAAAAAGTTCATTGATGTTTGTATTACAGAATAATTGTGTATAGAATCAAAAGTGTTCTGCACCAAAGTAAACATAACTTTTAACACCAGTTTTCTAAAAACCTTTTGAAGTCCCTTCATACAGTCAGATTTTACCAAAGTGTGCTTCAGAAAGATTCTATCATATTTGTAAACCAAGGTTTTTCCTAGCTGAAAATGACTGCTATGTCAAGACTGAGAGTCTCATTTTTAGAGTATATTAAAGGAGAAAGTCCAAATGCTTTTCAGATAAACATGAAATCTTACCTTCTAAAATGTCTGTCCAACTGTCGTGCTCAGGAAGATAGATTATAAGACTTGCACTTCCTAGTCTGTCTGTACTTACTGAAAGGATAATGAGTGTCTCAGTGTGGTTTTCTCATATTTTACAACCACTTATCTGTCACCTGCTGCAAAGGGCACATGATCTGATGCAAGAAATTAATTACAGTTGTGGAAACATTCTTTGGACAATGTGAAAGACCCTTTGCTATTTATCTGCATTGTTCTCTAACAGAAGCAGAACAAATTTAAATAAAATTAGAGCTGCAATTATTTATTGTTATCTTTTGGATTATTTTTACCTGGGTAACACAGAAGATTAAGCATAATCAGTTCCAGCTGAAAACACTTTCACAATATGTCAAGGACAATAAGTTCACAAATTGACTTTACCTGCTATTCATGTGGTATATGAAAAGAATAAGGCAAAAGGGAATTCAAATAGTGTTTCATAGTATGAATAAACAGAAAAAAAGATAGACTACTGATTGCAAGAAAATAAGTAACATGCACAGCTCTCAACAACTGAGCAGAAGTGGCTTGTTTGTATTTCTTTGGTCACAGAAGTTTTTATTTTATTAGATTATCTATGTGGAATCTAATTTGTGTATGATCTTAAATATGAATGTTAAAATTCAGTTTTATTATACATATAAATATGGAGACACATTGCTATCTAATATGATGCCATAAGAAATATTTACACTAAAAATCTTAAGGATTATAATAGTTACTGAAAACTTTTATACATTCAAAGAAGCAAACAATGGATAAAATAATACCAAAGAAAATCTGGATTTTTAAAACCGGAGTAGAAAACCAAAATATACATCTGTGGTTCAATGTAGAACATTATCAAAGATATGTTATCAGTTGTGTTGAATTGTTATTTACTGCATTACTTTAAAAAGGGAGAAACTCTCAGTACCAATATTATGCTAGTAACTGTAAGATGCAAGTATTTAAATAATTTTCTGTGTGGTAAGATGAAATTGTCCATTTCTCAAGCATTTATATAGAAGAGATCAAACATGCACACTTTAGCAATTTAATAAATCATGAAGGAGCTGGCATTGTCGTGCAGCAGATTAAGCCACTGTTATGACACTAGTGTCGTATGCTGTTTGGAATTCTAGTTCAAGTCCTTGCCGTTTCACTTCCCATCCAGCACCCTGCTAATATGCCTGGGAAGACAGGCCCCTTGAGCTCTTGCCACCTATGTGGGATACCTAAATGGAGTTTGTGACCTCTGACTTTCGCTTGCCCCAGATCTGGATATTGATACTATTTGGGGAGATACTCCGCAGATAGAAGATCCCTCTCACTCTCTGTCTTTCTCCCTCTTTCTCTCTGCCTTTCTAATACCTATATACACACACAGAAAAATGACAGAAAAAATTACTGTGATCCCACTGTTGCCATTTTAGATATGTATGTATGTTAATAGTGGCTTTGAACACATAATTTTTACATATTTTTTCTCTTATGTTTTATCAAACAAAATATTAAACATCTTTCTACAGGAATAAAATTACTTCTGGAACATTATTAATGGTTACAGAGTTTCTCATATTATAGAAATGCTATAATTTATATAAACTATTGGACTGTTAAACTACTTCCAGTTCTTCATTACAAACAATTCTGCATATCCACATACATTCTCAAATTTAAACATTATTGTGTTGTTTGTTTTTTTTTTTTTTAAATGGACACATAAGCATGGGATATATGTATGGGGTATACCATGATGTTTTGATATATGCATACATTGTGGGCTGGCACCACAGCTCACTAGGCTAATTCTCCACCTGTGGTGCCGGTATACCAGGTTCTAGTACCAGTCGGGGCGCCGGATTTTGTCCCAGTTGCTCCTCTTCCAGTCCAGCTCTCTGCTGTGGCCTGGGAGGGCAGTGGAGGATGGCCCAGGTCCTTGGGCCCTGTACCCGCATGGGAGAGCAGGAGGAAGCATCTGGCTCCTGGCTTCGGATTGACGCAGTGCAGCGACCACAAAGCGCCAGCTATAGCAGCCACTTGTGGGGGTGAACCAAGGGAAAAAGGAAGACCTTTCTCTATGTCTCTCTCTCACTGTCTAACTCTGCCTGTCAAAAAATAAATAAATAGGGGCGGAGCCAAGATGGCAGAATAGTGAGGGCGCACACCAATAGTCCCGGAAAAGACAGTTTAGCAAAAGTGGAGTTATTGTAACCTCAGGAAAAGACTCAGGAAAAAACTGCAGATGAAACTCTTCTGGATCTAGTGGATGTGACATAGAGGACATATGGGGAGAGAAAGGATGCCCACCGTGTGGAAGCTGAGCTGCGGGAGCCGAGCTGCAGAGTCTGCACGCCAGCGCTGGAAGGGGAGGTGAGACAAAAACCTCAGTAACCTGAGACATTGGCAGGGAAAGGCAGAACGAAGCCTAAGGCCCCACCAGGGAAAGTTCATCAGGCTGACTGGAGGAGAGAAAAAAACTAATAAATAAGGGGAACCGGCCCAGACACTAGCCTCTCTCTCCACTCACCTTACAAAGCCGAGCAAGACAAAGAGCAGGTACCATTTTATGTATGCAAAGCAGCGCTGGCCATTAGCCAAGCAGAAAAACCTGACTCTGGTGGGGAGAAATAACAGGAGGTTAGGATCTAGTGAAAGTGTGTGGAGATAATGAACTGAGACTGTGAAAATCTGAGGGGGGATGAGAGAATTCACCGAGTACACAAACTCGGTAACCTTGGCAACCCGGTGAGACTAGGGAGAATTTGAGTCCACACTGAGGGATGCATAAACTCTTTGTATGGTCCAGGGGTAGATTTCATACATTTCACAGAGGCCAGATTTCATACATCAAATACCCTCAATTCCACTCAACTGTGCGGAATTACTTCCAAACTGAGTCAAGAGAGAGAGAGAGAGAGAGAGAGAGATCCAGAGAACAATCTGGGTGAGTCACCTTCGAAACACCCTTAACCCTGAAGAACCAAACAAAGCTCTCTGGCCATACCCATCACAGCCTCTAAGGATCCATCAAAAGCAGACAGTCCACTTAATCTAGAGTATAGTAATACGAGAAAAGGCACCACAGCGAAGGAACCAAAGAATATATCCAATATGCCAAACAAACGCAGAAACCAAGGTAACAAGAACAAGGAAGACATTATGACACCCCAAAATGAAAAAGACACCACAATTCAAGATTATGAAGATGATGAGATAGAAGAAATGCAAGAAGCAGATCTCAAAAAATTGATAAGAACATTAAGAAGTTCTCAAAAACAAATTCTTGAACTACAGAAATCCTTAATGGACAAGATAGAAAATCTCTCTCGTGAAAATGAAATATTAAGGAGGAATCAAAATGAAATGAAACAACTAGTAGAACATGAAACTGTGATAGAGACGAGAAATCATAATAAAAAGAATTCAATAGATCAAATGACAAACGCATTAGAGAGCCTTAAAAACAGAGTCAGTGAGAAAGAAGAGAGAATATCAGACTTAGAACACAGAGAACAGAAAAGGAAACAGTCAAACCAAAGAAAAGAAAAGGAAATTAGAAATCTAAAAAATATTGTTGGGAATCTATAGGGTACTATTAAAAAACCCAACATTTGGGTTCTAGGAGTTCCTGAAGGCATGGAGAGGGAGAAAGGATTAGAAGGCCTTTTTAGTGAGATACTAGCAGAAAATTTTCCAGGTTTGGAGAAGGAAAGAGACATGCTAGTACAGGAAGCTCATAGAACCCCTAGTAAACATGACCAAAAGAGATCCTCACCACGACACGTCGTAATTAAACTCACCACAGTGAAACACAAAGAAAAGATCCTAAAATGTGCAAGAGAGAAACGTCAGATTACTCTCAGAGGATCTCCAATTAGACTCACAGCTGACTTCTCATCAGAAACCCTACAAGCTAGGAGGGAATGGTGAGATATAGCCAGGTACTAAGAGAGAAAAACTGCCAGCCCAGAATATTATATCCTGCAAAGCTCTCATTTGTGAATGAAGGTGAAATAAAGACCTTTCACAGCAAACAGAAATTGAAAAAATTTGTCGCCACTCATCCAGTCCTGCAAAAGATGCTAAAAGATGTGTTACACACAGAAACATGGTCACCAATATGAAAGAAGGTAAAGGAAGGAAACCCCACAGCAAAAGATCACAGGAAACTCAAAGCATATATTAGAAAATATCTTTGGCAAATGGCAGGGCAAAGTTACTACTTATCAATAGTCACATTGAACGTTAGTGGCCTGAACTGTCCAGTTAAAAGACACCAATTGGCTGATTGGGTTAAGGAACAAAACCCATCTTTTTGCTGCTTAAAAGAAACACATCTTTCCAAGAAAGATGCATACAGATTGAAAGTGAAAGGCTAGAAAAAGATATAACATGCCAACAGAAATGAAAAAAGAGCAGGCGTAGCCATCTTAATATCGGACAACATAAACTTTACCACAAAAACTGTTAGGAGAGACAAAGAGGGGCAGTGCATAATAATTAAGGGATTCACTCAACAGGAAGATATAATGATTATCAATGTATATGCACCTAATTACAGGGCACTGGTTTATTTACAGATTTGTTAAGGGACTTAAATGGAGAATCAGACCCCAATACAATAGTACTGGGGACTTCAACACTCAACTCTCAAAGATAGAGAGATCAACAGGAGAGAAGATCAACAAGGAGACAGTAGATTTAAACAACACTATAGCCCAAATGGATCTAACAGATATCTACAGAACTTTTCATCCTACACAGAAAGCATTTACATTCTTCTCAGCAGTACATGGAACCTTCTCTAGGATTGACCACATACTAGGCCATAAAGCAAGTCTCAGCAAATTCAAAAGAATTAGAATCATACAATGCAGCTTCTCAGACCATAAAGGAATGAAGTTGGAAATTAGCAACTCAGGAATCCCTAGAGAGCATGCAAACACATGGAGATTGAACAACATGCTCCTGAATGAACAATGGGTCATAGAAGAAATTAAAAGAGAAATAAAAAATTTCCTGGAAGTAAATGAGGATAACAGCACAACATAGCAAAACCTATGGGATACAGCAAAAGCAGTGTTAAGAGGAAAGTTTATATCAATAGGTGCCTAAATCAAGAAATTGGAAAGGTACCAAATATATGAGCTTTCAATTCATCTCAAGATCTAGAAAATCTGCAGCAAACCAGACCCAAATCTAGTAGGAGAAGAGAAATAATTAAATGATTAACAATCAAATAATTAAATCAACAGGATTGAATAAAAAAAAAACATTACAAAAAATCAGCCAAACAAGGAGCTGGTTTTTTGAAAAAATAAAAAAAATTGACACTCCATTGGCCCAACTAACTAAAAAAAGAAGAGAAAAGACCCAAATCAATAAAATCAGAGATGAAAAAGGAAACGTGACAACAGACACCACAGAAATATAAAGAATCATCAGAAATTACTACAAGGACTTGTATGCCAGCAAACAGGGAAATCTATCCGAAATGGATAGATTCCTGGACACATGCAACCTACCTAAATTGAGACAGGAAAACATAGAAAACCTAAACAGACCCATAACTGAGACAGAAATTGAAACAGTAATAAAGGCCTTCCCAACAAAGAAAAGCCCAGGACCAGATGGATTCACTGCTCAATTCTACCAGACATTTAAAGAAGAACTAACTAAAATTCTTCTCAAACTATTCAAAACAATCGAAAAACAGGGATTCCTCCCAAATTCTTTCTATCAAGCCAGCATCACCTTAATTCCTAAGCAAGAAAAAGATGCAGCATTGAAAGAGAATTACAGAACAATATCTGATGAACACACATGCAAAAATACTCAATA
This sequence comes from Lepus europaeus, assembly GCF_033115175.1. Lineage (NCBI taxonomy): Eukaryota > Metazoa > Chordata > Mammalia > Lagomorpha > Leporidae > Lepus > Lepus europaeus. The sequence goes on along the minus strand of NC_084832.1, from coordinate 47,214,699 downwards.
AAATTCTGTCCAATAAAATGCAACAACACATCAGAAAGATCATCCACCCAAACCAAGTGGGATTTATCCCTGGAATGCAGGGATGGTTCAATGTTCGCAAAACAATCAATGTGATACACCACATTAACAGACTGCAGAATAAAAACCATATGATTCTCTCAATAGACGCAGAGAAAGCACTTGATAAAATACAACACACTTTCATGATGAAAATTCTAAGCAAATTGAGGATGGGAGGAACATTCCTCAATATAATCAAAGCAATTTATGAAAAATGCATGGCCAACATCCTATTGAATGGGGAAAAGTTGGAAGCATTTCCGCTGAGATCTGGTACCAGACAGGGATGCCCACTCTCAACACTGCTATTCAATATAGTTCTGCAAGTTTTAGCCAGAGCTATAAGGCAAGAAAAAGAAATAAAATGGATACAAATTGGGAAGGAAGAACTCAAACTATCCCTCTTTGCAGATGATATGATTCTTTATTTAGGGGATCCAAAGAACTCTACTAAGAGACTATTGAAACTCATAGAAGAGTTTGGCAAAGTAGCAGGATAGAAAATCAATGCACAAAAATCAACAGCCTTTGTATACACAGGCAATGCCATGGCTGAGGAAGAACTTCTAAGATCAACCTCATTCACAATAGCTTCAAAAACAATCAAATACCTTGGAATAAACTTAACCAAGGATGTTAAAGATCTCTACCATGAAAACTACAAAACCTTAGAGAAAGAAATAGAAGAGGATATCAAAAAATGGAAAAATCTTCCATGCTTATGAATTGGAAGAATCTATATCATCAAAATGTCCATTCTCCCAAAAGCAATTTATACATTCAATGTGATACCAATCAAAATACCAAAGACATTCTTCTCAGATCTGGAAAAAATAATGCTGAAATTCATATGGAGACACAGGAGACCTCGAAGAGCTAAAGCAATCTTGTACAACAAAAGCAAAGCCAGAGGCATCACAATACCAGATTTCAGGACATACTACATGGAAGTTGTTATCAAAATGGCATGGTACTGTTACAGAAACAGATGGATAGACCAATGGAACAGAATAGAAACACCAGAAATCAATCCAAACATCTACAGCCAACTTATATTTGACCAAAGATCCAAAACCAATCCCTGGAGTAAGGACAGTCCATTCAACAAATGGTGCTGGGAAAATTGGATTTTCACATGCAGAATCATGAAGCAAGATCCCTACCTTTCACCTTACACAAAAATTCACTCAACATGGATTAAAGACTTATATCTATGACCCGACACCATCAAATTATTTGAGAGCATTGGAGAAACCCTGCAAGATATAGATACTAGCAAAGACTTCTTGGAAAATACCCCAGAAGCACAGGCAGTCAAAGTCAAACTGTACATTTAGAATTGCATCAAATTGAGAAGTTTCTTTACTTCAAAAGAAACAGTCAGGAAAGTGAAGAGGCAACTAACAGAATGGGAAAAAATATTTGCAAACTATACTACAGATAAAGGGTTGATAACCAGAATCTACAAAGAAATCAAGAAATGCCACAACATGAAAACAAACAACCCACTTAAGAGATGGGCCAAGGACCTCGAAAGACATTTTTCAAAAGAGGAAATCCAAATGGCCAACAGACACATGAAAAAATGTTCAAGATCACTAGCAATCAGAGAAATGCAAATCAAAACCACAATGAGGTTTCACCTCACCCCGGTGAGAATGGTTCACATTCAGAAATCTACCAACAACAGATGCTGGAGAGGATGTGGGGAAAAAGGGACACTAACCCACTGTTGGTGGGAATGCAAACTGGTTAAGCCACTATGGAAGTCTGTCTGGAGATTCCTCTGAAACCTGAATATAACCCTACCATACAACCCAGCCATCCTACTCCTTCGAAATTTACCCAAAGGAAATTAAATTGGCAAACAAAAAAGCTGTCTGCACCTTAATATTTATTGCAGCTCAATTCACAATAGCTAAGACCTGGAACCAACACAAATGCCTATCAACAGTAGACTGGATAAAGAAATTACAGGACATGTACTCTATAGAAAACTATACAGCAGTCAAAAACGATGAAATCCTGTCATTTGCAACAAGATGGAGGAATCTGGAAATATGTTTTCCCTGATCGATTACAACTAATTGAGCACCAAAAGGGAAACCTGTTGAAGTGAAATGGACACTATGAGAAACAGTGACTTGATCAGCTCTTGTCCTGACTGTTGATGTACAATGTAATACTTTATCCATTTTAGTATTTTTTTTGTTCTAGTACTGGTGGTTGAACTCTGTAATTAACACAGAATTATTCTTAGGTGTTTAAATTTTAACTGAAAAGTGACCCCTGTCAATTATAAGAGTGGGAAAAAGAGAGGGAGGAGATATACAATTCGGGACATGCTCAATCAGACTTGCCCCAAATGGTAGAGTTAGAAATGTGCCAGGGGATTCCAATACAATCTCATCAAGGTGGCATGTACCAATATCATCTCACTAGTCCACGTGACCATCTTCAGTTCACAATTGATCACACTGACAGGTCCAAGAGTCAAAGGGATCACACAAACAAAACTAGTGTCTGCTACTACTAACTGATAAAATAAAAAAGGGAGAGAACGATCCAACATGGGAAGCGGGAGACACAGCAGACCCATAGAATAGCAGATGTCTTAAATAGCACTCTGGCCTCAGAATCAGCCCTTAAGATGTTCGCATCTGGCTGAAGAGCCCATGAGAGTATTGTAGGCATGGAAAGCCAAGATACCATGGAAAAGAAAAAAAAAAAAAAGAAGAAGAAGAAGACCTAAATGAAAGATCCCTGCGAGTGAGATCCCAGTGGAAAGAACAGGGCCATCAAAGAAGGAGGTACCCTTCTCCGAAGGGAGGAGAGAACTTCCACTTTGACTATGACCCTATCGGAATAAGATCAAAGTCGGCGAACCCTAAAGGTTTCCATAGCCTTGGCAACTCATGGCTAGAGCCTAGGGAGATTACTGACGCCATAAACAAGAGTGTCAAATTGTTAAGTCAACAACAGGAGTCACTGTGTACTTTCGTCTCATGTGGGATCTGTCCTTAATGTGTTGTCCAATGTGAAGTAATGCTAGAACTAGTACTGAAACAGTATTTTTACACTTTGTGTTTCTGTGTGGATGCAAACTGATGAAAGCCTTACTTAGTATATACTGAATCAATCTTCCGTATATAAAGATAATTGAAAATGAAAAAAAAAATCTTGGTTTTAAATTGGAAATTTCATAGAAAATTAATCAATTTTAAAAAAATATCATGTAGGATCTCTGTCCTTAATGTGCTGTGCATTGTGATTTAATGCTATAACTAGTAATCAAACAGTATTTTTCACTTTGTGTTGCTATGTGGGGGAAAACTGTTGAAATCTTTACTTAATATATACTAAACTGATCTTCTGTATATAAAGAGACCTGAAAATGAATCTTGATGTGAACGGAAGGGGAGAGTGAGTGGGAAAGGGGAGGGTTGCGGGTGGGAGGGAAGTTATGGGAGGGGGAAGCCATTGTAATCCATAAGCTGTGCACTGGAAATTTATATTCATTAAATAAAATTTTAAAAATATTGAAGTCAACAGAGTGCCTTCCCCTAGGAGGTTCACACCTCCCTTAGGATATACCCCATGTGAAGAGATAGATAGGCCTGGGCCTCTGAATTTACAAGGCCTAAAGCCCACCAGATTATTATCAAGCCCCTTCTATCAGGTTCTATTTGCCTCTCAATCAGAAAAATTACTTGTAGCTTAGACAGCAGCTTTCTTAGCTCCTCTAATAATGACTCTGTCCTTTGTTCTAGGCCCTGTCTAGTGCACTTGGGCCTCATTCCTTTGTAATCATAACCTCTACTCTACCACCAATGGCTCTACTCCCAACCTGTGTGTACTGATGGTCCTCTTCCCCACTTAATGCTGTATAATTGTTCAAACCTGGTAAATGCCACTCTTAGGATCATTGGTTACTATCCTCACTCTGTCTTTTATGACCTTGTCTAAATATGATCACAGTCGGCAAACTTGGAAGGCTTCCATAGCCTTGGCAACTCATGACGACAGCCTAGGATGGTTACTGGCGCCATAAACTAGAGTGTCAATTTGTTGGGTCAACAACAGGAGCCACTGTGCACTTGCTCCTCATGTGGGATCTCTGTCCTTAATGTGCTGTACATTGTGATTTAATGCTATAACTAGTACTCAAACAGTATGTTTCACTTTGTGTTTCTATGTGGGTGCAAACTGTTGAAATCTTTATACTAAATTGATCTTCTGTATATAAAGAGAATTGAAAATGAATCTTGATGCAATTGGAAGGGGAGAGGGAGCGGGAGAGGGGAGGGTTGTGGGTGGGAGGGAAGTTATGGGAGGGGGAAGCCATTGTAATCCATAAGCTGTACACTGGAAATTTATATTCATTAAATAAAAGTTAAAATAAATAAAAAAAAAAAGAGAGAGAGCTTGAGAAATGAGCAGATGTAATTACTGGAGAAATTGGTTTTTGGTAGAACCTGGCTGAAGCATACATAAAAAACAGTTAATTTTATATGTTGAAACTTTTCATAGTAAAAAATAAATAGTTGTGGGGCCGGTGCTGTGGCGCAGTGGGTTAACACCCTGGCCTGAAGCACAGGCATCCCATAAGGGCACTGTTCTAGTCCCAGCTGCTCCTCTTCCAAACCAGCTCTCTGCTATGGCCTGGGAAAGCAGTAGAAGATGGCCCATGTCCTTGGGACCCTGTACCCATGTGGGAGACCTGGAAGAGGTTTCTGGCTCCTGACTTCGGATAGGTGCAGCTCTGGCCGTTGCAGCCATCTGGGGAGTAATCCATCGATGGAAGACCTCTCTCTCTGCCTCTCCTCTCTCTGTGTAACTCTGACTTTCAAATAAATAAATAAATCTTTAAAAAAATAGTTGCATAGTAAAAAAAAGAGTAAAAAATAAAGGATTATATGTCATGTTTGAACAATGATAACACGAGTGAACAATTACAGCATCAATAAATAGCACTGGTGTAGGTTGGTGAACAAAAAGAATTGGGGGATAAAGGAGGGAATTTCATTTTGGAAATTTAAAATTCAATGTCTACACTCCTGGTTTGCTTGTCAGAACTTTTCATCATCTAGTTGTCCCCATTTCAGTTACTATCAACTGCATCCTTCAGTTTCCCTAGCCAGAAAATGAAATAATTATTAATTGCATCCTCTCTTTCTCTGAAAATTTACAAACTGGCTACCTAGCTGTTACTTTGTTCAAAATAATTGTAGAATCCAACCACTTCACACCATCATGACCACCAGCCTCTTGGTCTAAGCTACCCTAATTTTGTGTATAGATGTATGTGTCTTTTCTTAATAGAAGCCCTGGAGTATCTTAAAACACAGAACACATTGGAACATATTTTTTAAAGATATATTTATTTATTTAAAAGGTGGAGCTTTAGAGAGGGAAGAGACAGAGGCAGAGAGAGAGAAACAGAGGCAGAGGGAGAGCCATCTTCCATCTGCTGGTTCCCTCCCCAAATGAACGCAATAGCCAGGACTGGGCTAGACTGAATCCAAAGCCAGGAGCTTCTTCCAAGATTCTCATGTAGATGCAGGGATCTAAAGACCTGGGCCATATCCCACTGCTCTCCCAGGCACATTAGCAGGAAGTTGGATCAGAAGTGGAGCATCTGGGACTCCAACCAGCACTCATATGGGATACCAGTGTTACAGGTGGCAGCATAACCTTCTCTACCACAGCTCCGGCTATGGCAAATATTCTTAAAAATCTTCTATTGGTGGCATTTTTCTCTACTAGTAAAAGCTAAAATCTTTTATAACAGCCTCCAATAACCTAGAGAATTTGATGTGCTTTTATCTACCACTTCTTGTAGTATTCCCTATTATATGGGTCACAGTCACCTCTTTGCTTGTCTGTAATGATGCCAGAAATACTCTTGCCACAACTCCTCTGCACATGTTACCTATATCTAGAACATTCTCTCCAGGTAAATGCATGAATTGATTCCCCATATCTTTTTGACATTTTTTCCAATGTCAAATTCTCAGTAGGGATTACTGCAATTTGCTGATACTCCCACTATAATTATATTGCTTGATTTTTGTTTCCATAATACTTGGAATTACTTTGCCATCTAAAATGTAAATCACAATCTAATTATTTTATGTTTTAAAATTTTATTTATTTATTTATTTGAAACACAGAGTGACACACAGAAAGAGACAGAGAGAGATCAATTTTCCAACTGCTGGATTTTTCTCCAAATAGCTGCAGCAGCTCTATCTGGGACAAACTAAGGCCATGAACCAACAACTCCATTTCTAGTCTCTCACATGTGTATCAGGGGTTCAACTCCTTGGGGCATTCCCTGCATCTTCCCAGGCACATTAGCATGAAACTGGAAAAGAACACAACAACCAGGACTCAGATCATCACTCCACTGTGAGATGCTAATGTTTTAAACAGTGGCTTAACCAGAAACTTTGCAACTCCAGCCCCTTATTTTATTCTTTAAATGTATTTCATTTCAGAGAGAGAGAGAGAGAGAGAGAGAGAGAGAGAGAGAAAGTGTGAGAGAGTGGTCCCCTCCATTTTTTTATTCCCCAAGTGCCTGGGAGCCAGGGAATGAATCCAGGTCTCCCACTTAGGTATTTCAACCATATCTTGTTAGCTTCCAGGATGTGCATTAGCTGGAACATGGAATCAGAGCTGAGGCTTGGACTCAAACCCAGTACTCTGCTGATATGGGATGCATGCATTCCAGTTGTCATCTTCACAACTCCATCAAACTCCTGTCCCTATATTTAATTTAAATTAGATTCAACTTTTCATAAAAAAGTTTTTTTTCTACTAAATTCCTGGCTATGTCCAGTGTCCAAATAACATTTATTATACTGTTAAGGCATTTACACACAATTTCATAGCAGTCCAATGGAATAGTGGAATTTTAGGAAGCCAGTCAGGTTTGGAGAGAAATCTGTAGAAGTGGTTGAATAGCAACTGCATTTTTGACAAGGAAGTTAAGAACAAGACAAAACCTTGTTAAATCCTCTGTAACGATTAGAATTATGGAACTGAAGCAGGTCTCAGTGGAAACAGAAAAATAAGAGTTTATTGAATGTGACTTCTATCATTCAAATTCATTTTTAAGGAGTTTAAAATTTCTGTTATAGAAAAAATATTGTAGTGTACAATACTGTACAGAGAGCAATTTATTCGAATATTCAGACCAATGATTTTTAAATGGATAATTTGTAAAGGATATATACATTGATAATGTAGCTGCAACCCTGAAAGCTGTATGATAGAATGCTAATTCTTTTTCATTTAAACAGTGTGGAATAATAAGTTTTAGTTATGTGTCAATATGGAGTAGTGATTCATTTTATTTCACAGTAAAGAAGTGAAGAACAATGGGATAATATCCTCAGCAAATATTGAAATCTTTCAAAGGCGAAACTATTGTACCTTTTGAATTATTTTATAAGCGATTATAAAATTGAATCCATAAGATAGAAACCAATTAAAAGGTAGATATGAAAGCTATAAAGTTACAAATATTTTTCACTTTTTAAAATCAATCAAAATAATTCAGAAGAAAAATATGAATAGATAATGAAGATTCCAGGTGACATTATATGGATTGGCAAAATTTAGGAAGAAATATTAGCAATGTATGCTAATGTTAAAACTAGACATGTTGGACTGAAATTGAAGAAAGTTATATTTATCTTAGATATTTGGAAAACTTTTGACAGTAAGGTCAATCAAACTGTAGAAAAGTTTTACTAATGAGGTAGATATGGCAAAGTCACTAAACATCTTTTAATAAAGTTTAGCCATATGAATGGAAATGGTAGGAGAACTCTTGTTTGGACTAGACATTTCTTCCAATCATTGCATTTTCTTTCTTTCAAACTTATCATGTAGAATTTTATATAGGCTACTAGTCTCCAGAAAACTGGCATTTTCAATGACAGTCCTTGATTTTTCTGTCTAACCTAGGGCCTTAGAAGTCCTTATTAAGAACAGTGGGGACTGGGTGGTAAAAGTCTCAAATTGTTGGTTGGAATCAAGTGTAAAACTTCATGTGTTAAATCATGGCAAACAAAGTAAAATCAAATAAAGTTTAAAGTAAATTATTTAATATCCAGAATCAAATTTCTCAGTTTCTAAACATTTGGTGGAAGCTGCCAGCTATACAGCATATAGGAAGAATTCAAAAATTACTTTCTAGCAAGAAGAGAGTTTTATTAGAATGAATCTTTAAATTTCTACTGTACTTGTGTTTAAAAAAATGTAGCTAAATTATTGAGACTTACTCCTATATTGTTAGAAAATTATAAATTATATATCTCATTTAATCTTTAAATCTTAAATTTGAAAAATGATTATACATTTTAGTAATGCAAATGCAAAAGGATAACAAAATAAGAAGTTAACAAAATAAAAAATAGATCTTTAAGGATATGTAGAAATACACTAACAAGAAGAATACTTGAAAAAATCAAATGGTTCTATATCAACCAAAAAAATCCACCCTGGAAATTATTCAATTATTTTGAATAGTGATGTGCTTCACATTTATAATTTAAAAATAAAGCCTAGTCTCCTAGCATGTATTAGCATTCTACAGTTACTTTATTAAATTATTTGCTCAGGCATTAGGCTGTGTACCAAATACATGAAAATGGAAAATACATGAACCGTAGAGAGTTCAATTACAAGTCAGTTTTAAAGATAATTCATAAGGAAATGTTATCTAATTTTATTTTAAATATGCCATTCAATGTTTCTCTTTGATATTTATACTTTCATTTCATATGAAAAATGTACTGTAATGTTTTCTAGAACCCATACCATATTCTACATAGATTCTATTCATGTTTTTCAGGCAAAATTATTGTGCATGAGAAATACTGAATTATCATTGATTTTGTAGACGTCATTCAGAAAAAAATAGGCACATCCTCTATGAATAACTATGTGGATAGGTGCTGGAGTTGTGGCATGGCAGGTTAAACCACAGCCTGCAGCACAGGCATCCCATGTGGGTGCCCATTCTAGTCCCACCTGTTCCAATCCAGCTCCCTGCTAATGCACCTGGGAAAGCAGCAGATAATGGCTCAAATGCTTGGGCCCCTGCAGCCATTTGGGAAATGAACCAGTGGATAGAAGACCTCTCTCTCTCTCTCTTTCTCTCTCTCTCTCTCTCTCTCTCTCTCTCCCTCTTCCTGTCCCTCTCCCTGTCTCCCCCCCCCACCCCCCGCTCTGGGTCTATCCTTCTCTCTCTCTCTCTCTCTCTCTCTCTGTGACTCTGCCTTTCAAACGCATAAATAAATCAGACACAGTGCTGTACATTTTCTCAACATTCTACTCCCAGTAGCCCTAAGAGTGCTATTATATACAGATATTGTACCTGAATCTAAAATAGTTTCCAGTTTGCCCACATTAACAATATGTCTATAATCATGGACATGGTTTGAATTCTTGGATAGATTGATTCCTAAGATTTCCCTTAACTACTTCAATATACCCTGCTTATCTTAGATTAACTGATCTTTCAGAAAGGCTGCCAAGGTAAACATCTCTCAATATGTGAAAGCTCCTTAACATAATTATTTTCTGAATGGACACTCCTGCTTTCAAATATACATTTCTTCATGCTGCATGTGTAGATTGTCTGAATATTATACAAGAAATTTTGGAAATTAGAGATCATTGTATTCAATTCGAAAAATTGCATTAATTTTGTTTTATAAAAATATATTTCAAACATTCTCGGTGCTACTATAAAGTTTGATAAGAAACTCGCCTTGTCTATTCAAAGAATACAGAGGGACAGGTTCGTTGCTTCAGAGAGTGACTATTCTTTACAAATGTTGTTGCGGTCTGAAATGCTCCTTCTTCACCTGGCTGCACACCTTTGCTGCTCCGATTGCTCCATACTGGGTTAGACTTTCCTCTGATATTGTTTCCCAGTATTTTGCAGCCATGCTTCATTATTTGAAATTGTTCTTCTATGTCTCTGCAGCATGTTCCTTCAGCTTGCCTTATTTGAGATCGCCCCACGTCAGCTCACCGTACAACAGCTGGCCAGGTATCCTGCTGTTATCCATCTTTTACACTTGTACAGTCCAGTAGAGTTGCATTCTAGCAGGTATAACTTCACTGCTGTTGAGCTGGCTCTATTCCAGGATTTTGTATTAGTGATTATATTGAATATATTCCTATTTCTGATTCTATCCAAAATAAATGTTAAATAGCCATTACTTTACACATTTTATTATGACATACTAGTAAACATCTCTGTATGTTTCTACTCTACACAATCTTTCTCCTTAATCAAATTATTCAAACGTTTATTTTGATAACACACTGCTTTTAGCATGGTTTTAATAGAGTTGCATTAGTGCATTAGGAAATTGAATAAGCAATATTGTTATCTATAACTTACAGGCTATATGTGACAGGTTATATGTCAGTTTCTGACCAAATATTTGGAAATGTATAGGCAGCAATGCTGCAAAATATAACAAACATTAACTATCCATTGGAAAAAGTAAGATTGTACCAAATGAAAAAATATAAAACCACAAATACCCTCCCAAATTTTCCTTAAAATATGGAAAAATATTAAGAACATCAGCATATGTTTTACAAACCTACCAGTAAGACACCATGTATTAATAAAAATGTGTGTATATAATTTGTATTGTGTTTAAGATAGTAGTTTATGTATTGAGTTTCAAAACAAAATACCTAACTTTTTCTTCTTCAAGATACATTTATTCTTCAATGATTCCACAGCTGACTTGATCTTCAATTTCCACATACTTGCACTTAAAATACTCATAGATCATAGTTTACTATGAAACAGTCAAACACATAAAAGTGATATCATTAACATTTCCAATTCATATTCAGTATATGATGAAGTTTATTAGTTTTCTTAGGAGAAGATATGATAACAACAAAATAGGATTAAAATTATTGAGTTAAAAAAATTAAGTAGATTCTGTCCCTGTTGCCCCTCTTCCAGGCCAGCTCTCTGCTATGGTCAGGGAGTGCAGTGGAGGATGGCCCATGTTCTTGGGCCCTGCACCCCATGGGAGACCAGGAGAAGCACCTGGCTCCTGGTTTTGGATCAGCGCGGTGCGCCGGTCGCAGTGCACAGGCCGAGGTGGACATTGGAGGGTGAACCAAAGGCAAGAGGAAGACCTTTCTCTCTGTCTCTCTCTCTCACTGTTCACTCTGCCTATCAAAAAAAAAAATATATTAAGCAGAGAGTTCACAAGTACTGCAGGAAGAAGTATCCTCTGAAGGAAAATGTGCCAAGGAACTAAAATAAAGTTATTGACTGATTGACTATGAAGATCATATTCACATACAATAGGTCATTTAGTTATGGAAATTATATTGCCTCTTTGCCTAAAAAGTTAATCCTCATATGTCATTGATACTGAATGTTTAATTCTGCTTCTGCATTTTATTGAAGTTAAATACTCTACTGGAAAATTGTAGTTTTGATTTTAATTTGATTGGTTTTTATTATTATTTCAATAGTGGCCAGGACTTACAAGAATAAATATCATCCAATCCCAGAAATGCATATTCTGTGAAATAAATGACAATTCTTCTTAACTCATTCTATGGTTAAGTCTGAAGTTTTGATAAATTAATTTAATGCATTTTCTTCTATGAAGTTTTTGACTTGCACTTTAAAGAATTTTATTCTTTGAACTGCTTAAGTATAATGGTTTTACAGATCTTTCATGATTTATTGAATAGGAAAGGTTATTACCAAATTAAAAATTATAGTCATCTCTTATAGGAGAAATTCTTATATAAATCAATTTTGCATTTTGATAGTAGGCATATAAATTAATAGCACATCTGTGTACTCATTAATGCTAAAAATTATTTCTGTATTGTCTACCTTGTTCCATGACTCTGTAGGAATGTTGAAGATAAAATAGTGATTAAGCATTTTGCTTGGCTTATTGTGTTGCTAATGATTTCTAATCAAAGCTACCTGGAAACACATACAGGTGGTCACAGAAACTTGGGCTTATTTACTTGCTGCAATGAGAGAGGGTACATAGCATGATGAAACATAGGGCATTGTATTAAGAGGGCATAAAAATGGCAATGCATATTTTTATTGTGTTAATTAATTTTAGGGGAATTTCATGGAAATGAGTCCAGGACTGCTTATAACAATGTACATAATGTAATTCCATCATTGGATAACTTATCCATCCTTATCTTGAAGATAAGAAGAACAAATACAGGTTGTAGTTGCACTTGGGAGAACAGTAATTATCACATATTAGCCAGAATGGAAGAACTGTTTAATCATTTTTCAGTTTTGGATGATGTTCTTTACAGTTTTCTGCCCTTGGTATAGTTGTGGAGTTGTCTCACGTGTATCTTAATCTTTTATAATCACGATGGATTTTTATGCTATTAATGGACTGTAAATTTTTTTATGTCAAAACCCACAGTTTGGCTGTGAGTTACAGTCCCTGGCAAGATCAGGTCAAATTGAAAATAGTCACCCATCTTCCCACTATCTCTAGTGCCTTTTTTTCTTTATGTGAGCTAACAGTCTAAGGGAACTATGGAACCTTACAGATATCATTTTTAAACATCTGACTGAGGACAGAATAAGGATTGTCTTCTGCTGGCTTCTGTCTTGCATAATACCATCATTATTTATTGCATCAGAGCCCTTTCCCCATGTCTGACACACTCAGCTCATTGGCCATGTCATCAGAGTATAATTATAATATGATGCCTACAAAATTTTTGCATGGTTATCATAACATAAAACTTCTGTACCTAACAAGTTTAATAATGTATAGTGCGAACTCCTGCCTAGGAAAAATTCATTGACATCTTTAAGTAAGAATAATTGTTTTGTGTTACGAGCTTTAATTATACAATCAGTAGCCATTCATTTTCAGTCATCTTTTTATTTCCCTTTACATCTTTTATTTCCGCTCTTGCCTCAGTTTCTTGAAGGTGAGATAAAGTTGCCAGGGCTTGAGGTATTAGAAGCTTATGGTTTTGAGGTAATTATCATCTCATCTCACTGTTTTATACAAACAAAACTCCCTTTGCACCTGACTTTTGTGAGTCCATGCACTTCACAGCTGTTTTCTCCTTGTGCAGGACATGAAACATGTGAAGTTCGTTGACTCTTGCACCCTGTTCAAGGTCCTCTTCAGTATATGAACAGCACAAAGAAGGCTTCCTCTGGTATATCTGTACAGACACTTCACAAAGACATTTCCACTCATTTCCTCTCACACTGATGCAGACACTTGGACTCTGAAGGGCTAATACAACCAAAGGATACTTCTTGAAAATAACCATATTGTCTGGGCATTGTTATATCAGTCTTTCTGGAAGTCTGGTATGAACAAGATTCTTTCTTAGCATTTGGTATAATCAGTTTCTTTTCTTCAAACCAGAGCGTTATGCCTGGCTCAATTTAATCTACCCCTCTAAAACTATTGTTTATAAAATGAACAACATTCCTTAAATCCTACATTTTTACACTTGCTTTTGAAATAGAATACTTTGAAGGACAAGAGTTGTGGTATAGCTAGTTAAGTTTCTGCTTGCAACTCTGACATCCGACATGGGTGCCACTTGAGTGCCAAGGGCTCCATTTCTGATCCAGCTGAATAATAACACACTTAGAAAAGTAGAAAATATGGTATTTGTAAAATTATTATAAAAAATGTATTTAAACCTCTGCACCTATGTGGGAGATCAGGATGAAGCACCTGGCTCCTGGATTCGGTCTGGCCCAACACCTGGTTGTGGCCATTTGGTGACTGACTTGCTGAATGGAAGATCTCTATCTCTCTGTGTCTCCCTCTGTGTGCATATGACTGCCTTGCTAAAAATTAAAAAAAAAAAAAAAACTTAAAAAAGGAAATGTTGTGCTTGGGGAAAGATCAATGGGTATATGGGAATCAATCTGGTATAATATTTTAAGATATTAGTCTGTCAAATATAACTCTAATATGGGAAGTTATTTGTCATTCCACTTTGTTTTCATTTATCATAATGTAAATCTCTGTTATCTTTAATAGGAAGTAAACTATGCACAATTTTAAAATTTAAATCACATTCCAATTTAATAAAATACCATTTTATTTTGAGCTATTATATTGTGCACCTACAAATGTTCAATTTATTATCTACAGAAAAGATAAGTATATAGATTTCTAATTTAAAATGAAACATACTAGCAACTTTTCCCACATATTGAAAAAAAAGTAATGAAATTCATGACTTTTTTTGGCTTCCCACAAAGTATAAATAACCTTATATTGTGCACGGAACCACGTGGAGAATGTTTTAAATTAAATTTTCCTCAGGTTGTTGTCCTGAGTGCAAAATCTTGGTGTGATTTTTAATTTTTCCCAGAATTGGAAATCTTCAGGGGAATAAAGCACTTCTAATGGGATCACTGCTGGACTCTACACTTCTTTAAAGTTCAGCAGATGATGACAGTTTAAGAGACCACATAAGTATGTTGCCATTCAGACTATACAATACATTGTCCCAGAGAGAAAAATGTTATCCAATTTCTATCAGGAGTACAGATATGATGTAATGTCAGGTAGGTGTCATGACTCTTCACAGTTAAATTCTTTTGTGTGTGTACATCAATGACATAGTGAAACAAAACTACTATTCCGGGTGTTGATTTGTATCAAAAATGAATGTGTGCTCCAAGAGTTATCTCTACTTCAAAATAAAAACTTTGAAGTTTCATTTGGTTCTAAATTTTTAAGGATTTTTATTTAATGAAAACATATCACTAGTATGATCGAAGTATAAATTTCTATTTAAGAATTAATGGAATTTAAGTAGGACTAGAATTTGTCAAAGAAATAATTTTTTTATTTTATTTATTTATTTTTTTATTAAACTTTTATTTAATGAATATAAATTTCCAAAGTATAGCTTATGGGTTACAATGGCTTCCCCCCTCCCATAACTTCCCTCCCACCCGCAACCCTCCCCTTTCCCGCTCTCTTTCCCCTTCCATTCATGTAAAGATTCATTTTCAATTCTCTTTGTATACAGAAGACCAGTTTAGTATATATTAGGTAAAGATTTCAACATTTTGCCCATATAGCAACATAAAGTGAAAAAACTACCATTGGATTACTAATTATAGCATTAAATAGCAATGTACAGCACATTAAAGACAGAGATCCTACATAATTTTTTTTAAACACATATGTTGAATATAACAAAGGGATTAGAAAATCTGAGAAAGCCAATTTTAGAAGGTTATTCCTACCAACCCATAAAATTAACATTTAGAGTTCTTTTTACTAACTTTTAATTTAAAAGGCAAAAAATGTGAGAGTTTTTGTTGATGGTGGTGCTCTATTAGTTTGCATATAAAGCAAAGGGCTATTTTAATGTAATTTATTCCAACTGTAGTGAACTTTGTCCAGCTGAGAAGAGAATTTAGCTTGCTTTAGCAGCATATAAACTAGATTTGGAAGAAGTAGCACACTGGAAAGGTCAATGTGACTCTCCTTTGCATGGTTGAAAGTAATACTTACCAAATATTTACTTGCTAAACAGAGTTTGGTTTTGTGGGCCTACTTTTGTTTTAAAATTATTTTTTTGTAAACCCACGATGCCACAGCTTCATCTACTAAGTATAAATATCTCAAAATATTTTTTCTGGTTAGATGTCACAGAGGTGTCTAATTCTTTTTTGCCATGAAAGCACAGAAGAATTCAGAGTATTTTGAACTGGAAGAATCCTCACAAAAAACCCTACCATACTTGTACCTTGATCATGAACTTTCAGGCCTCAAAATTGTAACAAGTAACTATTATTTATAAGCCACTCTATCTACACAATTCTGTTATAGTAGCCCAACAAGTCTAAGACAATGGCTAATCTTCTTTCATGAGTATCAAAATAAAAAAAATACAAAAATTTCAAATAATATTTTTCACTCTCCAAATGAAGATAATTATATGACATTACATTTCATATTGGAGCACAAGTTTGAGTACTCATTGTTCTACTTCCCATTCGGCTCTCTGTTAATGTGCCTCAGAAAGTAGCTCAAGATGACATATCTTCTTAGGTCCCTGCCATCCATGTGGACCAAATGTTACAGGCACCTGACTCCAGCCAGGCCCAGGCCCAACTATTGCAGCTATATGGAGAGTGAACCATTGGATGAAATACCTCTTTTTCTTTCTGTCTTTCCTTTCCTTGTGTCATTCTGACTTTCAAATAAGTAAAACAAATTATTGATAAATAAATAAAGTATTTTCTAAGATAAATGTTAAAATATTTAAGTTCAGAAGAAATAAATAGGAGACAAAAGAGAAGTAGTTGATACATTTAAATGGATGGAAATAATGTAAATTTTAATGTATTCCCCAAGTATAAGAAATTGTTCACATAAGTCACTTATGCATATTTTTATTTGAAGGCCTGAAGCTGTTACAAAAGAAAAAGAAAGATTTTCCTTCAACTAAATGACACCTTTCTCTGATATTACTATTATTATAGATCCTTGAACACAGTCTTCAGTACTGAAGGCTCATGCTGTTACCAGCTTGCCATTCCATCATCCTGCTTCACTTGGGGCTCTCTCCTCCCAATTCCTATTTATCCAGTCTCTGTTATATGTCCATTCACCCACCCATCCCTTAGGAAGAAGAATTTATAGTAATAATAATAATACCTATTCCTAACACAAGCCTTGCTTTGTGCATTGTTATCTCATTTGATGTTCTCAGTAATCCTGGAGGTAGGTGAGTGACACTCACTTGTTTTTATTTAAGTGTTAATGAGTATCATTATATTCATAGAATTGTTATCCAGAAAATAAATTCAATCTGTTTTTGTACTAATATCATTAATGTGAGAACTGATTAAAAAAAATATGGAAACAGATCCAACAGATTGCCAGTTCCTAAACTAGTTTCTACTTTTCAGGCTTATTCGGTCTTTCTAAATGAAATATACAATACTAAATCCTCTCCTACAAATACAGAAAGCTCAGATCTGCTTTACCCTCAACCAGGTTCTGAGTCATCCTTAAGAACAGGAACTATTCTCATGATTTCAGAATTTTGTTATATCTCTTTGAAGAACAAGTGCAGTAGGCCTTGGTTTGTTGTTGTTGTTCTTTTTCTAATAATGTTCCTAAATATAGACTTTCTTAAAAAAAGATTTATTTATTTATTTATTTGAAAAACAGTATTATAGATAGAGAGAGACTGAGACAGAGAGAGAACTCTTCCATATGCTGGTTCACTTTCCAAAAGGCCTCAATGGACAGGGCTGGGCCAGGCTAAAGCCAGGAGCCTGGAGTTTCTTCCAGGTCTCCCACATTCTGCTGTTTCCCCAGCACATTAGCAGGGAGGTGGATTGGCAGTGGAGCATCCGGGACAGGAACTGGCATTCATATCACCTGCCAGCACTGCAGATGGCAGCTCAACCTGTTGTGCCACAGTGCTGACTCCAAATATAGACTTTTTTTTTTTAAAGTTGTATTTATTTTATTTGAATGGCAGAGTTACAGAGAGGCAGAGGCAGAGAGAGAGAGAGAGAGAGAGAGAGGTCTTCCATTTGCTGTTCTCTCCTCAGCTGGCTGCAATGGTCAGAGCTGTGTGGATCCAAAGCTAGGAGCCAGGAGCTTCTTCTAGATCTTCCACATGGGTTCAGGGGCTTGGACCATTTTCTACTGCTTTACCAGGCCATAGCAGAGAGTTGGATTGAAGTGGAGCAGCCTGGATTAGAACTGATGACCATATGGGATAAAGGCATTGCAACTGGCAGCTTTACCTCCTCTGTAACAGTGCTGGCCTTTAGAATTTTAATCACACATTTGCTATATGTATACAATGGAAACAAGTATTTATTTTTAGTGCGAGATCTGAACATTCTCACAGACCCTATCTTACAAAATTAATTCCATATTGCCTTTTTTTTTTGTTGTAAGCCAGCAGCTTTCACTGTCTGCTAGTGTGTCCCATGCAAATGCATGCCCAATCAATCATCTTGATCAACATGTTGATCACGTACCTCCCAATACACACATAACATATTTAGATGTCACTTTATTCCCCACTTCTATAAGATTGACAGCTGCTTCATCACCTTCACTTCACTTTCTTTGCATTTGGGTGTGTTTGAGCATGTTCTGTAAATGAGGGAAGTGCTTATTCAAACCAGTCCCATTCCTAAGGCCAGTAATGTACCTGATCTCATGCCAGCCCATTCTTCATTCTAGTGTCTGACTCTACTCTTATTTTTCTAACACCTAATGGTTTTTGATCTGTTGTTAAAAAATTTGGCCTATAAAACGCATGATTTATAATGTAGTGGTTTCACATTCATGTAGGCATGCACAAGTATATATTTAAGCATTGAAGAAATTAAAAAGAAAAAAAAACTTTCTTGAAATAACTGAAAATGAAAGCAAAACATATAAAAACTTGTAGGACACATTAAAAGCAAGATTAAGAGGGCAGATTATAGCATTAAATGCTTACCTTAAAAAATTTCACAAATAAATGATCTAATAATGAATCTCAAAGACTTAGAAAAACAAGAATAAATCAAATCCCGAATCAGCAGAAGGCAAGAAATAAGAATCAGGGCAGAAACAAATGAAATTTAAAAAATACAAAAGATCGCCAAAACAAAAACTGTTTTTTGATAAGATAAACAAAATAGACAAACCTTTAGCAAGACTAATAAAGAAAAATGAAAAAAAAAAAACACTCAATTGATACCACTGAAACACAAAGGATCACAGAAACTACTCTGAAAAACTATAAGCTAACAAACTGGAAAACCTCAAAGAAATGGATAAATCCTCAATAAATATAGTCTAACAAGATTAAAGAAGATATGGTCAATTTAAATAGACTTATAATAAACATTGAGATTGAAGGAATGTTTAAAAGTCTTCTATATTTCAAGTCTAGGATCTGATGACTCTACTATTAAGTTCTGCAAAGTATTTAAAGAAGAACTAAATCCAGTACTTTACAAACTAGCCCAAAATATTGAACAAACTATTTTTATGAGCGTAGCATCACTCTGATACCAAAAAGCAACAAAAATACAACAAGGAAACTATAGGCCTATATTGTATTCTTGACCACTATAGATGCAAAGAATCTCAACAAATACTAGAAACCCAATCTAAAAGAACATCAAAAAGATCACTCATCACAATTAATTAGGATTTATCCCAGAGATGTAAAGGTGTTTCAACATTTACAAATTGATAAACATCATAAAAAACATCAACAGAGTGAAGAACAAAAACCAGATGTGGAGAAAGCATTTGATAAGATCCTAGACCTTTCGTGATTAAAAAAAAAAAATCAGGTACAGAAGGAACACACCTCAAAATTGGAAAAGCCAATATGTAAAACCAATAGCCAGTATAATACTGACTAGGGAAAAGCTGAAAGCATTTCCCCTCAGATCTGCAACAAGACAAGGATTCCACTTCTACTTTTATTCAATATATTACTGGAAGTATTACTAAGAGCAATTAGGGAGGAATAGCATTATATTCCAAGAATTGTATCTTTATGAACTGTAATGAATATATTCTTTTAGTGTTAATTTAAAAAAAAATGCTCTCTCTCTCTCCTGGCCCTACACTCACTTATCCACCTGCTTAGGTTCCCGGTTTTTTGTTTTAGTCTGTTATGTCCCCAGCCTCTTTTTTTAATTTTAGCTTGTTATTTTTTTGACATCGCATCAGTGGTGGAATTCTTTGGTTCTCATTTTAACTTTTGTTTAAGGAATACAATCTCATGCATTTAATATATACAGATTTGGAAACTGGATGATTAAGCCCCTCCTAACTCCCTCCCACCCATACTCTCGCATTTCTTCCTCCTCCTTCTTCCTTTCTCATTCTTATTTTTTACAGAGATCAATTTTTCAGTTATTTTTTGTATTCATGAAATTAACCCCACACAGCTTTTTTTTTTTTTTCTTTTGCTTCATGCTGGTAGTATTTGAGGGCCCCCGGGGTTAAGTACCCCAGTAATGACACAGCATAATGGAATGGTGTTTTTCTTTTCCTTTTAACATGGCATTTTGGTTTTATAATGGTTTAGGGGGCAAAAAGAAATAAAAGGGAAAAAATTAGGAGCCCCCTCAGTGAGCTAGGTAAATTAATGGGCCCCAAATTGCCAACAAATGGAGACTAAGGTATCAAAATTATAGCTAATAAAATGTATCTAATCACATGATTAAGGATAATTAGGCTCATGGAGAGCCATGTCTATTTTTATCTTCTAAGGCCTACAAGGAGACTGTTCAGCTGTGTAGTCCTGCATACATTCCTATGGATTTACTTCTTTTAAAAAAATTATTTATTTATTTGAAAGTTAGAATTACACAGAGAGAGGAGAGAGAGAGAGAGAGAGGTCTTTCATCTGCTGGTTCACTCCCCAACTGGCCACAATAGTTGGAGCTGCGCCTATCCAAAGCCAGGAGCTTCTTCCAGGACTCCCACGTGGGTGCAGGGGCCCAAGGACATGGGCCATCTTTTGCTTTCCCAGGACATAACAGAGAGCTGGATCAGAAGTGGAGCAGCTGGAACTCGAAGCGGCACCCATATGGGATGCCTGCAATGAAGGTGGGAGCTTTACCCGCTACACCACAGGACTTAACTTTACCCACTGGCCCCTGGACTTAACTTTGTTTTAATAGAAAAATTTTATTTAAAAAATCTAAATCTTGAAAGTACAACTTTTGGATTGTAGTGATTCTTCTCCCCCCCATAACCACCCTCCCAACTGCGAACCATCCCATCTCCTACTCCCTCTCCCATCCCATTCTTCATTAAGATTCATTATTAATTACTTTTATATACAGAAGATCAACTCTATACTAAGTAAAGATTTCAACAGTTTTCACCCACACAGACACACCAAGTATAAAGTACTGTTTGAAGACTAGTTTTACCATTAATCCTCATAGTACAACACATTAAAGACAGAGATCCTACATGGGGAGTAGGTGCACAGTGACTCCTGTTGTTGATTTAACAACTGACACTCTTATTTATGTTGTCAGTAATCATCTGAGGCTCTTGTCATACGCTGCCAAGGCTATGGAAGCCTCTTGAGTTCACAAGCTCTGACCTTATTTAGACAAGGCCATAATCAAAGTAGAAGTTCTCTCCTCCCTTTAGATGAAAGTACCTCCTTCTTTAATGGCCCCTTCTTTTCACCGGGATCTGGACTTACTTCTAACAGTACTTCTTCTAATAGTTTGAAAACTTGCCCTGGGGATCCTAAATCCTGTTGCGCTGAGTGGCAAAAGTAGCATTTTTAATGTTGTAATAAGATAGGTAGGATTGAAAAACAACATTCCAACATGGGAAGCACTCTATACAACAGACTCCTAGAATGGCAATAGCAGTAAGTAGCACTCAGTGACCTCAGTGTCAGCCCATAAAGCACCCTGGGCTGGCTGAAAAGCCCACCAGAGCATTCCAGGTGTGGAAAGCCAGGCCACTGAGGCAAAGAGTGTTCCTTCATGAAGGATTTCTGTGAATGAAACCCCAGTGGGAAGAAGTGGTCATCAAAGAAGGATGTATTCTTCTTTGAAGGGAGGGAACTTCCACTTTCCTCATGGCCTTGTCTGAAGCCTGATGGAGTTTTCAGATTCAAGAGGCTTCCACAGCTTATGCATCTTGTGTCAAGAACCTCAGGTGATCACTGGCATAATACATAAGACCGTTAATTGTTAGATTAGCAACAGGAGTTACTGTGTACTAACTTTCCATGCAGGATATCTATCCTCAAAATATTTTATTATTAGAGTTTTTGTTAAAACTTTCTCTCAAAGATTTACTTTGTTTTAGTGTGTTAAGTAGAGGATATTCTTATATCTTACAAGTTTTAGTTACGTCTAAGTGTCCAACTCCATTGCTTGTAAGAGATTTGTTACTATCCTTAGGTGCTTCCTTAAGTTAATTATGTTTCTCAGACATGGACTCTTGATTCCATGTAAGTCTTCCTGTACTACTCCTATCTTGCATGTTTTAAGGTCAAATGGAGGGTGCAGAATGGTTTAAGACTATTAATGAGGCAGTTGTTTTCTTCTGCATCTCATAAACCCAAAATCTAGCTAAATGAGGATGCAGAATTTCCCCAGCAAAAGTTCAGGTTTCTAAACAAGAGGTAGATTACCTGTGATATAGACATGTCTGAGATAACCCTTAAAATTTGCCAAGTCCTCAATCAGCAACTCTATTGGCACCTGAGGGTACTGAAGAGTTAACTCACTCTGGTGTAGAAAATACAGAACAAGTGTATTCTAGCAGACCTGACCGACAAGATGAGCCTCTGGAGCATCAAGATGCTGAGTGGTTTACTGCATAATGGAAGGAATAAGACAGACAGGTTATGCTACAGTAGATCTTACCCAGGTAATAGAAGCTCAAGCATTACCAAATAATTGCATTAATTAGAGCCTTGCAATTAGGAAAAGACCAGCAGGTTGATAAACAGATTCCAAATATGCTTTCCTTGTGTTATAAATATCTTTTAGTTTTTATTAATACTTTCACAGGATGGAGAGGAGCTTTCCCAACTTAAACAGAGAAGGCACAAGAGGTATCCAAAGCCTTGATGAATGCTATTGTGCCATGCTTTAGACTCCCAGGATCACTCTAGAGTGACAATGGCCTTCATTATATATCTAAAATAACTCAACAGGTAGCTGCTGGTCTAGGAATTTCTTTCCATCTCCATGCCTCTTGGAGACCTCAGTCATTGAATAAAGTTGAAAAGACCAATCATAGTCTTAAGAAAATCCTAGCTAAGCTTTGCCAGGAGACCTCCAAAATGCGGCTTAAACTACTGTCTGTTGCCCTTCTCAAGATGCGAAGAGCACTCAAGACTACATTAAATTTTAGTCCATAGGAGATACTATATTGTAGGCTCTTCCTAACCTCTGACATGATTCAGAAGTTCAAGATCAGATAAAGTATATTATCAAATTAGGTCAGGTACAGAAGTGTCTGATGGAGTATGGTAATAAAGTTCTTCCAGTGCCACCTAAGACTCATGAGCAACCTATTTCCCCAGGAGATTCAGTTTTTATTAAAAACTTGGAAGGAAGGATCCCTTTCAAACCAGTGGCAGCTGAAATGGAAGGGAGGCTAACAGGTGCAGCTGGGGACACCTACCTCAGTGAGATTACAGGACATTCCAAGCTGGGTACATTTGTCAAGGATTAAACTTTTACCTCTTGAGTCCTCACAGATGAATGTAAAGATAAGTCTTGCTACTCCTGTGAGTCAAATATCTTAAATACCTCTTCAAAAAGTGAAAAGATAATTGAAGTTTTTGATTTTGTCATATCAAGACTGCTGTATTTTTAGTCAGTCATTGAGTCATTGAACCAGTCATTGAGTCAATGCATGTTAGGAAGAAGCTTAGTAAATGTTTACTCATTCATGCATTCTACTTGGTAAGGCAAGACATGTTGTACCTATTTCTTCTTTTTGTTCTTTCTGGGAGCTGTTATTGGCAGAAAATCTCTTTAATGTGTTTTTCTATTATAATACTAAAAGATCCTAGTGAGCCACATGAAGCTGATTTTAAAAATCTGCCCATTGATCTAGGCAATCTGTCTTACACTGCAGGCCAGATTTTACAGCAGGTACTTACATCTGAGGACACTCTGCCCAAGGTAGCTATGGACAATTGACAGACCACGGAAAAAATGCACACACACACACAACATATAAAATATATGTAACATAAAAATATATATATGTATATAAAATATATGTTATTTCCAGCTTAAAGGGCACTCTACTTGCAATTTGTTTTGTTCCAGTTTTACTCAGGCTGATTGATAAACTTATGTCTTTCAGAATTCAACAACTTCTGAGAGTAATGACGGCCAGGCGAGGAACACAGCTATTAATAGTAACTGAAAATACTCCAACTCATGAAACAAATTCATTAGATGAGATAGGAAGAGATTTACCTAGGACAGGCAGAGCCTGCATCCATAATTAGCAGGAAGTAGATACAGAAGATGAGTCTACACGCTTCAGCATCCCCTTAAGATTAAGGGTCAGGAATCTCTAAGGGAGAAATGATATGGAACTGATCAGGGAGATACCTCCCTTGTGCCCATGTAATTCTACCTGTATCCACCCACCTGTCAATCAGACTATGTAACCACTCCCCTTTTGGAAGTGAATAAGAGGCCTGGAGAGTGCTGTACCCACCTTTCTCTCTTGCCTTCCTCTGTTCACCTGCATGTTCACCTCCCTATTCATGCTCTGGCTTGCTCCCCCTCTTCTTGTGGAACCCTGAAAACTGCTGGCATGAAGGTCCTGGTTTTCACGCCTTGGCCCACTTTCCTTAATAAACCCATCACGTTTCTGTGTATTATTCTCACTTTCTAAGTAAATGTAAATATTACCATGAAAAAATTAAAAATGAAACAAATAAAATATCAGATGATAAAAAAAATCGAGCTTTTTTCCCTAAAATGTATTTGTAAGGTATACAAAAGCAGATGCATTACTTTATTAATTCATATAGCCTTTGTATCAAGGCTATTGATGGCTCATAGCAGACGCTCAAATATTTGCTGACTCAATCAGTCATTGAGTCAATGCATGTTAGGAAGAAGCTTAAGAAATGTTTACTCATTAATGCATTCTCTCATTTAGTAAGCGTCAGATGAATTCCTATCATATATTTTTATTATACTTTTTCCTAGTCAGTTTATAATGGTTGACTCAAACCAAGTTTTTATTTTTTAAGAATATATCAAACCAGAATAACAAATATTTTCTGATTGTTAGAGTTATATGAAAGATTAATACTTTACCCTTGCAATACATGGAATTAACATACGACATGGATGTTAATGTCTTCCTTTTCAGTCAGCAAATAGTTAAAGAGCACCTGGAATCTGTCAGGTACTATTCTTGGATCTTGGGAACAGAATGCAAAACAATAAAAATCCCCCAGATTCAAATTCTCATGTTCAGTGGGACAAGGTAGAAATGAAATATTGGGGTTGGCACTGTGGTGTAGTGGGTAAAGCCACCTCCTGCAGTGCCAGCACCCCATATGGGCACTGGTTGGAGACCTGGCTGCTCCACTTCTGATCCAGCTCTTAGCTGTGGGCTGGGAAAGCAGTACAAGCTGGCGCTAGTCCTTGGGCCCCTTCACCCGCATGAGAAGCTCCTGGCTCTGGCTTCAGATCATTACAGTTCTGACCATTGCAGCCATCTGGGGAGTGAACCAGTAGATGGAAGACCCCTCTCTCACTCTCTTTCTCTCTCTCTCTCTGCCTCTCCTTTCTCTCTGTGTAACTTTGACTTTCAAATAAATAAATAAATCTTTAGAAATAAAGAAGAAATAAAATATTAACAAATAAAATAAAGTAGTCAGCACTGTGTGCTATGAGGAACTAAAATGCCGTAATGTTAAGGAACACTTGTGAACTAGTAGACAGGAAGATAGGACTCTACTCTGAAAAGGTTTTAAAAACTTTTGGAAATGAGTTGGAAACAGGAATTAGCAAACTTGTAGCAGGATGGTAGCACTTCTCTATCTCAGTTCCAAAGGACAAAATGCTTGCACTTCTCAAAGTTTGAAGGAGAAAAAAGCTTTCATTATTTCTGGTCACAAAATTTAATCAAAAAATTTAAGGCAAGAAAGGAAAGAAATAGAACCTTGCCTCATTAAGCAACCAAGGTTAGTATAAAATATTTTACTGAAGCGGAGGGCAGAGTATTAAATTGAACCTATATTTAAAGGGAAATGATGGCTACCACATGCATTTTTCGTATCAGAACAATTTAGATGGAAAGTAACTGGTAAGCAAACATTTTGTATTAGAAGTGGAAAAAAAAAAATCCTGAAAAGATTATTGTTGTCTTCTTCACTGAACACATCGGCAGGAAAATTATTCAGCCCCAGGCAAAGGAAACAAATATCATTATGTACAACAGGGCTGCTGTTTGGATCCTTCTACTATCCTCAAGGACTGTCATGTTTTCAATACTCATTTCTTTGTATGTCGCATTTCAGTACAAGTCTTTATGCTGCGTATGCAGTCTGTTCTTTTCTGATTGCTGCCACTGTAAACATCTAGAATCTTAAACATACGAAGGACACCAGCTTTTCCTGAAGTAAAACTGTGATGAAGAAACTAAAAATGAATACAATTTGAACAAATCTGGAGCTGATCTATGTAACTATATTGTTTTAATATTTACACAATTTAGAAACTGGGTTTTATTTTCATGAAAGTAAGAAATAAACAATATTAAGTATACCTAAGACAGTGTTACACAGTTATTAATTTCTCAGTAAAAACAGGCTTAAGGGGTGAAAGAGTAAAAATAGTAAATCCATTTCATTGCAAATGATTCCTTAAGATTCTCTGGTCACTATTTGAGCTCTCTGCTTGTGTAATAGCATCCCTGACCCTAGGGGTTCATTTCCCAAGTTCTCAAGTAGGCAAAATTCTGATTGCATTTGGCTGCCAATGGGAAGCCCTGGTGAAAAAAAGAAGAATGACAGAACAGAGTAAGCTGTATTATTTCCTCTCTTCTACCACCCAGCCAGAGTGATGTCTCCAGCAATGTCTACATCTCTGTTTTGAGTCCCAGTAGATAGAAAGGCATGAAGTTAGAGTTTGTGAATAAACTCCTCTCCTTAGCACAAATTGGTCACTCTCTTTCCTTTGTAGTTCTAACCAAAAAGAACTAGGCCCCCTCATTGTTTAGAATATCTGTAGTATGTCAGCATTCTCAATATTCTTTTTGCTCAGCCTTTCCTTCAACAGCACAACCAATTATCTTTAAGTACTCTATAATGTAAACTGATGAACGAATAGTCAGAGGTAAAAAAAAGATAGAGTTAAAGATTTTTCTTGCAGTTCTTCTGAAGTCAACTTTCATTTGTGTCCATGCTATCTATGTTTGTTAAATTTAAGTATGTGTACATCTATTAATTTAAATAATTAGGGAATATAATCTGAGCCAATATAATCATTTTTGATTAAGCTAGGTTGAGTTCATTTTCTGTCATTTGTAACCAATGATGTCTTAAGTAATACACATGTCATTTTATTATATTGTATTAAAATGTCATTCTGTGAAGCTTGCTCCTCAGAACAATGGCTTTGTGCTACGTGGCCTGGTTAATAAAGTTAAGAGCAAGAGTTTTGTACAGGCTTAAATAATTCACTGAGGTGAATACTTTCTTCACAAATCATGAGTCAAACATTAGATCACATAAATTATTCTTCATGCCTAGAATTCATATTTAAGCCTTTACTTCCAGGTGCCAACCATAGGAAATATTGCCATCTATACCAAAAGCCAAAGATGAGATGAGACTGGGAATTTGTCTTCTGTTGGTCTTGACCATGAATATTTCGAAATGTCTGTCCTTGGTGAGTGTTAATCATAAGGTGGTACAGAAACTGGAAGAGAGATACAAAGGGAAGAAATAAAAACCATACCAGGGAATTTGAGCCTACTGTTTTGAAATATAGCATAAATATTGCAAGACTATAAGTGGAATAGGATTAATGGCTGAGTCGTCTGAGTAAATTAATTGGGCAGAATTAAAAACTTGTAAAATTATACTGTTTTCTGTTTTATTCCATGTATTAATTTGTCGTATTTCTCCTTATACAGCTTAAGCAGATGTTTAAGTTGACTGAGACAGCTTTCAGTTCAGAGCTACAAGCTGCCCTGTAAATATCTGATGTATATTTACAAAGGATGTTTTGCTTGTTCACAGTAACAATGTGCAGCATTAGTTTAATTGCATATCTTTCTAATTTTTTTAACAAAACTGGAATAGTTACACTTAAAAATTAATATAAAAAGCAATTCCAACGTAGGACACCAGAATCCACTTTCTTTAAAGCCTTCACACTAGGCTTTCTCTTAATATATATTTTGACCCTCCTCCAACTACACACAGACTCGCACAAAATTTTTGTTAACTAAAATAAGAATTTCTAAAAATATAACAATAATCTTTTGATAAAATAATGAAGCAGATACATTTTTCCACTTACACTGTGCTTCCTGCATCTCCTTTTTCCCCAAATGTCTCTACTATATCTGTTCTTTCTTCCTCAGCTCACTGTTTCTCTGTGAGTCTACAGGCTAAGAGATAACAAAGATTTTTCCCGTTTCATTTATATTTGAAATTTCAGATGAAGGATTTTTGAGATTGAAAATTTTAAGGTATATATAAGTACATATTTAATTATATACCTGATCATAATAAACTTTGGAAAAAGAATTGAGGATATACTCTAATTATTCATTTGGGTGAATACTTGCTCCACAAATTCAAATACTGGGAATGCCAAAATGGCCAAAGAATATAAAATCTGTTGGAAACTTGCATTCACCATTTACAATCAAATTAATTTATCACTTCTCTAACAAGTATATTTGATTACTTGGAAGAATGAGTTTAGTCTTATTAGCTATTATCCTAGTTAGGGATTTAAGGATTTAGAGCCAATTTCATTCAATATGACAAATAAACTTTTAAAATATGCTATGCTGTGTTTGTTTAAATTTTCATTTTTCACCAAACTAGGCAGTGAAACAAGATACTATCTACTTTATACAGTGGTGATTAGCTCTATGTTCATGCTATGTGTTAGCTTCTATTTTTGTTTGTTCATTTGATTCCATTAAGATCAGTCATGAAAGTATTGATAAATGCTTTGATTGGCCCTAAGTATTTTTCTTATCAATAGAGTTAATTTGATCCACATAAAATGTCTCAGTAAATTGATATATCTAACAATGATAAAATCATATTTTATATAAAAGTGCTGGTAGGAAGGGGAAAGCTAACTGAATTTAGCTTCTCAAGCTTCAAACTTCACTTGCTTTCATATCTGTAATGCTGTATTTCATCCAGGATTTCTTCATTTCCTAAACTTGCAAAATACTTCATATTTCAAATAGTGCAAATGTATCTACTAATGATTGCTGTTTTTCTTTTTTCTAATTTTATTTAAGTTATGCAGGTTTCATATATTTCATACATACAGATTTGGAACATAGTGGCACTTCCCCTTCTCCCCTTCATCCTGCCCACACTCCAACCCTTCCTCCCCCTCCTTCTCTCATTCTCACACTTAATTATTACAAAGCTCCATTTTCAGTATACTTAATGATCACACAGTTAACCCGACTCTAAGTAAAAGAGTTCAACAAGTAGTACAAAGAGAAAACAATTTTCAAAATAAATTAAAAAAAAAAAAAACACGAAAACACTGTTCCTCAGTGGAAGAGACAAGGGCTATAAACAAAATTCTTTCTTTAGGATGAAGTTCCATTCATCTCTGAAATGATATATCTTATTCCACTACCTGATATCAAATATATTCACCCAGTAATCTAGTGACTCCTTTGAATATTATCAATGTGTTATTTCTGTTGTTAAAATAATAATACTGGGGTAAGACTAGTCAACTACATTCTGTATAATTTAATAAATCGCTTAACATAATTTCTTAAATTATTTTCATGACTGTTCCTACAAATGATTTCATAAGCTAAAAATAATCCTTTGTTAGGCTTGTTGAATTGATTCTAATTTTGCTAAACATAGCCACCAAATTATAGTAAGGGTTTCCAATCCTTAATACAAGTATTTCTCAACTGCTGCTACAATTAGTGTAATGGATGCTGCCCATTTTATATTGCCTTTTTTGACTCTCACACTGCTTTGTGTAGCATTATTGTATAATGGCTATTCCCTTTTGTAATCTTATTATCATAAATTAAGATCACATATTTGTGTATTTATATAGCTGCCATTTGTTCTAAAGCAGTTTCCGCTGTTCTTGTCCTTGAAGCCTATCATCACACTCATTGGTCTTTTGGCTCCTAACTCTGTCTTCTTCAGATCAAAGCATTCTTATGTTGAATACACTTACAGGAGTTACTTTTGAGGTCAAGGTTGGCTCCTCATTGACCTTTAAAACTTCCATTCAGACCATCTCATCTATTAATCTGATGAGAACGTAGTGTGATTGTAGTCAGTAAGTCTCTGACTTGTCAATACTGACATTCTGAGTCATTCACTTTTTCCTTTTATCTACATTTACACATTGGGACAAAAGGAATATTTTTTTAAGAAGAGTGTCTCTAAATTGTCTTTCAGCAAATCTCCCAAAGAGTGCACAACATTATATTCAGAATAACGTACAGAATATTTATGGATTCAGAATAGGAAAACGTGATTAAAATATAAATGTTCAAAGCTTTCAAAAGCAGGCATTAGGTATAGTGGCTAAGTTGCTACTGTATTCCATATAACTCTCACTGGATTTGAGTTCTGGCTCCACTTCCAATTCCAGGTTTCTGTTAAAGTATTCCTTGGGAGATTGCATGTGATGACTCAAATAGATGGATCCCAGGACTCACTTTGGTGACTCGGAATGAGTTCCTGGGTCCCACTTTTCACAGTGGCTCAGTCCTGGCTGTTATAGACATTTGAGGAGTGAATCAGTAGATGGGGGATAGCTCTGTCTGTCTTTATCTGTGTATATATCTATAATCTATCTGTATCTATCTGTATCTCTCTCTACATATATATATATATATATATATTTGTCATCTATTATTTATCAATATCCCTTTCTGTAAAATAAATATTCAAAAATCAAAAATTTGCAGAAAAATTTATGTTATGTTAAATAGTGACATATATATCAAAGCCACTAAAATGAGTGCAAAGGAACAATCTTATATGCAATCACAAAATATAGTATCTAAAAAATCTAATAGTTTTATAAAATAATAGAATATCTTTAAGATTAAGATGAAAGTATACGGAACCATAAGCACAGAGAAGTAACCATTAATTAAATATTGCACATTATGGGAATAAATATGACTAAATAGCCAAGCCATTTAATAAATATATAAATAAATAATAATATAATTAAATTAATTTTCTGTTATTGCAAGGAATCTGAAACAGTTGGAACTAGAAAGGTATGAGTAAAATATCGTTATATACATTAACAGATCCAAAATGTACATACAATATTTTCCTTTAGATTTTATAATTCTGCATATATGATTATAGAAATACCATGAACCATCATGAAATATTTATGAAAAATATGTTTAATTGTGTGACAATTTAAAAAAAGGAATAGAATACGGTACTGGAATATGGAGTTGAGGGCAATTTTTAACTAATTATTTAGTTTTTGGCTATTTGAAAATCAGACACACATAGAAATTCAGACAGAAAGACGGCGAGAGAGCGGCAGAGAGAGAGAGAGAGAGAGAGATCTTCCTTCTGTTGGTTCACTCCCCAAATGGCAGCAATAGCTGAAGCAGGATCAGACTGAAGCCAGAAACCGGGAACTCAGTCCAGATCTCTGCCGTGGGTGGCAGGAGCCCAGGTATTTGAGCCATCAACTGATGCCTCCCATGATCTGAGTAGCAGGGAGCTGGATTGGAAGAAGTGACAGAACATTTTGACATGGGTGTCCCAAGCCACATCTTAATCTCTGTGCCAAATCTCTGCCCTGAGAATTATTTTGACTAGGATTCTGACCTTATAGTAACAGATGTATTTCCATACGGAAAAATGAAGGCTTTCAAATATGAAGAATCAACATGGACAAATGTACAAAGAAATCTAAAAAATCAAGGTTCCAAATTCTTTGGACTTTGATATTTCCAACTGGGCTCCTGGAAATGTCAAAAGGTATATCTCTCTTCTTGTAGAGACACCAATAATGCTATTTGGATTATATTAAAGGTACTGTCAAGATGTGAAGTGGTGTTAAATTTTAAGTTATGATAATGTACAATGCTACTGATATAAATGTACAAAAGTTTCAAGAGTCTAATGACATTGTTGTGTTTTTATTAGACATGATGGTTACCTTAATGAGAAAGACTCAGAGGCCTAAAAGGAATAAATGTTTTTATAAAAGCTTACAGGTACTTTAACAATACTTTGTGGAGTAAGCAAGTGCCTCTTATTATTGGTTAATGAGTTTATAATTTTAAACAAGGCTATTTAAAGTATTTTATTATCCAAAGTTTTATATTCTCCAAACTCTAAAAATCAGATTTACTGCTCATGGAGTTAAAACATTGTTTCTTCTGTGTTTAAATGTGTCCTCTTTTAGGTTCCAAAGGACTTCTTTTTTTCTTACTTCTATTGTATTCAGTATTTTGTGACAGTTCTGCAAGCAGATAAAGCCAATTACAGACTAGAGGTTCCAACTGAGAAAAAGTATGGTTAATTCAGGATACTAAGAGCAGCAAGTAATTCTAATTGATTAATGTCAATCTTTTTTAAAAAAAAAGATTTTAAGAAGCTATTACTGAAACTATTTGATTGTTCTACCTTGTATGTTATATTATACATGTGCACATATTGTATATCTATATGGGAAAATTTATTAAGAGCTCTTTTAATTGGCTTATAGATAAAATATTGCTCATAAATTTAAAAAAAGCAGAAAAAAGAAAATGTCCACTAATTATAGAAATCATTGAGAAATTCACAACTTCCAAATTCCCTTACATCTAATGATGATCAGATGATAGAAGACAAACCGCTCTTTGAGAGAAGATAATCCAAGTTCAAACTACATTGAGATAACAAGCTACAACCTCAGCACTCTGAGTAACGCTGGGTGTCCCGAGGAAGACAAATTACATTCTGAAGCACAGTGAAGTTTGCCCTGATATAACTAAACTGCTGCTAATGATCTTTAAGGAACTATGTGCAAATAAGTCTTAAAGTCTACCAGGAAGACAAATTTGTGCAAAATTACATACATGGTTTATGAAGGTCTTTCGTTTAGTAGATACTGTGAGAATTTAGGGGAAAAGTGGGGCTGGGCGAGGGCAGAGATTCTTGTTAAGAGCCAGAATAAAAGTGCAAAGAACAAGTCACAACAAGCACACCTCCTTGCCTGCCTGCCTTCCTTCCTTCCTTCCTTCCTTCTTCCTTTCCTCCCCCCTCCCATTCTTCCTCCTTCCTTGCATTTGTCAAACAGTTAATAGGAGTAATGACATACTTTAAAAATTATATCATTATTGTTGACATCTTGGGTTTCATTTTTGGGGAGTTGGAGGGGGAGAGGGAGGGCTGTGTACCATATGATGTATCCCAGCTTACATGGCTTCAGCTAATTAAATTTCGAAGGATTTTCCCTTCACTCTCCTGCCTCAGTTTGGGACTTGTTTTTACCTTAGGAAGCAAACCTCTTTGAGAACAACTGTTACAGATGTTTAAAATTTTGCTAAGTATTTAACAGAATCTTTCATGATAGTATTCAGTATAAAATGAGTAGATATAGGGACAGGAATTTTATCTGAAGAGAAAGTACCAATTAGGATGCTTGAGTCACATATCATAGTGCCTGGATCCCATACCAGCCTAGGCTATAATGAATATCTGAGGAATGATCCAAGGGGTGAGACCTCTCTCTTTCTCTCTCTCTCTCTCTTTCTCACCTTACTCTCTCTCTTGCTCTCTCTCCTCCCCTCCACCTCACAAATAATAAATAATTTAAAAAATTAAAGTAAGTATCCCTCATTCTTATATAGAATATAAGTGTATTCTATATAAGAATGTATTATATAGAATATAAGTGTGTTCTTATATGGTTTATCTTATCTTATATGGCTGCATTATATAGCATATAAGTGTATTCTTATTTTATATGGCTTATTTACTTATTCGCACAGTCATTAAAAATGTAATGGGCGAACACAAATGTGGCCAGTGGGTTAAGCTGCCACTTGCAATGCCAGTATCCCATATTAGAGCACTGATTAAAGTTTCCACTGCTTTGCTTCTGATCCAACTCCCTGTTAAAGTGCCTGGGGAGGCAGCAGACGATGGTCAAGTACTTGGGTCTCTCCCCTCCCATCCATGGGTGAGACCTGAGTGGAGTTCCTGGCTCCTGGCTTCAGCTTGGCTCAGTTCTGGCCAAGTATGTTGACAACAAATGCTTGTGATTTTGCTTCTTAATTACTCATGAATATCTTGTGAGCTATAAATGGACTAATATGATAAGCACTGTACTCTTAGATAAAATATTTGCATGTATCATGGAAATCCTATTAGATGAGAAATAATGTTGGATGAAAATCACTCTGAGAAGTAGTACTTTTGTGTTTAGGGTGCTTCCTGAATAACTCCACTGTGTCAAATTTATTTAAAATTCTATTTATTCTGCTGCAATGTAAAATATATTTATGGCCAAAAAATTTACAGAATGTCACATTTTTCACTCAAAGATGTTTTATTTGAAAACCAATGTTAAGAATATATCACACAACCTCAAAAGAACAGAAAACAGAAATGAGGGAAGAAAAACAAACACTGATATTATGGAAGCACAAAAATGACATACTCAATATGAATATCTTCTACTTTTGTTTCAACATCACAGTTTTGTTAAAATTTCATTCTAAATTTTATGTTAAACAGTGTGACTTATAGTTGTTTCAAAATGAAAAAAAAATCACCTGAGTATTGATTCAAATATATTGCTTCTATCAACACTTTATTTTCCCAGAGCATTTCCTGTGCCGTTGCTACAGTGGTGATCTTTTTGGCTGTGCTTCTTCGGAATGCTTCCTTAGAAACTTTGTTCTGAAAGGAGACAAGAAAGGTATACTTTTTGCAGTGAGCCACAGTTCAAGAAGTCCTTACTTTGAAGTTTTTCAATTTCTTCTGTTTCTGGAGACATTTATTTAAGAGAGTTGTTGATTATTATTAAATCTGGCAGATGCATCTTGAGTGCCTGCACTGCATCAGTTCCTTTTGGATGCAGGAGGAGAGAGTGATTGCTGTAAGGAGAATAGCATCTATCTGAAATAGCACTGGGTTTTGACCTTGGCAGTTTCTCTGTAGCTACTTGGAACATTTATTCAGAATGAGCAGTGACTCATTGGGTCTGTCACTACCTTGGTCATGTTATATTAATTCTAAAGCCTTGGTGCTGCAGATTCTCTTTAATCCCTGTTTGTGTATCCTAAGTGTTCAGAATTAACTACAGTTAACCTTCAAAATAGTTATTTCACGCTTTTACACACTCATTTAGAAACAATGAAGGTCTGGTTCTGAAGTTACATTTCTAATTGTAGAGTAATGCTAATATAATCATTTGGTGGACTAGGTTGTGTGTAGCTCCTTTTCACTAGAATTTACAAAGTAATTTACAAACTTTAATTTCTATCATGAGAAAAAGAAGAATGTACCTTTTATTTTTGTTTCTCTCCAGGTTCAGTAGAGTATGAAGAGTAGGAATTTTGCCTATATCCACATATAATTTAGCATAAAGTTTTTAACACACTCTATTAAAACCAAAAAGTAAACTCATATGATTATTAAAAAATATATTGTATAGATTTAATCTATCCATATTATTATATTTAGTTAAACCAGTGGAAATATTTTAAAAAGTTTATCTTAGTATTTATTTGACACAAAGGAGAGAGACAGAGACATGTATCTTGTACTGTGGGTTCACTTTCCAAATGGCTGCAATAGCTCCGGGAGGGCCAGACTGAAGCCAGGTGTCAGGACTTCCTCCTGGGTCTCCCACATATGTATTAGGTACTCAATTATTTGGGCCTTCATCAGCTGCTTCCCAGGGAACATTAGTAGGGAACTGGAACACAAGCAGAGTTATGGGTTGTAGCCACCTCAAGTGGTAGCTTAAACCACTGCAGCACAACATCCACCCCCATTAGTGAAGATTTATATGATGATATAGCAACAGATTGCAGAAATTGTCTAATATATATTTCCTTTTCTAATCATGATACAGACTTATCATTTTATAATATATGTATTACATACGAAAAACACTTTTTCTTTACATGTTATTCAAAATATGAAGATTAATTTGTAATTTTTCTAAATCTATTATTTGAAAAATAATACTGCCTGTTTTCATTGAGGAGAAAAATAGAGATATAAGCAATTAAGCATTAAAAATAATAGTGCCATTATGATTACAAAACACCATGTATACTTAATACACCACTTGAATTTTCTGCAACTATCAACCATAATAAATACTTAAAGAAACTGAACACTATGTTTTTGGTAATAGAAAGTATATTCCTTGGAACAGAATTTTACATTTTCTGAATTACATCAAAATTTTGTGCTTCTCAAATATTAGTTCTTCAATATCATTCCTATAGCACAATTTTTAAACTCATATATTAATTAAAATTAATCAGTTATTTGCAAGGAATTTGCATTTTATTAATGTATATTTCATCATTCTGAACAGTAAGCTAGTAAAATAATACACTTCCTCTGGCACTTAACTACATGTTCATACCTGAATTTTGTGTCATTTCTCTATTAATGTTCATCAACTGAATTAATAAATTATGAAATCAATATTCTGAGTGTGGGTAAATACATACATATATATATTAAATCTATGCTTTCATTAATCTGCATAAAACTGGGAAGGATATTTAATAATTTCATCAAAATACATTAAATAAACAACAAAATAAAAAAATAACTTGTGAGGAAGTATGAGTCACTAGCAGTGCATGTGGTTCCAATGGATGTATTATACTACACACAGCAGAAACAAGTAAATGATATTGAAAGCACTCTGTCATGGAGAATTTGTCCTATGGGTCTCTCTCAAACGTAATTAGTTTCATGTAAAATGACTAGTTTTCAAGTTTATTATATATGAATTTAATATACCAAATAGATAGAATACAAGAAATGATATGTGGGGAAAAAAAGCCAAAAGATTTATATGTCTCTAGTGAACATTGAAATAGCCTACCCTGCATTGCTCTCTGTTGCCACAAGATGTGTAATACTCAGACTTTTCCCACAAGTGAAATGATTAACTGCTTTGTACAGGGGTTTTACTCTTACATTTTTTTCCACTATGGATTTTAAAAAAGTATAAAAAAGGATACATGACTGAGTTTGTAAAATTAAAGTGTGCAAGAAAATGACACCACCTCCATATAAAATGCTTGAATTATAAGAATTCCTGAATGATAATTCTGGAAAATTTGATAGGTACCTTTCACTTCATATCTAGTTTATTTGTTACTGATAATATGAACACAACAGGGAAATGAATTCAATAAATTCTACTTGTTAAAGTTATCTCTGATAACATATTTATCTTAGGCAGTTTTTATGATTCACTAATGGGGACTGCATTTTATCTTTATTTTTTTCCTTAGTCTTAGACATTGTCATTTTTCCTTGGGTGGAAGCAAGATTTTCTCTTAAAGTTGGAGCTATACTTAATTAAAGAAAAGGTCTTTGTAGCCGCAGATTACATTCTAGAGTATATAGCAGATCTGAGAAATTGTAATGAACTACTTCAGATATTCTCTCTTTAAAACGTCCTTCTTTAACCACCTGTTATAACCTTATCTCCTCAGTCACTGCAAAATATGTCATGCTCATTTATTCTCTGTCTAGTATTTACTATTATTTGATGCACTTTGATTTATTTTTCTTCTACTTTTGACCCAATTACCATCAATTCCATGCCAAATCAGTATGCCAAATTTGTTCTTAGCACTTGAATTATGTCATGTATTACTAGGAATAAAGAACAGTGAAATTTACTTCTGTTTTAACATTTCTTGAGAAGCAGATCAAGAAAGAGATACACACACATACACACATAAACGTCTGCAATGACTGTGGTTGAGTCAAGTCTAGAGCTCAGAGACAGGAATGCTGTCCTGATCTCTCATTTGGGTAGCAGGAACTCAATTACTTGGGTCATCACCACTCTCTCCCAGGTTCTTCAGTGGTTGAAAGTTGGAGTTAGGGGGCTGGCGCTGTGGCACAGCGGGTTAACACCCTGCCCTGAAGTGCAGGCATCCCATATGGGCGCCGGTTCAAGACCCGGCTGCTCCACTTCCCATCCAGCTTTCTGCTATGGCCTGGGGAAGCAGTAGAAGATGGCCCAAATCCTTGGGCCCTTGCACCCACATGGGATACCCGGAAGAAGCTCCTGGCTCCTGGATTTGGATCTGCACAGCTCTGGCCGTTTTGGCCATTGCGGAGTGAATCATTGGATGGAAGACCTTGCTCTTTCTCTCTCTCTCTCTCTGCCTCTTCTCTCTCTGTGTAACTCTGACTTTCAAATAAATAAATAAATCGTTTAAAAAAAGAAAGTTGTAGTCAGGAACTGGAGTCAAGTATAAAATCAAAGCATTCTGATATGGTACATGGGTGCTAAACGTGCTTAATCAAACACTAATCTTCTAATCTATTTATTTTTACTTTAATGGTAGAGAGACAGGCATAAAGAGATAGACAGACATAGCTCTCCTATTTCTTGATTTGCTCCCAAAATATTCCCAGAAACTGAGTTAGACCAATCAGAAGCTGAGAGCCTGGAACTCAATCCAAATCTCCCAAGTAGGTTGTAGGGACCCAATGACTTAAGTCACCACATGCTGTCTTGTAGGTTGCACAGGAACAGGAAGCTGGTATCAGTGGCAGACTTGATTATCAAGGCAGGCTCCTTGATAATGTCTATGGGTGTCTCAAGTGACATATTAATGACTTCACAAAATAGCCACTCTTAAAAATTCATTTTAAATATCAATGCAAAAGTAAAATTAATAATACATAATTTGGGCATCAACCATGTATCTAGCTGTAGACTACAAGCATGTATGTGTATGAACTGGTTGCAAAAATAAAAATTTTTAACTTAGGCACTTTCAAAAGTGTAGTAATGAAATCTGGATCCAAAAACTTTCAAATTTCTATTCAAAATCAAAATATGTTAGGGAGCATGGTAATTGAGAAAAAGAAACGGACAGAGAATGTGTGACGAATGTAGGAATCATATACTTAGGATATAAAATTCAATTATATCTTTGACACTCTGCTTCTATCTCAACATTCTATTATCAGGCTTTGTATATTAGCAATTCCAATGCACCTCCTTTTTTAACTCCACATGACTGCCGTTCCAATTTTTTCTACCAGAAAGACCATTTGAAGTATTGAAAGCTTAGTTCAGTTGCTGTGGCTTCCGTGAGTCTTTTTCTAACACCATTAGACTATCAGCTCAATATAGCATTTTCTTCATTAGACCTTGGAAGATATTCCTTAATTCACACCTGTTTCTTCACTAGATTTCAAGGTTCTTTGTTATATAATACTTTATTGATTTTATCAAAATGCTGGAAGATAGGACAGCTTGTTTGCAATTTCCTACAAATAATGAAGCATAGTATATTGAGGTGGAAAGGGTGTAGACATGGAAATCACAGGAGAGAGTTTTGCTTGCCTGAGAGTTTCTCCACATCCCTCCCCATCAGTGCCCTACAGACGATGTCAGCCACTTTTGATGTGATACCTAAGCCTCCCTAAACTGCTTATAAAATCAGAAGTCTAATACCTCCGTTTAGAGGTTTTGTAGCTATTGCATAAGGGAACACATAGGAAGAACTAAGGGGTTCCATATGTATTATAATAAATATTAGTAATATTTAGCAATTAACTTTTAATAGAAATTGTTAATTCTTTTTTTTTAAGATTTAATTTTTATTTGAAAAGCAGAGTTAGAGAGAGACAAAGAGATATCTTCTATCCACTGGAGCATTCTCCAAATAACTGCAATGGGCAGAGCTGTGCTGATGCATAGCTAGGAGCCAGGAGATTCATGTGGATCTCCCATGTAGGTGCAGAGGCCCAAGGACCTGGGCTTTCTTCCGTTGCTTTCCCAGACACAATAGGAGGGAGCTGGATTGGAAATGGAGCATCCAGGACTCGAACCAGTGCACAACGGGAATGCCAGCACTGCTGACAGTGGCTTTAACTGCTATGCACAACACTGGCCCTTTAATCAATTTAATTCTAAGGTTGAACAAACTTAGAGTTATCTGTAACTGTGAGCTGCTTCATTCAAACCAGTTCAGGGTGCTCATAGTCCATTGCTGCATAACAAGTACCACAAATATAGTGGTTTAAAGTGTCATGCTTTGACTACCTCTGAGTGCTGATATCCTGGCATGACTTCGTAGTTTCTTCAGTGCAGTTCTTATAAAGCTGAATCACAGTGTCAGCCTCTTCCAAGCTTACTGACATTTGGAAGAATTCAACTCCTTACAGCTGTAGAACTCATGGAAGCTATGATTTCAAGGGTAGAAGGAAAGTGTCTCTTTTAATGTTAGCATTTATAAAAGGATTATCTCTATATGTAAGACCCGAAAAGATAACATCCCTTTTGATTAACTAAAAGTCAACCAATAAGTAACATTAACGGTACAACTAGTACTCAAACAGTACTTTATACTTTATGTTTCTGTGTGGGTGCAAACTGTTGAAATCTTTACTTAGTATATACTGAATTGACCTTCTGTCAATATATATATAAATATATATGTATATACACATATATATGTATATAAAGATAATTGAAAATGAATTTTGATAAAGAATGGGATGGGAGAGGGAGTGGGAGATGGGATGGTTGCAGGTGGGAGGGTGGTTATGGGGGTAAAAAGCTGCTATAATCCAAAAGTTGTACTTTGGAAATTTATATGAATTAAATAAAAGTTTAAAAAAGTAAAAAAAAAAAAAGTCAATCAATAAGTAACCTTTTGGAAGTGATATCCCATTCTATCCACAGATTGACTTCACACTCAAGGGGACGGATAAGGTTGCTAAAGATTTTGGCAATGCGTGCCTGTGTGTGGAGGGATGCATATTTTCAATAATTTCTTGTGATATATCACCTGAACTGTTATGAAGATCTTAATGATATATGAACAAGTTGGATCAGTGAGAATTAGCAAATCATGTAAGGTAAATTAGAAATTTATATGTTAAATTTTAAATTTCAAAAAGTTGGAACTGTTAAAAATTGTTTAAAAAGTTAGAATATGTTAAATTTTAAATTTCAAAAAGTTAATTATCCTTAAAACCAGTTGTATATATGTGTGCCATGAAGCCTTAGGATTAAAAGGAACTGCTGTTCTATTTTTTAATTAGTGAAGAAAGAAGATTCTGTTAAAAGATAAATATGATATGGAAAATTATTCCATTTGATAAAGAAGATTTAGGTCTTTGACCAACAAAATAGAGCAGTGAACTAGAATATTTCAAAATGTTAAGGAAAGGCAGTGATAGAGAGAAAGAGATAGAGAATATTCTGAGGAAAGTATTTTATTCTGTTCTCACAATGGATTTTTCTGTTGACAGCAATATAGATAGAGAGATAATAATGAACATGGAGAAAATGGTCTGAAACTAAAACCACACAATATATACCCATAGTTACAACTGCAAAATTGTTAGGAAACAATTCAGAAAGAAAATATATATTTAATTATAACCTTTTATCTAATTCATAAGACTCAAACTTCTTTGAATCTAACAGAATCTGTTATGAAATAATTTCAACATTATTTTTAAACTTTGGAAACATCACACCTTACGCAACTACTGCCCACATACTCTAAAAGCAAACATAGGGTTCTTATTAGCAAACAGCAGACACATTTATTTTGCATTGCTTCTGTGATTTACAAGAATAGATATGGGCCAAATTTTGCATTTTTCCGTATAATTTCTCACAAGCAAACTTAAGGAAATTTTGTTTTCTTTCTAATTAGCTTTGAAAATGCAGTATACTAAATTTGTTCATTTCTTGGGCATATTCCCTGAAAAACTCTGGTGTAATGGTGAAAAATTATGTCCGTACATGTACATGTTGGCCTAATTCCACTCTGCAGAGCAAATGTACATAGTACAGAGATTGAACTCTGCTGCAGGGGGTAAGATAAGCGTGTCAAGCCAAAGGTCTAAATAGGATTTTTTTTTTTATCTATGTTTTACTTAATAGCGGGCAAGTAAGTTTTTTCCTGAAAATTTGCTAAGGGTTACAGAATTTAAACTAATACTCTTGAGATATTATATGTTAAATTCAGAGACTGTTGATGGAGATATGAATATGTTGTTGCAGCAAATAATATATATCTATTTCTAATGCTTTAGACATTTACTTATCTAAAATAGGAGATTACAGAAGTGAATTGTTAAAGATAAAGTTGAACTATTTTAATGGAATATCATGTTTTTTATGTCCAGAAATGCAAGAATATCCTGTTCTAGATGAAGATTTATTCTAAAGGGGGATCCGTAGAGAGTGATCCAAGCTACCACTTTATAAATGGCACTTACACCATGTATACCAAAACGTTTAAGAAAATCCTTCATTGGAACTTCTGAGTTAGGATCAAGAGTAAATGTGGGCCGGAGCCACAGTTCAATAGGCTAATCCTCCGCCTGCGGCGCCGGAACCCCAGGTTCTAGTCCCGGTCGGGGCACCAGATTCTGTCTGGGTTGCCCCTCTTCCAGTCCAGCTCTCTGCTGTGGCCCAGGAGTGCAGTGGAGGATGGCCCAAGTGCTTGGACCCTGCACCCTCATGGGAGACCAGGAGGAAGCACCTGGCTCTTGCCTTCGGATAGACGCAGCGCACTGGCCATAGCAACCACTTGGGGGATGAACCAACGGAAAAAGGAAGACCTTTCTCTCTGTCTCTCTCTCTCTCTCTCTCTAACTCTGCCTATCAAAAAAAAAAAAAAAAAAGACTAAATGTGACCCTCATCAGCTTAATTTCCAATATCTTTCAGCAGTATTTTTAGTTACCTATTATGAAGTTAGAGATAGATATATTTTCAGTGACGTCTCTGCTTTGATTAACCCATATAACTTCAGGATTTGAAAAATAAGTGAAGGAAACTTTTTCCTGAAAACTCAGTCTGTCCATGGAATGAAAATTTTCATAAACCTATTTATGTATAGAGATACATGCATCTAGAAAAAAGAGTAAAGGCCAGAATTTAAAATCTAACAACTGTGTCATATATATATATATGCATATATATATGCATATATATATATGCATGTATATATATGTATATATAATATTCTATATATATTCTATATATTTTATATAATCTATATATTTATCTCTATATATCTATATATATATGTATATATATACATATCTAATCTATATATATAGATAGATAAATATAATTTAGCTTACAGGGAAGAGATAAGAATTTTCAACCAGATCTCAGATACTGCACAAGAAACCCTGAACTTTTGCATATAGCTCACAAGATTTAATGATGCAAAAATACATCAATATAATAGCTGTGGTAGCAAGAATTGAAGCTATCCATGGACCTAATGGTTTAATATTTGTTTTCAAAAGCCAAATATGTCTTCTACAAATGTTGGAAAGTCTGAAAATTTCATACCAAAGATCAACACTAACTCTACGAGGTGTTACTCCCTTCCACCCACTCCCTCAACCTCCTGCCAAGAAACTAATTTAGTTAATTCATGGCAACAAACTTATGTCTGGTGCTTGCATCCAAGAAGAGAGCAACATTCCTTCCAAAACAGAATTGGCTCTTTAGTGCTGGTTGGTCTTTTCTATCCATGGTTATTTATTTATTTATTTATTTATTTATTAGACAGGCAGAGTGGACAGTGAGAGAGAGTGACAGGGAGAAAGGTCTTCCTTTTGCCGTTGGTTCACCCTCCAATGGCCGCTGCGGCTGGTGCGCTGCGGCCGGCACACCGCTCTGATCTGAAGGCAGGAGCCAGGTGCTTCTCCTGGTCTCCCATGGGATGCAGGGCCCAAGCACCTGGGCCATCCTCCACTGCACTCCCTGGCCACAGCAGAGAGCTGGCCTGGAAGAGGAGCAACCGGGACAGAATCCGGCGCCCCGACCGGGACTAGAACCCGCAAGGTGGAGGATTAACCTATTGAGCCGCGGCGCCAGCCATGGTTTTATTTTTGATAGCATCAGCATCCAAGACATACCACATATAACATCAACTCTCTCTAAAATGTCAAGGGAATTTAGTTTGGTAATGACCACATGACTATGATATTCATTGATTCTACTCAATGTGATATTTTCCAGAATGCTATGTTCTAACAGAAAAATAGAATGTCTTATTAAGAACTTAACTAATAGGACCAACACTGTAGTGTGGTGGCTTAGGCTGCCTCCTATCATGCCAGCATCCCATATAGGTGATGGTTCATGTCC
Organism: Lepus europaeus; assembly: GCF_033115175.1. Taxonomy (NCBI): domain Eukaryota; kingdom Metazoa; phylum Chordata; class Mammalia; order Lagomorpha; family Leporidae; genus Lepus; species Lepus europaeus. The sequence continues at coordinate 47,170,480 of NC_084832.1, read as the reverse complement.
TGGCTCCTCCACTTCTGATCCAAATCACTGTTAATGCACCTAGGAAAGGAACAGAAAATGGACCAAGTACTTGGGCTCCTCACACTCATGTAGGAGACCCAGAAGAAGATCCTGGCTCATAGCTTCTGGCTTCTACTGGCCTACTCTGACCTTTGCAGCCATTTGGTAAGTGAACCAAGAGATGGAAGGTCTCCCTCCCTCCTCTTACCCCATAACTCTTTCAAATAAACCTAAAAAACAAACAAACAAACAAACAAAAACCTCAATTATGTTATCATGTCTAATAAAGTAATTCTTAGGGCTTATAGATTGTCTACCTGGATGAAGTCTCAGATATCAATTCAATTGATTTCTTGAAACATGGAGCATGTACCAGAAAGATGGAACACACAATTTCAGGGATCAAGAAGGACTGGCCTCTTTCACTATCAATGTCAATCACCTGTGAGGAATTTATGCTTCATTTCCCTGAAAGTTTAGGTTCTACTGTCTTAAATGTTGTGGTTACTTTGGCTTCAGTGGTGAGGGCATTTGTACTAGGGGACACAGTATGTCTGGGTCCCTGACACATATTGTGGCAAAGACTTTGTATGATAACCAGAACATCCACATGGGTCTCTCATGATGCAGTAATTACTATAGGACCAAGATCTGCCAGAGCTTAGATGTCTCAGAGATAGAGATCTCACTTCCCCCAATAAGCATCCAATACCAGATGAAATAGTGCTTGAAAGCATATCTTCAGTTGGTGGTGAAGAAGAGAGATGACAAATATCACAAACAGCCTGAGGACTAGTGGCAGTAGAGTGGACTGCAGCTTGTTCTACTAACCACTGCATGTGAAGTCTTTGTAGAAAATCTGAAAACTCAGGAACAGAGCAGATTTCACGAAGGGCCCATGCGGGTTGAATGCATGGTGGGCTTTTCATTCTGTTTTCACTAATGCTCCAGTTTCACATACTATCGACCTCTCTAATAATTTCCAGCAAGGATGAAGTAGGAAGCACTCAACAGTCTGTGCTGCTCGGCAGTATGAGAGGAAGCACTCTGAAGAAGCAATTTTTGTTCAGTTGAAGTCAGAGCTGATGGATAAATGCTTTGAATGGACAATCCTGAAAGGTGTTCTCTGGGCTTCCTGGAAGCATCTGTTGCCTGTAGCAAGAAACTGAATCACGTACTTTGATATTGGTTTAGCTCTCTCCCTGGCTCCTACTCACTGGCATTTCCTCTGAAACTATCTAAACAAAAGCCCTAGCTCAACTATTTTTGAGGGAATCTGAGGTAAGACAAGAGTCCCTATACTACCGCCTGCCTCAATTTGGTATTTTTTAAATCATTACAGCAATGATATGCTCATTTATAATACCTGCCTCAATTTGGTATTGTTTAAATCATTACAGTAATTACATGCTCATTTATAACACCTGACTTTAAAAAAGTGGCAAATGATAAAGCAGAATGTGTTCCATAGCACAGACTATTAATGCACAGGATTAATATATTTAGGCATTTTCCACAATTTTTTTCATTGTAACATCAATACCAATTACTACAATAAATAGCTTGTTCAGATTTGTTTTGAAATCCATAAATGGGGTTGATAAATTTTCTTTTATAATACAATTGGTGGTCACTTGAAAGATGACCTGTTCTTCTCCGTGAAAGAAACAGAAGAATTTGGAAAAGTTATACTCTGAGTACATTTTCTTTTTAAAAAAAAAAAAAGTATTAGAAGGTGGCGATAGGGATAGATGGGAGAAAGACATAGGTGGGTAAGAGATTTTCCACTCACTATTTCAGTCCCCAAATGGCTGAGAGTAGGCAAGGCTGAAGCCAGGACCCAGGAACTCCATCCAGGTTACTGACATGGGCAGCAGTCCAAGGATCAGGCTATCTCCCGGTATCCTCTCAGGTACTCCATCAGGGAGCTGAATGGGAAGCAAAGCAGCCAGAGACTCAAACTGGCACTCAGATATGGGATGCCAGCATCACAAGTAATGGCCCAATCTGATGCTCCACAAAGATCTCTAGATTTTCATTCTGTAAATTAAACTGTATTTCTTTGGAAGGCAGAGAGATCACCACTCCACTGACTCAGTCTCCAAGTATCCATCAGAGCTTTGCTTGAACAGGCTGAAAACAAGAGCTTGGAATTCAATCTGGGTCTCCAAAATGGGTGAAGGGAGACAATCACTTGAGCATCACCTAATGACACGGAGCACACATGTTAACAAGAAACTAGAGTTAGAAGTGCAGCTGGGACTGGAACTAAGGCACTGCGTTCTGTCATGGAACTAAGGCACTGCGTTCTGTCATGAATGTTCCAAAGATATGGATGTGGATGAATGTGAACTGGAATCTAAGCAATTTATTCTGTGATGTGAATGTTCCAGTAACCTACTAACTGTTTCACAAAATGTTCTTCTTTGAGTAGATTTCCTCCGGTAAGTCAAGAAAATGAAGAACAATATCCAGCTTATTATTCATAGAGATCTCTTCAATCTTTCATTTATTTATTCATTCATTCATTCAAAACACTATAATCTTGATCACCTATTACTTTCTAAGCAGTTTTCATAGGGCAAAGAATAGTCTACAGCAGTGAACAAGAAAGATAGTCTCTGACTTCTTGGCATTTACATTTTATTTGGTAAACAGAACAAAGTAATGGTCATATAATATATATGCACTGATGCATGATAAGAAGAAAATGATTGGGAATGTAAAGGATAAAAGGATAAAAACAGATGAGAATGGTATTGAGATATGCATACAGAAAACAGTGTCCCCTAGGAGGTGACACTTCAACAGCTTCCTGAACATCTGAGAACATGAGCCTTCAATAATTTGGGGATTTTTTTTTTCAAAACAGAAGGATTAACAAGGCTAAAGGTTTAAGGCAGGCACCTATAGTGCTCATAGGGGAAGACTGTGGAGACCAATGCAAGTTGCAGAGAGAGCTGCAAAGAGGGTCCACATCATTTCAGGGTCCATAGGACATTTTAAGACTTATAGGTTCTTTTTTTCATAGTTTAATGAAAAGACACTGGGATGTTTTATGCCCAGGGAAAACTTAACATAAAGACAAGATGCAAATCAAAAGTGTGATTGGGACCCTAAGCAGTTAGTAAGGAAATAGTAGGGCTTTGGAATTCCATTAACCATCAAAGCATACCAAGTTAATTGGAATCTTAAATATTACACAATGTTAAGTTTACTTTAAGAATGTGAATAATGTTTGTAGATCACCTCTCTGTCTCTCTTCCACTCTCTCTCAGAATATCTAAGATTGAAGAAAGCTAAAATCTAAGCAACTATACTGTAATCTGCTACAATAGAATATTTCTGAGAAGAAGTTGTGATTGCCTGTCTGTAAAAAGCTTTCCAAACAGAATGCAGATAACAGAGATAATGCTGAGCCTCAGACCTGAGGGATTGCTGTTGGTTAACTGCAAACTTAATTTTTCCCCCTTTTTGTAATGCTGTGTCATCTAGGGGTCTCCAATCTACTGGCTTGGGCTCTACTGCTGAGCTCCTTGTGTCTACTGAACAGCTGCTAAATGTGGCAGCCTGGTGTGCTGAGACCACGAGTCACATTTACAGCACACATTCCCACATTGCCATCATTATTTCATACTTTAAAAGGATATCAGCTGAAAATGAGTCATCAACTTTCAAAAAGCATTGAAAACCCCATTTAGATACAGAAGTAAATGTATAAATTAGTATGAATAATGTTTACTTTATATCTTTATATAAAATAAAGATTAATTAGCATGAGAATTATTTATTGGCTTTAAAATCTCAAAGTGAATACATAACACACATTCTTTGTTTATATATTATTATACATTCCAAAAGGGACTCACCATTGTTTTATTTTCCAGGAAACTAACCTAAGGCTTATAGTATGCCTTGTATACTAATGCCCTTGATTTTTTTTTTTAAATGGGTAGATTTTTGAAAATTGGTTTCATGAAATTCAATTACCATTTCTTAATGTGCCAGGTTTCCAGAGAATATGATTATACTAAATCCTCAGAGATTATCTTAATGGCCAATGGAAGGTGTTTGCAGTGTAGGAAAATAGTTCAATCAGCTCTCAAAAATGACTTATCTACCAAAGGTGGTCTTTATGGTAAACCCACAAGCAATTTTATTTTCTCTACTCTGTGCCAAGAAGCACATTGGTTTTCCAACTCTGCACTTCTGCCATATGAGAGCACAGTCAGGAGAGAGAGAAGTGGGTAAAAATGGCAGCACGACACTGTGTGTACCAGCATGTGACTAGTCACAACCTCTGTGCCTTAATGTATTTGAGTTTCCTAAGCAACTATGCTCCCTAGGAAACCAGTTAAACTGCTTCTATAGAAACTATTAACTGAGCAATTCCTCCTTCAAATCAGCTTTATGCAGAGTACATGAACATGATGGGAGAATATTTCCTGCTTCTGCAGATCTGAAGATTTTCTTTGGAGTCCTTCATAACTGTGTTGGACAAATGTGAAACTATATTTTCCTAGGTTTTCCTTTCTGTTCTGCTTATTTCATTGGATATGACACAGAGAAAGCAATAATGTGGGATGTTACTTTTTCATCTGTTAGTTTTGGAGAGCTTAAACAATGGCACATAAAATACATATGCTAAAATTTGGGGGTAAAATGACCATTACAAATACCTGTCTCCTAATTAATTATATCCTAATATTACTAATGTGAGTCAATTTATATATTATCAGTGAGAAAACTGAAGTTACTTTTTAAATAAAGTGAAAATGTATATGCTAATAAAATGTATGCATTGCCGTTATTTTCATTCGTTTTATTTACATGTCTATGAAACTCAACTTTTATTCCTGTTTCTATCTGTTTAATCAGCAATTCAAGCCTCCTGTATACTACCTTTAAGATAAGATAACCCATCCAGAACAAAAAAATTTATCTAGTGCCAAATATTTTAAAACTAACAAAAGAATTATCTACATTATGCTATTCATTATAGTAAATAAGAATACTCTTGTTTTCAGATCAGTTTTGACCATTGAAATATAAGTCCCATGAAGTCATGTACATAATATTTACTTCTAATTCCTAGCTTAGGGGAAGCTATCATAAAAGTCCGGTAGATAAAGAAACCGCAAGATAGAATGAGTTGTTGTCAGGGAAAATTGAATCATCTCACTTCACCACATAGAAAACATTTGGTGGCTTCATCTGATTTAAAATCAAATTATATGTACTATAGACAAAGAAGGCAAATTTGTCTAAATTTTTATCTCTTTAAATTAAAATCATTCAGGATAAATTATATTAATTAAATACATTAATAAATTAATACATAATTAGTGCATATATATATCTTTATGTTTCTATATAGACAGATAAATATGCATATATGCAGGCTTTTACTTAAGTAAGATAACAGGATACCACCTTTATTATATGAATATGTATTTTAATTATTTTCTTTTTTTATTCCACTCCTAGTTTAGAGAGTTCAGTTTTAGTTATTGTAAAATTAATTTAATAGTAATTCTTTCATTATATAAATTTTAACATTAGAAGTGCTATATCAATTTGGCCTTAACTTATTTTATTCAAACTCTTAGCATATTTAAACTTTTTATACAATCAATTATTTCTATTTTTTCTATCATTTTTAGCATTCTGATATTATTTTTTTTAAAGATTTTTTTTTTTTATTTGAAAGACAGAGTTACACAGAGAGCTAGAGACAGAAAGAGAAGTGTTCCATCCGCTGGGTCACTCCTCAGATGGCCGCAAAGGCCGAAGCTGCACCGATCCAAAGCCAGGAGCCAGGAGCTTCTTCTGGGCCTCCCACGTGGGTGTAGGGGCCCAAGGACTTGAGCCATCTTCTACTGCTTTCCCAGGACATAGCAGAGAGCTGGACTGGAAGTGGAGGAGCTGGGACACAAACCAAGGCCCATATGGGATGCCAGCGCTTCAGGCCAAGATGTTATCCCGCTGTTCCACAGCACCAGCCCCTGATATTATTTAAAAATACTCCTTTTCTAAATAATACATGTGTGCTTTTGATATGGGCCTGATTATCTTGATTTTTATTCCAGGTCCTTACCCCCTCAGAGATAAGATTTCAAAGCAGAGGATTCTATATATAAATGAGAACAGGATTTACTTAACAGTGAAAGAAGAAACAAACATGTATGCATGAGTGTGGGCCACCTCACATGGAGAAATATCCATCAAGAGCAGGCCAGAGGGTTGCCCATGATAAAGAGAAAAAGAGAGTGCTACCTCCAGTGGGGTCCATGGTGAAAAGAAATCTCTCCCCCATTTTCAACCTTTTTGAGTTGGGAAGATGATACTGTAACTGTATAAACAAACAGAATGGGATCTTAGCATTCATCATTTTCTGATAAGACACAGGTGTGTCCTCTGAAAATGGGCATATCGAGCCAACAGAAAGAGACCTTTGGTTACATTGCAGGCTTTCTAGAATTCCAGCTCAGGTAAGCCTAACTAACTACCTGTCCAGTCACACCATATCACTTCGATTTTTGTTTCAAATTTGCTTTATTTTCTACATTTGTGCCACCAGTGAAGACAGAATTACATTTTGTTTGTGATGTAAAATCAGAGTCCTTTCCTTCAATGTGAGCTGGAAAGAGTTCTCTATCTCATCACAGGAACAGAGAGCATGCAAAGAACAGGGCTAACTAGCCATACAGAATCCTTTAATCTCAGAAATTGGCTATTATTCATCACTGAGTTTTCAAAGAAACCCCGTATATAAATTACTTAATAATATTAATAATAATTTCTATATAAATCCTTTCAAGATATTTCACATTTTCTTGCTTGCTGAACAATGTTGACTTGACATAATTTAATGTTTGATTAATAGTCAGGGTTATCATTATAAAAATCAGCAATTACATTGCTCATTGATAATTTTTTTCTGCCTTCTTATTACTCTCCACATTAAAACTGAAAATTCTTAACCACTCTTGCACTAAATCACTCTCTTCTCTTGATACTATAGTTATATACACTGACTTTGTCCTGGGTCACAATCCACAATTTTGATCAGGGCTTTTGTCAAAAGAAATCTACATGCTGAAATCACTCAAATATTCATCATCAAGTTTGTTTTTCTCTCCATACATTCTGTTGATATAGGGTGAATTTTGTGCTTCAAAAATGAAGTCATGGGGCTGGCGCTGTGGCATAATGTGGAATCACTATTAAATCAATTTTACAATGACTAAAACTGAACTCTCTAAAATAGGAGTGGAATAAAAAAAAGAAAATAATTAAAATACATATTCATATGATAAAGGTGGTATCATGTTATCTTACTTAAGTAAAAGCCTGCATATATGCATATCTATCTGTCTATATAGAAACATATAGATATATATATGTACTAATTATGTATTAATTTATTAATGTGTTTAATGTATATAATTTATCCTGAATTATTTGAATTAATCACTTGGGCAGGTAAAGCCGCCACCTGCAGTGCCAATACCCCATATGGGCGCCAGTTCCAGTCCTGGCTGCTCCACTTCTGATCCGGCTCTCTGCTATGGCCTGGGAAAGCAGTGGAAGATGGTCCAAGTCCTTGGGCACCTGCACCCACATTGGAGACCAGGAGGAAGCTCCTGGCTCATGATTGGCCCATCTCCAGCCATTGTGGCCAACTGGGGAGTGAAGCAGCCTTTGAAAGACCTTTCTCTCTCTCTCTCTCTCTCCCTCCCTCCCTCTCTCTTTCCATTCCTCCCTCTCTCTCCCTCCATCACTTTCCTGCCTTTAATATAAGTAAATAAATATATTTTTTTTCAAAAAAGCAAGAGGAACACATATAGAGAGAGCAATGTCACATAAAGACACAGAGACACATGGGTCATATTAAGATGGAAACATAGATTCATAGACTGTAGATGCTACCACTTACCAAGGAACTTCTAATGCCAGTAGAAATGGAAAAGGAAAGCAAAGTTTCTATTCTGGATGCTTCAGAGAAAGCAGAGCCCTGGCAACCCCTTCGCTTTGGCAGTTTGTGCTCTAGAAATTCAAGATAAATTTCTGCTGTTTTAAGGTACCTAGTTTGGGGAAATTTGTTTTGGCAACACAAAGAAATGAATAAAGAATCATATTCTTCCCTCGACTGTATTCCACTCAAATATATAGCATCACTGCAAGCTTCTCTTTTAATGTGTAAACAAATAAACAATCACTTTCAAATTTCACATTCCAATCACAAACTCTTAATTTTTTTAATTTCTTTATTTATTTGAAAGAGTTAGAGAGAGAGGAGAGGCAAAGAGAGAGAGAGAGAAAGACAGAGAGAGAGCGAGAGCGAGAGAGCGGTCTTTCATCCGATGGTTCACTCCCCAATTGGCCGCAATGGCCAGAACTGCACCGATCTGAAGCCAGGAGCCAGGAGCTTCCTCCAGGTCTCCCACGTGGGTGCAGGGGCCCAAGGACTTGGACCATCTTCTGCTGCTTTCCCAGGCCATAGCAAAGAGCTGGATCAGAAGCGGAGCAGCCGGGACTCGAACTGGTGCCCATATGGGATGCCGGTGCTTCAGGCCAGGGCGTTAACCCACTGTGCCACAGCGCCAGCCCCCAAACTCTTAATTTTTAACCTCTCAATTTCCACCTCCTCAACCAGCCATCTCGATTTCAATGACTGATGTTACACTCTGCTTAGTAACATATGGCATAAGCTGAGGAATTAGCTTGGATTCTTCTCTTTCCATCCCAGATAAAGGGAATGCCATTCATCACCAGTTCCACTAAATTCAATTCTAAATCCAACTTTCATTCTTTCCAGTTGTCACCTCTCTCCTTCACTAGACCTTACCACCACCACCAAAGACCTGGACAACTTTAAAATATTAATAATTAGACTCTTTTTTCTATTCTTTCATTCACAAATAACAGAGATTTTAAAAATCAGTATAGGGCTGTCTCCATGGCTCACTTGGTTAATCCCTCCACCTGAGGCGCCAGCATCCCATATGGGTGCTGGGTTCTAGTCCCGGTTGCTCCTCTTCTAGTCCAGCTCTCTTCTGTGGCTTAGGAAGGTAGTGGAGGATGGCCCAAGTGCTGGGACCCTGCACCCGCATGGGAGACCAGGAGGAAGCTCCTGGCTCTTGGCTTTGGATCGGCGTAGCGCCGGCCGTAGCGGCCATTTAGAGGGTGAACCAACGGAAGGAAGACCTTTCTCTCTGTCTCTCTCTCTCTCTCTCTCTCTCTCTCTCTCTCTCTCGCTGTCTAATTCTGTCAAATAAATTTAAAAAAAAATTAAAAAAATAAAAATCAGTATAGGGGCCTGTCCTGTGGCATAGTGGGTAAAGCTGCCACCTGCAGAGTTGGCATCCCAGATGATTACTGGTTCAAGTCCAGCTGCTCTATTTCCAATCCAACTCTTTGCTATGGCCTGGGAAAGCAGTGGAAGAGAACCAAGTCCTTGGGCTCCTGCATCCACGTGGAGAAGCTCCATGCTCCTGTCTTTGGATCAGCCCTGCTCTGGCTGTTTTGGTCATTTGAGGAGTGAACCAGCAGATGGAAGACCTCTCTCTCTCTCTCTCTCTCTTTCTCTCTCTACCTCAGCCTCTCTGTAACTCTGCCTTTCAAATAAATAAACAAATATCAAAAACATATATAAACTAAATCTTATAAATCCTATGGTTAGCATCTTTTCATCATCCTCATTATACTTAAACTGCAATCAAATGCCTTAATATCAGTTGCAAGACCTATCTGATATGATATGCCTATCTGTCTAACTTCAAGCCAAATCATTTTCTAGGCTCTCAATATCACCTATCCACACATTGTCCATGCTTTGTATGTTAGAGTCTTTGATAAGTTGTTTATGTCATTGCTTAGATGAATCATTCTTTCCTGTAAACACAACTATTTTTATGGATTTATTTTTCTTACTTTGCAACTATTAATTTAAATGATACCATCTCGGGGATGCCTTTTTTAAAGCATTTTCTCATAATTTATAGCTTGTCCTTTTAAAAAGAATATATTTATTTTATTTATTTATTTAAAATAAGAGTGCCATAGAGAGGGAGGGACAGAGAACAGAGAGACACAGAGAGACATACCATATGCCAGTTCACTCTTCAAATGTGGACAACAGTCAGGGTTGCACCAGGCCAAAGCCAGGAGCCAGGAACTCAATATATTTTCCCATTAAGTGGCAAGGGCTCATGTATTTGAGGCATAATATACTGCCACCCAGGTACATTATCAGGAAGCTACACTGAAAGCTAAGGACAATATTCAATTGGTACTGTTAGGGATGCAGGAGTCCCTAGTCGCAGTTTCACCTGCTGGCACACAATGCCTCATCCCTGCAGTGCCTTGTTTAACTCATTATCACTATCAATCCATATCAAAATATTAGGTCAGTTACTTCATTATGCCTGTGATAGTATACAATTTACAATATAAGTATATAGAATTTTATACTTATTTATTTGCATACACATTTGATAGCTCTGATCTTAGCTCTGTGAAGAACAGTGCCACGAATATATTCTGAATTATACTATTTCTTAGCATAGGGCCTAGCAACATAAAAGACATCCTGAGTGGAGAGACAGATGGCAGGCAGGCAGGTAGGCAGGCGGGTGGGCAGGCAGGAGGAATGAAGGAAGGAAGGAAGGAAGGAAGGAAGGAAGGAAGGAAGGAAGGAAGGAAGGAAGGAAGGAAGAAGGAAGGAAGGATAGGAGGGACAAAAATAAATAAGAGATGTTACCTCTAATATTAAATGAGTCCCATCAAACATGCTGAAGAACTAGGTAGAGACAGACTCATGTATTATAAATCATTCCTTGTACTCTAGATATGTTTTATATTACAATCTACTCTGTGGTTCAAAATAGCAAGAGAGTGACTATAGCTTCTTGTCTGAATTTTCTATAAATTTTTGGTTTATGGTTTCCTTTTCAGTTGTTAAACATAGACAAAATCTGATTCCTGTTGTCTCAAAACATTACTACCTGAATAAGTTTTTGGGCTAAAGGTTAAGATGTACCTAGTGAAAGGTACATCCCACATCTGAATGCCTGGGTTACAGTAATAGCTCTGCTCCAGCTTTCTGGAAGGCAAGAGGTGATTGTTCTAATACTTGGGTCCCTGCCACACATGTGGGAGACCTGGGTTGAGTTCCTGGATCCAGTTTTGGCCTGGCTCAGGCCATACACTTTCATTTTTTTTAAGAAAAAATTGCATTTATTTATTTGAAAGGGAGAGTTACAGACAGTGAGAGGGAGATACAGAGAGAAAGGTCTTCCATCCACTGATTCACTCCCCAAGCCAGAAGCTTCTTCCATGTCTCCCACGTGGGTGCAGGGGCCTAAGCACTTGGGCCATTTTCTCCTGCTTTCCCAGGCCATAACAGAGAGCTGGATCAGAAGAGGAACATCCAGTATTGGAACTGGTACCCATATGGGATGCCGGCACCACAGGTGGAGGATTAGCCTACTGCCACCACAGCCCCAGTCCCTACACTTTGAACCATTTGATAAGTGAGCCAGTGAATGAAAAAATCACTCCCCTCCCCACCGGTTTCTCTCTCACTCTCTCTTTATATATATATATATATATATATATATATATATATGCATATATATAATTAATAATATATATACCTTTCAAATTAAAATTAATTTGATTGATCAAATTAAAATTACACTATCAAATTCCTTCAGTCATGTGGTTATAGAATATGCATTATTGTAAGATGATTGTTGTAAGAAAGACACTACAGACTTATATTCAAATGTGTGCTATATATTTAAAATATTATACATCTTTAAATTCATAATTGCTCAGATTAAACTGAAAATTTTAGAGAAGAAAATATTCAGTTCTTATTGAATAAGAATAAAGCATAATGAAAAGTTATCTGATTTATTAGTAGTATAATTGCTTAGTTAACTTTTAAAAAAATTTAGGGATAGTAAAATTATTAAATATTAGCTTGACATAGATTAAGGCAGAATGGTACGATACTTTTTCTCCAAGGTTTTTCTGTTCCTCCAATTCAGTGGTTTTATTTCTGAAACTAAAAAGACTGACAAAGGAAACAAATAGCACATACAAACATTATTTTAGAGGAGTAACTTTAGGATAATTGGTGGGGTTGGTGCTGTGGCCTAGTAGGTAAAGCTACCGCCTGCATTGCCAGCATCCCATATGGGCACTGGTTCGAGTCCCAGACACTCCTCTTCCCATCCAGCTCTCTGGTATGGCCTGGGAAAGCAGCAGAAGATGGTCCAAGTCCTTGGGCCCCTGCACCCATGTGGGAAACCTGGAAGAATCTCCTGGCTCCTGGCTTCAAATGCACCCAGCTCTGGATGTTGTGGCCATTTGGGGAGTGAACCAGAGATGGAAGACCTCTCTCTCTCTCTCTCTGCCTCTCCTTTCTCTCTGTGTAACTCTGCCTTTCAAATAAATTTATTAATTTAAAGAAATGATAATTAGGGAAGCTCATTCAAAAACATTCACAACGTAACATCTCCACAAACTTAGGTAGCAGAAAGAAGCAGCACCCTGGGTTTAAAGCTTCAATCTTGAGTGTTCTACCAGAAGGTCTTGGCCAGACCAAGAGGTTGAGATTTATAGTTTCTACAAATTGCACTTATGAATCAACATAAACTTTTCTCCATTAACATAAAAGGGAAACTTAGAAAATTAAGCAGTCACTGACAAGTGCATTTAGTAGCCTTCTTCTTTGAGGATTCTAATCATGGAAGAATTAAATGTCATGGTCAGTACATTGCTTTTCTTTCAGAAAAGATAGCTTGTGTTGATTCAATATGTTCCCAAGAATCTATTGAATGTAATTTCAGAATAAGATTTGCATTATATGACTACAAGCAAAAAAAAAAAAAAAAACAACTATGACTAATAGGTAAGATTGTCTAAACTGTTTATCTCTGATTTGTTAGTACTTCATTCTATTGAGTGTTGCATTCTATGCCGTTATTTAATGATGTTTACTATTTTCAAAACTAGAAAAATAAATCTATGTATCTCCTAAATCTGTGATGAATTCACATTTAGGTTTTAGCAATATCAGTGAATGGGAAAATGCAAATAACCTTATGGCAGCAACTCTTAATTTTAAGTTATTTCCCAATAAACTGTTGGTTGCTTTAGAGAAACAAACTCAAGCCAAGGAATTCAAAACTATCTTGAGATATGTACGGTAACGCTAGACTTTTCTCATAGACTTGAATTTAGGGTTTAAAATCTCATCAAATTCTTCTTGTTTCTTTGCAAATTGGCAGAGCTTCTGGCTTTAGGAAAATTGTTAAATCTCTAAAAAGATCATGTGTCTTTTATTTTAATGTTCATCATATGTATCTTTTCCAGAGAAAGTAGTTAAAATTTGGTTTCTATATTTGTGTAGATGAAGGCAGCTTAGAGGCAATTTAGCTCATTCTTCTGTGTTAAGCAATGACTGCTTCCTCTGAGTAATACCAGACTGATAAAAATCAATCCTGCTTTTCCACTTCTATAAAAAGTGGCTACCAGACCTTTTTATCTAATAAAAGTGTGCAAATTTCTTCACTGTGTCAAAATTATTTTGCAGTTTATCTCTACCATCATAAAGCCAGAAAAAATTTCAGATATAATTTATCCACTATAGCACTGTAATATAAGAAGTAACTGAATCATTTAGATCACTTGTTTGTTCTATTTTTAAAATCCTTTGCTTGAAAGCTTGTTGAAGAAATACCACATATACTTGAAGTCATGGAAAGAAATGGTGAGAATTTTAAGATGAAGATTCTGATCAAAAAACACTGGATCATAACCATTTTCTACAATTGCGGTCTTAGACTATTTCAGTTCTGAATTTGCGTTTCTTTTCTATAAAATGTCAGTCTTACTACACCCTTACATACTTGCTGTAAGAATTAATTGCTATAATTCAAATGATCTCCATAAAAATAAACCCTATTTTTATAATATTGTCATTGTTTCCTGACACAAAGTATACTAAATTTTCCTTTCTCAAAAGACATAAAAATCAATCTTCTGTAGGTGATCTTGGCATTTAGGAAAAAAAAATACTTCAATGTTAAGTCATAAGTATCACATCATACTACAATAGGAGCTATTAATAGTTTGAATTAGAATAAATTCATTTTTTGCAAAACAATCATCTAGACTTTTTTAATAAAACATTTATTTATTTATTTGAAAGGCAGAGTTAGAAAGTGAGAGAGAAAGAGAGTCAGATCTTCCATCTGCTGATTCATTCGCCAAATGGGCACAACAGCTAGAGCTGGACGGATCCCTTCTAACAGGTGCCAGGAGCTTCTTCCGGGGCCTCTCACATGGATTCAGGGGCCTAAGGACTTGAACCATCTTCTGCTGCTTCCCCAGTCGCATTAACAGGGGGCTGGATTTCCAGGAAGTGGAACAGTTGAGACTTGAAACCGGCATCCATGTGGGATGTTGACAGTGCAGGCAATGACTTAATTTGCTACGTCAAAGCACTGGCCCCAGCAAAATGTTGATCTAAATGTTCATTCCATGCAAGGAATATGTATACAAAAGTCACTTTTTTGAAAAAATAGTATTTATTGGAAAGACACACACACACACACACACAAACTCACTGCTTCGCTGTTTCTCTTACTTCATGTTTCACTCCTCAAATGCCCACAACAGCCAGGACTGGATCAGATCAAAGCCTGGAGCCCAGATCTGTCAGGGCTCCCATATGGATGACAGGGTCACAACTACTTGAACCATCTTTTGCTGCATCCCATAATGCACATTGATGGAAGCCTGGAACACTGGCCAGATCCGAAGCTCTCAGATATGGAATGCATGTGTCTGATGCAGCAGACTTAAAGTCAGTGACAAATGCTCACCCAAGATTTTCTAAGGACTGAAATAATATTTTGTATATAAACACAAAATTCTGTCTTTAAATAGCTGTCAATAAGTTTATGGTGATATTTTATTGTAATTTGCTCCTATAATTTTTAGTCATTTGTACTAATTATATCCTTAGATTTAAGTTATCAAGCTTAATTCTCTACTTTTTTCACCCTTTAAACTGTATCTCCCTGAATGTTTTTTTTACCTTTCATACTTAGAATTTAAGTTGTCTTATAATCACATTAATCGTTGGCACATACAAAGTAGTCAAAACTACAAAATTAGGAATTGTACTTTCCTTCTCTGATTCTCTTCCCTTCCTCAGGAGCAAGAGTCTAGCCATGTATGTGTATTTTGTGTCCAATCTTCCAAGTCTTAGCTTTAAACCAATCCAAATTATAAAAGCTAATGGCAGACATAAATACATTGTGTCTTAGGGCTATTTATTTATTTATTTATTTTTAACTTTCATTTAATGAATATAAATTTCCAAAGTACAGCTTATGTATTACAATGGCTACCCCCCCCCATAACTTTCCTCCCACCTGCAACCCTCCCCTTTCCCGCTCCCTCTCCCCTTCCATTCACATCAAGATTCGTTTTCAATTCTCTTTATATGCAGAACACCAATTTAGTATATATTAAGTAAAGATTTCAACAGTTTGCACCCACATAGAAACACAAAGTGAAAAATACTGTTTGAGAACTCGTTATAGCAGTAAATCACAATGTACAATACATTAAGGACAGAGATCCTATATGAGGAGTAAGTGCACAGTGACTCCTGTTGTTGACTTAACAAATTGACACTCTTGTTTATGGCATCAGTAATCACCCTAGGCTCTTGTCATCAGTTGCCAAGGCTATGGAAGCCTTTTGAGTTCACCGACTATGATCATATTTAGACAAGGTCTGGTTTTAACTCTTCAGGAGTTTAACTCCTCAGGAGGCCTCATACTATTTTAAAGCTACATGGAGCCAGCGCCGTGGCTCAACAGGCTAATCCTCTACCTTGCAGCGCTGGCACACCGGGTTCTAGTCCCGGTCGGGGCACCGGATTCTGTCCTGGTTGCCCCTCTTCCAGGCCAGCTCTCTGCTGTGGCCAGGGAGTGCAGTGGAGGATGGCCCAAGTGCTTGGGCCCTGCACCCGCATGGGAGACCAGGATAAGCACCTGGCTCCTGCCATCGGATCAGCGTGGTGCGCCGGCCGCAGCGCGCCGGCCACGGCGGCCATTGGAGGGTGAACCAACGGCAAAAGGAAGACCTTTCTCTCTGTCTCTCTCTCTCTCACTGTCCACTCTGCCTGTCAAAAAAATAAATTAAAAAGAAAAAAGCTACATGGAGATACACTATCTACATTTGCCTCATTGTGCATAGAATTTTTGCTTTAGAATCAGATGTCCATGGCCATTTCAGTCAGAGAGCACTAGGAGAGGGTGCGTCCTCTGTGATTGTCTCATCTTATCCTTTTGCAACTGACAAAAGTAGTGGCCAGAGAAATTTAGAAAGTTGAACAAGATCACACACTTAGTTCACTGTGAAAATGTGTCTTAAATATAATAAATGGGGTTTAGAACAATTTTTGTTCTCATAACTCCATAAAAGCACCATCAGTTGGTATTTGTTGGGGACAGTGTGATGTTTCAGACAGCCTATTCTGGAGTTAGCATGTTTTCCATTCTGGTTAAACACAAATAAATAGAGAAGATAAATTTTATTTCATCTAATATTTTTAAAAATACATTCTTAGAAGTTTATGTGTCCTGTGGAATACAGAAGCTGCTAATTATGACATTAGAAGCATCCAATTTTCCTTTGAAGTATGTATATATGTTCTTTTAGAAAGATAATTTCTATGTAATCACAAGTTTAATTGGAACATTCAATTAATAGTCAGGTGTCTGCATTAACAAGTTATTCAAATTCAATAGTGTCTAATGATGATCCCATTTGCATTATCAATACAATATGTTTTCAAAAAGATACCTATGTCTTGCAGTTATTAATAAAAACACTATGTTTTAAGCCAATGGGTAAATCATTGTCCCTTCTTTAAAGTAGAATTCAGATAGTTGTTCAGGACACTGTAAAAAATGCTATTTGAGCTGTACTTTGAAAATTTATATTCATTAAATAAAAGTTTAAAAAAAAACTAAAATAAAAATGCTATTTGGCACCTGGGTAACTGGGATTAAAACAATGGTCTTCATTTTGCAGTGCCATCAGCCTGGTACATGTCACTAATATTAAATTCATTTTTTAGAGCAGAACCATATACCCATCTTCCATTGCAATTACTGCAGAGGTGGAGAGATTGAGAAGTAAAAATGAAACATTTCAAGGATGAATGGGCACTGAAAATTGTTAAAGTGGCAGGAAATTCCAAGTTTGAAGAATGAAGAAGTAAATGTTCGTGGAAAAAGTAGTTTAGAAAACAAGAAAAAAAAAGATATTTTGCAGAAACATCTGTTTGCTGTTACTGAAAATTTTAACATTCAAATGTTCTCATTTGGGGTCTGAAGTTAGCACTTCCCTGAAGTAGTTCACACCTTTGCTATTGCTCCTGTTCAGCTACAGATCTTTTTATGCAAGGCTGATTTTAACAAGAAAATGGTGCATTAATTTACAACGTGTTGAGTATTTTAAAAGTGGCAAAATCTAGGCTTTTGTGAAATTTTAGAATCTGGAGAAAATAGAAATACTTATGTAAAGCTCTTTAAAATACCAGAATGGATTCATGCACAAGAAATTATACCCTGATTAAGATCATTAGAAAATTCAGTTATAAAAAAAGTCTGCACCAACCTCTTAACTAGTGAGTTTTCTATTACTCTCCGGAGTTTCTATTCAGTAGTGAAGCACATAAAAATTCTTGTACTTTTATTATAATCTCTTTTTCTCTCTCTTGCCATTCCCCATTCTCTCACTAATCTTTCTTCAACTTCTTTTTCATCATTTGTTTTTTTTTTTTTTTCTTTCCTGTTGTTATTTCTTTTTTGACATTGTCTGTCTGGTGTTCCTTGTCTTTCTCTTTGTTCCAAATATTTTATTTGTTTCTCTCATTAACAAAATAAACTTCATCATGAGAGGCTGTTTGTGGTTCTCTCTCATCTACCTCATGTGCATAATTAATATAGAGTTTTGTGTTTCTGAAATATCTTTTTTGACATGTAGAGTTGTAGACAGTGAGAGAGAGAAAGAGAGAGACATAGGTCTTTCTTCTGTTGTTTCACTGCCCAGATGGCCACTATGGCTGGCGCTGCGCCAATCCAAAGCCAGGATCCAGGTGTTTCTTCCTGGTCTCCCATGCGGGTGCAGGGGTCCAAGCACTTGGGCCATCCTCCACTGCCTTCCCAGGCCACAGCAGAGAACTGGACTGGAAGAGGAGCAACCAGGACCAGCACCCATATGGGATGCCAGCACTGCAGGCGGCGGATTAACCAAGTGAGTCACGGCACTGACCCCCTGAAAAGTCTTAATACTTTTGATGAATTTAATGCAATCAATGAAACATCATGCGCATTAAATATGGCCTTGACTTTCATGTTTTATACAGCTACAACTAAGAGACATTTAGTCCAAATTTATGGATTTCGTTTCATGGTAGAACTGAATGAAGTCCTTCAAATTAAAATGGTAAATATGAACTTAGCTCCCTTTATTTTAAAAGATAAATATAGGAAGATGTAAATGAGTACTTGGTACATTAATTGCTGTCTCTTGTCAAGGTATAATGACAATTAAATATCGATTTGGTCTATTACATGACCCAGCCATTGCACTGCTGGGAATTTACCTAAATGAAATGAAATCAGCATTTGAAAGAGTTATCTGTACCTCCATGTTTATTGCAGCTCAAATCACAATAGCTAAGATATGGAATCAGGCCGGCACTGTGGATCAACAGTCTAATCCTCCGCCTTGCGGCTCCAGCACACCGGGTTCTAGTCCTGGTCGGGGCTCTGGATTCTGTCCCGGTTGCCCCCCTTCCAGGCCAGCTCTCTGCTGTGGCCAGGGAGTGCAGTGGAGGATGGCCCAAGTGCTTGGGCCCTTCACCACATGGGAGACCAGGAGAAGCACCTGGCTCCTGCCATCGGATCAGCGCCGTGCGCCGGCCGCAGTGCGCCAGCCGCGGCGGCCATTGGAGGGTGAACCAATGGCAAAAGGAAGACCTTTCTCTCTCTCTCTCTCTCTTACTGTCCACTCTGCCTGTCAAAAAAAAAAAAAAAAGATATGGAATCAACTCACATGTCCATCTACCAATGATTGGATAAAGAAAATATGCTATATATGTACTATGGAATATTACTTAGCCAGAAAAAAAGAATGAAATTAATGCATTTGTAGTAAAATGGATGTAATTGGAAATTGTTATACTTAGTGAAATAAGCCAGTCACAAAAAGACAAATATATGTTTTCCCTGATCTATGTACTATTAGAGTACTAAAAATGTAATGTATATAAGTGAAACTGACATTTTGAGATTTGATTATTGTTTATAGCCCTTGTTTCTACTGCTGAGAAGCAGTGTTTTTTCCTTATTATTATTTGTTGGATTCTTTACTTAGTGGAGCATTAAGTTTATGAGTCTAAAATAAACAGAAAGTATGCTGTTGTAAGAATTTAAAGAAAGAATAAGAAAGGAAGCAGGAGGGAGGTGGGAATGTGGGCATAAGGGACAGTAGGGCAGGAAGTATCACTATGCTCCTAAAGCTGTATCTATGAAATACATTAAATTTGTTCACCTTTTATAAAGAAAAATTTATAAAAAATTAAATCTGGAAAATAACATAAACAATATTTGAGTCCTTAATACACTAAATTCATCATTTGTAGTACAGAAGTGTAATTGCACCTGTTCTGAACATTTAGGGCAGACACTAGCCTTCAAAATGTAAATGGGCCAGGAAATGTTGGGAGATAAGTTTATTCTTCAGTGTTTTTACACCAGACAATTAATATAAGGAAAGGTATTAACATAAGACAAAGAAAACATTGGTAAGAATAACAATAATTATTCATCAAATGACAACCTAAACTCATTAGTGGTTGTAGAAACAGGGAGACAAAGTGCAAGTATTTTTGATTACATTTAAAAGCATTTATAACCTTTTTTAAAGCCTAAGGTGCTTTGCACCATTTGCTGACCAAAATCCTTTTCCCTGGAGTCATTGGAGCCCAGAATAGACAAAAGCCCAAGGGCTATGCTGCACCACATGGTAAATCCTTAGAAAATTTGATTAGGAAATAAAAAGTATTATTTCCTAGATTTATGATTTCATGCCTATTTATAGAAACATCCTTCAAAATTCATAATGAGTTATGAAAGTACATAAATTCATGTATGTAAAATATTAGTGCAAATAAATTATATATATGTATATATATATATATATATATATATAAAGAGAGAGAGAGAGAGAAATTAAATTTACAATAAAGGATAAAACAAATTCATCAAGGACCCATTAGTAGAACTTATGCCGCACTAAACTCTGGTTTTACTAATTTTAAAAATAATATATCTGGGGCCAGCACTGTGGCAAAATGGGTACACTATCTGCATTTCATGTGTGTAGCTCCCTGCTAATGTGCCTAGGAAAACAGCAAAACATAGCCCAAGTATTTGGGCCCCTGCACCAATGTAGAAGATCTGGAAGAAGTTCCTGCCTTCTGGCTTACGTCTGACCCAGTTCCAGCTTTGTGGCCATCTGGGGAGTGAATCAGCAGGGGGAAGATCTCTGGTTCTCGCTCATTCTCGCTCTCTCTAACCCTGCTGTTCAAATAAATAAACAATTTTTTTTCAAGGTTTTACTTATTTGTTTTAGTGGTAGAGTTACAGAGAGAGGGAGAGACAGAGAGAAATATCTTCCAGCCTCTGTTTCACTCCCTAAATGGCTGCAATGAGCTGATTCAGAGCCAGGAGCCAGAAGCTTCTTCCAGGTCACTCACATGAGTGCGGGAGCCTAAGCACTTGGGCCATCTTCCACTGCTTTCCCAGACCATAGCAGAGAGATGGATCATAAGAGGAGCAGCCAGAATATGAACGAGCACTATATGGGATGCTGGGACCACAGGTGGAGGCTTAGCCTACTAGTCCACAATGCTGGCCCCAATAAATAAATCTTTAAAAAAAGAATAATACATCTGATACCTAATGGATTTAAACATATATCATGTGTCTCATGCTGAGTTAGATTCTATATGTAACATACACAAATTCTACTTAACTAGTAATGTGATGTTTTCTGTGAAGCAAAAATTCAGGAGACATGCCCATGCTTGACAATATCAAAATTAGAGGATGCAAAGGTAGAGTCTCCTAAGTGCATTTGCTTAAGCCTCTGAGAACAGAAAAGCAGAGAAAGAGTAAACTATTCTGGATAAGTCAAAGGGATTAGACTTTTCCTTGACCCACTCACTTTTAAAAATACATTTACATTTGGCTAAGAATGATTTTCATTTAGATTGCAGGTCAATTCTACACTGTTTTCTTGATTCCCTTTTCATCTTATCTATAAATATCAAATTTTCTTGTTCATTTTCTTATCTGCTTTCTAGACCCACTTGACCCTGGTTTCATTTGTTTCTTTTTCTATCCATTGAACTGATCCTTTGTGTGCATTGCTTTTCCACCTGTTTTACAATTGCAAAGCAGTGCAGATAAGCATCTACGTATAAATAATCATAATTCTGCCTGTATCTGTAGCCAATATTTTTCACTAACTTACTCAAAGCTTATTGAAGTGTGCAAGATCCAGTAGAATAATTGCATATTTACTGATTATTTTTCAAGTCCACATTTCTTACTTTACTTTTGGAGCTAAAATATTCAATACATTGTCTGCGTGGGAATCCATTTTCTAAAAGATGAGTATTAGCCGGCACCGTGGCTCACTAGGCTAATCCTCCGCCTTGCGGCGCCGGCACACCGGGTTCTAGTCCCGGTAGGGGCACCAATCCTGTCCCGGTTGCCCCTCTTCCAGGCCAGCTCTCTGCTGTGGCCAGGGAGTGCAGTGGAGGATGGCCCAAGTGCTTGGGCCCTGCACCCCATGGGAGACCAGGAGAAGCACCTGGCTCCTGCCATTGGATCAGCGCGGTGCGCCAGCCGCAGCGCGCCTACCGCGGCGGCCATTGGAGGGTGAACCAACGGCAAAGGAAGACCTTTCTCTCTGTCTCTCTCTCACTGTCCACTCTGCCTGTCAAAAAAATAAAATAAATAAAAAAATAAATAAAAGATGAGTATTAACTGACTGGAATTGTAGAATGGATTCCCGGTGAATGAGTATGTAAAGGAGAAGCCATATGGATTATTTTTAAGTTACTTATTCTCAGTTTCAAAACACACTTTCTATACTGTGGTGTACACGGTGAAGGCTGGGATATTGCAAAAACACTTTTCAGCTAATCCACTAAAATTCTTGTTAAGTTTTGCCTATAGATGGCATTTGATAGAAACCTAAATGCTTCTGTGACAGGCTACCTTCTGTGAAGTTCAGCAGTGGTTTATCCTGACACTGGCATTTTCTTCCTGCAACAGCAGTTGATTTTTTAGTTTATTTCTATATTATCAATATAAGCCCCCTCAATTTCCATCACAACAAACAGAAGCCTGCTGAACTCTTTCTTCTAGGATCTACCTGTCCATTCTATAGGGTTACCTCATCCAAGTGGCAGAGTTTATTAACCCCAACTTCTCCTTGCCCCCTAATTGGTGGCACTTATTTCCTGAAGTTACTACTTTAGTGTTCCCTATTAATCTCTTCAAGTTTCCAATATTTGATTAACAATTTTATTAAAGTATCTTAAAAAATGTTGTCTGACAACCTGACAGAGTTTCATCTGATATACATTTTCTTGTTTCATGCAATTAGCTTCTTGGAACTAGTAAAGTGGAAACAACAAGAGAAAGAGCCACTGGGCATCCATGTCTCTCCTTAACTCCCTTGTATGTATAAGTTCACTAGAAAACAAGGGATTGTTTGTACTATTTTTCTCAGGAAGGGAAGCAGTGTCATAAATGTACCCAACTGGTGTTTATTTTAAAATATATCATTGCTATATCAACAAAGTATCATTTTCACTGTTATTTGTTTGAAAGTAATTGTATTTGAGAAAAGATAGCTAAAAGTTGATGCACTTATGAAAGTGAGCTATGTTACATAGGAAAAAAAGTATTCAGGCTCCATGAATAAGAGTCTCAAGCAAGGCAGTCTTTAAATAATTTATTCATTCAAAAATACACATTGATTATGGAAAATATTATTTAATGGTTTAAAAACACAGCCCTTATTTTCAAAAAATTTTATATCCTGTGTTTGAAAGAGCTTGACACCAGATCCTATGAGTTTGAAAATAGAGTGAACACACACCATGACAATTTTTTAAACACTTAGACAAGGGAAACACGGACCATACAGAGGAAGATTAAAGGAATTTTGAAGAATGGCATGCTGTTTTTGTGGGAGCATCAGGATGGACACAGACCATTCATCAAGCATTTGACATTCTACTGACCATGCTAATTGTCAAAGAATATATAGTGAATATCAGATAGAGCTTTGAAGAAAAGAAAAAACACTCTTTGATTAGAAAATTATTTTTCTAGGAGTATCTAATGCTGTAAGCAAAACTTACAAAAAATTAAGTAATTTTGCTTCTGAATTGGAATCTTAAGCCGATTATCTTTACTTCTATCAGTTTGGGATGCAACATCAATATGTAGGCTGAAGAACTTCTAAGATGATTCAGTCTTTGAGCTCCAATCTTAAGTGGAACCAGAAGCAAGGTTTGGGTTCTACCTCCACCTGAGCCCCTATATTGAGCTGCTTGAGCTTCCTCTCAAGATCATGACTAAGTTCAATGAAGGAATATTCTATAGTAGAAGTTGCCAATTTCATGTGGCATTTGTTCAGATATGTGAACATTATAAAATCCTCTGTATACATTCTGGTTAACTAGTCATGGAACCCTCAGAGATTCATAAACAGACCCCATTTTCTACGTGTAGGAATGTCCAAGAAGGTTAAGTCAACTTAATATACCACATGTGCATTCTGTTATATTTGTACATTTCTCTTTTTCTTATATTACAAATTCCAAACTGGGGGACTAGTGTTGTGGTGGAACAGGCTGAGCCACCACCTGTAGCACAGGCATTTCATTTGGACGTCTGTTCAAGTCCTTGATGCTCCACTTCAGATTCAGCTCCCTGCTAATGTCCCTGGAAAAGCAGATGACCCAAAACTTGGGCCCCTGTACAAGTGTGGAAAAGATGCAGTTCCAGGTTTCTGGCTTTGGCCTAGCCTAGTCCCAACCATTGTTGCCATTTATGGAGTGAACCAGCAAATGGAAAATCAATCTCTCTCTCTTTCTTTCTCTCTCTCTCAACTTTTACTTTCAGATAAATAAATGTTTTTTTTTCCATTTTTTAGAAAAAAACAAGTTTAAGAATGTTAGCAACAATTAAACAAAAGTTCACAATTGGAATATATATTCTAAGCTTGTAAAACTCATTTGAAAAATGTGTTAAACATATCCATGAACAGTATCTCCAAAATTGGGCATAGGTATGAGCTGCAATGTATTGAGTAGGAAACTTCCAATGTAGCTACCTACAGAATAGCAAAAAGACTAGATAGTTAGTGAGAAGTTGGGATTTCCTATTCAATTCCTCATTCCCTTGTCCTTTTAAATGCAAAGTGTGTATTCTTGATGAATCATAATCACTGTGGCTTTCTTTTCTGTCTACATACTTTTCTATAATGCAAGATTCAAGATAACATTTGTCTGATAATTGTTTTCTTAACTAATGGTATTAGTGGGTAGCTTAAGTAAAATTAACAATGTTAGAGTTACAAGAGTGACAAAATGATAAAAAGGGAGCCATTGTATTCCAGTGGTGTCTGTTTGGTATGTGGTTTGGAAGCAGCTGTTTTTTGGAGCATACATTTTATTTATATATAGTTATAAATGATATATTTTCTTACAACTTTTTTTCCTGATGGAAAGTGTTGTGTTTCACCGTAATTCTAATTCTGCTTAGCTGTAATTTAAACAAATTTTCTTCACATAAAATTTATTTCAAATCAATCACAAAGCAGAGAAATAGATACGAATTTAGAAGAAATAAGATTAACCTTGAATTGATAATTGTTGTTAACAAGTGAGCCATATTTGGTTTTCTTGGACTATTCATTCTACTTTCTTATATTTTTGAAAATATTCATAATAAAAAGTTCAATATGAAAATTTTATTCATTTAAGAAGGATGAAAAAGGCATTTGAGTAATACTACTGGGTTTGACTTTCTGAGAGCAAGTTGTTAAATATTACTAATCTAAGAGGAGTTTTAGAATATCAATTTTTAATCTCTGCCAGTTTAATGATAATCTCGGACAATTAGGAAGCAGCTGATATGTATTACTTAATCAAAGACAAGCTGATATGTATTACTTAATCAAAGACAAGAACCTTCAGACATACTAACATTTTTCATATCAAATAGTAATTTAAAGTCTATGGGTTCTAGTTATTCATTTTCTCTTATTCTTTGCAAAAAAAAAAAAAAACCCTATGTTTAAACATGAAGTTTTAGTGCCTTTCAGCAGCAAAAATTACTTTTCAATATGTAAATCAATGCGACTGTCACCACAAGCATGCAGACTAAAACAACATGACCAAAGGTGATATTATATTTCACAAATTAATGAAACATTTATTTTGGAATAAAAGAGAAAGCATTTAAATATTAACACTATTAATCCAGTATATCAAAACAAACACCTCCTTTCATGCATATTTAAATATCAGGAAGGAGATAAACTCTTTTATCATCAGGCTCTATTCTTGCCAATAATAGTCAAGAGAAACACTCCCATAAATCAGGATGATTATTATCTTTATTCATTGCAAGTTTTTCAGTTTGTGTCAGATGTGACGTTTGTATAGAAAATAGAGGTGATTTGTTTTCTTTTTTGGAGAAGAAGATAATATATTCCATAGATGCACTGAAGAAAAATTTACCTTTTTTATTTAGCTACTTGTATTTATGTATTACTCATAGAAATTTACTTATAGCTTAGCTTACTTGGTCAATATATATAAGTTGAATGCTCTTAGCATCTAAGTATTCTTTTTCTTCTTTGGGTAAAAATGTCTGCTTATTTTATACAAAGAAAAAGAGCACATGATAAATGAATTTAAATTTATCAGAAAGGGAAACTTTTTGACTTTATGAAAACCAAGGGTGCTTTGTATTTTTCAGTGCTAATCAGCTTCTTACAACTTCAGGTACACTAGCAAGAAAAAATTGAGAATTATGGAATTAGGTGATTAGCCTATTGGTTAGGATATAAGTTAAAACATCTTTGTCCCCTATCACAGTACCTAAGTCCCATACTCAGCTTTAGCTCCTGAATCCAGTTTCCTGTCAATGTAGTTCTGGGAGGCAACATTCATGGCTCAAGTAATTGTGTACTTGCCTCCTCATGACTGGATTGAGTTCCCAGATCCCAAATATGATGTGATCCAGTCCCAGTTTTTGTGGGTCAACCTCTCTCTTTCTCTTTCCCCTCCTTTCTTGGTATCTCAGTGTGTGTCTGCTGTTCAAATAAACAAATAAAAAAATTTTAATAACTGCTAATTGTGGAATTCAATGGATGTTAACTATAGTAAATGTATTGGAATAGTTAGGATAATAATCAATGCTTTAACATATATATCCCATGAGAATTTTCCTTCTTTCTCATGTAGCAGTCCAATGTGGATTTTCAGTAGGCATCTTTCTCTGAATCATGTTCCATTATAAGTATGGATCTTGAAAAGCCATTACTTAAGAAACAAATACACTGGGAAGATGGCAGAGTAGGGAGGGAGCTTAGTCTAGGAGAAAGCATTTTTTAAAAAGTGGAGAGAGTGTAGTCTCAGAGAAGAGTTAGGGGAAAATGGCAGAGGAAATTCCACACAAATTAGAGGGACACTGTGGACTTAGGTGGGGGATGTGGGCATGCACAACTCAAGACCCCAGCAGCTGAGAACCTCATTATCAGCTTTGGAGTGAGGTGAGACCAGACTGCAGCAGACCAAGCCACCAGCAAAAAAGCTGTGGGAAGAGCCTGGGAGGAATCCAGCTTGGAACCACATGGGAGGCATTGTACCTGTAAACTAGAGGAGAAAAAAAGGGGAGGGGTTCATTTTTCCTCTGCCTGACCACCTTGTACTGATGTCCTGTAACAAACTGATAGAGGGCAGGCACCATTTTGGACTTACATAACAGCTGCTCCAGCTCATCTTCATGTGCCCAGCAACCTTTAAGCAGAGATGCATGAGTCTGGCAGGGAGAACTGACAGGGGGCTGGGTAATGGTGACTATGGGAGGCTTGTGTTCACGATTGTGAAAACATGTGGCTGAATGGGAGGGCTCAAGGTTTTGCTGGGACTTTGGTCAGTCAATATGAGAGGCTCCATACACTAAAGGCTTCCTGATTTCCTGGTGAGGACTACTGTTGCAGAATCTGTACTTAAACAATGGACTGCATAGATCCTTTGTGTGGTTCTTGTAGCAGTATGGATGAATATTATGCCCACTTGGACTGGAGCCCAAGCATGCATCTCCTTTGAGGAAAGGAGATGAACTGAGACTACACCAACAGAGCAGAACAAACCTCACCTCTGATTAAAAGAAAAAAATAAAAGAGGAGATTTACCACACTTGGCCCAGGTGTCACCTTAGACACTTCCTTCATCCTGGAGCACTGAACAGAGCTCCCTGGCCACACCCACCACATGCGCTAGTTATTCTCAGAAAAAGAAGACGGTCCACTAATCTACAGAGGCCTAGACTATTATAAAAGCCATCACAGGGAAAAAACAAAGAAAGCAACAAGTATCTCCACAAAGGCCAAATAACAAATGCCGTAATTCAAGAAACAAGAATAAGGAAGACAACATGACACCCTCAAAAGAGCACAACACTTAAATACTAGAATGTGAAGATGAAGAGATAAAAGAAATGCCAGAAATGGAATAAAAATAATTGATTGGAGGATTACTTAGAAATAATCAGAGGCAAATCCACAAACTAATGAAATCTATACATGACATGAAAAAATTTCTCCCACAAAATTGAGATTCTAAAGAGAAATCAAAATGAAATCTTGGAAATGAAGAATTCAATAGAACAAATAAAAAATGCAGTGGAAAGCCTTAACAACAGAATTGGTAAAGCAGAAGAAAGAACATCCAACTTAGAGGGCAAATCACAGGAAATTTTACTGTCTGACTAAAAAAGAAGAAATTAGAAAACTAAGAAACACTGTTGGACATCTACAGTATGGTATTAAATGAAACAACATATGCGTATTAGGAGTTCCTGAATGCATGGAAAGAGAGAAAGGATTGCAAGGCCTTTTTAGTGAAATAATGACAGAAAACTTCCCTAATTTGGAGAAAGAAAGGGACATCCAAGTACTGGAAGCACATATAACTCCTAATAGACATGACCAGAAAAGATTTTCACTATAGCACATCATAGTCAAACTCTCTACCATAAAACATAATTAGAGATTCGAAAATGTGCATTAATGAAATGCCAGATTACTTTCAGAGGATCTCCAGTTAGACTCACAGCAAACTTCTCATCAGAAACATTACAGGATAGGAGAGAATGGTGAGGTATATTCTAAGTCTTAAGAGAAAAAGACTGTCAATCCAGAATAGTATACCCTGCAAATCTCTAATTTATGAATAAAGGTGAATAAAGAACTTCCATAACAGAAATTGAAAGAATTGTAGCCACTCATCCGGCCTTACAAAAGATGCTTAAGGGTTTTCTACAAGCAGAATCACAGAGAGATAGCCATCATTATGAAAGAGCAAGAAGGTAGAATATCCTCAGTAGGAGTAGAAAAGAAATCTAAAGCAAACAATAGGATAATTTATGGGAAAATCGCAAGGCCAAGTCAATAGTAATCAATAGTTACCTTGAATGTAAATGGCTTCAACTCTCCAGTTAAAATACAAATTGGCTGAATAGATTAAAAAGCAAGACTCATCTATTTGATGCCCACCAGAAACACATCTCACCAACAAAGAAACATTTAGACTGAAAGTGAAAGGACGGAAGAAGATATTCCATGCTAACAGAACCAAAAAAGGGCAGACGTAGCCATCATAACATCAGACAGAACAGACTTTAAAATAAAAAATGCTAGAAGAGACAAAGAAGGGCACTATGCAATGATTAAGGGATCAATTCAACAGGAAGTTGTGACTAATATAAATGGATATACATCTAATTACAGAGCATCTGAATAATTAAAATAATTTTTTTTTATTTTTATAATGTGATCTATGTTTTATTTATTTATTTATTTATTTAACTTGTATTTAATGAATATAAATTTCCAGTGTACAGCTTATGGATTACAATGGCTTCCCCCTCCCATAACTTCCCTCCCACCCGCAACCCTCCCCTCTCCCGTTCCTTCTCCCCTTCCATTTGCATCAAGATTCATTTTCAATTCTCTTTATATACAGAAGATCAATTTAGTATAAAGATTTCAACAGTTTGCACCCACATAGAAACACAAAGTGAAACATACTGTTTGAGTACTAGTTATAGCATTAAATCACAATGGACAGCACATTAAGGACAGAGATCCCACATGAGGAGCAAGAGCACAGTGACTCATGTTGTTGACCCAACAAATGGACACTCTAGTTTATGGCGCCAGTAACCATCCTAGGCTGTCGTCATGAGTTGCCAAGGCTATGGAAGCCTTCCAAGTTTGCCGACTCTGCTCATATTTAAACAAGGTCATAAAAGACAGAGTGAGGATAGTAACCAATGATCCTAAGAGTGGCATTTACCAGGTTTGAACAATTATACAGCATTAAGTGGGGAAGAGGACCATCAGTACACACAGGTTGGGAGTAGAGCCATTGGTGGTAGAGTAGAGGTTATGATTACAAAGGAATGAGGCCCAAGTGCACTAGACAGGGCCTAGAACAAAGGACAGAGTCATTATTAGAGGAGCTAAGAAAGCTGCTGTCTAAGCTACAAGTAATTTTTCTGATTGAGAGGCAAATAGAACCTGATAGAAGGGGCTTGATAATAATCTGATGGGCTTTAGGCCTTGTAAATTCAGAGGCCCAGACCTATCAATCTCTTCACGTGGGGTATATCCTAAGGGAGGTGTGAACCTCCTAGGGGAAGGCACTCTGTTGACTTTCATTACTTGGCTGGCCTGGGAGGAGAGCTGGCCAGGTAAAGGCAGGGGGCATCTCTAACAAGAAATTTACAGTTCTGCCTGCAATGTTGCTGACCCTACTTGACCATCCCCTCAGCTGCAGTGGTCACTTTGGAAGTTGGGCTGAGTGAAGGGCTTTTCAGCTTAGAGCCAATAAGATCTGTGGCTCTGACCTGGGCATCCTTTGTCTCCATTTCCAGTGATCCAACTCTTGGCAGAGCTGCCAGGGCTCTTCACAAGCTGACTTCTGCTGAAGCCCAGGCTTACCACATTGAAAGCCACTGCAGTGGACTGGCCTGTTGGGTCTCCTTGAGGGAAGATCACTGTACAGATCAGCCATTAATAGGCCTGCCACCCATTGCTTCTGATGCCGAGCTTTCTTTTTTTTTTTTTTCAACATCTGAAATTGAATTTATTTTTTTTTTCTTTTTTTTTTTTTTAACTTTTATTTAATGAATATAAATTTCCAGTATACAGCTTATGGATTACAATGGCTTCCCCTTCCCATAATTTCCCTCCCACCCGCAACCCTCCCCTCTCCCGCCACCTCTCCCCTTCCATTCACATCAAGATTCATTTTCAATTCTATTTATATACAGAAGATCAATTTAGTATAAATACTTCAACAGTTTGCACCCACATAGAAACACAAAGTGAAACATACTGTTTGAGTACTAGTTATAGCATTAAATCAAAATGTACAGTACATTAAGGACAGAGATCCCACATCAGGAGCAAGCGCACAGTGGCTCCTGTTGTTGACCCAACAAATTGACACTCTAGTTTATGGCGCCAGTAACCACCCTAGGCTGTCGTCATGAGTTGCCAAGGCTATGGAAGCCTTCCAAGTTCCCCGACTCTGATCATATTTAGACAAGGTCATAAAAGACAGGTTGAGGATAGTAACCAATGATCCTAAGAGTGGCCTTAACCAGGTCTGAACAATTATACAGCATTAAGTGGGGAAGAGGACCATCAGTACACACAGGTTGGGAGTAGAGCCATTGGTGGTAGAGTAGAGGTTATGATTACAAAGGAATGAGGCCCAAGTGCACTAGACAGGGTCTAGAACAAAGGACAGAGTCATTATTAGAGGAGCTAAGAAAGGTGCTGTTTAAGCTACAAGTAATTTTTCTGGTTGAGAGGCAAATAGAACTGATAGAAGGGGCTTGATAATAATCTGGTGGGCTTTAGGCCTTGTAAGTTAAGAGGCCCAGACCTATCTATCTCTTCACATGGGGTATATCCTAAGGGAGGTGTGAACCTCCTAGGGGAAGGCACTCTGTTGACTTTCATTACTTGGCTGGCCTGGGAGGAGAGCTGGCCAGGTAAAGGCAGGGGGCATCTCTAACAAGAAATTTACAGTTCTGCCTGGAATGTTGCTGACCCTACTTGGCTGTCCCCTCAACTGCAGTGGTCACTTTGGAAGTTGGGCTGAGTGAAGGGCTTTTCAGCTTAGAGCCAATAAGATCTGTGGCTCTGACCTGGGCATCCTTCGACTCCAGGGCAGGTCCATTTCCAGTGATCCAACTCTTGGCAGAGCTGCCAGGGCTCTTCACAAGCTGACTTCTGCTGAAGCCCAGGCTTACCACATTGAAAGCCACTGCAGTGGACTGGCCTGTTGGGTCTCCTTGAGGGAAGATCACTGTACAGATCAGCCATTAATAGGCCTGCCACCCATTGCTTCTGATGCCGAGCTTTCTTTTCCTCCTGGTTTGTGTTAAAGCAGACCAGAGGATGCAAGTCAAGGGAGTGCCCAAGTCCCATCTCTAATCTTCGGTGGCCTGAACTACAAGTCTATAGTCACAGGCATGTTCTGTAGTAGTTTTTCTAAGGTAGACAATGCCCATGAGGAAAATTATATTCTCATTTTAAAACTTTCTTTCCCTTTGGTCTGAAAGGGAGGTTTTTTCTACTTACTGTATACTTCGCTGATGGCGAAGTGAATCTAGCTATGAGATTATTATTTAAGTTCTTATTTTGGCTATGCTATTACAGAAAAATGTTAGCCATCTCTTTTATAAGGTCTAAAGATTAAATTGTGCATCCTACAGATTCCTTGATAATAGAATTAGTTTCCTACCTGAAGAGAATAGAGAAATGAAAGAACAAGTTGGGCTTAGAATAGAGAAATGAGGGGGCAAGTCCTAGATCGCTTGCTGACAATAGCAATATTACATGAATACTTAGCAAACCGTTTCAACCATTAGATAACAACTTAAGAAAACATTCACCAGAAGGTCCAATGCCTTCTATAAATTTTAAGAATCATGTATTTGAAAACACCTCTTAAATATCTAACATGGTGTAGTTTGTTTAGCCAGTAAACTTAAGCACAACCATAAAAATGTTTTTAGTTTCTTTCTACCAACAAGTCTAAAGCATATGATACACAGATTCAGGTCCCACAAATTAAAATGTATCTTTGATTGATTTTAGCAGCTTAAATTTATGGACAATCTTATCTATAAGCCATTTAAAATAAAACTCTTAATAAAATTTCCCCATGTGGACATACAATATGTACACACATATAACATAGCATAATAGACCAATAGAGCAATTTTAATAATAGCTTTTAAAATCTTTAACTCTTTTTGTAGATTGCCAATTGATTTGAATTGCTTTTTTGTTTTTAGCAATCTCAGTTAACCATACTTTCTCTCAGTTGGTACTGTTAACACATTATTGGCTTCATCTGTTTACAGAGCCATCCCAAAGTACTGAATACAATAGAAGTGGCTGGAAAAAGTCCATAGGAACCTATAGGAGGACAGCTAAACACAGAACCAACAACGCTTTAGTTTTATGAGCAGCACATCATATATAACTATGGATGACAAAAGACTTTAAGTCGCCATGTTTAAAATTATGAACTCATCAACCAACAAGAGGCACTTGCTTACTTCACAGTATTTTTGAAAGCACCTGTAGGATTTTACAAGTATTTAACCCTTTAGGCCTCTGGGGCTTTCTCATTAAGATAACTATCATGTCTAGTAACACAAGATCATTAGACTTTTTAATTCTCAAACATTTGTATTAATAGCATTTTCCATTATAGAAACGTAAAGTCTGGTACCACATCACATCTTGACAGTCCTTCTAATATGATCTAAATAGTCTTATTAGTTGGTGTCTCTATAAGATGAGAGACATATGTCCTTCGATTTTTTTAGTTGGGCCCAAACTGGAAAAACCAAAGTCCAGGATTTACTGGAAATTTTAGAGACCAGATTGTTTGAAACTTTGATTTTTTGAATGCCTGTCAAGAATGCCAAGAAGGCTCAAAATCCAAAATATCTGGTTGAAATAAGATTCCTTAAAACCATGACATAACATAGACCAAATTTGATCATTGTTACAAGGTGATTATTCCAATCTTTGAAAATAAGCACATATTTAAATAACCCATAGCTCTTAATAAAAATGCAGCTGTTTTTGAACAATTAGAATTGAACAGACATCAAGAGAACATAATAGATTACTTTAACACATTGCTTTAACAGAGCATCAGAGTTTAATTCTATGTCAAAGAGAAATTGAGCTTCCTGTGATCTTTTGCTGTGAGGTTTCCTTCCTTTACCTTCTTTCATATTGGTGACCATGTTTCTGTGTTTCTGTGTGTAACACATCTTTAAGCATCTTTTGCAGGGCAGGATGAGTGGCAACAAATTCTTTCAGTTTCTGTTTGCTATGAAAAGTCTTAATTTCACCTTCATTCACAAATGAGAGCTTTGCAGGATATAGTATTCTGGGCTGGCAGAGCATCTGAATAATTAAAATAAATGTTAATGGATCTAAAGGTAGACATAAACTCCAATGTAGTGGGAGACTTCAATACTCTACTTTCAAAAATAGGCAGATCAACCAGACAGAAATCAGCAAGGGAACAACAGAGTTAATTAACACTATAGACCAAATGGAAGTAGCAGATACCTACAGAACTTTCCATCCTTTAGTTGTAGAATACACATTCTTCTCACCAGTGCTTGGAACTTTCACTAGGATTGACCACATGCTAGGCCATAAAGCAAGTCTCAGCAAATTGACAAAAATTGAAATTTTACCATGCATCTTCATTGAACACAATGGTATGAAGTCCAAAATCAACAACTCAGGAATCTCTAGAAGATATGCAAATACATGGAGACTGAACAACATTCTCCTGAATGAAAAGTGGGTCATTGAAGAAATCAAAAGAGAAATCAAACAATTTCTGGAGACAAATGAAGGTGATAATACAGCATATCAAAAAATGGGATACAGCAAAAGCAGGGTTAAGAGGAAATTTTATAGCAATAGGTGCCTACATCAAGAAATTGGAAAGACACTAAATAAATGAGCTATCAATGCATCTCAAGGACCTAGAAAAACAACAGCAAACCAAACCCAAATCTAGTAGGAGAAAAGAAATATTTAAAATTAAAGAAGAAATCAATAAAATCAAAACCAAAAAACAATACAAAAGATCAGCCAAAGAAAGAGCTGGTTTTGTGAAAAAATAAACAAAATTGACACACTAATGGGACAACTAACTAAAAAAAGGAGGGTGAAGACCCAGATTAAGAAAACTAGACATGAAAAAAGAAAATGTAACAATAGGCATTATAGAAATAGAATTAATCATCAAAAGTTACTATAGAGAGCTATATGGCAACAAACCAGGAAATCTAGAAGAAATGGATAGATTCCTGGACACCTACAATCTACCTAAATTGACCCATGAAGACATATAAAAGCTAAATAGACCCATTAACATGCTGGAAATTGAAGCAGTAATAAGGACCCTCCCAACAAAGAAAAGCCCAGGACCATATTACTTCTCTGCTGAATTCTGCCAGACATTTAAAGAACTAAATCTAATTTTTGTCAAGCTATTTGAAAAAAATTGAAAGGGAGGAAATCCTCCCAAATTCTTTCTATAAAAACCACCTTAATTCCTAAATCTGAAAAAGTTATAGCAGAGAAAGTAAATTATGCACCAATTTCTTTGATGAACGTAGGTGCAAAAATCCTCAACAAAATACTAGCCTATCAAATCTAACAAAA
Organism: Lepus europaeus; assembly: GCF_033115175.1. Lineage (NCBI taxonomy): Eukaryota > Metazoa > Chordata > Mammalia > Lagomorpha > Leporidae > Lepus > Lepus europaeus. The sequence continues at coordinate 47,135,263 of NC_084832.1, read as the reverse complement.
AAATCAGAAAAATCCTTCACCCCAATCAAGTGAGATATATCCCTCATGTGCAGGAATGGTCAACAGTAGCAAATCAATCAATGTGATATATCACATTAACAAATTGAAGGACAAAATCCATATGACTATCTCAATAGATGCAGAGAAAGCATTTGATAAAATACAACACCCTTTCATGATGAAAACTCTAAGCAAATTGAGTATAGAAGGAACATTCCTTGACAGAATCAAGGTAATCTATGACAAACCCACTGCCAGCATCCTATTCAATGGGGAATAGTTGGAAGAATTCCCACTGAGAGCTGGAACCAGAGAAGAATGCACATTCTAACCATTGCTATTCATGTACATGGAAGTACATATAGTCCTGGAAGTTTTAGCCAGAGCCATTAGTCAAGAAAAAGAAATCAAAGGGATGCAAATTGAAAAGGAGGAGGTCAAATCATCCCTATTTGCAAATGACTTGATTCTATACAGAGGGGATCCAAAAGTCTTGATTAAGAGACTATTAGAAATCATAGAAGGGTTTGGTAAAGTAGCAGCATATAAAATCAACACACAAAAAATCAGTATTCTTTGTATACACAGGCAATGCCATGGCTCAGAAAAAAAACTTCTAAGATCAATCTCATTCATGATAGCTACCAAAAATAAATAAATAAATAAATAAATTAAAAAACCCCTTAGAATAAATTTAATCATAAACGTGAAAGATCTCTATGATGAGAATTACAAAGCATTAAAGAAAGATACAGAAGAGGCTACAAAAAATGGGAAAATCTTCCAGATTCATGGATTGGAAGAATAGTTACCATCAAAATGTCCATGCTACCAAAAGCAATTTGTAGATTCAATGCAATACCAGTCCTTACACAGAAATTCACTCAAAATGTATTAAAGACCTAAATCTATGACCCAATATCCATCAGATTATTAGAGATCATTTGGGAAACTCTGAAAGACATTGGCATAGGCAAAGAGTTGTTGGAAAATACCCCAGAAGCACAGGCAATCTAGTCCAAAATTGAGAAATGGGATTACATCAAATTGATATGCTTCTGTCCTGCAAAAGAAACATGTAGCAAAGTGAAAAGGCAACAGATAGATTGGAAGAAATTACTTGCAAACTATAAAACTGATAAGGGATTTATAACCACAATATATAAAGAGATCAAGGAACTCAAAAACAACAAAACAAACAACCCAGTAAAAAATGGGTGAAAGACTTAAACACATTTTTCAAAAGAAGAAATTCAAATGGCCAAGGACACATGAAAAAAATATTCAATATCACTAGCCATCAGGGAAATGCAAATCAAAACCACAATGAGGTTTCACCCCCTTTAGAATGATTTTCATACAGAAATCAATAAGCAACAAATGCTGGCAAGGGTGTGGGGAAAAAGATACCCTAACCCACTGTTGGTGGGAATGTAAACTGGTAAAGAAACTATTAAGACAGTATGGAGATAACTCAGAAATCTCGATATAGACCTACCACATAACCCAGCCATCCCACTCCTGGGAATCTACCCAAGGGAAATGAAATCAGCATATGGAAGAGCTATCTGTACCTCTGTGTGTATCGCAGCTCAGTTCACAATAGCAAACACATGGAATCAACCTGAATGCCCATTAACTGAAGACTGGATAAAGAAATTATGGAATATGTACAGCATGGAATACTACATAGTGGTAAAAAATGAAATCCGGTCATATGCAACAAAATGGATGAAACTAGAAAATATTCTACTTAGTGAAATAAGCAAATCCCAAAGGGACAAATACCATACATTCTCTCTGACATGTGATAACTAATAGAGCACTTACAGGCAATCTGTAGAAGTAAAATTGATACTTTGAGAAGCCATGACTTTGAATAGCCCTTGTTTTGATTGTTGAGAAACATTTTTTTCATACTGTTTGTTGAACTCTTTACATAACATGTTATTCATAAGTGCATAAAATTAAGTGAAAATAGATCTTAGTAAAAAGTGAGTGGGAATAAGAGAGGGATGAGGAAGTGGGGTGGGAGTTTGGGTGGGAGTGCAGAATTATCATGTTCCTAAAGTCATAATTATGAAATGTATGAAGTTTATAAATGTAAAGCTGTATAGTTCCACATTGATTCCTATGGACTTTCTTCTAAGCATATAGTTTAAAAACTTGCCATGGGACCCCCAATCCCCTTAAGCTGGGTGGTAAAAATAGCATTTTAAGTGTTAAAGTTATCATATGGATAGGATTAAGTGTTAAAGTGATAATATAAATAGGATTAACTGTTTGGAATTAATAAAATGTAGAATTTGTTTTTGCTTTCCCCCCTAATTTCCCTCCCACCCATTACCCTCCCATCCCCTGCTCCCTCTCCCCTTCCATTCACATCAAGATTCATGTTCAATTATCTTTATATACCGAAGATCAGTTTAGTATATATTAAGTAAAGATTTCAACAGTTTGCACCCACATAGAAACACAAAGTGTAAAATACTGTTTCAGTACTAGTTATAGCATTAATTCACAATGTACAGCACATTATGGACACAGATCCTACATGAGGAGTAAGTGCACAGTGACTCCTGTTGTTGACTTAACAAATTGGCACTCTTGTTTATGGCATCAGTAATCACCCTAGGCTCTTGTCATCAGTTGCCAAGGCTATGGAAGCCTTTTGAGTTCACTGACTCTGATCATATTTAGACAAGGTCATAGTCAAAGTGGAAGTTCTCTCCTCCCTTCAGAGAAAGGTACCTCCTTCTTTGATGACCTGTTCTTTCCACTGGGATCTCACTCACGGAGATCTTTCATTTAGGTCATTTTTTTTTTTTTGCCAGAGTTTCTTAGCTTTCCATGCCTGACATACTCTCATGGGCTTCTCAGCCAGATCGAAATGCCTTAAGGGCTGATTCTGAGGTCAGAGTGCTGTTTAGGACATCTGCCATTCTAAGAATCTGTTGTGTATCCTGCTTCTCATGTTGGATCGTTCTCTCCCTTTTTTATTCTATCAGTTAGTATGATCAGAGAATAGTCTTATTTGTGTGATCCCTTTGACTCTTAATACACAGAATTAAAAAAGAAGTGAATGCTCCAACTTGGGAAGCAGTCCAAACAGCTGACTCATAGAATGGCAATTGCTTTAAGCAGCACTGTGTCCTCAGAATTAGCCCTTAAGACATTTAGAATCAGCCCTTAAGACATTCTGGTCTAGCTGAAAAGCCCATGAGAGCATTCAGGAATGGAAAGCCAATACACTGTGTTCTATATGAAGGGTATCTGTGGGCGAGATCCCAGTGGAAAGAAATGGCCATCAAGCACGAAGTACTTTTCTCAAAAGAGAGATGAGAACTTCTACTTTGCTTATGGCCTTGTCTAAATACTGAAGAAGTTTGTTAATTTAAAAGGCTTCCATAGCCTTGGAAACTCATGTCAAGTGCCTCTAGTGGTCACTGATGTCATCCATAACAGTGTTACTTTTTAAATTAGCAAATGGAGTCACTGTGCACTAACTTCCTATGAAGGACCTCTATCCTCTAAGAGTTGTATTATGAGAGTTAATAGTAAAACTTATTCTCAATGATTTACTTACTTCGTTAAAACACTGAAGTGTTATTAAGTGGAGGATATTCTTATATCTCATAAGTTATAGTCATGTCTAAGCGCTTGTAAAAGATGTATCATTCTTGGCTTATTCCTTAAAGTTAATTAAATTTCTCAAAAAAATGCTTAAAAATAGAAGTGAATTAACTTTAAGATGCAATGACTTTGAATAGCCCTTGTCTTGACTGTTGAGGAACATTTATTTTTCATATAATGTTATGAGCTCTTTACTTAGTATAGAGTTAATCTGCTGTGTGTAAATTTAATTCAAAATAGATATTAGTAAAAAATAAGACTGGAAATAGGAGAGAGAGGAAGAAGTGGGATGGCAGTGTGGGTGAGAGGGCAGTTATGGTGGGAAGGATCATTGTATCCCTAAAGTTATACTTATGAAATGCATGAAGTTTGTATTTCTTAAATAAAAGTTTTATTTGGGAAAAAAAGAAACAAATAAGCATGAGTATGATAGGTTTACTTCTTACATCACCAGCCACAAAATGATACAACTTAAATAGCAATACAAATACCATTAACAGAAATTCATTTTTTTTTCCCCTAGGAGGAATGTCTTCTTCATGGTTCCTACACACCCTTGAGTGAAAATCTGGCTATGTGTGTTATTTCCTATTCATACTTGAATGGAAAGATTCTTAGTCAGATTCCTATACAAGCTGTTTTAAAGTTCACCAAATAACGATAATTTGTTTTTTAAAAAAAGTCTTTTTGCAGTCCATTTCTTTTATGCTAGATTTCCTAAAATCTTGGTTTGTGGCAGTATCTTTTTCTGGAAAGCTGTGCTACATATATTTTTTTCTATCTCTCCTACTAATGAAATATACCATGAAATTCTGTCCACTATGTGTATAATAAAGATATTAAAAGGTTGAAAGGAGGGAGAGAAGACAGAGGACTAGTTAAGTACTTCAGAAGTTCAGAAAAACATGGAGGTGGTTCTGATACCAAAATACACAAAAAGAAAAAAAAAGTAAGTAGATTTTATCTTATCAAAATTTAAAAAAAAAAAACTTTTGCTGAATAAAAGACTTTGTTGAAATGATGAAAATTCAAAGTTCAGATAGAATATTTATAAAACACAAACATAAATTAATAAAGAACTAGAATCTGGACCATGAAAAGAATTCTCAAAATTTAGTAATAAAAGAAATTCAAGTAGAAAAAGGACAAACAATAGGAACATACAATTTGAAAAGAGACAAGGAAAGAGCATATGCAGGTAACTAATAAATACACATAAAAAGATATATGGCATTAATAGTTATGGAAATGTGAATTTAAACCACAATGAGATATCACTATGAGAATGACTAAAATTAAAAAGAAAATAGTGACAACACTGAATTTTTTCAGGAATTAGGAGAACTAGATCACTTGTAATTACTAGTGGGACTGCAAACTTGTGCAGCCAAGAAAAGATCATGTGAATGTCTTTAAAAACTAAATAGACAACTTATACTTGACCAGCATGTGCATTCCAGGACACTTGCCCCAGATAACTAAAACAGGTTACCATAAAAAAATACACCGATATTTTACAGCAACATTATTTACAATGATTGAAACGAATTTTCCCAAAATATGCAAACAGCTCACAAGTCATTCAATGAACTTATAGTTTAAGAAACAATGGTATATAGCTATCTAAGATGCTACTAAGAAATGAAAGGAACTGTGAATATTAACAATAAACTTATGCATTTCCAGGGAATTTTAATAAATGGTGAACAAATCCAATTTCAAAAGTTTATAAATTTGAAGGTTCAATTGATGAAATTGCAAAATCTGAGATAGAAAGTAAATAATTGCCAAAAGTTACTAATAATGTCTGGTAGTATTGGCTGTGACTTTAAATAACAGTATGAAAGATATCCTTGTAGTAATGAAATAACTTAACTTGATTCTGTTGGCTACCCAAATCTAACTGTCATGTATCTGTGCATTTATCTATCTATCTCTATCTATCAACTGTCATAAAGTGATACAGAAATATGCAAATTGTATGAAAGTTAAAAATCCTGATTTTGACAATGTATTACAATTATATAAGATTTTAGCATTTGGAATAATCGGGGTGAAGAATGCATATGACACTTTCTGTACTCTCATTGCAACTTCTGCAGCTACGCTAAATTTTAAATTAAAAAAAATTAATTGTATATGTGATTTATCTTCTTCACATCTGTTCTATATACATTTACTTGACTCAAAATCCTTCAAGGTGCATAGTTTTAAGTATTCTTTATTCTTTATAATTTTTTCTGTCTTTGAGTCCATATTTCTCATCTGTCATTTTGTAGTGGTTACTTTAAGCAGTCTAAAAGAAAATTTTCCAGTTTTTCACAATAAAACCTAATCTAACACAATAGACTAGTTTTTTGGAAATTGAATCATTTGTTTAAGTAAAAAGTCTTATAGGTTCTTAATATTCAAGCCCTGGGCACATTTTAAGCATTGGTATGAATAAAACAAGTGGATTTATTCTGTAAAACAAAACTAAAATGCAGCATTGACATAGTTGTTAGTGTGAGAAATTATATTAGTGACTGGAAAACCAAAAATCTTTATCAGATAAGGACAAATTGTTTAATAACTCATTATCTGTAACAGCAAGCCTAGTTAACTTGAATCCTTTGAAAGTGGCCGAAAAGAGTCAAAGTTAATATGAGCTTGTGGGTTTTGGTTTAATGACCCTTTGCAATAAATAGAACAAGTATTTTTAGAAAATTGGCTTTGGCATTTTAAGAACAACCTATTTTTTGATTTTAGCAATGATTACCTCTAAAAGCTTATCATCCAAGAGGATGCAGAGAAGTTGAATCACGATCAAGCACACTTTAATGGGACAATCATTTATTTTATGCCAATGCAGCCATAGTAAAGTTATTATGTATGTCAATTATTTTTCTGGTAATAGATAACAATGGACTTTTTAAATATATATGAAAATTGTTATTCAAACATTATAAATATACAAAGGGTGGAAATTCAGAATCAAGGATCTTGGTCAGCTTCTCTGCAAAGCTGTTGATATTCCTATGGTTTCAAAATAGCGTCTAAAATCCTAAAAATATTCAAAACAAAGAATGAAGGTAGAAAGAATGGAACATAGCTTGCCTAGTTTCTCTTCTTCTCATCAAGTAGTTAAGAATTTTGCAAAAGTTCTCTCCACCAGTAAAACTTCCCTTTATATTTCCTTGCCATATCTGGACGTTCAATCATTAGTAAAATTAATGTATTTATTCTATACAGATAATTGCCTAGTATCTAAATAAACTCCATAATACTTTTATTCAAAAACAAGGATAAATGTACCACCAATGGTGACTACCCAACTATGAAAAGATAGAACTACAGAAATTTACAAATCCCAATAAAATCCATTTTAAAATTTAAGTAACTTAGTAAATATTACATTTTTAAAAGATATTTAACTTATTTGAAAGTCAGAGTTACACAGAAAGAGGAGAGGAAAAGAAGAGAGAGAGAGAGAGAGAGAGAGAGAGAGAGAGAGAGAGAGTCTTCTACTGCTTTCCCAGGCCACAGAGCTGGATCAGAAGTGGAGCAGCTGGGCTGGCGCCATGGCTCACTAGGTTAATCCTCTGCCTGTGGCACCAGCATCCCATATGGGCACTGGGTTCTAGTCCCGATTGCTCCTCTTCCAGTCCAGCTCTTTGCTGTGGCCCAGGAGAGCAGTAGAGGATGGCCCAGGTGCTTGTGCCCCTGCAGGTGCATAGGAGACCAGGAAGAAGCACCTGACTCCTGTCTTTGGATTGTTGCAGAGCCGGCCATAGATGCCATTTGGGGAGTGAACCAATGGAAGGGAGACCTTTCTCTCTGTCTCTCTCTCTCTCATTGTCTATAACTCTACCTGTCAAATAAAAAAATAAAAAAAAAAAAAAAAGAAGTGGAGCAGCCGGGTGTGGATGCCGGCACTTTAAGCCAGGGCATTAATCCACTGTGCCACAGCGCCGGCCCCAATATTACAAATTTTATGTTCCAAATAATTTGTTTTATTAGAATAAGTGAGCATCCCATCTAAATGCCCCTACTTAGTATATCTTTAAGGTTAGAATGTAGTAAACTACTTAATATCATAAGCTTCAGTTATATTTTTCTCATTCAATACCATTATTTATAACCTTGAAGTGAGGTGGCCATATCTTTATCTCATAAAAATGTTTCTTTCAGAAAGGAAGATTTAAGGGCTACAGACATTGACTGTAAATGTAGCAACATAATACAAGAGAACTTAAATGGCTCATGGAAAAACGGAATTAAAAGATAACGTATATTTTCAATGTACATTTTGAAGTTATTTCATATTAAATTTTTCTTGATAATCATATCAAACCCTCCATTCCATTAATTCATAAGTATAATGGAGATTTTTAGATCAAGTATTCCATGTTTTCATGTTAAACTTTCCATAATCATAGTTAAGTACAAAGATTTTTTTGCTTTTCTTACAGCCAACCTAGTTATAGTATCATTAACCACAATCTTTCTTAAGTTGACAAGAAAAAAATGAAACTATCCAGAAAGGGATAATGTAATTGATTAACCATTTTCAGGAAAGTTGAGTTTATTAAAATAGTTCAAATAAAACACTGAAAAAATCAAAGTATTTTGAACATTTATCGGGTAGAGATTTAAATACAACACATTTGCAATGTTATTTTTAAGGGTTGGTGTTGTGGTGTAACAGGTTAAATCGTTACCTGCCATGCCAGCAATCCATATGATTATTGATTCGAGTCCTGGCTGCTCCACGTCCGATTCATCTCTTTGCTATGCATCTGGGAAGGCGACAGAGGATGCATTAAAGATGTGCTTATTAATTTCTTTGAAAGGCAGAATGACAGAGAGGGAGAGAAATTAATAAATAAATCTTTAAAACAAAGAATTTTTTAATAATTTATTTTATTTTATTTTTTTATTTTTTGACAGGCAGAGTGGACAGTGAGAGAGAGACAGAGAGAAAGGTTTTCCTTTGCCGTTGGTTCACCCTCCAATGGCCGCCGCGGCTGGCTTGCTGTGGCCGGTGCACCACGCTGATCCGAAGGCAGGAGACAGTTGCTTCTCCTGGTCTCCCATGGGGTGCAGGGCCCAAGCAGTTAGGCCATCCTCCACTGCACTCCCGGGCCATAGCAGAGAGCTGGCCTGGAAGAGGGGCAACCAGGACAGAATCCGGCGCCCCGACGGAACTAGAACCTGGTGTGCCGGCCCCACAAGGCGGAGGATTAGCCTGTTGAGCCATGGCGCCGGCCTAAAACAAAGAATTTTTAAGATTTATTTTATTTATCTAAAATGCAAAGTGACAGAGAGAGAGGGAGAGACAGAAAAAGAGAGCTTCCATCCACTGCTTCACTTCTCAAATGGCTGAAACATCCAGGTCTGCCCCAGGCAAAAATTAAGTGTAAGGAACACAGTCTTGGTCTCCTACATGTCTGGAAAGGACTCAAATACTTGGGCCATCATCAACTGCCTTCTTAGGCACATAAGCAAGGAGCTGGATCTGAAGGACTCAAAACTGCACTCTGAAATGGCACGCCTGTATTGTAGATCAAGCCACCAAAACTAGTTGGAGGAGTTGCTATGAAACCCCTAGTCCTGGGTCTGCTCTGCCAATGTGCAAAAGTTCAATTCTGGACATCAGCGTGGTACGAGAAAGTAGGTATTTTCTTTTGAGGTGCAGAGCCCAGATCCAGGTAACTACTGCTTAATTCCTGGGCTCCCCAAGAAGGGCTTGGGTAAAGGCTTTTTCATGGATTAAAGACGGGGCTGAGTGTTGCATGTTCAGCATGTGTCCACATGTTGGTTGGTTAGTGATGCTCCTGGCCTCCCTTTGTGCAGTGATGTTGTGTTTTTCAGGGAAGATTTGTGTTGACTGGTGAGCTTCAGTCAGTCTAGGGGATACATGCAGCTGATAATTACTTTTTGCCTAGGGCCTGGAATTATCCTGCCTGGACCTGGAAGTCCCCTAAACAATAGCCTTGAGATAATACAGTCCATCAAGGTGTTAGCTATTGGAGAAACAACTGACCTCAAGAGTACTGTGATCAGCCCACTTTAGGGCTGGATGCACCAAACTCATAATCCAGTGAGTTAATTTTAGTGTCATCACCAGGTGGAGCAAGACCACCTTATAGTAAGCAAGGGAAGCTAAGAGTCTGGGGCCTGACAGTTTCTAGCATCTGCATTTAAGAAACTGTTAGCTTCACTGGTGTTGCAAGTGGCAGCTTAACCAGAACACGGACCTCAAATACAGTTTTAGTTGTTATTTTAAAAAATGAAGTTACACAATTATTAATAATGAGTGGGCATTAATTATGCACAATACAGTATAAGGGTGCTCTGTGATACAAAGACCAACCAGACACGAATATCATAAAGGTAATTCCACAGTTCAGGTCCATTTCAGATATAAAAGCATAAATATTAAGAGAAGTAAATGCTATCTTCTGCTTTCTCTTCTCCTCCCCTCTTTACCCTCTTCTACCTTCCTCTCACTCTCTCCACTCCCTTAAGGATGGATAGAGCTGATAAAATACCAAGAACATTTTAAGGATCAAGGGAATCTCAATTTTAAAGGAGCCATTTCATCTGGGAATAATAGAGAAGTTGTATTTGCAAAGACTGAAATGAAAAGAATTTCTGATAGAAAATTCAGTACAAGGAATGATGCATAATAAACTTAAGGGCACACTGTGAATGAGTATGAATGATAGTCTAAATTGTTGGAATTATATATAGTTCAAAATTCAACATATTTAAGAATACAGGATGAGCTAAGTCCAAAAATCTGCCAAGAAGAATGACAGATAATGAGTACTAGGCCAGATTACACCTGTGACAACATAGAGTGATTTTCATTCATTGGCAATAAATTACCCAAGTGTAGGGATGTGTTTAAAGTTTAATTAAAAATGCATATCTTTTCTGCATTAAAGACCCTTCACAAATTCTTATGCTAATGATGCCTTTTTGTTCAAAATAATAACAGATAGGAAAATTACAGGGCTATTTCTTATTTCTGTGTCTTCTTCCTTACAAAGCAATTTTTGGAACTCTCCAAGGACATCTTATCTGTCTTCACTAACAAGCACAGGAGAAAAGGAAAATGGGAGTGGGGAGCCAAGAGAAGGACTTCCCTGTGCTTGAAGCAACAAGGCAGGTGGGCACACCATTGAGCTGACTCTTTTTATTTCTTCTCTACACAATGTGACAGATGTACACAGCATGGATGAGTTAGAAAACATCAAAACTGGACAAGCAAGGCTTCACTACCCTGCAGATTGAAAAGCCCACAAATCAGAATAAAATCTGGTGATAGCAATTTCCTCAGAAACTTAAGATGCCACACAGGGCAAGATGAAAGTTTCTAATTGTTTCTTTGAGGGAAAGACATACTTCATACGTGCTCAATACATAGACTATAACATGGAATTGATAGTAATAACGGTTCCATCACATAGGTTTATTTCACTGCTGTAAATAGAGACTAGAAAAAAAATAAACACACAAGGATGTTTTCGCAAACCAAGGACTAAAAATTCTATATCAGGAAAATGGTTGTGATTGTTAAAGAAAAAATAACCTTTTTTCAATTAAATTGGTTCAAGTATTTAATTCTCTAGAGTTATTTAAAATTCCACGGTAATCATATTATTTCATATCATATGGAACAATATCTTCATTATCCCATGACAAAAGAAAACTCTTTCAGTAATGTTCTTGCAGAAAAAATTTTCAGAATCACCATTTTAGTGGTTAAGGAAACAGTCCTACTAAGAGTCAAAGTGATCGCATAAACAAGACTAGTGTCTTCAAATACTAACTGATAGAATAAAAAAGGGAATGTTCCAACATGGGAAGCGGGATACACAGCAGACTCACAGAATGGCAGATGTCCTAAACAGCACTCTGGCCTCAGAATCAGCCCTTAAGGCATTTGGATCTGGCTGAAGAGCCCATGGGAGTATTTTAGGCATGGAAAGCTAAGATACCATGAAAAAGAAAAAAAAAAAAACTTAAATGAAAGATCTCTGTGAATGAGATCCCAGTGGAAAGAATGGACCATCAAAGAAGGAGGTACTTTTCTCTGAAGGGAGGAGAGAACTTCCACTTTGACTATGACCTTGTCTAAATAAGACCAGAGTCAGTGAACTCAAAAGGCTTCCATAGCCATGGCAACTCATGACAAGAGACTAGGGTGATTACTGACACCACAAACAAGAGTGTCAAATTGTTAAGTCAACAACAGGAGTCACTGTGCACTTACTCCTCATGTAGGATCTCTGTCCTTAATGTGCTGTACATTGTCAATTAATGCTGTAACTAGTACTGAAACAGTATTTTACACTTTATGTTCCATGTGGGTACAAACTGTTGAAATCTTTACTTAATATATGCTAAATTGATCTTTTGTATATAAAGATAATTGAAAATGAATCTTGATGTGAATAGAATGGGAGAGGGAGCAGGGGATGGGAGGGTTGCAGGTGGGAGGGAAGTTATGGGGTGGGGAACCATTCTTATCCATAAGCTATTCTTTGGAAATTTATATTCATTAAATAAAAGTTAAAAAATAAGAAAACAGTCCTAAATACTCATGCAAATGAGCATATTACAAAGAAAGCCAGGATAGTAAGCAACAAGGAGAATGTGAGTGTGTTGGTCAGTTTTGTTTTGTTTGTTTTTGTTTTATATTGTTTTGTTTTGAAGATTTATTTAGGGCCGGCACTGAGGGATAGCAGGTTACAGCCCTGGCCTGCAGCACCAGCATCTCATATGGGCACTGGTTCAGGTCCCTGCTGCTCCACTTCCAAACCAGCTCCCTGCTGATGCACCTGGGAGGGCAGTGAAGGTTGGGCCCCTGTATCTGATTACGAGACCCAGAGAAAGCTCCTGACTCCTGGCTCCAGATCAGCTCAGCACATGCCATTTGAGAAGTGAACCAGCAGATGGAAGACCTCTCTCACTCTGTCTCTACCTCTCTCTCACTTGAAAGGCAGAGTTTCAGAGAAACAGAAAGGGAACGGAGTAGAAAGAGAGAGATCTTCCATCTGTTGGTGTACCCCCCAAATGGCCATATTCGCTGGGACTGGGTCAGGCTTAAGTTAGGAGCCAGGAACTTCATCTGACTCTCCCACATATGTGACAGAGCCCCAAGCTCTTGGGCCTTCATCCACTGTTTTCCTGGGTACAATAGCAGGGAGCTGGATCAGAAGTGGAACAGCCGTGATGGGAACTGGAGCCCATTGGGATGTCAGTGCCACAGGCAGCAGCACAACCCACTATGCCATAGGATTGCCCAATTTGGTATTGCTTTATAGTGTTTTTAATATTTATTTATTTATTTATTTATTTGATACTCAGAATAGCAGAGAGAGAAATAGATGATATAGAGATAAATATGAGAGAGAGAGAAAGAGAGAGAATCTGCCATTAGCTGGTTCTTTCCCTAGATGGAAGCAATGGCGAGCACTTGACAATGCCAAAGCCAGGAGCAAGGAGTATCATCCAGGTCCCAAACATTCGGCCAACTTCCCCTACTTTTCCCAGGCCATTAGCAGAGAGTGGGATCTGAAGTGGAACAGCAGAGTCACAAACTGGCACCCACATGGAATGCCGGCATCACAAACAGTGGCTTTACTCGCTTTGTCACAGCACTGGCCCTTGTGGTCTTCTTTAACAGAATACTGTTTCCATGCACATGTTTTCAACTCTCATTGGGAGATTAAGAAAGATTTTTGCTTGTGTTTTAGTTTTTAGACTTTTTAAGATCAGTTGAATTTTATTTTTTATGTATATAAGGTGAACAAATTTCATGTAATTTATATTTGCTCTGAAATTTGTGTTTGTTTTAAATTAAACTGTATTTCAATTCTGGTGATGAATATATTAAAATATAGATCTTTCATGTTGAGCATTCAATATAAAGTCCTTGATGATAGCTTTAGTAGCAAATGATCATAAAACTCTTGCAACAGAGGAATCCAACTCACAAATTCAACATGTTACAGAAAATACTAAATTGTTTTTTTTTTCCAATTTCCACAAAATATTGACAGAAAAAACTAGCAAGAGAGGGAATAGAGGAGATGGCATATCTTCTACTTTGCTTTCCTGCTTTTTCTTATCTAATGGAACCAGCCTAAGCATTTCTTGTGTCCTTACCCCTGATTCTAGGATTGTGTGATATTAACATTCAGCTTGACCACCCGTGTGTATAAATCTTAGACTAGATAAGCCCTAGGTAATGCAGCTTCCTCAGCCTTCTATTGCTTAGTCTGAATTTATATCACTAAGTTCAAATAATCTTTTACAGTGATGAATGCTGTATCAGAGCAACTTTTCCATTTCTGATTGCTCAGCTACTGACATTCTATGGAGGTGACACATAGATATTTAAGCAGAGCATAAAAATGGAGACATGTTATCTGAGCAGTCACGGTGATTACAACAAAGAAAACATACTGCAAAAAAAGATAAAGTGTTTAGTCTAATAGTAGTTCAGATCCTAATTCCCCAATGACCTTCTCCATTGGAAAGGATTACCTTTGGGAGTAAATATTCTGAGACAACACATTCATTCTGACAGTTGTTATTCAAACAATGAAATTTTATTTGACACTTCATTAAATAAAGGCTTTGATTAAAACCTGGAGGCTTATTAGTAAGTCAACAAATAGTTTAGGCTCCTTTAAATTTATGTGTTTAACTATGTTTTTCTTTTCTTGTTGAGCTTTCTATTCTAAAACCATAAAAGGTAAAAGAGTGCAAATAGCTTCCAAGCTTATTTGAGGTTGTTCATAGAATTGAAATAAATAATGTAATAAATCTACACCTATAAATTAGTAAGAAATATTAAACTGTGTAGGATTGCATGCTGTTTCATTTTATTTGAATGGTAACAGTGTTGCCAATTAATGACTATAGTTATTAATAATATTTATTCAAAATTTGCTAAGATTATACCTACATGTTACAATGAAAAGAAAAAGAAGAGAAATAGGTGAAGTGATATGTAGGCTAAATAGCTTGCTGGGGGAATCATTTTATAATTATACAAACATCAGATATCATATACAGCTTAAAGAAAAATATTTTTCTTTATTTAATAGCTGATATATTAAGATTCTACTAGAATGCATTTCTATCTGTGGAATCCTATTATGAGAATGTGTGAGCATTGATATCTATGTATCAACTACAGAGATTACCAACCTAGAGATGTAAAATTATTCCAAGAAATATAAAGTAAACTTATTAATACATATAACACCTAAGGTAGGCAATAATGGGAACAATTGGTTTGGTAAGCCTTAGAGAAAGAAAACATATAAAACAAATGTAATTTCTAGGTACAAAAACTGGGAAATTATTACTAAATCACAGAACTTGTGAAATAGTCTCATCCAATGCTTGGACCTTTATGGAGGAATACATTTTTATCTGCATAAGTGGATTTCTTATTTCTTTCTGCATTCTTCCTGAAAGTGAGGAAATGTACATGTGTATGAAAGTGAGAGATCTCCAAGCTGTTCATTGAAAATGTGTATTAGGAAAACCCTAAGCACAAACCTAAAACTGCTTTGTAACATAATAAATTTTTTTTTGGATTTTAATATTCTTTTTTTTAATTTTTTAATTTTTTTTAGCTTTTATTTAATGAATATAAATTTCCAGTGTACACCTTATGGATTACAATGGCTTCCCCCTCCCATAACTTCCCTCCCACCCGCAACCCTCCCCTCTCCCGCTCCCTCTCCCCTTCCATTTGCATCAAGATTCATTTTCAATTCTCTTTATATACAGAAGATCAATTTAGTATAAATACTTCAACAGTTTGCACCCACATAGAAATACAAAGTGAAACATACTCTTTGAGTACTAGTTATAGCATTAAATCACAATGGACAGTACATTAAGGACAGAGATCCCACATGAGGAGCAAGTGCATAAATATTTTTTAAAAATGTTTTTGATCAGGGAAAACAAATGATATTTGTCTCTTTGGAACTGGCTTAATTCACTCAGCTTGATGTTTTCCAGATTCCCCCATCTTGTTGCAAATGACTGGGTTTCATTGTTTCTTACTGCTGTATAGTATTCTATGGAGTACTGAGCACCAAAGGGGAAACCTGTTAAAGTGAAATGGACACTATAAGAAACAGTGACCTGATCAGCTCTTGTCCTGACTCTAGATGTACAATGTAATACTTTATCCTTTTTAGTATTTGTTGCTGTTGTTGTTGTTGTTGTTCTAGTACTAGTGGTTGAACTCTGTAATTAACACACAATTATTCTTAGGTGTTTAGATTTTAACTGAAAAGTGATCCCTGTTAAATTTAAGAGTGGAAAAAGAGAGGGAGGAGATGTACAATTTGTGACATGCTCAATCAGACTTGCCCCAAATGATGGAGTTAGAAATGTGCCAGGGGATTCCAATACAATCCCATCAAGGTGGCATGTACCAATGCCATCTCACTAGTCCAAGTGATCAATTTCAGTTCACAATTGATGGCTCTGATAGGTCTAAGAGTCAAGGGATCACACAAACAAGACGAGTGTCTGCTAATACTAACTGATAGAATCAAAAAGGGAGAGAAAGATCCAACATGGGAAGTGGGATACACAGCAGACTCATAGAATGGCAGACGTCCTAAACAACACTCTGGCCTCAGAATCAGCCCTTAAGGCATTCGGATCTGGCTGAAGAGCCCATGAGAGTATTGTAGGCATGGAAAGCCAAGATACCATGGAAGAGAAAAAAAAAAGAAGAAGACCTAAATGAAAGATCTCTGTGAGTGAGATCCCAGTGGAAAGAACGGGGCCATCAAGGAAGGAGGTACCTTTCTCTGATGGGAGGAGAGAACTTCCACTTTGACTATGACCCTATCGGAATAAGATCAAAGTCAGCGAACTCTAAAGGCTTCCATAGCCCTGGAAACTCATGACTAGAGCCTAGGGAGATTACTGACGCCATGAACAGGAGTGTCAAATTGTTAAGTCAGCAACAGAAGTCACTGTGTACTTACATCCCATGTGAGATCTGTCTTTAATGTGTTGTCTAATGTGCAGTGATGCTATAACTAGTACTGAAACAGTATTTTTACACTTTGTGTTTCTGTGTGGGTACAAACTGATGAGATCTTTACTAATTATATACTGAATCGATCTCCTGTATATAAAGATAATTGGAAATAAAAAAAAACCTGGTGTTAAATTGGAAATGGCATAGAAAATTAATTAATTTTTTAAAAAAATATTATGCAGGATCTCTGTCTTTAATGTGCTGTACACTCTTATTTAATGCTATAACTAGTACTCCAACAGTATTTTTTTTACTTTGTGTTGCTATATGGGGGCAAACTGTTGAAATTGTTACCTAATATATACTAAACTGATCTTCTGTATATAAAGATAATTGAAAATTAATCATGATGTGATTGGAAGGGGAGAGGGAGCAGGAAAGGGGAGGGTTGTGGGTGGGAGGGAAGTTTTGGGAGGGGGAAGCCATTGTAACCCATAAGCTGTACTTTGGAAATTTATATTCAATAAATAAAAGTTTAATAAAAAAAAAGAAAGAAAAAAATGTTTTTGAGACAGAAAGAAAACAGATAGAGAGTCCATTCACTGGTTCATTCCCCATATATCTGCAACAAAGCCAAGAGCAAAAGCTCAAACCATGTCGTTACATGGGTTGCAGGGATCCCATTACTTGAACCGTCACCTGATGCATCCCAAAGTGAACATCAGCAGGAGGCTAGTATCTCAGAGGCACACACAAGTCAACTGCCTGTCCTTAAAATAGAATTATAAGCTTCATCTACAAAATCTGTCTGAAGTATCCTCATGTGTGTGTGTGTCTGTATATGTGTGTGTGTGTGTTCACACATAATTCTGTGTATGTTTATATGATACTTGTTCTCTATTTTTCTAGGAAGAGATAATTTTATAAAGATATGAACATTTCTGTCTTAAGTAAGTCTAACTTAATGAGAAATTTGTATAAAAATAGAGATGGGAGAGGAAGAATACAAAAACCAACACAAACCTTGTCTCTTTAAGGTTTACCAGAGCAATGCAAACCTCCCAATAAACTAATCATTTAACCTAATCAACATGTAATTGGTACATATGCATGTTGGCCACTCAAAAACTAATGGATTTTTTTCAATCCACAATATGGCAGTAGAGAGGAAGAGTGAGAGAGTAAGACAGCTAGAATAAGAGAGGGAAAGTTTGATGAAGAGTAAATTTAAGAACTAATAGTAAGTTAATATTCACAGGTGAATTAAAGAAGAGATGACTCTGGGTGTGACATTGATTTACTGTGTCATTTTTCCACTTTCTATAATTTTTTTCATTCCATCAAATGTCTGGAATCTTTTTACATGCTAACCTTTTCTTAAAAAAGGTTGATTTTTTTTTTAATTAAAAGGCAGAGTTACAGAGAGGCAGAAGCAGAGGCAGAGAGAGATCTTCCATCTGTGGTTCACTCCCCAAATGGCAGCAACAAAGACAGGAGCCAGGAGCTTCTTTCTGGTCTCCCATGTGAGTGCAGGGGCCCAAGCACTTTGGCCATCTTTTAATGCTTTCCCAGGCCATATCAGAGAGCTGGATTAGAAGTGGAAAAGCTGGGTCTCGAACCAGCGTCCAAATGGGATTCCAGCACAGAAGTCAGCATCTATTTACCGGTTAAGCCACAGCATCGGCCCAACATGCTTGCATTTTAACTGATAATGGAACTCTTGCTATCATCTTTCCTGGTATGATAGTCTTCTATTTTTCTTTTGTTAGAGTTGAAGAAAGTCTATCTTAGAACATGCATAGTTGGGCCGGCGCCGTGGCTCATTGGTTAATCCTCCGCCTGTGTCACTGGCATCCCATATGGGCACCGGTTCTAGTCCCGGTTGCTCTTCCAGTCCAGCTCTCTGCTGTGGCAAGTAGGGCAGTGGAGGATGGCCCAAGTGCTTGGGCCCCTGCACCTGCATGGGAAACAAGGAGGAAGCACCTGGCTCTTAGCTTTGGATCAGCATAGCTCTGGCCGTAGCGGCCATTTGGAGGATGAACCAATGGAAGAAAGACCTTTTTCTCTGTCTCTCTCTCACTGTCTAACTCTATCTGTCCAAAAAAAAAAAAAAAAAGAAGAAGAAGAACATGTATAGCATAACAAAGTTCTGCTACCCTAATGATAACATTCGTTTTGATCATGTGTAACTCACAATACATGTGTACACTTCTGAAAAACCATGTATATAGGCAACTCATGTAGCCTTTCCCCTGAGGATTTTGACATGATTCAGTGGATGTACTGTGAAAAGATTTTCTGACATTAGGAGGTTATAAACTCATCAAGACTTATGAGGAATGAAAAGAGGTCACCTTATAATCAGGAACAGGTCTCTAGGTATGCAGATCTCCTTAAAACAAACTCCCACATAGCATCTGACTAGCATGCACTGGACAATTTTCCCAGGATTCCTGAATAGCTCTCTCCTGTAGGTATAACTATTAAATTGCACTTCTGCACCCTTTCTAGGACTATGATAATACAGACATAATTGATATATGATAAGACACTTTTTTTCCATTTACCTTTACATGCTTTTGTAATACTCATTTCATTTTTAAAATAGAAGAATTGAGAAACATTTCAAAAACATTAGTGGTTTGGTTTTTCAGTAGAAATGTATCATTAAACAGATGTTAGCATGGATACTAGATTTAAAATCACTCAATTTAACGTTTCCACATTTGTTGTCAGAAATACTAGGAAATGGAAACACTTAGACATCTATTAAATGAAACATTACTGTATTATAATATAGTTTCATCTTCTAAAATCATCATACACATTGTCAAAGAAACTCCACAGGTCTCAATTGGAATAAAAATAATTAAGATTTAGCTATCATTGCAAAGCTTTTGTTAAATATTCCTATTTTTAATTAGAGAACAAAGCATATTAGACTAGAACAGCTGAGTATCTATTATTGAGATGATCTTCTATACTCAAAAATCATAGTGGCTGTTTTTGGCAGCTGTCAAAGGAAAAGGGCAAAAGAACACCATGAGGCCGGTGCCGTGGCTTAACAGGCTAATCCTCCGCCTTGCGGCGCCAGCACACCGGGTTCTAGTCCCGGTTGGGGCGCCGGATTCTATCCCGGTTGCCCCTCTTCCAGGCCAGCTCTCTGCTATGGCCCGGGAAGGCAGTGGAGGATGGCCCAAGTCCTTGGGCACTGCACCCGCAGGGGAGACCAGGAGAAGCACCTGGCTCCTGGCTTCGGATCAGCAAGGTGCGCTGGCCGCAGCGGCCATTGGAGGTTGAACCAACGGCAAAAAGGAAGACCTTTCTTTTTGTCTCTCTCTCTCACTATCCACTCTGCCTTTAAAAAAAAAAAAAAAGAAAAAAAAAAAAAAAGAACACCATGAAATTCACAGTGACTCATAAGTTATAGTGTACACAGAGAAATAAGCTTTGTTAATATAGACTTTAATAGGATATGCTTTTAACTAGATTTTTTTTAAAGATTTATTTTATTTATTTGAAAAACAGAGTTACAGAGGCAGAGACAGAGAGAGGTCTTCCATCTGCTTCCAGACAGCGCAATGGCCGGAGCTGCACCAATCTGAAGCCAGGCGACAGAAGCTTCTTCGGGGGTCTCCCACGTGGGTGCAGGGGACCAAGGACCTGAGCCATCTTCTCCTGCTTTCCCAGGCAGTAGCAGAGAGCTGGATCGGAAGAGGAGCAGCCGGGACTAGAACCAGCGCCCATATGGGATACAGGCGCTTCAGGCCAGGGCGTTAACCGGCTGTGCCACAGTGTCAGCCCCTTAACTAGATTTATTAACTGTGGATCCTAGAGTCCTGATTATTTTTATAATATATAAGCCTCACAAATAAAACTCAAAAAAATGATATGCAAAAATTGTAATATCTGAAGGGCTTACCAAGAAAGAAGCCTTCTGAAGTTGAGAACAGCATGCATTTTCTACAAATTCATTTACATTTAACTATAAAGTGTATTTTATTGTTTCTCTAGAAAGATTTACCTGCTTCTCACAAGACAGTCTGTCAGAGTTCACATGTCGATGATGAGAAAGTAATAGGTTATATTCTGGTAATAATGTGTTTCTGAAAAACTATGTTTTCTATTCAGCTTATACTCTTAGAATTACGTGGGTTTTTTTGCATTAAATTTAGTTGTCTAAAATGTATTTAAGTACTAAATCTGTTTCAAATGACTTCTAGGGAATTCTGCCTTTCAGAATAGTCCACAAAATGCTTCCTGGTTATTTTGTTAATTGTAAAGAAGGTAATCTTGATGTCAGTCTCTCCATGTTTTCTGTCTCTATGAGTATTCTCGTTAACAATTTTAGAACTTCGAATCAAAGTTAATACTTTGCAAAATGCGCTTTGTTTCAGATGTCAAACTTTCCCGAATTGCATAATTCCTTACAACTCTTTGAGTAACATGTTAAACTTCTAATAACTGTAGCTATTGATCTATAACTAATTTTGATTACTATACATAATGATGTGAATTATATATTTAAGTAGAAAATACACTATCTCTAGTGTTTTTTTTTTTAATTTTCTTTAATCTAAAAGACATGTCTCATTACCTTCTGATCTCAGGTTTGACTTTGTAACTACATGCATAATCCGGATGTTAGTGTTTCTGTATCTGAGAAACAGGTAAAAACACTTTGATAATGCATGTGGTTTAGCAAAGAAAACACCAGACATGGCCCAGACTTCCCAGTATATTAATATCTGATAGAGAATTTTTAAGCGGTGCAATGCAGCTCAAAGGGTGGTCTATGTATCAGTATAGCTTGAAAATTAGAAATGCAAATTAATGAGATATCTCAAATGTACTAAGAAACTGCGTGAATGAGGGTTAGAACTCTAGGTTTACAAAATCCCCTAATGACAAACAAGAGTGTCAAATTGTTAAGTCAACAACAGGAGTCACTGTGCACTTACTCCTCATGTGGGATCTCTGTCATTAATGTGTTGTCCAATGTGAATTAATGCTATAACTAGTACTAAAAGAGTATTTTACACTTATGTTCTGTGTGGGTGCAAACTGTTGAAATCTTTACTTAATATATGCTAAATCGATCTTCTGTATACAAAGATAATTGAAAATGAATCTTGATGTGAATAGAATGGGAGAGGTAGCGGGAGATGGGAGGGGTGTGAGAGAGAGGGAAGTTATGGGGGGGGGAAGCCATTGTAATCCATAAACTGTACTTTGGAAATTTACATTTACTAAATAAAAGTTTAAAAAAAAGACTTATTTCTTTATTTGATAGGCAAAGTTACAGAGAAAAAGAGAGAGAGAGAGAGAGAGAGAGAGAGAGAGAGAGAGAGAGAGAGAGAGAGAGGTCTTCCATTTGCTAGTTCACTCGTCAAATGGCTGAGATGGCCAGAGCCTGGCTGATCCAAAGTCAAGGGCCAGGAGCCAGGAGATTCTTCCAGAGATCCCACATGAGTGCAGGAGCCCAGGCATTTGTGCCTTCTTCCACTGCCTTCCCAGGCCACTAGCAAGGAACTGGAGCAGCGGGGACTCGAAAGGGGGCCCATATCGGAGGCCAACATGGCAGGCGGTGGCTTAACCTTCTAAGCCACAGTGCAACCCCCTCAATGATTTTTATATTCAATTTTTGTTTGCGACATGAAGTGATTTCGGGCAAAAGAATTAATACCATATGTTTGTAGAGCAAAAAATGTTCTATGACCTTTAATTTTTCCCCTATGAGACTCATAATATATAAAAAGTTGATAGATACATGTAGTATGTATTGCACATAAATAGCGGACATAGAATAAAATTGTATTAATGTGGCTCTAACTTTTTAAAGTAAAAAGATTAGAAAGAGGTCCACAGTTTACACCTCTTCATCTAACCCTTACACTTCCAAGCCTTCCAATCACTTGTTGCATAAATTACTAACACTTCAATCAAAACATGAAAGACAAATTTCAAATAAATCTTGCCTAAGTTATACTCAATGAATTTTGACATTTGCAAGATATTATCTAACCTGAAAATCAAAAGAAAAATATTTTTCTTTAAAAATGCAAGTATGTTAGGTAATAAAGATGTGTATTCATGATATTCACTAAAATTCAAAAATGAAATCATAATAATTTATTTTCCTAACTAAATGTTCATTTAATGTTTTCAAATTTTTGAATTCATTTTTAAATAACTTCAGTAGTAAAAAGATAAGCTTTTAAATTATAAATGCCATAGAAACAGAGGTCTTATTGGTCTTTTTGAAAAAATATTATTTCTGGATTCCAAGATGGCTGATTAGGGAGTGACATGCTGCACTGGGCTAAGGATATACAGTAAAGAGAAAAGTGTAAAAGGTTCACTCTCAGGGGAGAATTGGAAAGAAAACTGCAATATAAGTCCTCCAGGAGGAGAAGAAATGTTGTAGGCATGTGTGGAGGGTGGGGATGCACTTCATGAACATGAACACAGCAGCCAAGAGCCAGAGGAGGTGGCAGTTTGGAGACGGAGACTGGACCTCAACAACCCGTATTGATACAGACAGAGGGAAAGTGTGGTATAGGTCCAGACTGGAGTTCTAGGGGCTGGTAGCTGCTGGTAGCTGAGCACTGACCCAGTAGAAGTGGAGGGGGCATGTTTGTCTCACCCCAATTCTCCACAACAGTGCCCGCTGCCCGGCTGAAAGAGGGCAGGTGATGCTGAGCCAGGATGCCCAATTGACAGTGCTGGTGGCAGTGGCAGGCAGGTAGCAATGTTCAGCCAGTAGCTCCTGTGTGGGTGTATGATGCAGACATTCTAGTGGAGGGAACAGCCTGCAGTTCTCACTGACTTTGAGACTGGCTAGGAGGTGGCCGGACAGCCATGTGGAATGATTGGGTCCCTGCAACCTCTCAGGGTCAAGACGCCCAGGCAGAGCTGTCTCTGGGAAACATCTGCCTCTCTGTTGACTGGACAGGCTGGCAGGGCAGAGAGAAACCTCTGGACCTGGCAATTCTGGGAGCCATGTGGACTCAGTGTTTACAAGAGAACATGAAGGGTTTAGATGGACCTTGAGTTCTATCATGCCCAACTTGGGAGTTACCCTGGATACTCACCCCAACCTAGAACACTGACTGGAACTTCCTGGCCACGCCCACCACACATCTCATGATATTCACTGAAAGTACAGACATTCCAGTAGGCCACAGAGGCATAGTTCAAAGAGTAAAGCCACCAGAGGAAAAAAAAAAAACAAAAAATGAACTCCACACATGCCTAAATCAAATGCAGAAATTCAAAGAACAAGAACAAGGAAGACACCATGACCCTGCTTTCCCCAGATGAACACAACAACATTTCAATATTAGAATGTGCAGATGAAGATATTGAGGAAATGCTGGAAACATAATTCAAACAATTAATCATTGGATGACTCAAATACAATCAGAACAAATGAATATTAGAAATGAATAATTCAATAAATCAAATAAAAATTAAAGAAAGACTATCTGAACCAGAAGACAAATCATTGGAAATCTTACAGTCAGACTAAAAAAAAGAAGAAGAACAAGAACAAGAAAGTAGAAAACATAAAAATAGTGTTGGAGATTTATGAGACACTATCAGATGGCCCAACATATGGTCCTAGGAGTTCCTTAAGGTGTGGAAAGTGACATCAATGGATTAGAAAGCCTATTTAGTGAAATAATTACAGAAAACTCCCCCAATTCTGGTAAAGAAAGGGATGTTCAAGTAGGAGAAGCACATAGAACTCTTAACACCTTGATGGATGAGACTCCAGTGGAAAGAAGTGGACATCAAAGAAGGATGTACTTTTCTTTGAAGGGATTTACTTTTCTCTGAAACACAAAAAGATAGCCATTAGTAGGAAAGAGTGAGATAGCTGAAAAACTCCCATAAAAGTACAAAAGAAATCCAAAGTAAACAATAGGATTAATTATGAGAAAATCGCTGGACCAAGGCATTACTTATCAATAGTCACCTTGACTGTAATTGACCTCAACTCTCCAGTTAAAATACAGATTGGATGAATGGATGAAAAAATAAGAGCCATCTATTTGATGCCTACAAGAAACACATCTCACAAAGGTACATGCAAACTGAAAGTTAAGCAATGGGCAAAGAAGTTGAACAGGCATCTTTCATGACAGAAAATTCCAATGGCCAACAGATGCTGGAGAAAATGCTCAGCATCACTAGCCATCAGGGAAATGCAAATCAAAACCACAAAGAGGTTTCACCTCGTTGTAGTTTGAATGGCTTTCATAAAGAAATTAATAAAGGAGAAATGCTGGAGATACTGGGAAAAAGATATTCTGCTCCACTGTTGGTGGGAATGTAAAGGGTGCAACCACACGGAAGAGAGTTTGGAGATACCTCAGAAATCTGAATATGGACTTTCTATATGATCCAGCCATTCTTTTCTTGGGAATTTACCCAAACCAAAAGAAATCAGTATATGAAAGAATTATCTGTAACCCCATGTTCATTGCAGCAAAATTCACAATAGCTAAGATATAGACTCAAACCACATGTCCATCAACTCTTGACTGTATAAAGAAATTAAGATATATATATATATATATATATATATATATATACACACACACACACACACACACACACACTATGGAGTGCTACCCAGTTAAAAAAAAAAATGAAATCCTTTCTTTTGCAACAAGATAGATGCAACTGGAAACCATTATATTTACTGAAATAAGCCATCCCCCAAAA
The DNA here is from genome assembly GCF_033115175.1 of Lepus europaeus. Taxonomy (NCBI): domain Eukaryota; kingdom Metazoa; phylum Chordata; class Mammalia; order Lagomorpha; family Leporidae; genus Lepus; species Lepus europaeus. The sequence goes on along the minus strand of NC_084832.1, from coordinate 47,109,876 downwards.
GACAGATACCATATGTTTCCCTGATCCGAGGTAATTAATAGAGTACCTGAAATGCAATGTGTTGGAGTGAGATAGGCATTTTGAGAATTGATGATCGTTTATAGCCCTTGTCTCTTCCATTGAGGAACAGTTGTTTTATTATTTTTTTTCTCTTCATACTATTTGTTGAATTCTTTTACTTAGAGTAGGGTTAACTATACGATCAATAAATATACTGAAAATAGATCATTGTAAAAATTAAGAGTGGGAATGTGAGAAGGAATGTGAGGAAGGGTTAAAGTGTGGGTAGGAGGGAGGGTTGAGGGGGAAGCTCTACTATGTTCCTCAATCTGTATACATGAAATATATGAAACTTGTATAACGTAAATAGCATTTAAAAAGAAAAAAATATTATCTTCAATAGCAAACATTAGGTTTTATAGATAGAAAGTTCTAAATAGGTATTGACTATATGACTGTATCCAAATTTGTTTCTGTATGGAGGTATCCATTTAAAGAGTATCTTTCATATTTGAAGAGTGTTTATAAATAAGAATTTTTGAATAAAAACTGCTGCATAAGATCCCAGAAGCACAGGCAATAAAAGCCAAAATATAGACAAATGAGATTACTTCAAGCATAGAAGCCTCCGCAGAGTAAAGGAAATATTCAACAAAGAGGCAGCTGACAAAATGGAAGAAAATATTTGCAAACATGCAAATGATAAAGGATTAATATTCAGAATATATAAGGATTTCAAGAAACTCAATAATAACAAAATAAACAATCCAACTAAATGGGCTAAGGATATGAACTGACTGAACAGGCATTTTTCAAAGGATGAAATACAAATAACCAACAGACACATGAAAAATGCCCAGGATCACAAGCCATTAGTGAAATGCAAATAAAAATCACAATGGGATTTCACCTCACTCCATTAGAATGGCTATGATGCACAAATCAACAAATAACAAATGCTGGTGAGGATGTAAAGAAAAAGAACCATAATCCACTGTGCATGAGAATGTAATTTAGTACAACCATTATAGACGACAGTATGGAGATTCCTCAGAAACCTGAAAATAGATCTACCCAATGATACAGCTAGTCCTCACTTGGGCTTTACCCATAGGAAATGAAATCAGCACAAGAAAGTGTTATGCGTACCCCCATGTTTGTAGCAGCTCAGCTCACAATAACTAAGATATGAAATTAACCCAAATGTCCAAGAACTGCTGACAGGATAAAGAAAATATGGTATAAATACACTATGGAATACTACTCAGCAATAAACAAGAATAAAAGCCTGTCTTTCCCAACAAAATGGATTCAATTGAAGACAATTTTGCTTGCTGAAATAGGCCAGTTCTGATAAGACAATTATTGTATGTTTTCCCTAATCTGTGGTAACTAATACACGGAGTACAAAAATAATGTATATGAGTGAACTTGACAGTTTGAGATTTGATTATTGTTTATAGCCATTCTTTATTTGCTTGAAGGACAATGGTTTTACTACACACTGCTTGTTGAATTATTTATTTAGTGGAGGGTTAAACTTGATTACAAAGTAAATTGAAAGCATGTCATTGTAAAAATTAAAATAAATAAGAAAGGAAGGAGGAAGGATTGTGGGTACAAGGAAGGGAGGGAGGGAGGAAGTATATGATTGGAAATATCACTATGGTTTTAAACTATATTTATGAAATACATGAAACGTATTTCCTTATATAAATTTTAAAAATTTTAAAACCAACTTGATTTGAATTGAGTTTGATTTACATTGTAAGATTTGAGACGAAATGAATCATGATAGAATTTATCAATAGTTTAGTATTTACATACCATTCATAGGTTCATACATTGAAGATACTGCTTCTACTAATTTTCAATGGTATTTATTATGTAAACATGTATTAATGTCTTCAAGACAATTTCTGCATAATAGTAACTATAAAAAATGGATGAATATACACTTTCATTTTAATTGTTTTTCCAAATCTAAAAGTGTTTTTAGAAATAGATCAGATTTAGGCAAGAATAAATTGCTTTTCTATGATATATTTTTGAGAGCTGCATTCACGTATGATATTTGAAATGACATTGTCTGAAAATAAACTCGATTTAGTTAATAGATTTAGGGTTATCAAATTACTGAGACTTTTGAATGATACAGTTTGAGAATACTACTTAAAATTAAGTAAAATTCAATATGGTTACTTAAAAGACAGATCTAAAATAGAATCACCTTTAAGTTAGCTTGCTATATTTTCTGCTTATAGAACAAATATATAAAGAAACTGGAGCAGAAAATCAGTCACATTAAATTTACTATCATCAGAAAACCCAAGGTAAGCTAAAAAAGAATCTTTAGCTTTCATATATGGCTAAATTTCGTAGGTTAAAACAGACAACTAATAATCATGCTAGTGATAGTAAAATTGTTTACTGAAAATGAAAGTTAAATATATTTTAAATATAATTAGTATACTCAAAATGAAGTGTAAATATATTTTTCAATATCTTTAATAAATGTATTGTTATTTTCCCTTCCCAAAATACAAGGAACAAGCAATCTTACAAACTTAATATCTGCTTTATTCCAATTAATTACTAGTCTTTAATGTAATTTATAGAAATGTGAATGATACTTACAACCTGATTCATAAACATACCGTGATTCATTTCCTTCAGTGTTTTCTACCCTTAATACATTACTAAGGGCAAGATGTACATAGTCATGCATCACCTAACAACAGGAGTAGCTTCAGAGAAAAGTGACCTTAGATGATTCATTATTGTGCAAACATCATAGACTTCTTTGTACAAATCCAGGTATTATAGCCCATTTCATATTTATGCTATATAGTACACACACACTTTAGGTAATTGTAACACAGTAGTATACATGTACCAGAAAACATATAAATTTTAAAAAGTACAATTAAGGTATAAAAATTAACAACAGTACACATGTGGCGGGAACTTAGCATGAATGGGATTTGCAGGACTGAAAGTTGCTCCAGGAGACTCAGTGAGTAGCAAGTAAATGGAAAGATCATGCAGATCACTGTACATGGCTATAGACTTTATAAACACAATTAGGCTATATTTGATTTCTTTAAAGTCATTTTCTTTGTTTAATAATTAATTATCCTTAACATATTGCTTTTATTACTTTATAAGCTTTTTAATTACTTTAACTTTTTGACTCTTAAAATAATTGTTTTAACTTAAAAGCCAATGATGGTGTCCAGTTGTACAAAAAATATTTTCTTTACCTATATCAATAGTCTACAAGCTCATTTCTACTTATAAAATTTTTCACTTCAGTATTTTTACTTCTTAAGCTTTTTGAAAAAAACTAAAAGGCAAAGTCCAGTGTTGTGTTGACCTGTGTTAAGTCACTGCTTAACAAGCTGACCTTAATTTTAGAGTGCTGATGGGAGTCCCAGATGGACCGCTTCCAATCTATCTCCCTAGTAATGTACTTGGAAAAGCATCAGATGATGGCCACCATTTTGTATGCCACCCACATAGGCAACCAATATTAAGTTCCTTACCTCTGGCTTCTGCCTGGCTCAGACCTGGTTGTTGTGCCCAGGGGAATGAACTAGTGAATGGAAGATGTATTTGTCTCTGTCTTTGTCTCTCCCTCTCTCTTTCTCTGCCTTTAAATTGGATAAATAAATAAATATTTAAAAAAAAACTAAAATTCAACATGTGATAGGTTAGTCCTGTATGGGGTCAGGATCTTCAATATGATTGTTTTCTGCCTCACATCTTGTCCCACTGGGAAGCCTCAGCAGCAATGACATACATGGAACTTCCATTTGCTCTGAAAACAATGCCATTTCTGGGATGTCTCCTGAGCGATCTTCTGGGGGTTCTTCCTGAGGAAGTATGATTCTTTTCAGAAGCATCTCAGTGGTAATTTGCTTGTTTATTTTTTCATTTTGGATTGGCCATAAGCAGATTATTCACCATGTATATTCCTCTCTTTTAATGAAAATTTTAGGTCTTTGATTCAATGTTTTCCAATGAGGGCTGCTAAAGCTTCAGCTAAATGCTTCTCTGTAAATTCCTCTGGGGTTTATTTTTCTGACGTTTCCTTTTCTCTCTTCTCTTCTTTAGCTGTGTGTTTACTAGGCAAGAGGAATATTTCAGCTCCATCGGAAACTGATGGAACCACTAGCATGCATGTGATCTACTGTTGATGAAAAGGACTTAGGTGGTGCTTGACTGTAATGTAGAGACCATTTCCACTTCATTCACAATGGTCACCTTGTCATTCATAGACAGTAATGCTTAATTCATACTAATGATTTCAAAAGTATATGGTAGGGGCCGGTGCTGTGGTGCAGCGGGTTTAAGCCCTGGCCTGAAGTGCCAGCATCCCATATGGGTGCCGGTTCGAGACCCAGATGCTCCTCTTCTGATCCAGCTCTCTGCTATAGCCTGGGAAAACAGTAGAAGATGGCCAAAGTCCTTGGGCCCCTGCACCCATGTGGGAGACCCAGAGGAAGCTCCTGGCTCCTGGCTTCGGATTGGCACGGCTTTGGCCGTTGTGGCCATCTGGGGAATGAACCAGCGGATGGAAGGCCTCTCTCTCTGTCTCTACCTCTCTCTGTAATTCTATCTTTCAAATAAATAAAATAAATATTTTTTAAAAAAGTATATGGTTATAAATATTGACTGGAGAATACTACAATTGTCAAGAAGCTAATGTCTAAAATAGCACAAAAGTGCACCTGGAAATAGAATTGGAACATTGGTAGAAAGAGCTTCAAAGTAGTCCAATGTTGGTGAAAGCAGCTTTGCAAAATAGTTTTTAAAATTTTATAAAAATAAAGCATGAACCATGCAAACACTCTCTTTCAAATAACAATCTATCCAAAAGAGGATCAAATATGTATATTGATTAATCTCTTTATTTGCATAAATATTCATTGTTCATTTTATCTCTATGTAACAGCTATTTTAGGCAAGCTATGATTTGATGGACAGTTTGAATGCTCATATCCCATATTAGAGTGCCTGGGTTCAAATCCCTGCTCCATTCTCAAATCCAGCTTCCCAGCAGTGCAGAAATGGGAGACAGTGGTGATATATGAAGTAACTGGTTTTCTGCAATCCATACAGGTTTTGTGCATTGAATTCCCAATTCCCTGACTCAAATCTAGCCCAGCCCTAATCATCATATGCTTTACAGAGGTGAATCATCAGATAGGCGCATGCTTTCTCTCCTCTTTCTCCTCCTCCACCTCTCCCCCTCAGTCTCTCAAATAAATAAATAATAAACTAAAAAAATATTTAATAGATTCACAAAGGTCACATGTAAATCAGGCTTTGATGAATATTCTTTCTCATCCAGTTCTTAAGAATTAAGTGCATGCATGCTTTGGTACGTTCAATTAGTTTGGATATTCTAATGTATCTGAGTACATACCACAATTAAATCCAACATTATCCGGTACTCTTCCAAAACCACACTCTCTAAGTTTACGAAGAAAGGATGGCTACAAGTGATAGCCAAGTTTCCTGCATTATTTATCTTTATCACTTTGGATTCTTCCATTAAATGAGGCATTAGTTGTCTCATTTAAAAATTAATTAGATTTAAGTAAATTTAGGTGGCTAACATTTCTGTAAAGCTAAAAATATGTGTTATTCTGAATCCAACATTGAAACAAGACTTGCTGAAGAATTTGGTATAATTTTCATAAGACTCAGAAACTACAGATCATAACTGAGTATTCAGTGGGGTTAAAATCTCATATAATTTCTGGCCTCAATAAATTAGTGATATAAGTGCATGTTTAGATTAGTGATTAGCCTGTGAGAACCAAATTTTAAAACACCTGGTTTCTAAAAATGTGGTCTCCTTAAAAATGCCCAAGAAGAAGAAAAGGACTAACAAAGAGAAGAATTTCCCTCTACTGAGTGAGAATCAATGTGCTGAACTGATTCCAAGATTATGATTAGTTAGAAGGATGTTCTTTAGAATGAAATGATATAAATTTGCTGAAGTTATTTGGAGCTATCCTGCAATGAATCCAAGTCATTTTTTTCAGAGAGAACGAAACATACTAAAGCAAGGTCTACTGAAATTTTCAATCATATGGAAAACCACACAGACACAAAGCCTGTTTTGGTGCTCACCTTGGCTAAAATGAGTCACATTCCTCATTTGTGTAATGCTATTACTGGAGCAAAGAAAGGCCTGGTGCACATCAACATAGATTTGGGGGAAATAGGGGTGAAAGGATCACAATAATAGAGACGTCTTTGGCCAAAAAGAGACATAGAAACTTCAGGTGTGGAAAACATGCAGTGAGACTGTTCAGAGAAAATTAAAAAATAGAGTCACTAAGTAGAACAGTATCATAATATTTGAATGTGTTGTACAACAGTGAGTACTCCAAGGGAAGAATTTAGGAGCATCATTTCCTTTCATTCTAATTACAATCCAAAGAGGTGAGGAAGCACTGTGGGCATTCTTTGGATGTAAATCAGACAAGACAACTAAAACAAATTCCACTACTTATTGCCTGTGTGATCTCAGAAACTGATCTTTCATTATCTTGGTTGAAGAATGGGGATAATGACAGCTAAACTCAAAACATTTCGGTGACGAATAAATGTATTAATGAAAGAACAGAATAGACAGTCAATAATTCTTACAACCGTTAGTATCACTGTTACTTCTTTCAGTAAAAAGAGAAATAATATATCGAAGTCTTCAAGTCCTAATCAAGAAAATGATATTTCAGAAAATATTTAAGTTTTTCAAATACCATATCTTTGTTTACAGTCTATTTAATAAGATTCATATTAAGACATTTCCTCCCAGAATATTAACATTTATCTTAGTTTTTTAAGTAGCAAAAACCAAGTAGTCACATATACATTTTTCTAGAATAATTGACATTATTATTTCATGAAAAATTTATTGCTTTCCCCTCTAAACTAATAATTAGTGATTTGGGTAAAGTATAGAAAGTGTGGAAGAATTTATTACATTCCTTAGTTTTTCCTAAAAGAAAGAACATCTATAGTAACCTGGATTGAGAAAAGAGAATATGATGCAATAGACAGACAAATAAACTTAGAATAAGACAAGTATAATTTAGAAATAGTGAGAATTTGCCTCTAACTTTTAAAACTTTTGGTTTTAGTCTTACTTTCTTGTATTTTCTACCATATTTTTACCACATAATATAATTCATGTAGACCAAAATGAAAATGACTCATCTCTAAAAGTATTGTCTTTGGTAAGAAAAGAAAACCATATTTCAATTATGCTCAGCTGTTTAAAGCAAAATTACATAACCACAGTACCTAATTGTGGAAGTTAGATGACACATATGGGAGGCAAGAAGTCATATCCTCGTGTGTCTTTTTACCTGTATTTTAAGTTCCTTACATACCAAACATTGAGAAAGTGAATTTGAATTTCTGCTTTACATTTGTGGAAATTCAGGCTCAGACTTAAGCTTCATGCCAAAGATAACTTATCTCATAATTGGCCTAGGTAGTATCTCAGCTCAGGTGTATAAGACCTCAAAGCTGATGCTCTTTCCACTATTCATGATGCCTCTATGTTCAAAGAGTAGAGAAGGTTATATTTTCACAACCCTGAGGGGACAATATATTATTTAAAAAAAAAGTTTCACGTGTTTCAAGAATACACTTACTGGCAAAGTTCATTCTTGTGATCTAAGCTTTAATGTCCAGGAAATACATTCAGCATGAGTAATGCTCCTTTTTGCTTTGTTGTCATCTCCCCAATGCCTGAAGTGTTCATGCCCTTTCCCTTGGCCTCCTTTTCAGCCATAAAAATTCCTATTCATCTTTCAAAACGGGATCTAATATTACCTCCTCTGTGAAGTCTTATTTATTCAACCCTTATCTTTTCCTGACCTACACAAAATGTTGGATGCTTCTTCTGAGGCCACAGCAAACAAGATGTGTCTATAAGACAGTGTTTCTTAATTCACTGTACTTATTTGTCAACAGATCTGTCTTCTACTGCTGGGCTGTGACCTCCACAAGGGCAGGTATGTTGCCTTATTTCTATATCTTTGTCTTCAGTGACTAACAAATGGAATAGCACATGTCTAATGATTACTAGATGAACTTTACTACTACATGATCTGCTTACACACAAATAAATTATTTTATTCTTGCATTCACTTGCACAGAGGTTGGAGCCAAAAAATGAATTTGAAGTCAGTGGTACCCCTTTGTCCTTTGCAGCTTCCCTGAAGCTAGGATGTACCTGAAGAAAACCCTCTACTAAATCTGAATCAAATAATTTTAATTATGAGTAATCAATTTCCTTAATTTTTTTTAATTTCTCCATCCTTCAGAAGTCTACAAAGAATAGAGAGTTTCATTTATTAAGGATATCTAATTATTTTTAGACACTGAAAGCGTTTGGATATCACATGGAGGGTTCATTGTCTTCTTTTCAGAGTTATTCTGAGTGTGAATTGCATCTGAGTCAGTTCATCCTTTCAAGAATGGAATTGGTTTTCCATACACTCTTAGAGAAGGTTATGCATAACATAGGCTACGTGTCAGAGTGCTTCCCCAGAGACAAGTTTGATTCAGCATTCTACTGTTTCAAAAATACAGCTTGTAATTATAATATGCTATAGAACCTAAATGCTAGTGGCAGTTACTCCTTTGAAAAGGATCGGATTAAGATGACTTTATTTTAGAGGTCAAATTCAGCAGCAGAAATTCATTCCTATAAAATAAATAATTTGATTTGGAGCTTTATGTATTAGATTTATGAAATTGAATCCCTTGTGATAAAACTACCTCACAGTAAATACAAAGAATATAAATAAATAAATAATTCTTCACTGTGCCCTTCCTATTTAAAGATGATGTTACTGTCAGGCATTGCTATTTGTGTGTGGGGGTGAAGCGGAAAAGACCGAGCTGTAACCTCCAGTCCCTTCCACACTGTGCACACACAGAGATTGTTCTTTGATTTGCAGCTGCTATTTGCAGAGCTTGTCACTGTTCACAACTCTGCTTCTTGGGCTCACCTCCGGCCTGAATCCTGCACTCTGAAAACCCTGCAGTTGCTGATTATAACAAGCCTGGCTGCTCTGGTTGCAATGTTCTCAACGTTGAATTTCGTAACAAATTTTTGGGAACTCTTTTCTGAAATTTATGCTGCCTTCTTCCATAGCTCTTGGTCTATAAACCTAAAATTGTTAGAACAAGATGTTAATAATTTTAATACTTATCTATAATCATCATTACTTTATGATGAGAAAACTAATTTCTGGTTTTTTTTTTTTTTTTTTTTTTTTTTTTGGACAGGCAGAGTGGATAGTGAGAGAAAGAGACGGAGAGAAAGGTCTTCCTTTATGCCGTTGGTTCACCCTCCAATGGCCGCTGCGGATGGCACATCTCACTGATCCGAAGCCAGGAGCCAGGTGCTTCTCCTGGTCTCCCATGCGGGTGCAGGGCCCAAGCACTTGGGCCATCCTCCACTGCATTCCCTGGCCACAGCAGAGAGCTGGCCTGGAAGAGGGGCAACCGGGATAGAATCCGGCGCCCCAACCGGGACTAGAACCCAGTGTGCCAGCGCCGCAAGGCGGAGGATTAGCCTGTTAAGCCACTGCGCCGGCTAATTTCTGTTTTAATATCAAAAATGATTCTGTGATAATAGCCCTGTCCTAAGACTATACTTTCAGGTATCATTTCTATAACAGCCCTGACCTGCTCTGAAATTGCTGTTTTCTTTTTTAAAAAATAATCAGAGCTCTTTAGGGAATTCTGATATAATTTATATAAAAAGATGAGTATAAATGCATGATGTGTATAAGTCTCATTTATTCAATAATCATTATTAGAGTTTCTACTTAATTAAGACTTCTTGAAAAACAATGGGCCTGTGAAATAGATGACATATAGCCCTTTCCCAGAATTTATCAACATACTACTAGGAAAGCAAATGTATAACAAAACACCTATCAATAACATGCAATGATTATGGCATGCATCATGAGGTTAGAGATAGTCACTTAATTTGGTAGAATCCAAATGATTTTTAAAAAGGAGGCTAAACAAATCCCAAGTGATGAAGGACATATAACATTAGGTATGAGTCAATATCTATAGAATATACCATATAAACCAATGTAAAATATGGAAGTGATAATGATATGTCAACATATTTTCATCAATTGTAACAAATATAGCACTCTGCTGTGGAGTATGGATATTGGAGGAAGCTGTGCATATGTTGGTGTGAGAGCTATATGAGAAATCCCCATTCCTCCTGCTCAGGTTTGTTATAAACCCAAAACTTCTCCAGGAAATATAGTTCACTAAGAAAACCAAAAACACTGTCAATAATGAAATACTAAAAGCATATGAAGCTTAAAGAAAAACGTGAATGTATGCAGAATGCAGGCAGATATGATCAAACCTAGAAAGTTTGAAGAGCAGTAAGCAACCATTAAAAAGGGAGATAACTGTTTTACTTACTGCCATTTAATTTTTCAAAAATGTCTTCCGTAGCATTCTGCTACCTACTTTGTGTTGATCTTAATCTGTTTCATTTTTAATTGAGTTTTATGTAAGAGGAGAATATGAAACATATGTTCCATAAATCCATATATATTCTGGACCTGTAATTCTGTAAACTATTGGCTCTATGTATCTTTTCCTTCCTAATTCATTATATGACTATATGCTATTTTTCTTCTGTTTTGTTTTGTCATTTCCTAAGACTTCACAAATGTAAACAGGAACTAAGCACAAAGTCAGCCTATGAGAGTCAAATATAAAAATAAACGAGTTATTTTTTGAATAGCACAAAACATAAAAGCTAAAAGTTAATGAAAACTAAAGGGTAGATTCTAACATCAGGAGAAATGAAATAAATATATATCAAAAATAAAAGCTCAGATATTTATTTTGATATAAAAGACATTTTCAATATTGATTTCCTTCATTTAAGACCAACATTAAAAACTACAAATAATACAAATGACAGACCTCTGCCAACATCAACAGGACAAATGTGCCCATGTGCGTTCACTTGAGAAAGCAAACAAACAAAATACAAATAGGTCTTTGCTACTGTTTCCAAATCATGATGCTCAGATGTCTTAGAGTCCAGTAGACCTTGCCCAGGTTTCACACAGAAGATGAGAAAATCGAATGTTTCTAATTCCCTAACTTGCTCATACCAGTGTGACCCTGATTTTTCTCCCATGCATTTGGAGTTTTCTCCGAGGTGTTATTTACTCTCATGGAAAGATGAATGAAATAAATAGGGAACAAAACGAAAGACATCTGTCAGGGGAATAGGAAAGAAAAAGGGAAATGAAGCAAAGAGAGAGAAGACAATAACAGAAAACTCCTTCATGAAACCATAATAAATCTAGCATGAATGCATTTGCCCACATAGAATTCTAAGGCATGTTACTGAGAGTGATTCCTAAAGACTCTGAGCATTTTACTTGCTCTATCCTCTTAAGTCACTTTCAGTAATTTTATTGTTGTCATTATTATTATTATTTTATCTTAGGTGCCCCAGGATGTCATGGAGGCCAAACCCAGGAGCACAAAGCTTTGGTTTGACATGGTAATGAAGGCCGGTTGAGCTGCGGCAATACCACAGGCAGATTGCAGGGACCAAGTACTGTTTTCAGCCCTTGCAGCTGCCTTGTACTCAATGGATGGCACAGACACTCTGGGGAAGCAGTTCTGGCAGCACATATTTGCCTGCCAAGAAAGCCAAGAGGAAATGATTCAAGGTTGTTATAAATCTCTCTCCTAAATGCCTGAAGGCCATGCTGGTCTGTAAAAGCAATACTGGTAGGGAACCAAGCATCATTGTTGCTTGCAGCGATGCAATTTTAAAGTCATTTTTTAATATTTAGATTTATAACAGGGCTCCCAAAATAGAAAACCAGCAGGATAATGAATTCCAATGGGAACCTTAAAAATATGAAATTCATTCATCATTTATTTATTCATTCAAAATTATTAAAGTGCTGAAGACATAGTCAAAAGTTGAAATCATGCCCTCTATGCTGTCTTTCAACTTATGATCTACTAAGAAAGACAGACAATATGACAGAAAGACAGACATTGGTGCAGTCATAGGAGCTTAGCAATGCGGTATCCTAACAGGGAGACTTAATTTATACCAGAGATTGGGTGGTATTTGCAGAAAGCTATTTGGAATAGCATTTAGCCTACAACTTAGAGGATTCATTGTAGGTGGATGGGTACAATAGAGTCTGGAGAACAACATTATAATCAGAGGAAAACACTTATCCAAAAGTTGTTAGAAACAACTGAGCTCTTGAGTGAATTGAAGGAAAGTGAGGACGCATGGCTGAAGCCGAGGGTGTGAGGGAGAAAAGTGCCTTGGATGAAGCTGTGGCTTAGAAATGATCCTATAGGCTCGTGCTGGCTGTGTTAAATTCTCAAGTTCTATATTAAATACAGTAGATAACAAGGGAATGTTTTCAACAAAAATTGGCATTCAGAGGCACAACCCTATGTAAGCTTTTGTAATCAGTTTTAAGTTTCAGAGGTAGATGAAACACAGTTCTGTGGGCAGAAGACGGGATTACAAAGCCTCTCTCAGCATGGGAAAAGGTACTTTTCTCATGGTGGTGAAAGGCACATGGCTGGCCAGATAAGTGCGTGCTCTACTCTGTCACACTATCCTTCGCAAAGGATGTGTTTATTTCAGCGTTTAGACGCACAACAACACACAGCATTACTTACACTGCCCAAATATTTGTTTCAACATCCTTCTTTGGCTTGTTTATAAAGTAGAAAGAAGTAAATAAAACATAAGAGTATTTGATAAAGTTAGAGAAAACAGAGTAGCAGTGTAAACAAGGATTCTAGTAGAGATAACTAAGATAGTAGAAGAAATACTTGCATGTAATCTTTTGAAAATGAAATTAATGCTAGAATAAGACTTCAGAAGAGAGGGGTAGACAATATTACTCTATGATTAGATAGAATATATGTGTAAGTGATTATAAGGAACATATAATAATTGAAAGGATATTAAATATTCAAAACTGTTAGAACAAGTACACCTGCATGAATTAGGGTTGGCAGTTTGCACAGTGGTGAAGATGCCTTTAGGATGACCATATCCCATTATCACAGCGCCTGAGTTCAATCTCAGCTTGGATTAGGATCTCAGCTTCCAGAAAATGCACATCCTGGGAGGTGGAGGTGATGGCTCAAGATTTGGGTCTCTGCAACCCATGTGGAAGACCAGAATTGCACTGCCTACTCCTGGTTTCTGTTTTGGCTCAGCCCAGGCTGCTGCAGGCACTTATAGAGCAAAACAGCAGCTTAAAGATTTCTCTCTCTCTCTCCTCCCTCTTTCTCTCCCTCTCCTTCTCCTTCCCTCTCCCCTGTTAAGGTAACTAAAAAAGCAATGCTTTTGAAAAACATTTATTGAGATCTGTGTTTTGAGGGCTTTCTAAAAGTGACAGGCAGTATTTTAAACCTTTTATATTTCTTAATGCATTAATCATCCTATTAATCCTATGAGATCGTTAATAATAAGAATAAACCTCAGACATAGTACATGAAGTTTATTTTTTATTTTCTTCAGTTTTTAGATATTTTTTGATTATCAGCCCTGGAAGTTTGATAGAATAAGCATTAATGATTTTTCAGATAAGATTGCTTGGCTCAGAAAAGCTCTGTGGCTTACTCATGTCTCTCTTTCTAAATAAGACTATTCAGTTCCTACTCCAAATAATTTCTTCAAAATTTACTTTATAAGTCAAAAATCCTCTGTCTATAAGAAACAAGGATAGGCATATTCTTATACCATCAGGTATTTTCCAAGACACACAAAAAATAAGAATTACATATGCACTTAGAAAGCAAAGAAAGGCCGGCGCCGTGGCTCAACAGGCTAATCCTCCGCCTTGCGGCACCGGCACACCGGGTTCTAGTCCCGGTCGGGGCACCGATCCTGTCCCGCGGTTGCCCCTCTTCCAGGCCAGCTCTCTGCTGTGGCCAGGGAGTGCAGTGGAGGATAGCCCAAGTGTTTGGGCTCTGCACCCCATGGGAGACCAGGATAAGCACCTGGCTCCTGCCATCGGAACAGCGCGGTGCGCCGGCCGCAGCGCGCTACCGCGGCGGCCATTGGAGGGTGAACCAACGGCAAAAGGAAGACCTTTCTCTCTGTCTCTCTCTCTCACTGTCCACTCTGCCTGTCAAAAAAAAAAAAAAAAAAAAAAAGAAAGCAAAGAAAAATGGTAATAAAGAGAAGATAAAATCAAAAAATGCCCTAAAGCCTTGTTTTTTTTTAAGAATTGTTTTCCAAAAGAAGGAAAATGAAAACTTTATAATAGAACATAATTTTTCCCCATTTCTAAAGTAATACGACTAGTTGAATTTGAGTTTGGCCTGTAAAAGAACTGTAGGAACTATATTGAGATGTCCTTCAAATGGTAGCTCACTAAAGGTTAATTATCTCTAATTAATGTCAATTTCATTTTTTAAGATTAAGAAATCTATTTTGCACACCCTTTGATACACCTTTATACGTTAATTAAAACGATTCTAAAGATGGCTCAAATTTCCTTTTTTGCCTTTGCTTAGTATTTGGGTAGTACTCAAATAATCGGATCCTTGTTTTATGTCTTGTTAAGGAAAACATGACAGGGCCAAGGCAAAGAGGGTGAACATGAAGTCACAGGAAGGTAAGAGCTCACAGATAATCAAAAATAAAACATTTAGAATCAATGAATAAATACTAATCCAGAATTGGTTACTAATGGGACATAACTGTGAAATGTTGCCATGGGAAAGGATTTTTCCACTGAGCACCTGATGTCTTCAGCATTTTCTAAAAATTTTGTTCCAAGATGTATAGATGATCTTAGGATACCAAAAGACTGCAACTTCTAAGATATTCTTGTCTTAAAATTATTAGAAAGAAAATTAGAAGGAATGCAGAAGCTAAAAAAAACCTGTAACCAATCACACAAACAGGCCGATTGATCTATGAAAATGGAACAAAAGCTTAGATAGTACTGCAATAAGCATGATTGAGCACACACCTCTTTGATACAATAATTTGACATCTTTTGGATAGTTACTCAACAGCGGGATTGCTAGATCATATGGCAGTTCTATTTCTAGTTTATAAAGATATCTCTATACTATTTTCCATAGTCATTATGCTAATTTGCATCCTACCAACAATGTACAAAGGATCCCCTTCTTCCACATTATTGGCAACATTTTTTACTTTGGGTCTTTTTTTTAAAAGCTATTTATATAGGGTGAATTAATATTGCATTGTAGTTTTTATTTGCATTTCCCTGTTGACTAGTAGTGTTGAGCATTTTTTCAAATATTTGTGGGCCATTTTCTGTTTCTCCTTTTGTGAACTTTCTATTCAGGTCTTTGCCCATTTCTTAAAGGGATTACTTGTATTTTTTTCCTGAGTATTGTTTAAAGATTTATTTATTTATTTGAAAGGAG
The DNA here is from genome assembly GCF_033115175.1 of Lepus europaeus. Taxonomy (NCBI): domain Eukaryota; kingdom Metazoa; phylum Chordata; class Mammalia; order Lagomorpha; family Leporidae; genus Lepus; species Lepus europaeus. The sequence goes on along the minus strand of NC_084832.1, from coordinate 47,094,375 downwards.
GAGTTACAGACAGAGAGAGGGAGAGGCAGAGAGAGAGAGAGAGAAGTCTTCCATGCGCTGATCTACTCCCACAAATGGCCACAATGGCAGGAGTTTGGCTTATCCAAAACCAGGAGCCAGGAGATTCTTCCAGGTCTCCTACACGGGTACGGGGCCCTTGGACTTGGGTCATCTTCTACTGCTTTCTCAGGCCATTGTGGAGAGCTGGATTGGAAATGAAAAAGCCAGGTGCTTGAACCCAGTACCAATATGGGATTCAGGCATTACAGGTGGCGGGTTCACCCTCTATGCTGTGGCTCCAGTCCCTGTTCTTCAGTTTTTTGGGTTCCTGATATATATCCTAGATATTAATACTTTGTCAGACATGGAGTTTGCAAATTTTTTCTCCCATGCTGTAATATGTCTCTTCACTCCATGGATTGCGTCCTTTGCTATGCAGGAGCTTCTGAGTGTGACATAATCCAGTTTTCCTAGTTTCGCTTTTCTTGCCTGTGCTTTTGGGTTCTTATCCAAAAAATTATTGCCTACATCAATGTGTTGGTTTTTCTCCCTATATTTTCTTCTATCAGTTACATATGATCTTTCACTTAGGTCTTTACTCTATCTTAGTTGATTTTTGTATATGGTGAAAGATAGTTACTTAATTTTTTTTTTATATGTATGCCCAGGTACACAAGCACCATTTATTGAAAAAACTACTATCAAGTGTGTGTCCTCAGTGCTTTAATTGAAAATTAGTTGGCTTTAAGTTCATGAGTTACTTTTTGAAGTTCTCTATTTTGTTCCATTAACCTATGTGGCAATTCTGTTCTAGCACCATGTTGTTTTAATTACCATAGTACTGCAGTATACTTTGAGATCAGATACTGTGATGCCCCCAACTATGCTGTTATTATTATTTTTTTGCTATTTGCTCATGGTAACTTTACATTTTCTGTGTCAAAGTTTTGCATTTTTATATTTAACCATTAACCTAAATGAAAATGAACTGTAAATTTTCTGAGGCAGGGATTGAGTTTCACCTTGTTCTATTCAAATCACCAGCTTTCCATTTCCATGCAATAAAAATCCCATTAAGATTTGATAATGGATTTTCAAGTATTTATGAGTATTACAGAATTTCAAAATCCCTTTGAATATGAAATAATGGCTTTGTTATATCCCAAGGCAGATGAAACCTCGATAGTGTAAACTAATATACAAGAAAGAGAGAATTGGAAAAGCAAATTGAAAAAGATCACAGTTTTGGCTTTTTTTTTTCCAGGAAACATGTTTAGGATCTATTTGGTCATAATGACCTACTCATAGAGGGTATTTATGTTTTTTTAAAACACCATGTGGATTCACCATAAGAAATTTCTCTGAATATTTGTCAGTTTTCCAAACTTTAATTTAAAATATTGTTGTTGTTTTATTTGAAAGGCAGAGAGAAAGAAAGAGTGAGAGAAAGACACACACACACACACACACTTACTCACTCACTAACTCACTCACAGAAAGAGAGAAAGCAATCTGCCATCTACCATTTTGCTCCCAAAACGCCTGAAACAGCCTGAGATGGGTGAGACCAAAGCTAGGAGCTAAGGATTCAAATTAGTTCTCCTAGGTATGTGGCAAGGACTCAGGAGTCAGCTACTTCCCACCAGGATGTGCATTAGCAGAAAGCTAGAAAAGGTAGTACGGCCAGACTAGAACCCAGCCACCCCTATATGTGATGCAAGGTGTCCCAAGGGAGTTACAAATGCCTGCCTAATTCACTCAATATTCAACATTAAATATCCTATAATTCAGAAATTTAAGTAACTCAGGTTATAGCTATTCTGAGGGGTGGTCATTGTGGCATTGTGGCTAAAGCCACAGCTTGAGACACCCACATTCCATATCTGAGTGTCCGATTTGAGTCTCAGCTATTCATTGCTTCCGGGTAATATATCCTGGAATGCAATGGATGATGGCCAAAGTACTTGATTTCTTATCACTGACAGGGGAGACCTGAAAATAAATCCTGGCTCCTGGCTTCTGCCTGGACTATCCCTAACTCTTGCAAACTGTAAGGGAAGTGAAGCAGTGGAAAGTTATTTCTCTGTCATTTTGCCTTTCAAATAAATAAATCTTAAAAAGCAACTATTTTGAATGTAAATTAACATTTCTTAATTGTCTAAAGAAAGGCTTATTGAAGAAGTATTATGCACACACCATGCAATCTTTTTACCAGCTAATGAGCAAATTGCTTGCTTTAAAATTCACATGCCACACTGCAACAATGACATTTTTTACTCATATTAGAAGAGTAAACTCTAGGAATATAGTTTTAGTAAAGCCTAATTAGCAAAAACAAAGTTTTCTTAAATTAGTCATTATTTTTACTCAAATCATTCCTTCACATAGCTTTTAACAATAAAGATACACTTTTTCTATGAAATTCACAACTCAAAACCATTATATATGAATGTATTTTTTTCAGTAATACAATGGTATACAGGAGAGGCAGCGTAAGGTTGAAAATGTATGTAGTGAGACTGGCATTGTGGATTAAGCCACCATAACACGGGCATCCCAAATGGACTTGTGTTCCAGTCTCAGTTGTTACATTTCCAATCCAGTTACCTGCTAATGTACCTGGGAATGAAGTTGAAGATGGTCCAAGTGCTTGGACTCATGCACCCACATGGGAGACCCAGATGGATTTCCAGATTCCTGGCTTCAGCCTGGTTCAGAACCAACTGTTGCAGACATATGAGGAGTAAGCCAGAAGATGGAAGATCTCTTTCTGTCCCTCTCTCTCCCTCTCTCTGAAACTCTGCCTTTCAAACAAATTTTAAAATCTTATGAAACATAAAATGTGTGTATTACAAGTGCATCATATGCATTGAATCAAAACAAGATATGTTAAGTCAACAAGAAAAATGAATTTACATCCCTGTAAAGAAATAGTGCTGAAAGAGGTACATTTAAATCTGAGAAAACACCTAAATCTTAAGAGCCAGAACACTATGCAGGTGTTACAACAAAGGAGTATCAAATGATTATTTGACGTCTGTTTTTACTATTTATCTGACTCATGTATTACTTCCTTGCAACATAATATATATAGTTTAAGACTGAAATTTAGGCTGGCGCCTTGGCTCACTTGGCTAATCCTCCGCCTGCGGCGCCGGCACCCCGGATTCTAGTCCCAGCTGGGGCGCCGGATTCTGTCCCGGTTGCTCCTCTTCCAGTCCAGCTCTCTGCTGTGGCCCGGGAGGGCAGCAAAGGACGGCCCAAGTACTTGGGTCCCTGCACTCGCATGGGAGACTGGGAGGAAGTACCCGGCTCCTGGCTCTGATCGGCGCGTCGGCAGTAGTGGCCATTAGGGGAGTGAACCAATGGAAGGAAGACCTTTCTCTCTATCTCTCTCTCACTATCTATAACTCTCTCTCTGTCTCGCTCTCTCTCACTGTCTAACTCTGCCTGGCCAAAAAAAAAAAAAAAAAAAAAGAGAGACTGAAATTTAATGCTACCAACTCTAGTAGTCCTCATATGCCCAAGAAAATTATTTTGTTTTTGAAAATATTAATTTAACTGGGGTTATATCATTTCCTTCCAGTTTGCTTTGAGCTATAAGAAATACAGTGCTATAGGTAAACCTGATCTTCCAGTTTTTAAAATCACTATGCCCACTCTTCCTGGTAAGGAAGGATGCAATTATTTGTCTGTAATAACTATTTTAAATATCTAAACAACATTTGTAACTCATGCAATACCTTGAACAAGGTTATTCATTCATTTGATAACACTTTCTTACTATTTGCATAGCACATGTTAGAGCTGAAGCATAAATAAGCATTCCTGTCTCAAATTTTATATAGGACAGTGTTTTGTTATCGGGAAATAAAGTACAAACTAAACACCAGTTTAATAATATCAATGAGATCTAAGAAATGCGAAGCAAGAGAACAAAAAGGCAATTTTATAATGAAATGTTCTTTTCACCAAAATACCTGCTTCCTTCTTAAATTCTTAGAAGAATTCTTCAAGTTCATTGTTGAGGCAAGCTTTAGCAGTTTAATGTATCTAACTGATTTCATATTATGAATAACCTTGTTTTAGTTACAAACGTAAAATCCTTAGCTTCACATTAAACAACTAGATAAACCTCAATATTCCATAATTTACCATAGTAGTCACCTCATTATTGTTATAGTACAGATTGGGTAGTTGTAAAACTGAATGTAATTGTCCTCAATTCTGATCGGATGTAAACTTAAGCAGGAGTTCTCCTAGGGAAACATCTTTACGTCCCTACCATTTTTTTGATCCTAGTGAATGTCAGGTTGGTGATATTACATAATATTAAAAAATATACACACAGATATTTAATTTTCTAAATGTTAAAGAAGAGGATGCGATATTTAAAGCATTAGATCTATACTACATGTACTTATTATAGGGAAGCATCTAATACATTTACTTAAGTGAAATATATTTTATTGTATTAATGTGCTATAAATCACTTATCCATTCTTACTTGATGTGCATGGAATTGTACAATAAACAATATCGAACATGTATAGTTTTACGTTAGTTAGTTAGTTAGTGAGAACAAGAGTAAGATAAGACCCTGAATAGACTGTGGTCTGAGGTACTGCCGGGAAAGCAAACCCATACTCAGAATTTATCAGTTCCAATAAAGACATAATTGTGAACTACTCACAAATCATACTATGTAAAGGTGCTAGATCCAAGTTCATCTACAGTTGCTGCTACTGATATTTGGGTATCCACAAGTGACAATATCTGGAAGATTCTTGGTGAGGTTAATTCCAAATTCCATGTCTGAGCCTGTATATTATCTCCATCCTTGTCTCTGTGGATGTCTATTCATGTATCTATTTCAGCAGCATGCAATGACCAATGAGAGAAGTTAACATCATCCCCAAGGAAAACCTGTATCAATTATCAGTAACTTGATGCAGGGTTTACAAATAATATAAATGCTTCCATTATAAACTAGAGGGGCCTACAAGATATTTTTTGTGGGAATGATTCAAGATTCATTCAAATAACTTCCCTTTACCTAAAGAATATTTTTAGCAATTATCAAACCATAGATTTTACTTATTTAGCAGATCCCTCCAAAATTATGGGATATGGGGAGGGCAGGGTTATTTTATAGACTCTGTCATGTATTTTCATCATACTGGGTTACAATTTTACTACTTTTGGCTCAGCAAGTCTAATTAGCATGGTTTCAAAAATAGAGTGGGTCAATTGTTGTTTTATTGGAGGTCGATACAGCAAGTATATGACTGTAAAGATCAGGAGAGTTAAAATGACTACTGTATAAAATACAAAATAAATACAATGAAAGTACATTCTGTACTTTTCACATGAGCGTAAGAAATTTTGATTGTGCATAATAATAAAACCTTAAGAACACATATACAAATCAATAGTTTCATACGAATGCTCAGATTCTATGAAATAAACAGACTAAAGCTCTCTTCACCAGTACTTTCCACGTTGTATCTTTGGGGCTCTTAAGCAGCATATAAGTAAATGGTGGATTCTCAGTTCTTACAAGTCTATATTAATCTATTTTGATAGCCTCAACTCCCTTAGGCTACTGCCATTTTCCTAAATAAAATGCCAAAGAATTTCCAGCAACTCGAAAAATCTTCAGCATCACAAAGGATTCTTTTTTTCAGAACATATTTATTTAATTAAAGGCAGAGTGATGAGAAAGAGGGAGACAGAGAGAGAGAGAGAGAAACAAAGAAAGAGAGATTGACTTAGATATGGGGGTGGAGAGAGAAAAAAAGAGATCTTCAATCCATTGGTTTATTCCACAAATGGCTACAATGGCTGCGGCTGCGCCAGGCTGTGACAGAGTCCCATGTATGTGGGTCATCCTCCTTTCCCAAGTCTATTATTAGGGAGCAAAACTGGAAGCATAGCAGCTGAGACATGAATGGGTACTCCCAAACAGGATGAAGGTATCCTAAGTTGCAGTTTAATCCACTGTAGGCACCCAAGCCAGACCCTCAAAAGATTTTCAAGAAAAGCAAACTTGTGTAACCCAACTGAAGATTCAGTTACATACAGCGATGCATTTGGTTCATCTCCAGAACATGATGAAAAGTGATCCCTTCATGCTTTTTGAACATCAGCACAAAAAGAAGTTCCTTTTATTTTAATTTATTGTATGTTTTAGAGTAGAACTATTTTTTGGACCTATGAAATGTCAAATTTTTATTCTCTCAAGAGGTAACTTAATAAGATTTTATTATTAATTCCATACCCAAGAGCGCTTTGATATATATCATTTTAAAAACACCATAAATTGTAAAGTTGATCTAGGGAGCAAATATTTATATTAGAAACAAAAAAGTAAGATGTTGATTCACAATGAGAAATATAAATTCTGCTCAGTTGACACATGCTAATTGAAGTAAGAACAGTACCTTTTTCTGGTTAAGAAAAGAATGAAACTATATCAATACAATAAATCATGAAATAGACTGTCATATCAAAACCTCAATGTTCCTTTTAGTTCATTAATTTTAAAACACATTCATGTCAAAATTAGAATAGAAGGGTAGCATTTGGTATAGTGGTTAGAACTTGGCCTGTGATGTTCACATCCCACATCTCAGTGCCTGGACTGGAATCCCAAGTCTTACTCTCATTCTAGTTTTCTACTATGCACAACGTATGTGGCAGCAGGTAATTGTGCAAGTGCATGAGTCCCCATCAACCACATGGGAGACACAGATTGAGTTCCAGGTTCCTCGCTTTTCCTGATCAAGCCCCAACTGTTAGGGCTTTAAGATGGTGCAATGAAGCTGATAGAAGATCTCCCTCTGTCTATCTCTGCACATCTCTCTCAGTTGGTATCTCGCTGCATATCAAATAAACAAAAAATAAATAAACAAAAATTTTAAATAATAGAGACCAGCATTGTGTCACATTGTGTTAAGTCACTGCTTACAATGCTGGCATATCATATTGGAACACAAGTTCAAGTTGCAGCTGCCCTCTTCTGATTCAACTTCCTGTTAATGTGCTTGTGAAGGCAGCAGATGATGGACTAAGCACTTGAACTCCTGCCATGCCATGTGGAAGACTGGGATGTATTTCCTGGCTTTTGGCTTCTGCTTGGTCCAGACCTGGCTGTTGTGCCCACTGGGGAGTGAGCCAACACACAGAAAATCAATCTCTTTCTGTCTCTCTCTCCATCTGTCTGTCTGTCTCCCCCTCGCTCTGCCTTTTGGATAAATAAATAAATGTTTATAAAAATAATGAGAAGCTACTACCAATTTATTAAAGTAGTTCTTACAGTGAGTTTGCTGGGTTTTTTGTTTGTTTTCTAGTTGTGTGTGTGTGTAATTTTTTTTTTTTTTTTGTATAGCAAAATCAAAATGTCATTGTAAGGAAAACAGCTACACCAGCTGATAGAGAAAAAAATGTAAAGATGAGAAAAAAAGAATAAGGTCTTCCTCAGAAATAGAGTGTTTTCTCTTGTGAAATGTCTTTGTTCTAACCCCTGATCCTGTAAAATACTACTGCATACAATAAAAATAGACCTCAAATCGTAGCATTGAACCACAGACCTCTGCTCTTATTTATCAGAAAGTTACCTTTTCCATTCCACTACTGGGGTCACTTTTGACTGTACTAAAGAAAATAGTTCTAGAAGCATCCTGTGTACCTCTCTTTATGCTACCGTCAACTCACATGGCCTCTCCTTTCTGTATGGCCACTTCTGGTTGTAGTCTGCAGATTTTTATTGTGGTTTGTTCTGAAGCTTCAATAGATTTTACAAAAATGAAAGTAGAAACAAATTGGTATATAATATGACTTGAAAAATGCAAGAGAAAATAATAGTAAAGGAATTTTTTTATCTCCTATCCCCAACTTATGGTTGGAGTGTGATCAGAACAACCATTTTTGGATATAATCTGTTTTCATTAAATATATATTAAGGGAAGGAATACATATGCATGATTCTCTCCGTCTTCCAATCACTAAAAGGCGACAAATGATTGACACTCTATGTATAATACCATTTTACTCCTAAAGAAGGTAATACAAGCTAAATACAAACTCAGGCAGAAAATCAATACATTCAATGTATGAAATTTTCATAATATTTGATACATTCTATTCTAATTATAAAATCAAATTTAAAAATCATCTTATTAAGCTCAACTCTGCTTAATAAGATGTGTATGAATCTCCCAAAACACCTACCCTATGACTCCAGTCCTTCTGTTCCATCATAGATTTGTGTGTCTTAGAGGAAAAGAGAGCTTATGTTCTCTGTAACAGTCCAGTTGTAAAGTTGTCAGTTGAATCCTTTTGAAGGACTGTCTTTGTGACCACATCTTTCAGAAAGGAGGTATTTGGAAACCAAAGAAAATTCAGATTATCAGATGAGGTGGAGGGAGCTAACATGTGTTTCACTATCTTTGTAATGTTAAAATCCTATCTAGAATGGCATAGAACAAGTGGTTGACATATAACCAGATGATTTTCCTGTCTAAGCTATACGCTTAAGAGAAGCAGCAGAGTCACACAAGGTATATACCAGCAGGAGGGAAACCCCTTAGCATAGATTTTCCAGCCTAAATCTTGTTGTAAAGGTCATATATTGTGTTATATAATTGTCACATTGAAAAGTTCTTTGATAGCTTGAACTTTACTACTTGCAAAAAGTGCTGGGCTGCCAAGTAGAGTACATTTTCCAGGTTTCTGAGTCCATGCTTGAGCTAAATAAAGTGTGACAAATCCCCTGAGGGCAACCCAAGCTTTTTATGCCATAGGCACCTCTGACTCAAAAGTTAGAGTCTTAAAGTAATGTAAGACTGCACAGCCAACTACAGAGGTTGCCTGAACTAGGGAAGAAATTCTCCTGGGGGCATGGCTACGTGACATCTCTAAAATGCTTCAAAAGGGACCATTAAAATACAGCCCATGATTTTCTTCTATGGAAAACAGCTGATTTAATCAAAGAAAGACACCCGTTGGATTTTTTTTTTCATTCAACTGGCATTTGGTTTAAGTGATATTTATAGGGACAACACTTGAAATGAATTGATGATTATAAAAAGATGGCTTAAAGCATGAGCTACTACTACTTAACCATTAGTTAAGAATTTCCCAACATCCTGGAATCCTTCATTTGGGAATTTGGCTGTATGCCTCCTAAACTTTCAGAAAAAAATTACTTTTTCAAATGACCTTTAATAGTATCATAACATTGGTGCATTTCTCAACATTGATTGGGCCGATTTTAAACCCAGTTTTACCTGTGATTTCTTTCTGAAAGTGAAATGAAGGTGTCTATGATCTATACATCTACAAAAATATTTTTTCTCATATTTCAGGTATCAAAACCTAGGAATAATTACCTTCACTGAAATTAAGTGCTAAGAAAGTTAAGAAAATCATCAGCATAAAAATATACATTATTGCTTTTTTTCAGAACAGAGTCTCAGCATTCATGCATTGCCCCAGATATTCTGGCCAGAGAAATGAAATGGATCAATATGAGGCAGAAAAACATATTCCCTTTCAATTTTATTGACATATTTTCCTTCCCATTTTTTGAAATTATTTGCTTTATATATTTGAAAGGCTGAGACAGGGAACAGAGAAAAGAATTTTCCATGCATTGGTTCACTCCCAAAATGGCCACAATGGTCCAGGCTGGGACAGGCAGACGCCAGTAACCAAGAACCCCATATGGATCTTGCATGTGGGTGACAGAGGTCCAGTAACTTAAGCCATCTTTTGCTGCTTTCCCATGTGTGTTAGCAGGGAGCTGGATAGGAAGCAGGGCAGCCAAGTCTTGAACTGGTGGTCATATTGGTTGCTGGTGATAGGGACTCCAGGGGCTGCTGGAAAGAAAAGCAAGAAACATATATGATCTAAGCCTCAGGAGCCCTGACAGACAGGAGAAATATAGGCAATGTACTCTTCAGATGCTTTTAAATCTGCCACATATCTTGCCTATCTTGGATCTGATTGAACACTCTGCAAACTTCTATGCAAATCAGGCTACTCTAATGTCAGTCTTCTGATAGGCTCACAGATCTTATTTTATTTGCATAGCAATAAGCCAATTAGAAACATTTCCTCATTTAGAAACACATAAATGCCCCTAGACACAGCCCTTCATCGCCATCCTCCTCCAGGTCCTCTCCCAGCTACTGCTAGCTTTCTCTTCTCTCAATAAATTCCTTTTGCTTTGCTCATTCTTTCTTTTCCACAAAACTCATTCTTCATGGTCATGAAACAAAGAACACAGCAGGGTTAAAAGTGCTGTAACACGAAGTGCTGCAACACAAAAGAAATGTGATATTTCTAATGAGTTTGGTGAAGAGAACGAATTCTGCAACATTTTTAGGTGTTCATCTGAGAGCATCAGAAGGATAAGTAAAGAAAGATAGCCTGTTTGTTTTTTTTTTTGGAGATTCTTGTTCTCCACCATAATCCACTATCAATTAAAAATGCTGGACTCTGCCAGCCAATAAAAAGCAATTACCACAGTTGTTGGTCTTAAAGGGCAGGCTTGCTTGAATAAACCCGACTAGTCCTCCTCTGCCTTTTGTCACTGAGGATGTTGGTCTTGTTCTGCTTAGTTTCCTTTTGTGGAACTTCATCCAATGACTGAGACTGGAGTAAGGTTTTGGAATAATTGAAAGTTTCTGCCAGGGGCAGCTCCCCCTTGTTGCCTGATAAAACTCTCTGATCAGATTCAGGATCCAAATGCTCATAGGGGGATTGGACTGGAATATGTACTCCTCACTCAATCTCACACACCAGGAAAGGGTGGTGCTGAATAGGATCCCCTATCTAAACCATCAAGGGTGAGGCCTTAATCCATTAACCAGTTTCAACTAGGATAGATTTTTTTCCCCTCCCTTCTCTGCCATTTACATTTTGTGAAAGACATTTTCTTTGAGATCCTGACAATATGATTATCTAATTCCTAATGTTCCATGGTGTATTTAACTGTCCTAAGTGATTGGATCATATCTTCATGCTATGTGCTATTCCTTTTATCAAGGTTTTTCTGTGCCGTGGTAACTGCTATTGGTAATGGAAGTTTTACGCATTTTGAGAGAAAGTTTCATGTAGTTTTTGTTGTCTTTATCAATTCTCAATTGCTTGGGAGAACTAACTCTTAAAGGACTTAATGCTACCTGCCCTTTTTTTTTTAAATTATTTGAATGATTACGTTAATTCTGATTGGATCTGACCAATAGCTTTCATTAAAGTACTCAGGTAAAATGGAATATCACTACTTTTACTTTGACCAAATGGCTTAAACCTTTGACAGCTTGTTAGATTTATAGCTCTAAACTGAGTATTTTGATCTTGATTTTAGGTTGCATTGCTAGAACTCTCAAAAGATAAGGCTCTCAATTTGAAGAGATAATTACTGTTTGAGTTAATTTAAAATTATGCCAAAATTTACATTGTACTTATATAAAGGTCTGATGTTTTGCGCTCTGAGGTCAGTGAGACATGGTTCCAGCATAGACTCATCCCCTACGGCTTGATATAAGGTAACTTACCTTGCATGTTATATTAATTGTATGATGATGGTAGTAGTAGGAATATATGCTCTCAGTATCTGACCAAGGCCTAATTAGTGCTGAAACAGGGAGTGGTTGCCTTCCCACCATGCACTCCCATCCTTGTTCACAACTCCCTGCACACACACATAAATACCTAGCATGTCTTGGCACAAAGGGTTAAATCCCCTAGGTAGGGGTTGGGGATATCACTATCAGCATATGGGTAAGGGTGATGCGCCCAAAGGGCATATCTACCTCTGGATGGGACATGCACATCAGGGGCAGTAAACAGCTTGGTAGACATGAGATAGAGCACACATATGTCATTCTGGCTGTATGGCCATGCTAGTTGAAGAGAAAGGATAAAAATGTAAACAGCACTTTTGCCCTTCCTTGGCAGAATAAGATAGCAGGCCAGATTCTTTAAAGAAGGACTGACAAAGTAACAAACAAGCTAAACATTAAATAGTCAGGCATTGTCAAGTTAAATATGGATCAAGATGGGTGGTCCAGACAATAGGATGATGAGAAATTTGAACCTAAGAGGCTCGTGGAGCAAGTAAACCAAGGCATATGGTGTAAGAGATCCAAGGCTCTCATACAAAATATAATCTTGAGGTGTATCATCTATAAGCTCCTTCAGGAAGCCCACTTTCAGATATAGGCACGCTTTGGCTGGATGCTAACAATATGTCTTTCACAGTGAGTTACATCAAGTTCTAGAGTAATGATGGGGAGATAGAAGGAGGGTCAAAATTAAGTGCAGATAAGGGTAACTATTGTTGCTAGCTTAACACTCCTCATTCATGAGTGCCAGGTTGCATACTCACCAATGGTCTACAGATCTAGGGTCCCAGGAAATCAAGCTTGGGTTGGTGGAACAGTCACAAGCATCTACTCCTGTTCTCTGACCTCTCCCTGATATAGGCTCTAGGACGCTGTGCTTCCACAGGCCAAGAACTTGAGGGATGCCTCAAGAATACAGGCAGAAATTTAGGGATACCTTTGCTCATTGTCCTCTTATTTCAGATAGATGAACCCACTTTTGGCATGCATTATTTAGAATGCATCACCAAGTACTGGGATTTTTTGACCCTGAGTACTCCAAAGTGTCCATGACAGATCAAGGTCTAGAGGAAAACCCATCTGCCTTTTTGAAAGGACTGAGAGAGGTTTTAATCAAATATACCCTTCCCTATCTCCCAACTTCATGGAGGGACAGAAAATTTTGCAGTACAAGTCTGTTAATCAATCTCAGATATTACAAGAAAGCTTCCCAAACAGGCTATTAGACCTGAGAGTACACCTCATGAACATCACTACTTTCATCTTTTTTTTTTATTAAACTTTTATTTAATGAATATAAATTTCCATGGTTCTGCAATATGAGGATCCCATTCTTTTTTTGTGATGCCACTGAGGAGAAATCACAAGAAGGTGGTGAGACTCTTCTGAATTTCCTAGCTGAGAGGGACTGCAAAGTCTCAAATCCCAAGGCCCAAATCTGCCAGCCCTTCATAAAGTAGGCCTGATTTTACCTGAAGTACTCAGTAGGTAGGAAAGTTGTAGAGGAAATTTATAAGCATGAAATAGGCTAATCCTCCGCCTTGCGGCGCCGGCACACCGGGTTCTAGTCCCGGTCGGGGCACCGATCCTGTCCCGGTTGCCCCTCTTCCAGGCCAGCTCTCTGCTGTGGCCAGGGAGTGCAGTGGAGGATGGCCCAAGTGCTTGGGCCCTGCACCCCATGGGAGACCAGGATAGGTACCTGGCTCCTGCCATCGGATCAGCGCGGTGCGCCGGCTGCAGCGCGCTACTGCGGCGACCATTGGAGGGTGAACCAATGGCAAAAGGAAGACCTTTCTCTCTGTCTCTCTCTCTCACTGTCCACTCTGCCTGTAAAAAAAAAAAATCTTAAAAAAAAAAAGAAATTGTATTCTTGGTGGTGGAAGATTAAGAAATAGGATTTTGATAGAATTAAAAATTTGGGGGATAGAAACAGGAACTGAGGAAATAAGTATGTTGTGGACTTTATGGAAGTTGAATATTGTATAAGATGAGTATGGATGAGATTAAAAGGATGAAGTAAGAAATGCAGATACAAGCCTAGGGACAAGGGACCTTCAGAGTGGGATATACAATAGTTACCCTAGAAGGGACCATTGAGTGTTCTCCTCTTCCCCTGCATACAAGTGACCAACTGACAAAGCTGATAGCTCTGATGAAGGCTTTCAAGCTGAGTGGTGATAATACGATTAGCATGTACACAGACTATTACATACTATTCCTATTTAGTTCTTCAGTGCCATGAGACTATTTGAAAGTAAAAACACTTTTGGGGGAGTAATATTTTTTATTTTATTCTTCTTTAAATTTTGTTTAGGGTAAACAAATTTCTTATATTTAATATGTACAGATTTCAGAGCATAGTAATATTTCCCACCCTAAACTTCCTCCCACCCACACCCACCCTTCCTCCTACTCCCTCTCTTATTCTCTCTCTTAAATTTTACAATGATCTGTTTTCAGTTTGCTTTATATTCTAAGAGTCCACCAAATAGTAAGAAGAAACATTTTCTCACAGCCAATGAATCTATTATTAAATATCACCATGATAATGATAGGCTACTACCCTCAGTTTTCTTTCAATTAGAAATAGCAATAGCACACAACAAGGGACATCAAAAAGGAATAGATGAATTAGCTGAGGGAAATCAATTGTCAGATGTTGCAATCAAGTTGGCTACACAGGGAGTTCCTCTGCCTGAAACAATAGAAACTCCTTTAATTTGGGAACACTCCCTGTGAGAGGCAAGATACAGGAAGGACCATGCACAGTGGTGCTCTCCACTCTCAGCCAAGAAATGTTTAAGGATTTGACTCCTAGATTCACCATTCCAGAATAAAATGGACCTCTGAGCTAGCAGAGAGCTCTAGGCAAGGGAGTAAAACTAAAGAAGGATGATTATTATTATTCCTGTGAGGCCACTGAATGATTCAAAGCTACTATTCAAGAGTAGGCATACTACACATTCAGATAAGTAGCCTTTCCATGAGTCATTTTATGGAACAGTTTTATCAGTGTTGTGCTAGATTATTGGTCCTATTTTCCTGATCTAACCCTATGGAGCCACCTTTAGTCCATAGGGCAGGTGATCTTACACTTGGATAGGACAGAAGAGAACATTGCCTAGATAGATAACCTCTCTGAAAGGTGGTATCTGGTAAAAAGTAAACTCTTGGGTGTTTATGACCCTTACCAATGATGTTCCTTCCTAGCATGAAGCAGCCAGAACAGTTGTCACTCATTTCCCTAATGGCAGTTGGGGTTACTTCTTTGGGGTGGTGTGAGGGGGAGAGGGGCAAAGTAGAGACTCTAGGGTCCTCTGGGAAAGAAAGGAAGAAACACACATGGACACATGGTATAATCCTCCAGGAGCCCTGAAAAACAGAAGAAATTTATATAATGCAATCTTCAGATACTGTTGTATCTGCAAAATGTCTGACCCATTTCAGACCTACCTTAGCACTGTGCAAACTTATATGAACAGGCTATTCCAGTGTGAGCCCCCTGATTGATTGGCTGACAGTTTTTGCCTTGTTTGCATATGCATGGGCTAATCAGACAAACTTCTTCAGTTAGAAACATATAAAAATCCCACTACATACTACCCTTTACCGGAAACCCCTTTTGGGTCCCCTCCCAGCTATTCCTAGGTTTCTCGTCTTTCAATAAACCTCTTTCTTCCTTGTCTGCAGGCCTCATTCTTCATGGTCATGCTACAAAAAACCCAGTGGGGATAAGAGCTGTAATGCTAAGAGCTGCAACATAAGAGTTGTGATCTAAGAGCTGTGACATTTCAAATGAATTTGGTGAAAGGAAAAAGCCACAGAATCAGAGTTGCAAGTGGCAGCTTATACCCACTGTGCCACAATCATGGCACATTTCTACCCCTGGCACATAATTATTTGGCCATTATCTTCAAGATCAGTTTAAACATGAACTGAGAATTTAGTAATTATATCAGGCTACCAAATTTCTAGGAAAGACCTGCACCTTTAGCCCAATCTAATTAGACACTGTGCCCAGTGTCACAGGTCACCCAGCCTTGTTATCTGAGGTGTCTAGGGAGAAGAGGAAGACCATTAGTGCAGGAATGGATATGTATTGTCACGATATGGATACAGAGAGCCAAGAGTACATTGCATACTAGTAATTCAATTAGGTGGGTTTTACAAAGTATATTCTTCCAAAAAAACAACTTTTCAGATATTTCTAGAAGACTGAGAAGCATTTACTTTTAAACAAATTTGAAAAAAAAATTCATTGATTTAGCAGACACAAAAAGATTTTAGGAAATGTTGCATAATACGGTTAACAGACACTTTTCCAAAAGCATTTTAAAATGAATAATGTTTACATGCTTCCAATAATATTTATGAGCATCCTATTATTTCATATCCAATGAGGAAGAGGAAGAGAAGCTGAAATACATCATCCCTGATATATTCCTGACTTTTGGACCCATGCCATTGCCAAGATCTACTGCGGGTGGCCAAACTTGTCAAAGAATACTTCTAATCAAATGCTTTCTCAAATTCAAAAAGAGACAATCCACTTCCAATTTAACATACATTTATCTTTATTAAGACTATCTCTCCCACCTTAAAAACAAGCAAGTATGAAGGACAACCTTTACATTAATGATTTTTGCAAAACTATAAAGTATCTGAGGTCCCAGAGCAACCTAACCTGGAATGTGGAGAAAGTATCAGAAGTGGGAAAAGAACTCAAGCATTTGCTTAAATGCAGATGATATGATTAAATGACATAAATGTGGGGAAAAAAACGAGTGAGGAATTTTTAGATTGCTAAACCCCCAAGTGTGGCTTCTAATGACAGTGTAAAGCATCCAAGAGCAACAAACATGTGTGGGGTATCTGAATCCTGAGATTACTTTCCTCATGTTAGTGAAAAAATTCTTCTTGGATCTATTCCTTATAATAACTAAGGAAAAAGGAACCTTGGAAAGAAAATAAAACTGTAGCCCAAGGACCATGATAGAAATCTGCAGCTGGGAGATGGGAGAGAATCCCTACTGAGCTTTATCTTCCACAAAGCGCCTAAGGAACAAAAATTTTAATTGGCCAGAGGGAAATTAAATGGAAGGCACTTGTGAACAACTCACTGCCCATTGGACGAGGAGACAAGAATGAACAATGCTCTATCCTGGAGGAGGAGAGGGGCTTTACTACCAGGTAGGTTGGGCACTGGCTTTCACAGGCTATCCCCCATAAACCCAGTTCCAAGGTCAAGGTTAATTGCATTAATCCAGAGGTCTAATATTGATCAGTAGGAGAAAGACAATTCCCCACCTCCACACTAACAATTGTCAGGTAAAAATTACAGTAAAATATAGCTGAAAAAAAAAATAGAAGACATAGGATCTCTCTGAGAAGCACGGGAAGATTTAACACTAAGTAGAGCACAAACATAGAGGAAAAACCTCTGGCAAATAAGCCAGGATCATAAACACAAGGCATCACTCTAAGAACGTGATGCCTCAGTACACTGAAGTGAAGCACAGCAGCAGCAAATTCCAGACTCAGGCTATTTCCTCCTTTGAGTAACATGTCTCCCCATCACAATTAATAACTTACCAGAAAAAAGATGCTCATTTACACACATGAAAGTTACCTACATCAATAAAGAAAAAAAACCGCAGTGATTAAAAAAATTCAAGAGAAAAAAAAAAAAAAAGCCTGAAGAGGCAAAGCAACCATCAGCTCAAGATATATATAGTCATTTCAACTGGGGTGACTTGTATCACATTGTGGTTTTTATTTGCATTTCCCTGAAGATTGAGGCTAAGAATTTTTCAAATGTGAATATCTGGACCATTTTATGCTCTCTTTTGAGAAGTGTCTGTTTAGGTCTTTGAACATTCTTTAATTGGAGCTTTTGCTTTTTTTTAGATATTTATGAGTTATGAGTATAAACCCCTTATCAAGTATATAATGCGAAATATTCTGTCCCATTCTGTGGGTCATCTCTTTCGTCTTCATATTATTTTCTTTAATGTGTTGAAGCTTTTAGACACCAAGTACCCTCATTTAGAATGCCTGTTAACAAAAAGACAAGAAAAAATGCTGGTGAGGGTGTGCAACAAAGGAAATTCTTTAATAGTATTGTTGGAAATAAATTAGTATTAGCCACTATGAAGAAGAAACAGGTTTTTAAAAATTAAAAATGGACCAGCCATACATATAGTTCCATAATTCCACTACTGGGTATATATTTTGAGGAACTGAAATCAACATGTTGGAAACACACTTGCATCCTATGTTTATTGTAGCTTTGTTCACAATAGCTTGGCTATGAAATCAACACAGACTCCCAGGAACAGATGAATGGATAAATAAAATATGAAATACACAAATATTACTAACCCACAAAAAAGAACAAATTCTTGTCATTTGTAGCAACACAGATGGACATGGAGGACATTATATGAGGTAATGAAAGTCAGACACAGAAAGACAAACAGCCCATGATCTCACTCATTGCTGGAATCTAGAAATGTTATTATGACATGAATTGAAAGTAGAATGGCAGTGACGAGAAACTGGGGAGAGAATAAAAGAGGGAAGAGGGAAGAGGTTGTTCAGCATGTACATGTTAGTGTGAGATGGGGAAAATGAGTCATGGAGATCTATGGCACAGTAGGGTGAACACAATTAATAACGCACTGTGTATTTCAAAATAGTTTGGAGAGGGTTTTTTTACTATGCTCAATATAAAAAATGGTAAATGTTAAGGTGATTGATGTCAAAGTGACAAAGCAAGTAGTTCAGCCCCTATTATCAATATGGGAGACCCAGTTTGAATTCCTGGCCCCGGGCTTCAGCCTGTCCTAAGCCTGGTTGTTAAGAGCATTTGGAGAGTGAACCAGAATATATGAAGTCTCTCTCTGTCTCTCTTTTACTTTCCTTCAAATAAAATGAAAATAATCAAATAAAAATTTAATTAAGAAAAAAACATAGCTATAACATCAAACCACAGATGCAAAAGCGCAGTATGAAACCAAGCAGCATAAATATAAAGTACAAACCTGATTACATTATTTTCAAACTACTGGAAACAAAGACAAAGTAAAAATGTTGAAGCTATTAAGAGAAAACCATATTCACACATTCTGGTTACTGAAATACAGACATTCTTAGGAGCATATTATTCTGCCTATCACAACGCTCCTCCCTCCAGGAATAGTATCTTAATTTATACACCCTCATTTAAGGGAAGTCTGGATTCTGTGACTCATTCATGTTCATAATGTACACACAGAAAATGAGTAGTTCCATAGCAGAGAATATAGGCAAAAACCGTCAAATAATCGAGTTACCAATCACCAGTAGTAAGTGATGTTTATCTCACATACCCACTATATGATATAGTAAGAACATAAGTTCACCTGTGTCCTATTCTTTTCCAAAATCCATGACCTAATAAAACAAAAAGAAATTTAAAATTGGGAAAGATTCTTTATATCCCACCAGTAATATTCAAAATTGTTTATGGTATTGAAAACAGCGAGAGATCTAAGAAATTGTCAGAATCTGGAGGAGACTAAGGAAGCATAATGAATAAATGCCAACATGCTAAACTAAATTGGATTCTGGAAAAGAAAAATACATTATTGAACAAAAGGTAGTGAATATAAAAATCTATAGTTTAGTTCACAGTACTTAGTTCTTAATTTTAATAAACGTATCATGGTTATGTAAGATGCTGACTTCAGGAAAAGTTGAGAATTGATGTATCAAAATAATATTATCCTTGCATATCTTCTCAAAGTCTAAATTTTTTTTCAAAATAAAAAATTTTCAAAACAGGTAATCACTTAATCCCCCATCATGGACTCTTATAAGATTCACTTTCATTTCTAGTTCTCTCATATCTTATTTTTTAAATTTTTATTTAGTAAATATAAATTTCCAAAGTACAGTTTATGGATTACAATGGCTTTCCTGCCCCCATAATTTCCCTCCAACTTGCACCCCTCCCATTTCCCGCTCCCTCTCCCATTCCATTCACATCAAGATTCATTTTCAATTATCTTTATATACAGAAGATCAATTTAGTATATATTAAGTAAAGATTTCATCAGTTTGCACCCACACAGAAACACAAAGTGTAAAATACTGTTTCAGTACTAGTTAAAGCATTACTTCACATTGGACAACACATTAAGGACAGATCCCACATGAGAAGTAAGTACACAGTGACTCATGTTGTTGACTTAACAATTTGACACTCATGTTTATGGCGTCAGAAATCTCCCTAGGCTCTAGTCATGAGTTCCCAAGGCTATGAAAGCCTTTTGATAAATAAGACTTCGATGTTATTTAGACAAGATCATAGTCAAAGTGAAAGTTCTCTCCTCCCTTCAGAGAAAGGTACCTCCTTCTTTGATGACCCATTCTTTCTACTGGGATCTCACTTGCAGAGATCTTTCACTTAGATTTTTTTTTTTTTTTTTTGCCAGAGTGTCTTGGCTTTCTATGCCTAAAATACTCTCATGGGCTTCTCAGCCAGATCCAAATGCCTCAAGGGCTGATTCTGAGGCCAGAGTGCTATTTAGGACATCTGCCATTCTATGAGTCTGCTGTATATCCCGCTTCCCACGTTGGATCGTTCTCTCCCTTTTTGATTCTATCAGTTAGTATTAGCAGACACTAGTTTTGTTTGTGTGATCCCTTTGACTCCTAGACCTATCAGTGTGATCAATTGTGAACTGAAATTGATCACTTGGACTAGTGAGATGGCATTGGTACATGCCACATTGATGGGATTGTATCAGATCTGGAAAAAAATGATGCTGAAATTCATATGGAGACACAGGAGACCTCGAAGAGCTAAAGCAATCTTGTACAATAAAAACAAAGCTGGAGGCATCACAATACCAGATTTCAGGACATACTACGGGGCAGTTGTTATCAAAACACCAGGGTACTGGTACAGAAACAGATGGATAGACCAATGGAACAGAATAGAAACACCAGAAATCAATCCAAACATCTACAGCCAACTTATATTTGATCAAGGATCCAAAACCAATCCCTGGAGTAAAGACAGCCTATTCAATAAATGGTGCTGGGAAAATCGGGTTTCCACATGCAGAGTCATGAAGCAAGACCCCTACTTTTCACCTTACACAAAAATCCACTCAACATGGATTAAAGACTTAAATCTATGACCTGACACCATCAAATTATTAGAGAACATTGGAGAAACCCTGCAAGATATAGGTACCGGCAAAGACTTCTTGGAAAAGACCCCAGGAGCACAGGCAGTCAAAGCCAAAATTAACATTTGGGATTGCATCAAATTGAGAAGTTTCTGTAGTTCTCTCATATCTTGTGTAGAATTACAGATGGAAGGAATGATGACAGCTATGTGTGTCCCTTTTTTCTCCTTTAAGACTTTTATATTTTAAAAATGTATCAATGTGCTGAATAAGAAAAAAAAATCTGGAGTTCACAAGCTCAATTAATTATGAGCAAGATCTTTCTTTCTCATACTTTATTCATCTGTATTGCAGCGTATGAGTCCAACATGATGTACCCTTACCAAGAACATGCTTCTTTTTCACTCAAATGTATTTTTGCAATTTGACATTTCTCTTTCCTCTCTACTCTTCTCTTCTTGTCATATTTTTAATATTGCATGCTTTTTTTCCCAACCTCAATACCAGTGCTATTTAAAGGAAAAGATTTTCAGTGAAATACCAGTTTGACTGCTCATGAACTGTAGTGTATACTACAAGAACTAAAGATATTTTTTTCAACATTGCTACACTTTAAATCTTAAATCCTGTCCTAGAAAAGCAAGACTTGGTGACATCGATTTAAAATCCATGTATGGTTTTTATTGTCACATCATTCTGTTTTTGTATTTTGGAAACTATCTTCTAGAGTGATAAACTTAAGCAAAGAACAAGAATAATCAGATTAGAATATAATCATTTGAAAAATCCAGCATATGTGTAGATAAGTGCAACATTACCTTAAACTCCTGTGGCATCCAATTGCTAAAAACTGACAAGAATCTAGGTTAATCTGCACTCCATAACTCAAAATATACAGTCTACAAATGGAAAATAACTATCTTGATTTATTTATGTATTAAAGATTAAACTAATATTCTATAATTGTGTGGAGAAAAGTGTGGTGACACTGATCAGCCGAAATATGAACATATGGGAGCTTATTAGAAATGCAGACTCAGGGCCAATGTTGTAACATAGTTGGTAAATTTGCAGCCTGCCACAGCTGCATCTCTTATGGGGGCTTTCATGCCCTGGCTGTCCCGTTTTCCATCCAGCTTCCACTAATGGCCTGGGAAAAACAGCAGAGGATGGCCCAAGTACTTGGGCCCCTGCCACTCACAAGGGAGAGCCAGAAGAAGCACCTGGCTCCTGGCTTCTGCCTAGACTGAACAAAGTCTGACAGTGGTGACCATCTTGGGAGTGAACCAGCGGATGGAAGATGAAAGGTCTTCTTCTCTCTCTCTCTTTCCTTCCCCGCTCCCTTCCTCCCATAACTCTGATT
Source organism: Lepus europaeus (assembly GCF_033115175.1). Taxonomy (NCBI): domain Eukaryota; kingdom Metazoa; phylum Chordata; class Mammalia; order Lagomorpha; family Leporidae; genus Lepus; species Lepus europaeus. The sequence goes on along the minus strand of NC_084832.1, from coordinate 47,072,200 downwards.
TTCAAAATAAATAAGTGAATCTTAAAGAAAATAAAAATGCAGACTCATAGGCTCTGTTCAAGACAGACCAAACCAGAATCTGCATGTCATCACAAGAGAGAGATCATTCACAAGCATATTAAAAACTGAATTATAGAAATGATACAATGATCCAGAGAAAAGAACTGACAGCACTGTTTGAAAGATTTGAATTATTCATGAGCACCCAATAGATATAATTTACTAATTATTCTACGGTGAGTATACAATGTTTTAGATCCAAATAACTAACTGATTTGAAATCCTATAATTGTGGGAGTGATGTATTATTGTCTTAGCCAGAAAGGGAGCCAGAGATCAGAACATAACTTTTCATGAATCAGGAATGGGATAATCACCTCCTTTCCCTTACTTAGAACAGTTAGGAGGAGCTCAAAAGAAAATAGAAGACATGGCTGCTATCAGAACAGTCCTTCAGAGGCAAGAAGCTCTATTAACTATCATATATATCAAATATATAATCTCTATTTATAATCATAGTTACAGTTACTGAAACGTAGTGGAGACCAGGCGTGGTTCCTAATGCTGTAATGTATGTGATATTATGTATGCTTTCCAGCAACCCTAGGAAGAAAGTATTATTATAATCCAAATAAATTCGAGAAGAGAAGAAGAGAAAAAAGAAGTTATCTGTTCATGGTCGTTAATAACAGAATCAGGTTTTGGAACCAGTCTAATTTTAAATACCTACTCTTAACCTCTATCCTAGTCTAATACACATTGGAAAAGTAATTGATTTGTGATGTATTTATTTATTTATTGATAAAAATTTGTATCATCACTACTTTCCACAGCCTGTTTATGTATCTTGTTTTGCAATTCCTTAAAAGGTTTTATATTTTTAAAATTTCCCTATATAGGAATATATATTCCTAATGGATATTGGAAATATTTTTATAATAATTGCCCATGATAATTACAATTCTCTCTCTCTCTCTCTCTCTCTCTCTCTCTCTCTCTGTATGTGTGTGTGTATGTGTATGTGTATTTAATCATGAGGTTAAGAAGAAAAAATAAAAGATGGCTTGAGTTAAACATGCAAACGTTGGGTACTGATACAGGGAATTGAAAGGGAAGAATATAGATGAATTTATGAGGGAAAAAAAAAGTTTTAAGGTGAAATTACCTGAACTGAAAGTGATTGTGGCATTAGCTGGTAAAACCACCACCTGCAACACCATCATTCCAGATGGATCCAGTTTGTGTCCCAGCTGGTCCACTTTCCATCCAGCTCCCTCCTAATGGTCTGGGAAAAGCAGCAGAAGATGGCCCAAGTGCTTGAGTCCCTGCATCCACATGGTAGACACAGAGAAGCTCCCAGCTGACCTGACACTGCTCATTGAAGCGATCTTGTGGGTGAACTAGCATATGGAAACTCTTTCTCCTCTCTCTATGAAACTCTGACGTTCAAATACATTAAAAAATCTTAAAAAAAAAAAAGAATCTTAGGGGAATGTGTGAGGCTTGAATATATATATTTGATATTTTTAAATTTAGAAACTATAAAGAGGCATATTTTGATAACGGAACTCTAGATATCAAAGCCCAACACATCCTTCAAAAGAAGTGGTAACACTTATTTTTAATCAGAGCCACAAATACCCAGGAGATATTTACATCATTATCAGAGCCAGAGGCAGAGGATCCTTAAGACAGTTCTTATTTATTTAAAATAAAAACATGCATTTTTTAAAAGTGAAGATAGATTCCTTTAGACTATAAGGAAAAAAATAAGTTTTTTAAACCAAATTTCAATTATAGCTACCAGGAAAAGCTATCAGCACAAGGCTGAGAGTTGTCTGGAATGTGTCCAGGGAAAAGGGATTTCCAATTGGATCTTCCATGCTTAACACATCCCAGAGCTCCAGGACATAGCAGAAATTGAGCTGGAGGAAATTAGTTTGGAAAAAAGGATGAGTCAGATTTGGTTGAATATGGTGTCTCAAGCAGGCAGCCCTGGAGTTCCAGAGGAGGAGCTACCAACAAACTGTGAGAGGAGAGTCCAGAACATTGACCCTTGAGAAAACTCTTTGGTAAACCAGACAAATGTCTCAGATTAGTGCAACAACAAAATCAAAATATGGCACTCCTGACATTTTGCCAATGTATTTGCTGTTCCTATCTCAGTATTTGGCCAAGTTTGGGTGTTTCCTTGTGGAGTATTTTGAAGTCACTACACATCCTCAAGTATACTGAAGATTAGAAAAGAGGGGTTTTCAGGGTCAGTATAATGATACTTTGTGGTTAATGAATGTTCTATTTAAAATGAAAATTAAAATAATTGCCCTTTCACTGTTTCATGATAGCATGCCTTACATGTATATGGAAAACTAATGGAATGCTCTTCTTTCTAAAGACAAATTGTATTATTATGCAAAACATGAATCTTTGTAACAACAATTTGAAAAACGAGCTGGACAGAGAGCCAGGAACCCTCGCTTTGCCTCTGTGCTCCTGGGCATTTCAGCTTTTCTCAGATTCAGTTCTCTCATCTGTAAAATGAGCAGCTTGGGCCTGGTAATCTCAGAAGCCTATTCTACATCCATAATTATACAAATCCATCATTATTATCACTACTTATTGTGAACAGCTATCTTGTCAATGTATACATATACCAATGCAAAGCTGTTGGCTTAATATAATAAGACTTTTTCAAATGTCTATTTAATTTTCCATGGAAAGAATACTGACACAGTGATTAAACACATTTTAAAATAAAATAATAAGTTGCTGATGCTTTTCTTAGAACATAATAATAATTTGATTTTCTATAAAATATCTGCATGAGTCACCCTCTTCTAATATTTTTTTACAGATTTCCTTTCTGCCAACAGCAGTCACCAATTTTAATTGAATAGGAGAAAAACAGTTCTGATTGTCCATGTCATTCTGTTGGATTTTATATCATTGAATTTCAAACCAGTTTCACCGGGACCTGCCAAGAGTGACTTCTGCCAACCTCTGAGTCTCCTTGTTACACTTCTATCCTGGGGAGCATTGTTTGCCTTTTTGTCTGCTCTCTGATTAAACTGACATCATTTTGCCTTTTGTGACTCTGGTGTCATTTTTTGTTGACACAGCCTAGTAATGGTAACAGACTGGTGTCCTTGTGGGCTGGGTGGAAGCCATTGATTGGTTAGGTGTATTAATGCAGACCTGTTAAATGACATGCAGACTTGTCTTTGTGCTAAGCGGCAGCTGAATGGGTGCCAGTGAGAGAGGTTATTAAGCACAGATAAGAGGCAGCGCCTCTATTCACTGGCAATGTCACTTTCTCCCATCTGAGGAGAGACGTTTGTTCAAGACATTTTTTCTCCTTTCACTGACAATATTTAAGGCAGGAACTTGCTGCCTAGGTGTCTGCAAGACTGCAGAATACATGGTTTTGAGAAGGTGAACGCTGGAGAGATTCATTTAGAACAGTTTTTCCTGAAAACTTTATTTCATTGTCTATAAACTGTTATGTAGGACACTTAAATTGTCAATACTATCAAGAAAAGTAGCAGAAGTTAGTGACAGCAGGTGTTATTTATCACCCCTCAGTTTATCATTTGGATATGAAAAATGTTTTTTCTGGTAACTTCAAAGAAATAGTTGCCTTTTAATATTATTAAATATTATGCATCATAAAATGAAGAGGTACAAAAATATTGCAGAGTTGTGAAACTTCTCCCCATGATTGAATTTAGAATTAAATGGCAAAAAACAGTTCTTTGCTTAATTTTCCTTTTCTTTCTTTCTTTCTTTTATTTTTTAACAGTTAGTTGTTTATTTGAAAGTCAAAGTTATGGAGAGAGAAAGGAAGAGGCAGACCAAGAGAGTTTCCATCCCCTGCTTCACTCCCAAAGTGGCCAAAACCAGGTGCCAGGGGCTCCATGAAGTTCCCCCATGTGGGTGGCAAGCACCGGCTTTTCCAAGACCATCAGCAGAAAGTTGGATCAAAAGGGGAGCAAATGGACTGGAACCGGCATCGGTACGGGATGCTGTCATCATAGACAGTGGCTTTACCTGCTACACCACACACAGGCCCCATAATACTTGTTTTTATTTCATTATATAAATTTCCAGGTGCACATTGTAGGTAATACGAAGTATCTAAGTATTTGATATGTAAACCAGCAAATTTTTTCTGTTTATGGTATCACCTGGGTGATCTTCTTCCCTTTATAAATTAAGAAACTCTGACATTCTCTGTGCAGGCTTAACTGATACTTGCTAGTCTTGTTATTTGTGCTTTCGGTTTATTTTGAACAATTCCCCAAATACCAACTTAGAAAGAATCATAGCCTTTGGTTTAGCCTGTTGCAGTGATTTACCGTTTCTGCTGTCTCTCTTTAGTTTCCAGCTTCCTAAGAATACATTCCTTTTTGTCTGAAAGAAGTTCTTAAGATTTGCTTATAGAATGCATTAAATATAATTAGCAAGTTTAAGGCATCCTGTTAGGCATTGAGGATGGAAATAAATGAACAACATAAATCCCCTAGTTCCATTATGCCATTTCTTTGAGTCGCTTCTTTTCTGTAAAATGAGGGTTGCAATAAATCATAAAGTTGCTCTTGGAACTAAATGAAATACTGAATAGAAAACATCTAGCTCATTTCTGATACAGAGTTAATGTTTAAACAAAACGTTATATCTTTATCTCCAAACCATCATGGAAGAATTAAATGATAGCATTAAGGTTCAATCCTATTTCATCCATCAGTTATATTTGTCAAGTATCTGTTCTTGTGTATGATAATAAAGAATTCAACATGTGAATGGAGAGTCCTGACATGTTTATTTTTAGTTGTATACAATGAGAAACTCTAACATATACACTCACATAAAATACATGCCCTATTTACTTGATGCCTGATATGTCATTTGCATTACCTTATTTATGTCTCATCCCAAACATTTTAAGTGTTACAGTTATTCTACAAATATTATAACTAGGCTAAGAGATGTTTGGAGAATTCCTCAAGATCTATTGGTTAGGAGCAAAACAGAACTCTACGTTCCCTAATTTCAAGGCTTTTGTTTTCAAGAAGCCCTTTTGAACTATGTTCCATCATCAACTTCTGAAACACACTTTACCTGTTGGATAATAGAGATATCAAACATTATTAATAATTTCAAGAATACAAACCAAAATAAGACCTGAATGAAATAAAATGAAGCACATTTTCCATGGCTATTCTGGTCCTTCTTTTCCAAATGTGAAATACTCTGTACACTCCAAGCACAGGTGAAGTTTAGAGTCATTCCCTTATAGTTATGAATTCTTACACTACTGTAATCTTAATTTTATATTCCAGTCCATTGTACAGTTTATGAGACACTGGCTTGGGAGGCATAACTCATAAATCCATACATTCTACAAGTACTTAAAAACCCAGAGATATCATGCTAAGCACATTTCATACATAAGGGCTTGCCCCCTAACAAATAGCATTAGTCTATTCACAAGAAGTGCTATTTGCCAGCATGCTCACATGGATACTAGACAAAATAATTTGTCTCCCCCTTCCCGCCCCAGGTGTATCTCACCAGTAATCAGAAGAGAAAGAGATCAAAGGGAAAGTTCTTTAATTCTTTCCTTTCCAGATGTATATGTCTACTCCTTTTTCCATTTTGCAATGTTGAAAAAGTTAGTTACATTATAATGAAATGATGCAAAATGAATAGCAATGCATAAGATAGCTTTATTAAACCTATATGTTACAGAATCATAAAATTCTAAGGTTGAAAAGGAGCATTATCTAATCTGCCTCTTCAATTTATTCTTTTGAGGAAGTTACAGTGTTTCTTCATTGTATTACAGTTTTTAATCTGTTCAATATGTAAAATGCTTTGAATTACAGTTACTTCATTCATTCATTCATTCATGTAACAAATACCATTGCAGGATTAAACTATAACAAAGAAAACAATCAAATATCTATTCTCAAGAAACTGATAATCCAGTGATGACAGGCAAAAATTCTTATTGATAAACAAGCATACATACAATAGGATGTTAGATAATATGTGATAAATATAACACAAAATACAGCAGGAAGTAGACAGAAAGTTAACAGGAATCAGGAGGGAGATGAGAAATTCAGATGTACTGGCCAGGGAAGGCCTCTCTCAGAAGGTAATTTCAGGTCAAAAGCTGAAGGAAGTGAGGGAACGATGTGTGCAAATAACTGAACATGATCTTGGGTAAGAATTACCAAGGACAAAGACTGTGGACAGCAAACCTGCATGTTTGCACTGGTGTGAGCCAAAGAAGAGTCACGAGTGGATTGTGAGGTCAAGTAAATACCTGTAGGATGCCTATTGAATAGATTTCAGTATTCTTCATTTAAATGATATTTATAAATGTCAATTATCCTTTCAGCATCCTTTCTCTAGTCACTCACTTCTCTCGAGTGGGAATATCTAACAAATTGTTTTCCTTGTAAATAATCCAAGTTTATTGATGGAAAGAACTCGAAAACTCAGGGGCTGGCACTGTGATGTAGCGGGCAAAGCCTCTGCCTGCATCACTGGCATCCATATGGGCGCCAGTTCAAATCCTGACTGCTCCACATCCAATGCAGCTCCTTGATAATGTGCCTGGGAAAGCAATGAGAGGTGGCAAAAGTCCTTGGGCCCCTGTACCCATGTAGGAGACCTGGAGGAAGCTCCAGCTCCTGGCTTCTGCCTGGCCCATTTGGGGAGTGAATCAACAGATAGAAGATACCCTGCTCACTCCCCTGCCTCTCCTTCTCTGTAGCTCTGCCTTTCAAATGAGTAATTAAATCTTAAAAAATAAGAACTCTAAAACTCAAGTCTCTTGACCCATTGGGATGAGATTGCATTATGTCATGCTGAAGTCTGAAGACAAATTAGGAGTATTTCAAGAAATTCATGGTTATAACATTATTGAGATTTTCAATTGTCTGATAAATTGTGTATTATTTTCTTTTTGTGTGTGTGTATTATTTTCTGTACCTTCTCTTCAGTATCAGGTTTTGGAAACTTCTCAATTAGAGGGTCTCATATACATATCTAAATTACAAGGAGATACCATTATTTCCAGCTACTATGCATGTGATTATGCCCCCAGGTATAACCTTGTTTCCCAAGATGGCAGGTAAGATTTGGATCACACTAAACGTTTGTTTATAGTGTAACACGAGGCTAAAGTTAGTTCAGTTCAGAGTCAGTGTATTCGAATTTCAGTATCCACGCATTGTAATGACTCTCAGAAATTGCTAACGTAAAACATCTCTTTATAGTGGGTGGTATTCTTAGCATTTTCCATAACACTTTGATATGCTTCTTGTACTTTTAAAACTTATTTCACAACTATAAAAATGCATGCATCTTACAACAACTTTTGACTCTGATGTACCTCCTCTAGTCTATATCTGACCATTATCTGTAATAATAAGTCAAGCTCAAAGAATTCTGGTCACAATTTTGCAGAAACAGAAAATGGCAAGATGGTACAGTGGATCATATGATCTATAGTAAGTAGTTTTAAGAGCAATTTTAAAATACACTTATTATTTCTATATGCATTTACTCTCATGTGATACAGACAAATAAGTATTTACCCTGAAAAACTAATTATTGCTGAATAGTTGGTTCTCATAATTTCTTACAACTTGCTATGTGGTTATGACACTGAAGTAGGATTTTGCACCACCATTTATGATGATATGTAAAGGCACACACAATTATTTGAAAATATTTATTAAAACCTTAATGTAATGTTATTAAAGAATTGTGATTCTAGGTAAATAATATTAGTACCTGTACTATCGCTACAATAAGAAAATGTTTAAAATTAAATTCCACATCCTATAATCACATCATAAATTTTTACACTGAAAAACACATAAAACCTAATGTATGCTATCTTATTTGGTGCATATTACTCTATTTCACAATTTCCCTCAGTCTGGCACATTTGCAAAATGCCTAGGAAATGTCAAATTAACAAAAACTAATGTGGCATCTCCATGTTATTCCATTCCCTGCAATGCTCATGTCTGGGCGACATAAATGAAATGGCAGCTGTTTCTTCTCTGTATTTGATATATAGTCTCAGAGAAATTTCCTGATGAATATTTTGGTTGCTAAATTTCCAGTTGTTGCTAGAGCAATGATGGCTCTGACACTCTTCTTTAGAGGTAATTAAACTTTCAGCCCATCTGTGCGGTAACTTTCATAATATTTTCAAAGGGCACAGAATGCTTTTAATATTTGTACCACTTCGTTTTTGCTTGCTAAGGGACCTATTATCTAGCTGAACATTGTTGAAACAAGTTTTTTAAAAAACTGGTTAGTGAAAGGGGACATTAAAAATGTCACTTTAGCAAGAGAGTAATGTAACTAAAGCTGAATTTTAAAATAACCTGAAGGATATCTTGTTTACCAAAGCTACATTTCATATCCTTGCATTAGAAATTTTATTTAATTTATGACTCTATAATGTTTAAGCCTGGAGTTACTGACAAGTTCTGGATAAAGTCTTTCTTGTTCTAGAAATATTATCTTTGATTTGAGTCAGTTCTAGGGTTTCTGCACTTCATTAACAGAAAATCATGAAATCGTGAAAACAATGGGTCAGGAAGACACACAAAGGCATTAATACTATTATTGAAACAGAATGCATCAATTGCTTAAACAGCATACAAAAATAATGATTATTGTCTATGTAACCTAAACTCTAGTGGATTAGTTGAGCATCTAATGGGGTATAGATGGAAACAAGATTTTACAGAGAACAGAAATTTTATATATTGAAATCTTTATTTAATTATATACTTTTTAAATTAATTTATTTGAAAGGCAAAGAGAGAGAGAAAGATACATAGCCAGCCAGATATAATCCATCTTCTGGTTCCGTCTCCAAATTCCTACAACAGGTATGGTTGGGGAAACCCAAAACTAGGATCCTGGAACTCTACCCAGGTCTCCCTCATGGGTGGAAGGGAACCAACTATTAAAGCATAACATGCTGCTTTCCAGATGCTCATTAACAGGAAGCAGAATTCAGGATTGGAGCCAGTTTTCAAAGTCAAATACTCCAATGTGGGATGTGGGTGGCCCAAGAGGCATCTTAACTGTTCTTGCAAACATTTGCACCTATATTTTTCTTATTGCACAAAATTTATTTACAAAGGTACAAGAAATTGTAGAATTAAAATATTTTACCCCATCATATTAATAATAATTATTACTATCTGTTTTGTTAGGAAAATAATCAAAGACAAAAATGAAAATTACCCAATTCATTTTATTTCACTACCTGTTTTGTATCTTAAATAAATACTTCAAAACTTGAGTAACATTTTTTCAGTGTTTATAGTCTTTTATATATCGCATAGAAGAAATCTGATTTAGCCAATTACTTTATATTCATAACACAAGTAGAATGACTATGTTTGTTGATATGCCCATTTATACTCATTTTTAGGATATTTACATATTTCTGTTTATAGTAATTTGATAAAATGAGCACAATATTGTTCAGTCACACAAGATACATTTCATCTTATATTATTTTTAATATAGGCTATAATAATTTGAGGCATACAATAGTTTATACCATTAAATATTTCCATATTGTTTTTGTGTAAATATAATTTAATAATATAATATAATATAATAATCTTTCTCACATATACAATATTCATCCACATTTTCTTCTGTTTTTAATACATTCATTATTTAACTTAAAAGCCTTTAATTGAAATCTTTACTTAACATATACTAAACTGATCTACTGTATATAAAGAGAATTGAAAATGAATCTTGATGTGAATGGAAGGGGAGAGGGAGCAGGAAAGGGGAGGGTTGTGGGTGTGAGGGAAGTCATGGGGGGGAGCCATTGTAATCCATAAGCTGTACTTTGGAAATTTATATTCATTAAATAAAAGTTTAAAAAAAAGAAAAAAAAGCCTTTAATTCATCTGAAATTAATTTTGTAGCAAAGAATGAATCAGCAATTGATTTATTCCTCTCAAATGTGTCATAATCACCTTAATGGCATTCATATTACTCCTTCCTCTGTTTTTAATTTTATACTTTCTGTAGTTACTAGTAATCACAAACTTTATCTTGCTTCTTGAGTCATTTTTAATGATTTATAAATTCATTAGCATCAAAATAGAGCTTCCAAAACATTCAAAATACATAATTTAGATAATCTAACTCAACACTAAGTTGCTTTTAACCAAAAAAGAACACAAGGAATTCAGAAATCTAACAAAATAGATTTTTAATAAGTATTTTTAAATCACAAGAGAGCAGAATACAAACCAGTCAATTCAGTAAATATCAGGTACCTGTCATATGTTCAAGTGGTCCTGAATACAGCTGAATTCATCTAACATGATGAAGAAGAAGCAGTTCTTCCCCTTAAGATACTTTGATATTTGTATAATGTGATGTGCATATCCTTCAACCCAACTTGGCTTTTAGGAATGACTTCCTGGAGTAGAAGCATCTGTGATGAGTCAAAATGGAAAACTAAACATTTTCATACAAACAGAGATAAATGTATAGTTGAATTCAAAAATACAGTAATATGTAACAAAAAATTTAGATAAAATAAAAATTGTACTATTGTAAAACTGAATTTAGTTATTTTTATTTGGTCCCCTGCTAAGCAGAAGGAGGTAAGAAAAGCATAGTCAAACTCCAAATATCTATCTGCATGTGTACTTGCAAATCCATTTCTTAACTCAAATAATAACTATTGAGGGGGGAAGAAGAGGAAGAAGAAGTGAGAGGAAAACGGGGAGAAAGAGAGAGAATGAAACACTCAAGATGAATAAGCATGAAAGTGCTTTGTTGATAACTATTCTACTTTGATTCTATCAATATTTAACCAAAATAGACATCTTGATAAAGTCATTAAGATTTCATATTTTATTGACGTGTTCGAACGTTAAATTTGATCCCAAGGTTTCCAAAGTCTATGCAAGCACTAGATTCTTAGAGTTGACTCTTAACGTGGTTGAATTTCTTAGTGTAAATCTTTCATCATCACAACACTAACACATAGTTTATTAGCATAAGCTAAATACAATGATCTTTCATTCTAGCTGCTCCCATACTTATTATTGAGTAGGCAGCTAAAATGAAGCTTACTGAATTTGCATAACACTGACAATGTGATGTCTCATTAACTGAGTAGATGAAGACCACCAGCTGTTGGCTTCAATAAAGTATATGCAGTAAAATAAGGTATTACCTAATTATAAAAATTTTATTAATTTTCCTTTAAATCAAAAAGTAAGAAAAAAGTTATAAAGACAGATGTCATAAGTTAGTAGTAATTTTACATATAAAACTATACTAGGCTTGGAAAAGAGACTGGAGTAAGAGATTCTTCTTGAACTTAGTGAACTTACAATGTTTCTTTATTGTATCAATAGGAAAATGTGTGTATTTCCTTTGCCAATGATTATTTTGTCAACAAACACATAAAATGAATTTTCAACAAAACCCTCTTCACAATATGGAATCTATTAGACTCTTAAGGTTTAGTTTTTAAAAACTAATAATTTCAGATAACTTCATAATTAACATTATTGCATACATATACATGCCATCTAAATTTTATTATAATAGCTGTATTGCTTTTAAAACCAAACATGACTAGTGAGATGGCATTGGTACATGCCACCTTGATGGGATTGAACTGGAATCCCCTGGCACGTTTCTAACTCTACCATTAGGGGCAAGTCTGATTGAGCATGTGCCGAACTGTACATCTCTTCCTTTTCTTATTCCCACTCTTGTATTTACCAGGGATAATTAAAGAGTTCAACCAATAGTATTAAGTAGAACAAAAAAATACTAAAAGGAATAAGTAGTAAGTTGTTCCTCAACAGTCAGGACAAGGGCTGATCAAGTCATTGTTTCTCATAGTGTCCATTTCACTTCAACAGGTTTCCTTTTAGGTGCTCAGTTAGTTGTCATTGATTAGGGAGAATATGATATTTGTCCCTTTGTGACTGGCTTAATTCACTCAGTATAATTGATCATAATGATAGGATTAAAAGTCAAAGGGATCACATGAACAAAAACTAGTGTCTGCTAATACTAACTGATAGAATAAAAAAGGACAGAACGAACCAACATGAGAAGCAAGATTCACAGCAGACTCATAGAATGGCAGATGTCTTAAACAGCACTCTGGCCTCAGAATCAGCCCTTAAGGCATTCGGATCTGACTAAAAAGCCCATGAGAGTTTCTCAGGCATGGAAAGCCAAGAAACAGTGGCAAAAAAACAAAACAAAACAAAACAAAACAAAAGACAAACAAACAAACAAAAAAACCCAAAACACCCTAAATGAAAGAACTCTGTGAGTGAGATCCCAGCAGAATGAACGGGCCATCAAGGAAAGAGGTACCTTTCTTTGAAGGGAGGAGAGAATTTCCATTTTGACTATGACCTTGTCTAAATAAGATCAGAGTTGGAGAAATCAAGAGGATTCCATAGCTGTGGCAACTCATGACAAGAGCCTTGGATGATTACTGACGCCAAAAAACATGAGTGTCAATTTTTAAATCAACAATGGGAGTCACTGTGCACTTACTCCCCATGTAGGATCTCTGTCCTTAATGTGTTGTACTATGTGATTTAACAGTATAACTAGTACTCAAACAGTATTTTATACTTTGTATTTCTGTGTGGGTGCAAACTGTTGAAATCTTTACTTAGTATATACTAAATAGATCTTCTGTATATAAAGATAATTGAAAACAAATCTTGATGTGAATGGGATGGAAGAGGGAGCAGGAGATGGAATGTTTGCGGGTGGAAGGGAAGTTATGGGGGGAAAAAGCCTCTATAATCCAAAAGTTGTACTTTGGAAATTTATATTTATTAAATAAAAGTTTTAAAAAAATGAATCTTCTAACATTGGCCATCTTTTCACTTTAGTTTGTGCTTCTATTAAAAAAAAAATTCAGTCAAATGTATTTTGGTGCAAGCCAAGATACCACTTCAGAAACCTGTATCCATCCCACACTGGAGAGCATATTAAAGTCCCAGCTCCTCCACTTCTGACCTAACTTATGGCCAGAGAGCAGTCTGAGAGGCAGAAGATCATGCCTAAAGTACTTGGTTCCCTGCCAACCATGTATGCATTGCAGATTGAGTTCTGGTCTCCTGGCTTTGGCTTCCCCAATCCTAGCTATTGTGAGTATTTGAGGTGATGAATGATTCTCTCTCTTCTCTCTCTCTCTCTCTCTCTCTCTCTCTCTCTCTCTCTCTCTCTCTCCCCTCTCTCTTCAACTCTCCCTCTCTGCTTTTCAAATAAAAATGAAAATAAACTTAAAACAAAATTTAAAAATTAAATAAAAGTCAGTTGTAAAGTTCCGTAATTAGATAGATTCTATTGTTCTGGTTTTGAAGGGAAAGAAGAAATAAAGAGGCATCCAAAAATAAGGTTTTCTCTTTTACTGTGGAAATGGTTCATTCCCCTCATGTTTCCTTGTGATTTGTGGAAAGATTAGTGCATTCTAAATCTGCTGCTTTCTCCTCTCTATGTTTCCCAAAGGGCCTATACTATAAAAGGAGCTGGACTTACATAGATGTCAAAAAAAGCATGAAATAATTATTTAAGACTTATCAAAACCATCTAAAATAATTCAACTGAATTCCTTATATGGGGAAGATAAAATATAAATAATTAAACAATATACAATTTGATTTTGACAATAAATTACATTGGCTTTGGATGAATTTCAAGTAATTGATTACTGAACGTTCTTATAAATGAGGCTCTAGAACAGTTTGTACTGTTTCAAGGCAAAGTTTCCAGCATGCCCCCCCCAAAAAAACAACACTTGTTTTCACTAAAATTTATGGAAAGAACTTTGACAGCTCACTTACTATTCATCCCCTATCTCATGAGGAGAGAAGAGATGATGAATTGAAAGGTTGATTTAAAATGCAAATTTAGAGAAAAAGTATTGCTGAATATTTGAATCTCTTAGATCTATTGGCAATCAGCACACCTGTTCTTCATGAAGAATTTAGAAGGCAGGATATAAACTTTTTTAATAACATGTATCTACCTAAGCCATGTTATCTGCTGATTAAAGAAATGGCAGTTGCCACTGCTCCGTGGAGAAACAATAAAACCCAAAATCATAATTTACATTTGACCCCTTTCAACAACAGATTTCAAATAATTTGGCACAAAAATTTGTGTTAGCAGAATTAGTATTCATTTTTCAGATCATAATCCAGTGTTATAGAAAATTAGCATGACTCTAGACTGCTCTGTAAGCATGCACCCCTTTATTTCCAGTTATCATCAGCAGTAGAAAAGTCAAACTGTATTTGGCAAGAATCTCACATTTGAACGGTTATGAATATTAACAAAATTTACTTTAATTGCCTTAACATGTTTCAAGTATTAAATGCAATTCATTATTTGAATCAATTTTCAACCACCTGCTATTTTCTGTGCCTTATTCGCAGAATTTTATTTAACACATTTAGTGAAGTTGACAGAAAAGAAGTTCACAGCAGAGCTTTATATCATCGAAGAAAATTTATGGTATTTCTCCCATAGTGATCTCACTAGAGGTTCAGTAGTTATATTTCTCAGGAACCTGAACATTCTCAGCAGGATCAAAATAATTGTGTTAAGTATTTATTGATGTAATAAATTAAAACTAGCCCTAAATAACCAAACATGTATAGCATAGAACAACCTTTAACTTATACTTTCCACCTCACAAAAAAGGTGAAAAAAAACTAGATTTAATCTAAACTTTATAAATTGATTAGCTTGAAATTGCTTCTTTAGCAAATATTTTAAACATGCACATTTTAACTGAATGTACTTACAAAGTTACTCTACAAAATATGACATAGGTTTTAATGAAAAAATAAATTGTGTAATATAGAAATTTAATACAAGTGCTACCACCATCTGGCATTCCTTAAATTAGTGTTGTTCTGATTTTTTCTTGCCTTCTGAAATTTTAGTCATTATCTAAATTATCTGTTTGTAAATGTCTCAATAACTGTATGTAATACATTCTGTTCTGTGAATGTTATTTACTGTTAAATTTCTTTGCTACTAAAGTTACTCATAAAGGATCTACCATTTGCATCTTTAAACAACTTTAATTTTGTCCATCTCTTTCACCTCTTAAAGCCTTAGTGATATAAGAAGGGATATTCAAATAAGGTACTAAAGTCCTAGTACTATTTTATTAATCCTCCAGTCTAGCCATAAATATGAAAGACAAAGAAACATTAAGTATTCTTGGTTTATTTTTGGTGTCATTGATGGCTTGTTTTTGTCTAAAACAGCTCAGTCAGATAATGGGGACAAACAAAGATAATATAACACAAAGTTTCTCCCTCTTAAGCAAATGTTAGAATATATAACATATTAGTAAATTATTATTTGGTTTATTTCATGTTAATTTATCTAAGTCCCTTTTTCTTAAATTTTAAGATCGTCCAATGGTCTCTGACCAGAAATAAATTCTTGACACCAATAACTTTGCAAAGTTTGAAATAATTTCAAAATGAAGCCTCAACTAAAGTCACATATGATTGACTCTTGTGAGAGACATATATATATATGCATATATTCATGCATTATTTTAGTACTGCCACAAACTTAAACATCATGATGTAAATAGCAGCACAATAATTACATAGAAAGCGCTTCATCTTCTAAAGAGCTAAATTTGAAGTATATAACTCTCTATGGAATACAACTCAATTATGCATTGGTTTTACATGTGTTCCTATTAACTATTCTATTTTTTTCTGTCAAGATATTAATTCTTTCTTTCAGCATAACTTCAGGCTAGGAATACACTTTTGTCTATTGCCTTTGGTAGATAATTTATATTCTTATGATTTGTCACATTTGCATATTATGCATTTATAGCTACACTTACACACTAAAAAGGATTTGATTGCTTGAGAAGTTAATAAGCTTATGCAACTATCACATTGATTAAGAGATTTATTCACTTATTCAAGAATTATTTATTGATTTTCTTCCATGTGCTAAGTACTCCACCAGTACTAAGGATGCAATAAAATACTAATGCAAATTGTCTCTGCCATTATACAGATTATGGCCATTTCTCTACTACATCAAAATACATGAATAACACAGAAACTCTTTACAGTTTTTTCTTCCTAAAACAAATTTATAATTTTGTAGACGTACTAGTACTGTATTATTTATAGAATATTCATTTTTTAAAGAGGATATTGGGTAACTAACATCAATATATAATGTAGAAATATTGGTAAAATTGATAGTGAAAATATTAAAACATTTCTCCAAAATCTCAGTGTTTTAACAAAGTGGGTTATCTCTGACATAATTATGGGAATTATCTGAAGGGAAAGCTATTAGTTATTTCAATTTTTTTACTATCTCTCTATATATTTCAAATCCATGCTCCTTAGTAAACACATCAATGAAAACTGAGAGAACGTCCTAAGGAACTAATCATTTTATCATTATGAAAACTTTTTGTAACTCAACATATTTTGTTTCAATTCTATTTCATCTGTTATTAATGTAAACACATGTTGCAATGTTTAGTATTTGACTACCTTTTGTTTTTCAATATTTTATTATTTTATTTTTAAAGTATTGTATGTCTTTATATTTAAATTGGTTTTCTCATAAACAACTCTATTGCCTGTTTTGATTTTCTTTTAAGAATTCAGTCACTGTGTTTTGGTTGAATATTTAGGTTCATTTATATTTAATGTAATGTTTTTAAGATTATTTATTTGAAAGGCAGAATTATGGAAAGAGAAGGAGAGAAGAAGAAGAAAAGATAGAGGGAGAAATATTTCACCCGCTACTTCTGTCCCCAAATGGTCCGGCTATGCCAGACTGAAGCCAAGAGCAGGGAGCTTCTTCCAGATCATCCACATGGGTATAGGTACCCAAGCACATGGACCATTCTCTGCTGCTTTCCCAGGTACACCAGCTGAGAGCTGGATTGGAAGTGGAGCAGCTGGGCCTCAAACTGACACCCACATGGATTACAGCAATGCCAGCTGTGGCTTAACCTGCTGTAGCACAGCTCCAGCCTCAGTAATTTCTAATATAGCTAAGTATAAATATACCAGTTTATTATATGTTTTACATTTGCTATTTATTTCTTTTTTGTTATGCCATTGCATCATTTTAGACTATTTTTATTTTGGTCTTTTATGTCTTATGTTTCCTCCATTATTGGCTTTATACACATATATTATATTATTAATATTTTTACCACTTCCCTTAAGGGGAACCTAGAAGTGAGAACAAGAGGTTAGGAAGGGTAGAGATGAAGAGGAGTGGATGGAGGATGTTTAATGTATACAGAAGTGCAATCAGAGAAGAGAAATAACTGCTAATGTTGTGTAGCACATATGGTAAGTATGATGGGCAACAAATAATTGTGTATTTCATAGTAGCCAGTAGAGAAAAATTTGAATATTATAAACACAAAGAAATAATAAATGTTTAAGCTGATGGATATTCCACATATTCTAATCTAATCATTCCACATTGTATGCATGCGTTGAAATATTAAAATATAGAGACACAGGGATTATGCATCAATTAATAATTAAAATAACATTTTTGAGTAGAAAATATAGCTATTTTCCTCAAGCATACACAATAGAAATATATATTACTAGTGTATATACACTTTATTATAAATATATATATACCATACGAGTACATATACATATGTATATATATGTAAACACACACACACATACATAGGACATCTCAAGTGACCTATTAACTTGCTGCACTGTAACACCCATCAGCTTTTATTCTTTGTAATTGGATCTAAAGCTGAGTTGAATGAAAAACTAAATAAATACAAACAGGTGTTTCTGATATTTCTTTTAAGTTGAAATGCATGTGGTTATTATTGTTAAAAGGTAATGCTTATTGATCTCCATCCCATTGAGAAATTAAGAGATACTTCTAATTTCTCGCCATAACAGAGCAGCTGATATTGGATTTGGAATTTCCTTCTTTCTGTGAACAACTGTAAAATAGGATAAACTATAAAAATCATGCATTTGTCAATGTACCACACATAGCCATGAACTTATAAGAAGAAAAGCATTTAAGATAAGTACCACCTTCACCCCAGCTTTCTGCTTGAGGCCAATTTCTAAACAACATCAAAGCCAAGTACATTCCAATAGATATGACTTATTGCTTGAAAAGTTGAGCATGAGTTGAATAAACTGTGATTGAAATCTGGCTGTGTTAAGAGGGAAGAAATTGTCAATGATGTATGCTGGAGTCTTGGATGAATCATAATGTGACTAAACGGCAGGTGGTATTCTATAAGATTTGTGGAAAACAGTTTTGGGGGTAAAAATTGAGAAAAATTTCAACAACTTCAGATATAAATTTGGACTTCAGTTGGTGAATATCTCAGGAATTTCATTGAAATGCCTATGATAACTCATTTGTGCTCTATAAAATTTTACAAGATCTATTTTATTTACTTGAAAGAATACAAGAAAAAGTGGAGACAGAGTAAGAGATCTTCCCATGACTTGTTCACTCCCCTTGTGTACAAAACAGCGGGGCCAGGTTGAAACTCGGACCCTGAAACACCATCTGGGTCTCACACATGGGTGGCAGGTGCCAAATTTGGGCAATTTTCCACTTCTTTCCTAGGCCAATTAGCAGGGAGTTGGATAGGAGAGAGCAGCTGGAACATGAACTGCTGCTATGATATGGGACTTTGATGATGCAGGACATGGCTTAAACTGCTGCTGCACTGCTCCTGCTCTCGCCCCAGAATTTATGAGTGAAAAACCCAGTAAGTACCTAGCAGAATAAAACTCTATATCTTTAAAGGTAGATAACACAAACAAAACCCCCTATAATGTACTTTTGAAGAGTTTCCAACTTTTTTTTTTTTTTTTGCCAGGCAGGGTTAGACAGTGAGAGAGAGACAGAGAGAAAGATCTTCCTTCTGTTGGTTCACCCCGCAAATGGCTGACATGGCCGGCGTGTTGTGCTGATCCGAAGACAGGAGCCATGTGCTTCCTCCTGGTCTCCCATGTGGGTGCAGGGCCCAAGCGCTTGGGCCATCCTCACTGCCCTCCTGGGCCACAGCAGAGAGCTGAACTGGAAGAGGAGCAACTGGGACTAGTACCCGGTGCCCCAACTAGGACTAGAACCCGGGTGCCGGCACCACAGGCAGAGGATTAGCCAAGTGAGTCACGGCACCAGCCTCCAACAAAAATTTTTAAAAACAAAATTAAATATTAAAAAGGAAAAAATTAGAGACTTGTAATCTAGGGAAAAAAGGTCAGTATAAGAAATCCCCATAGTTAACCCATATGTTGATACATACAGGACATTAAGACAGATGGTATAATTTTATTGAAATATTTTGTCGAAAAAGTAGAAGAAATAAAAAGATGGACAATTTTGGCAAGAAAATAGCACAAATGGAGGAGAACAATAAAATTTTATAGCTTAAGAAATAAAAGTTTAGAGGCCAGCGCTGTGACATAGCAGGTAATGCTGCTGCCTGCAGTGCCAGCATCCCATATGGGCATCAGTTCAAGACCCGGCTGCTCCACTTCTAATCAAGCTCTCTGCAATGGCCTGGAAAAGCAGTATAAGATGACCCAAGTCCTTGGGCCCCTGCACCAGTATGAGAGACCTGAAAGAAGCTACTGGCTACTGGCTTCGGATTGGCACATCTCTGGCCTTAGCGGTCATCTGGGAAGTGAACCAGAGGATGGAAGACCTCTCTCTCTGTCCCTCTCTCTCTCACTCTCTGTCTCTTTCTCTCTCTCTCCCTCTCCCTCTCTGTAACTCTGCCTTTCAGATAAATAAATAAATCTTAAAAAAAGGCACAGTGGATAATGTTTTTCAAAATTAATAAAATATATCAAGAGATTCAAAAACCCCACGAAATCACATAAAGGCAGATTACACTCAATTTGCTAAAAAGAAGTTTAAAGAGAACTTGCAGGTCATAAGAGAGAAATTAATAAAGATTAAATATCACAATAAAGATGTTTGCCTTTTAAAAAAAAATGGAATATTGAGTACCATAGGATTACATTTTTAAAATAACCTCCAATATGACATCTAAAGTAAATTGTAGAGACAAGATATAAGCAGCTGAGAATTATTTAACGAAGTGTGCACCTCAACTATGGAGATGACAGTGTAGATGACAATAATAACTACAACAAATATTCCAGAAAACAATTCCTATAGGGAAACATAAAGAATATTCTTTAGGATGAGAATAATTTGAACTGAATTGTAAACAAGCAAAAACAACAAAAATAAATTCTGAATATGTGGAATGGATGTGATCATTTGCAGTAAATACAGAAATAGAAAAACCAATGCTGTAGTATTGCCACAGTTAATAGAGCTGACATCCTTTTCCAAAAGGGAACTGCAAACTGAATAACACTTGTGTGAATTAGTGAGTTTTACATCTATTTTCCACTTTCATTAAAGAACTTCATGATTCATGCAGAATAATATTTAGCTTGGTAGCATTATTGTGATCACTCCCATAATATATACTTTTCTTGAATAAGTGTTATTCTTATTTAATTAATTATGGTTATGTCTATTAAAGCATTCTGATTCTTCAATTATTTTGTGGTATTTTATCAGGTAATGAGAATATAGATTTGATACTTGGCCTCCCTGTATGTATTAATTTGCTAAAAAATATTGAAGTTACTCAATAGCATTAGAAGTCATTTTTAATTTCTTAAGATAAAAACCCTCATTGATTAATTCTAATCACACAAATTTTATTGCATATTGTAGTTATTATAAACCATTCAGGCCGGCGCCGCGGCTCACTAGGCTAATCCTCTGCCTTGCGGCACCGGCACACCGGATTCTAGTCCCGGTCGGGGCACCGATTCTGTCCCAGTTGCCCCTCTTCCAGGCCAGCTCTCTGCTGTGGCCAGGGAGTGCAGTGGAGGATGGCCCAAGTCCTTGGGCCCTGCACCCCATGGGAGACCAGGAGAAGCACCTGGCTCCTGCCATCGGATCCACGCGGTGCACTGGCCGCAGCGCGCTACCACGGCGGCCATTGGAGGGTGAACCAACGGCAAAAGGAAGACCTTTCTCTCTCTCTGTCTCTCACTGTCCACTCTGCCTGTCAAAAATAAAATAAAAAATAAAAAAATAAATAAACCATTCGATAAATTGTCATGGTTTATAATAACTACAATAAATTATCATTTATTGAATACCTATTGTGTATCTCGTGCACTAGGTAGAGAAGCAAAACAAAACATTTCCTTTTCTTAAGAATTCTCAAAGCAGGAGAGAATATTAAGTAAACAAACAACTTAAACTACATATATCTGTCAAAATACAAATATAAATAATTCATAACAAGGAAAAACTTCATATGGAATTTCCTAGAAAAGTTTTAGAAATTCCAAAAAAGTAATAACCTATTTTTTCCAGGTTTTATATTTTCTACTGAGGTAAATACATGCATAAATCTCTCCCACCCATGTGAGTTTCCCAGAATGAGTTCCAGTCTCTTGCTTTTGGCCTGGCCCAGGCCCAACTAGCTACTGCAGCCATTTGAAGTGAATGAGCAAAAGGAAGATAATCTCTCACTAGCTCTCCTTTTCAAATAAATGCATAAAATATGGCTGGTGCTGCGGCTCACTAGGCTAATCCTTGGCCTTGCGGCGCCGGCACACCAGGGTCTAGTCCCGGTCGGGGCGCCGGTTCTGTCCCGGTTGCCCCTCTTTTAGGCCAGCTCTCTGCTGTGGCCAGGGAGTGCAGTGGAGGATGGCCCAAGTCCTTGGGCCCTGCACCCCATGGGAGACCAGGAGAAGCACCTGGCTCCTGCCATCCGATCAGCGCGGTGCGCCGGCTGCAGCGCGCCAGCCGCGGCAGCCACTGGAGGGTGAACCAATGGCAAAAAGGAAGACCTTTCTCTCTGTCTCTCTCTCTCTCTCACTGTCCACTCTGCCTGTCAAAATAAATAAATAAATAAATAAATAAAAAATAATAATAAATGCATAAAATTTAAAATTTTGTAGCAAGTGATTTGAGTTAATAGAAGAGATTGGCAGACAATTTGTGGCTTGTGTGATTAACAATTTGCTTCTATCAAAATGTATTGTGGATTATTTTACTTATCTGTACAAATTACATGTTATTCTTAAATTTTCTTTCCTTCCATTTTCCCCTTGTTTTTTACTATTTTTCATATTTCCTCATTTTAGAACATCATATTTTAGTAAAAAGAGTTAGTTTTCTTTCATTGTCAGAAATTTTACCAATCCATTAACTAGAAACTAAGTTATTCCCATAAAATTTTAATTGCATAAACAATCATACATTTTATCATTAATTATATACTTATTTTGACACCTCCACAATCTAGGCGAAAGAAAATCCTGATTTTTGAAAACACTTCTTCTCAAGTGTATAAACAGATGAGCAATCAACATAGGACTCAATTAATTAATGCAATTAGCTGCTGAACCCAAGGCCTCTGGCTCAAATATTGCAATAAAGATTTTAACAAATTTTAATGTAATAAATTTTTGCAGAAGTAAATTTCTGGTAGTATATTTTTCAGAATAATTTGAAATCATCCTATCTATCATATCTGGAGGAATAAAGCATAGAAAACAAGTAGATTCACTCATTTATGAAAGCTAGACATCAGTTACTTTGTCAGGTAAATAAAAAACTGCAAATTTAGACTATTGTGTTAGCTACAGTTCATCAGTTAATGCTTCAGATAATGTCAACCAATACTGATTTTTATCCACAGAATACCCAAATATTATTAACTGTAAGTCGTCTCTTGTATATATGTGTATCTTGGATGTCTTCTATCCACTTATATATCATAGATATTGATAGCAATTAGCATATGTGTATATTAATACTAAATTTAAGAAAAAATTTAGCTAGATAAACACTAGATATGACTGAGTGGAAAGGATTGGGTAATTCATGCTGTACCAGATGAGCTTCCTGAGCCTTTGCCCTCACTTCTAGACTATTTACACCTGTGATGCCCTCATACTGGAACATTTATTTCTTGCTCAGAGATTCACCTTATTTGCTATAAAGTTTTTACTCCTTTTTCTCATTCTGTTTTATAAAATACTTCACATTCCAAAATAGCTGCAACATGATAAAATGTACTGTGCATATTCACTTAATAAATCTAACAACAAACTAATGAACATAAGAATTTGAAGGTGACTGATTACTTGCATTTATTCAGATATTGATTCAAAATTCCATTTCGCTTCCTAACCCAAAATGCAATTTTTAAACCATATTTGGTGGTTATATCACCTCCTTCTGATGCTGAAACTATATTTTGTAATCATTTTTTGTTTTTGTTGTTTTGGAATTTTGTGTAAGTGGCATGGTGACAGACAAAAAAAGTCTCCCCCTTGCCAAATATGTCATTAACTATGGAATTGTAAGGATGTGTTCTACCATATGGCAAAGGGAAATTAAGGTGACAGATGGAATTAAGATTGATGATCGGCTGCCTTGGAAATAAGAACTTTACCATGCTGCTCACAAGAGTTTCTAAAAGTAGATGAGTGAGTCAGAGAAATAGATGTGATCTCAGAAGCAGAGCTGAGAGTGATATGACTACTGATTTTGAACATGGAAGGGAGCCAAAAGCCAGGGAATGTGGACAGCTTGCAGAAGATGATAAGGCAAGAAGGTTCTCTCCAGAGACTTCAGGCAGGAACACAGCTCCACCGCTACCTCAATTTTAGCCCACTGAAACCCATTTTGGACTTATGTACACCCAAACTGTATTGTGTGAATTTGTTGTTTTAAGCTTCTATATTTTTAATGATTTGTCCCAATTGGAATAAGAAAGTAACATGGATGTAAAGTTCTGTACAGTTTTTAGGGACATAACTTCTTGCAAAAATTTATGTCTCAAAGAACAATACATATTTTCCTTTGATGGTGATTTATGCGATCAAGGTGGAAGATTATAATCCACTCAGTTGTTTTTTGGGTTTTTTTTTGTTTGTTTGTTTGTTTTTTGACAGGCAGAGTAGACAGTGAGAGAGAGAGACAGAGAGAAAGGTCTTCCTTTTGCCGTTGGTTCACCCTCCAATGACCGCTGTGGCTGGCGCACTGCAGCCGGCACACTGCGCTGAGCCGAAGCCATGAGCCAGGTGCTTCCTCCTGGTCTCCCATGTGGGTGCAGGGCCCAAGGACTTGGGCCATCCTCCACTGCACTCCCGGGCCACAGCAGAGAGCTGGACTGGAAGAGGGGCAACCGGGAAAGAATCCGGCACCCCGACCGGGACTAGAATCCGGTGTGCCGGCGCCGCAAGGCGGAGGATTAGCCTATTGAGCCGCAGTGCTGGCTATAATCCACTCTTAAAATTCTCTACCTTGAACTTTATTCAACCACTCATTAATATGGTGATGGTGATGGTGGTTGTTTCATCATTTTGCTATCACAAATATTGGTGCTACAAATATTTAAATATATGGTTTATGTAGCACATTTAATTTCTGGAATTTAAGGTGATAACAAGTCAGTTTTATTAAATAACATCCAATTATTTTACAAGTGACCATACCAATTTACATTTCAAACAGCAATATCAAAGCATTCCCTTAAATACACATCCTTCCTAACAGTTGTTAATTTTTAGCACCTTATTTGTCCACAATCTATAGTGGTTATAAAACATATCTCACTTAATTTCCTTCCTGAATAACAAAAGCGAGCATCTTTTCTGAAAGTATTCTTCAAACATGCTTTCTCTTTGGTGAAATGACTTGCCCCTACCTTTTGATTGTTTTGACCTTAGAAATTTTTTTTTCTTATTAATATATAGAGATTATTTATTTCTTGATTACTGCTGCTTCAAATATGAACTTTGAGTTTCTTTTTACTCTTGCTGCCTTTTAAATAGAACTTCTAAATTTTAATATAGCTAATTTTTAAGACATATTTATTTATTTGAAAATCAGAGTTACACAGAGAGAGAATAGAGGCCGAGAGAGAGAGAGAGAGGTCTTCCATCTGCTGGTTCACGCCCCAACTGGTCATAATGGCTGGAGTTGTGGGGATCCAAAGCCAGGAGCCTGGAGCTTCTTCTGGGTCTCCCACATGGTGCAGGGGCCCAAGGACTTGAGCCATCTTCCACTGCTTTTCCAGGCCATAGCAGAGAGCTGGACAGAAGTGGAGAAGCCAGGACTTGAACCGGCACCCATATGGGTTGCCAACACCACAGATGGAGGCTTAGGCCGCTATGCCATAGTGCCAGCTCCAATATAGCTAATTTTAATCAGAACTTCAAATGCAGTACAAATATTACTTATCCTAGGATCTTCTTATATTCTTCTATATTGTCTTCTAAAGTTTTTAATTTTGCCATATAGCATGTAGGCTTATTCACCATGAAATCATTTTAAATTGTATTAAATACTTATTCATTTTATCTTAATGATATACAATTGCCAATATATTGAAAACATGTAATCACATTCTATTTTATACCAATTATCTATGATAGGTGTAAATAGTTCTGTTTTGTGCAGTGTCTTCCACCTGCATGTTTATCTATCACTGCACCATTAAAATATTGCACCACCATTTCATTCACTATAGCTATGTAATGAGTTTTGAAAGTTAGTACGGGAAGTTACCATCTCTACACCACTGATATTTACATTATTACATTAATATTAAAATTATATTTATATTTTTCAAAATTCTGACTTTATTGGTCCCATTAAACTATAATTGCATTTTAGAAAAATTAAAAACATATAGGCTGAGATTTTTTTTTTGTGTATAAGAATATGTTATGGGGCCGGCACCGAGGCTCATTAGGCTAATCCTCCGCCTTGCGGCGCCGGCACACCGGGTTCTAGTCCCGGTCGGGGCACCGATCCTGTCCTGGTTGCCCCTCTTCCAGGCCGGCTCTCTGCTGTGGCCAGGGAGTGCAGTGGAGGACGGCCCAGCGCGCCTACTGCGGCGGCCATTGGAGGGTGAACCAACGGCAAAAGGAAGATCTTTCTCTCTGTCTGTCTCTCACTGTCCACTCTGCCTGTCCAAAAAAAAAAAAAAAAAGAATATGTTATGGGGTTTGGTTCTGCGGCATAGTAGGCTAAGCCTCTTCATATGGTGCCAGCATCCCATATGGGCACTGGTTCATTTCCCAGCTGCTCCTCTTCTGATCCAACTCTCTGCTATGGCTTGGGAAAGCAGTAGAAGATGACCCAAAGGTTTGAGTCCCTGCACCCACGTTGGAGACAGAGAGGATGTTCCTGACTCCTGGTTTCAGAACGATCTGGCTCCAGTCATTGAGCCCATTTGTGGAGTGAACCAGCAGATGGAAGACCTTTCTATCTGTCTCTCCCTTTGTTGTAACTCTACCTCTCAAATAAATAAGTAAAATAAAATAATGTTATATTTCCTTATTTGTTGAGATATTATTTAATGTCTTTTAATAAATATTAATGTGATTTTTAAAAAATAGCCACATGTGCTACATTGTTTTTCTTTCCTTTCTTTTTTTTATTTCTGTATGTATATATTCATTTACTTAAACATAAAGAGAACAAGTTTAATGTCTTTCATAGATAAATTCCCTGAGAATATAATGATACTTCTCCCCTCCCTCTTTCCCTCCCTCCCTTTCCTTCCTTCCTCCTTCCTTCCTTCCTTCTTCCTTCCTTCCTTCCTTCCTTCCTTCCTTCCATCTATTCTTTTCTTTGTTCCTTCTTTCTCTTTTAAAAAATTTTGAGGTAACATATTTTTAAAAGATTATTTATTTATTTATTTGAGAAGTAGAATTACAGACAGTAAGAGAGAGAGAGAGAGAGAGAGAGAGAGAGAGAGAGAGAGAGAAAGTCTTTCATCCCCTGATTCACTTCCCTAATGGCTGGACTGGCTGCAGCTGAGCTGATCTGAAACCAGGAGCCAGGAGCTTCTTCCAGATCTCCCATATGGGTGCAGGGGCCCAAGCACTTGGGCCATTGTCTACTGCTTTCCCAGGCCATACCAGACAACTGGGTCAGAAGAGGAGCAGCTGGGACTTGAACCGGCGGCACCCATATGGGATGCTGGCACCACAGGCGGATTAACCTGCTGCACCATTGAGCTGGTGCTATAGATAACATGTTTTTAACTTACATTATAGTCAAAGGCTTAATTCTC
The DNA here is from genome assembly GCF_033115175.1 of Lepus europaeus. Taxonomy (NCBI): domain Eukaryota; kingdom Metazoa; phylum Chordata; class Mammalia; order Lagomorpha; family Leporidae; genus Lepus; species Lepus europaeus. Next base: position 47,044,959 of record NC_084832.1, on the reverse strand, counting down.
CACTAAGGGAAGAGTTCAATGAGGAAAAAGTAAAAAGATCATAGTTCAGTAGGAATATAGGCTAGGGCTATAAAGAATTATAAATGAAAAGTTTTTATGACATTTTATGACTATTTTGTTGATCACTTTATCTTATTCAAAAGACTTATTTTAATTCATCCTTTGGCTCATTTTTGCTTAACTTGTATGTTTTTAAACCATGATTGGAAATTGCATTTTTTAAAATTCTATATTCAGCTAATCTAATGCCTTTTAAAATATATAATTATTTATATATTTTTTTGAAAAACAGAGAGAGAGAGAGAGAGAGAATCTTCCCTTATCAAGGTCACTCTCAAAATGACACAAACAGCCAGATTTGGGCCAGGCCAATGCTAGGAGCCAAGAAATCCATCCTAGTCTCTCATGTAGATTGCAGGGTCCCAAACACTTGGGCCAATCATGGCACTGCAAGCAGCAGCCCAACCTACTGTGCCATGGTACCAGCAGTCTTTGTGGATAATCTTTACTTCAATTATTTTGAATGCATTTTTTTATCTATTATTATTCTGATTGACTTATTTTCTAATGATGCACTTTCTCCTTCCTGGAATAAATGCTATTCAGTCTTCTTTTTTTATGGAAACAGCTTTTAAATATGATAGGCATTATTTTTTAAAATATATGTTGATTCTCTCCTTCCTGCTCTAATTAAATCAATTGTTACAAATCAAAGCCCTCTGTGCCATTTATGGGCTTTTATATTTTATTACTTGTCTCAACTGTCCAGAATGTTTCTCCTCCTTCCAAGGTAGTCTTGGAAGCCCAGATTGAGATAGAGATTGTGAGTTCTTATTCACTGAATGATTACTTAAGTAAGATTCTATTGACAACCTGAAAAGATCATAGAAAAAATAAACATTTTTTTTCTTAAGCTCCTGAAAATTCAGAACTTCTCATAATGCAACATTATCGTAACTGACTGATTCAATAAGAGACAATACTCAATAATGAGGCTCATTTTTAATTTTCATTTCTCAAACTATGCCTATTTAGTGTCAGACAGAGTTTACACTGGTCTCATAATCTTTTTAACTTTATACATGCATTTCATGATATTGGAATGATGTTCTTCTTTCAAGCCTGGTATAACAGATGTGTACCTATTATTTGTGTGAAGGTTTTAACAAATGTTTGTGTTGGAGGCTTTGTTATAACTTTCCTAATTTCTTTGGATAAACATAATAATAATCCATATCAAAAATAATTATGCTTAGTGAAATAAATCAGTCTCAGAAACATAAAAATCATATGTTTTTCTGCTATGTGGCCGTTAATGTAGAATACCAAAAAATGTTTAGGAATGAAATGGTCATTTGGGGATTTGATTGTTGTACTTTTAGCCATTGTTCATACTCTTGTGGAAATACGGGCTTCCTAATTTTCACTTGTTGAATTTTATGATTAGTGGCAAATTAAGCCACTAGAGTGGCCCACGCTTAAAGACCAGAGTGGATTAAAATTATGTCTGCAAAAACTGATGAAGAGAGGGAAGAGAGGGAAGAGGATTGAGGATAGCAGGTGAGTGAGAGAAGTGCAGTTGTTGTCTTGGAACTATACCTATGAAAGCATAAAATCTGAACTTTCATATTTATAATTTTTAATTTTAGAAAGAAGAGAAAAAGAAAAATGATTTGATAATAAAAAATAAGGAATTTGCTCATGTTGAGGAATGGCAGTTTACCTTGACCTAAGGGAGGAAATGAAAGAACAGATCACTGGTTCTCTGACCTCCTCTCAAGAAATGTCAGGACTTCACACAAAATACTTACCTTCTTTGGTCTCTAACATTTAAGCATAAAGCCTTCTAAAAGATCCTCATTCTTTAAGCAATAAATAAGAGAGCAAGAGCCATAGGATCAGGATTGTCATACTTGCCAATATCTTGTGTATTCCATTGTGTTCAATTTGGCCCATGCTTAAAGACCAGATTTCCTGAAGTAAATAGTTTTATAAGATTCTAGATGCTTGGCACAATTTAGAAAAAATAAAAACATTAAAATAATAATGTAATTTTCAACATTCTTGTGCATTTCACCTCAGATAAGAAAAATGATTTGAATAAATCAATAAATGTGATATTTTTGTACATGCTAATTTCTAATTGCTGAACGTAAGTTTGGATTCTTATTTTAATAGTAATTATATGGTCAAATGCAAGGAATTTTGCTTTAACTCTGTTCTTGAATGTAAAAGTTAAATCAAATTCTGAGAAGAAAATCACACACATCTGCTTCATAGTGTTTGGGTGGTTTATAATACATATTTAAAAAGAAATATTTAGTGATTTGTTTGAAAGGCAGATTGACAGTGAGGGAGGGAGAAACATAGAGATGTCTTTAATGTACTGGTTCATTCTCCAAATATCTGCCACAGCCAGGAGTCAGGGATTCCATCTGAGCCTCCCAAACGCATGGCAGAGACTCAGATACTTGAGCCATCTGTTGCCTCCAAGTTGCATTAGCAGTGATGCAGGGATTTCTAGTTTAGTCATTCAGATTTGTGTCCAGTGACCGAGAAGAATGAGGAAAACAGACAATGGGGGATAAGCAGAAAGGAAAGTTTATTAAGCAAAAAAAAAAAAAAAAAAAGAAACAGAAGAAAAAGAGAAAGTTCTTGGAAGTGCCCAGAGAGATCTCAGAAGACATGGCCCATAGGAAGAAACACTCTATGGGTTTAATCATTTGGGCTGTGAAGAAGTTTCTACAGGGATTTGAAAACATGTTAGTCACCGATGACCTTCTAATTGCTGCAGAGAAAGTATCTGGAGCTGGACAGGTCAGGTATAAACACATCCTGTTTTGTCTTCAGTTACTCTATCTTGTTTTTGAGTAGTTAACCATTTTGTTCCAGGCCTGTCCTTCTGTACACCAGGCTTGCATCTCAAGTGTCAGTCACTTGAACCCTTTTACCTACCTCAAGTAACTAACTCCTGTCTATCAATCCCCATTCTGAAAAGGTAACTCTAACTGCCATTAGCAAACAGGGACAATGACTTCTCTTAAGAGTTTCTTGCAGGTGAGGGGCAGTGTAAAGGATTAGCATGGAGAGTTAGCTCCTCTCCTTGGAATAGTCTATCTAAGGGCCTACTGTAGAAGGAACTGTTGTCCTGTGGGTCAGGGTGGAGTATCATTTGTAGTTGAAGCACTTGCTTGAGAAAGGAAATAAAATAGGTGAGCCAGTTGATTATGAGAGGGGTGAATAGCAGAAGTAGGAAGATGACAGTAAGTGGTCCTAAAGGGAAACAAACAAACAAACAAACAAAACAGAAAATCCTAGGCAATATAGGAGCCCGGAGGTGTTTTCTCAATTTCTTTGTTGAGATTACTTAGCTAACTGGCCTTTTAGATCTCCCTGATTTTAGTTTCAACTTGTCCTGAGTTGTTAATATAGGTATATTAGATTTTTATCAACTATAGTGCAAACAGCTCCCTGTTATACTAGCAACTGGTTTAAAGCAATATGATTATAGATGGCTACTTCTGCCATAGTCTAGAAAGTGAGACAGCTTGTTGAGGGTGTCTCCAGTGCTTTGCAAAGTCAGCTCAAGTGAAGGAGTTGGAGTTTGAAGAGGAATCTCATGATATGTAAATCCTCCCCCACTGGATAAGAGAGGCAACAGCCCAATTTCTCTGGCTTTGATTAGACCTTCTGGGATTTAATGTTGGGAGGTGACATTTTTCAAAATGACAATATCTCTTGTTACTAATATCTCCAAGGTGCAGTCTCATTCTGTCTGAGAATTATCTGAGTGAAAGAAAGTAAATACCTCTTGGGGCTATAACCAGTTATTAGAGGTACCACATAGTCAGACAGGTTTTTGGGGCCTGTGATCCTGGGTGCATTGGGGAAGTTATATATAAATACCCAGGGTCAAGTCATGGCTGGGCTACTCCAAGTATCCCAAGGTTGACTCCAAACAAAGTGGTGAGCAGCCGGAGGTGATGTAAAATCATTCCCCAAATGGACAACAGCCACAAGGGGGCCAGGGTGAAATCCAGAGCCAGAAACACCATCCTGACTTCCCATGTGGGTGGCAGAGACCCAGGTTCTTGGACCATCCTCCACTGCTTTCCTGGGAGAATTAGCAGGAGGCAGAATTGTAAATAGAGTAGTCAGATTTGAACCAGCACTCTGATATGGGATAATTGCTCTGCAAGCAGCCACTTAACTTGCTGCATCACAACTCCCAGTGCCTATAGTACATTTTTATTTCAGCATTGAACTACAAAACTTAAGAGGTAAGAACTGCATGAATTTTGAGTGATAGAATATCTGAGTTCTCCTGAACAAATCTCTGGCCCCTCACATCACTTACAAATGAACATCAACCTGTGGCATGTGGCTTCCCCGAAGCAGTGGAAAAGGCAGTTGAGGGAGCCTGTACACACAGAGTTTAAGCCCATGATGGGAAGCTTCAGCAAAACAGTGGTAAGCAATGGTAGAAACAGTCTGTCTGTTCTAGATTTCCACCTGGATTAACTGCTTAGAAATGCAGAAATTTCATACAGCTCAGCTGAGTTTGTTCTGCAAGACTGAAAAAAAAAATCAGATATTCTTGATACAAAACTGAGGCCAGTTAAAAAAAAGTAAACTGCTTGTGTTGCTTTTCCTCCTTTCTTCTTCATTTTTGCTTCTTGCGATTTCTCACACTGGCCACATAATCTGTAGCACAGAAGATCTTCCCGAGTCCCTATTATTAGAGAAGCCCAGAAGAAACATTTGTCAGTATTTTATTTGCTTTTTATGACAGAGAAAAAACATAATACATACACATTCTGCAATAGAATGTGCATATGTGGAAACCTTATTTCCAGATATTACCTTGATGTAAAAATAAGGAAGGACTATGCTGACTGAATGAATCATTCCCAATAGTTATCTTCCTTGAGCCATAGAAATAAAGGATGGGAATACATTAAAACAATTTATATACTTTTCGTCTAAAGTTTTTGAAAAGTGATATATTATAAAGGTGAAGATATTTAGCATTCTAGAAACCTATGTACTGCTTTAGGTGACATCACTAGAGCCGAGAAAAGAAGTCCACAAAAAGCATCTGGGAATTACCACATCCTTAACCTTCTTTTTGTTACTCAAATTTTAGTTAATTGTGATAGGAATTATCAGTGACAGCTATTCCATCACTATTTGGACAAAATTTGTGCAAGGAAATGTTTCAAAATGTTCGAATAATCTGACAACATATAGACTGCTTCAACAACCTATTCTATTTATGGCAAGCATGCTTCTTAGGAATTATAAGTACTGAACTAAGACAAAATGCTATTGTATTTCAGACAGTTCAGGTTAATACTCTATCATAAAGCAAACACAGTCAGGTGAAAGCTTATTCTAACAGTTGTGAAAATCAAAAACTTTAAAACAATTCAAAAGTCCTAAGTCTCTGTAATTTTCTTTAATTAATTTCTAATCATTAATACTATACAGCCTTGTATATTTTTTACCTTCTCTATAAAGCTCATTATCAACCATGGCTGATTCAGTTCTGGTGATAGGCATTGTTACGATAGACATGTGCACCAAGTTTTTATTCTGCCTTTGGTTCATGAACATCTTTACATGTGTACAAACACACAGATCTTCAAAATTTTTAATTAAAGAGCACAAATTAATGCTAGGGCAGTATTTATGAGTTACTAACATGGGGGAATTATAAATTTATGAGTGATTAGTACTGTCTTTAAAGCAAATATGAAAGCACAAGAATCAGCATGTTTCAGTTTGCTCTAATACTTTAAATTTTTCCTAAGGCTGATATGTAAAGTACTAAATAGTGCCTCTAATAATTATAATTTCATTTCAAAAGTCATTACTTCTGAGGAACAAATATTACTTGACTTTTGTTTTGAGAATGATAGCATCTTTGCTACTAACAAAGGATTTCAGAAATATGAATCACTGTAGACAGAGAAAAATGTGATGTTTGTTTTCCTAATTTGATTCATGTTTTTCACAACTGCCATATGCACAAAATAGTATTACAGAAGAGACCAGCGAGGGTGTTCTAGGTTCATGCCCTTTTCTATTAAATTTACAAACACCAGTCAGGGACACAAGTTGTGATTCTTCCTTGCAATATAGTCTGTCTCCTGTGACACAGGTGTCCTCAGAGCAGTCACAGAAACAAAGAAGTCCTCATTGTTGAAGTTCAATGGTAAACTTCACTTTATTTTCACAGCATTTTTGAGTCTAATATTTGATTTCATATGTTCTAGCAGCTGAAAAGAAATGTTCTTTTTTAAGGAAGTCAAATCGCTTTCTCTCATTTTTTCTCTCCTTCGCTTTCTCTTTCTTCTTTTATTTCTTCTCTACCCAAGAATCAAATGTATATACATGAAGAATATCCCTATAAACATCAGCAGAAAAAGTCACAGTATTATTCTTTAATATTAAGCAGAATATTCCTTAAAATGGAACAGATATTTACACAATATTGGAATATAAATTAAAGTATCTATACTTTACCAGTACTTTCTATATGTAATGTTTGTTTTAAAACTATCTGCTTCTTTATACATAAAAACATAAATAAAATGGAAGTAGAAACAGGCTATTAAGTTAATTTAATACGACAAATTAAGCAACTCTTTCTATTTTCTATTTTCAGGCACCGTAGATCTGCTCTCTCCTGTGGCTTCATGGTAGAAACAACTTCCGGCAACACAATGCTATTTTTTGTTTTTGTTTGTTTTGAATTGATCAGCACTAATATTTTAATGTGTTTTATGAGAAAAGTATTATCTTTTTAATAAAAAGCATATAGTACAAAGAGTTAAGAGAAAAATCTCAAGATCCTTAATTCCCTGTCTCATCTAGCTCGTTAAATTATTCAGTTCAAGATGTGGCAGAGAATGAGTGAGAATGTGTTTCTGCTTAGTAAAAACTTTGTTGATTCATTTACATTGAAGTCCATTAGCCTTATGAATTAATTTTTCTTTAATGTGTCTGTATATTTGATTAAGTCTGATTATTTTATTTGTGGAAGATATGCATTCTGTTTTCACAAAATGTTTTAAAATTATTTACAATAAAATCTAAATTGACAGGCAGTGTTCCATGGTATTCTATTGTGCCCGATATGAAATATATCAATATTTGAATTTTTTTCCTACTGACCTTAATTTCTTGCAAATCTTGACTTTCAATCACAGATTCCTACCTGATTTTATCAATGAACTTGCTACCTTCATAATCATAATCAGTAAGTCAACTTTGTCAGTGAATTATTCTAAATAGCATACAAAAATGTTTATTTTCATTAACCTCCTGCTTCAAAACTGTCAATGATTTCATATCAGAAAAACTTTTCCAGAGATTAGATACCTAGTTAGACACTTAACAGACCCCCTACTTTCAATCTCTAACTAATCCCTTCCTATATTTACTCAATTATATCCTATTAGACAATCACTCTGATCATCCTGCCCCTTCAAAAACTGGTATTTCAGTTGAAAATTTTATGGCACTTTGTGTATAGTGAAATGAAGTTCATATTATTTAAGAGGCAGGGAAAGAGAGAGTGAGAGTGAGAGCGAGAGCTAGAGAGAGAGCACGCTCTCATCTGCCGGTTCACTCCCCAAAGCCTGCTATGAAGTTGAAGCTGGAAGCCAACAACTCAATCTGGGAAACCGTCTGCTGTCTGGCAGGGTTTCATTTACAAGAAGCTGGAATTGGGAGCCAAGGATGGAACTCAAACCCAGGAACTCTGATGTGGGGCTCTGCCATCCTTACCAGCATCTTAACAAATAGATCAAATGCCCATTCCCTACTTTCTCATAACACATCTTTCTCCTGTTTGTTTTTTTAAGATTCCACTGCATACAGAAATGCTGTTTTAAGTTGGCTTTTTAATTCTACCTAAGCCAAAATATTTTCATGCAATTTAAATGAGAAGAATTCTTAACAGTATTGTTCATAATTCTAAGAATTATTAAATAACTTGTTTTACAGCCATATAACTGAGCCAATTGAAAATGACATTATGAGAGAATGTTCAACACACCAGAAAAGAGAAAAAATTGAATTGATAGTAAAAAGAATAAAGTTTCCAGTTGGTATGTACTACATAACTCTAATCACATTAAAGTATTCACAGGGCTGGGTGTTTAGACTAGCAGTTAGATATCTGCATCTTTCATCAAGGTGCCGATGAAAGCCACCCCTGGTTCTTGAGTCCAGTTCCCTGCTGGTGTTTGTTCTGGGTGGCAGTGCTAGTGGCCCTGGTGATAGGGTTCCTGACACCCACGTGGGAGATCTGGATTGGGTTCCTGGCTTTCAGTTTCAGCTTTGGCCTAGTCTATATGTTATGAGCATCAGGGTAGTAAACCAGAGGATGTGAGCTCACTCACTTTCTATTTCTCTGTCTTGCTAAGGCTTATATAAATAAATAATTTTAAATACATATATGTATATCCATAAAAGCATTTATCTAAAATTATATTTATATTTTTATAAAACGAGAAGATGTTAATGGAAAGCTTCCCAAGACAGTAAGTTGTAATTAAGTAATATTTTGGGAGACATGAGATTCCTGACTGTCACTTGTGCCTTGTACTGAATAAAACGTACAGGAATATAGTAATAGATAATGTAGACACATATTTTCCTGTCAATAGAAACACAGAAATAAATATCCTTATTTTTATTTTATTTTTCTCACATTTTAGAAATGGTATCCTTAGCAGTAACATTGCATAATAATTTAACAAGAAGATTCAAGCCATAAAATAAGAATATATATTTAGAATTGTTAAATAAAATGACATGAACTAAAAAGTTAGCTGTCCTTTCCCTGAGTTTCCATGCTGGACTCAATGAATAACTGTCAAATGAATAAAAAATACTCAGAAGCAAATCCAACCATATCATTTTTTTTCAAAATACATCAGATAATTTTACGTGACTAACCACTGAAAACATATAATAATCGTGTGTAAAAAAGGAAAATTTTTATGTTTATGGTTCATTTCCCTCATGAATATAAGCTACTCAATTATGCTTGCCTACTACCAATGATACTAGCACATTTGCTAAACAGATTGCTTATGAATAAAAGTAATTGATGTCCTTATTATTTAGGATCCAATACATACTCAACAACACACAACTTGAGCTCAGAGTCTCTTTGCAATTAGAAAGTACGTGGTCTGTTAAAAACTAAGGAGCTTCTGACTATGTGATGGAATTAATAGAAAGTTTAAGCTCTGGTCATGCTACTGAAGATCATCAAATAGTCCATAGTATTAGCTTACTGTGGGCAATATTCTCAATTTTCTTATTTATTTGTTTCTAGTTCTTGTATTTATTAGACTGTAGTTCTTGTTTCTAATTCTATTTTTTAAAATATTTCATTTATTTATTTATTTATTTGAGTGGCAGAGTTACAGACAGAGAGAGGCAAAGTCAGAGAAAGAGGTCGTCCACCTGCTGCTTCACTCCCCAAATGGCCAGAACAGTCAGAGCTGGGCTGATCCAAAGCCAGGAGCCAGGAGCCTCTTCCAGGTCTCCCACAAGAGTGCAGGGACTCAAGTACTTGGGCCATCTTCTGCTGTTTTCCCAGGCCATAGCAGAAAACTGGATTGGAAGAGGAGCAGCCGAGACTCAAATTGGCATCATATGGGATGCCTGTGCCACTGGTGGAGGGTTAGCCCACTATACCACAGTGCCAGCACCTGTTTCTAGTTCTTATCCTATATGTAGTCTTTATATATATATATATATATATATATATATATATATATATAGCACTTATACCATATACACAGCACTTAGCCTATACATGTTTGTTGATAAATATTTCTTTTGATGTTTTAATGAGTATATGCATTTCATTTGAATTTAATCACCATTGTCAAGATGAATAAGACTTTATACCCTCTCTAGTTAGGAGTATGAGAAAAGAGGGTAGCTAATTGTTCATGAAACATAAAAGAGAGGGAAATATAAAGAAAATTCCCAGCTGAATGTAGGTTGGCAAGGGCAGAGAGAGAGAGTAGAAGGTAATGCAAAGAAGGAGGATTGAGAATAAAATGAGTGGTCTTGATGCAGCAGTAGGACAATGAAACATGTTGAGAGAGAAAACTAGAATTGTGCCATGGCCTAAGTTTTGTTTTTCCACATATGTTAAAATCCTAGTGCCTGGGGCCAGTGCTGTGGCTCAGTGGGCAAAGCCTCCATATGGGGCCGCCCATATGGGCACCAGTTTGAGTCTCTGCTGCTTCTCTTCCAATGCAGCTCTCTGCAATGGCCTGAGAAAGCAGTAGAAGACTTCATTCATGTGGAAGATCCAGAAGAAGCTCCTGGCTCCTGTCTTCAGATCAGCCCAGCTCTGGTCAATGTGGCCATTTGGGGAGTGAACTAGCAGGTGGAAGACCTCTTTGTCTCTCCCTCTCTCTGTTTTTAACTCTGCCTCTCAAGTAAATATAAAATTAAAAAAAAAAGTTCTACTGTCCAAGGTGACAATATTTAACTATAGGGCTTTTACAGAAGTAATAATAGATAAATGAAATCATAAAAGTAGGGTCCAGATAATATAGGATTAGTGTCCTTATAAGAAGAGTTGCCATGAAGTGTATCTCTGTGTCATGTGAGGACACATAGAAGTCAGCCATCTGCGAGTGAGCACACAAATCAACAGATTCTGACCATGTTGGCACCCTGAGTTCAGCCTCCAGAACTGTGAGAAAATAAATTTCTGTTGTTTAAGTCACCCAGTAATGGCAAATTTTTTGACAGCCTAAGCTAAGACAAAGTGTGAAACAAAGTAAAACACAGCTGACATTAAGTATACCAGATATACAAGTATATGTACTACAAACCCTTTCAATATAATGGCTGTGTTTACAGGAAAACTAAAAAGAAGGAATATCAAAATTGGATACAGAAAAACACAACTGAAGCCTATATTTTAAAGGATGAACCCCAGAGGAGCAATCAGAGAAAACACCAAGACACTGAGAGAAATGTGATAAACCTTGAAGAGGCTGTTAAAAGCAGGTACATGTATGAGGAGGCAGGCTTTGACTATGGCAGAAAGCAGCCCTGCTGCATAGAGAGTGATTAAAGGTAGGAAAGAACATGAAATGTTCTTCCTGTTTCCTCAAACTCTACGTAGGACTAACAGTGCCAGACTCCACACCAGAATTTGTGTAAATTTCTGTTGCATGTTTTCTCTAGAGTAAAAATTACATTAACAGAAAAATCAGGGCTGAATGAGAAACTGAGAAAAGCAGGTGTCGTAAACCTAACATGCCTCGGACAGGTACTTCCCCATCTCTCCTCTGTAAGCCTCCAGTTCTGGGGAGTAAGCATAGAAAGTCCCTCCATCCACTTCTGCACTTCTTTGTTTCAGTAGGGATGACCTCCTGAGCTGAGGAGTTAAGACATGATGGACTATGGCTTTCTGGCATTGATGCTCTCATACTTCAGCTTTTTCATCCTAAACTTCTATTAGTCAAGGTTCCATTACCAAAGGACAGTATGCCATAGCACAAGTAAATTGGTATTGTAACCTTACCTTCAAATGTTGTGGGTTGGAAGAACTTGATAAAATCTACAAGGGGAAACTGGGAAATTGATGGGTTACTGATGTGGTTTCTCTTAGCAGCCAAACACTGAAATGGGGTCACAAGTTGGGAGGTAAAACTATGGGACGAGTTCTAAGTGTCCTCAGTTAAAGGTCTTAGGAATGGGACTTGATAGTTCTGATTTTTTTTCACATAAAATTGCAAAATATAAATAATACTTAGAAATATGTTAAATATTGTCAAATATTTAAAAAGAGATTATTTTTCTACTTCCCAAATTCATGATACATGTGTAATTATACAGTGCAGCTTGGGCTATTGCAGCCATCTAGGGAGTTAACCAGCTGGATGGAAGACCTCTCTGTCACTCTCTCTCTTTGCCTCTGCCTCTCTATAACTCTGCCTTTCAAATAAATAAATAAATCTTTTTTGAAATCAAAGAATAACAAAGGCTTACAAGACATAAAGTGCAGGATTGCTAAATCAGACTCACAAATCAGAAATAAGATTTTACTAATAATTTTTAAGTACATAGGAAATGAGATATAGCTAAAGAAAGATAAGGCCAACACAATTCTCTAGGATCTACTTATTGTATTCCTTTCTCCTGGATATTTTTGCTAACAGATTTTAGAGGAGTCATGATCATTCTACACAGCAGATTTTAAGTTAAAACAAATCAGTACAGTACTAAAGTTGTAAGTATCCTTCCCTCCCACTAAATAAAGGTATTTTTGGAACACTGTTGTATAGAGATTAGCAAAGGAGAATGCAGAAGAGCAGAGTGTGTGATTTTACATAGAGCTCAAAAATGAGAAATACACGTGGATTTCAAACAGACCTGACTTCATCCAAGTTGTCTTACTCTTGGGCAGATCTGAGTAGATCAGGAGTGCTGCCAGACTATGAAAATTCCTTCCAAGTATGTCCTCACTGTTCATAGCCCACTCAACTGGCACTTCCATCATCAGTTCCTTTTTTTTTTTTTTTTTTTTTTTTTTTTTTTTTTTTTTTGAAATGGGCCCTGTCTGAGTTCTGGAAAAGTAAATTCAGCAGTGGAAATCAGCAACTAAAACATAGCATTCAGCAGCTCTTAAAGAGAGAGATCACAACCATAGCAGGGCAAAGTGGACAGTCAGACCCCTGAGGGCATTAGGATTTTCATGTAAAAGTATAGATGATGATTTTGCAATAAGGACACCCAGAGTGGACTACAATTCTATCCAGGCTCTTAATGCCAATTCAGGAATGTACCTGGCCTGGGGCTGGTGTTGTGAAGCAAGGGATTGGGCCCCTGGGAGCCCAGCATCCCGTAGGGGCACCAGTTTGTATCCAGTATGTTTCACTTCAATTCATCTCCCTTCTAGTGGTCTGAGAAAAACAACAAAAGATGATTCATGTGTTTGGGGCTGTGCCACCCATGCTGGAGACCTGAAAGAAGCTCCTGGCTCCTGGCTTCAGCCTGGCTCAGCCCTGGTTGTTGTAGCCATCTGGGGAGTGAACCAGCAGGTAGAAGACATTCTCTCTCTCTCTCTCTATCTCCCACCCTCCCTTCCACCCCATCTCCCCTCCCCACAACCCTGCCATTCAAATATATAAATAAATCTTTAAAAAAGAAGAAATGTCCCCAGCCTGAAGTCTTATAATATGATCGTAAGTATAATATAAAGATATTCAAACCATGATGACAAGCAAGAAAACCGATTTATTACTAGATCCCTCTCTCTACACGTTCTAAAGAATTTCTGTAGCTGTTTACTTTGGCCCCTGAGCCAGTTTGCCTTGCTCTGCCAAGAAAGTAGAGACTCACATGCGACCATTTGTGACCCATTTTGTAAATGCTGCCATCTGGAAAGTCCACTGGCTAGGCTGTGTCCACAGCAGCCTTGCACGATGGAGGTCAACTTTCAGTGTTGGACCAAAATGAGCAAAGCTGCTGCTGGCAGCAGTTCCTTCAGGCTGCCCATATTTGCTATTTTCACAAACAGCTATGCAATTTCGGCTGATATACCAGCAGTGCATGGTTTCTACTATTCCGAACAGCTGATAAGCCTTCAACATTGAGCCCAGGCTGTGAATACCCACAGCAAAAGTTTCAGTACCACAAAGATATCGAGTTGCAAAAAACAACTCTTAGATTTTACAAATAGCCATTTTCCCAAAGGCAGAGCAATGGCGAGCAGGGACAGGGGGAATAATTGAGAAAATGGGGACTGCATGCTCTGCCCAGAATCTGTTGTCCTCCCAGACCTTAGTTAAGTTACAATGATTTTCTAACATCCAAAATGTCAGAAAGAATTTGTCTCACTTGTTGCCAGTGAGTCTGGAAATCAGATGCCTGTTTTGAGGTGCAGCTGGATGTTGCCTTCCCCCAGAATGGCTGCTGCTCTTCTAGGCAAGCAGCTAAACAGAAACACAAATACAGACATCTTCGCCAAATGTTTTCGATGTTTTTGACAGACCCACTGGTTCTCATGCTACCTCTATATGGCCTGAGACAGCTCACTTTCCTCACAAATCTCATACCTACCCCTCTCCTCTGTCTCCCACTTTAGGATATGATTTTTGAAAAAAAAAAAAAAAGTCTCTTCCAGTTTCAAATCACTTTTTTTGCCTCAGGACATACTACCTCCCAGGTTAAGCCAGAGTTTATGTTCATTAAAAAAAAAAAAAACTCCACTCTGCATCTGGGATAGTTTTTCATATGGAGGCTCAATAGATCATTGAAATAACGTTGGAAAATTTACTGAAGTAGTTAAAAGCCCAGATGCCTTGGACTATATCTCAGTTTATCATTACCTATCTGTGTAACATTGGGCAAGCTACTTACCTAGTCCTTGCTGTGGTATTTTAATCTGAAAACAAAACAATGTCAACAATGTACAGACTTTTTGTGAACAAGAAACAATCTGTTCATGGAACAAAGAGCAAATCTGGCCTATGGTAAATGCTCTATGAATAGTTTGTTTCTTCTGCTGCTATAGGTTTACTTTTCAAGTCTGTCATACCTAATTACATCTATGGATGCCTTTTTTTTTCTTTTTTTAACTTTTATTTAATGAATATAAATTTCCAGTGTACAGCTTATGGATTACAATGGCTTCCCCCTCCCATAACTTCCCTCCCACCCGCAACCCTCCCCTCTCCCGCTCCCTCTACCCTTCCATTCACATCAAGATTCATTTTCAATTCTCTTTATATACAGAAGATCAATTTAGTATAAAGATTTCAACGGTTTGCACCCACATAGAAACACAAAGTGAAACATACTGTTTGAGTACTAGTTATAGCATTAAATCACAATGTACAGCACATTAAGGACAGAGATCCCACATGAGGAGCAAGTGCACAGAAGCTCCTGTTGTTAACCCAACAAATTGACACTCTAGTTTATGGCGCCAGTAACCACCCTAGGCTGTCGTCATGAGTTGCCAAGGCTATGGAAGCCTTCCAAGTTTGCCGACTCTGCTCATATTTAGACAAGGTCATAAAAGACAGAGTGAGGATAGTAACCAATGATCCTAAGAGTGGCATTTACCAGGTTTGAACAATTACACAGCATTAAGTGGGGAAGAGGACCATCAGTACACACAGGTTGGGAGTAGAGCCATTGGTGGTAGAGTAGAGGTTATGATTACAAAGGAATGAGGCCCAAGTGTGCTAGACAGGGTCTAGAACAAAGGACAGAGTCATTATTAGAGGAGGTAAGAAAGGTGCTGTCTAAGCTACAATTAAGTTTTCTGATTGAGAGGCAATAGTAGTTAACTATATGTGAATCATGCACAAGAGGTGACAAAAAATGAGAGTGGACAATTTATGCAAAAAGGGAGACTAAGAAAGAGAGGGAGAGAGAGAGGAGTTTAAACTTGTATCCACAGCAATCTTCGCTTAAATATAGTATCTCGGAAGCTGAGGAGACATTATCATCCAAAACACTGCTCACATTTCTCAGTCCTTTCGATAGCAGTAGTAAACTGTGGGATTTTAAAACTCAAATGTTTGCAATGCAACGTATTTATATGTTAAGTATGCTGAGTTCTTTTGTGGTGGGGTGGCAGGTGGTGGTGATGGTGGTTATTGTAGTGTTTCTGAGGAAACTGACAGTGACACAAATGCATGTGGTAGCTTCAGCCTTGCTGATGGACCGTTTTGCCCACTAAAACACTCCAAATATAACTCTCTGTTGAGAACTTTCAGAGACTTTTACCTTTTCCTTTGTATCAAGCAACTGTTCCCAATTATTCTTTTGTGCTATCATTTATAAACAGTGAATAGCTATGAAGGAAGAACTTTTCAGCAAAGGAAAGCAGTGACATCTCACCCATAGTTGCCATATTCTATTTTCTGACTCCCTTGAGACAGACATGAAAATACCAGGATTTAAATTATGAGAGTAGGTGATGATATTTTGATAGGTTTCAGGAAAAGTTTATGAGTACCTTGTAAGTTAAGAGGCCCAGACCTATCTATCTCTTCACGTGGGGTATATCCTAAGGGAGGTGTGAACCTCCTAGGGGAAGGCACTCTGTTGACTTTCATTACTTGGCTGGCCTGGAAGGAGAGCTGGCCAGGTAAAGGCAGGTGGCATCTCTAACAAGAAATTTACAGTTCTGCCTGCAATGTTGCTGACCCTACTTGACCATCCCCTCAGCTGCAGTGGTCACTTTGGAAGTTGGGCTGAGTGAAGGGCTTTTCAGCTTAGAGCCAATAAGATCTGTGGCTCTGACCTGGGCATCCTTCGACTCCAGGGCAGGTCCATTTCCAGTGATCCAACTCTTGGTAGAGCTGCCAGGGCTCTTCACAAGCTGACTTCTGCTGAAGCCCAGGCTTACCACTTTGAAAGCCACTACAGTGGACTGGCCTGTTGGGTCTCCTTGAGGGCAGATCACTGTACCCATTAATAGGCCTGCCACCCATTGCTTCTGATGCCTAGCTTTCTTTTCCTCCTGGTTTGTGTTAAAGCAGACCAGAGGATGCAAGTCAAGGGAGTGCAAGGCCTAAAGCCCAACAGATTATTATCAAGCCCCTTCTATCAGGTTCTATTTGCCTCTCAATCAGAAAACTTAATTGTAGCTTAGACAGCACCTTTCTTACCTCCTCTAATAATGACTCTGTCCTTTGTTCTAGACCCTGTCTAGCACACTTGGGCCTCATTCCTTTGTAATCATAACCTCTACTCTACCTCCAATGGCTCTACTCCCAACCTGTGTGTACTGATGGTCCTCTTCCCCACTTAATGCTGTATAATTCTTCAAACCTGGTAAATGCCACTGTTAGGATCATTGGTTACTATCCTCACTCTGTCTTTTATGACCTTGTCTAAATATGATCAGAGTCGGCAAACTTGGAAGGCTTCCATAGCCTTGGCAACTCATGACGAGAGCCTAGGGTGGTTACTGGCACCATAAACTAGAGTGTCAATTTGTTGGGTCAACAACAGGAGCCACTGTGCACTTGCTCCTCATGTGGGATCTCTGTCCTTAATGTGCTGTACATTGTGATTTAATGCTATAACTAGTACTCAAACAGTATGTTTCACTTTGTGTTTCTATGTGGGTGCAAACTGTTGAAATCTTTATACTAAATTAATCTTCTGTATATAAAGAGAATTGAAAATGAATCTTGATGTGAATGGAAGGGGAGAGGGAGCGGGAGAGAGGAGGGTTGCGGGTGGGAGGGAAGTTATGGGAGGGGGAAGCCATTGTAATCCATAAGCTGTACACTGGAAATTTATATTCATTAAATAAAAGTTTATAAAAAAAGTTTATGAGTACCTCAATTCAACTCTTTTATTGAATAATAAAAGTGCTTATCTTCATTGCACAAATGTGAAATGCAGAAGAGTATATAGAAGAATTAAAAGTCATCCACAAAACAACAACCAGATTGAACTACTTAAAAAATATTGTGCTAAGTATGGTATTGTCACAGAGGTAGATTGTGTGTTGATTTTCATACTTCCCATTACATATATTAGATGATAGATGATAGAAGATGGAACGATGATAGATTAGAGAGAGAGATATGACAGAAAGGCAGGTAGTACATTCATAGATAGAATGAATTTATATATTATGTAAATTAAGATCATTCAAAAACTACATTGATACCATTTTTTTGGCATTTGGCATATTATATCAAGAGATTATTTCCATGTCTTTGTATATACTCTGAATGCATGATTTTTAATGGATGAAGAAATATTATATTAATGTCATCCTTTACCTAATCCTAGACTACATTAAATTATGTAATTTACTAAACCATTCCTTTATTGATGAATGTTAGATGTCTCTTTTAGTCTGTAATCTTAATTAAAGCTTTGAAAAACTAATTAGAATGTAAAAAATATTTGATTCTTGTTTATTTTATTAGGATTTTTTTTTTGGTAGAAATACAGGGCCAAATTTCCCTCTAAAAACTTGAATGAGCTTTCACTTCCAATAGAATTATGTATTGATTGTTAATTTAGGCTTATATAGCTAGAAAGGGGGTAACATTATTTTTCTTATTTTAAGTTTCATATTAGAAAGGATCTATGAAATTAAACATTTTCCCTTTACCCCTCTCTTAAGATTTGAATGCCAGCATAAATTACAGTTGGTAAATTTATTCATATGTTTGACTAAAGTAAAGGTTAAAATATTTCCATTCATCATTTGTCTGTTGAAGTGATTTGTCATGACGTTTGATTTAACAACGTTAAAACACCAGGTAAAACATTCAAATTATTTCTGTGTATGTATGTGTGGGTGGTATTCTTCTATTCATTTATAGTATTTTTTTTTTGCTTTATATGAAAGTTATTTAACTTCCTTAAATATGAGATATTTACAGGCATTTATTCTAAGAAAATAATCTAATATAAAAATTTCCTGAATGTTCCCTGTTTCCCACTGCATTTTATGAGTGACTCGTCAGGCATGTACTACATTTATTTCAATGCTGAATATTCTGTTGCATTCATCTATCAGGAAAACTAAATTTCCCATTATTCTACTTTATTTGTTATTATCTACCATTCTATTATTTTTCAAATTATCTTTTATTCTGTTTTTGATGGTGTTAAAACAGGATTTCAAATAGATCTACATGACATGTCACTACAAAGAGAGGTCTCGTGCTTCCCTTTCTGTCCCCAATTTCTGCCCTCTAGGAGTAGGATATTAACCACTGCTGTCTATTTCTTCTCATGGTTACATTCAGATTTCCAAATAGTATGCTTCTGCTACTTATTGAATATTCAGTTTTATATTGTAAGCCAAATTTTCTCATCACCACCCTCACAGATACTTTTTTTTTTTTTTTTTGACAGGCAGAGTGGATAGTGAGAGAGAGAGACGGAGAGAAAGGTCTTCCTTTTTGCCGTTGGTTCACCCTCCAATGGCCGCCGCGGCTGGCGCACTGCGCTGATCCGAGGCCAGGAGCCAGGTGCTTCTCCTGGTCTCCCATGTGGGTGCAGGGCCCAAGGACTTGGGCCATCCTCCACTGCCTTCCCGGGCCATAGCAGAGAGCTGGCCTGGAAGAGGGGCAACTGGTACAGAATCCGGTGCCCCGACCGGGACAGAACCTGGTGTGCCGGCGCCACAAGGTGGAGGATTAGCCTAGTAAGCCACGGCGCTGGCCCCCACAGATACTTTTAAAATGTATCAATGGGGCCGGCACTGTGGCATGGAGGTTTAAGCTACCATTGCTCAACTTCTGATCCAGCTTCCTGCTAATTCACCTGGAAAAGAAGTGGGAGATGGACCAAGTCCTTAGGCCTCTGGACCCATGTGGGAGACCCAGAAGATGCTCCTGGCTCCTAGCTTCAATCTGGTCCAGCTCCAAGAATTGCAGCCATTTGAGGACTGAACCAGCAGATGGAAGATTCTCTCTCTCTCTCTCTCCCTCTCTCTGTCTCTCTCTCCTACTCTCTGTCTTATCACCCTCTCCTTCTGTAACTCTGTCTTTCAAATAAAATAAATCTTTAAAACAAAAAAGTATCACAAGTACCTCATATTATGTTTTAGTAAATCAATATCCTGTGATTGAACTATTAGAACTAATTATTCAAATTTTTACAATATAGCTATGTTTAAATTTTCCTTTCTGACTTTTTCTGTTTATTTAACCTATTATAATTTTCTCATTCATTTTTTAAAAAAAATTTTCTCTATCCATCATGATTCCTTTTCTCCAAGACCCCAAGAAAACTTTGAAATTCAGCATAAGTTGGAAAATGTATTGGATTTATTTTACTCCACTTAGCTTCTTGTCCCATCCTGGCCTAGAGAATCCTGAGGTCAACTGAATAGTGTTTTCTTAGGATCTCCAAATCACTTCAGCCTGGAAATACTGTTTGCCATGTTCCTGTGTTGAGTTCTCTTTAACTGTGATTTTATCACTCTGCATTTCTTGATTAATTCCATCCAGAGGCAGATGAACCTCATCTTCCAGTAGCTCAGGATCTACAAACTATATGCCTGTAGGCCTATCTGGCCCAACTTACATTCTTATATAACTCACAAACTAAGAATAATTTTTCAATTCTTAAATCACTGAGAAAGAAAAATACATGTCATATCAATATTAAATGAAATTTAATTTCAGTATTCATGGACAAAGCATAATTGAAACACAGCTGTACTCATTAATTTTGTTTTGCCTATTATTTCATAGTGCAATAGCAGAACGCAGTGTTTTCAAAAGAGACTCTATGGTCTACAAGGTCTAAAATATTTGTTCACAGAATCTTTACAGAAAGTTTCTTGAGCATTGAAACAGCTAACTAACGTGATAGTGGGGCACTGAGCAAGAAATAGAATCATTTTGAAACTTTTGCATCAGAAGTTGTGTTTTACCCTTGTACCTAACTTAAAGTTTATTTAATTTTGAATATCTGGAATGTAAGCCACATTTCCTCAAATTGGAAGATATTACCCACTAATGTCAGGTAATATCCAGGGCTGTTGTTGAAAACTCTAACAGTCCCTTAAACATATCTAATGTTTATTTTTCCTTTCTACATATTGAATTATATTTTCCAAAGATTTATGTATTTTAATTGAAAGTCAGAGTTATGGGGATTGGGGAAAGAGAGAGATTGGTCTTTCATCCACAGGTTTACTTCCTTCCCCAAATGCCACAGTGACTGCATCTGGAATTCATCCTGGTCTCCCCTATGGGTGGCAGAGGCTCAAGAGCTTGTGCCATCTTCTGCCGCCTTCCTAGGAGCATTAGCAGGGAGTTGCATCAAAACTAGAGCAGTAGAGATACAAACTGGTAGACACATGGAATGCTGGCATTGCAGGCAGCTGCTAAACCTGCTACGCCACAAACTTGTACCACTTATATACATTTTTCAATTGTTTCCTAATTCTGAAATGAAAAGACATCCTGTGGATCTTCTCAGGTTATTTTACTGAGATCTCTGCAGTATTTTTTGGTCTTACAGCACCTAGTGTTGCAGAGAAGCTCTTAAACAAAATAAATTGTAGTAACATACACACACACACACACACACACTTGATTGTAGAGTTCTTTATTTTTGTAACAACATTTTTGTTTTTGGCTTAGTGTGGAAATCTACTTATTCATTGTTCCTGATTCACTGAAAATAGTGAACCTGGATTTCTTTTTCTCCTCCCTTAAATTTTCTTTACTTAAATATCCTGAATTTGATTCTTTTTACTTGTCTCTAGAACTCTTAACTTAGATCAATAGTCTTTCCTATAGTTAACAACTTTTTCTCATAATTTTAATCTCTTTTCTCCTATTTTGTACTGAGGGCCTTTTATTTTCAAATTTGACTTTTATAATGATGTCATGTTATTCAATAGCCAAACTTTATTTTTTGCTACTTTCATTAGAAACTTTTATTTTAATTTGTTCTTTAAAATTCCTTATTAACATATTTCTCAATAAACTCAAGTCATTTGCTGGTAACATTCTGTTCCTGATCTTGAGGAATAGGTCTATTAAGTATTTTGAATGGTTGCTTTATAATTTATAAATATTTATTATATCATTTCAGAAGCAAATTCTTCTTCTGTTTTTAATATGTCTTTGTCTTCCCTTCATTTTGCTCTCTATTTACTTTAATGTGCCAGATGTTGATTTTTATGGTTAATCATTCTTGAACAGAGATATATACAGGCATTGTCTTTGCCTACTAAAACAATATAGAGGCTGTCCTTGTGGTATTTATTTCCCATAGAATTTCAGGTTGAATCTTCTACCACATATAAATCTAGAAAACTGGTTGTACATGTTTCTATTGCTAAAACACCAAGAATTTATCAACAGTTATTCAAGTTTGCTCCTCCTGTTTCCTAGTCCAGGCCAATGCTGTCATCATTTGAAGAAAGATGAAGGCAAAAAATACGTTTGCTAGAAAATGACTTTCTCTTATCAAAGCCTCCACTTCCACTAAAACCCCACTCATTATGAATTCCTTGTAATGTCCCAAGACATCAGTCGTATTATACATATCTTTCTGTGTCTCCAGGGAAAGAAAATGATTTACAGATACTTTTTGCTTTTGTTTAAGCTTCATGAGTGCTTTCAAACATCTTCAGCTATGTAAGGCAGAATAAGTTTCATTCTGCCAATGGGTGTCAGCCAGTTTAGTTTCTGTTGTTTTATTCTATTTCCTGATAATTACAATACTAAATTTGAGCATTACTGAGACATTATTTTAAACTGAAATTCTAGGTTTGAAATTAAATATCTATACCATATCTGATGACCAATATATATATATATATATATATATATATATATATATATAGTTTGCTATTTTAAAGTTTATGTAATGTGTTTTTATTTATTTGAAAGGCAGAGGAACAGAGATGAGAAAGAGAGAAAGAGAGAGAGAGAGAGAGAATCTTCCATTTTCCAGTTCATGACCCAAATACCTGTGACAGCCAAGATTAAACCAAGATGAAGCCAGAAGACATGAACTCCATCCCAGTCTCCCATGTGTGTTGCAGGGACCCAAGTCCTGGTTCCATCATCTGCTTTCTCCCAAGGTGCACATTAGCAGTAAGTTGGAATCAGAAGCAGTTCTGGGTGTTAAACCTAGAGATTCCATATGGCTTAACTCACTGCACCACAACATGTATCCCTGATTTATTACATTTAATGCTATGTATTTGACAGCAATACTGAAAATATTCAGAAACAGTATGATCTATTTCAGTGAGAATCTCTGTCTGTTTTACAGACCCTCATTCACATTATAATTTAAAAGGTGACATTGTTTGCTCTTAGCTTAAGGATTTCAACAATTTTTGTCCCACCAGGAAAAGTAAAATAAATGAATCTAAGTAGAAAACTGTTGTTAGTGGGTTTCTTTTTCACCACAACACATTATCATTTTAATTTCTCAACCACCTACCTCAAATTTTAACAGTTAATTATCACATCGTATTACTTGTTAAAAGACAAGAATGCTTTAGAATGGCAGGTGGCTGAGTCTCAAATCATTAGAAATGTATAACATTTCTTTTGAAGACCAAAAGTAACAGATTAAAAATGTGTCTGTGATGTTTGCATTGGATTCTCTTTCTTTTTTTATGATTATTTTAACATGGACTGATAAAATGGAATTTTACACAAAAAATATCTAAATTTAGCATTCAAACACAGCACACTACAATTATTATTATGACTATTATTTTAAGCTTTTTATATTCCTATTGCCAAAACATAATATCAACAATGTGATATTTACAATTTTAAAAATCTTATGAGTAGGTCTTAAACCAGGTTTACAATTAATATCATTGTTAGATTCCCATTAATACACTTTAAAATCATTACATTGAAATGAAATTATAAAACAACTTATATCAAGGTCAAAAATTAGTCACTTGGTGATTCAAACTTATTGACACAATGTGCAGCTCTCCTGTCTTAAAATACATCTATGCCTGCAAGGTTCCTAACAGTAACTTTCTACAGTTGAGGAAACTGCCCTGATTTGCATTGACATTCAATAGCTTCCTCCAGGCAAATACCTGCAGAAATCATCTGTTGATGCCTGTCTATAGACGGAGGAAAGCTTTAGAGCACTAGCTGTATAAAAGCAATTATTTTCTTGACTGTTACAGGAAGGACATTAAAGAACATAGAGAGTATTAGCTCCCATTAATACAGTTATTTTATTCCAGATATTTTTGCAAACATATCATTGATTTTTAACATAATTTAGAAAAAAAAAGTAGTCAACATATTACTAAACTCTATGTTGAAACTGATACATATTGGTATGTATAACTTACTCTGTTGTATTAAAACTTCACTTCTTAAGCATGGTGCATGCAGGAAGCACTGTGCTCAATCCAAAGGAAGAGTCAATACAAAACAAGGTTTTATATATAAGTTTAAGGGAGAATGACTTTAGAGTCAGAAAGAACAATAGAATCATTTGGCTTTTGGCTTTATTTCCTTTGTCAAATTAAGAACATTCTTAAAATAATAATCTTTATGTATGAAGTGGAGATACATTGTCAAACTCCTTGAGTAGTTGTGATGAATACATTTTAAAGCCTATGTTAACGGTCCAACTCACTTGCAAGGTAATTATTTTACAGAAAGTACAGAATGAATACAAGTTGTTACTACTATTATGCCATTGAAAAGTCTCTTACTATCAACTGTGAAAACACAGTTGTATAGCTATTACTTTTCTCCCTACATGCGAGGTTCTTAAAATATTTAAAAGGAAAAACCCAGAAAAGTGCATTTTAAAACATCCTTAGTAAAGATTTAAACAGATTACAGATTTCAACTGCAATTGAGCAAGGATTTATGAATATGTTTCTATGTGATTCCTTTGTATAGGAAATATCATCAATGCTGTTGAAACATTTATTACAAATTTTGCTTAAAACCAAAATTAGCTGAAGTACTCTGGTAACTAGCTGCATTTAGGTCTCTGAGATTAGGCTTTCCTTTACTAGTAGAAATATATTAAACTGGAATTCTCATTAATGGTGGAAACCAGAAAGACAGAAAATGGTGATAACAGGAATCATAACTATTAACAATCATGGACTTGGCAGAAAATTAACAAAAAACTATTTACATTATCAATAAAGGCTCTCAAAGGAAAAGTTAATCCTCAGATAAGCAAGTTACTACTCCTGTATATAATATCTAGAAAGTAAGTGAAATAAAATGTTTATTAGAAATTAACAGAGGGGGCTGGTGCCATGGCTCATTTGGTTAATTCTCCACCTGCAACGCTGGCATCCCACATGGGCACCGGGTTTTAGTCCCGGTTGCTCCTCTTCCAGTCCAGCTCTCCACTGCGGCCCCGGCGAGGCAGTGGAGGATGGCCCAAGTGCTTGGGCCCCTGCACCCATGTGGGAGACCAAGAAGAAGCACCTGGCTCCTGGCTTCGGATCAGCATAGCTCCGGCCGTAGCGGCCACTTGAAGAGCGGACCTTTCTTTCTGTCTCTGTCTTTCACTGTCTAACTCTAGCTGTCAAAAAATAAAATAAAAATAAAGAAATTAACTGAAATACTGTTGCAGGACCAGCAACACTCATAACAGAAAGATACAACCTGATTCTCACATGATAGTTCTTTACATTTTGTTTTAAATGTTACTTCCCCTAAAATTTAAACCTACATGTGTATGAAGTTTTATAGGGAATTATATTCTAATAAATAACAGTAATTTTCTGTAAATTTACAAAATAGTTACTGAAAGAGGCATGAAAAATTTATTTTTCTAATAGCTCCTGTGAATAATGAAAGCAATGAGCCTAATCTACTATAACAGTCAAAAATTTCTACCTGTCAAAAGAGTTCCATTAAAAGAGACAAGCTTCACAGTAGTTTAACCAGCCTTGAGGAGATATGACTTACCAAAAAAATTATTAGATTCATAGGTCAAACTTAATATCTCTAGACTATAATTTAGAATAATATTGGTGTGATTTTAGGAAATGAATAATTAGCATGAAATTTCTCATGTTAGAACTAAATGAAAACAGCATATATAAGAGTCCAGCAAACAAAGATCAAGTTTTAATTTTTTGGATTATTTTCACTTTTTTTTTTTTAATTGGAAAAAAGAGTAGAGAATGAGACAGATAGGGAGAGATCTCCCATGCACAAGTTCGCTCTCCAAACGCCAGCAACAGACAGGGCTAGACCAAGCCAAAGCCAGGAGCCCAGAACTTAATACAGGTCTTCCACATGGATGGGAAGGACCCTAATACTTGAACCAATCCCTGCCACCTCCGTGTGTGTATTAGCAGGAAACAAGCTGTTAGCCTTTAAACTGATAAACAGTTTTGGAAATCTAACTTTAGACCTGTAGCTCCAATGCCTTGATAATCAAAACAAACTCTACAGAAAACACACAGGTAGTCATCTTTAGGAAAGTGTCTTTGAACCATGGGAAGAGAGTACAAGATGGGGAATGGGTGGGCTGAGTCTTCAGTCTGTTGGCTAGTCCCAGCCTGTGCTTTGGGAAGAGGGTGGGTCTGGAGTACAGGTTCTTGCTCTTGCTTCTCATCATTCACTAGCTACCTATGTGTCCCCATCAGAGCATACCTACTTTGATGTAGAGTCTACTGAGTCACCAGAGTTTCTGAATTTTGGAGCTGCATGTTTTCTGTGGAGATTGGGCAAGTAATTTCTTTCACGATAATGAGGTGGAAACGAGATTTTTGATGGCCAGAATTGTGATTAGTTCTGGTCAGCGGATCATGAGAAAAGACAATGTCATTTCTTGGTGGAAACGACAAAAAAAAAAAAAAGTGCACAGTGTTCCATGCTTTGTTTTTCTCTCCTGAGTCACCTCAGGAGGCTCATGTTGAGACTGGAAATGCCAAAGATAGATGCCAACAAGATTCTTGAATTGCTGTGTACAGGAGCTTTACTAGAAAGTTTTCCAGTATTTTTCACAATTTCCTTAACTGGAAAATGAATGTCTATACAGTAAAATCCTGAAATTTCAGGGTTTAATTTTTGTCACTATATTTATGTTTTCTTTTTATTTATCATATTCACATACCCTCTATATAATGCCATTAAGATAAACTTATCCATATAAAAGCATAGACTCCTTAATGAGAAACATTCACAAATGGCATGATTTACATTTGTTGCAGAGAAAGAAATCATAAAGAATTATTTTATATAACTCTTGAGATAAATGTACCATAGTAGGTTAAGCCTCTTCCTTGTGATGCCAACATCCCATATGGACACCAATTTGAATCCTGGTTGCTTCACTTGTGATCCAGCTCCCTCTAATGCACTTGGGGAAAGCAGCAGAAGATGGCCCAAATACTTGTACCCCTGCAACTGTGTGGAAGACCTAGGAGAAACTCAGGCTCTTAGTTTCCGCCTGGCCCAGCCCTGACCAATACAGTCACCTGGGGAGTAAACTAGCGGATGGAAGATATTCTCTCTCTCTCTCTCTCTTTCTCTCTCTCTCTCTCTCTCTCCTCTTTCTTTCTCTCCTTCTCCTCCTTCTTCTCCTCCTCCTCCTCCTCCTCCTCCTCCACCAATACCTCCTCCTCCTACCTGTAATTCTACCTTTCAAATAAATAAAAAATAAATCTTAAAAAAAATCTTGCTATATGTGAAGAAGACATCAGGGAGAGGAAGTTCTCCTATAAATTATTCTGGAAGGAATAGAATATTATCTGTGCACTAGGTTAACCTACATACCTTACTCAGATAATATTTTTAAATATTTGCTAAAGTATGGCTAAAAAACTTTGTCTCAATGATCCATTACTTTGGGAATAACATAAATATAAATGTTTCTATAATTATTTGGCTGTGTAATTTATCATGCAAACCATGACATTTTTGAAAGTGAAATGGGGCACAATTAATAATCATGTCAGAAAGTGGCTGTAACTAGGCCTTCTC
Organism: Lepus europaeus; assembly: GCF_033115175.1. NCBI lineage: Eukaryota > Metazoa > Chordata > Mammalia > Lagomorpha > Leporidae > Lepus > Lepus europaeus. Next base: position 47,017,486 of record NC_084832.1, on the reverse strand, counting down.
TAACTAGGATGTATAGTCACCCTTCCTAGATACTTTTCCTTTCAAAGTGGCAGAAGTTCCCTCCATTTTCCTACCTCATCTTTTTCCTCCTGAAATACAAAACAAAACATGATACTTCCTGACTTTAAATTATATTGGATGAAAATATAGACTTGCATTCCAAACTAAACTGGATTTTATCCTGAAAATGCAAATACTCCTGGACAACACTCTGACTCAGACATCCTCAGAGCATGCAGACAATGGCAAAAGGTAGTGCAGTGTCACATAGAGTGGAAGGGGATGGGGAGTGGGGAAAACAGGATGATCAGTAATGACTGTGCACCAAAGGTGAAACTTCACTTAACTTTAGTCTTGCTAAGTGCCAACCATGTCTGCATATAAAGTTCTGAAAGCTGAATTATCATTAACCTTGAGAGAGATTTCATGGTGCATGTTTTATTGTTCTCATTTTATTTCTAATTTCAAACTGAGATCTACTGCCAAGCAACTTTCCTTTCTCCTTCAATAATTACCTGAAATCCAAACTTCTACATGAAGTTTTCCGTGATTAAGTCATTTAAAGAGATTAAACAGTCTTGAGTAATAATCAGTCAGAGCAGTTATCCATTTTAGATGAGTCATCTGAATAATAAATGTTTAAAAAATCCTCTGCAATTGCAGTTTTAGCCTGAATTTTTTCTATAATTGCTTTAATCCCTCAGCACAATTACTAAATGTCCACACACTTCTTTTGCAATTTTACTACCCAAATCACTTGCTCTTGCTCATCAGCTTTGCAAATTAATAGTATGTTAAATGCACCAGGCTAGCTTATTTGAAAGGAATGCTAAAGTGAATTTTTGTAAATGGCTAATAAACATGCCTTAAATGGCATTTAGTAAGTTTAAAGTTTCTTATTGTAGAGTAAAGCTGTATTTCTTTCTAAATTGCATTCTTCCCATGACATTGAATTCCATTAGTACCAACAATAGCAGTGTTAATAATAATAACTACCCATTCATTTAGAATGCTGTGCTAGACATTTTATGGACTTTTTCTCATATTCAGCTCTTAAAACAAGGATGTAGGCTATGTTTTCCCTTTTAAAAAATGTAGATCTTATGCAAAAATCCAGCATCTTTGGTGTGGTTATACTTTTATACCTTTGCTTTTGTAAGTTTTTAAATCATGAGCTTTATGAAGTCAGAGAACATGTCCATTTCTATGCTATTTGATTTTCTCCATCACTGTCTCATTAAAGGAAAATCAAAATATTTTATTTCAGGACATTTTCTTAAATCACAAGTGTTAAACCTTCAGGAAACTAATTTCTACGGATTATAAAAATATTTTTAAAATAACTAAAAACATTGTTTTGTTTTAAGTTGGTAACAACCGTTACATGACTTTTTTTTTTAAGATTTATTTTTATTTACTTAAAAGACAGAGTTACAGAGAGAGGTAGAGACAGAGAGAGAGGTCTTCCATCCGCTGGTTCACTCCCTAGGTGGCCGCAACGGCCGGAGCTGCGCTGATCCGAAGCTTGAGCCAGGAGCTTCTTCCAGGTCTCCCACGTGGGTTCAGGGGCCCAAAGACTTGGGACACCTTATCTTGTACTGCTTTCCCAGGCCACAGCAGAGAGCCGGATTGGAAGAGGAGCAGCCAGGGCTTTAACCCACTGCGCCCAAGAGCCGGCCTTACTTTTCTTATTTATATATACGTCCATGCTCATATTTCCTCATCTACAAAAGCATGGGATTATTGTTCAATTTTCCTTGCAGTCTTATATGGAATAAAACTTACATAGGAAATATAAGACAAACTTATTAATGAATATTATAATTCTATGTTGGACATGAAAATTGACTTCCAGCAGTCAGTTCATACTCCAGTTTCCTAGTAACCAAACCCCAAGATTTATTTTATAACCCTATGACCAGTTGCAAGGAATATATCTTGATTGAGTGTATGATTTTTTTTTTTTGGACAGGCAGAGTGAACAGTGAGAGAGAGAGAGAGAAAGGTCTTCCTTTGCTGTTGGTTCACCCTCCAAAGGCCGCTGCGGCCGGCGCGCTGTGGCCGGCGCACTGCGCTGATCCGAAGGCAGGAGCCAGGTGCTTCTCCTGGTCTCCCATGGGGTGCATGGCCCAAGGACTTGGGCCATCCTCCACTGCACTCCCGGGCCACAGCAGAGAGCTGGCCTGGAAGAGGGGCAACCGGGACAGAATCCGGCGCCCCAACCGGAACTAGAACCCAGTGTGCCGGCGCAGCTAGGCGGAGGATTAGCCTGTTGAGCCAAGGCGCCGGCCCGAGTGTATGATCTTCTTTGCTAGATCTATACTGTTGCAACCCTTCTTGACATGCGGGATGGTTCTGGGGCCCACCTCTAGCCAGTTATGTTTTTTATCCCTTGATAAATAATCTTGATGCAATAGTAACCTCCAGATACCCAAGAAACTATGCTATCTCAGAAGTGATAAACAAAAAGGCTCATAAATAAAAATAAAGTGCTGCAATTATGGAGATTATCAAATTGAGGCAAAACATAGTGAGAATGAAGGAGAAATAGATGGAATAAGTTATTATGTTGAGGACAAGATGAAAGGAAGATAAAAGGATCAAGTTACTTGAATTCTGTGTGTTCAGTGTTCAGATGTCCTGTCTCTTTCTCTGCCACATCAGTTTTCCTTGCTTACGTTGCAGATACCAAAACCAAAGTTGGCGTTTTAACAGCTTGTTCAGTAGACAGAATGGGCCTTGGGCCAAGGACACTTGGCCCATTGTAGAGACAGACAAATACACCCGGCCAACAGGGTAGGTTGGCAAATAACATGAGGAATAAGCATGGAATGTGTTTGTATTTCTTTAGCAGAGAAGACAATAGACCAAATTGTGAGTTACTTAGGCATGACCTAATAAGAATTCTAATATAAAGTGCCTGAATATTTTGAGATTCTCATAAATGAAATCACATATGTCTTTTGCACATAGGTGTCTTATAACAATTTGGCTTCTTTATGTTAAACACATAACCTATTTATTAACAATTTATCCGTACAAGCAATATATCTCATGACTTCTGCCTGAGTCTAACATATAATGGTTGCTTATCTGTAATAAAAATGCCTTACATAGCTTTGCCTAAGTTTTATGAAGTATGAACTTTTTTATTGAAGAGTATTAGATATTATCAAAGCAAATGACTATTTTAGATATAAGGGACAATACTTAAGGGCATAAGGGGAATCTATTTTTTTAAATAATAACAACAGACCTCACATTTGTGCCTGCTTACTGCTCTATCAATTGGCATGTTCGTATAAGAATAAACCTCTTGGAGCTGTGTGATGCACACTGTTTCCCTGATGATCAAAAGGAAACAAGCAAACATGATGGACAAAAAATTTAAACAATTAAAAAATAACCATAAATTTACACTCTTAATGAAATATTTGTGTTTTTGAATAAAAACCGGAATGGCTTCTAGGATTTTTGTACTATAAGCAGCACAGTTCTCACGATCTAACCAATCATTATTTTCTCTTTTGTTTCCACTCAAACACATCTAATTGAATTAAAGGCAAGCCTATCACTGCTCCTCAAAACTTTACATCCGAAGAACAAAATAGGGACTGGCACTGTGGTGTAAAAGATAAAGCTGCCTCCCAGCATCCCGTACGGGCACTGGTTTGAGTCCCAGAAAGCAGTAATGGATGGCCCAAGACCTGGGGCCCCTGCACCCACATGGGAGACCCAGAAGAAGCTCCTGGCTCCTGGCTTTGGATCAGCTCAGCTCACTCCTCAGATGACTGCAACTAGGGAGTGAGCCAGCGGATGGAAGACCTCTCTCTCTCTCTCTCTCTCTCTCTCTCTCTCTCTCTGCCTCTGCTTCTCTGTAACTCTGACTTTCTGATAAATAAATAAATCTTTAAACAAAAAAGACCAAAATATATATTATACTGTGCTTTGAGCTTAAAAAAAAAAAAGGAGCAGAAGGGAAGCAATGAGGTTTTTAGCCCAGCAGTTAAAATACCTGTGGCCTGGAGCCAGCGCTGTGGCAAAGCAGGTAAAGCCACCACCTGCAGTGCAGCGGCATCCCATATGGACACCGGTTCCAGTCCCGGCTGCCCCACTTCTGATCCAGCTCTCTGCTATGGCCTAGGAAAACAGTAGAAGGTGGCCCAAGTGCTTGGGCCCCTGCACCTGCGTGGGAAATCTGGAAGAAGCTCCTGGTTCCTGGCTTGAGATCCTTCAGATCGGTGCAGTTCCGGCCTTTGGGGACAATTAGGGAGTGAATCAGCAGATGGGAAGGCCTCTCTATTTCTCTTTGCCTCTCCTTCTCTCTCTGTGTAACTCTGACTTTCAAATAATTAAATGAATCTTTAAAAAAATTTAAAAAGTTTAGAGGCAATTCCAAAAGTATTTTCAAGACATGACTTACAAATCCATTACCATACATAAAGTTTTCAGAAGCATCCAGCTCATTCTCTCCAAACCAAGTATTTATTTATTTATTTATTTATTTTGACAGGCAGAGTTAGACAGAGAGAGAGAGAGAGAGAGACAAAGACAAAGGTTTTCCTTTTCCATTGGTTCACCCCCCAAATGGCCACTAAGGCTGGCGCGCTGCAGCTGGTGCGATGTGCGGATCCGAAGCCAGGAGCCAGGTGCTTCCTCCTAGTCTCCCATGCGGGTGCAGGGCCCAAGCACTTGGGTCATCCTCCACTGCACTCCCGGGCCACAGCAGAGAGCTGGACTGGAAGAGGAGAACCGGGAGAGAATCCGGCGCCCCAACCCGAACTAGAACCCAGTGTGCCGGCGCAGCAGGTGGAGGATTAGCCAAGTGAGTCGCAGCATCGGCCCAAACCAAGTATTAAGGACATTCAGAGGAAAGACCAAAAAAAAATTCTTTTTGTTTGATATAAAGGTGTGTGTGTGTGGTGGGGTGTAGGGGCATATTGGTGGATACTTTCTCATGGGAAGCTAAAATTATCTTTATTATTATTATTATTACCAAACAGAAACAAAAAATGTAACCATTTTATTGTGTTAAGTGGAGTTTATGCATATTTATAATATTGCACAGTATCTACATATAATTTAAATTCTTTATTTTATTTCACAGTCATTGATTTCTATATCAATATATTTATCAGGTGATTAATATATAGGTCATATATTGTACTATGCACATGTTAAGTAAATCTATATAATTACAGTAAGAAAAGATAGCTATGAAGAAGGCAATGTCAATTACCTATAATAGGTACTCAATTTTCAGCCTTTGTTATAAATAATTATGTACAACACCTATCATGTACAGTTGGAATAACAGCTGATTCTATAAATAAATAGCTGTAAGAAAAATGCCATTATTGGTGATATTCAAAGTGGTCTTCCACATTTTAAAATATTGTCTCTAAGGTACTCTTCAGTTTGGAAAATTGAGTGAAGAAAATAATGGAGTAGAATACAGCCACTTTTAATCCAAAATAGTTTAGTGATTTTAGAGATATGTGAGGAGAATTTTAAAAATCTTACATTACTGATAAATTTGCTAACATATTGAAATAGAAATTGAATAACAAACAGTAAATTGTAAAAGAAAAATATTCTCTAAGGAATGAAGGAAGCATTAGTTTATACTTGAGTCACAGAATAAAAAAAAGTTTCGTGATCCAAACATGGTCTCTTAGTTTAGAGTTCTTTGCATTTAACTTTCCATCAGCACTTTTTCTTTATGTAACTGATACCAATTTTTAAGCAACAGATAGAGTCTTCCCCAAGGCAGGGCACATGGACAGTGTTAGACCAGTAGTAGTTCATCTCACATGGGCAAATAGTATACAGACACTAATAAAAGGGGTGGGCATTGAGCCTAGGAGTTAAGATGCCAGTTAAGACTCAAATGTTGCACATCTCAGTGTTCGGGTTTGATTCTGGGCTCCAGCTCCAGACTCCAATTTTCTGCTAAAATAGACCTTGGAAGGCAGCAGTGATAACTTGAGTGGGTCCTAAACACCTATGTGGAAGATCTGGATTGTGTCTCCCAGCTTTAACATGGCAAAGTCCCAGATTGCAGGCATTAGGGAATAAATCTGGGGATGGGAGTGCACTCTCTCTCCCCATTTCAAATGAAAATAGCTCTGGAGCAAATTTTCCAGTTTTGTATCCTGCTTCTGACATGAGCTGTGCAATTTCGAACAGTAGTTGAACTTTTTGGATCACATTTTTTTCATCTGAGAAGTTCAAATGAGCTAGTTAACAATAGATATAGATTCAGTAATAATAATAACAACAGCAACAACATTCTTAACATATTTAACTTATTTCCCTGAAAACAAATTGTCATTTAAATAATAAAAAGATGAATCCCTTCAGCTTCAGGGAAGATGGACAAAACATGATATTTTATATGCCTTCTGCTAAGTACAATGAAACGCTCTGGACAGTGTGTATAAGACATTCAAGAGAATACTCCAAAAGGTGGAAAGAAGACAGCATAGTGGCTAGGGATCTTAGTATCTGAGAAATGTAATGATGGTTAGTTTCTAGGGGTTGATTTTTCCCTCATATACCCTCCAGACTGGATGCTTGACAAGTTGGCAATGCAGAAGTAACCAGAGAATCACAAAAACAAAATCCAACAAATTTTATTCTGTCTAGCCAAAGACAAGAAATAAACAACTTTGGAATTTTTTTTAAAGTCTCAGACAAAAATACTCTTCTGAAGATTAGACCTCAGAAAAACATGTGGCCCCATCCTCACCCACATCAGTAAAAGCCAAACGGGAAGAGTATAGTTCCTTCCTTGACAGTTTGTCAACATCTGCCACAGTGATGCCAAGGAAGGCTGAGAAAAGAGCCAGGGAAATGTCATTCCCTCCAGATGGTAACAAGTCCTCTCTCCATTGTACAAAGTAAAAATGGGAACCATATAGGGAAGTTGGACTCCCATCCTGCTCACTAGCAAGGAGATAAATCTTCTGATGTGGACCAATGTGATGTCAGTGGAGTACACTCAGAAAGTGGGCATTTTTAACATCAGTCAGCAGTAACCATTATGTCATTGGTGGTCAGCTGGGAGCAGTAATAGGATCCCCTTATCCCTCACAGTTAAAAAGGTATCAGAATTAACTCACTGTAAACTGCATTCCTCTGATCAGACCCAGCAGTAATTATGCCACCTGTTCCAACTGCAAACAGAGGCCAACTGGGGAACCTAGGCTTCTATTTTCACACTGCAATACTGACAGGTGCTTTCTCCATACTCTCATAGAAAATGTCACAGGAAACTACTTACAATAGAATGTTTAAATATGGTCATGGGTCATGTAAATGGGTTGGGGTTAGGTGAAGTATGTTTCGGGGCCCAGGAGGTTAAGCCATTACTTAGAATGTTGGCTGATCTGAGTGTCAGGGATAGTCTCGCCTCTACTTCTGATTTACCTTTCTGAAAATGTGTACACTTGGAGGCAGTAAGTTTCAAGTACTGGGGCCCCTGCTACCCATACAGGTAATCAGTCTAATATGGACTTGCCAGCTTCTGGCTTTGGACTGTCCAGACCAGCCTGTTGTGGCCATTTTGGGAGTGAACCAGTGGATAAAAAGATGTCTGTCTTTCTCTCGTTCACTGTCACTCTATCAAATAAATAAACCTAAAAAGTTATGTAACATACAACAATATAAAAATATCTAATCCTAAATACTTCTGTTAGAAATAGTTAAAATGGTAAGGTCTATGTTATACAAGGTTTATCACACTTATAAAAATAAATGATAAAAATGGGCAAGATGGCAGAATAGGAAGGGAGCACACTATTAGCCCAGGGGAGAGACAGGTTAATAAAAGTGGAGATACTGCAGGGTCAAGGAAGAGTAGGGGAAGAAACAGCAGAGCAAACTCTTCCGGAACTAGTGATTCCCAGTGGACCTGCGTGGAGAGCGTGGAAGCCCAAGTTCGGGACACCAGCGGCAGACTCAACACACCAGCGCTGGAACACGAGGTGAGCCAAACCTCTATAGCCCAAGACACCAGCGGGCACGTGGAAAGAGGAGACTAGAGGGAACGAGGCTTGAAACTCCATGGGGAAAAGTTCACCAGGCTAACTAGAAGAGAGAGAGAGAAAAAAAAAAAGTGACTGATACGGACACGAGTTACTCTCTCTCCGCTCACCCCTCAAAGGCGAGCAAGACAAAGAACAGGCGCCATTTTGGACATATGTCATAAGCAGGGCGACCTCAGGTCTGCACCGGCCCTGAGCCTAGCAGAAAAACCTGACTCTGGGGGGAGGGGTGAAATAACAGGAGATTAGGATCTAACTTGGCAACCCAGTGGGAGACTGCAGGAGAATTGGAGCCCACACTGAGGGCAGCACAGATTCCCTGTGTGGTCCTTGGGAAAGAGCTTCCGATCTCTGGTTCCTGTGGGTATATCATTTGCCTAACTACCTCCAATTACATTCAGCTGTGCGGAATTACTTCCCTTTTGAATCAAAAAAAGAAAGAAAGAGAGTTTACCACACCTAACCTGGGAGTGTCATCTTTGACACACCCTCAACCCTGAGGATCCAAACACAGCTCTCAGTCCACACTCATCTCAAGCCTCTAAGGCTCCACCAAAAGCAGACAGTCCACTTAATATAGAGCCATAGTGTAACAAGAAAAAACACCAGAGTGAAGAAACCAAATATCTCCAACATGCCAAACAACAAACGCAAAAACCGAGGTAACAAGAACAAGGAAGACACTATGACACCCCCAAATGAAAAAGAAACCCCAATTCAAGATTATGAAGATGATGAGATAGAAGAAATGCAAGAAGTGGATCTAAAAAAATTGATAAGAACATTAAGAAGTTCTCAAAAACAAATTCTTGAACTACAGAAATCCTTAATGGACAAGATAGAAAATCTCTTTCACGAAAATGAAATATTAAGGAGGAATCAAAATGAAATGAAACAACTAGTAGAAGAAGAAACTGTGATAGTGACAAGAAATCATATGAAATGAAGAATTCAATAGATCAAATGACAAACACATTAGACAGCCTTAAAAACAGAATGGGTGAAGCAGAAGAGAGAATATCAGACTTAGAAGACAGAGAACAGGAAAGGAAACAGACAAACCAAAGAAAAGAAGAAGAAATTAGAAATCTAAAAAATATTGTCGGGAATCTACAGGATACTATTAAAAAACCCAACATTCGGGTTGTAGGAGTTCCTGAAGGCATGGAGAGGGAGAAAGGATTAGAAGGCATTTTCAGTGACATACTAGCAGAAAATTTCCCAGGTTTTGAGAAGGACAGACACATCTTAGTACAGGAAGCTTATAGAACCCCTAATAAACATGACCAAAAGAGATCCTCACCACGACATGTTATAATCAAACTCACCACAGTGAAACATAAAGAAAAGATCCTAAAATGTGCAAGAGAGACACGTCAGATCACTCTTACAGGCTCTCCAATTAGACTCACAGCAGACTTCTCATCAGAAACCCTACAAGCTAGAAGGGAATGGCAAGACATAGCCCAGGTACTAAGAGAGAAAAACTGCCAGCCCAGAATATTATATCCGGCAAAGCTCTCATTTGTGAATGAAGGTGAAATTAAGACTTTCCATAGCAAACAGAAACTGAAAGAATTTGTTGCCACTCATCCTGCCCTGCAAAAGATGCTTAAAGATGTGTTACACACAGAAACACAGAAACATGGTCACCAATATGAAAGAAGGTAAAGGAAGGAAACCTCACAGCAAAAGATCACAGGAAGCTCAATTTCTCTTTGACATAGAATTAAACTCTGATGCACTGTTACAGCAATGTGTTAAAGTAATCTATTATGTTCTCTTGATGTCTGTTCAATTCTAATTGTTCAAAAACAACTGAATTTTTATTAAGAGCTATGGGTTATTTAAATATGTGCTTATTTTCAAAGATTTGAATAATCACCTGTAACAATGATCAAATTTGGTCTATATTATGTCATGATTTTAAGGAATCTTATTTCAACCAGATATTTTGGATTTTGAGCCTTCTTGGCATTCTTGACAGGCATTCAAAAAATCAAAGTTTCAAACAATCTGGTCTCTAAAATTTCCAGTAAATCTTGGACTTTGGTTTTTCCAGTTTGGGCCCAACTGAAAAAATCGAAGGACCTTTGTCTCTCATCTTATAGAGACACCAACTAATCAGGCTATTTGGATTATAATAGAAGTACTGTCAAGATGTGATGTGGTACCAAACTTTAAGTTTCTATAATGGAAAATGCTACTAATACAAATGTTTGAGAATTAAAAAGTCTAATGATCTTGTGTTACTAGACATGATAGTTATCTTAATGAGAAAGCCCCAGAGGCCTAAAGGGTTAAATACTTGTAAAATCCTACAGGTGCTTTCAAAAATACTGTGAAGTAAGGAAGTGCCTTTTGTTGGTTGATGAGTTTATAATTTTAAACATGGCAACTTAAAGTGTTTCGTCATCCACAGTTATATATGATTTGCTGCTCATAAAACTAAAGCGTTGTTGTTTCTGTGTTTAGCTGTCCTCCTATAGGTTCCTATGGACTTTTTCCAGCCACTTCTATTGTATTCAGTACTTTGGGATGGCTCTGTAAACAGATGAAGCCAATAATGTATTAACAGTACCAACTGAGAGAAAGTATGGTTAACTGAGGTTACTAAAAAGAAAAAGCAATTCAAATCAATTGGCAATCTACAAAAAGAGTTAAAGATTTTAAAAGCTATTATTAAAATTGCTATATTGGCCTATTATGTTATGTTATATGTGTGTACATATTATATGTCCACATAGGGAAATTTTATTAAGAGTTTTATTTTAATTGGCTTATAGATAAGATTGTCCATAAATTTAAGCTGCTAAATTTAATCAAAGATACATTTTAATTTGTGTGACCTGAATCTGTGTATCATATGTTTTAAACTTGTTGGTAGAAAGAAACTAAAACATTTTATATGGTTGTGCTTAAGTTTACTGGTTAAACAAACTACACCATATTAGATATTTAAGAGGTGTTTCCAAATACATGATTCTTAAAATTTATGGAAGGCATTGGACCTTCTGGTAAATGTTTTCTTAAGTTGTTATCTAATGGTTGAAACGGTTTGCTAAGTATTCATGTAATATTGCTATTGTCAGCAAGCGATCTAGGACTTGCTCCCTCATTTCTCTATTCTAAGCCCAACTTGTTCTTTCATTTCTCTATTCTCCTCAAGGTAGGAAACTAATTCTATTATGAAGGAATCTGTAGGACGCACAATTTAATCTTTAGACCTTATAAAAGAGATGGCTAACATTTTTCTGTAATAGCATAGCCAAAATAAGAACTTAAATAATAATCTCATAGCTAGATTGAATACCAGTTGAGTCACCCTAGTCCCAAATTGGAATGCTGAGTTCATTCAAGTCCTGGACTCTGATCCTGCTTTCAGTTCCCTGATAATACACATCCTTAGGGGCAGCAGGTGATAGATCAAGTAGCTGGGTCTCTAACCCCCACATCAGACTCTTGGCAGCTGCAGGCATTTGGGGAGTCAACCAGCAGATGGGAGTCTCCCTCTCTCTCCCTGTGGGTCTCTGAAATAAATTAATTATTGAGTTAAATAATGCATTATTTTTTCCAAAAAAACTTTTATTTAAGTAATATAAATTTCATAATTACAGCTTTAGGAATATAGTTATTCTTCCCACCATACAAGCCATTCCATCGACAACACTCCACTCCTCTACTTCCTTTCTTTCCCCCAAAACCCTCAGTTGACAGAGTTATACAGAGCCATCTGTCTTCAAAGAAGAGTGTTCTACAGTTGGAATCTATAACACATATTCAGAAAATGAAAATTGTTTGAATGATCAGAAGATTAAAAGTAGAAATATAGGAGGAATGGTATCAAGGAGGTTGTGAGAATAATCTTTGGTGGAACAATTGTAATGGGCACAGAACATAAAAGTATGGGTTTGAAATGTATGTTTACCAGAACTATTGTACTGCAAAAGTAATTTTCAAAATCAAGAGGGAAGAAGTTTTATTTATAAACTTTAAGTATCCTCCAACATTCCTTCCAGAGCTTTGCTTAGTAGGTGAAGTGGTGACCACAACATCAAGTATAAAAACAATAACAGTTTTTCTTACTGCAGTCAAATTAATGAGGCTGACAAACGGAAATTCGCCAATATGTGAGATCAGCCAGCTTTATTCTTAGGTGGAGCAGTGAAGTGTTCCATGCAAGTATTTATTACACATTGAGTTTGCCTTCCATACCTATATATCTTCTACAAGCACCTGTATTTATTAAACAGATAATTACATTTTAAAGTATTTCCTATTACATGTTTTGTGTCCAAGAAACTACTTCTAGAATTTAAAAGAAATGAAATTAAAAACAAAACAAAAAACAAAAAAAAAACTGTTCCTAACTTGCAATTACTCTCTGTGTCCTTCACTGAATCAAGTCAGAAACCCACATGGCCAGGAGAGGCCTTGTGAATCAGGCTTTCAGGGACAACACTACTTGATAGAGGACAAGTTTTGGGAAGGCAAAATTGCAGAGTAAACAGACCGAGAGTTGTCACAATGACCCACTCTCAAAACTTTCGCACTTTGTCCTCCTGAGTTACAGTTCTGTTACTCTACAATTTTAATTATTGAAAGCAATACGTGTTCCACCAGGCATCACAAAAAATAATTTAATAATTTCATAAAACTGTAAGCTACAACTTACACCTAAATACTTCAGGCATTTCATACTGTTGAAACTAATATTTTTGTGTATTTTTTAAGAACAAATGTATTAACTAAAGGAATGACCTAATTAAATTGGGCACTCCTTCTTTTCTTCATAATTTTTCTTCATTTCCTTCCATTACTAATCAGATTTCCAATAATTTCATATTTTACCAAAGTTAATCTTTTTGGTTGCTTCCCCAATAAAGAATTCTAACTTAGATAGGAGGTGTGTATAAGTTATTTAAATATTCTTTGGTTATTGTTTTAATATTTGTGAGAAGGAAATGATGAACTGGACTGCTTCAGGCTACAGAATATATTTCAAACTTGCATCATACATACCTATTCAAATCCTAAGTGCTTTCTTAAACCATAGAAGATAGAAAAGTCTGTGTTTATATTTTCTTATGTGATCTAGGTTTCATCAAACAGTCAACTAGACTAGCTACAAAATAAGAGTTACGGCCCTCGTTCGGGGAAATTAGAGCTGAAGGAAAAATTTTAGTCCATCTAAGATAAAGTTTCTTAAAGATTTTTGTGCCTTTGAGCTTCTTATCATATTTATTTTATATCAAACTGATTATATGTATTATATAATTTCAAAGAATTATAGAACATCATTGAAACAGAATTCACTACCAACTCCTTAAGGTCATAGTAACAAGATAGGTACACAGATGACAGTAAGGTTGGGAAGAAACCTTAGAAAGAATCCAGAATGTTTTCTTGCCCAAAGAAAACTATCTTATGTTGTAATAATGGATAGGTTCTAGGAATATTATTTAATACATCATTTAAATTAAAATGTGGTCTTAGTAAGTCTGTAGAGTTTCTATGATTTTTCTAAAATGTCTAATGATAGAATTCTCTATCTAAAAATTCTCTAGCTAAAAACAGTGACTCACACATTTATTGCTAAATGAAATGGTTGTGGGAAAAACAGGATACTACCAATAAGAACTGAGAGTGCATGTATGACCCACAGTCTGAAGGCAGTGAGCATCTGATTAACATCATTTGAAGAAGCACTGGTAGTCTCTGGCACAGTGGTGGAACATTAAATCATTAGGCATGGGTACTTGGAATAAAGTGCCTATTGAAAGTAAAAACTTAAGTGGCTGTTGTAGTGGATACTTTGAAAGACTGTTATGTGAGATAGCTGCTTCTAAAATTGATGGAAAATTTAAAGAAAATCACTTACTTAATTAAATTATTGAATAAAAGCATGATCAGAGAACTACTGAATTTTTTTCTTGTGCTAGCAAACTTCAAGCAGCTGAATATCAGCTGCAGAACTTGAACTTGGCCAGCGCCGCAGCTCACTAGGCTAATCCTCCGTCTAGCAGAGTCGGCACACGGGGTTCTAGTCCCGGTCGGGGCTCCGGATTCTGTCCCGGTTGCCCCTCTTACAGGCCAGCTCTCTGCTGTGGCCAGGGAGTGCAGTGGAGGATGGCCCAAGTCCTTGGGCCCTGCACCCCATGGGAGACCAGGAGAAGCACCTGGCTCCTGCCATCGGATCAGCGCGGTGCGCTGGCCACAGCGCACCGGCCGCGGCAGCCATTGGAGGGTGAATCAACGGCAAAGGAAGACCTTTCTCTCTGTCTCGCTCTCTCTCTCACTATCCACTCTGCCTGTCAAAAATAAATAAATAAATAAATAAATAAAATAAAAAAAAAGAACTTGAACTTGAGTACTACTGAGATACACTATAGGGTGCATTCACAATATTTCCAAAGTTTTTGACAAGAAAGCTCAAGAATTTTTAGGATAAACAGTGGGGAGTTAAGAAATATACAGAAGACATTCAGGTGCTATTGAATATCCCAAATATAAAAACTTCACTGTGCCTCCCCACCCAGTAGAGACAGACTTTCTTCCAATATGATGTCCACACCTAAGACGGGGGTAATTTATTAATAGATATCAGACATGTTTCCCTCATGTCCATCTTAAATCCTCTCTGTATTGCCTCCAGATCTATAATTCTACCAAGCTCCACATGAGATTATCTGTGGAAATTTAAAATATTTTGCTGCCTTGACAAATTAAATCATATTATCTAAGCATGGGGTTCAGGCACCTGTTTCTTTTAAAAATTACCCAGAATAAGGACTTAATTACCCCTCCAAAATTATGCATGCACAAGGCACACATATAGCATTTGATATTTACACACACATAAATGTCACATGATACATTTATATATGTACAGTCATGTATAGTGTTGATGATTTGGTCAATAAAATTTGTAAGATTCTATCACATAGTGATATTTGCCCAATAATGAAATTGCCTAAAATTCATTTTTCAGAATTTATCTCCATCATAAAGCAATTGAGCAACACATAACTGTGTATGTATGTGTAGAATCTTAGTTATTTTGTCAGAATAATAGAGATATATTTGGGACTATAGATATGGATGAATTTATTGATATGGACCAGTTGGAAGTTGTGGATTTCATGTATTAACATAGCTGAGAATAGATTTAACTATTTTTAAATGTCTACTTGTGTAGACAGACATAAAGATGAGACCTACTGTCACTGAGAATCTTTTCAATCTTATTGATCTCAGTGGTATCGAGCATTTATGCTAGCTATAAAAATATTATTTAGACACTAGAAGCATAGTTGGTAAGAGATGAAGTCTATTTGAGAGTTAAGTGCACAGAGATCTGTGGTGATAGCTGAAAGATCACAGAATCTTTAGAACAAAAATCGTGGTATGTATCAAGATTTCATTTTAATCAAAAATCTCTCAGACTAAAAATTGAAGTATGATATGATTTATAAAAATAGATTCATGTATCTCTATCCAACAGCAATATTTTAATAAGTTCAATTCAAAGGCACAGAATATATTAAATGAAGTGAACACTAGGGTGTATTAAAGAATGCCCTAGTGATAACATCTCAGGGAGGTGTTACAAATCTCACCTCCAGGCTTCCCCTACTGATTTTTCAGCTATGCGCCAAGATTATCTGTACTCTGGGGAAAGAATCAGAACTTGTTTCTGGTTATAGAACAGTGGCTTTAAGTTAATTTTAATCAACTACTATCACAAATGCCCACGTTGATCTTGTCCAAATGGGGACATACAGCTGTCAAGTTACTTACTTAGGCTCACAGAGTCATGAGAAAAAGTTCATGCTTTTTTTTCCTCTCCTCCATTTCCAACTGCATAGTTCAAACATGTGTACTCAAAATAAAAAACATGCTTATTTTTATTTTTTATCCTTAGTTAAAAATAGCATACTTGAGGGCTGGCACCACGGCTCACTTGGCTAATCCTCTGCTTGCTTTGCTGGCACCCCAGGTTCTGGTCCCGGTTGAGGCACCGGTTCTGTACCGGTTGCTCCTCTTCCAGTCCAATTCTCTGCTGTGGCCCGGGAGGGCAGTGGAGGATGGCCCAAGTGCTTGGGCCCTGCACCCCATGAGAGACCAGGAGGAAGCACCTGGCTCCTGCCTTTGGCTCTGCGTGGCACACCGGCCGTGGCGGCCATTTCGGGGGGAACCAACGGAAAAGGAGGACCTTTCTCCCTGTCTCTCTCTCTCTGTCTAACTCTGCCTGTTAAAAAAAAAAAAAAAAGAATAGTATACTTGAAAAGAGGTATTTGGGGGCTGGTGTTGTGGCATAACAGTAAAGCCGGCATCTGTTCGTGTCTCTGCTGCTCCACTTCTGAGCCAATTCCCTTCAAATGGCCTGGGAAATGCAGTGGGAGATGATCCAAATACCTGGGCCCCTGCTACCCATGTGGGACACCCATTTGAAATTCCTGGGTCCCGTCTTTGGCCTGACTCAGTGCTGGCCTTTGTGACCAACTGGGAGTGCATCAGTGGATCAAAGATATCTCTCTCTGTCTCATTCTCTCTGTCTGTAACTTTGATTTTTAAATAAATAACTAAATCTCTAAAAAAGGAATAGATTTGACTGTCCAAACCAAACAACAAACTAAAAGCAATGTGGTAATCTTAGGATAATAATTGCTTGTTTTACCATTGAAGATCTGGAATAAATAGTAATGTTGACTCATATCACATTTTCTTTAATTTAGGTTTGACTCTTAAGATGACAAAGGATATTGGGAAATGACACTTATCACATGGTTGATTGGTGGTTATCCCAACTGAAACTGCTATTACAGATGTGATTTGTTTTTTGAAGCAACACAACAGACTGTCTAGAATCAAGAATCCTATTCATATAACAAGTGGTATTTTCTTTTTTCCAAAAATGCAGAACATTTTTGCTTTCTCCTAGAAAGCTTAGTTGTGGTGCATATTTAGTATACATTCTGGGCTGCTTAGATTTAGATGCTGTAGCGTATTTTATTCTGCAAAGATATTGAACATCTATCATTTCATAGTATGTAACTGTGGTCCAATATAGGTGGCATGCTTATTATAAAATCTCATAATCAGAAAGTTGATCATTTTTTCTATGCTGTGAACAAAAGATACACCTTATAAAAATTTTAGAAGGCTGCCATGTTCATGAAATTTCTGAGTCAAACGGATTGTTCATGGTGGAATGAATGCATCTTAAAAACTGAGAAAAGGAATAATTGCATAATGAAATTCATAATCCTAGGAAATAAGCACTACATTTCAATTTTTTATGTACTAGCAACAGTGTATGCCATATATGGGGTTACTGAAGGGTTTACCAAATAACTGTCCAAGCAAGAGCTGGTTGCAACCTGTGATGTATATATGATTCTGACAATACAAATAGAAAAGAATTGTGTGTATGTGTGTATGTGTGTGTGTGTATGGTGGTAATAAGTAAGCCTACTCTAGAGAACACTTAAAACAGACTGATGCCTGAGACCTACACTCAGGGTTTTGTTTCGTGGGTCAAAACAGCAGAATGTTTTAAACTTTCAGAGGTAATGATAATGCAGCACACTGATAATATAATTTAGAGTATTTAAAGGCATTACAGAATTTGTTGATGCAGGCAGCTTTACCTCTTCAGTAACAATACCTGAGCACTGACCTCTTTAGAAACTGAGCACCTTACCATGATACCCAATGTGAATAAGCCACCTGAGTGGCCTATCATGAATTCAGTGTTTGGATTTTCAAGGCATATAGTTTGGTAAACAGCATTTCATCCTAAAAGTCAGATACTGCAAATATGGTATCAGACTCCCTAGAAGATAAAAATAGAAACAAGTAAAACAAGTTGGCTTCTGACACCTTTACCATATTTGCTACTCTATACTGCAATGTATTTTCCAGTTCACAATCAAGATCTTTAGGGGAGTTCTGTAATACCAGGTGATTAAAGGGGGTGGGGAGGACCGAGTTAGTTTCCAGATGTGATGCATAATATTCTGTCAATAGCAGGAAGTAAATTTTGCACTACATTTAATATCTGTGAGGGACGACTAGAAGGGACGTTTTCTCAGTAGACAAAAGTGTTAATAGTTCCTGTTGTTGTCCACATTTTCTGACAGCAAAGATAACTAGAATTATAAAGATATATTATATATTTCTATATAAAGAGATATATAATATAGATTTTGAGATATATATATATATATATCAAATAATGAGCAATGAACAATGATTTCATTGTGTGGTGATGTATTATATGAAAGACTCATTAATGGGGATATTTGGATAGGGTCATTTAGATGAATATAAGAATGGAACTGAGGTATGGAAAAAAATGTTTCATGTTAATTCCCATTCTCATCAGAAAAGCCTCTTTTATATGAACAGAGAGTTTTCCGTAAATAAGGAAAATGTTCAGATTTTCCCTACCCACACAGTATTAGTTCAATAAACTCATTAACATAGTGACTATGGCGACAAGGAAGGCACTTAGGTGTTGGCTGACCAAAATATATGCTTTCCTCCCAACTCTGATTGGGATATACCTTGATGCTATGACTGAAACAGCAATCTTCCAGAAGCAGAATTCAGTACTAAGTCCTTGGGGAAATGCAAATCCTCCAGGGAAAAGCGGAAGCCACTTGATGGAAGATCCACTATAGTATTAATTTTCACCATTATAGGCTGTGGCAGTGATCTGCCATGTTTGAAATATAAACATTACTCAATGAAGTTTTCCTTCCCCACTTGTCATGCTTATGTCAGCAAAACCATCAACAGAATCACTGAAAACATTATTTTCTGCATGAGATCCCAAAACACAAGGTTTCTGATCAACTTTATTGCAAAAATGAAGGGCATGACCTAACAAGCCTTAGTTTTGTTGGTCCTATGGGATATGTGGTTGCTCACATACAGGATGAATGCACCATCTGAAGCAATGGCATAATAGGCAAACAATGTAGGCCTGATTATGGTAAAGAGACAACATCTCACAAAATGCTCTCCTAGGTGACAATGTCATCCTAATGTCATTCAGGACACAAAAATGCTGTTCTCTCATTCACTCATAAACAAAATACCTAATGTAGTATTTCACACATAATATCACTAATAGCTAAGTTACTTGGGGAGGGGGCATTTCTACTTTTAGTAGACAGTTTCATTATATTTCTTTTTTCTACTGTATTCCAAAAATATTTATATCAATAATGATATTAAAGAAAAATACTCCAGTAAAGTAGAATGAAACCAAGCTTTATTTAGAGACTTGGTTTGGTTTATTCATTTACAGTCTTGTCTTGAAGGAAATGTTCTAGTTCTTCTAATCTTAGGTTTCCTTCACTCCCCCAAAAGTGAAATTAAAGCAAATCTCACTATCTGACTTCAAAATATATTACAGAGATGGAGTTATCAAAACAGCATGATACAGGGCTCTCTCTTTCTGATCATTACTGTATAGAGAGATCCTCTTGGTTTTTGTTGTTCTGGGTTTTTGTTTTTTTATTTTCGCTGTTTGACTCCTTAGCATCCCAGTACCATCTTGGCTCCTATTTTCTTTCCTGTTGGTGACTTCCCAGAATATCCAGGCTTCCAACTTCTATTGTCATTTCCCAAAACTCCCCTAAACTAGGGATTTGGTGGAAAACATACTTCACTGAAGATCTGGAGTAATGGAAAATCTATTGTTACTAGAGAGTCATGAGGCTAACTCCTACTTTTGTGACAACTTTCTCATCTCAGTGAATTTACTTTCCTCACAATGAGATGAGTTCAGTGAGTCTTCTAGATTATTCTCTACCTAGAAGTAAATCTAAGAGCCAAGCTCTATTTACTTCATTTTTCTCTTGACCTCTAGACTACATGGGAGAAAACTGAATGCTCTATTGCACAGTCCTATGTGTTAAGTCTCTCTGTGCACTACAGAGTTTCACAATTTAAGTCCTTCATGAGCCCTGGTCTCAGAACGTGGCTTTGATGCCTTTATCTTTTAGTTTCTTTCCAAGTCTTTAATACAAGAGCCACTTCCAAAACTGACATAACAGTATTTTGTGAGATACTTTTACTTAATATTTCCTCATATGCACTCTCTTCTCACAACCATGCCACAGCCACTCAATCAGAAATAATAACTTATTTTTTCTGAAGCAAAGGACATATCCTCTCTAAAAGGAATGTTTCTGTGTTCCTAAGCCAACCAGCTCAAAATGCAGCTGGCTGTTAAAATAAACAAGTTTCCTTCTTGTCATGGAATCTTTCAGAAATACTATACCTTCTCTTCATATAGCCAAAACTGTCATCAACATTAAGAGATGGCCTGCCAAATGAGAGATACTGATAGAAAGACAAATTCGTCACAGTTGTGGCTGTTAGTCAGAGATGTGGTGTGAATCATAGGAAATAATATATGCTAAGTGCTCAACAGTTCATTCTTGCCTTTCTTTATTCTCTTCTCCCTTGCTGAGCATTTCCTCATGGTTCTAACTCTCACAACATACATTCCTTTGATTGCTATTTTCAACACAGCCTTTACTAATTTCTTTTATGTATGAGGTCTGAATGTACGGGGTCTCACATTCTAAGGGGGCAATGAAAATAATGACCAAATATTAGAAATATTGTTTTCCCAAATCTGACTTATGTTGGAAAAATATCACTTGAAAGTCTGTTTTGTATGAATACTCCCTAAATTTGCTCCTTCAATTTATTTTGTAGCTGTGGTTGTTCATAAACAGTAACAGGCACTAGATATATATTCCCAGTGTGGTCTATTAGGCAATGAAATTACTTCCTTACATTAATATAATATACAATGGTTCAGACAGGTGAGAAGCCTAATTGCTTGTCATCTCTACTCTACTGTTCCAGAAACAGAGGCTTGAATCTGTAACTTACCATTTTTCTTAATTGTATTTTTAAAATAAGTACCTCTTCTGACTTTCAAATAAATAAATATATCTTTTTTTAAAAAAATAACTACCACAAAGAACTCAATTTTCTTTCATGTAATGTGGCACCAAAAATTTGCATTACAGTGGCTATCACTGATCATTCATGATTTCTTTCTTATCTATCCCACATTTGTGTAATAAATGTTGGTGAAAATTTGAAATTCTACTAAATTAGAATAAAGAGAATATTGTGCAAGTGTGAGAGTGGCTGATATATAAGTCTATAAATTTTTTTAAAAAGATGTATTTATTTATTTGAAAGGCAGAGTTGCAGAGGCAAAGAGAGAAAGAGAGAGAGATAGAAAGAGAGAGAGAGAGAGAGAGAGAGAGAGAGGTCTTCCATCTGCTGATTCACTCCCCAACTGATCACAACAGCTAGAGCTGGGCCAATCCAAAGCCAGGATCCAGGAGCTTCCTCCAGGTCTCCCACACGGGTGCCAGGGGCCCAAGGACTTGGGCTTTCTTCTGCTGCTCTCCCAGACCATAGCAGAGAGCTGGATCAGAAGTGGTACAGGTGGGACTTGAACGGGTGCCCATATGAGCTGCTGGCATTGCAGACAGTGGCTTTACCTGCTACACCACAGAGTTGGCCCAAAAGTTTTCTTAATTCTAGCAGTGATAACATTTCACCAAAATCTGTGTGAAGGGCAGCTCAAGTCATACACATTGGTTAAAGGAAGTTTCCGTGGGTTATAAAACCCTTTGCTTCCCTACCTGGGGCTGTTGCTGTGGTGTAGTAGGTAAAGTTGCAGACTATATCCCATATGGGCTCTGATTTGATTTCTGGGCTCCAGTTCAGACCCAGTTCCTGCTAATGTCCCTGCGAAAGCTGCAGAGGATGGTCCAAGTACTTGGGCCCCAGCACCCACATGAAAGACTCCGAAGAAGTTCCTGGTTCTTGGCTTCAGATCTCCCCAGCTCTGCCACTGTGGCCATTTGGGTAGTAAGCCAGCAGATGGAAGATCCCTCTCTCTCTCTCTCTCTCTCTCTCTCTCTCTCTGACTCTCTGCCTTGCCTCTCTGTAACTCTTTCAAATAAATAGATACATCTTAAAAAAATAAAACAAAAATACCTATTTTTTCTTCAGCAACAATCCCCATTCTTTTGAAAGACTAAAGAAATCCATGTTAAATCTGCTGACTCATGATTATATTTCTATAAATTTTAAAAAAATGTATAATTGCACTGGAGAGGAATAAAGGGAAATCTTAGTGTCTCATTAGCTGTGAAGGATCCTTCAAAGAGAAAACAGACAAAATTAGTACAAAGAAGAAATCTATGGCTTAAACTATGTCTCCAACTGTATTTCTGTAATTAGAGGCTTATGGAGAGAACAGCTGAAAAGACAGAGTTGGAAGCCATGGCAGCCAAAAGAGTTATTAGCTTGATGACCCTCAAAGTGGCAGCCAGGAAATCTTTCACCTGTACTTTGCTAACTTGTGACAGACAGTAACCCCAGAGGAATATGCCTACAGGCAAAAGCACAGGAGTTAGAAATATGGGTTAGATAGACAGGGCAATGCCCTAGGCAGCTGGCTACACCAAGGAAGAAATGTGGTGCTCACATCCATAAAATTTGTTTCTGGGACACCACGTCCACTGCCTTCCCTACACTTCTATTCTACTGGACAAGAGACCAGACAAAAGTTGCAGCATCTTCCCAGTTCTCTACCTGCAAGCAGGCTGGCCAAAGGATAATGAAGACTAGTATCTGGCAGAAATCTCATCTGGGAGAAAAATCACACATCAGACAACACTGAGGAACAACTCAACTGATACGAGAAATAACACTTGAGGAATCAAGATTAATAGAGCAAGCAGAAAAGAAGATGGTATCTTCTAACTACAGTACTTAAAGGAATTAATGACATTGGGTGATTTGATAGCTATAAAAGAAAATCCTAGATCAGGGTTTGGAAAAGTCTGTATATACTATTGATTGAACAGTATATTTCTTTCTTTCTTTCTTTCTCTCTTTCTCCCTCTGTAACTCTGCCTATTAAACAAAATACAAATGCTTTTAAAAAGATAAGTGTATTTCAATGCAAATAAAATTGAAATCCAAGCATAGTTTTTTGAAGACCCCATCTGTACATGCACAGTGATGAGTTTGGAGGTGGAGCAACTTGTTCATGCACCTCATTATAACATCGTGAATATTTTTCTCTCTCACATTCTTAAAACATTCTCTAAAATCAGACTATACTTCTCATTATATATCCTTGACTTGCAGTCATTTAACAATTTCAAAAATCCCTCTTATCCCTGCAAGATTTTTACTCAAGCACTCCAAGAGAACTCCTGTTCTCCAACACCACTATTTTTTTGTAATATTTATTTATTTTTTAAGATTTATTTATTTATTTATTTTAATTAAACTTTTATTTAATGAATATAAATTTCCAAAGTACAGCTTATGGGTTAGATTTATTTATTTAATTGAAAGTCAGAGTTGAACAGAGAGAGGAGAGACAGAGAGACACACACACACACACACAGAGGTCTTCTATCTGCTGGTTCACTTCCCAGATGGCTGCAACAGCCAGAGCTGTACCAATCTGAAGCCAGGAGCCAGGAGCTTCCTCTGGGTCTCCCACATGGGTGCAGGGGCCCAAGGACTTGGGTCATCTTCTACTGCTTTCCCAGGCCATTATAGAGAGCTGGATTGGAATTGGAACAGCTGGTATTAAAGCAGGTGCCCATATGGAATGCCAGCACTGCAGGTGGCAGCTTTACTTGCTACACCACAGTGCTGGCCCTTATTTATTTTTATGTACTTGGAAGGCAGAAAGACATAGAGACAGAGGGACCCCCCCCCCACACACACACACACAACATATTCTCCATCTACTGGTTCACTCAGTAAATTCCCACAACAGCCAGGGATGGGCCAGTTCCAAGCCAGGTTCCTGGAGCTCCATCCAGGTCTCCCTCACGTGTGGCTGGGTCCCAAGCATTTGAGCTATCATCTACTGCTTCCTAGGATGCATTAACAAGAAGTGAGATCTGAAGAAGTACCAAGACTCAAAGGGGGCTCTAATATCGAATAAATTTGCTGTTCAATTGGTAGTATATACAGACTTTTCCAAACCCTGATATTAATCTGATATCGGCATCCCAGTGGGCACTTAAATTGCTAAGAAAAAACACCCACCCCAAATACTCCTATCTTAATTTTTGGTGATTTCTATATCTATGTCCAAGTTTCTTTCAACTTCTTGGCATCTTGGTTTCCTGAACTTCTCTCTTTCAATTACCTTAGCCTTCAGTCTGTTTTGCCATTTCTCTCTTTAATCAATTGATCTAATTGAGTTATACATGATCCCTCACTCTTTTGGCATTTCTCGTGTCATCCAATGTAAATCCTAAGGTAAATATTTGTTTTGCACATATGTACCATCCAGCTCATTGCCCCTCATCTTTTTGTCATAGTCTTTTCGTGCAAGGACAATCCTGGCAAAATCTTTCTTCCAACACTATGGTGAATGAGTCTACCCATGGTGACAGTCTCATTTTGAACATTGTAGTTTCTTAATTTTCTCTCAGTCTTCCTCTATGACACAAACCAATTTTCACACCTGCCCTCTTAGCCAGTGCTTTATTCCTTCTCTTCTCTTTTCGTTGTCTTCTGTTTCATTCTCCTAATCTATGCTCCTCTAAGAAATCTTTTGCTCCTTTAGCTCAGCCTCACAGTGTTTTCACTTTAAATAGTCTGCACCTGAGGCTTTTCCCCAGAGAACTGTTGGGAGAATTGAGCCAGTTTTATAACAGAAATGCCCCTGGGAACACAAAGAACAACTGATGCCTGTTGTTGATAAAAGTGTAGTACACTTGCCTTTGGTCAGGTTTACTCTTAAGCATAATTTTCATTCCAAAATTCCTCTACATGGTCAGGCTATAAATCTACAGGATTTTGCGTGAAATTTCTCTCTCCTATGACTTCTACTTTTCTATCTTCCTCCTATCTTTCTATAAGTGATCTCTCCAAAGAGTACTTCCTTGATCAGTTGCTTGAACAAAAATCTTCATCTCAGATTTTCTTCTGGACCAAAAAAACTCTTGACCATAAAAATTGGAGAAATTAAAGGGCTCAAGATAAGTTCTACAGACTATCACAATATTTACTTATCTGTCTACACATATACCCTAGGATTCTGCTTATTACAATGGAGAACCAACAGCTTGTCTACTCATGCCCTAATTCCCATATCCTATCACTTTCTCAAGAGTATTGATTTGGGAAATATGTGTCTCCTGCATCATTAGCTTTTCCCTCTCTGACACACTGTTCCCTTCATTAACTGCAGTAGTTTTCATGGTGGCCCTCCAGAAATTTTTGTCCATGTCTTACAGCCAGACCTGATGAATATCACTTTATTTTTTAAAAGGGGGTTATGAATATCTAATTAAGTTAAGGATCTTGAAATGAGATCATTTTGGAATATTTGATGGATCCTAAATTCAATTACTATTTTCCATAAAAGACAAAGAAACAGAGAAGATACAGATGCAGGGATAGGAGCAGGCAGTGTGACCACAGAAGGAAAGACTGGAGTGACACAACCAAGGAAGCCTAGGACTATTTGGAGCCACCTGAAGTTGGAAGCTGGATTCTCCTCAGAGATTCCAGAAATAGCACAATCCCTCTGACACATAGATTTCAGACTTCTGGCCTCCAGAATGATGAGAGAACACAATTCTGTTTTTGTAGGTCTCCTAAATTGTGAACATTTGTTGCAACAGCCACAGTAAACTAATAAAATTTCCAAACAGCATCACCCAACCTAAAATATACAACTTTCTCTTCACTCCATTTTCCTCTTCAGATGCAATCCCACTTTCTCTCGCCTTTTACTATGAATATCCTGGAAAGTATGTCTCTACCTGCTGCTGCTGGCTCCTTTCTGCTGCTTCTCCCATGAACCCATTTGAAACTGGCTTTTTTCTTTTCTTTATGTCTTTGCACATCACTACAAAGAAATGTGTCTTAAAGACATTAGCAAAGGCTTCAACTAATAGATTCTAAATCCAGTTTTCATTCCTCAGTCCTTATTTCACTGGACCTATGAGTGGCCTTTGATAAAAGGGATCACTTTCTCCTCCCTTAAATAATTTCTCCACTTAACCTCCAGGGCACTTCACTCACCTGTTTTCCATCAACATTATATTTACTGCTTACTGTCCATCTCTTCAACTTCTACTGTTTAGCTTTCTCTAGGACCTGAATACTGAATCTCATCTTCAATCTATGTAATAACTTCTTGGGTGATATCATCCAATCTTATGATTTTAAAAAGTTTCTATACCCAATAAATCACTAATCTTTATTTCTAATCTAATTCTCCATTTCAAACTTGTAAATTAAACCATCCACTTATTCTTTGTATTATATTTTTAATAATTATTCCAAACATATACATCCAAAATGAGCCCCTACTACTCCTTCTTAATTCTTTCTTTTCGTGACATGATATTGCACATATCAGTCTGTGGTAACCTTGCCTTCATAGTCATATAGGAACATCTTTGCCTTACTTTTCGATGACTCCTCAAATCTACCAAGACTTTCTCTAAGTTCTCTTTAAAAATAAATTCAGATTAGACCATTTTCACAACATGGTTGGCATACCTTGTCTGAAGTGAACACAATTTTTCCTGTGAATTATTGAAATGGCCTTCTCTCTTGTCTTTCTTCTGCTATTTTCCATCTCCTCTCAAAATGACAGCCACTATGATATAAAAATATACGCCAGCGTATGTTATGTCTTTTCTCTAACCAGCCAGTGTCTGCACATCATGCAAAGGCAGATCCAGATTTCTAGAGTAACCTTGACCTATCTACGTGCTTTACCGCCTCCCATCGCTTCTGGAACTGTCCTTCTCACTAGTATCCACCTTGACCTTGGCAGACATTGTACAGTTTAAGAAACAGGTCAAGTACACAAGTCCTGGATCTTCTTTCCTTACTCTTCTATTCTTCATTTACACCTCCTTTCTTCTTGCATGAGTTCCTCTCTCTCTCTCCTCTTTTATTTGTCTTTCTTACATTATTTTCTCCCTCCCTCCCTCTTTCTCTCTCTCCCTCCCTCCTCCCAACCTCCTCCCTCCTCTCCCTCCCTCCTTCCTTCCCTCCCTCTCTCCCTTCCTTCCTTCCTTCCTTCCTCCTTTCCTCCTTTCCTTCCCTTCCCTTCCTTTCCCTTCCCTTCCCTTCCCTTCCCTTCCCTTCCCTTCACCCCTTTCTTCCTTTCTTTCTTTTTTCATTCTCCATCCTTTACTTTTTCTGAATTGTTCTCCTCCTAATTGAGCTTTTATAAAAGACATTTTGTCACTCAGGACTTCACAATCTTCTGGCCTCCTGGGTTAAAATTTCAATTATCCTTTCTGTATGCTTTTTATTTGAATATTATCACTCATCAATATCCCAAATTCTACATATTTTTATATTTTATTTTTTGTGTCCATGAGGTCAGAGATGTCTGTCAGTTATTTTTAGTTCTGTATCTCCAGTAGCTGGCACATGATAGGCATAATTATATTAGCTAAATGACTAAATGAATGCTAGAAAGTATTAACCCTGAGAGGTGAACCAACACAAACTAAAACATCAAGCAAAGATACTTGGCTTGTATCCTGTTGGTAAGCTTTAACAAAAATGAGAAATGATGAACTCACATAAATTAGTAATACTAAACTTTGGTGATCCATCTAATAGTTTAGTATGAACTTGTCATGCCAAAAAGTATTTGTATGTCGATATTGAATTTTTGACACATGAGAAAATCTATGGACATTGTATTCAATAATTATCCATTCAATGTACACTATAGGTTCAGCATTGATAACTATTCCTTATATTTGATGTTGGTAAATTGTGTCTTCTCTCTTTTTTTTTCTTGGTGAGTATAAGAAGAGGTTTATTCGTATTTTCAAAGAATAATAATAAAAATAAAGAGTAATATTTCAAAGAATAATTATAAAAATAATTCATATTTTCAAAGAATCAGCTTAGAAGAGGGAGCATTTGTCACACCAGTTAGGATGTTGTGTGGGACACCCATATCTCATAGTGGAGTGCCTTGTCTGAGCCCTGGCTATACCACTCCCAAACCAGAGTCCTGCTAGGGCCTAGTCAGGTAGGAAGTAGATGATGGTTAAGTCCATGGGTCCCTACCACCCATATGGAAACCCAGATAGCATTTTGGACCATTTAAGTGTTCCTTCCAACTTATAGCTTTAGAAACTTCTACTCCAGGTAGGACAATTTTAAGTATAATTGTACTGATTTACCTATCTCTCCAAATTTCAGGTTTTTAGTTTACTTTGATACCACAGGAACACCTGGGTCAAAGAAACACTGCTGTTTTCAGGTTATAAGATGGAAATACAATCCCCCAACTCATTTTGTAATATAGCTGACTGAAAGTCTCTTTGATTTTTACTCAATGTCAAGGCTGAATATGGATTGCTGATTTTTTATAGTTCCTAAAATTACACTCCAGATCTATTGGATATACAAGAGACACTTATCTTTAGCATTATTTTTTTAGGAACACTTGTATTTTCAGATTTGTTATTTGATGTAAAGCTAGAGTTCCTTAAAAGAATTCTGCTAAAAGAAGGCATTCTTTACTTAACTATTAAAAATCCTATCTATGTTTATTATTTGTTTGCCTAAAAGAGAGAGAGAAGTGGAATGCTTCAATCTTTTTTAAAGAATAAAAAGAAACATTTTATTCTTTCATGGAAGAAAATAAGTTATAGAAAAGCTTTTTGTTTTCTTGCAACTGTTTCTTTGTAGAGATAATGTTTATGAATCTAGAGGGACAGAGAAATGACTTTTTATTTTTACTGAGGTGCACAGAGATAGAAATCTAGCTGCTTACAATTACCAATTTTGTGAAGGATCATGGATGAGGCAAAGGTTTCAGCTTTGTCCTCTATAAATTTTGACTGATATTTCTACCTCAAACACCTCTGTAATTAGCTTACAGTATGTACCTAAAGCATCAAAGCAACTATATATAGTTGACTCTCAATGATTATTAGCTTCTATTGTATTTTTTTTTTAATTCACTTGGCTACTCATCCACATTTCACATTTTTCTGAAGGGACATGAGTCTTGCATTTTCACTTGACTTTTGATTTGCTCTTGTGAAGAACACATAATCTGCCAGTAAGAGAACTACCATTATTTTAGGTTATTCATCTAGCCTGAGAACTATGATACTTCCTTATGTTATTTACTTCAGGATATATATCCCAATAATCTTCATAATCTCCTATTCACTTTTAGAGACGTGAATCCAAAGAGATCTTAACTGTTTTGTCAAGATTATGTATTTAGAAATTGACTAAAGTAGAATTACAATGCAATTCTATTATATAGCAATTTTCCATAATATTACAGAAAATCCAGATTCTTAAATATATATATATATATATATATATATATAATATTAGTGGTATCAATTTTCAAGAAATGGACAGAGAAAGAATGGCCTGCCTGAAACATTATGACATACAACTGTTTTCTCTAAAGCTGGATATCAGGAACAGAATATAATACACATAATGAAACTGTTGTGGCCAAGTGAAGAAGTAACTGATTGAATTTTTGTAAATCAAATTTTTCAAGCAACGAAACAGCATTATTTTCAATGGTCCCTGGGAAACAATTGTATGAACAAAAAAATATTTTTCTAATATGTTTTTCCAAAATGTCTAAAATGCCCATCCTTCCCTGCACTAGAAAGCAGAGATTAAATGGAGTCTACTTTAGGATCCTAATTTGGTCATGCTCACATTAAAAGAATAATATAAGTAAAGGCATAAAATATATTTAGAAACATGAGCTTTGTAGATATTTTTAGAAAAATAAAATCAACATTGCTTTAATAGATGGGATACTTTTATCAGAGAATCTTCTGTAAACAGGAGAGAATTAGCTTCTTGATTTAGTAACTTATTTGTCCACACACATGGAAAAATCTACTATATACACATGAGTGTATGTTTGTGTGTGTGCATGTGTGTGCAATGACTTTGAAAATAACACTTTTCATCTAACAGGTTACTTCATCCTAGTACCTCTCGATTCATCTAATTATAATTTATGTTTGATCTGAAGCCAAAATATGTTTAACAGACTGATATATATGTGATACTCTAGGAATGATAGACAATATAATATTGAGAAATTCAGTATACACATTATGCCCTTCTAGAGGACATTTAATAAACTTTTCTTCAACTCAATGATTTACGAGACATCTAATCTATGAAAGGCCATGGGATAATAATAGAAATATAAGAAACTCAACACAAAATGGTGTTGCGAACTGAGTTAACTATTCAGCAGACAATAATTACAGTGCTTGATAGAAGCTATATTCTAAGTTTGATTCATAGGAAGACTTTTTTTTTAATTTCTCAAAATGTCTTATGTACCACAAGTGAAAAAAGGCAAATATAGAATTTATAAGTTGAGAGTCTGCAAATGGGACCCCTCTGTTCATGACAACAGGCCCAAGTAATCATTAGTTTTTAAAGATTTATTTATGGCTTGGGTTCCGAGATGGCAGAGTAGGGAGGAAGCTTACTGCTATGGTCCAGGAAAAGATAGTTTAAAAAAAATGTGGATAGCATAGTCTCAGGGAAGAGTTAGGCAAAAAAAGGCAAAGGAAACTCTTCCATAATTAGAGGGACATGGTGGATCTACGTGGAGTGCACTGGTGCCCACTGCTCGGGATCCCAGCAACCAAGAGACTCCGCACCAGCACTGGAAAGAGAGGTTAGAAGAAACTGAAGTATCTCAAGACACTGATGGAAAAGCTGCAGAAGAGCCTAGAGGGAACAAGGCTTGAGCCCCATGGAGGAAAGTACATCAGCCTAACTACAGGAGAGAAAAAATAAAAGGGATTGTGCAACACAGTTCTCTTTCTCCACTCACCTTACAAAGGCATACAAGCTGACAGAGCAGGTGTCATTTTGGACATATATAACAGCTGTGCCAACTAGGTGCTATGCCTGCCCTAAGCCAAGCAGAAAAACCTGACTCTGGTGGGGAGTGATAACAGGAGACGAAGACCTAGTGAATGAGTGGAGCTTATGAACTGGGACTGGAAAAAAGGAAAAAAAAAAAAAAAACAAAGAGAGTGTGTGGGAGAACTCACAGTGTGGCTGAGATGTGAGTAGTCTCAGTGGAAGACACCACAAGCTTGCATGGCTATGGTTACCCAGTGAGAGACATTGCAAGGGAATATGAACTTACACTGAGGACTGCACAGATCCTTTGTGTGGTCCTTTAGATAGAGCAGACAAATATTATTCCCACTGGGGCTCGCGCTCAGGCACTGATTGCCATTGAGGAGAAGAGCTCAGCTGAGTGGAATTACTTCCCTTCTGAATAAAAAAAATATATATATATAGAGAGGGAAGATTTACCACACCAAACCTGGATGTATCACCTTTGGCACACCATTAACCCTGAAGAACTGAACACAGCTCTCTGGCCACACCTACCACAAGCCTTTAGAGATTCACCAAAAGCAGACAGTCCACTTTTCTACAGAGTCATAGTACAACGAGAAAAGTCACCACAACAAGAAAAAAAAAGAAAAAGAGAGAAAAAAATCAACAAGTATCTCCACAAATGCCAAACAACAAACGAAAAAACTGAGGAAACAAGAACAAGGAAGACAACATGATGCTCCCAAATGAATATAATATTGACATTCCAATACAAGATTATGAAGATGATGAGATAGAAGAAGTGCAAGATACAGATTTCAAAAAAATTATAAGAACATTTAGAAGTTATCAAAAACAAATGCATGAACTACAGAAATCCATACAGGACAGGACAGAAAATCTCTCTCATAAAAATGAAATCTTAAGGAGGAATCAAAATGAAACGCAAAATTTAGTAAAACATGAAATTGAGATATTGAAAAGAAATCAAATTGAAAGGAAGAATTCAATAGAACAAATGAAAAACAAATTTGAGAGCCGTAAAAGCAGAATCTGTGAGATAGAAGAGTGAATATTGGACTGAGAAGACAGAGTTCAAGAAAGTATACAGTCAAACCAAACAAAAAAAAAGGAAATTAGAAATCTAAAAAACATTATTGGGAATCTACAGGATACTATTAAAAAACCCAACATTCAGGTTCTAGGAGTTCATGAAAGCATGGAGTGAGAGAAAGGATTAGAAGGCCTTTTTAGTGAAATACTAGCAGAAAACCTGCCGGGTTTGGAGAAGGACAGAGACATACAATTAGAGGAAGCACAGAGAACTCCCAAATACATGACCAGAAGAGATCCTCACCACAACACATTGTAATCAAACTCACCACAGTGAAACATAAAGAAAAGATTCTAAAATGTGCAAGAGAGTAAAGCCTGATTACTCTCAGAGGATCTCCAATTAGACTCACAGCAGACTTCTCATCAGAAACCCTACAGGCTAGGAGGGAATGGCAAGATATAGCCTAAGTACTAAGAGGAAAAAAAAAAAAAAAAAAAAAAAAAAAAAAAACTCCCAGCCCAGAATATTATATCCTGCAAAGCTCTCATTTGTGAATAAAGGTGAAATAAAGACCTTTCATAGCAAACAGAAATTTAATTTGTTGCCACTCATCCAGTCCTGCAAAAGATGCTTAAAGAAACAAAGAAACAAAGCCATCAAATGAAAGAAGGTAAAGGAAGAAAACCTCCCAGTAAAAGATCACAGGAAGTTCAAAGCATATATTAGAAATATCTTTGGAAAAATTGCAAGGCAAAGTCACTACTTATCAATAGTCACATTGAATATAAACGGCTTCAACTCTCCAGTAAAAGGCACAGACTGGCTGAATGGATTAAGGAACAAAACCCATCTATTTGCTGCTTACAAGAAACACATCTTTCCAACAAAGATGCATACAATCTGAAAGTGAAAGGTTGGAAAAAGATATTCCATGCCAACAGAAACCAAAAATGAGCTGGCATAGCCATCTTAATAACAGACAAAATCAATTTTAACACAAAAATTATATAATGATTAAGGGATCAATTCAGCAGGAATATGCAACTATTATAAACATATATACACCTAATTATAGGGCACCAGGTTATTTAAAAGATATAATGAGACACTTAAAGGGATACTTTGACTCCAATACAATAGTATTGGGGGACTTCAATAATCCACTGTCAGAAATAAACAGATCAACCAGAAACAAGATCAACAAGGAAAAATCAGATTTAATCAACAATATAGCCCAAATGTATCTACAGATATCTACAGAACTTTTCATTTTACACTTGAGGAATACACAATCTTCTCGGCAGTACATGGAACCTACTCTAGGATTGACCACATACCCGGCCATAAAGCAAGTCTCAGCAAATTCAAAAGAATCTAAATCATACCACGGATCTTCTCAGACCACAGTGGAATGAAGGTGGAAATTAGCAACTCAGGAATCCCTAGAGCATATGCAAACACATGGAGACTGAACAACATGATCCTGAATGTACAATGGGTCATAGAAGAAATCAAAAGAGAAATCAAAAACTTTCTGGAAGCAAAGGAAGATAACAACACAACATATCAAAAATTATGAGATACAGCAAAAGCAGTGTTAAGAGGAAAGTTTATAACGATAGGCGCCTACATCAAGAAATTGGTAAAGTACCAAATAAATGAGCTATCAAAGCATCTCAAGGATCTAGAAAAACTGCAGCAAACCAGACCCAAAGCTAGTAGGAGAAGAGAAATAATTAAATTTGAGAAGAAATAAACAGAATTGAATAAAAAAAAATTACAAAAGATCAGCAAAACGATAACTGGTTTTTTGAAAAATAAACAAAATTGACACACCATTGACCCAACTAACTAACAAAAGTAGAGAATAGACCCAAATCAATAAAATCAGAGATGAAAAAGGAAATGTAACAACAGACATCACAGAAATAAAAAGAAGCATCAGAAATTACTACAAAGAGTTGTATGCCAGCAAACAGGGAAATCTATCAGAAATGGATAGATTCTTGGACACATACCGAAATTGAACCAAGAAGACATAGAAAACCTAAACAGACCCATAACTGAGACAGAAATTGAATCAGTAATAAAGGCCCTCCCAATAAAGAAAAACCCAGGACTGGATGGATTCACTGCTGAATTCTACCAGACATTTAAAGAAGATCTAACTCCAATTCTTCTCAAAGTATTCAGGACAATCGAAAAAGAGGGAATCCTCCCAAATTCTTTCTATGAAGCCAGCATCACCTAGTTCCTAAATCTGAAAAAGATGCAGCATTGAAAGGGAATTATAGTCCAATTTCCATGATGAACATAGACTCAAAAATCTTCAATAAAATTCTGGCCAATAGAATGCAACAGCACCTCAGAAAGATCATCCACCCAGACCAAGTGGGATTTATCCCTGGTATGCAGGCATGGTTCAGCGTTCACAAATCAATCAATGTGATATACCACATTAACAAAATGCAGAAGAAAAGCCATATGATTAACACAATAGATGCAGAGAAAGCATTTGATAAAATACAACAACATTTCATGATGAAAATTCTAAGCAAATTAGGTATAGAAGGAACATTCCTCAATACAATCAAAGCAATTTATGAAAAACCCACGGTCAGCATCCTATTGAGTGGGGAAAAGCTGGAAGCATTTCCACTGAGATCTGGTACCAGACAGGGATGCCTATTTTCACCACTGCTATTTAATATAGTACTGGAAGTTTTAGCCAGAGTCATTAGGCAAGAAAAAGAAATTAAAGGGATACAAATTAGGAAGGAAGAACTCAAACTATCCCTCTTTGCAGATGATATGATTCTTTATTTAGGGGATCCAAAGAACTCTACTAAGAGACTATTGAAACTCATAGTTTGGCAAAGTATCAGGATATAAAATCAATGCACAAAAATCAACAGCCTTTTTTATACACAGGAAGTGCCATGACTGAGAAAGAACACCTAAGATCAATCCCATTCACAATATCTACAAAAACAATCAAATAACTTGGAATAAACTTAACTAAGGCTGTCAAAGATCTCTACAATGAGAATTAAAAAGCCTTAAAGAAAGAAATAGGAGAGAATACCAAAAAATGGAAAAATCTTCCATGCTCATGGATCGGAAGAATCAATATCATCAAAATATCAATTCTCCCAAAAGCAATTTATAGATTCAATGCGATACCAATCCAAATACCAAAGACATTCTTCTCAGATCTGGAAAAAATGATGCTGAAATTCATATGGAGGCACAGGAGACCTCAAATAGCTAAAGCAATCTTATACAACAAAATCAAAGCTGGAGGCATCACAATACCAGATTTCAGGACATACTACAGGGCAGTTATAATGAAAACAGCATGATACTGGCACAGAAACAGATGGATAGACCAATGGAACAGAGCAGAAACACCAGAAATCAATCCAAACATCTACAGCCAACATATATTTGATCAAGGATCTAAAAACAATTCTGGAGCAAAGACAGTCTATTCAACAAATGGTGCTGGGAAACATGGATTTCCACATGCAGAAACATGAAGCAAGACCCCGCCTACCTTACACCTTACACAAAAATCCACTCAACATGAATTAAAGATCTAAATCTACGACCCGACACCATCAAATTATTTGAGAACATCGGAGAAACCCCGCAAGATATAGGCACAGGCAAAGACTTCTTGGAAAAGACCCCAAGGCACAGGCAGTCAAAGCCAAAATTAACAATTGGGATTACATCAAATTGAGAAGTTTCTGTACTTCAAAAGAAACAGTCAGGAAAGTGAAGAGGCAGCTGACAGAATGGGAAAAAATATTTGCAAACTATGCAACAGATAAAGGGTTCATAACCAGAATCTACAAAGAAATCAAGAAACTCTACAACATCAAAACAAACAACCCACTTAAGAGATGG
Source organism: Lepus europaeus (assembly GCF_033115175.1). Classification (NCBI taxonomy): domain Eukaryota; kingdom Metazoa; phylum Chordata; class Mammalia; order Lagomorpha; family Leporidae; genus Lepus; species Lepus europaeus. The sequence goes on along the minus strand of NC_084832.1, from coordinate 46,981,522 downwards.
GCCAAGGATCTCAATAGACATTTTTCGAAAGAGGAAATCCAAATGGCCAACAGACACATGAAAAAATGTTCAAGATCACTAGCAATCAGGGAAATGCAAATCAAAACCACAATGAGGTTTCACCTCACCCCGGTTAGAATGGCTTACCTACAGAAATCTACCAACAACAGATGCTGGAAAGGATGTGGGGAAAAAGGAACACTAACCCACTGTTGGTGGGAATGCAAAATGGGTAAAGCCACTATAGAAGTCAGTCTGGAGATTCCTCAGAAACCTGAATATAACCTACCATACAACCCAGCCATCCCACTCCTTGGAATTTACCCAAAGGAAATTAAATTTGCAAATAAAGAGCTGTCTGCCCCTCAGTGTTTATTGCAACTCAGTTCACAATAGCTAAGACCTGGAATCAACCTAAATGCCCATCAACAGTAGACTGGGTAAAGAAATTCTGGGATTGTACTCTATAAATTACTATTCAGCAGTAAAAACAAAAACAAAAACAAAAACAAACAAACAAAAAACACAATGAAATCTGGTCATTTGCAACAAAATGACGGAAACTGGAAAACATCATGCTGAGTGAAATAAGCCTGTTAAAGGGATAAATATATGTTCGCCTTAATTGATGACAACTAACTGGGCACCTAAAAGGAAACCTGTAGAAGTGAAACTCACACTATGTGAAACATTGACTTGATCAGCCCTTGTCCTGACTGTTGAGGAACAACTTACTATATTATTCATTTTTTATTTTTTTGATTCTACTTAATACCATTGGTTGAACTCGTTAATTAACACACAACTATTCTTAGTTTTTTAAATTTAACTGAAAAGTGTTCTCTGTTAAATATAAGAGTGGGAATAAGAGAGGGAGGAGATGTATATTTTGGCACTTGCTCACTTGTACTTACCCCAATATAAACCTAGAAACATACCAAGGGATTCCAGATCAATCCCATCAAAGTTGCATGTACCAATGCCATCTCACTAGTCAAAGTGATCAGTTTCAGTTCACAATTGATCATAATAGGTTTAAGAGTCAAAGGAATCACATAAACAAGACTAGTGTCTGCTAATACTAACTGATAGAATTAAAAAGGAGAGAACAATCCAACATAGGAAGCGGGATACACAGCAGACTTATAAAATTGCAGATGCCCTAAACAGCACTCTGGCCTCAGAATCAGCCAATAAGGCATTCGGATCTGACTAAAACTCCTGAGAGTTTCTCAGGCATGGAAAGATAAGACACTGGCAAAAAAAAAAAAAAAAAAAAAAAAAAAAAAGCCTAAATGAAAGATCTCTGTGAGTGAGATTCCACTGGAAAAAATGGGCCTCAAAGAAGGAAGTACCTTTCTCTGAAGGGAGGAGAGAACTTCCACTTTGGCTATGACCTTGTCTAAATAAGATCAAAATTGGTGAACTCAAAAGTCTTCCATAGCCTTGGCAACTCATGACAAGAGCCTAGCGTGATTACTGACACCGTAAACAAGAGTGTCAATTGTTAAGTCAACAACAGGATCTCTGACCTTAGTGTGCTGTACAATGTGAATTAATGCTATAACTAGTACTCAAACAGTACTTTACACTTTATATTTCTGTGTGGGTGAAAACTTTTGAAAGCTTTTCTTAATATATACTAAATTGATCTTCTGTATATAAAGATAGTTGAAAATGAATCTTGATGTGAATGAATGGAATGGGGGAGGGAGTGGGAGAGGGGTGGGTTGCTGGTGGGAAGGAAGTTATGGGTGCAGGAAGCCATTGTAAGTCAAAAGCTGTACTTTGGAAATTTATATTTATTAATAAAAGTAAAAAAAAAGTGTTGTACACTTGCCTTTGGTCTGGGTAACTCTTAAGCATAATTTTCATTTCAAAATTCCTCTGCATTGTGCCTGAAATTTCTCTCTCAGATGATTACTGGCGTCATAAGTGAGAGTGCCAATTGTTAAATCAACAACAGGAGTCACTGTGCACTTACTCCCCATGTAGGATGTGCACTTACTCCCCATGTAGGATCTCTATCTTTAATATGTTGTACTATGTGAATTAATGGTAAAACTAGTACTCAAACAGTACTTCATACTTTGTGTTTCTGTGTGGGTGCAAACTGTTGAAATCTTTACTTAGTATATACTAAATTGATATTCTGCATATAAAGATAATTGAAAATAAATCTTGATGAAGAATGGGATGGGAAAGGGAGTGGGAGATGGGATGGTTGCAAGTGGGAGGGAGGTTATGGGGGAAAAAGCCACTATTATTCAAAAGTTGTACTTTTAAAATTTATATTTATTAAATAAAAGTTTTTTTAAAAAAGGAAAAAAAAAGATTTATTTGAAAGGTGGAGTTACAAAGGAAGAGGCATATAAATATATATATATATGCATATATATATATACATATATATATATAGAGAGAGAGAGAGAGACAGAGAGAGACGGAGGTCTTCCATTCACTGGTTTGCTCCCCAAATGCTTTAACAGCCATTGTTGGGCCAGTCTGAAGCCAGGAGCCTGCAGCTTCTTCCAGGTCTCCCACATGTGTACAAGGGCCCAAGTACTTGGACCATCTTCCACTGCATTTCCACAGCCATTAGCAGGAAGCTGGATCAAAAGTGGAGCAGCCAGGACTCAAACTGGTGTCCATATCGGATACTGACACTGCAGGCGACAGCTTTACTATTTAAGACACAGTTCTGGCCCCTCAAGTAAGCATTCTTTATCCTAGATCACTGGTATAATTAGGGTGTGCTTTCTACAACTTAGATGAATCCAATCCATATTTTTCTAATCATATTTTTCAAGTGGCACTCTACTTGGGGGGAGGCATTATTTAATTTTTTTAAGCTTCATAGTTTTTATAAAAATTTGACAACATTTTATGACCTTTATAAAATGTAATACAATTTTAGTTTTTCCACTTAATTTTTGCAGAAATGGTTGAAAATAATCCTTGTATTTATTATTTTGTTAAAGAAATTTGCATGTGAAAAGTTAAGTTGTGTTAGAGTTTAGATTAATGTCATGAACACTACAACAAGACTCTAAAGTGTGTACATATAGGTTTTATCTCTTAAACTGTGTGGCGTTGGGAAGATGCTCCATAGTCAATGAGCATCAGTTGCCTTATCTGTAAAGTGGGACCTATATATACATATTTTATATGTATATAAAATATGGTTGTTCTGAGGAGTGCATTTCTAAACACCAATAAATCATCCATAATAATTAAATTGCAACCAATATTGTTCAACTGAGATGAAACAGCTATATTTACTCTCATTGCTAACGTATAACAAGGTAAAATATGATTTTAAGGCATTATTTCCAATACCAGATGCCTTCAGAGGCAAGTAACATAAATAGGTGAGTCTGAACTGCAAAATAATATAAAAATAGATGAGAATGTGTAACCCGGAAAGTGTATGCCCACTGAGAACCTTTTCAAATTGAAAAACTTTTAAATGCTAGTTTGAGGAAACAAATCCAATCTGAAGGACTAATCTGGCCCATTGGTCCCATTATAAGTAGCTTAACATGTTGCATGAGGGAGTTGGAGTGTAAAACAAATAACTATGTTCTCTGTAGCACTTTTTCTTTTTGGCACAGCGAAAATGCTTCCACGTGTTAGTGCTCCAATTGTATGCTCTTCTAAAATGTGTGGCCCTGGAGACTGAAAAATAATTTCAGAAATGACACACCTAGTGATTCTGAATCTATGCAGTAGCTTTCAGTAGAACTGGTGTTGGTGAGTGAATTACACCATTTTTGCACTGAGAATTAAAGACCAAACATTCAAGAAAACATCAAAGAATTTTGCACCGTGTTCCTCTGAGAACAATCCCAATTCAAGTCTTAGGAAAAAAACACAGACAGTAGCAGATATACTTCCCAAAATTTTATAAGGATGGATTATGTTCCATACATCACTCAAATATCAAAAATAAATATTTATTAAAAAGCAATATTTGATATCTTTATCATGGGAAAATAAATTTTCTCTTTATGTCATCTTAAACTGACCAATTTCTACTCTATTTAGTTCCCAGGCAGCTTCCTCCTCCTCCAACAAGCAAGCCTGAAGACTTCCTAGTCCCCAGTTCCATCCATGTGTACAACTGGTTTGCTGAGGGCTGTGGGAAGAAAATCTCATACTCCGAAAAGGAGGTCCTACTTGTGGCACAGCGACTCTTCCATGCTTCTGTCTAGTTATTGGGAAGAACCTTTTAAAACATTTTCTATACCCATCCAAATCTCCAACCCATCCCTCTACTCTGTTTAAGATTTCTCCTCATAAAGGAGGAAGATATGAGACAAGACTTGTCAATGTCATTCATCTCCATTAGAAGAATAAACTAAACCAATCTGTTCGCTACCGAACATACTCTCCACCACCTGTCCCTTAAATGTAAGCAAACAAATGAAAATAACTAAAGATAAAGAGAGGCTGTGGGAGTAAGATGCCTCTTCTTAAAAGTTACTGTTATCCTATTTCTTCCTTGAAGATAAGTAAGAATTTCATTTGATTTCTCTATTATCTTTTTTTTTTCTTACAAATAATGGCACTTTATAAATACAGATTATTATACAAATAGGGACACTAGAATATCGGGGTACTTTTTTAAAAAAGGTTAAAATATATACGACTCTTTCCTGATTTATGATACTGTAGAAATTATTTTAAAAAACTATGAAATTTAAATCTAAATAGTGTATCTTAGGAGTAAAACACAGACGATTCCTTTGAAAACAAAGTAAATGAAATAGCCCCTCTTTTTTACACAGGAATGTACTAAAGATGAAATGGCTATGAAGTCAGTAATTTTTTACTTTAGTTGTTTCTTTAAAAAAAAAAAAACTACCTACACATTTATTTCCAGATCATATTGTGTGTGAAGTTAAGAAGACTTCATCTTCACAAGTTGCTTCTTAATTTTAATATTGTTGATACAGGTAACTCAAACAGGAGAAACGTCAAACAATTTTCACAATGGGAAACTTAGTGGTTTGAGGGGGAGCCGAGGACCTAAATGGTGAAGTAAAAAAAAAAAAAAAAAAAAAAAAAAAATCTAATAAGGAGACACTGGGAAAATATATAAAAAATAAAGTAGAGGCAACATGAGTTCATAGAAAGAGAATTTTGTCTGTTAAGTGAAGAAAGATTGTATGCATGCCTCTATTTCTTTTCACATAGATTATATGCTCCTTAAAGAATAGAAGCATGCTACCTCCTTCTTTCATTCCAGAGATCCTCTGCTCCTCTGGGTTTATTGTGGTCACTGAAAAATGACATGTATTCTACCAACTAAGTAATACAATAGCCTAAGTAGAGGTCTTTTTTGTTGAACTGCCTTAAGATATGGATTAAAATGTAAACCTTTAAAATATCAATAAAGCTGACATAAAACTTTTTTTGTTTAAAAAGATAGAAAGCAAATGAGCATGGCCTTAGGGTAATATACTGTGCCTAAAGGCTAACCCAGTCTCCTGCCACATATTATATTCGAGTGTTATTACATTTTGTCTATTAGAGGCATGGTGCCCTTGAGATTTTACAGGTTTTTGAACATAAATCCCTCAGCTGCTCAATTTTTCGTTGATGCAGAGTATATACCATGGCTCTAATGCTCATGAGTAGGACAAAATACCAAATCAGTTCTTGAGATGCCTAATGTGAGTGTCAAATTACTAGCCTCCACCAAGCAAAAGGGAATGCTAATTAAAGGGGTAGGACATGTTCCAGTTGTTCTAATCAAAGAGAGCTTAATCCTTCCATAAGCTGGCTGGCTTTGTTGGAGGAAATTCTGAACAACCTTGTTACTTTTGATAACTGTAAGCCACTGACTCATGGCCCCTTGACAGCTAGCTGAGCATGTAATAACATTTCTCTGTATTTGGGGACTGGCTTAGCTGGCTTTATAATAGATTATTGTGGATGTTAAAGTGAAATGTTAGTCTTTCTTTAAAGCTCTGTATTCCCCAGTAATTAAGGTTATAAAAAGGGCACTGAGCACAATACAGTTTCAAGGTCGACAAACAGAGATATAACAGCCTTCAGTTTGTGTAAATAAGGTATTAACCATAGGTTTATTCTGCAATTGTGTCATGAAAAAATAGGTTTTTCAAGACCAGCTTGATAGGAAAGTATTTTGAGGTATAGAAAAAAATATGGGTTTTTTCCTTTTAGTTCCAAAAAATTAATGACTAGAAGGAAAAAGCAAGTGACATGACAGAAAGGCAGGAAAAAAGATTAAAAATGTAATTAAGAGAAGTTGAATGCTATCAGTTAAGAGAAAAACCAGATACAGGAGCAGAGAATTTCATCCAATAGTATTTGAGGTCATGGAATATAAGAGTAACCTTGGAGAGATACCAAACTTTGGCATCAAAATTTCTGCAGAGACCACAAAAATTTCACTTTAACTTTCAGAGAAGTGACAGTTATTGGCTGTTTGCATTACAAATTTACTGTAAATGGAAAGTTTACCAAAGTGACATTTAACTACGTGTTTCAAAGAAATAAACTGATGTAGTAAATAGACTTTAGGTTTGATATTATCTCACTATTTGAATCAAATCCTATGTTATTTATTACAATAGGGAGAAGTATTCCATCAAGTGTATCATGGGAAATATTCCTTTGTGATGTTCCATTGCTGTATAATTTAAGATAAGGAGAAAAAAGATTTTCTATTTAAGTATTGTAAAGTTAAACAACTTCTTATAAAGCATAAGAGTCACACTAACGGTGCAGATTTCTTTTGCAAAGAGGTCCTGGAGTTGAGAAAGCATAATTTATAGTGTCAGTAAGGCAATCATATTTTCATTCTACCAGATAAGATCAGGGCAGGTACTCCCCAAGGAGTAAGGTTCTTTGCTTCAATTTTAAACTGATGAAAGGGAGGATGTGCAATGCTTTATAGTGCAGACAAAAATGTCACACCAGTAATTGCTATGCAGGCACTTAAGTACATGCCAAATAAAACCATAAATTATATTTCTCGTGCATTAGGCATTAATTGTGTCAGTAGTTAAAAGAGCAATTACCACATAATATGTACCTTTTAAAAAGATGGAAATAATCAAGAAAATCATTCAGATAACCTTTTGTGAGGAATTAAGACTTCTTTTCCTTTCAAGGCATTTTAGATCTCTGTTCTATTTATCTTCTAGGCAGAAATCTTCATTTAAGTCAAACATCTTCTATCAGGATACTATATATAATGTGTATTGAAAGCTTCCAAAACTTGTCAGATAAAACTATGATTAATAACATAATGAATCCATTTAAAGTTACATGGTAGAATTTAAAAAAAAAAAAGCTTTCAGTAAGTGAAAGCCATCCTGGGAATCACCACTCCCAACTCTCTTATGACACAAATTTGCTTAGTTCACCTTTTGTAATAAGATATATACCTAACACTCATAAGGAACTTCCTTGTGTTGTTCCTTCTGCTTACTCTTTTCTGAACATGAACTTCACTTACCACTCACATATAGTGAAAACATTAATCCTATCTCAAAGCCCTTCTCTGACATTGTTCAAACAGAATTTCCCAAGGAGGGTAATAAGGAATGTTATTTTCCTTTCTGATAATAAAACAACAAAACCTTAGCAATGGGTTGACATTGACTGAGGTTAAAGGATCACTGGTAGATTACCACACAAAGAGAAGCAAAGATTAGTGCCAAAGAGGGAAATCTGATGGTATTCAAATTTCTGGCTCCGATCATCCTAAGTCCATCTCTAACCACTGAGCTTACTGAAATTCAGTTAAGTGAACTTATTCCGCCCCTCACTGGCTAATTATAACTTAAATTTCTCTTTACTCATTCACAGAGTAATTGTGGGACATATATCTGTATACCACTAGACTTCACTGTTGACTAAGTGACCTTACATTAACTGCCTAAGATGCACAGAACTTGTATTTGAGCATAACTTAAAGATTTATTAGGTAGAACATAGTCTAACACCTAAAGCTCTTTGTGATTCAATTCCCTCATGTATAATTAGATAATAAGCATCGAGGTCTCACAGAAATGCTATGAAGATTAAATCAGTTAAAGTAATTGAGTGATTTAAACCAATGCCTCGCCCTGATAACACTAACAATAACAATAAGATGCTAGGTGATGGAACAAGGACATATGCCTCAGCCATTCTATCTCCTTGCCTGAAAATTGGTAAAATCAGAATTTACCTCTTTCTCCTGCATTCTTTCAAGAGACCAGTTCAGTCTCATACCCTGTGTTGTTCCCAACCCCACCCCTTGGATTCTCTTCCAGGTTTGAAAGCCCACTCCAAACCTGAAAAACCTGTGTGGAGGAACTCACCTCTGTCACCCTCACTTTCCTTCCAGACCTCTAGCCCACACTAAAATAAAACAGACCAGCCCACTGAGGACTGGGGCCTCTGTCACATGTTGGATCTGTGTGCATGCTGGCAGTTTGGTCACCCACATCTGCAAATAAATTTGTTCTGGCTACAAGTTCATATCCCCTCTCTGCTCAGTGCCTCTTTTCCTTACATTAAGTTTTTTAGTTATTTGAAACCAGTTATATCGAATGCTACATTTAATCATACAAAAAAATCTGTATCAGGTTGCATTTATTCTTCCTATTTCATAGATAAGGAAACACAATAAAACATAGAATCCCAGATTTGTTGGACTCGATTCTGATGTTGCTTTTTATCAAGTTATCATTCATAATATTAACATGAAATAGATCATATTAATGTATGCTTTATTATGTTCTCTCCTATTATATCATAAATTCCAGAAAGGTAATAACTACACTAAATTCATTTTGTTAACCTAAGTTCTCAGTATGAGAAAGAGAGCTCACTCCCCAAATAGCTGCAAAAGCTTAAGCTGGGCCAATCCGTGGCCAGGAGCCAGGAGCTCATGAGGATCCACTTTCCAGTTCATAGATGACACTTTACGGCTGTGTCCTTAGATGGTGTAAGTGATTACCAAAGTCAATTGGGCTTCCAATATAAGTGCACTAATCCTGTTTATGAGTGAAACCTTCAGGATCTATTCACTTCCCAAAGGCCCTACCTCTGAATAGCACCACCTTGGCAGTTCACATTTCAACAGATGAGTTTTGAGGGAACACAAACTCAGATCATAGCAATTAGCTGTTTTTACATAGTATTAAGGAAAATAAACTGGAAGCAGAAAAGGATCTACAACACACTTATGTTTGTATACCGTTCAGACAAAACCAATCTATTTTCTTGAAAGCCAGGTTAATGGTTACCTTTGGTGGGATATAGAAATTGGAAGTGGTGGGGCCGGCACTGTTGGCACAGCTGGTTTAATGCCCTGGCCTGAAGCGCTGCTGGCATCCTATATGGGCACTGGTTCTAGTCCTGGCTGCTCCATGTCCCATCTAGCTCTCTGCTATGACTTGGGAAAGCAGTAGAAGATGGCCCGACTCCTTGGGCCCCTGCACCTGCGTGGGAGAGCCTGAAGAGGCTCCTGGCTCCTGGCTTCGGATCGGCGCAGTTCCAGGCGTTGCGGCCATCTGGGGAGTGAACCATTGGACGGAAGACCTCTCTCTCTCTCTTTTTTTGCCTCTCCTCTCTGTGTAACTCTGCCTTTCAAATAAACAAATAAATCTTAAAAAAAAAAAAAAGAAATTGAAAGTGGTTACAAAGGAGTCTTCTAGGATACTGATAGTGGTTTCTTGGGCATATTTACCCTCTGGAAATACACTGAGTTATGCAAGGAGGATATGTGCAGCTTTGGGGTATATGTTATCCTTTAACAGTTTACCTACATCACAAAAATAGAGTTATACAGTGAAGTACTAAAATCGTAACTTGTATAAGTATTCTGAGAAGGGATCACCCGCTTCTAGAGCAGTGGAAAAAGGGCTTATGGAGGACATGAAGATTAATTGTGGTCTTGCGCATGTAGGTATGATCCAGCATAATTCATCTTGGTTTGAGTGTTTGTTGGGATAAAGTTCAGCTAGAAATAACACTCAGAAGATGAACAAATGAATCTGTGTAGCTTACACAAGATAGAAACATATTTCTCTCATACTAAAAAAGAATTTTTCAGGTATGTTCAGGTGAGGTATGGCAGATCCAAAGCATTCATCAGAAACCCAGGCTCTCATCTTCCTGCTACATCATGGCAGCTATATTTTCAAGATCTTCATGGTCCAATTTAACTGCTGAAGATGTAGCTACTAGAGCAGTCATTGACTGGAAGAAGTAAATGATGCTTAAGGACAAATTAGTGAATTTTATGGTAGAACATGTTTCCTTGAATTGTTTAATAGAAATCACACAAAAATCCTCTTTATTTCTTATTAGTCATATTTATGCTATAAAGAATCTGGAAAATACAGTGTTTTGTCCAGAGGGGTAATTAACTAAAATAAAGTGATAATATGTCATAAATTGAGATAATATTGAACTATTTGTTACAGGTAGATAAAAAAGTTTCCTGCCATAGTGGAAAATAAGCTGATTATTGCTAAGGGCCAGCTATTATGAAACACCAGTTTGAAAGAATAGAATTGATTATGGAGTAGACAAATACATCTCTATATCTTCACTAATCATGGAGTATAATAGAATGTAGAATCTGTCTTTATCAAACATGTTAAAGTGGCCATATTTGAAAATATGATTTAATTCATTTTCATTTTCATTTATATATTGATGTCCAAAAAATGGGTAAATAGCTAAGCGAGACACAGTTCTTTGGATGCTTGCTTATATATCTACACATTTGAAAGTAGCTATTATAAATGCTTTGAAACATATCAGAATGCAAAGTGGCCCCTATAAAAGAAGGAGACACATTTATTGGTAAGAGGCTTTGTTTTCAGAAACTCTTGACACAACTTTCTAATAGAGATACTAATTTGGTCAAATTAGCCATAAATTCTCTTCTCTAATTTAAATGTGCTCATAAAGCCTGATTATAAATGATGTAAAAAAAATTTACGTTAAACAAGCTTTAGAAATGTTTCAGGCACTCTGATGAGTTTCTTCAAGTCAGGGATTCCAATTCTGACCTCTAAGATTGTATGTCCTGTAAAGACAAGAATTATACTTTTTTATGTTTCATTAGCATCCATCAATATCAAGGAAAGTAATGGTAGAGCATCAATACTTTGCAAGTCTGGAATCCACATGTCAGTAGGTGACTATTTCTCACCAATGGAATGTGAATTGAAAGGATGAGTAAGTCTGGCCCAGAGCATTCTGAAAGCAGGTTCACTGTGCTCTCTCCTTCCTGGAGTTGGTGAATCCATAATATTCACCAGATCTTTATCACCTCACAGAATAAATCTACTCCGAAATTCTCCAGGCAATATTGAAATCATAACTGAATAAAAAATAACCTTCTTTTGGGTTTTAGGGTCTATTTTCTAAAAAGACAACATAGCCATAGCAGAGGCAAAGATGATAAAATATATAACTTATCCTGTAAAAGATAATATGATCTCTGCAAACAGAAGAGTCAATAAAAACTTATCTAACTGGATTGAAAGCTCTTCTGCGTACAGCCTCTATATCTATAAGCGTCTTTTGAAACTTTTTCTTCATATAGATGTATGTAAATACTCTTATTCAATTAGCTATGAAAGAAAACTTGTAATGTTTACTATTAGATGCAAATTCTTATATTCCATACTTTGAAGTCTCAAATGCCACAAAAACTTCTTCTTATTCAGAGTTTCTTAACTTCAAATTTACAGACATTTTGTTCTGTGTAATTCTTTGTTGTAAGAGGCTATACTACATATTATAAAATGGTTGGCAACATTCTTGTCTCCTATTCTCTAGATGCTCATAATATCCTACCATTTGTGACAATCAAAAATGTCTTCAGACACAAGATATTGTCAAATGGTCCCTGAGGACTTCAACATGCTCCCAGATTGAGAAGCACTATAATGTGAAGTTTCAGGTGTCATTAAATTACTTTCTGTTTGCCGGCGCTGTGGCTCAATAGGCTAATCCTCCACCTGCTGCGCCGGCACACAGGGTTCTAGTCCCGGTCGGGGCGCCGGATTCTGTCCCGGTTGCCCCTCTTCCAGGCCAGCTCTCTGCTGTGGCCAGGGAGTGCAGTGGAGGATGGCCCAAGTGCTTGGGCCCTGCACCCCATGGGAGACCAGGAGAAGCACCTGGCTCCTGCCTTTGGATCAGCGCGGTGCACCGGCCGCAGCGGAGGTCATTGGAATGTGAACCAATGACAAAGGAAGACCTTTCTTTCTGTCTCTCTCTCACTGTCCACTCTGCCTATCAAAAAAAAAAAAAATACTTTCAGTTACTTCTAAAATATATATGTATATCACCAGGGAGAGATATCAGTGGGATTATTATAAAACATATTTCAGTTATTTAAATTGAGTAATCTGATAAAATATCTTTGTTGTTTTGTAATTTCATAACTACAAAAAACATAAATTATAGTATGTCAATTTAATCAGAGGCTGTTGAGAAACCATCTCTGAGACAAATCAATATGTAGTATACAGTATGCTTCAAAGAGTATGTTGAAAATATCCATCTCTCTCCCCAGTACAGTTGGCTTTGCCTCCTGACTCTAGCTTCCTACTAATACATAAAATGGGACGCAACAGTGAAGGTTCAAGTATTTTGATTTCTGCTACCCATGTGGGAGACCATTATTGATTTCCTGCCTCCCAGCTTCGTACAGGCCAGTCTCATCAAGTACAGATGTCTGGGGAATGAACCAGCAAATAAGAGTCTCTCTCTCTCTCTCTCTCTCTCTCTCTCTCTCACTCTCTGTGTGTGTGTGTGTGCGTGTGTCTCACTTTCTCTCCCTTTTTAAATACAGAAATATTTTTAAAATATTTTTAATCTGGAGAATGCATTTTTCTGCTTGTACATAGTCATTGCAGGTTCCTATGGACTTAGATATTTAATATTTACCCAATCTCTAAAGAATTATATCTGTAAAGAGAGTTTACTCAAATTGCTCCCCTCTACTTCCAGTATACATAAGATGGTGCCAAAATAATCAGCCACAGTGCAGGAGAAACAGCCAAGCTCACATACTGAAATAATATCTAGTGTGCATCCAGGAGGCATTCATTCTGAGCTACAGTAGAGTCAAGCATTTAGCAGGCCCTCAACCAATATTCACTAGTTGAAGAAGAAATGATTGAATACCCTCATCATTCAATGTGTGAGACTCACTCAATGAAAACCCTGCAGATTTCATTAATACCTTGTTTAGCTCTGCATGTTTTTATAGAGAGAATTTGGTATCTTCTCAGCCTGTGTCACTTGTGAGCACTGTATGAAGAATGTAGGACTGCAAGAGCTTTTAGAAATCATTGTGCTGTTGGCAAAATATAAATCTACAAGTTAGAGAACCAGTTATTAATTGTTACTAGAAATAGAGCTTTCTCTTTAGAACACCATATTTCAAAATGAATTTTGAAATATTTAACTAAAACATTGGTGAAGAAATAGATTTCTCAACCTCTGGGCATTTTCAGCTTGTGTTTTTAGCCATTTGTCTCTCATTTAGAATAAGAACGCTGGCTCCAACTGTCTCGTAACTACAAAGTCTGGGACTTTGAGTTACAAACAACGCCTTTAGCTGTTAGGAGTTTTATTGAGAGATAAACTCTGGTGTTTCAGGAGCTGGAAGCTTAATATTCCCACATTTGAGAGTTTGGTATGACTGTCTCCTAGTACACGTAAAATCGTTAATGAGCTGATTATCCTAACACCTTAGTTAACACCCTTATCTGAGAATACCTTCTGCTTACACTGGCATGAACAAAGGATAGTACCTTGCTTGTGGTTTCTCCCTGCCAACTTTGGATCCCTCAATCCTTCTTCTTCCAGTCCAAGCAAAAATGGTGGGGAGGAGAAAGAAGTCAAGGTCTCCTTTCTCTCTGGTTTACATAAACCTAATCTAACTTTATGGTATTTCCTCCCTAATCCAGATCAGATTATAACAACAATAATGTTGGAAATAGCCTCTTCAAGTTTTCAAAGTGACACTGCTTTCTCCCTCTCTCTCCCTTTCTCTCTCTCTCCCTTTCTCTCTCTCTCTCCCTTTCTCTCTCTCTCTTTCTCTCTCTATTTTGTGCTGGAGGGGAAGTGAGCAGAGGGAATGACCAACAAGAAAATCCCTTTGAAATAGCAGGTAGTTTTAAAAAATCCTATTTCAATGTGATGCAGTTCCAGAAATTTTTTCAAGACTATTTCCAACACATTCACAAACACACATACATACACATGTGTAATATCTTTGTACAAACACTAAACAATTACCAACTAAGTTGTCTTAGTTTTCCCTTCAATCACTTTATAACCCACAAGTTCTGTTTCTGAGAATAAGCTACACATCAGATTGACATCAAAGAGGAAATAATTTGGCACTTACTATATAAATACTAATCTCAGGAAAATAACTATTATTTTCTGTAATCAGAACCTTCAAGCTTTTGCTTTCTCAAGTTAATATGTAAGAATTTTAAATATATATTTTATTGAGCCATTTAGCATTTATTTTGAAGAGCAAATTTTATGATCCTTAATATCTACAACAGCTAAAGTTCAGATCTACTTTATCTAGCTTGTCAAGGTCAGTTAATTGATAAGTAGGAATCATTTATTCCTTGAAAAATTCTTCTTTGATAAATTATCTGCAGATAATAATTGTTACTTCTACTCTTTTATAAAGATTATTTGAGTGTGGGGTCAAACTAACCCTTTTTAAAATCAAAGCAGTGAACCAGATGCTTAGAACAAGGATGACAATTAATACATGGGCTTTTAGAAGAACAAAGGCTCATTTGAAGAAGGCATTTATATGCTGGAGTCATTTCGTTAGTTCTTGTTTTGTTTTGGTTCTTTTGATAATTGAATTCACAAGAGACTCAAAGAATATATTTCATAAGTTTTATTATGTGATAGCATAGCAGTCTTTCAGAATATCTCCTGTACGTATATAGAGGATCAACTTACTTTGGCTTCCAATTTTGTATAAAATTTAGCCAGGCAGCATCAAAATGTTATCATAAGATAGACAATAAATTTGACATTAGTTTAATTGGTTTGGTTCTTACAAATTATCATTAATATATATATATCTCTTAGATACTAATGAAAATATATTCAAGTGACTTTGTATAAATGTAACTAGGTGAAACTGTGAAATTGCATTCACTCTTGAAAACGGAATTAAATCTGAATCCTTGTTAAGTATTTTCTTGTTTTTCTGTGCTGAAAAGAAAATAAATTTTTATGATAGCAGTATATATAACACTGCTTATATACTTTTATTTCTACTGCATGAGAAAACAAAATAGAGTACATCCCTTTAGTCTGAAAATCAGTTCCTCTTACACATCTCAAAATTATAGCACTTTATTAAATGGCTTATTTTAAGTGGATATTTGTTAATTCAACAACTGCATTTTCTATAATGTTATTGATATTTCTGAATGCAGTAGAAAAGAGAGGAGGGACATTTAAAGGCAACTTGAGAGTACTTATGGAGATATATGCAAAAAAATTAAGTAAATATTATTTTTAAAATGGGAGCAGGACCCAAAGAGGAAATGTAAAAAGATGGCAAGAAATAATTAAGGTTCCAGATGAGGGTAGATTTCATAAATTAGAAGTGGAACAAATTACAACATTCTGCTTTTATTTTATTTATTTTTTTTTTCAGACAGTGTGATTAAATAATAGACGTGCCAGTGCAGTGGCTTAGCAAGTAAAGCTGCTGCCTGCAGTGCCGGCATCCCATATGGGCATGAATTCGAGTCCTGGCTGCTCCACTTCCCATCCAGCTCTCTGCTATTGCCCGGAAAGCAGTGGAAGATGGCCTAAGTACTTGGGCCCCTGCAGCCACATGGGAGACCCGGAAGAAACTCCTGACTCCTGGCTTCGGATAGACGAAGCTCTGGCGATTGCGGTCATTTGGGTAGTGAATCAGCAGATGGAAGACCTCTCTTTCTCTCTCTCTCTCTGCCTTTCAAATAAATAAATAAATATTTTTTAAAAGAATGATAGAAAAAGAAACTAAAACAGAATAGAATCAGGGAATGGCTGTAATGATGTACTGAGAAACAGAAAAGTGAGGAGGAAGGAGAGTATGAGAAGAATAAAGAGTGAGAAAATGGAGAATTCAAGCCAAAGGAGACCTCTATGAAGCTGGAAAAAAAAATCTACTTGATATTAACTGAGACACAAAATCTGACTTGTCATTTGAGAAAGAAATGTTTCAACTCAAGTTTTAATTATTTGGGAGTTTTCAGCTGATAATAATATCTGGTGCAGGGAACACTGAGAAAAGATAAAAGTCACTGGAGATGGAAAAAATCACACAACTGAAAGGTCAGGGTACAGAATCTTGAAGTCACACAAAAAGAATTTAGATTGTTTCTCTGTGTGAGGAGTACTCCAAATATAATGGATAACCAGAGACATCTTAGAACCCATCTGAGAGTAGTGACAGCCAAGAAACTGCCTTTAGTAGAAAATAATCGAGTAACACTTCAAAGCAAAGGAAGAGAAAAGGGAAAGAAAATATTTCATAGTGGAAAGTGCATGACATCTGGAATTGGATCGGCCTGAATCCACTTCCCACCTATACCATTTACTACTTCTGTTCCCTCATTTATCTGAACCTTTGCTTTATCAATAGTAAAATGTAGACTTCATATATCTTCATGATGCTATTTATAGCAGAGGCTGAGTAAAATGCTCTAATAATCGTATCTTATTCCTAGGACTGCTTTCAGGATGAAATAAGTAAAGCTATAAATCATATGTGTTGATAAATAAACATTACTATCGCTTATTATTTCTCTCATTTCTATTAGGCTTATGTTTCAACAATAATGAAAATAGTTAATTAAATGGTTTACTACTTCTGTGTCAAAATACTTCCAGGTCACTTAAATACATGAGCATATCTTCATCTTTTAATAACATATCTAATTATTTTGAGCTTTTTTGACAATTTTTGCATGTAATATGACCTAGGATTTTTCTTAATTCAGTGGTTTATAAGTTGTAAAACATAACAAAGCATAACAAAATATTCTACTGCATGATTTAAAAAAAACTGAATAAATATTATGCATTCTGCTAACATAAACTTTTAGTGGATATAAACCATTATACGTTGTTATAAATACCAAGGCTAAAAATTACAAATGGGGTCAGGCATTGTGACACACCAAATTATGCTGCCACTTGAGATCCTGAATCCCATATTGCAGTGCCGGTTTGAGTCCAATCTACTCACCTTCTGATCCAATCTCATTTATCATGACTAATAAGGCAGCGATGAGAATCCAAGTACTTTGGTTTCTGTCACCCATGGCAGGAGGCGCAGGTTGAGTTCCTGGCTCTTGGCTTCGACTTGGCCCAGCCCTTGATCCTGTGGGAATTCAGGGAGTGAATCAGAAGGTGAACGACCTCTTTCTTTATCTTTCCCTCTTCTCTGTTACTCTGCTTTTCAAATAACTAAATCCGAAATATACATATGTATATATATATATATATATATATATGAAACTCTTTGCAAAGTGGATCCATAGTGTTCATAAAAATCATTTTACTATCTTAAACTTACAATGATTTGTTGTGAGGTAGGCTCTGGTCTAGCAGTTAAGATGCTTATATAGACAACCATGTCCCATATTGAGAGACCTCAGTTTGAGTCTCTGCTCCCAGTTCCCAATTGCAGTTTACTTCCAATACAGAAATTGGGAGGCAGAAGGTGATGGCTCCAGGAGTTGAGTCTCTGCCATCCATATGAAAAACCTAGACTCAATCGCTGGCTCCAAACTTTGACCCTACCAGGACTGCGCCAGTGCAGGCATTTGGGGAACGAACAAGCAGATGAGAACTCTGTCTGTTTCTCTTTCTGTGTATCCCTGTCCCTCAAATTAAAAAAAAAAAATCATTGTTTTTAAGAGAATATATGCTGATGTTTTATATGTACTGAAATTAAATATAGGCCAGCGCCGTGCCTTAACAGGCTAATCCTCCGCCTTGCGGCGTCGGCACACGGGGTTCTAGTCCTGGTTGGGGCGCTGGATTCTATCCCAGTTGCCCCTCTTCCTGGCCAGCTCTCTGCTGTGGCCAGGGAGTGCAGTGGAGGATGGCCCAAGTGCTTGGGCCTTGCACCTGCATGGGAGACCAGGAGAAGCACCTGGCTCCTGGCTTTGGATCAGCACGATGCGCCGGCCGCAGCGGCCATTGGAGGGTGAACCAACAGCAAAAAGGAAGACCCTTCTCTCTGTCTCTCTCTCTCTCACTATCCACTCTGCCTGTCAAAAAATAAATAAATTAAATAAATTAAATATAACTAAAATGATTTTTATTACATATTTTCTGATTTTTTTTCATTGTCATTGTGGCAATCATAATATTGCTGAATCCTACAACTCTGCTGTGATACCTTCTAATGAAAAATTGACCAAAGTACCCTATCCCTGTTTTCTCAGATTTAACTGGAACCGTTTTGTAAAGATTCTTTTTCAATGTTCTGAGCAATCCCTTCATTACAATTGGTCACATGACCTTTGTTCTGGGCCACGGTGTATGATATCAGAACACTGGATGCTCCAGTTGGGCAGTGGATGGACTTTTGATTGCTTGGCTGATGAGTCCTGGGAACCACAGCCTTCCTTTGCTACAATATAGAAAGGTCCAGAAAATTATAAACACTTAACATTTCTCTTTTAAGGAGTTACTGATCCTAAGTACACTTTTCTACACTTGTTAAAACATTTATTTCCTTAAATGTGGAGACTAAACAGTGAATAGGAAAACTGATCAGGGTGCTTTTGGTATGCTCTCTTCAATATTCTCAAATTTGCTTTTTAACATCACCTACTTTAGAGCTTTCTAAGAGGTACAAAGTTCAGAGTGTGGATGAGCATTCATAATTTTACTAGAGAGCACCACCAGTTTAATACTTGGATTTATCATGTTCTTCCTTCCCTTTAAGAGCCTGTTTTCAAACTTAACACCAATCTACAATACATAACAGCAGGATTATACAAAAACACACATGCAGAACATTTTCATCATAACACATGAATGACTCTCAGCACAGACAATTCGTAGATATTCAGGGCCATGATTCACTCCTCTCTTCAAAACCCTCTCTGCTTTACACACTCAATTTTAGATCTCACTGCTGCCCTGCATGAGTCAGGATATAGCCTCTTGCTCATCCAGACACATAATGCTCATTTTCTATCCTAAGCCCTGTTTCATGCTGTTGTCCCAATTTGATGGGCCTTCATTCTCCTTCCCACTCACTTTTCATTTGCTACCTGTTTTTAAACTGATGTTGGAGGTATCAACTTTGCTGATCCTACCTAAAATACCCCCCATTGTTTCTGAGATATTTCTTTCACCAACTAAATTTTAAGAACAAATACTGTTGTCTCACTGAGGAAAAAGGAAAATGTGGCTTCTAACCCAGTGCTAGGCATATATAATGTCCTCTGTTTGTAGAAGGGTATTGATAGTTCTAGTTCTTATTTCTAACATAACGAGAAAGGATGAGATGCCTCCACTTAGGCTTTCAGCTCTTTTCACCCCCATTTGAATGCTGTACAGGGAATTGAAGCTCCAATAAGTCTCAGAATAGCAGTTGTTTGTTGGGTTTTACTATTAGTAGGAAAAGAGTCTGAATTTATGTTCAGTGAGTGGATTCTTTTTTTTTTAATTTTTTTCAGCAAAAAATCTGAAAACTCAACCTTCCGAAGACAATTCTAAGACGTATGCAACCATTTCTTTGCCTGACCATAGAGGCAGAGGTTTTTAAAGAAGTCTCTAGTCTATTCCTGGTCTAACTGAGCACCTCCTCTAGGTTTCTTCTTGCTTGTGTGCATTGGAGTCCACTTTCCAAGAAGCAGGTAAGAAGAAGCCATTCAGCTAGGTTTCCAAGCCTCATATCACATTCAACATGAAAAGCTAGAAAAAAAAAAAAATGTTCAGGGAATGACCTGAGAGCCTCACAGAGACAACACTATGCTGTTCTTTATATGCAGCTATATGTCTTCAGGCAACTCTGAGAAAGAAGCAAAAAATCATAGAATAATTACATCCCAAAGATAAAAATATCCCAATTTCTTAAAATTCTGTTTAAATAGGAAAAGAAAAGTATTTAAAATATCTTCCATTATTTCTTTTGAATTTTAAAAAATAAGGTACAGAGGCATGCATTAAAGATCAAATAATGCGGGCTGGTGCCGCAGCTCAATAGGTTAATCCTCTGCCTTGCGGCGCCGGCACACAGGGTTCTAGTCCCAGTTGGGGCACTGGATTCTGTCCCGGTTGCCCCCCTTCCAGGCCAGCTCTCTGCTGTGGCCAGGGAGTGCAGTGGAGGATGGCCCAAGTGCTTGGGCCCTGCACCCGCAAGGGAGACCAGGAGAAGCACCTGGCTCCTGCCTTTGGATCAGTGCGGTGCGCTGGCCGCAGCGCACTGGCCACGGTGACCATTGGAGGGTGAAACAATGACAAAGGAAGACCTTTCTCTCTGTCTCTCTCTCTCACTGTCCACGCTGCCTGTCAAAAAAAAAGAAAAATCAAATAATGCTTGAAAACATACATACAAGGCCTGCACTGTGGTATATCAAGTAGAGCCACTGCCTGGCATCATGTATGGGCATCAGTTCAAATCCTGGCTGCTCCACTTCGGATCCAGTTCCCTTCTAGTGTGCCTAGGAAATCAGCAGAAGATGGACCAAGTACTTGGGCCCTGCCCCCATGTGGGATAACTGGAAGAAACTTCTGCGTCCCGGCTTTAGACCAGCCCAGCTCAGCTCTGGCCTTTATGACCATTTGGGGGATGAAACAATGGATGGAATATCTTTCTCTCTGTCTCTCCCTCTCTCTCTGTAACTCTGCCTTTCAAGTAAAATAATAAAATATTTTTAAAAATATGTACTTAAATACATACATAGGAAAAAGTTTCTAATAAAAATTAAATAATGATTGCTTTTCTTATCTTTGTTTACCTGATTTATCTTATAAAATTATTATTATAACAATATTTCTAATTTTACCTATTAGTGTTTTGTAATGAAAAATAATTAACTTCTAATACTACCAAAATTGTAGCCAATATTCATCTCATAATTTTGTATTTTAGCATTAAATGTTTTTGATAAAATATAAAACTCTTACAATATGTAACTTTTTTCATAAAATATATACAGCTCTTTAATAAGGAGCCTTGCAGTAGGTGAAGATTATCTGCCATCTCTTAACAAATAGTTATTTAGCATTTATCACATGTCATATCAGATACTATTTTAGACAAAGAGGACTCAGAAGATAGCTGAACTGAAAGAAATAAAAATATCCCTGCCCTGAGGGGTGTTACATTCTGAAAAAATTCAATAGCTTCAAATTTAAATGTCATGAACATCATGAACTTGACATTTCTTGTATCAAGGTCAAATTTAATCTCTTTCTATTCTCCATCTCTTGCTCAAAATTTTGCCATATGGTAGTTTACTTAATACAAAATCTTTTCCTTGAACTGTTTGCTTTTTAGGAGTTTCAAGTCACTGTTTCCTTGTTGATAAAACAATAATTTACCTTAACCATATCTTAAATTTATCCTATTCACAGTCATGTTCAATATGAGTATAATGTGGAAAATCATCCCCAAGCCCCAGGTACTTTTAAACCACCTTTTCCATTATGGACTCAGTTCTTCCCAGATGCTTGTTCAGGTGTCATCTTTCTGAGACGAAGTCAGTGTTTTCTGAATCCTTGTACAGAGTTAGTTTTCATGAATTACCATATATGTTTTTCCGTATATCCTGAAATAACCTCATTAACGATATGTGGAATATAAGATATTTGAGTATTTGCCTGTTAAAATTACCTCTATATTGTTCTTAAAATTAATTGATGATTTGACAATATAAAAATTGCTTTCTCAGAACTTGGTCAACTTTATTTCATCATTTTCTTGTGTTTTATAGTAATGATGAGAAGCCTAACGTTAGTCTGATTGTTTTTACTTTGATGTGTTTAAGATAATTAAGACTAACTCCTTATCTATGCATGATATTATAAAGAGTTCTCAAAGATATATATTTGTGTAGCTTTTCTTTTTTTTTTTTTTTTATTTTTGACAGGCAGAGTGGACAGTGAGAGAGAGAGAGAGACAGAGAGAAAGGTCTTCCTTTTCGCCGTTGGTTCACCCTCTAATGGCCGCCGCGGTAGCGCGCTGCGGCCGGCGCACCGCGCTGTTCCGATGGCAGGAGCCAGGTGCTTCTCCTGGTCTCCCATGGGGTGCAGGGCCCAAACACTTGGGCCATCCTCCACTGCACCCCCTGGCCACAGCAGAGAGCTGGCCTGGAAGAGGGGCAACCGGGACAGGATTGGTGCCCCGACCGGGACTAGAACCCGGTGTGCCGGCGCCGCAAGGCGGAGGATTAGCCTGTTGAGCCACTTGTGTAGCTTTTCAAATTGATTTATCTCACTCAACATTTGGTGAAATCCTCCAGTCTGTGTAGTGGGATCTGTTTTTTAGCTTTGAAAACTTTTACTTTTAATTATTTCTTTTGATCCATTTTGTCTGAACTTTCTCTCTCGATATTCCTTTAAGGAGAAATTGAACCTGATGAATTGAGTTTCTTTGTCACCTTCAGTTTTCAGAAACATTTTCTCTTCTTTTTCCTGAAATTTCCTAAATAATTTGATTTTCTATCCCCTGCTTTTAAAAAGATGGATGTATTTATTTGAAAGGTAGAGGTACAGAGAGAGAAGCAGAAACAGAAACAGATCTTCCACCTGCTGGTTCTCTCCCAAATAACTGCAGTTGCCAAGGCTAAGCCAGGTTGAAGTCAGCAGCCCGGGACTGCATCCAAATGTCCCATGTTAGTGCATTGGCACTAAGACCTGCGCCATCTTCCTTCCACTGGTTTCTCAGGCACATTCACAAGAAACTGCATGAGAATTGGAGAAGCCAGGATTCAAACTAGCATGCATATGGGCTGCCGGCATTGCAGACGATAGCTTAACCTGTTGTGCCACAAGGCCAGCCCCCAATTTTTCCTTTTTAATATTTACTTATTTAATTGAGAGGCAGAGTTACAGAGACAGAAGGAGGGACAGAGAGGTCTCCCATCCACTGGTTCACTCTCCAAATGGCTGCAACGGCCTGATCTGGGCCATTTCGAAGCCACAAACCAGGTCTCCCACACAGGTGCAGGAGCCCAAGCAACTGGGCCATCTTCCACTGCTTTCCCAGTGCGTCCATGGCGAGCTGGATAGGAGGTGGAGCAATTGGGACTTCAACCTACACCCATATGGGATGGCGGCACCCCAGGCAAAGGCTTAACCTATTTTGCCACAGCACTGGCCCTCAGCCCCTGTATATCCTATTTTATGTCTTCTAATTTTCATTTAGAATTTTCGTTTTTATTGATTATATTTGTCATAGATGATGGCTATTTATTTTCTGTGATAGTCCTTTTTCAAATATTAACAACTTTCCAAGTTAGCATATATAAATAACTCTCCAAACAAGAAGTGACTTTTGTTATAGGATAAACATTACACCAGACTGTTATGCACATCACAGGCAGTTCATTAAGACATTGCAAAGACAGAAAGAAATTTCACCCTTCATATGACTAATAAGTCAACTCATTACATACCTGTTTTCAAGATAAACTATAACTAATACTTAAGAAGGCTTGACAGCAACATTTGTCCTAAGTAGTTCATTCTAACTGCTGGTAGCTAATGAGACCTGGTAGCTATGGGGGTTTACCTATAGAAGAAACAGACTGCTCTTTGATGTGACAGCAGGTAATTTTGTAACTGAAAACAAGGCATACAGCCTATGGAAGCTAGGCTACTACCTCTCCAACAAAAAAAAAATGGGAGATAGGGATGCCATCCCCTTGATGTTTGCATTTCAAAGACATGGCTTGTAGGTCCTTGAGAAAGACATTTCTAGGTCATAAAGCTGACAAAAGTCCTATCTAGTTTTCAAAAGATATATAGACATTTCAAAGAGAGGAGAAAGTAGCTACAAAATGTCTAAAGCAAGTGCTCTAGAGTGGCAGAAGTCTCTTATTGTTCAGAGGAGAATTATTTTTAATTTTCACTTATCTTTACGGTACTTCCATGAAAATTCTGTTCACATTTTTCATTATTTTTTTCTTTTTGCATTTTAAACTTTAATACTAAGCTTTACTGTATTGAAGTGTGTCTTTTAGCAATTTCATAATTTCTGGCCTTACATTTAAGTATTTGATCCAGATTGAGCTGAATTTTGTATATGGTGAAAGATAGGAATCTAATTTCTTCTCCACATTTATGCCCAATTTTTCCAGCACCATATGTTGAAAAGGCAATCTTTTATCCAATGTATGTTCTTGGCAACTTTGTAAAAAATCAATTGGCTGTTTGTATGTGAATTAATATTTGTACTCTCTATTCTGTACCATTGATCTGAAAATCTAATGTGTAACATGAGTAAAGATGAATGTGTTAATTATATTTTGATAATATTTCAAAATGTTTACCAGTTTCAAATCATAACATTGTACACCTTCAGAGAAAAACTTCAAAAAATGAATTACCTTAATACAAAATAGCAAGGTAAAGTAAATGGAGTCTAACATTACTCACAGCTTGCTCTGCTCAACTAGACCAGTGGCATATTCATTGATCTGCTCTCATATTTTACCAAAATTAACCAAACAATCAGCTAAACAAACAAATAAAACCATCAATTAATCTTCAAACAATAGTGCTGGGGTGATCAAACTATTAGCATTTCTTAATTTTTAACAGTCAAGTGTGAATTATTGGTGTAACACAAAGTACATGTTGAAGGAGACATGCATTTTCATAAATTAAAAAATTGGGAAAATCTTCTAATTTAATCTTTAAAAGTCTCATAAAACTGTATGATCTTGAGACAATTCACAACCAAATGTGTTGTCCCACTAGTTCATTTTATTCATTGTGTACAGGAACTGGGTAAGTCATCATAGAGTGGCAGAATATCAGTTACTGAGTGATGAGAGAAAGCATAGTTTCTCCTGATTTAATCTCTTCATTAAAATAATGCCTTAAGCAAAGGCTATGTAATTTTTATAAAACGGCAATTACAATGTTAGCCATAAATTTTATCTCAAGGTTTATTCCAGGATGAGGGAAAAATCAAAAGAAAAAATAAATGGTTTAACTACTGTGGTAAGAAAAACACTGAATAGAAATGAGAAACCTTGTAAGTGAAAATGGAAGGTTTAATGATTTTTGACTTAGCTACTAAACCCCTTATAATGCATGTCTTTAGGAAATGCTTTAAATATCTGATGAAATGTCACAAGGGGGCAAATTCCAAAGGTGGTTTTGGACCTTATTAAAAATTCAGTGAAATCTTAACTTCACATTACAATGGTAATTAACTATGCATAATGACACCCAGAAGAGATGCAATTACCTTTAAATTAATTCTGCCATTTAAGATATATATATTTAATGCATTTATTTATCAGTTAATTGATATTTTGTCAGTTCAATTAATGGGGAAGTTCCCAGTGTATGACAGAGTGAAATTTTTCATTCATTTGACTGTATTTGATTACTACTTTTTTCAAAAAATGAAGACCATCTACCTCATTACAGAAAAGATATATTATTCTTAGAAATTAGATGAGAAGAAGGTGATTACCAGAGGGTATGTTAATTTATCAGTCATTTAAAACTATGGTAGTTCATGGAAGCAATAATAATTTTTCTTTAAAACAAAATAATTATTTTCAAATTTTAAAAATAAATTGACTATGGCTATTTTATAATGGGTTGGAAAGACACGATATAGAGATATATAACAAATACTAAGCACAGTTATATTTCTAAGTGGCTTACCCCAAACTCTATTAACAGATTAGAAACATTTCATGATTGTTTAATGAAGGATGGATTTCTATTAATCAAATCCTACTTTAAACCAATTTGCATCTTTAAAAGAGAGATGGTTTTGTCAAAAGTAAAAATTGCCTCTGGAAAGTTTAAATGATAAATTAAGTATAGAAAAATTTAAATCTGTATCAGACACAAAATGATAATTACACAGATATTTAAAATCTAGTAGTGAAATAATTTAAAAATAATTCTCAGAGTAAATATATGCTGGAAGATTTTAATTTCTATTATTTTTAATCAGAAAGATATTGTAGCAACTGATGACCTCTCCTAAAATAGTACAGTCTTCCTGTGGGCCAATCTCTATATCATACTCCCAGGGAATGAATTTGCCTCCAGAAAGTAAATGGAAATCTAGGGTTTACAAAAGCAAGGTTACTTGTTTTCACTGATTTGAAAATTGGAGAGCATGCAATGCCTACCACTATTAAGATAGCAAAGTTTTTCAGCAGCTTCAAATTGTCTCATCGTTTCTACCTTTGCACTTTGAGTGAGAATATTCTCTTTTTTCCTCTTCATCTGTCACTTGACCTTACTGACCTGAAAATAAATAAAATCTGAACAGGTTATCTGTGGAATTAAAATATAAAATTTAGGGCCAGTGCTGTGGTGTAGTAGGCTCAGCCTCTGCATGCAGCACCAGCATCCCATGTGACCGCCAGTTCATGTCCCCAGTGTTCCTCTTCTGACCCAGCTTTCTGCTCGTGGCCTGGGAAAACAGTGAAAGATAGCCTTAGTGTTTTGGTCCCTGCACCCACGTGGAAGACATGGAAGAATCTCCTGTCTCTTGGCTTCAGATTGGCCTGGTTCTGGCTGTTGCGGCCATTTGAGGAGTGAACCAGCAGATGGAAGATCTTGCTCTCTCTCTCTATATCTCTGTGTCTGTAATTGTGTCTCTCAAATAAAATCTCTAAAAAATATAAAATTTATATGGAAGTTCAATAGGTTCAGAATAGTCAAAAATCATTTTAGAAGAGCCAGTTGTTCTATTAAATATCAAGATACTTTATAAAACCATTTAATTAAATGTAGTATTGGCACAACAATATATAAAGAAACCAAGCTGTGATACAAAACGAAAAGAAACAAAAAGCAAATTTACAGACAAATATATATGAAATTTACCATAAAGTTATGTTTAAAGTGCAAAGGGAAATTAATGAACTAATAACTTCATGACATCCAAGTAGAGAAGTCCTAAAATGAAGAAAAAGGGAAAGCATAAAAATGATGGAGAAATATGAATGCATCAGAAAGAATTTTTGTTTATGAAAAAGAGTAAATAGGAGAATATAAAGTTAGCCAAAGGGAGGCTGAGATGTAATTTCCAAAAATTGACATGAGGCTTATATCCAAGCGATATGAAGAATTCCTTTAAAATCAATAAATGAGATATGCACACCATAAGATAAAATGTAACTTAAATATGCATTTGATAGAAATGGAATCCAACTGGCTTTTAAAAATGAAAATGTGTCAGCATCATTAGTCATCAAGAAAGAGAAAAGCACAGTGGCATATTATTAGATCCCCAGACGTATAACACTGAAAAGCCTAAATGCTGGAATGTTTCTTGAAAAATTAAGTTTTCATACACTACTATAAAGGAGTATTAATTGACACCTTGGTTTTTGAAAAAGAGTCTGCTATTATCTAGTGACAAAATCTTTCTCCTAAGCAAAGCAAACTTTAATCAACTCCCCTATTCCACTTCTCTGCCAGGCCTCCTCCTTGGCCACCCTTTAGAAGAATCCTGCAAAGTCAGTTTTCCAAGATTCCTCCCACAGTTGATGTTTGATCACCCATGATATCTGATCAAGTTCTTCCTTCCACAACCTTGATGTCTAAATTTTTCCTTATTTAGCAATCTGTTTCTAGGGAAGTGCAGCAAAAATTTCTCTGTCCTTGGAAACTTGTTAGTAATGTTTCATCGACTTACTCCTTTACTCTTGTTTTTGGCTATAAAATTCTCACTTACTCTTGATATATTCAGAGTTCTACTAAATCACTCTTCCTTGTTTTGATAGAACTGATCATCACTTCAATTTTTTTAAGTAAACCTCCTTAGTGTTTTATCAAGTGTCATAATTTTTCTGCAACATTAGAGGATCTGAAATTCTTTTCTAGGTATATACTTTGGAGAAATGTGTGACTAGATAGACCAAGATACTACAATTCAAATAATAGAAACAATGTTGTTTGTGACCACCCCAGATGGAAAACTACCTAAATATCTGTCATCCACAGAATTTATATTTTGGCCAAACAAATACTAACGGAAATAATAACGTGCATAAGTTTTGATGAGTAATATTGAGCATGCACAAAAAAGGCATGCACAAAAGTATATGTGTTTGGAGCCAACACTGTGACACAGTGGGTTAAGCTGCTGCCTATGATACCAACATCCCGTATGGGTGCTGATTCATGCCTGGGAAGCTCCACTTCTGATCCAGTTTCCTGTTAATGTGTCTGGGAGAAAGCAGAAGATAATCCTAGTGCTTGGTCCCTTGGAACCCACGTGGGAGAACCGGATGAAGCTGCTGGCTCCTGACTTCATTCTGGCCCAGCCGCAGCCGCTATGGACATCTTTAGAGTGAACCAGCAGATGCAAGATCTTCCTCTCTGTCTCTCTGTCTCTCTTTCTCCCTCTCTTTTTGTGTGTAACTCTGCCTTCAAACAATTACTTTTAAAAATAATATTTTATTTTTAAAATACAAAGTAAGCCAGTTTGAAAATAAATTTTAGAATGTTAAAATAGGTAAAACAACTATACCTATGTAGGTTTCTATAATGTGATGATCCTTCAATGTGCCATCTTGCCTAGGCTCTTCTCTAGTTATTTAACCAAAAGCTAATCATGGAGTTGCTATAAAAGTAGTTTTTAATGTTGTTAAAGTGCATTATAAGTTGACTCTAAATAAGGGAGATTATCCTGGGTAATCTGTTCAGTTTAACTCAGTGAAGCAGCCTGAAATGCAGGACTGAGGTGTTGATGATAAGAAATTCTGTACCCTAAGTTAATCAAACTGCTCTTCCTAAAGGACTGCCCTAAACATTTCAGATATCATTAGTTTTCTCCTGCAATTGTGTAAGACTATTTCTTGCAATATAAATCTTAATATATATATTCGTATATGTATATGTATATATGTGTATATATATATATGTGTGTGTGTGTGTGTGTGTGTACACACTACTAGTTCTGCTGTTTTTTGAACCCTAAATGATAGATATACCACGCAGGCATACATAAGCAACAGAACTATTGGTGCAGAACTTTTGGTGCAGCCGAAGCTGCACCAATCCAGAGCCAGGAACCAGGAGCTTCTTCAGGCTCTCCCACACGGGTGCAGGGGCCCAAGGACTTAGGCCATCTACTGCTTTCCCAGGCCATAGCAGAGAGCTGGATGGGGAATGGAGCAGTCGGGACTCAAACAGTGCCCATATAGGATGCCAGCACTGAAGGCGGCGGCTTTCCTGCTACGCCACAGTGTCGGCCCCTATTTATTTTCTTGACTTGGGTAATAGTTACATAGTTTGCATGATAATTTTTTGTTATTTTTAATATATGTATTTAGGGTAGTCTATTTTTGAAAGTTCACAACTAAAAAACTATAAAATTTAAATTTTACACTATGGAATTATACTTAATTTATCTCATATCACACATAAACATGTAAATACACACACCATATACACATTTTTTTTCTCATTTTATTTACTCTTGGGGAATTCTCTGTGGGATAGTATTTTACTGCTTTCATTCTAGATTTTTAGCTGTTTCCCAAGGGAGCATTATGGTTTATTTTTCATTTCATCATACAAACTTATAATATAGACACACGTAATGAGACTGATATTATAGCTCTATAATGAATTGTGAGTTTGGTTAATGTCTTGATTATTTAGGTGACCAGGTTGTGAGTTTTGGTTATTGTGTTAATTTTTAAAAGAATATCTAAAGTGTTTCTCAAGTAAAAATCAGCATTGAATGGAAAAATAGTCATCATTATTTTACTGTCTTGTATTCTCTAATGCCAGTATGGGTTTGTATCTTTTATATTACTATTCAGTACTGTCTTATCTTATAACCTTGGAGTGGGGAAGGATTTTTCAAAAACAAAAAAAAATGTAGATTTTTAAAAAAATTATGTGAGATTTAAATAATATTTAAAATAGTTCTAACATTACATACCTTGTTTAAGATATATTTAGAATAATGTAAAATAAAATACATAATGAGAATCTGAAAGGTGTCTTTTAATATAGGCAAGACGAATCATCTCAAATTATTCAAAATTGTCTATAAGAAAAATGCCAATTTAAGAATTGTAAAAGTTGATATACTGTACATCAAAAATAATGTTTATATCAATTTATTATTCAAACGAGTGTATTTAGCAATATTTATATTCAGATTCCAAACATTTTATGAATCATTCAAATTCCAGGTGTATATCTCACATCTATCACTAGATTGTTAATGTCATTCTGTCAAATTCAGAAAGGCAGTCCTTGAATTAAATACTTTAGTTCAAGC
Organism: Lepus europaeus; assembly: GCF_033115175.1. NCBI lineage: Eukaryota > Metazoa > Chordata > Mammalia > Lagomorpha > Leporidae > Lepus > Lepus europaeus. The sequence goes on along the minus strand of NC_084832.1, from coordinate 46,951,011 downwards.
CTTAAGAATGAAAGTTGATCTAACTTGACAGTTCTCTAGAAATAATCATTCTGACATGTCAAAGATGGTACATGCCTGGATCTCTACATTATTCAAAAATGATGGAATCTAGGGAATGAAAAAGAAATGACAGAAAGTCCTCTACCAAAGAATTAAATGCTTCAAAGGTGAAAAGTGATATAATTCATAGGGGGTTAGGTTGAGCATGTTGGATGAGAATACAAGAGTATATATTATTATATCTATTCAATATTATTCTCATCTTTTTCTCATGTTGATTGAGCTTCTTACATTTGGAAAACTATCCAAATAGATGAATAAAGCTAGCTTTTGACATTTAACTTTAATAATCTAAGATAACTGGAAGTGAAGTTTTGATAACAATTGAAAGAACTGTGGTACAAATAGATTAGGAAACATCAATCATACTTTGTCTGAAGTTGGTAATGAATTACCTCTTTTTTAAAACTTATCTTTGTAATTTGGGCCAGGATATTTTCAGCAACTATTTATTATGCTCTGTTTGTCTATCTGTTCTGTTTGATTTTTTATTTATGTCAGAGATTGATTGGGACTCCTGAATATTTCACTCATTCCCACCCATTTATAAAAGCAATAACTAAATCCAAGTTGGTACTACAATATATCATCTCAAATGTTTTCATTTATATTCAAAAATGGAATTAATGATTTCTCATACTACCCCAACTGAATTAAGGCCTGATCTTCAAGAATAACTTCTAGAGTTGACATGGTTGTCCAGATACATTTGCCCAACAGAGCTTCGGATCTCTGTGGTGAGTCTACCATAACGACACTGCAGTCAACCTATGAGTAACAAACTAGCTGAGCTGAATCAGCTCCCTGTTCACACATGAAAGCTAGAAGTGATGGATAGTCCCATTAACTCTGTCTGACTAATGAACACTTGGGGAGCACCAAATTGGGAACATTTTTTTTAATCTTTCAGACACAAATCAGAGGGATGCAGTTGGTATATTCTCCACCTGTAATAAGGAAAATATTTGGAAAAATGAATAATAGCTACAGAAAGGAGTGAAAATGATATTTTATATCACAAGGTAATGTTTGATTTTTAATTAACACATCTCAGTCCAGACTGTCAAAATATTTTCTCAGTGTTATTTATAAATATCTGAGAAAATTTTGACATTCATCATCTCAATTCAAACATTAAACATTGTAGCTGAAAGAGAATATGTGCATATTCAACATATGGGAGGTCCTGTTTTACAGATACAGTATGTATATAAAGTGTTTCTATTAATTGTGGAGTAAGTACAAGCTTTTTACAGAACCACCATTTTTCATGATATCCTTTGTTAAACATTCATGTGTTTTTATATTTGAAAAAATTAAAATTTTGAATTTCAGATAAGTTAATTCTTGTAATTTTTTAAAGATTTATTTATTTGAAAGGTAGGGTGTCAGCAAAAAGAAAAGAGAGAGAGGGAGAGAAAGAGAGAGATTTTCCATTCTCTGATTCACTCCCTAAGAACCTGGTGAAGCCAAGATGAAGCCAAGATCCAGGATGAAGCCAAGAACCAGGAAGTCCATAATGGTCTACAAAATAGGGAGCAGGGGATATGTACTTGTGCCATCTTCCTAGGCATGTTAGAAGAAAGCTGAATTGGACACAGAGTAACCAGGTCTCAAACTGGCACTCCTATATGGGATGCCAGCATCACAAGCAGAGGCTTAATCTGTTGTGCCACTCCAATGCTGTTGTCTAATTCTTGATAAAATTTTTTATTAGTGATTGTTTGCTAATAAATAGCTCCAGGAAGAGTGCACAGGCAATGCTCCTTCCCCACCATTTCCACTTTAAAAATCAGTCATTTGGGGCCGGCGCCTGGGTTCACTTGGTTAATCCTCACCTTGGTTCACTGGTTAATTCTCCGCCTGCAGTGCTGGCATCCCATATGGGTGCCAGTTCTAGTCCTGGTTGCTCCTCTTCCAGTCCAGCTCTCTGCTGTGGCCCAGGAAGGCAGTGGAGGATGGCCCAAGTGTTGGGCCCTACACCCGCATGGGAGACCAGGAGGAAGCACCCGGCTCCTGGCTTCCGATTGGCTCAGCGCCGGCCGTGGCGGCCATTTGGGGAGTGAACCAACGTAAGGAAGACCTTCTCTCTCTTTCTCTCACTGTCTATAATTCTACCTGACAAATAATTAAAAAAAAATCAGTTACTTAGAGAAGCCTGATATCAGAAATTGACGCCCATGTGACATGACAATTCCCTCTTTTATTCACGCTACTGACACAATGTATATTATTTAAATTAGCACAGAAGTTAAAAATGTTCATGGAAAAGAAATCAGAATATAAGAAAAATGTTAATCATTGCAAATTGAGGCTAAGTCTCTTAGATGTCACTGTAATTTTAACAAACTGTTACCATTTTGGAGATTTAAAATACCTCTAGGGGCCAACGGTGTAGCATAGTGGATAAAGCCACCAGCTGCAGTGCCAGCATTACTAGTGGGTGCTGAATCAAGTCCTGGCTGCTGAACTTCCAATCCAGCTTTCTGTTGTGGCCTGGGAAAGCAGTAGAAGATGGCCCATGTCCTTAGGCCTCTGTGCCCGTGTGGGAGACCCAGAGGAAGCTCCAGGCTCCTGGCTTCGGATTGGCCCAGCTCTGGCCGCTGTGGTCATTTGGGGAGTGATTCAGCAATAGAAGACCTCTATCTCTGCCTCCCTCTCACTCTCTTTCTCTCTGCCTCTGCCTCTCTTTAATTCTGCCTTTCAGATAAATAAATAAATAAATCTTTAAAAATAAATAAATAAAATAAAATACCTCTATTTTATCTTTCCTATCATAATCTTTTCCTTACATTCCCAGAATAATACCTTTTAGGAAAAAATGGTTTTTGTTTTCATAATAGATTTGAGAGCATGTTTAAGATGCTGAAAATTCAGAAATCAGTTTCATCATCTTTGGCCTTAAGAAAGGAACAAAGGAAAAATAAAGATGATTAAAAAAAAAACATTTATTCAACACTTGTTGTCAAATACCCACTACATATCAAGCACTGTACTACTTAGCTTCTGCATTTGATAAGTGAATAGCTAAATTTATACCTTCAAGGACTTTAGACAGATTAAATAATAACATTGAAAACGATGAAATGTCATAGGTGATAAGAACCATGGTAAAAAGAGATATATTGCTAAGGATATTTGGTAATGGATTAGAACAAAACAATTGATTTGATAGGCATAGGATGAATGTGACTTAATGACTGAAAGGTGGAAGAAGTCTTCTCCAGGAAAAAGAAAAGCACACAGCAAGAAGAGACATGGCACACTGAACAGACAGAAGCCAATGTGATTACAGTGCTGAGAAATTAGGAAGTAGTCTAAGAAAAGCTGGAGACATCAAGCTAAGACTTTTCAAGAAGACAGACTACACCAGTTTATAGTCACCAAAGGCAGGAAGATTTTAAGCAAGGACTAACATGTTTGAATTGGCAAGTTTTTTTAAAAAAATCATTGCAGTGTGTAGATAAAAGGACATTAAAGTCCTATTAAGAGACTATGGAACTGAGCTAGATGGAAAGCAATCATAGATTAAAGGTAAGGTGAGGAAAGCATTTAAATTAGGACTCAAATTGCCCATGCCTACTTTGGAGAGTCTGGATTCAATGCTTGTCCCCAGCTCCTAACTCTTCCTTCCTGTCAATACAGATCCTGGGAGTCTATGGTGATAGTTCAAGTAATTGGGCTCCTAACTCCCACTTGGGAGACCTGGCTTGGGTTCTCAACTCCTGACTTCAACAGAGCCCAATGCTAGCCATTGTTAGCAATTGAGGAGGGAAAAACAAGATGAAACCAATCTTTCTCTATCTCTTTTTCTATCTCTCAAATTAAAATAAGAAGACAGTGAAAGGAAGGAAAGTAAACTAAACCAAGGAGTATTTGCTTTGTAAAACTCATAGAAATTAATAACAGATTAGGATCAGGAGGGAATAAGAGAGGCAGAAACCAAAGTTCACATTCAAGTCATGGATATGTAAAAATGGATGGATAGGGGTTCCATTCATCAACATAAAAATAATTGGAATAAAATAACGTTTGAGGAGAGTGACAAATAAAACAGATAATACTAATTATTTTTGGAATTGCTTAATTTGAGGTATTTTTGAAACCTATAAGTTGGAATTTCAAGAAGGTACAGTTCTGTGTTAGATTCGGCATAAAGAAATTTGATAGGTTGCCTAGAGGATGTGGAACAAATTATCAGAGGAGAAACATAGTTGAAAAGAGAGTCTGAAAGTGTACTTGAGTATTTTCGCCATTTAAAGGCAGAATTCAGAAGAATCAACCTGCATTGAAAAAAACGGTAAAATGATGTGATGGTAGCAGAAGCGCATGCCTTCTTGTCGGATCTTTTTTCTTCTTTCATATTCTTTAAAGATAGAGGAAGGTTGAAAATTATTCAATATCCTTCAGAAGTCAAATAATATGAGAAGGCATACACTGACACATTACATATATGTAGTATGTGAGCATATGATTAACATAAATTTACTTATGAAAGAGCATATTTAAATTATATGACTGTTCAAATAGGAGGCAAAATTGAATTTCCAAAGTAGAAAGAGAATTAAGCAGTGGTAGTAAAGTGTTAATGAGAAGGAAAAGGTGATGTAATCAAGATGCTGGTACAGGCTGACTTTACAGAGAGCAACGGACAGTCAGTGAAAACAGGGTAGGTATGATTGAGGGACTGGCTTATCAGGTATCACTAAATTCAGCGCATTCTAATTTGATATCTAATTGCTCTGTAAAATATGTGCCAGGTAATATTTGGGGAGGATGTAGGTGAATGGGAGACATTTGGTGGGGAGCAGGGGGATTCATAGGTTTAAATTAATTAAAGACTTACTTACAGTGAAGACTATACAGACTAAGTTTAACAGAGAAATATAATAAATGTAGTACAGAAATGGGTTGAGTAAAAGGCTGAGGAAGTGCAGTGAAAGCGGCAGTTAATATGCCTAAAATTTAGTGATAGCCTCTTTAGAAACAATTTATGAGCTCGATCCAGAAAGACAAAAAGAAAATTATGGGATGAGGAAGAGATATGAAATCTGTTCTCTTTATATTAATAAGTTTTAAAGAAATTAGAACAAGTCTACCAGTATGAATTTCAAAATAAATGTTAAATTTGTGAAAAGCAAATAGCAAAGAACTTATTTTTGGGTAAACTTTCCTACGATTTCTTCTTCACATAAAAAAAATAAAATGTCTAAGGAAAAAAAAGTATTCTTAGCAATGGAAGCATCAATGAGGGATGAAGATGTAAAAGGACTTTCAAGAATTAAGTGTGACTGGTTCTGCCATTTGCCATGATTGTCCTGTTATGCTATTGTAAGGCAACAACATGTCTGCAGCTCTGAATTTGATGCCTCAACAGCAATCATACATTTCTCTTCTAAAAAAAATCAAATTTTGATGGAAAATTAGTGAGGGAAATATACTTACTATACTTTTGTTGCGTGTTTAGTATCTTTTACTGATTTCAAGAGAAATCAAGTCAATCAGTTTTACAGAGCAATTAATTTACAATATGTTTCTTCATAGTTGTTCAGAAAAAGTGAGAATAAAATATTTGTGTTATTTAGCATCATTAAAGACTTATTTTTATTCATTTGAAAGGTATCATTAGAGAGAGAGAGGAAGAGACAGAGATCTTCTATCCACTGGTTCACTCCCCAAATAGCCACAACAGCTATGGTTGGGCCAGAATGAAGCCAGCAGCCAGGAACTTCTTCCAGGTCTCCTACATGGATGCAGGGTCCCAAGGAGCAAAGCAGGGAACTTGATCAGTTGTGGAGCAGCCAGGACTTGAACCGGCACCTTTTTGGGATATCAGCATCACAGGCGGCAGCATTTCCTACTATGCTACTAGGCCAACCTCTTTATGCCCACTTTTACTACTTTGTGTTTATTAAGTGATAACTTCTCAAGGGTCAAAAATTCAATCTATTTTAGCACTGTAGTTAACAATATAAAAAATTGATATTAATTAGTAACATGAATACTATTAATAAGCCGATATTCTCATATTTAATATCCAACAAAAGGATTAATTACTATTGTCTAATTCATTTTTTGCTGTTAAGCTTAATGTTTTAATGTCAATTTTTATTACTGTGTATATTATTCTTAGGGCTTTTAATATATTAACAGTGTGTTTATGGGTATGTTCTACAGCATATATTTTGTGATTATTTGAGTAAATGATTTTGAATAACATAATTCAATATTATAATTTTTCATAGCACAAGTGTTTTCTTGTACTTTATATTTACAGATATGCATCACGTTGACAACGTGCATTCAAACAGTGAATTGCATAATGATACAAAATCTGAAATGGCATTAACACTCTATCAAACTTGTGATGCAAGACTAATAATGAAATGAGGTTCACTATATTAACAGCTATAATATCATTTAAATTACCAAAAACATAAAACTCCTCGGTATTGAAGAGATATTTTTAAGCTACTAATTTTCAAAGAACTTGATTTTACTGTTGAAATATGTTTGTTCAATGTGTTAGTGTATTTCTTATTTAAATACATTTTCTATACAGTAATATCATTAATAAAAATGTTACCAAATGTATTTTACAATGGACTTTTCTTAGTTCCCTTTTGGTACTTTGTGTATAATAAATAAAGGTAATTTGGCTTAAAATTGATACTTCATGAATATTTATGCTTGAGTGAGTAATTTGTCAATGTTTTTTAAATTATCTTAGGCAATTTTCATATTCTTTTTAAATCATTTTATATTCTCTTCCTCCAATCACTGTATTTTTGACAAGTTGTTTTCACATTACTTTTCATTTAGGCCAAACATCCTTAATTTTTAATACTATGCAAATATTACTGTTATATATTCTATCTGGAACATTTGGCTATACATAAGGGACTACATTAAAATTGGCTTAAGTCAAAAGAACATTTATTATTTTCTTATTTTCCATGGCTTGTGGTCCAGTTGCTGAATCTGTGACTTAGAGAAACTGTTGATATTCTCAGCCTTCGAGGGGATAACATGAGCATGTAGGGGACTTTCTTTGATTTGCTACTTGCTAGTGCAACCTTAGTGTCTTAACTACACTTGCCTCTGTAAACAAGGATAGCAATAGGATTTTTTGAAATGCTTTTTCCTTTGCATCCTTTTGTTGTTTCTATAAGGAAAAAAAAAGTTCCCACATGCCCACAGCAGTCTTCTTCACCTTCCCATCCCATTGGAAAAAATCAGGTTGCATACTGTGATGGTAATTTCATCTGGCCAGTTTACTTGTTCAGGTACCTGACTGAGTATTATTTCTGTGTGTGTCTGTTAGGTGTTTCTTGAAAAAAGTGGCATTTGAATTTATGATCCTAGTAGAACACATTACAATGTATTCCATTGTGGATGGGCATCATTCAATCAATTGAGAACCTGAATAGAATAGAAAGCAGTAGGCGGGAGAATTTGTCTGCTTTTCTGCTAACTGCAAGAAATATAACATTGATACTCTCTTGCCCTTGGACTAAGACATACCCTAAACTCCCATGTTTTTCTTTTTTTTATTTATTTTTTATTTTTTTTATTTTTTTGACAAGCAGAGTGGACAGTGAGAGAGTGACAGAGAGAAAGGTCTTCCTTTTGCCGTTGGTTCACCCTCCAGTGGCCACCGTGGCTGGCGCACCACGCTGATCTGATGGCAGGAGCCAGGTGCTTCTCCTGGTCTCCCATGGGGTGCAGGGCCCAAGCACTTGGGCCATCCTCCACTGCACTCCCTGGCCACAGCAGAGAGCTGGCCTGGAAGAGGGGCAACCAGGACAGAATCTGGTGCCCTGACCGGGACTAAAACCCGGTGTGCCGGCGCCGCAAGGCGGAGGATTAGCCTAGTGAGCCACGGCGCCGGCATAAACTCTCATGTTTTTCAAGCCACTGGACTCAGACTCAGACTCAGACTCATCCAGATTGTGGATGACAAATTGGAAACCAATATAGAAAACTCATCAGCATTCTTTTTCTATAGAATATTGTTTTCTTCCAAGGTTAATTCCGACAACATTAACCCTGCACACCCTGAGGAAACTATAATGAACTCCCTACCCCAAGGCAATTACAATGCAAAGCAATGTTTATTTTCCTAAGGAAGTACCCCTATAGCTACCTCTTTTCTTCTAACCTGTAACTACACTAAAATCCAGACCATCTCCTAAAAGTGACGTGCAAAACAAGACTCATGAAGAAGTATGTTACACACAAAAATAATTACCTGAGCATTATAAGTTATATATACATAAAGCTGAGTGATATGTTATGTATGGGAATATGTATTAATGGTAATAGAAAATGATGGAAGGAATGTAAATTTGGATTTGGCCAAATTTGTTCATACAGGTTCATTAAGCAGAGACTTTACATTAAATGTTTAAGTTCTGAGTTGGAAAGAACTTCCACATTTTTTCTGTGTGTGGTTTGTTTGTCAAACATGGACCAAAAGGTGGCACACAGTGAATGAGTTTGAGATTCTAGAAATGTCTTGGCTTAATGCCAAGGATGAGATGCAAAGGCTTAGGAAGCTTTGAACATTAGAGTGGATTATCATTTAGGACCTATTCACCCATTCAACATCCAATTAGCTTATTTGGCTAATTGAAACAATCTTGAAAAGTACTGTGGTCACAGGAGAACTCTGTAGGCCAGACCTCACAGTAGGAGCTTTAGTCATTGAATTAGAAAGTCTAAATGCAGTTGAAGTAATTGAATCCCTGGGTAGTAGAGCCAAGCGGTGGCATTCAACTGACAAAGGCAAGGAGAGAATGGTTACTCTATTGGACAACAGAATCAAAGCTGTAATCAGAATAATCTGATTTTCACAGACCTGTAGGCTGTGGATAATGATAATGTGTTCTTTGAAGTGAAATTGATAAAAATATAATAAATTTTGACTTGATCTGTATTAACAGAAAAATTCTAGATTGACCAAAAATCTTAGCTGAATCACAAATAATAGTGAGCAACCACCCACCCAACTCATTCCCAAACATGAGCCAGTATGCACACCTACATTCATGAAATGAGAAGTCTGGGTTCCATTGAAGAAAGATAACACTATACAATTTACACTATGGAAATTTTATGTAGTTAGTCTTCCAAATGTAGTCTTCCAAATGTCCTCAAGGGTTCCTATGGTATTTTATAAAGCTAACTATTCACTGGTACAAGTGAAATAATGAGACCTTCCTTGCAGAAACTATTGGACACCAGCCCTGAACTTAACCCTAATTCCAGTAGACATCACTGTATTCCACCAGTCAAAGGGCTTACAGAGGTTGGTGACTGGTGGAGTTTTAGTTCAATTCCATTTAACTGTGGGAATAGTGTGCCACCAATCCATCCCATGGTTATTTCTACAGCCATGGGATATAAAATTGGAATAGATACACACCGCAGTTCCAAAAATCCTCACATTTTTTCCTTTATATGTGGAGTTGAGTTTCCTATGTGTAAAGGACATCTGGAAATCACTGGAACTATTTCTACTGAGTTTAGTAAAGGCTGAACAGTTAACTCTGGGTCACTAATTTATCATGCAACTTCAGGGGCCCACAGTACACTTGATCTTATCTGACTCATGAAGCCACAATGATGTGTCTACAAATCAGCATTCCTTAATCAAATGCAAGTGATATATGTATGGGTGGGCCTGAGATGTCTCTAAAGGCACAAGTAATTTAAATGAATAAGTGATCCAAATAACAATACCCCCAATCCTCCACATTGCTTTCCCTCTCCCAAGCTGTGCCTGTTACCAGATGGAAAATTACTATGATAAGTTGACAGTAAAAGTCATGACTTAACTTTGATTTGCAAATAATTCTGCACAGTGTGCAGGTGCCACAAGGAATAGACAACAGCAATAGCCCTTTTATGAAACAGCCCTGAAAGACAATGTTGAGGGTAAAATTTTCCCTTATTGGTGAACTGTAGACAGTGTGATTGGTGATTGGATTTTCTTGGGAAGGCCAGATGTGTAATTGTATATCAATTCATGGACTATGGCCAAGATTTGGCTGGACAAAGAAGTAAATATGATTTAATACTTTACAAAAAAGAAAATTGTAGAGACATATATGCGATCCACTTGTAATGAGAAAAATATGAACACCTATGTGTCCCATATGAATGTCTAATAAACAGTTACGTCAGCAGGAATGGGTTTTAATAAACAACTGAGTGGGACTGGTGCTGTGGCAAAGTTGGTAAAGCTGCTTCCTGCAGTGCTAGAATCCCATATGGGCACCAGTTTGAGACTCACCACTTCAGATCCAGCTCCCTGCTAATGTGCTTGGGAAAGCAGCAGAAGACAGCCCAGGTATTTGTGCCCCTGCACCCATGAGGGAGACCAGGAAGAAATTCCTGGCTCCTGGCTCCTACCTGGCTCAGCACTGGTTGTTGAGGCCATTTGGTGAGTGAACCAGTGGATGGAATATGCTCTCTCCGCCTCGGTATCCCTGAAAGTCTGCCTTTTAAATACATAAATATTTTAAAAATAAATTTAAAATAATAAAGTGATTAATATTACTTTTCTGTGGATACCATTCAGACTCTTTGTCCAGCTGTCATTACCTGATGGGATCATCATCAAAACATCTATGATGATAGGGGTTTATCTAGGCTTAGGATCCGTGATTCTTCAGGCTTTTTAATCCATTCTCAGACAAGTAGTTTGCAAATATGTTCTCCCATTGTGTTGGCTTTCTCTTTGCTCTGCTGATTATCTTTTTTACCATGTAGAGGCTTCTGAGTCTGATATAATCTCATTTGTCTATTTTCGATTTTGTTGCCAATGCTTTTGATATCTTATCCAAGAAATCATTCCCTACCCCAATGTCTTGAGGTGTTTTTCCTATATCTTCTTCAGTTTTATAGTTTCTGGTCTTAGGTTTAGAGCTTTGATCTATCTTGAGCTTACTTTTTTATGGTGACAAATAGAATTCTAATTTAATTCATTTACATATAAATGTCCAGTTTTACCAGCACAATTTATTAAAAAGGTTACCCTTTATTGGCACCTTTGTAAAAAATATCAATTTGCTTTATGTACGTGGTTTAATTTCTGCACTCTCTATTCTGCTCCATTTATCTATGTGTCAGTTTTACACCAGTATTGCGTTGTTTAAATTATTATAACTTTGTAGTATGCTTTAAATCAGGTATTGCAATGAATCCAGGTTTATTTATTCATTTATTTACTTACTTAGGATTGCTTTGGCTATTCTGGATCTCTTGTTATTCCACATGAATTTTAGGATTCTTTTTTATAATTTTGCAAATATAATTGCTATTTTCATAAGGACTGCATTGAATTTCTAGAATGCTATAAGTATATAGACATTTCAATGATGTTAATTTTCCAATCCATGAGCAAATAATCTTTCCTTTTTTGTGTCCTTAATCATTTGTTTCATCAATATTTTATAGTTCTAGTGTAGAGAACTTTTACTTCTTTGGTTAAATTTATTCAGAATATTTGATTTTTTATTTTTTTTATTTTTTTATTTTTATTTATTTTTTATTTTTTTTTATTATTTTTTTTTTTAAATTTTTGACAGGCAGAGTGGACAGTGAGAGAGAGAGACAGAGAGAAAGGTCTTCCTTTTGCCATTGGTTCACCCTCCAATGGCTGCCGCGGTAGCGCGCTGCAGCCGGCGCACCGCGCTGTTCCGATGGCAGGAGCCAGGGGCTTCTCCTGGTCTCCCATGGGGTGCAGAGCCCAAACACTTGGGCCATCCTCCACTGCACTCCCTGGCCACAGCAGAGAGCTGGCCTGGAAGAGGGGCAACCGGGACAGGATCAGTGCCCCGACCGGGACTAGAACCCGGTGTGCCGGCGCCGCAAGGCGGAGGATTAGCCTGTTGAGCCACGGCGCCGGCCAGAATATTTGATTTTTTAGTAGCCATTGTGAATGGAATTTCTTCTCTAAGTTCTCTTTCAGTGAGACCATTAGTAGTATATAAAAATACTATTCTTACATTGATTTTGTATTTTGAAGCTTTACTGAATTGGTTTATCAATGTTATCGGCTTTTTTGTACAAGTATAATGTCATGCCATCAGCAAACATGGATATTTTGACTTCCTATTTACAACTGTTGATGCCTTTAATTTCTTTCTCCTCTTTAATTGCTCTTGCTAATACTTCCAATTTTGTATTGAATAAGTCATGAAAATGGACATCTTTGTCTTGTTCTAGAGGAGAAATGCTTTCAGCTTTTCCCCATTCAATGTGATGTTGATTGCTGGTTTGTCAATTTTAGCCTTTATAATTATAAACTATGTTCCTTCTATACCTAACTGTGGAGAGTTTTTATCCTAACGGATGTTGAATCTCACCACATATTTTTTCTACATCTATTGACATGAACATACGGTTTTGTTCTTCATTCTGTTGATGTGATTTAAGATGTTCATTGAATTTGTGAATGTTGAACCACCCTAGCATCTCTGGGGAGAAATCCCAGTTGATTGTGATGAATGACCTTTTTGATGTGGTATTGCATTTGGTGTGCTAGTATTCACCTGAGAATTTTTGCATCTGTGTTCATCAAAAATATAGGTCTGTAATCTTTTTGTTCTGTGTCTTTATTCAGCTTTGATATTGGAGTGATGCTAGCCTTGTAAAACAAGTAGTATTTTTTTATCCTGTCCATATTTTAGAATAATTTGAAAAAATATTGGAGTTGCTTCCTATTTGAATGTTTTGCAAATTTTTTTTAGTAAAACTATCAGGTCCTGGGTTTTTCCAGGACAGAAGACTGTTAATTACTGCTTCAATCTCATTGTTTGTTGTTGGTCTGTTTAGTTTGTCTGTATCTGCTTGAATTAATCTTGGTAAGTTGTATGTACCCAGGAATTTGTCCATTTCTCTGAAGTTTTCCAGTTTATAAGCATATAGTTTTTCATAGTAGTTTATTATGCTCTTTTGTAACAATTTCAGTGGCGTCAGTGGTAATGTCTCCTTTATCGTCTCTAATTGTATTTATTTGGGTTTGTTTTTCTTTTTTCTTTGTTAGTCTGTCTAGAGATTTATTTATTTTGCTTATCTTCTAACTGACTTTTTGTTTTGTTGATCGTTTGTATTGTTTTTTTTTTTCAGTTTCTATTTTATTTATTTCTGCTCTCCTTACTATTGCTTGCCTTCTGCTGATTTGGGGTTTGGTTTCTTCTTGTTTTTCTGTCTTCGAAATGCATCATTAGATCTTTAAATTGAGACTTTCCTCTTCTTTTTTAAAGTATATACATAATGCAACAAATTTCCCTCTTAATACTGCTTTTGCTGTATTCCACAGGGTTTGATAGACTGTTTTATTTATTTCAAGGAAGTTTGTGATTGCCTTTTAAATTTCTTCAATGACCTATTTATCATTGAGTAACATGTTATTGAATTTCCAAGTATTTATGAGAATTCTATTGGTCTTGTTGATTTCTAGTTTTATTCCTTTGTGGTCTGAGAAGATACATGATATCATTTCGATATTTCTAAATTTGCTGAGACTTGATTTGTGGCCTAATATATTGTCTATCTTATAAATGTTTCATGTGCTGATGAAAAGAATGTGTATTCTGTAACTGCTGGGTGAAATGTCCTGTAAAATGTCTATTAAGTCCATTTGCTCAGTAGTGTATTTAAACTCCTATATATCTTTATTTTTTAAAAGATTTATTTTATTTATTTGAAATACAGAGTTGCAGAGAGAGGTAGAGACTGAGAGATAGGTCTTTCATCTGCTGGTTCACTCCCCAATTGACCGCAACAGCCAGAGCTGCACTGATCCAAAGCCAGGAGCCAGGAGCTTCCTCTAGGTCTCCCACATGGGTGCAAGGGCCCAAGGACTTGAGCCATCTTCTACTGCTATCCCAGGCCATAGCAGAGAGCTAGATTGGAAGAGGAGCATCCGGGACTAGAAATGGAGCCCATATGGGATGCCAGTGCTTGAGGCCAGGGCATTAACCCTCTGTACCACAGCGCCGGCCCCATCTTCTATATATCTTTATTGATTTTCAGTGCAAATGATCTGTCCATTGATGACAGCCACTATTACTGTATTGGAATTTATCTCTCTCTTTAGGTCTAACAGTATTTGCCAAATACTTTTGGATGGTCTTGTGTTGGTTGAATGTACATTTATGCTTGTTATATCTTCTTGCTGAATAGAACTTTTTATCAAAATATAGTCTAGAAAATGTTCCACATGCTGATGAGTATGTTTAGTTTCTTGCTGTTGGGACAAATGTGTGATGTTCTCTTTTGTCCCTTTTTACTGTTTTTTATTTAAGCTCTTATTATATTTGATCTGAGTACTGGTACTCCCATTGAGTTGTGGTTTTCATGCACCTGGTACATTTTTTTTTCATCCCTTCATTTTTAATTTATCTGTATCTCTATTTGTGCAGAAAGTTTCTTATAAGCAGAGAATAGTTCTTTTTTCCCCATTCAGCCAATCTCAATATCTTTTAAATTTAATCCATTTATATTCAAAGTTAATATTGATGAATAAAAAGTAACTCCTTTTTGTTGATTGGCTACTGATTTATTTGCTGTGTTTATAAATTCAGTAATGTCATGTATCTTCATAATATTTACTTCTAATGTAGGACTATCTCTAGAATTTCTTGGAAGGCTAGCATGTTGGCAGTAAATTTTCAGCTTTTTCTTCTCTGAGAAGCACCTTCACTTTCTTTCTTTTTTCTTTTCTTTTTTTTTTTTTTTTTTTTTTTTTTTTTGACAGGCAGAGTGGATAGTGAGAGAGAGAGAGAGACAGAGAGAAAGGTCTTCCTTTTTGCCGTTGGTTCACCCTCCAATGGCCGCCGCAGTAGGCGCACTGCGGCCAGCGCACCGCGCTGATCCGATGGCAGGAGCCAGGTGCTTCTCCTGGTCTCCCATGGGGTGCAGGGCCCAAGCACTTGGGCTATCCTCCACTGCACTCCCTGGCCACAGCAGAGAGCTGGCCTGGAAGAGGGGCAACCGGGACAGGATCCGGCGCCCCAACCGGGACTACAACCCCATGTGCCGGAGCCGCAAGGCAGAGGATTAGCCTAATGAGCCGCGGCGCCAGCCCCCTTCACTTTCAAACAACAATGTTCCTAATAAAATTATTGGATTATAAGATTGCTTTTTTTAAAAGCTCGACTTTATCATCCCACTCTTTTTGTCCATAGGGTTTCTGCTGATAAGTCTGTTGTTAGTCTAATTGGTTTTCTTTAATATGCAACTTGATGTCGTGCCTTTTCTTTTTTAAAAAGATTTATTTATTTATTTGATAGTCAGAGTTAAAGAGAGTGTGGGGCATGAGCGCGGCCAGGCCAGGCCAGGCCCGGCCCGGGGGCTCCGCATGCGCAGCTGCTCCAGGGTGCCCCCGCCCGAGCTGCGCGGAACGAAGCCGCGTGGAGCCAAGTAAGATGGCGCCCAGAGGAAGTAAGATGGGCGGAATCCAAAGTTGTTTACCACTAAAGCTAATTGGCTGCGCAACATCCGGGGAGGTAACAAAACTAGTAACAAGTGTATAGACATAGGGCTAGTCCTATAGAAATCCCCCCGTAAGGTGACTGTGTAAAGTGATTGGCTGGTCCTTAGCCCTGCCCCAATGACTCTGCAGTTTTGTGCTATAAAAGGTTCTGTTTCTCAGGAAGTAAATGAGTCCTTGCTAGACTTGGCTCCCCGCTGCGTCTGATTGTCTCCGGGACAGGGAGGCTGGGGAACGGGCGAGCGGTCGCACTTACCTTTCCTCGGACCCAGTCCATCCTTGTACGGGTGGACTAAGACCCAACATCTGGCGCCCAACGTGGGGCATGAACAGTTACTTTTCGGCCGAGGCCAAGCGGTCTCTCAGGGTAAGTGAAAACCTTAGTATGGTTTATGCAGTTTCGTCCCAAAAGGACCTGGCCTTAAAGGCCTTACGCTATATGTTAAAAAGTGTCTGGGTAGCTGTCATAACCTTGGCCCTTTGGATTCAGACGGCCAATCTCTTTTCTTGGAACACTTGGTCATGGGTGGAAAAACTCACCTTTAAGAGGGAGAGACACTTTGATACCGCGCTTAAAGCATCCTTCCACCCAGACGCTATAACCCTAGCTTCAGAGGGTGAGAGGGAGAAAGAGGAAGTGCAGGACTTGGGAGAGCCTAAAGCCTCAGAGGAAGATGGCGGGGAGAGAAAATGGGCTAAGTTTGATCAGGAATGCAGAGAGCCTGTGGAGGCACGAACTGTTGAGGTAAAAACGAAAGTAAAAATCGTCCCGTCTAGCCCATCCACCCTAGAAGGGCCGGGACCACCCCCATACCTCCCCGGGGCAGAGGCGGCCTCCCCCTATGTAGAGCCACGGAGGGAGCTTTGTGATCGGGGCACTTATGATTGCCCAGGAGGGGAGAGGAGAAATGAGGCGACCTTTGCGGAAGCTTATCCGGTGGACATAAAGCAGCATAGGGAAGTAAACTCTGGGCCAGGGAACCTGCTGCCTCAGGCCTACCCTGTTAATTTAGCTCCAGGCGGCAACAGAGCTCTGGAGTGGTATCTCTGGGAAGCGAAGGACTTAAAGGAGCTTCTCAAGGCAGTGGTGGAAGACGGGCCAAATTCCCCCTGGGCCCAAACCCTGCTGCAAGATATAGCCTATCACCCATGCGTCCCCAAGGACTGGTTGGACGTGGCCAAGGCAGTCCTCACAAGTTCACAGTTCATAAAGTGGTGCGCCTTCTTTAAGGAGGAGTGCCGGGTGAGAGCCAAAGCCAAGGAAACAGCCCAGCCAGCTATCCCTATTACATATGCTATGCTGGCTGGGACGGGGGAAGGATTCTCTACGGGGATCCAGCAAGCTGTGCTACCTGCTCCATACCGTAAACAAGTGAGGCAGGCAGGACTTAATGCTTGGTACAAGCTGGATGAGGGGCCCACTGAATCTCCCATCGCAGGGGTGCGACAAAAGCCAGGAGAGTCATTGCCAGATTTTGTAGCTAGGGTCGAACACAGTCTCCATCGTAAGTTGCTGGCTGGGGACCTTCGGGATCAGTTTGTTAAAATGCTTGTTTGGGAAAAAATGAATGCTAATCATCTAAAGGCCTGCGCTGGCCTGAGGGAGGCTCGTAAATCCCCAGAGGCAGTTAAAACTAAGGTGGAGCCTTCAGGTGTGGCGGCAACCCCTAAAAGCCCAGCACTGCCTCAACGCACTGCGCCTCCAATTCCGCCCATGTGGCCACCCCTTTATGGTTATTCCCCTCCCTTGAATCGCCCGCCGCCATCTTGTAAACAGCGTGCCTACTCAACCCCACAGCCAGTCCTACTAGGCCCCGACGTGCACAGTCTTCCCTGTAAATGGGGGACCACGGCCTTTCTCTGCACTCTCTTCCAGTCAGTGTAGCCTGTTGCACCCGTGCAGGCCACAGCTAGATACTCTAGGGAGACTAGTCCTTGGGCTGCTTTTTTCCTCTCCATTTACGATTCAATGCTGTCCTCACTAGGAGGAAAAATGCCTTTGGCTACCACTGGCCTTACCTAAAGGAACAAAAACTTTCATCCATTAACCCTTTCCAACCTAATGAGTCTTTATTTGCAGTTAATAAAACTTTTTCTCCAGCACTACGGAAGTCTCTCATTCCCTGCCGCTTTGTTTCAGATGTGTTTCCCTGTCCTAAGCAATGGGCTCCCATGCTGATGACCAGCTCTTTTCTGTGCTGCTGTAGTTAACTTATCTAAGAGTTTGTGTCTTGAAAGTTTCGTGTCTTATTGGATTTGTCTGTCTTTAATGTTTGAGTGATTACCTAACTCTGATCAGATCTACCCCACAGCCTTGGTTAAAATACTCAGGTTATACGTACTGGTTTTTGGATGAGTGGTTTGACTCTCTAACAGTTTAAATTCTCAAATGGAGTATACCAACTTTGGGACTTCCAGTAGGATCCCTGGAACTCTCAAAGGATGGGACTCTAAATTTGTTAAAGTAACAACTGTTTGGGTCAATTCAAATTATACAAAGTGTATTAGCTCTGTTAAATAGTTCTAAGTTATGTGAGGATTTTGTGTACTAACTCTTATGTTCAAGGTGTTTATTCAATAACAAAAAACATAAAATTCATGTTCTGTCAAGGTAATCTATTGTGTACTCTACTGTCTCTGTTAAGTTCAAATTAATGAAAAACATTACTAAATACCTTTATAATTAGATCTGCTCTAAAAGTGTTAAGATCATCCTGTCTAATGAAGGGTTATCATTTCAAAATGTTAAAAAATTCTATTCTAACCAAATACTCTAAGTTCTCTTAACACCTTTAACAAAGTTTCTAAAAATCAAAGTTCTAAATTCTCTAAACTTTTGGTATCTCCAAAAGGGCCCCTGGAGATATCAAAAGATATATCTCTCATCTTACAGAGATAATAACCAATTGGGATGTTTAAAAGTGCTGCCAAAATGTAAAATGATTCAACACTCTACTAAAATTCCTCACAACCCACAGGAACAGGCTATGGTAAAAAAAAAAAACCATCAATGCCTCAAAAAAGTTATTAAAACAAAAAGGGGGAGTGGCTACCCCCCATCTACAGTTACATAAGGCCTTGTTTACCATCAATATTTTAAATTTTTTGAAAGGGTCAAGGGAGTCAAGGTTCCAAAAACATTGGGGACATTTAAGCCCTAAACCACAGATGCTCGTTAGATGGAGAGACCCTCTCACTCGACTCTGGAGAGGGCCTGACCCACTGATTCAGTTGGGAAGAGGATTTGGCTGCGTGTTCCCCATAGGGGAGTTAACTCCAATTTAAATACTGGCCAGAAATATCAGGCCTATGCCCGAGGCAAGTAACAACCCACCCAGGGAGCAGTTTGCCCCTGAGGGAGATCCCCTTGTCTTTCCTCTTCCAGAAATGGATGGAGATCCAGAGGCAGGTGATGATGCACTGTGATCCTGACAAGAAGTGCCCAGCCCAGTGACGGGGGATTCGATGACCCAAATGAGATCATCAAAACACTTCAGGAGGACCTGAAAAAGACGAAGAGAACTCCAAGAAAGCCTCTTTTGGATGAGCCTTAATGGACTCTTTCCCTACCTCTTCTCTCTTCTTGGACTGCTTCTTGCCCTGCTTTTAATCCTTGCTATTGGCCCATGCATAATGAATAGGCTTATACAGTTTATACAACAGCGCATAGAGGCAACAAGGGTAAGACAGGTTGAGGTTCATTACCAGAGGCTGCTAGCCATAGAGGGCTACGATCCCCTGAACTGGGGAAGCGCCCCCGGTGCTCTCCACATTGCCAATGACGGGTAAGATTCTGGATGGACCGGAACAACCTAAGACAGGCGGTGGAGAAAGCTCACCACGCCCCCATAATTACAAGTCACGCGACACCCCAAGACGGGTAAAGCACCCAGCGTCCTGTACCAACCTAAGACAGGGCTCATGGCCAAGCTGCCTGGGTTACCAATGACGGGTAAGGGCAAGGACGGCTGGGGGCAACCTAAGACAGGGATCGCGTGCTAAAACAAAAAGGGGGAATCTGTGGGGCATGAGCGCGGCCAGGCCAGGCCAGGCCCGGCCCGGGGGCTCCGCATGCGCAGCTGCTCCAGGGTGCCCCCGCCCGAGCTGCGCGGAACGAAGCCGCGTGGAGCCAAGTAAGATGGCGCCCAGAGGAAGTAAGATGGGCGGAATCCAAAGTTGTTTACCACTAAAGCTAATTGGCTGCGCAACATCCGGGGAGGTAACAAAACTAGTAACAAGTGTATAGACATAGGGCTAGTCCTATAGAAATCCCCCCGTAAGGTGACTGTGTAAAGTGATTGGCTGGTCCTTAGCCCTGCCCCAATGACTCTGCAGTTTTGTGCTATAAAAGGTTCTGTTTCTCAGGAAGTAAATGAGTCCTTGCTAGACTTGGCTCCCCGCTGCGTCTGATTGTCTCCGGGACAGGGAGGCTGGGGAACGGGCGAGCGGTCGCACTTACCTTTCCTCGGACCCAGTCCATCCTTGTACGGGTGGACTAAGACCCAACAAGAGAGGAGACACACAGGGAGAAGTTTCCCATCGGCTGGTTCACTCCCCAAATGACCACAATGACCAGGGCTTGGCCAAACCAAAGCCAGGAGCCAGGAGCTTCTTCTGCGTCTCCCACTTGGGTACAAGGGCTCAGGAACTTGGGTCAGCTTCTGATGATTCCCCAGGCACATTTAGCAGTGGGCTGGATTTAAAGTGGAGCCCCTAGGAAGAGAACCAGTGAGCAAACCCATGGGGTGCTGCCACTGAAGGCAGCAGTTTAACCAACTATGCCACAGAGCTGGCCCCAGTAGAATAAATTTTTTAACAGATTTGTTTATTTGAAAGGTAGAGCAAAGAGAGAGGGAGAAATTCATAAAAGAATTTGGTAAAGTTGCAAGATATAAAATCAACACACAAAAATCAATAGCCTTTGTATACATAACAATGCCATGGCTGAAAAAGAACTTGTAAGATCAGTCCCATTCACAATAATTACAAAAAAATTAAAATAATATATAATAAGTTAAACCAAGA
Organism: Lepus europaeus; assembly: GCF_033115175.1. Classification (NCBI taxonomy): domain Eukaryota; kingdom Metazoa; phylum Chordata; class Mammalia; order Lagomorpha; family Leporidae; genus Lepus; species Lepus europaeus. The sequence continues at coordinate 46,930,421 of NC_084832.1, read as the reverse complement.
ATGCCACAGTACTGGCCTTCTGCTTTTTTTTTGTTTGTTTTTAGCATAGTTTCAATCACATAATATTTACTAAAAGTATAAAATGCATGATTTGTTGTGATCCTACAGAATGCAGGGTAAAAAAAAAAGAGCACAGTAATTTATACAGATAGATGGTTTTTGTGTCTCTTATGACTAGTTTCATTAATCTTCAAATGTAGTCATACTTTTTTTTGCCTAAATAATCACTCTTGCCATTACTTGTCTTGTTAGTAGGAAATATGGAATTTCTCTTTATGGCAGTAACTATTATATTATTAAAATAAACCAACAACCAAAAAACTTGATAGAAATATTAAATTTAAAATTAAGGGTTTGTTCTGCTTTTACACATCCACAGGGGAAAATTAATTGTCTGATAAATCCACTTCTACTCTTTTGATTTTTCTATGCCATAATGTTGCTGTGCAAGGGGCATCCTCTTACTGATGCTAATTTACTACAGGTATAGTATTACCTGCCCATTTTCCTGACAAGAACTACTGGAAAATCTTAATCAGGAAAATCATGTCTGTCATTTTTTACCTGTATAGTCAACCATTTTTCCCTAAAGCTTGAATACCATCAAGATGTTGGGTCCCAGAAATGCTCCCAACATCACTCATGCATTAGGTCTAAACATTTTGCTGTACTTGGTTCTGTATCAAAATACTTAAAAATTTTTAATACCAAGTCACCCACTTTGACTTCTTTTTCTTTACCTTGATCTTGTATAAGATTGCCAGAGTAACAATTTTATTTTCTTTAACTTTGAACAGGAGGGTGTTTAGTGATTCTATCCACATTTTCTATCAGATCCTGAGCATTATCTGGGAAATAAAGCACCCATCATTATCCAAAAGTAGCTTGCCATTGTAATGGAGTGGTATGTTTTATGAAGGTATTCAATCTCTCAAAAATTTCTTATTCCACATTGAATTGTCAGAATTCCATCAGTATAGAGAGGAATCATAAGATTACCACTATATAACCTAATAAAATTAATGATAATTGGCCGGCGCCGCTGCTCAATAAGCTAATCCTCCGCCTGTGGCACCGGTACACCGGGTTCTAGTCCCGGTCGGGGCGCCGGATTCTGTCCCGGTTGCCCCTCTTCCAGGCCAGCTCTCTGCTGTGGCCCGGAGTGCAGTGGAGGATGGCCCAAGTCCTTGGGCCCTGCACCCGCATGGGAGACCAAGAGAAGCACCTGGCTCCTGCCTTTGGATCAGTGCAGTGTGCCGGCTGCAGTGCACTGTCCATGCCGGCCATTAGAGGGTGAACCAACGGCAAGAGGAAGACCTTTCTCTCTGTCTCTATCTCTCACTGCCCACTCTGCCTGTCAAAAAAAAAAAAATAATGATAATAATGATGATGAGACAGAGGAGGAGAAAGAGAAGGGAGAAAATGAGAAGATAAAGATAATAAGAACAAAATCCTAATCAGTCACTATTTTTTTTCTGCTTAGTACAGGTACAGTGTATGCATCTTTTTAAACACAGATGGTGTTGTAGCTGAAATGATGTTCACAACAAAACTTGACCATTTAATAAAAAAAAAATCTGTCATCTGAGAAGTTTGAGGGAAGGGGGGAACTTGAAGGATCAAAAATGATTGGCACATCACAGCTATTGCCACAGTATTTTTAACATTTTCCTGAGTTGGTCTTGATTTTCAATGGTGTTGACATTTATAGCTTCCTTAAAATCATCTTCTAATTTGAAGTATAGAGATAAAGAATGGAAAATCCACATGAGGAGAACTTTAAATCAGAACATTTTCAAAAATATGTATGACCTCCTTTAGTACATTGGCAAGGAAATATAATTCAGTTATGGAGTGGGTGTCCTGCTAAAATATACTAGAGAAGGCTCAATTAGGAGCTTCATGCCAGCCAATGCTCAGTTGTTCAAGGCTCTGCATAAGTTTGCATTTACCATTGATGTACAGATGTCCTTTTCTCATTTGTCTTCCCATGGCAGGAAACGTATCTTCCAAATAGTCTGACTGAGGAGAAAAGGACCTTTAGTATAAGTTCTCTGATGCCACTTATGCACTAATAGAGACTTGGTGTATTTTGTGATGATATTAGCAGTCTTACAATATGGACTTTTTCTAAATGGTTCATCTATGACTGTGGAAATGTGCCCTCTCTCCAAAATATTAAGCAGCTCTTATGAGGTTTGAAATACTTTCCATTTGTTATTTATTTAATCAGAAAGAAAAGAATGAAAATAAATAGACTAAATATTAATTACAGTATTAGACATTCTAAGATAAGGTGAAATAGACAATTGAATTACTCACCCAGTTAAGTTAGAGATTCCTTGTATTAAATTGATCATTGTGGTGAGTAAAAACAAGCCATTACTATGAGTATCTTTATTCTTACATTCTCTGATTTCCTTGTGCCTATTTAGACAAAACTTACACTTCTCCAAGTTCACAGCCCATTCACTTATGCTGCCAAAAAGACAGAACATCTAAAATCTGTTTTTAAGCCGTGTCAGTTTTTCAAAGTACTAGGCACAACAAGAAGAAAAGAAACATCTGCTCTCTGCAGATTTTTTTTCTTTCTCCCCAACATCAATCTAGCAAGTTTTTGGCAAGCAGCTTCTTGCACTCTAAGTCACAGAAATGTCAAAGGAGAGTGGAAATGAGACTGGATACCTATGTTGAAATGTCACTTTAAAAGTAAATAAAACCAATTGAATAAAAGAGCCATCTAAAAAACAAGGAAACTTAACACTCAAGAAATGGTTTGCATTGTATCCATGGGTAGTTGAAGCAGTAAATAAAGGAAATACTTCTTTTTCCCAAAACAATAATTCATTACTGATTATTTGAAATGTTAAATGATCATACAGATAATACAAATTTAAAATTCAGTGGTTCTCATCGCAAAACTGAACCTCATTTATTTAGACTACTTTCTGTTGAGTCTAAATTACTATTGTAAGTGAAAACACCAATTAGACGTGAGTGACCTTGATATATTTCTATTTTTAAAACTTCAGAAAAAATGATAGACATCAGTAGACTTCACAATGTAGTAAGAACACAACATCTTCATTTAGAATATCTGGATTTAATTTTCAGGTTCAACATGCAGTATTTGAAAGTCTGCAAACAATTAATCACTCAATGTCCAATCCCTCATCTGAAAATTTTGATAACAATACTATCTAACAGGATTTTTGTATTAAAAATGTGCAAAACACAGTTGATCCTACTTCATGAGTTCTCATTGAATGTTTGCTTATCACTGATCACTAAATACTCCATGATGGCTCATTAGCGTCTCTTCTATTATAAACTTAAACACACACAAAAAAATTATTGCATTGCTGATATGATCAAATATATTGACTCTCTAGCAAATAATTGTGTTCTGCAGATATATTTTGCTTTTTATTTATTTTTATTTTGAGATAATACATTTTTAATTTATAATGTAGACAAAGGCTTAATGCTCCATTAAATTAAAAGTTCAACAAATAAGATAAAAATATCTATAAATAATAATCAAATAAAAAGATTTCAATTTTTCTCAAGTACAGTAAATTTTAAAATAATCACTGCTCATTAAAACTACAATAGTGGGGCCAGTGCTGTGGTGCAGTAGGTTAATCCTTCTCCTGTGGCACCAACATCCCACATGGGAACCATTTCAAATTCTGACTGCTTCTCTTCTGATCCAGCTCTCTGCTATGGCCTGGGAAAGCAGTAGAAGATGGCCGAAGCACTTGGGCCCCTGTACCACATGGGAGACCTGAAAGAAGCTACTGGCTCCTGGCTTCAGATCAGCTCAATTCTGGCCATTGCAGTCATTTGGAGAGTGTACCAGTGATTGGAAGACCTTTCTCTGTCTCTCCCTCTTACTATCTGTAACTCTACCTCTCAAATAAATAAATAAAATCTTTAAAAAATCTACAGTAGTACATCATATTTTCCCTTTTTCCTTTTTTAAATGCATTTATTAATACATTAAATTCTCAGGTTCACAGCAAATGCATGATAATTAATACAGCACGATGCTCACTAATTTTCTTGCTGATGTGATATTAATACAAAGAGAACAGATTCCATGTAGACCATAGATACAATTCTAAGAAAGTAATGACACTTTCCTTCCTCCTCCCTGGCTCCCTTCTTGATTTCTTTTTTCCTTCCTCTTTCTCTTTTTCTTCTTCCCTTTTTTGTTTTTATTTTTTGAATGTTTTTCTTCATCTAATGATGGACATCTTGGTTACTTCCATAATATTCTGGCTACTGTGAACAGTACTGCTATGAACATGATGGTGCATACATTGTGTTCATATCTTTTGGAGTCGCTGGATCAAATGGCAAGTCTATGTGTAGTTTTTATGGAAAAGTACATACTATTTTCCAGTGACTGTAATAATTTACATTCCTGCCAACAGTTTATAAGAGTTCCCCTCTGTCCACATCCTCACCAGAGTTTGTCACTCTGTCTTTTGGATAATATCCATTCTGACAAGAGTGAGGTGATAACTCATTGTGGTTTTGATTTACATTTTGCTGATGGCAAGTGATGTTGGGCATCTTTTTAAATATTTTTGAGCATTTGTATTTATTATTTTGATAATTGTCTATTGAGGTTTGTTCCTTATTTTTAACTGTATTTGTTGTTTTTATATTTTGCTGAGTTTTTTGAGTTGCTGAAATATTCTGGATATTAACCCTTTTTAGTTTGAGAATATATTTTCCCAGTTTGTAGGATGCCTCTTCCATCTATTGATTGTTTCCTTTGTTATACATAACCTTGTGAGTTTCATGTAATTCCATATGTTGAGTTTTGCTTTGGTTCTTTGTGCTTTGGAGATCTTATACAAGAAGTGATTGCTGTATCAATGTCTTGAAGTGCTTCCCCTGTATTTTCTTCCAGCAACATCACAGTTTCAGGTTGTAAATTTGGGTCTTTGATTCTTTTTTAGTTGATTTTTGTCCCTAGTAAGAGATATGGATCTAATTTCATTCTTCTCTGTATATAAATCCAGTTTCAACAGAACCAATTATTGAAGAGAGTATCATTTCTCCAGTGCATGACCTGGGCACTTCTGTAAAAAGTCAGTTTGCTGTATGTATGTGGATTAACTTCTGGGCCCTCTATTCTGTTTCATTTATCTTTGTTAGTTTTTAATGCCAGTAGCATGCTATTTTAATTACTATAGCTTTGTAATATGCTTTGAAATCAGGTAGATGTACTTTTTATATAACCATAAATAAACCTGTTATAAATCAAAGACTTACAAAATAATAGCCAAAAATTGATATTAAAATTATTATTTAATCCCCAGAGGATTAGTAATAACAAACACATGGTCATTTCAATTGAAAAAAAAAAGAAATGATCAATCATTATCTAATATGATAGTTTTTGAATTGCTGATGACTTATTATCTAGAGCTATTAAAGTAAATTCTTCCAGATTCTAAAGGGACTACAAATGTCTATTTCTTTTTCAGTGCCATCTATATTTTGTTCTTTTTTGTAAGACTTATTTATCTATTGGAAAGACACTGATACAGAGAGACAGAAGCAGAGGCAGAGCCACAGAGGTCTTCCATCCACTGGTTCACTCCCCAAATGGCCTCAATGGCAGGAGCTAGACTGATCTGAAGCCAGGAGCCTGGAGATTCTTCAGGTCTCCCACATGGGTACAAGGGCCAAGGATTTGGGCCATCCTCTGCTGCTTTCCCAGGCATATTAGCAGGGAGCTAAAATGGAAGTGGGCTCCTGGCAATGCAAGCTTTACCTGCTGGTGCCTCTATAACTAATTTTTTGTTTAAGTTCTTTAGTCTCGTATTCAGATTAATAAAGAAGCTTTTAAATGTAAGTCAAGAAGCTAAATAACCTCAGATGATTCTGTTTGGAAATCCTGAGGCAAACTAACATTGTGTTTTCATGCAAAAGTATACTTTTTTATGTGATTTTTAAACTTTTTACTCCCACATCTTCTTCTGACCCCTTGTTTTTTTAGTCTGAATTCTTAAAAGACTCAGTGCTGACCAAACAAAGATGTAGAAATCTATGACATTTCTTTGTTATTTATGACCCTAGACTCCTTTATCTTCAATATTTAGGTAGATTTAAGTATACCTGAAACTTGGGTAATCTATATCATATATCAGTAGAATTGTCTATTTTCCCTAATATTTATATTGTTTTCCTTTGTTTGTATTTTGTTTAAAAGAAATTTCTATAGAAGTAGAATACTTCAGAGTAATATTCCTGAATTTGCTATATATTATCCTAGAGACAATGCTGTATTCATGTTTCGGAAATCATGAAATTTTATGATTAAAGATGTATTCGAATTAATTTTTTGCTATGTACATATTGTTGAAATACCAGATTGAACAATTTTATAGTTTGCCAGATAATGGAGTTATCTGTAAAGTTCTACTGGCTAGAGATTCTACTCCAGTGTTTGGTATCTAGGACAAAGTGACATGGTAACTACCTACTGCCAATCAGTGGAGATTAAGCTGTGAAACTGCTACTTCAGTAGAGTGGTATCGATATTCTGTCCCTTCTCCTCAGCTCATGAAAGGGAGACCAACATTTCTCCACTCTTGAAATATTATTTGTCCTTTTTGTAAAAATTCAAATATTATTTATATAGACCTAACTTTTCTTCATATGCATTTCATATATATTCTTCCTCTTCCATGATTCATAACATTTAGCTAACTTGGCCTTTTATTTTAAATGTGTGAAGAATATATTAAGACATCCTCTTTTAAATTTTGGTGTATTCTAACAAGTAAGAAAAAAATTGTATTTTTTTCAAAATTATATTGAAATAAAGATGATAACTCCATATTGTTCAGTGGGAAAAAATTAACTAGTCTAAGAAAAATACATGTCAACCAGGAACTATGTTTTGTGTTTAGAGCAGCATGATTTTTCAATAAATGGATATACAGTAGAAAAATGGAGTCTGAAGCTTTTTACTGTGGTTTTCCTTCTTAAAATGGTTTCCTAGAAATAAACAACATTCATGTCATTAGTGAGTCTTGAGGTCTGTGTGGCACAAATGCTTCATTGCAAAGAGAGATATTGACATTTTGCTTGTACATCAGACTCTCGAATTTGGTTAATAGAGTGTGCATTTACAGAAGAATAATAAGAGCTTCACTCATTTGTGATTCTTCTCTGAAGTCAGCCAAATCCTATAGTAGAAGTGTTGAGTTATTGACACATGAAAATTAAAGAATGTTTAAACTTTCTATGTTTTTAATATAATTATATTGGCATTTCTTCCTCATTATACTTTTTTAGCACATGAGTTGATCTATGTTTTAGTTGCTTTTGCTTACCCAGTGATTGACATAAATCTTGGCCTAATGTTCCTCTATACACATTTACTGAATTTATTCTGTAAGTCGGGTGTGCTCTGTTACAGTCCTTGATGACTTAGCCTCTAATTCATTCACTCACTTATTTGATAAGTATTGTAGGTCTTCCATACACTAGTTAGGCAATTATGTGTGTGTAATTCTTATATATCCATACAGCTCATTATGAGATCAATTCACCTAATGATTAATTTACAAATTTAATTTAATCTGGTGAATTATGAACTAGTTTTCCCACAATACTTTTCATCTTTGTTTATTAATAAAGACACTAAATTTTATTCATGCCTATGCCCATATTAAACAAGACCACATTTCTCAGGCTGTATTTTATCAATATTTGGCTATGAGGCTAAATTCAGTTTATGGGATTCAGAGCTGAATTGTAATTTCATCCTATCAATAAAAGCAAGGAATATGACTAACTTCTGCCCTGCCTTATGGTTGAAATATAGACTTGATCAATGAAAATTAGCCTCCTTTTATCATTAAATGAAAATTACATGTTGAGGGCCTCAGCTTAGTAAGAGAGAACAGTATTATCAGAACTAATATCACAGTACCACCTCATTTTGTGGCTAAGCTATTAATTGAGAGAAATTAAACTTTAGCATTTATTATCTACCGTTCTTTGGCCTTTAAATATTAATTTATACAGGATGCTAATAACCACAATTGGATTTCATCAGGACTTTGTAATAGTGGTTTGAAAAATGTCCAGCACTTAATGTGTGCTGTGCCACTGTTTATGTAAACGAGGAGCAAAATTAAAATGTTACATGAAGAAGAAAAATGTGGAAGAGTTAAAGGACTTTTGTCCGTCTTCCATGCCACTCTACGAGCCTTTCATCTTCCATTGCTTTACTTTTCAGTATACCACTCTTTTTTAACACATTTTCCTCTGCATAGCATACATCTTGAATCACACAAAATTAATGTCTCTGAAATTCTGTTATGGAGATGTAATCAAGATTTTTTTCATATTGAAATTTTTTTTATGTGTTTAAGGAATACAGCTTCATGCATTTAATATATACAAGTTTGGTAACATGATGCTTCTCTTCCTCACCTCCCCCAACCCATACTCTAACCTTTCTTCCTCCTCCCTCTTCCTTTCTCATTCTTATTTTTTACAGAGATCAATTTTCAGTCAATCTTATTTTTTTTTCTTTTTTGAGAGGCAGAGTTAGACAGTGAGAGAGACAGAGACAGAGAGAAAGGTCTTCCTTTTTCCGTTGATTCACCCCCCAAATGGCCGGCAGCCGGCATGCTGCGCCTATCTGAAGCCAGGAGCCAGGTGCTTCCTCCTGGTCTCCCATGTGGGTGCAGGGCCCAAGCACCTGGGCCATCCTCCACTGCCTTCCCTGGCCACAGCAGAGAGCTGGACCAGAAGAGGAGCAACCAGGACTAGAACCCGGCGCCCATATGGGATGCCAGCGCCACAGGCAGAAGATTAACCAAGTAAGCCACAGTGCCGGCTCAATTAATCTTTATACTCATAATATTAACCCTACATGAAGTTCACCTATTAGTATGAAGAAAAAAAAAAAAAAGAAGTAAGGAACAAAAACAAACAAGAAAAACATTGTTCATTGACAGTCAAGGCAAGAATTGTTCAAATTCATTGCATCTCAAAGTGTCAGTTTCATTCCTGTAGATTACATTTTCAGTACTCTTAGTTACCACAGATCATAGAGATCATATGGTATTTGTTCATTGTGACTGATTTATTTCAGTAAGTAAAATGGCTTCCAGTTGCATCCATTTTGTTGCAAATGACAGTATTTCATTTTTTTTACCACTGTGTTGTATTCCATAGTGTATATATACCACAATTTCTTATTAGTTTTTTGACTAATTTAATATCGAGATTTATTAGAATCAGAGAACTTTAGCCAGAGTGACATGGAGGGGGCTTCTAAGCAAGGAAAAATCCAAAGAGGCTGGTTGTACTGGGGTTTTTAAGCACAATTTTGGAGGAAAAATACTTGAGCATCAGATTGACATTCAGTTACAAGGCAGAAACAAAACTCATCAAAAGAACTGATTTGCAGTTTTTTACCTGTCTGGCTGGCTTTTGATAAAACAAAGAGCCTGGATTTTGATAAAACAAAGAGCCATCAGAAGGGTGGGCATACCTAATTTATGTTACAATAAACTGGGAGCTCAGGAGTTACCACTCCCTTGCTGTTCTCATGATAACATTGGAAGCCTTCAAGGAATTGACAAGCAGGCACTTCCGATCTTGGAAAGGATAACTTTTTTGGGGGAACATTTTCCCCCCAGAATAACGGACCCTAACTTCTGTTAGGGGGACTGGCAATGATTACCCTGGCTACTTCGTGATGAAAAGGGATGGTGTTGGGAATGGGAGTCAAGACAGGGTTCAAGCAGGAGGTGGTTTCTCATCAGAGGTAGCTCCTTGAGGAGGACAGTAGTGTCAGCTTGCAGAAACTGCTTCTAGGTAAGGTTTCATGTGCATGGCCATCTAGAATTTCACTGTTTCAAGTCTGGAGAAAATGAATCTAATAAGCAGCTTAAATTCACAAAATCTAAAACAAAGGACTTACTAAAAGGTGCTGTCTAAACATGAGCAAGTTTTCCTATTAAGAGGCAAATAGAAATTAACAGAAGGGGCTTGATAATAATCAGGTGGGCTTTAAGGCCTTGCCAGTTATGAGGCCCACACCTATCTGTCTCTTCACATGGGGTACATCATAAAGGAGGTGTGAACCTCCTCAGGGAAGGCACACTGTTTACTTCCATTACCTAGCTTACCTGGGAGGAGAGCTGGCTTAAAGAGAATGTAGGTGGCATCACTAAAAGGAAAACATTTTCAGTAAATTTACAGTCCTACCTACAATGTTGCTGAGCTTACTTAGCTGCCCCCTCAATAGTGGTGGTTACTTTGGAAACTGGGCTGAGTGAAGGGCTTTTCAGCTTAGAGCCAACAAGGTACATAGCTCTGACCTGGGAGTCCTTTGACTCCAGGGCAGTTCTGTTTCCTGTGACTCAACTCATGGCTAGCAGAGTTGCCAGGGCTCATTATAAACTGATTTCTGCTAAAACCCTGCCTTTCCACAATAAAAAAACAATGCAATATACTGGCCTTTTGGGTCTTATTGATGGCAGATCACTGTGTAAAACAGCCACTAATTGGCCTGCCACCTATCTTTACATTGCTTCTGCTGCCTACCTTCCTCTTCTTCCTGTTTTTTGTTAAAGCAGACCAGAGGAAACTTTTAAGAGGATGCAAGTTAAAGGGGTGCTCCCTAATCTTTGATGGCCTAAGCTAGAAATCTATAGTCACAGGCATGTTATGATAGTGGTGTTTCTGTGAGGTAAACAGTGCTCATGAGGGAAACAATGCCCTCACTTTAACAAACATGATGACCACCCGATCTGTAAAATTTGAAGTCATTAGTAAAACTTTTTTTTTCCCTTCCTGTAGTCTGAAAGGGCAGTTTTACCTGTTTACTGTGCCCATAGTAAAGTAAATCTAGCTGTGAAATCATAATTTAAGCTCTCATTTTGGATACTCTGTTACTATAGAAAAGTGTTAGCCATCCCTTTTATAAGTATACCATAATTTCTTTTCCAGTATTCAAATGATGGACATCTGGGATGGTTGCATATCTTAGCTGTTGTAAATTGAGCTGAAATGAACATAGGGTACATATAACTCTCTAATATGCTGATTTCATTTCCTTTGGATAAATTTCCAGGAGTAGGATAGCTAAGCCATATTGTAGGTCTATATTCAGCCTTCTGAGATATCTCCATACTGTACCAGTGTACATTCCCATCAACAGTGGATTAAGGTACCCTTCTCCCACATCCTCACCAGCATTTGTTGATTTCTGTATGAGAGCCATTCCAATGGGGTTGAGGTAAAGGCACATTGTACTTTTGATTTGCATTTCCATGATGGCAAGAGATCCTGAAAATTTTTTCATGTATCTATTTGGCCATTTGAATTTATTCCCTTGAGAAATGTCTGTTTAGTTCCTTTGTCCATTTCTTAATTGTATTGTTTGTTTTGTTGTTGAGTTTCTTGAGATCTTTATAGATTTTGGAAGTTAGTTCTTTGCCTGTTGCATTGTTTGCAAATATTTTCTCCCTTTCTGTTGGTTTCCTCTTCAGTTTACTGAGTATTCCTTTTGCAGTGCAGACACTTCTCAGTATGATGTAATCTCACTTTGTAATTTGAGATTTGATTGCCTATGCTTATGGGGTCTATTCCAAGAGTCATTCCCAAACCCAATGCCTTGTAGGGTTCCCCAATTTTTTCTGGTAATTTGATAGCATCACATCATAGATTTAGGTCCCTGATCCACTTTGAGTGGATTTCTGTGTAAGGTGTGCAGTAAGGATCTTGTGTCACACTTCTGCATGGGGAGATCCAGTTTTCCCAGCACCATTTGTTGAAAAGACTGTCTTGGCTCTAGGAGTTGATTCTTGCTCCTTTGTCAATGATTAATTGGCTGTAATGCATGAATTTATATCTGGGGTTTCTATTCTGCTCCATTGGTCTACATGTGTGTTTTTGTGCCAGTACCAGGTGGTTTTGATTATAATTGTCCTGTAGTATGTTGTTTGTTTGTTTGTTTGTTTTTGTTTTTTTGTTGTTGTTGTTGTTTTTTGGACAGGCAGAGTGGATAGTGAGAGAGAGAGACAGAGAGAAAGGTCTTCCTTTTTGCCGTTGGTTCACCCTCCAATGGCCGCTGTGGCCAGCTCATTGGGCTGATCTGAAGCCAGGAGCCAGGTGCTTCTCCTGGTCTCCCATGCGGGTGCAGGGCCCAAGGACTTGGGCCATCCTCCACTGCCTTCCCGGGCCATAGCAGAGAGCTGGCCTGGAAGAGGTGCAACCGGGATAGAATCCGGCGCCCCAACCGGGACTAGAACCTGGTGTGCCGGTGCCGCAAGGCGGAGGATTAGCCTGTTAAGCCATGGCGCCGGCCCTGTAGTATGTCTTGAAATCTGGTATTGTGATGCCTCTGGCTTTGCTTTTTTTTTTCTTGTATAATATTGCTTTAGCTATTTAAGGTCTCCTCTGTTTCCATATGAATTTCAGCATCATTTTTTCTAGATCTGAGAGGAATGGTCTTGGTATTTTGATTGGTAACACATTGAATCTATTAATTGCTTTTGTTAGTCATGACATTTTGAAGATGCTGATTCTTTCAATCCATGAACATGGAAGATTTTTCCACTTTTTTTTTTTTTATTAAACTTTTACGTAATGAAAATTTCCAAAGTACAGCTTATGGATTACAATGGCTTCCCCCCTCCCATAACTTCCCTCCCACCCGCAACCCTCCCCTTTCCCGCTCCCTCTCCCCTTCCATTCACATCAAGATTCATTTTCAATTCTCTTTATATACAGAAGATCAGTTCAGTATGTATTAAGTAAAGATTTCAACAGTTTGCCCTCATATAGCACCACAAAGTAAAAAAATACTGTTGGAGTACTAGTTATAGCATTAAATAACAGTGTACAGCACATTAAAGACAGAGATCCTACATGATATTTTTTAAAAATTAATTAATTTTCTATGCCATTTCCAATTTAACACCAGGGTTTTTTTTTCCATTTCCAATTATCTTTATATCCAGAAGATAAATTCTGTATATAATTAGTAAAGATTTCATCAGTTTGCACCCACACAGAAACACAAAGTGTAAAAATACTGTTTCAGTATTAGTTATAGCATCACTTCACATTAGACAACACATTAAGGACAGATCCCACATGAGATGTAAGTACACAGTGACTCCTGTTGCTGACTTAACAATTTGACACTCTTGTTCATGGCATCAGTAATCTCCCTAGGCTCTAGTCATGAGTTGCTGAGGCTATGGAAGCCTTTAGGGTTCACCGACTTCAATATTATTCCGACAGGGTCATAGTCAAAGTGGAAGTTCTCTCCTCCCTTCGAAGAAAGGTACCTCCTACCTTGATGGCCCCGTTCTTTCCACTGGGATCTCACTTGCAGAGATCTTTCATTTAGGTCTTCTTTTTTTTTTTTTTCCCCCCAGGGTGTCTTGGCTTTCCATGCCTACAATACTCTCATGGGCTCTTCAGTCAGATCTGAATGCCTTAAGGGCTGATTCTGAGGCCAGAGTGTTGTTTAGGACATCTGCCATTCTATGAGTCTACTGTGTATCCTGCTTCCCATGTTGGATTGTTCTCTCCCTTTTTGAATCTATCAGTTAGTATTAGCAGACACTAGTCTTGTTTGTATGATCCCTTTTACTCTTAGACCTATCAGAGTCATCAATTGTGAACTGAAATTGATCACTTGGACTAGTGAGATGGCATTGGTACATGCCACCTTGATGGGATTGTATTGGAATTCCCTGGCACATTTCTAACTCCACCATTTGGGGCAAGTCCGATTGAGCATGTCCCAAATTGTACATCTCTTCCCTCTCTTTTTCCCACTCTTATATTTAACAGGGATCACTTTTCAGTTACAATTTAAACACCTAAGAATAATTGCGTGTTAATTAGAGAGTTCAACCACTAGTACTAGAACAACAACAACAACAACAACAAATACTAAAAGGGATAAAGTATTACATTGTACATCAAGAGTCAGGACAAGAGCTGATTTTTCCACGTTTTTATGTCTTGTTCTATTTCTTTCTTTAATGTTTTGAATTTCCATTGAAGATATCTTGACATCCTTGGTTAAGTTTATTCTAAGGTATTTAAAATTTTTTGTAGCCATTGTAAATGGAACTGATCTTAGAAGTTTTTTCTCAGCTATGGCATTGTCTGTGTACACAGAGGCTATTGTTTTTTGTGTGTTGATTTTATTTCTTGCTATGTTACCATACTCTTTTATGAGTTCCAATACTGTATTCATGGAGTCTTTTGGTTTCCTATATAAAGAATCATGTTATCAGCAAATAGGAATAGCTTGACTTCTTCTTTCCCTATTTGTGTCCCTTTGATTTCTATTTCTTGCCTGATGACTCTGGCTAAAACTTCCAAGACTATATTGAATAGCAATGATGAGAGTGGGCATCCTTGTGTGGTTTTTGATGTTAATAGGAATGCCTCTAGTTTTCCCCATTCAGTACTATTCTGGCTATGGATTTATAAATTGCTTTGATTATGTTAAAGAATGTTACTGCTATATCCAATTTGCTTAAGCTTTTTATCATAAAAGGATGTTGAAGTCAGCACCGTGGCTCAATAGGCTAATCTTCCACCTTGTGGCACCGGCACACCAGGTTCTAGCCCCGGTCGGGGCGCCAGATTCTGTCCCGGCTGCCCCTCTTCCAGTCCAGCTCTCTGCTGTGGCCCAGGAGTGCAGTGGAGGATGGCCCAAGTCCTTGGGCCCTGCACCCACATGGGAGACCAGGAGAAGCACATGGCTCCTACCTTTGGATCAGCATGGTGAGCCGGCCACATCATGCCAGCCGCAGCGGCCATTGGAGGGTGAACCAATGGTAAAGGAAGACCTTTCTCTCTGTCTCTCTCTCTCTCTCACTGTCCACTCTGCCTGTCAAAAATAAAAAAAAATAAATAAATAAATTTTAAAAAGGATGTTGAATTTTGTTAAATGCTTTCTCTGCATCTGTTGAAGTCATCATATGGGTTTTGGTATTCAGCTTTTCTACGTGGTTAATTACATTTACTGATTTTTCAGATGCTGAAACACCCTTGCATACCAGGGATAAATCCCACTTGGTCCAGGTGAATGATCTTTCTGATGTGTTGTTGGATTTGATTAGCTAGTATTTTGTTGAGGATTTTTGCATCTATGTTCATCAGGGATATTGATCTATGGTTCTCTTTCTCTGTTGTGTCTTTTCCTATCTTAGGAATTAAGGTGATGCATAGAAGGAGTTTGGAAGGATTTCCTCCCTTTCAATTACATGGATAGCTTGAGAAGAATTGAAGTTAGTTCTTCTTTAATGTCTGGTAGAATTCAGCAGTGAAGCCATTGGGACCTGGAAGGGTCTTTATTACTGATTCAATGTCTTTTTTGGTTATTGATCTGTTTAGGTGTTCTTTGTCTTCATGACTCAGTTTAGGTAGGTAGTATGTGTCAAGAAATCTATCCATTTCTTCTAGGTGTCCTGATTTGTTGGCACACAGCTCTTGGTAGTAATTCCTGATGATTCTTTTTATTTCTGTGGTGTTGTTACATTTCCTTTTTCATCTCTGACTTTTCAATATGTATCTTCTTCCTTTTTTTATTGATTAGTTGGGCCAATGCTGTTTCAAGATTTTAAACTAAAATTCAATTGCCTAAAGAGACAGTTGAACTTATTGAATTAAAATACAGGTAATTTGTTTTTGTTATGAAATTGGCTTTTATAAAATGCCCCATTTTTCCCCTCAAGGGAATCACTGTTTTACTTTTCCTGGGTAGTTTATAGTGTTCCTTTAATTCACATGTTTATCAATTCTAATTGCAGAATCAGATTTTACCTACCTTTATGAATTGGTTGCATTAATAAGCCCTCCTTTAATTTTGTTAGGATCCCATATCTACTCTTTTGACAAAAACACCACTTGAAAATGCCATACTGTGTAATGGTATGTCCTGTTGAAACCTGTAGGGGGAAAAAAAAAAAAAAACTGAAAGCAGAAACAGAACTACAAGTATTCCAGATATAAGAATGATTAGTAGGATTTTATGTGAGTAGAATAATTATTTTTTTCTTGAAGATTCTTTCTATTTATTTGATAGGCAGATTTATGGGGCCAGTGTTGTGGCATAGTAGGTAAGGTCACTGCCTGCAATGCTGGCATCCCATATGGGCTCTTGTTCATGTACTGGCTACTCCACTTCCAATTCAGCTCCCTGCTAATGGCCTGGGAAAATCAACTGAGCATGTCCCTAGTTCTGGGGCCCCTGAAATCCTTGTGTGAGACCTGGAAGAAACTCTTGGCTCCTGACTTTGATCTGGCCCTACTTCTGGCCATTGAAGCCATCTGGGAGTGAAGCAGTAATTTCTCCTTCTGTTCCTGCCTCTCTCTCTCTGTAACTCTGACATTCAAGTAAATAAATAAATCTTTTTTTTTTCAAAATTGAAAAAAGACAGAGTTACAGAGATAGAGAGGAAAAGATACAGAGATATTCGATCAATCCAATGGTGCACCCTCCAAATTGGTGTAATACCCAGGGTTGTGCCCAGCTAAAGCCAGAAGCCAATAGTTTCTTCAGTATTTTCCATATGTATGCAGGGGCCAAAGACTGGAGCATCTTCCACTACTTTCCCAGTGGCATTAGCAGGGAGCTTGAATGGAAGTGGAGCAGCCAGGAATTGAACCAGCGTCTATATAGGATGTCAGCCAGGATCAGACCAGGGGCCCAGATCCAGAAACTCCATCTTGATCTCCCACATGGGAGTCAGGAACCCAAGTACTTGAACCATCTTCTGTTGCCTTCCCAGGCAGATTAGTAGGAAACTAGAACAGTTGTGGATTGGTCAGGATTATAATTGACACTCCAGTATGGGATGTCGACAGTCGTTGGTGACTTATCTCACTGTACCATAAAGCTGGCACCCAATTTCAAAGAAATTAAATATATATATATATAAGTAGAGAACAAGCTAGAAAACAATCCTAAAAAGAGGGTCAGAACTCTAAATGTTAAACATGTACTTAAAAGCTCAAGTGATGACTTAATGCTGAACTAAAGAAGTTACATATAAATAAGGGCAGTTGTCACAACTTACTGGAAGTACATTAAAAAATAACAATTCTACAGCATAAGGAGTTAGTATAATGATTAGTTATGGAGGGGCTAGATCTACTACATGTAAGAGAGCAATAAAGGACTTCAGTGGTGCTTCTTCTAGTCAAGTCTACATGGATGTGATAAGTGTAAAATCCACCCAGCTTTGTACAGAAGATTTTTGTATAACTCTTTGTTTAGAATATATAATCATGAAGGGCCGGTGCCACAGCTCACTAGGCTAATCCTCCGCCTGCGGCACCAGCACACCGGGTTCTAGTCCCAGTCGGGGCACCGATCCTGTCCCAGTTGCCCCTCTTCCAGGCCAGCTCTCTGCTGTGGCCAGGGAGTGCAGTGGAGGATGGCCCAGGTCCTTGGGCCCTGCACCAGCATGGAAGACCAGGAGGAGGCACCTGGCTCCTGGTTTCAGATCTGTGCAGTGTGCCGGCTGTAGCTGCCATAAAACATATATAGTAATGAGTCAAAATGCCTCAATCCATTGCTATTAAATAGTTTGAAAAAAACAAAGTTTTTTTTTTCTATAGACATTCACAGGGATTAATATTTAGGTATATGTACATTTAAAGAATTATTTATGATCAAATATTTAAGTATATACAAAACAGAATAGCCATAATTATTAATTCCCAGTTTTAACAATTAAATTATTTCAAATTTATCTCCTTTATACTTTCATCCATTGTCTCCCAAAAGGTTATCTTTCAAGAGACAATAACGGAAATTTCAAGAATTGATAAAACATATCAAGCTATATATTCAACTGTGATTAATCTCAAGAACAAAATTTTAAAATGAAACTGTATATAAAAATAACTTAAAGATAAAGCACAACAGATGAAAATTCCAAAATATGGTGCTACAACTAAGTACATACTAATTGGTGATTAAAATGTAAAAAATAATTACATGCAACTGTACTATAGCTTCAAAGTACATAGAAATTTAAAGAAATAGATAAATAGAATCATCATATGGATAAATATTATCATCATATGAGACATAGTCACACCTAAAAAATCAATAATATAAACATGGATTTTATTGAGCATATAGAATATTTGTATAGAACATTAGCAATGTGGATCTAAAGGTCCTCCAGAACAGAGAATCCAGTGATAGAATGCACACTCATTCCAAAACATATAGAATACCCACTTGCTATAAAACATTCCTCAGCAAATTTCAAGGGTTTGGAAGTTCATTGTAGTCTGCATTACAGAGAATATGAAATTGTTAGCAAAAATAAAATGACAACCAGACAAAAAGCCGATAAAAAAAATCAAGAAAAAATGTAGAAGCCAAGTCAGTCATATTGGTACTGGAAATCAGAAAATATTTACAAACTAAAAATAATGAATACATCACAACATTTTTTGGCTATGTGTATGTTATTTAGAGGGAAACAGGACAAATGAAGGGACAGCAAACTATAGCTTGCTGGTCAAATCCAGCCTACTGTTTTTTGAAAGGGATTTTTGAGCATTTTATAAGGCTTTAAAAATGTAAAATTATGTAATAAAATCCACATGTGGTATCATAACTTAAAATATTCACTATCTGCCCATTTATGGAAAATGCTTGCTGTTCTCTGGTTTAAATGTTTATACTAGAAAAGAAAAATAAATACCAGAGAAGAGTACACTTTCTAAGAAATTAATAAAAGATCAGTAAAAAACACCTAAAGAATTTAGAGGAAAACAGTAAAGATAAGAGTAGAAAGTAATAAAAAAGGAAATGAAACATATGGTTGCTATCAACCAAGTCAAAGTGGTTTCTTTTAAAGTCTAATAAAACTGACAACTTTTTGGTGATACTGATCAAGGGAAAAAAAGTTAGAACACTAAACAATGTGAGGAATGAAATGGGAGATATATGTACAGATTTTCCAGAAGTTCAAATATTATTAAGAGGATATTATGAGCAAAAGGGATATAATTTTAATGTTATATGTTCCCAGAATGATGAGAAGGATCACTGATCACAAGTATGTTCTCTTAGTGTAATCACATGAGTGTGTATGAAGCTGTTTGTATTTTTTCATTATTCTGTATAGAACTCAACACCCTCCTTCTTATATAAATGAAAAAAAAAATCAGTACTTCAATGACTACTGAAATCAGCACATTTATATAGGGTTGAGTATCTCCAAGTGACGGGACTATTCATTCAAATATGAATGTGACCTTTTTTGGCCCAGAAACCCATAAAATAAAGCAAATCACTGAGCCTACCTCCTCTCCTTATCCTCATACTTCCAATATTGCGAAGAGAGAGGGAGAGTGTAACCACAATGAGTCACGTCTTTTGTGGCAAATGTCTTTTTGGGCAGATGAGTACTCAAAATTGCCCACGTCCTAATCCCTATAATATGTAAATCTATCATCATACCTGATAATGAAACTTTTTTATGGAATTAAGGCAACGACACTGAGATGACTGGGCTCAATGTAATCACAAGTGTTCTGATAAAATGGATTCAAGAGGTTCAGGCAAAGAAGGAAGGTGATCTGATGATGCAGATTTAGAGAGGAAAATACATTATGTTTCTGACTTTGAATATTGAAAAATAGATAATAAGTAGCAGAATGTAGCAGCCGTTAAGAGCTGGAAAAGGCAAGGAAACATTGTCGCCAGAGCCTCTGGAAGGAAGGGATGATGTCCTGTGGAACCACTTAAAATTTCTGATCCCAAGAATAATAGGTGATTAATTTGTGTTATTGTGATCCATAATGTTCATGATCATTTGCAACAGCAGTAAAAACTAACACAGATTTCCAGTACCTGGAATTGGGTACTATTTGGAATTGGGTACTGCATAGAAGCTGGAAGAACTTTTTTAAGATCATACCTTGAATAGACTGTTAGTAGAAACATGGTTATTAAATACTCCACTGAGGACAGCTCAGAAGGATCTAAGGATTTTTGTTAAAAAAAAAAACCTGCAAGTTATTCTGTTATCCATGGGGGATGCATGCCAAGACAATGCCTGAAACTGGATAGAACTGAGCCCTATATGTAAGTACTGTGATAATGGGTCAGTGCAATCTGACAACAGATATGGCTACTAAGTGACTGACAAGCAGCTAGGATAAGCAGCATGGATATACTGGAAACAAGTTTCCAAATCTGAGGTGGGATGGAGTAGGACAGCACAAATTAGAATGGCACACAAATTAAAAATTATCATGTTTATTTTTGGAATTTTCCATTCAATATTCATTTTGGGCTGACATTGTGGCTCAGTGAGTTTTCCACTATTATGGATAGTGCTGTAATAAATATAGGAGTGCAGATGACTCTTCAATAGATAGATTTGATTTCCCTTTAATTTATACCAGTAGTGAGATTTCTGGATCATACAGTAGTCCTATTCTTAGTTTTTAAATGTTTATTTATTTAGTTTTATATAGTTGAAAAGCACAAATTATGGAGAGACAGGGAATGAGAAAGAGAAGGGGAAGGAGAGAGAGAAAGAAAGATACCATCCACTGATTCACTCCCCCAAATGATTACAATAGCAAGGGGCAGACCAGAGCAAAGCCAGGTACAAAGAATTCTATTTGATCCATCATCTATTGCATCCCAGAGTGTGCTAGCAAGAAGCTGGATGATTTGGAAGTGGAGTAACAGGGACTCTAAGGAGCATTCTAATGTGGAATGCAAGCTTCCCAAGAAGTAGTTTAATCCATTGGCCCACAACACTTTTCCCTATTTGTAGTTTTTTGAGTAACCTTCATACTGTTTTCCACAGTGGCTCTATTAATTTACATTCCCACTAACAATGTGTAAAAATTCAATTTTTCCACCTCCTCCACAACTAGTGCTTGTTACTTTTTATGTTATTTTATCATATCCAACTTCACTAAAAAGAAATTATATTCTACTTGTGGTTTTCAATTGCATTCCTCTGATGATTAGTGACGGTCAGCATGTTTTTGTTTTTTTCATATACTGTTGGCCATTTCTATGTCTTCCTTTGAGAAATTCTGTTTAGAACTACTGCCTATTTTTAATTGGATTTTTAACTATTGATTTTTTGAATTGAATTATTGGAATAATATTTATATTATTAACCCTTATCAGATGTGTCACTTGTAAATATTTACTCCTTTTATTTAACAGAATAAATATTTTCCCACATGATTGACTATGGTTCATGTAAACTGTGAAAAGAGAAATGGCAGAAAGCAGAAGAATGATGTGTTGTCTTCTAGAAAACCTAACAAATCTAATAGCATTTTAGTAGGAATGTGAATATTGGGATCCTCTGTAGAGGGTGTGAATTGGATGAGGTATTTATTGGAGAAAAATCTTTATCACCTCCAAGAATGATAAAATCATTATTAAAAGTATGATTGCTGGAGGCTCAAAAGTAGATGAAGAAGATGCTGTAAAATAGAGGAAAGGGGATGTTTGTTACATTTTGTCCCAAACTCCATCTGAATTGTGTCCTGAGTTCATATGGAAGATAGAATTTAAAGTAATAAACATGGAGACAGATCTTCAGAGAGCTCGAAGCAAATTTTTAAGATATAACCTGATTTCTCCTTTTGATAGCATGCATTATATTAATGATTTCCTATAAAACTAAAAATAACAAAGATTGATTTGAGAAACATCAACATGCCAATTACTATAAAAGGAACTTGAAATATTTCCAATTAATTACTCCTACCTATTCCATAAAAGATACATCAGTGTGAACTTCTCAAATGAATTTTGTCAAAGCTTGAACAACAGAAAATCTAATATTGACAGTATTCCAGAGCACAGATTAAAAAAAACAGCCTTTTTTTTTGTTAATGTATATCATTCATGGTAGTGTTCATATATGCACAAATGTACACACACTAGCTACAAAATTTCTTTTATGATTTTCAACTCAAAGACATTAGAAATATGAGAAATCTAGAATCTCTGGGTCACTTTGATGCCATACACCATTACCTAATAAGATTATCCCAGTGTGATTCAACATTAAGGTTTCTAGTAACACACACCACATAAACAGGTCAACAGGCACAAAATATTCTGCACAATTATTTTTTAAATACTTACTTATTCTAAAGTCAGAGTTACACACATAGAGAAGAGGCAGAGAGAGAGAGAGAGAGAGAGAGAGAGAGAGAGGTCTTCCATCCCCTGTTTCACTCCTCAATTGGCTGCAATGGCGGGAGAGGTGCCTATCTGAAGTGAGGATCCAGGAGGTCTTCTGGGTCTCCCATGCAGGTGCAGGGGCCCAAGGACTTGGGCCATCTTCTACTGCTTTCCCAGGCGATAGCATAGAGCTGGATTGGAAGTGGAGCAGTCGGGACTTGAACTGTCACCCATATGGGATGCTGGACTGCAGGCGGTGGCTTTACTCCCTATGCCACAGGGAGTCCCTCTGCACAGCTTTTGAAACAATACCTCTTTTTGTCCAATATTATTCTGAATATCCTTCAAATGCTTACACAGAATTTTGAGATAAATAATTCCAAGCATAATTTTAAAACCAGAGCACAGGATTGTGTTTAATGACAGAACAACTTCCTTAATCAGTTATAAGAAACGAAAGGAGGCCGGCACCGTGGCTTAACAGGCTAATCCTCCACCTTGCGGCGCCGGCACACCGGGTTCTAGTCCCGGTTGGGGTGCCAGATTCTATCCCGGTTGCCCCTCTTCCAGGCCAGCTCTCTGCTATGGCCCGAGAAGACAGTAGAGGATGGCCCAAGTGCTTGGGCCCTGCACCCGCAGGGGAGACCAAGAGAAGCACCTGGCTCCTGGCTTCGGATCAGCACGATGCGCCGGCCGCAGCGGCCATTGGAAGGTGAACCAACGGCAAAAAGGAAGACCTTTCTCTCTGTCTCTCTCTCTCACTATCCACTCTGCCTGTCAAAAAAAAAAAAAAAGAAAGAAAGAAAGAAAGAAAGAAACAAACAAAAGGAAAAAAATCGGACAATATAGTACAAAGTATTAAAAATTGTATATGTGTAAAGCCAAAGTCACTAAAAGCTATAAATTACAAAATATACTCAGTAATATGGCTAATCACAGACTTACTTTATAAAATTTCATAGATTTCCTGTATAAGTAAATAATAATGTATAGCTAAGAATAAAAGATAATAACTAATATATCATTAGAATTAGTAATTGTGAAAGACAGTATCCAAAAAAGCATGATAAATATAATTCCTAGAAATTCCGCTAATAGAAACAGAACTTACAAATACCTCATGCAATTCTGCAAAGACATCTATTTAGGAGACTGTTCTTTGCAGCAAATTTTGGCAAACCAAATCATAGTTAAGAAACCTAATTATCACTAATAAAAATTTGAATGATTATTTCAGTTTCAATCATGTAGTAATGCTATTCAACTGAAAAAATTCTATCAAAATATCCTGGTTTTGGATAATCTCCAGATAAATTTTTCAATCTAAACAAGCAAGCAATGTGTATAATGTATACAATATGCATTTATTTCTTCAAGAAAAAACCGTTTGCCTGAGAAAATTGTTTTTCTTCAAATATCAATATGAGCAAAGATGATTAACTGCTATTTAAAATGAGGATTAGGTGGTATGGCAAGGAAATAAGACAAGACTTGGCTGTTTGTTGTTTTGAATTGTTTTAAACTTTCACCATATAATTTTTTGTTTGAAGATCATCAGAGATAGAACGAATACAAAGTTGATGGACAGACTATTAGAATAAATGGAAATGAAGGGAAATGAACCTGATATAGTCATCTCATTAAATAAACACCTTCAAAGCTGGTATTGTGGCACAACACATTAAGCCACTGCCCAGAGAGCTGGATCAGAGTTGGAGCATCCAGGACTCAAAATGGCACCTGTATGGGATGCCAGCACTGCAGGCAGCAGCTTTACCTGCTACAGCACAGTGCCGGCCCTGACACTGCTTACTTTTACCAATTTTTCATTGTAGCCAAGGTCACACATTGTGCCAGCCCCTGGAAAATGTTTTCATTTTTTTTAAATTTTATTTTATTTTTAAAGATTTATTTATTCATTATTTGAGAGGTAGAGTTACAGAGAGAGGCAGAGTCGGAGACAGGTCTTCTATCCACTAGTTTACTCCCCAAATGGTCGCAATGGCCAGAGTTGGGAGGATCTGAAGCCAGGAGCCAGAAGCTTCCTCCTGATCTCCCATGGGGGTGCAAGGGCCCAAGGACTTGGGCCATCTTCTACTGCTTTCTCAGGCCATAGCAGAGAGCTGGATCAGAAGAGGAGTAGCTAGGATGTGAACCAGTGCTCAAATGAGATCCTGGAACCTCAGGAGAAGACTTAACCTACTGCTCCACAGAAATGGCCCCCTGGAAAATGTATTAAATTACAAAGATTTTTATCAAGTTTCATTTGTAATAGCTATAAAAATTATTAATTCAAATCTGTTTCTGGAGAGGAGCAAGATGGCAGAATAGGAAGGGAGCACATTGATAGTCTGGGGAGAGACAGTTTAATAAAAGTGGAGATACTGCAGGTTCAGGGAAGAGTAGGGGAAGAAACAGCAAAGGAAACTCTTCTGGAACTAGCGATTCATAGTGGAACTGTGTGGAGAGCGTGGGAGCCCAAGTTTGGGACACCAGCGGCAGAATCAACACACCAGCGCTGGAACGTGAGGTGAGCTGAACCTCAATAGCCAGAGACACCAGCGGGAAAGCGGAAAGAGGAGACTTGAGGGAACGAGGCTTGAAACTCCGTGGGGAGAAATTCACCAGGCTAACTAGAAGAGAGTGAGAAAAAAAACCAAAAGTGAACGATATAGAAACGAGTTTCTCTCTCCGCTCACCTCTCAAAGACGAGCAAGACAAAGAGCAGGTGCTATTTTGGACATAATAAGCAGGGCAACCTCAGGTCTGCACCGGCCCTGAGCCTAGCAGAAACACCTGACTCTGGGGGGAGGGGTGAAATAACAGAAAATTAGGATTTAATGAATGTGTGGTGCTAATGAACTGAGACTGTGAAAAAAGTGACAGTGGGGGAGAGAACTCATGGAATTCATATGAGTAATCTCCAGAGATGCTACAATTCGGTAACCTTGGCAACCCAGTGGGAGTCTGTAGGAGAACTGGAGCCCACACTGAGGGCAGCACAGATTCCCTGTGTGGCCCTTGGGAAAGAGCTTCTGATTTCTGGCTCCTGTGGGTATATCATTTGCCTGCTAACTACCTGCAATTACGTTCAGCTGTGTGGAATTAATTCCCTTTTGAATTAAAAAAAAAAGAAAAGAAAGAAAGAGAGATTTACCACACCTAACCTGGGAGTGTCACCTTTGACACACCCTCAACCCTAAGGAACCAAACAGAGCTCTCAGGCCACACCCATCTCAAGTCTCTAAGGTTCCATAGAAAGCAGACAATCCACTTATTCTAGAGTCACAGTATAAAAAGAAAAAACACCACAGTGAAGGAACCAAATATCTCCAATATGTCAAACAACAAACGCAAAAACCGAGGTAACAAGAACAAGGAAGACACTATGACGCCCCCAAATGAAAAAGACACCCCAATTCAAGATTATGAAGATGATGAGATAGAAGAAATGCAAGAAGCAGATCTCAAAAAATTGATAAGAACATTAAGAAGTTCTCAAAAACAAATTCTTGAACTACAGAAATCCTTAATGGACAAGATAGAAAATCTCTCTTGTGAATATGAAATATTAAGGAGGAATCAGAATAAAATGAAACAACTAGTAGAACAAGAAACTGTGATAGTGACGAGAAATCATAATGAAATGAAGAATTCCATAGATCAAATGACAAACACATTAGAGAGCCTTAAAAACAGAATGGGTGAAGCAGAAGAGAGAATATCAGACTTAGAAGACAGAGAACAGGGAAGTATACAGTCACACCAAAGAAAGAAGAGGAAATTAGAAAGCTAAAAAATATGGTTGGGAATCTACAGGATACTATTAAAAAACCCAACATTCAGGTTCTAGGAGTTGTTGAAGGCATGGAGAGAGAGAGGATTAGAAGGCCTTTTTAGTGAGATACTTGCAGAGAACTTCCCGGGTTTGGAGAAGGACAGAGACATCCTAGTACAGGAAGCTCATAGAACCCCTAGTAAACATGACCAAAAGAGATCCTCACCACGACATGTTGTAATCAAACTCACCACAGTGAAACACAAAGAAAAGATCCTAAAATGTGCAAGAGAGACACGTCAGATTACTCTCAGAGGATCTCCAATTAGACTCACAGCAGACTTCTCATCAGAAACCCTACAAGCTAGAAGGAAATGGCAAGACATAGCCCAGGTACTAAGAGAGAAAAACTGCCAGCCCAGAATATTATATCCGGCAAAGCTCTCATTTGTGAATGAAGGTGAAATTAAGGCTTTTCATAGCAAACAGAAACTGAAAGAATTTGTTGCCAGTCATCCTGCCCTGCAAAAGATGCTTAAAGATGTGTAACACACAGAAACACAGAAACATGGTCACCAATATGAAAGAAGGTAAAGGAAGGAAACCTCACAGCAAAAGATCACAGGAAGCTCAATTTCTCTTTGACATAGAATTAAACTCTGATGCTCTGTTAAAGCAATGTGTTAAAGTAATCTATTATGTTCTCTTGATGTCTGTTCAATTCTAATTGTTCAAAAACAGCTGCATTTTTATTAAGAGCTATGGGTTATTTAAATAAGTGCTTATTTTCAAAGATTTGAATAATCACCTTGTAACAATGAACAAATTTGGTCTATATTATGTCATGATTTTAAGGAATCTTATTTCAACCAGATATTTTGGATTTTGAGCCTTCTTGGCATTCTTGACAGGCATTCAAAAAATCAAACTTCCAAACAATATGGATTCTAAAATTTCCAGTAAATCTGGGACTTTGGTTTTTCTAGTTTGGGCCCAACTGAAAAAATCGAAGGACCTATGTCTCTCATCTTATAGACACCAACTAATCAGGCTATTTGGATTATATTGGAAGTACTGCCAAGATGTGATGTGGTACTAAATTTTAAGTTTCTATAATGGAAAATGCTATGAATACAAATGTTTGAGAATTAAAAAGCCTAATGATCTTGTGTTACTAGACATGATAGTTATCTTAATGAGAAAGCCCCAGAGGCCTAGAGGGTTAAATACTTGTAAAATCCTACAGGTGCTTTCAAAAATACTGTGAAGTAAGCAAGTGCCTCTTGTTGGTTGATGAGTTTATAATTTTAAACATGGCAACTTAAAGTGTTTTGTCATCCACAGTTATATAAGATTTGCTGCTCATAAAACTAAAGCGTTGCTGGTTCTGTGTTTAGCTGTCCTCCTATCGGTTCCTATGGACTTTTTCCAGCCACTTCTATTGTATTCAGTACTTTGGGATGGCTCTGTAAACAGATGAAGCCAATAATGTATTAACAGTACCAACTGAGAGAAAGTATGGTTAACTGAGGTTACTAAAAACAAAAAGCAATTCAAATCAATTGGCAATTTACAAAAAGAGTTAAAGATTTTAAAAGCTATTATTAAAATTGGTATATTGGTCTATTATGTTATGTTATATGTGTGTACATATTATATGTCCACATGGGAAAAATTTATTAAGAATTTTATTTTAATTGGCTTATAGCTAAGATTGTCCATAAATTTAAGCTGCTAAATTTAATCAAAGATACATTTTAATTCGTGTGACCTGAATCTCTGTATCATATGTTTTATACTTGTTGGTAGAAAGAAACTAAAAACATTTTAGATGGTTGTGCTTAAGTTTACTGGTTAAACAAACTACACCATGTTAGATATTTAAGAGGTATTTTCAAATACATGGTTCTTAAAATTTATAGAAGGCATTGGACCTTCTGGTAAATGTTTTCTTAAGTTGTTATCTAATGGTTGAAACGGTTTGCTAAGTATTCATGTGATATTGCTATTGTCAGCAAGCGATCTAGGACTTGCTCCCTCATTTCTCTATCCTAAGCCCAACTTGTTCTTTCATTTATCTATTCTCTTCAAGGTAGGAAACTAATTCCTTTATGAAGGAATCTGTAGGACACACAATTTAATCTTTAGACCTTATAAAAGAGATGGCTAACATTTTTCTGTAATAGCATAGCCAAAATAAGAACTTAAATAATAGTCTCATAGCTAGATTTACTTCGCCATCAGCAAAGTAAACAGTAAGTAGAAAAAACCTCCCTTTCAGATCAAAAGGAAAGAAGGTTTTAAAGTGAGAATATAATTTTCCTCATGGGCATTGTCTACCTTAGAAAAACTACTACAGAACATGCCTGTGACTATAGACTTGTAGTTCAGGCCACTGAAGATTAGAGATGGGACACGGGCACTCCCTTGACTTGCATCTTCTGGTCTGCTTTAACACAAACCAGGAGGAAAAGAAAGCTCGGCATCAGAAGCAATGGGTGGCAGGCCTATTAATGGCTGATCTGTACAGTAACCTGCCCTCAAGGTGACCCAACAGGCCAGTCCACTGCAGTGGCTTTCAATGTGGTAAGCCTGGGCTTCAGCAGAAGTCAACTTGTGAAGAGCCCTGGCAGCTCTGCCAAGAGTTGGATCACTGGAAATGGACCTGCCCTGGAGTCGAAGGATGCTCAGGTCAGAGCCACAGATCTTATTGGCTCTAAGCTGAAAAGCCCTTCACTCAGCCCAACTTCCAAAGTGACCACTGCAGCTGAGGGGATGGTCAAGTAGGGTCAGCAACATTGCAGGCAGAACTGTAAATTTCTTGTTAGAGATGCCCCCTGCCTTTACCTGGCCAGCTCTCCTCCCAGGCCAACTAAGTAATGAAAGTCAACAGGGTGCCTTCCCTCAGGTGGTTCACACCTCCCTTAGGATGTACCCATGTGAAGAGATAGATAGGTCTGGGCCTCTTAACTTACAAGGCCTAAAGCCCACCAGATTATTATCAAGCCCCTTCTATCAGGTTCTATTTGCCTCTCAATCAGAAAACTTAATTGTAGCTTAGATAGCACCTTTCTTAGCTCCTCTAATAATGACTCTGTCCTTTGTTCTAGGCCCTGTCTAGCATACTTGGGCCTCATTACTTCGTAATCATAACCTTTTCTCTACCACCAATGGCTCTACTCCCAACCTGTGTGTACTGATGGTCCTCTTCCCCACTTAATACTGTATAATTGTTCAGACCTGGTTAACGCCACTCTTAGGAACATTGGTTACTATCCTCACCCTGTCTTTTATGACCTTGTCTAAATATGATCAGAGTCGGCAAACTTGGAAGGCTTCCATAACCTTGGCAACTCATGACGAGAGCCTAGGGTGTTTATTGGCACCATAAACTAGAGTGTCAATTTGTTGGGTCAACAACAGGGGTCACTGTGCACTTGCTCCTCATGTGGGATCTCTGTCCTTAATGTGCTGTCCATTGTGATTTAATGCTATAACTAGTACTCAAACAGTATGTTTCACTTTGTGTTTCTATGTGGGTGCCAACTGTTGAAATCTTTATTTAATATATACTCAATTGATCTTCTGTATATAAAGAGAATTGAAAATGAAAAAAAAATCTGTTTCTGAGCTTACTTTGAAAATAATAATTCTCTCCAAGCTATTATTTAGTATCTTCAGTATATGTAAATTTCTACTATCAAAATATATTTGGGTGAAAAAATCTATTTTTGATAGACTTTTTTTCTGAAAAACGTGATTATGCAACAAGTATATGAATGTTAACAAGTCCTTACAAACAAGGGATCTTCCAAAAACTTGTGAAAGATGAATATTGAGAAGAACACTATGCGTGGATTTAAAAAATAAATTTAGCTTTCATTTTCATTTTCCATGACATTTTGAAGTCCTGTTCTATTGCTTTTCACTTGTTTCTCAAGAATCTTAATGAAATTTTTTTACTGGAGAAAATACATATATCTGTAAAAATGAAAAGTCCTATCCCTTTAAACCTCAGTGTCATATTTATATTCCTTACAATTTTCCTTAAAAGTTGATTTTAAATAGTATGAATACTTTTCTGTGTAAATGTGTATATGTAAGTGTATTTCAGTACACTTGTATATAAACATAAAAAAGGAAAAAAAAACTGTATCCAAGAAACAGATATAAATAGATTTTAAAATAATATTCAGATTTTAGTTTTATATTTTTGTACAATTTTAACAGTATATTTTAATTAAGAATATTATATGATCTCAAGAACATGTGTTGTAGAACTATCCAGGACAATTAAAATTGTTTTAGTGTGTATTTCAAGGATGAAGTTTAATAAAAAGTAGTTTCATTCTTATGAGTATAATTAAAGGCATATCCACATAGGCAAAAAAAAAATGTAACTGAGAAGTAAAGAGTTGTTAAAGACATGTAAACTCCAAATTTCTATATAAATTATTTGGCATCCAACTTTGTTAAATATTTAATGTCTCTAGATCGGGTCTCTGCTTAAACATCTGTCTTCTTGATTTCTCTATAGAAAAAGTGGAGCAGATGGGGACAGTGAGACAATATAATGATAATTCTTCTTCCTGAATGGGAATTCACTAAATATTTAGCATCTTGGCAGCAATAGTTGTATGCCACACACAGTATAACAGTCTGTAATTTCTCCATCCATAGATGACAGCTGTTATACATATTGACATATTTTTCCATTTTTTAAACACACACTTTGCAAACTAGAGGCATACATTGAGTGTGTGTATGTATTTGTGTATATACTTATAGCTATACATACTTGTGCATATGCAAATTTTCTCGATTAACATTGTGTCACAAATACCTTCCATATATAATATTCCTTTGAATCAATATCCATAATGTATTTAACTTTGAATTGTTAAACACTGCTTCAATTTTTAGTCATTTCACAGAAAGATGAACATAAATCATTGCATCACAACTAATGATATTTTTAACATAAATAGGCAATAGAAAAATTAACCATCTGTAAAAAAAAAAAAAAAATGGGGCCGACGCTGTGGAGAAGCGGGTTAACGCCCTGGCCTGAAGCGCCAGCATCCCACATGGGTGCAGGTTCTAGTCCCGGCTGCTCCTCTTCTGATCTCATACCTCTCCACTATGGCCTGGGAAAGCATTAGAAGATGGCCCAGGAGACCCAGAGGAAGCTCCTGGCTCCTGGCTTCAGATCGGCACAGCTCCAGCCGTTGTGGCCAACTGGGAAGCAAACCATGGGATGGAAGACTTCTCTCTATTTCTCTCTCTCAGTTTCTCCTTTCTCTGTGTAACTATGACTTTCAAATAAATAAATAAATCTTGAAAAAAATTAACCAAGACCATGGGGATAATAAAAATGTTAAGCATATTGATCTTATTGAAATTTGGCATGTTTGTATATATACAAAAAGACAAGTGAGGAAACCTAGTCTCAGAAAAATAGCATATCTTTGAAGACTTTTTTTTTTACTTTGTAAGATGAAAATTGGTTGATGATACCTAACAATCTCAGAGCTCACTCTAATAATAATTGTCAGTTACATCAGCAAAGGAATGAATGATACAGGCTCAAAGATAAAATTAATTTTAAAATTAAACAGAAGCAATCATTGAGGCAAACGATGAATATAGTTAAAAAACACTCTTCAGGTTACAGAAGAAGATGCAATTCTTTTCATTTTATGATCCTTGTCATGAATCTCTCATTGTGTGATATTAATATATCCACGCCTGATTCTAAAATACAGTGTGTCTGAGTGTGTGTATATATGTATTTACATGATATTTGCATATGAATCAAATGTGACAATATGTCTTAAAACATTAAATCTACATGTGTTCTTTGATCTCGGTTATTTTTCTATCATTTGAATATTTCAAATTAAAAACATGAAACGATACAAAAATTCTAACTTTGGTACTGAAAACTGTGGTAAAAATGGACAGAAATGAAGAATGATGATGGTTTAACCACACCGTCGCAGCAATATTAGACACTATTCAAAGATACTGAGAGGATGCTCATCCTCGTTCATTCCCTATATCCAAGTTAAAAATATATATCTAGCAATTTGGAGTGTTTGTTTATATAAATATCCATTTTAAAAAGATTAAGAACTACTCCAGGCTGAGATACTTCCTATTTTCCCAATATATTCAGGATCTATTCTCTTCATATTTCCAACTCACCAAAAATGTGTATTATCAATCAGCTACTTTATTTCACAGTTATCATTATTTATGGTTACTTTTTAGAAAAAAAATTGATCTAGAAATCAAGGATTTTCCTTGGTAGGAGAATCATAGTCCATATCCTGGCATCTAGTAAGCACTCAACACCTATTAACGAAAATACTCAAATGCTGAAGAGAATATATTCTCCAACTACAAATTAATTGCCTCATTGTACCTAATATTTTGTATACATATGCTGTTTGAAACAGTAGTTCAGAACACAGCTCTTCTAGGAAATCTAGATCACAAAATTTCAGATCTTCAAAATTCACAGTGCATTTCTCATGTAAGGTACTTCACACAAAGAAAAATATTCTTACCCCAAGGGGAAAAAAGTTAAAAAAAAAAATGCAGCGAGAGGGTTTTAGCTGTGTTCTTCCAATCTACCATCCATAAGGGAGAGCTGATTCCAGAACCTGCTGCACTGCTTCTTATCCAGCTTCCTACTGATACACTAGGGAAGGCAGTGGAAAATGGCCCAAATGCTAGGGCCCCTGTTACCCACTTGGGAGATCTGGATGGCGTTCCTGGTTCCTGCTTCTTCCTGGTCCAGGTCTCATCATTGCAGTCACCGGGAAGTGAACCAGCAGATGGACAATCGATCTCTCTCTCTCTTTCTCTCTCTCTCTTTTTCTATTAAATAAATAAATAAATATTTGTTTTAAAAAAAAAAAAGCCATTCAGTAAAAAAAAAAAGGAAAGAAAAAAAATGCTTAATATATTTAACAGCAACCTCACAGTGACATCTTGGCTATGGCTCAATTTAATTGAACAAATAATGTTAGGTCTTAATACGTATTTGTTAAGTACATTAAAATGATAATTTAGTACTTATAAGTTATTATTCTATCTAAAATCTTGGCCAACATTCTCTTCTAATTCTTGCCAAAAGGGAATAACTTGGCAGCTACCTGTAGTTGGCTGTGACTTACTAACAAAAACTGTACAAGTGTTCACCTGCATCTAATTGCAATTATGAACAAAGAACCTAGCAAAAAGAAGAAGAAATGCATGTTACTACCTGTGGTTTCTTGATTCAGGCATCAGCTAATAGCAGGCTTTATTTTAGTGAGAAGATTCAACTTATCTTTCTATCCTTAAAAATGACCCTCATTAACAAAGTGTTCAAAGACAGCCATCCATAGGGAGTATGAATTGTACTCCCTATTGTAGCAGCTGTTTAAGTACCATCCTGATATCTATTTAAATCTTCTATAGGATTCTAATTATCCAAGCTTCAAACACATTGATTTTTTTCAACACAGGTGAATTCCTTCCAGAAATGTCAATTTGCATCATTATGAATTCAACAAATATTAATTACATATTATGTAAATGTACTTCATGGGAACAAAAAATTAACAAACTATCGCTGCTTTTATCAAGAAATTCAGATGTAGATCAAGTGAGACAAAAGCATAATTATTAAAACAGGATTGTTGTATATCTCTTAGCTAATTCAGTAGATAAAAAACGAAACTAGCTTGCCCAGAACAATTGCCACTTAATGGCTACAACCAAACAAGCATTTATTTTGATCCTGAATTACTTAATCTATTTTTGGTAAAATGTCACAGAACACAG
Organism: Lepus europaeus; assembly: GCF_033115175.1. Taxonomy (NCBI): domain Eukaryota; kingdom Metazoa; phylum Chordata; class Mammalia; order Lagomorpha; family Leporidae; genus Lepus; species Lepus europaeus. The sequence goes on along the minus strand of NC_084832.1, from coordinate 46,896,585 downwards.
TAACATCTCTGTATAAATAGTACACCGGTAAATTTATTTTACTGTCTCCTCATATTTTGAAGTAGTCATTCATGGTTCATATGACCACTCTAGGGTTCAAGTTCTCTTATCTGAAAATGCAAATGCAAATCACTTCACAAAGTCTGGCATCAACATACTTTTAAAAATCTCATGATTCATTAAAAAATTTCATAGTAGCTCTACGCCAAACCCCATGAAGTGCTTAAGTACCACGTAAGCTTTATCAACAAGTACTCACATACAATGCACTGGAAACACTTATACTATAAAGGGCATCTATTCACACATCAAATGCCAAATGTACAGAACCTTAAATAATTAAGCCATGCACACTTAAACCAAATACCCATTGTTAGATTTAGATGAGCACAACTTTGAATGTGCACTTAAAATCTGTATATATATTTTACATGCAAAGTAACAATTTCTAAATCACTTTTCCATAAAAGATAACTCAAATGGAAATGCATGACAGAAGTAAAATTGCAGATATAATCATTAATTTAAATACTGGAAATAATGTTATGTATTATGAATTTTACTGAATATACATGTGATGCTTTGATTAATATGCTGAATACTTGATCTAAGGAATTATCTTTTTTTAAGATTCATTTATTTATTTGAAAGGCAGAGTTACAGAGAGGCAGAAGCAGAGAGAAAAAGGTCTTCCATTCACTGGTTCACTCCCCAAATGACTGCAAAGGCCAGAGCTAGGCTGATCTGAAGACAGAAGTCAGGAGTTTCTTCTGTGTCTCTCACACAGTTGCAGGGGCCCAAGGACTTGGGCCATATTTTACTGCTTTCCCAGGCCATAGCAGAGAGCTGGATTGCAAGTGGAGCACCCAGGACTTGAACAAGTGCCCATATGGGATGCCAGCACTGCAGGCTGTGGCTTTACCAGCTATGCCATGGTGCCATCCTCAAGGAATGATCTTAATGGAAACCCTCACAATGGAACACAATCATTGCTAGAAGCCCATACAAAATTTAATATAAAACTACCTGGATCACATCTAATACATACGAAAAGATTGATCAAATTTTGTCAAAACTTCCAAATGTCATCTCAAGACCAATTTGAAATTTCCATCAATTTAAAGCAAAGGTACAGCTAATTCACATATAAAGATTTTCCAGTCCCCAACACTTATTTTAACTGTAAATGAACTAAAATTGGAGAATTGCTTAAATAACGAATCAATATTTTTGTAATTATAAAATACCTCAGTACTTATCAGTATCCACTAAGTAAGTTCAGTACATTAAAATTATTTTTCTTTTTGTATGTAGGCAGAGATTCAGTGAACTTTATTCTCTGTCATTAGATGAAAGAAGGTTCACAACCACAATCAATTAGTCTCTAAGGTGCTTATTTTTTAATCTTGAATTTATTATTATAATGAGACAATTTTCCAAAGGATGTACATTTACAGGATATGAGGATGATTGTTTTAGGGTCTAAAGTGTGTAATATTTTTATACCAACCATTCAGATCTAACATTAAACATTTTATACTATAAAATCTGGAATACGGATTTGAGTGTGCTCTACAGTTGGATTTGAGGGATTCTAATGGTTGCAATGGTCAGTTTCATATATGTCTCACTATTTCTTACCTATGAGATATAAAATGAAATTTTGAAACATTTAAATTGAACTGATAAATTATTTGGTAAAATTATGATTTTGTGGAATAGGCATTTAGTCTAGTGGTTAAGATGCTGGTTAGTGTGCCTGCATTCCATATCCCAAGTCTTGTATTCCATACTAAACCATTGTTGCATATTATTTAACAAATCATTCATTCTCTACTTTTTCAATTTTAATTCTCTTTCAAAAACCAGTACTATCCACAGTCCTCTTGTTCTAGTTGTTTGGGGGTTATTAGTAGTCAAATTATCATCACAGATCAACAGCCTATCTAAAAGAGAAAAAAAACCATTATGCAAATACTAGATAATATTAGAAAATAAAGCTTAAATATTTGAAATAATTATTTGTGTTTTTTATGATTTTTCCAATGTAAGTGATCATGGAATTATTTTAGTCATATTTCACTGATTCCTTCTTTCCTGGCCCATTGTAGAACCAATAAGAACTTGGCTTTCCTTTCTTTTCTAGGAACTCTGAAACTTTTCCTCTGTTGATAAATATTTTAAGAAATTACAATTACACACTCTCAATTGTAACATTCTTTATTTGCATGTTATTATCTACCCAGTTACCTATGTGGATTTTACCTTCTACATTTTCCTCCCTAGGTCTTCATGTTTGAAAACAAACCTCAATTCAAAGTAACTGAGTCCTATGCCCTTTAAATATTTGTTCCATAATTTATGAGCCTGGGACCAATATGGTGCTTCACATGAGAGCTTGATACAAAGGTAGGCTATGGGTCCCTGCTCAGATCTGTAAAATCATTAAAGTTAAGTGTCAAACTTTCTTCGTTAAATCAGCTATTCCAGGATCAAATGAGAACATGCAAAAGTGTGCCCAGGGAAACATTTCTGGCTTGGTTTTGTGCATGTGACAATAGATACTCAGTTTCATGGACTTCTGACAACAATATGTGATAGGCTTTCACAAATGCCATAAGGCAATTCCTCAGATTTGCCTTAATTTTGAAAAGAGAAATGTATTTGTATTTGACACAATAGACTCCACACGAATATTTTGAAAACATTTTTAAAAACACATTAAACAGGGCCGACACCGTGGCTCACTTGGTTAATCCTCTGCCTGTGGCGCCAGCATCCCATATGGGCACCAGGTTCTAGCCCTAGTTGCTCCTCTTCTAGTCCAGCTCTCTGCTGAGGCCTGGGAAGGCAGTGGAGGGTGGCCCAAGTGCTTGGGCTCCTGCACCCACATGGGAGACCAGAAAGAAGCACCTGGCTCCTGGTTTCGGGTGGGGGCAGCGCTGGCCATAGCAGCCATTTGGGGAGTGGACCAATGGAAGGAAGACCTTTCACTTTGTCTCTCTCACTGTCTAACTCTATCTGTCAAACAAACAAACAAACAAACAAACAAAAAAAACCACATTAAACAAATCACTTTTACCATACATTAATGTATTTCAAAAGGCAGTAATCTCTTAATTACGCACACAAAATACATCATAAAAATTGGAGTAAGTCTCAATTGCTTGAAATATATGATTTGCTGTTCTACACGGATTATTAAAATGGTCAAATATGATTGTGCCAAAATTAATCAGTTTGAGAGGTACAGTCAAAAGGCTGTCAAATGCTACATGAATTCCTCGTCTCTTTACAGTTTCATTCTTCTGTCAGAATAACAGTTAAAAAATAAAAAAAAAAAGAAAAAAAAAGAATAACAAAAAGTCCTAAAGTCTATTAAGTAAACAAGTATTCATTAATTGAACAATTTTTCTATGAGATAAGTTTATAAAGAGAAATAATTGCCTATGGTGCTGACAACAGTAAGAGGGGCCACAGGGGGAATTTCATCCTTTCAACTTTTATGGTAGGATGCAAAACTGCTCCTCTAATTTTCTTACCTTCACTGCTCTTTCTGTGCTTGACTCTTGTTCACTGTTTGGATACACTGTACCTTTTCCTCCTCTCTTGCTTTTGTCCATACCAAATCCTCTTCCATAAACATTTCTCCTATTCAATTCATCTTTCCTATCCCTCAGTTTGGAAAACTCATTATCCTCTAAGACATGAATAACATTAAAATTTACCTCTGTGACTTTTCTCCCAAGTCGGGATCAGAATCTTGTGTGTTGCTGGGAAGATAAACTGATTTATATTGCTATTTTAGCATTTGTCTTAAACAAAGGGACTTCAAAATTTTATAAAAATGAATTGAAAATTCAGTTTCAATTCAAACGAATTGAAAGACAAGTTGGAATGAGATTTGTGACAGGCTGGAAAAGGCAAAGAGAGGAGGTAGGATGGACAGAGGTAATATATAGTATAGATAGGAGAAAGGAGTTCTGAGGTTCTACTTCATGATAATAGAGTAACTAAAGATGAGGTACTGCATGTTTATTTAAAGAAAAACTTGAGGACAGCATTTTTAATGGTTTCACTGTAAAGAAATATTAAATGATTGAGTGGATAGTATATTTATCTTTATTGAACATTACACTGTAGAGACATGGAACTGAAATCACATATGTATGATTATGGTATATCAATTTAAAAAATAAAAAATAAAAGAGACTTATTTTAGTGCAAAGTATTTTGAAATTCATACATAGTTTTTCATAATACATAATTTTCTGAGCTTTCTGAAGAACCCTGATACACATGGGTTTCAAATTTTTTTGCATCAATTCAAATTTATCTTTTAATTGTACTTTCCATTAGCATTTTGAAGTCCTCTTACTTTGTAATAAAACTTGATGTGCCTTCTTCTCTCAACCAAACCAGGCATATATCCAGAATACAAACACAGTATCTATTCTGGCACTCCATGAGCACTTTGCTTAATACACAGCATGCCTTCAATAATGCTTTTTGAATGAAGAAATGAATTTTTCATTGGTTAGGCATTAATATAAATTCATCATGTAAAGTCTTATTTATTTATTTTTTATTGCATGCCTTCTAGCACCCGCCGTAGCAATGAAAACAACAGACATTTACTGAGAACTTATCCAGTGTTAGGCACTAGGATAATAGCTTTACATCCATTATTTATGTCATTTAATGCTCACAACAATTCTCTGAAGGAGGTACAATTATTACTCTCATTTTAAGATAAGGAAAATGAACAAAAAGAGATCTCACAGTTAGCAAATGGTGGTGTCGAGATAAAAACTGGGCTCTTCTGACTCAGGTGCCTGCCCTCTTTGACACACACACAAAACTCTTTCCTGATTGATGTGAGTGTTAATAAAATGCTTTAGCCGGTGGCACAAGTAACAAAACATGTCTAACCTCCTGCTAACTACAAAAACAATTGACTTCTCATCTGAAAGTTTTGCCTTCATGCTTGCATCCTGCACATTTATGAATGAATTATGTCTGCTAATATGAAGAGAATCTATTATTTAATGTGCTTTATTCTATTTCTGTATTCTGAGCTCATCATTATAGTCATAATTTATCAATCATCTTACCCTTTAATATCTCTTTTCAATTAACATATCCCACTTTTCTTTAAAAAAAAACAGTTGCCATTTATTTTGTAAGATCATGGAACACAAAAATGATAGAAATGTAAAATGAAATTCTTTGAATAAAAGAAATAGCTAGTATTCATATAAATTTTAAATAGTGCTAGGGTCAATCCTTCTAATCCTTAATTTAAATTTTACAAAAGCAACAGTTTTTGATACACATACACATCAATGCAGACAAAATCTATGGATCCTAAAATTTTCCTTTGATTTTACGAATGCACATAAAATACTGTTACACCAACACAGTTTCTGTGTTTCTAAATTATCAAGAAAGAGGTAAATTGAGATAAAATTCAGTTATCTATAGAAATCACAATAGTGCTTACTTCACAAAATTTGGAAAACGACTTGGGTATAGAAGGAGAAAGATTTTAAGGTGAAGAATAGCTTCTATTTATTGATTTGTTTCTTTGTCATGCAAAAGGTTTCACTTCATCCTGTTTCCATTCATTTGTGATGCTGTAGTTTTATTCCCAGTTTTCATTGAATGACTTTCCTTGTACAATATGTTTTCAATATTGTTATGACTAATTTTATATCACATAATCTGAATTGGTTTATATTTTTAGAGTTAAAATGGAATATTCTAAGTTAATTATCATAAAACTTGCTAAAGATACATCAACCATCCATACTATAAAAGGTACAAACTAGGACTTCCCTATGTCAAAAATAAATTATTTTCTTAGGATTAAAAAATTATTTCCCTATATCAAGTTTAAATGAAGACAAACTTACATTTATTATTTTATATGAGACTCAAAATTATTATGACATTCATGATTATTCATCCTAGCATAGTGTTTTTTTTTTTTTTATTTGACAGATAGAGTTAGACAGTGAGAGAGAGAGAGACAAAGAGAAAGGTCTTCCTTCCATTGGTTCATCCCCAAATGGCTGCTACAGCCGGTGCTACGCCAATCCAAAGCCAGGAGCCAGGTGCTTCTTCCTGGTCTCCCATGCGGGTGCAGGGGCCCAAGCACCTGGGCCATCCTCTACTGCCTTCCCTGGCCACAGCAGAGAGCTGGACCAAAAGAGGAGCAACCGGGACTAGAACCCGGCGCCCATATGGGATGCCAGCGCCACAGGCAGAGGATTAACCAAGTAAGCCACAGCGCCGACCCCCAGCATAGTCATTTTTTTATTTTTTTTTAAGATTTACTTGTTTTTATTTGAAAGGCAGAGTTACAGAGAAGCAGGGGCAGAGGCAGAGAGAGAGAGAGAGGTCTTCCATCCATTGGTTCACTCCTCAAATTGCTGTAATGGCCAGAGCTGTGCCGATCTGAAGCCAAGAGCCACGAGCCAGAAACCAGGAGCTTCTTCTGGATCTCCCATAGGTGTGCTTGGGCCCAAAGACTTGGGCCATCTTCTACTGCTTTCCCAGGCCATAGCAGAGAGCTGGATCAGAAGTGGAACAGTCAGGACTCAAACCGGCACACATATGGGATGCCAGCACTGCAGGTGACAGCCTTACCCTCTATGCTACAACTCCGGCTCCACCAGTATACTCTTGTCACTATGCTCTTCAGAGGTCAGGAGTACATTCTTTCAACAAGATGATCTGGAACATTCACATTTGGAAAGGAGCTGAAATACATTATGTTCCCCTCCTTCCTTTTGTGGTGAATATTCTTTATCCACCAAGATATTCCAATATGCATTTATTAATTCATTAGCATTTTCATGAAAATCAGCACACAACCATGGTGTGTCAGGTGCTACATTATTTACACCAGCTATGGAGACAAATAGCAGATAGCCCTGACCCTCAAGTGGTTCAAGGATTAGTGAGAAAAGCAATAATCCTAGAACCATTATTATAAAACAAACAAACCATCCAAAGTCATTTTTACTTATCAAGGATTTTTCAAACAGTAGCCCTTTCAATGATACCAAATAATATTTACAGCATTGCTTTTTCTCCCATAATGAGGAAGGATATTATTTTGCCATCAATGAAGGAACAGTTGTGTGAAGAGATAATTATAAACAAGTGAATTTGCTATAATTTGATAAATTCGATAATAGAGGTATGTGTCCTTTTTACTTTTATGTGTACAAACAAATTTATTGTACTAATTCCCATACAAGATTAGCAGCAAAATTACATTTAAGCTAAATTTAACCTTTATTGAATTTTTGACAGCATATTTTCCAAATATTTGAAAACAATTTACAGAAAGACTTTTTCCAGCAACAATCAATCTTCTCCCATCTCATATGAGCTGAGTATGTTTATTAAAGAATATACTGAAAACAGGACCCCCACTGTGGTGCAGCAGGTTAAGCTGCCATCTGCAGTGCTTGCATCGTATGTAGGTGCTGCTCCAATTCTGATCCAGTCCTCTGCTAATGTGCCTGGAAAAGCAGCGGAAAATCAACAAAGTGCTTGGGAACCTGCACACACATAAGAGACTTGGAAGATGCTCTTGATTTTGGCCTGGCCCAGACCTGGTTGTTGTGACCATTTGGAGAGTGAACCAGCAGATGGAAATTTCTCTCTCTTTCTCTCTCTCTCTCTCTCTCTCTCTCTCTGTATAAGTGTAACTCTGACTTTCAAATAAACAAATAAAATCTTTAAAAAATAGCGACTCTTATATGTCTGGTCACATACTAATATTTTGTCTAATTGTTGCCAAGTGTTTTTAGAATAGGAAAATAATAATTACTCATTCCTGCACCAATCCTGGTGCATTCTAGGGATGCCAAGCAGCAGTGTACTGATCAGAAAACATTCTTTTTTTTTTTTTTTTTTGACAGGCAGAGTGGACAGTGAGAGAGAGACAGAGAGAAAGGTCTTCCTTTTGCCGTTGGTTCACCCTCCAATGGCCGCCGCGGTAGGCGCGCTGCGGCCGGCGCACTGCGCTGATCCCATGGCAGGAGCCAGGTGCTTCTCCTGGTCTCCCATGGGGTGCAGGGCCCAAGCACTTGGGCCATCCTCCACTGCACTCCCTGGCCACAGCAGAGAGCTGGCCTGGAAGAGGGGCAACCGGGACAGGATCAGTGCCCCGACCGGGACTAGAACCCGGTGTGCCGGCGCCGCAAGGCGGAAGATTAGCATAGTGAGCCGCGGCGCCGGCCAAAACATTCTTTTATGTCACTCAACCAAGTCTTATACGTTTCTAAAATTTTCACTAAAAAGGAGTAAGGAGGAAAAAGGTTACTGAAATTTCTTATCTTGAATACCATGTGATATTCCTTTGATTTGTTCACATATTGTTATATGATTTCTGGTGCTTTGTTTTTATAGTACTTGATTTGAATTTGGACCATTTTCTTGTTCATGCTTTCTTTATGGACCTTAACATTTATTCATTTTCTTTATCTGATATTTTTCTGGATCAACTATTATGAGTTTTTGAAAAAATTCAAGATGTAGAGGTTCTTATCAATATCCTTGGTTGCTCTGATTCAAAATAAGTTAAATAAAGGTAGATATCCTACATGAGATGAATAAATTAACAACATTCTGTTGTGAGTTTGCTAACAGATTGCCCCTTTAGTTCTAAGGAATTACTCCTCCAGCTGTTGGACAAGTTTCTAGAAGACATCTCTCAACTGATAGTCCTCCTCAGAAATATCTCGCCTGAATCACATCATCTTCCTCAAAGCCAGGCTTTCTCCAGTATAGTTTGCTTCCAAAGACTGATTCGTGTGCAAGTACAGCACTGCACGGCACCATGCTCCTATTTGGAACAAGTCAGAAGGTTTGTTATCAGTTTCAGAGCTAGCTACGTCTCACCTCCGCTGAGACTGTACCAAGACCTAACAAAGCCCTCTTTCTAATCCTGCTCCCTTGCTTTCCATTTGTCCAGGTTCCCTGAAATTCCTCCTTCTCAGGATCTGTTTGTATGGGGAAACAGCTGAATACCAGTTCTGTTCAGCAACTCTAAGGGAGGGGAAGTTGTCTCTATTCTTCCCAGTAATAATCTACTTTCATCTATGTATTAGTGGGAAAAAAAAAAACTCCATTCTCTATCAAAATTCCACATAATCTAATATCTACTTAAGTATGTGAAAGAAGTTGGTTTTCCTCTTTCTTTCCAAAATCTTCTCAATGCAAGACAAATTTACCAGAAATCTTTTCCTAAAATGACATTAGAGAAAGAAATGACAATCATTCAAGACAATAATATCTTTCTAGATAAGGTAAGTAAGGATTGGAATGCCTATACTAGGATCACTGTGGATTCACACAATGATCCCACTTTACACTGGCCAAAGTTACTATGTGGTCAATACACCGTGCTTCTCTTTAGTTTTAAACATATGAAATGTATTAATATGTGTTTCTTCTATGCTTAGTTAATAAAAAGGAGAAGTTAAGTTAAATCAAGTGTAGAATCAGAATTCACCAAAATTCAGGAGGTAGTTTTAGGGTATTTCATTTAACCCTTCTTTTAAAGATGAAAAGTTTGGTAAGCTACATAGCTAAGTTTTAGGAAGATAGTGGAAATTAGTGCTTTTTTAAACATTGTGGTGTATTTCTACCAAAGTTTTTGGACCTTAAAGTTACATGTTTTTACAAAATGTTTTTAATTATTATACTCTGCAGTTTGGTCTGGGTAGATACAAATAAGCAGATAATTATGTGACATTTTGAAAGATTCTGGAAGAGAATTATATGTAAATGTGCCTCTTTTAGTTGTAACTAAAATTTATGACAATTAATTGTATCAATCTATGTGTTGCTTTTAAACTACTATTTGATCATTTTTAATTATAGCCAAGGTTGGGATTTATTCCTGAGTACATGGAACACACACTTCCAATTAAAATTCTCGAACTGATAATGGAAATCTCCACCATGGATAAATTCATACGCTAGCCATGCAAGAATACACATTTTAGGTATAAGATAGAACTTTACCAATGAAAACACAGTTATTATTAATAATTTAGAAATTAATAATAAATAATCATTTTGTAAATGCAACAAGGCACAGCAAACGATGAAGTAAATTTAATTAACACCCATCTGATGCAAATTGGAGGAACCAGACAAGCATTTATCAGAACTACTGCATCGCCTGCCATATTCTTTTGCTTTAGTATTCCACAGATTACTCTTAGCCACTAAATCCTAAGTGAATCTAAATAACGCAGTGCATTACATTAATTCACTCCTTAAGAAATCAATTCTATAGATATTAATTGTATATCAGAACTGAAGACATATTTGCTTAGAGCTTTATAACCATTTATAACTCAGGCCATATTTACATTGCCTGTCATTGGCCTGTTAACAAATCACACAACCCACACCTATTCAGAACACAGCCCTCCTCAGTGAGAAAAGATTGTATAAACCATGTGACCCTCAGAGGGGGAGATACTGTTAATCTTCCCAATGGCTGCTGTTGCAGCCTTGTAATGTGTCAACATGCCTAACTGAACCATGTGTCCTAGAATGCCTATCCCTGTATGTTTCTGATGTGACTGGACCACTAGAGAGATTCTTAGGTGATTTCAGAGGGAAGATGTGAGGCAGCAACCATTTTTATAACTCAGACACATTGATCTGCTGATTCATCTCATTGGTGAAGTTCAATGTTTGTCCCCCAGATACTTAATCTTCTCCCTGGCTCTGACTTTAGTTTTCAGACTCCAGGGCCTGGCTCCCTGAAAAAAGGATACCAGTTTCTTCTGGCGGTCAGCTACATGAGGAAGGTTGGGGTCAGTGGGCACTGTCTACTTCAGCAGGTGCATTCCAGCTTGTTCTTGCTTTTTTGCTTTGTCTCACTTTACATTTCTCTTCCCTTCCCACTGCCTGTTTTAAATTCCAGCCTCACAGGCAAGATAATAAACTTACAGGGATGGCCTCAGCAAATCACACAATTGCTCACAGTAAAATTCCTATAACAAGCTTTATTTCACTCTCTTTCTGTCTAGCTAATTATCATCTATCTATCATCAATCTATTATCTGTCTATCTTCTATCATCATTATCATCATTGTCATCATCATCATCTATCTTCTATGTATCTGTCTATGCAGGCATCCATCTATCTATCCATCTTTGCATCTATTTTTCTGACTGAGTCTGTACTGATGCAACTATCCTGAGGACCCCAAGCAATAATGATTTGCCAATAGGAAAAGGAAAATAAAATTATAGACAAGCAAAAACTCTGTCACTGTGGCACTGATAGCTACACTGACATCCCATATAAGAGTTCTAGTCCCAGGCCTAGCTGCTCTATTTCCAATCCAGTTTTGTTCTAATGCATCAGGAGAAGCAGCAGAAGATGGCCCAAGTACTTGGGCCCCTGGACCTATTGTAGGAGACCCAGATGGAGTTCCAGGCTCCTGGCTTTGGCTTGGTCCAGCCCTGGCCTTTAAGGCCATTTCAGGAGTGAATCCATGGATAGATCTCACTTTCCTTCTCTCTGTGTTGCTCTGACTTTCAAATAATAAATAAATATTTTTTTAAATATTATTATTTTTTCATTCTGAAAGTAATAAAAGAAATGTCCAAGCTTCACTGATACACCTTAAAGTGTCTTCATTAGCTTGTATAATTTAATAGGTACCATTTTTTAAAGCAGAAGTTTCCAAACATTTTATTATATTATTTTTTACTGTGCAATCCTATTAGTGAATTTGATTATTAGCATGTAATCATATGAATTCGAACAATTAGCAACTTAAAGAATTTTCTCTTTAAACCAACTTTGATCTTGTGAACCTACAAGCATTTGTATGCCATCATTTAGGATAGGACACTTTTTACTATACAGATTATTTAATAAGACTGGTAACAGTGTTGTCCATCAAATCCCAATAGTTCCCCCATTTATTCACTGAAGCAAACAAAAATACCAACCACATCTATTTATCCCTAGGTTAGCAGCACTTTTCCTGGCTGAGTTGCCAACACTGAAGTAGCAATCAAGAGAACAGGCTAGGATGTAGCAGTCTGACAATACACTTGGCTTACAGTTATTTTCCTAGTTGTGGAAATAATTATATAATGTGGTTTTTCCAGTGATATGATGTGTATTCTCCTTCCTTAATTTATAGAATTTCCAAAAAGCAGATGCTTCACAGTAGTCATTAACATAATCTGTAAATTCAGAGTTTGAAAAGGAGTTTTTAAGCAAGGTACACAAAATATTGATGTTAAAAATTGCAAACTATAGATAAAATTCTTAGTAAAACAATGAAAATTTTAACTTTTCAATTCTTTATTATAGCATTAAACAGAGAAAGCAACTTCATCCCAGCAACTAATTCTTCTTACAGGCTAGACTTCATCTGATTATAGGTTGGTAAAGTTGCAATCAAAATGACTTTTGTAGCAACACAAATACAGATTTAAAAAGCCTAATATGATCAAATTTGAAATGAAGAACATACAAAAACCTCTATAGATAAAATATTTATAAAATTATGTTTATAAAATTAACCAGTGATTTATTGTTTAATATGAACAAAATATGAATAATTATTATAATTGCTTTCTAATGTAGATAGGGATTATACACATTATTATTATGCATAAATAATTTCTATAACCACTGTCTTTGCAACCTTAAGAAGTACTTATATTTTATACAGTAATTCTATAAAATTCAGTTTAACTGTACATACATGTGTGTATGTAGTTGCATTATATAGAGAGAAGAGACAGAGAGTGAGAGAGTTACAAATAAGATTTTACTGATTTACAAAGGAAAACAAGACGTGACAAAGACTTCTTAACTTGTGGCTAAGTCATTTTCAAGATATATTTCTACTGCCAGAGTTTATCACCAATTTCCATAATTGATGTTTCATCTATAATAACACACTTTTTTCATGCAATATATATAATTAGCTAGTCCTCACTTCCAGCTGATTAGTTCTATCCTCGGAGGAGCCTCATGGTATAATGGACAAAATGTCAAGAATAATTAGGAATAATGATGGCAGCAACTAGGCTATCAAGTGGAATATACCTAGAACTGATTCTTTTGTGTCTTGCCTTTGAAAAAGATATTGAGGTGATTTAAAAGTGTGTCTCCTAGACTAAGTTTTCTTGGTGCAAAAATAGCAAAGTTTTTAAAAAATAAAAACAGAGTGCCTTTCTATTCATGTATGTGACCTATGAAACCTGGGTTTATTTATATATTTTTATATATAAGTAGGTAAAATGAAGCATACCCCAAGCATTCTTCAGCCTAAGTAGATTACAGTCTCCTCTCAAAAACAATCATTTTGGTATCTTCCATATGATATCATGAGACCTAACAGGACTATGTATCATGTTGTAAGAAGTCAGCATAAGCAATGATTTTTCTCTTGTTCTTTATGAAATTAGATATATTTATTCTTAGTTATACAATATTACATATTTTATATCTTAAGTAACCTAATGTGAGGTTATTCAATACATTTCCCAACAACTATTCCACATGATGATTTAATTAAGAGAAAAAAAAAAGACCTGCCTGTCTCAATTTATCGTATTCAGTCTAATTCACAAAGCATCACTTCTGTCAAATTACATGTCAATCATTTACATTGTTGACCATGAAAAAGTAACAACAGTTTTCATTTTAGATTATAAGATAATTTTAAAAATACTAATGCAATTCATAATGTAGCACATAACAAATCTATCATCTAGCATAATAACATGTCTATCTGTACTTCTCTACAGTTTTGAATATGTTAAACTTCTTACATTACTATTATTGTAGTATCTTCTTTGGTCCACTATTTGCCTCAGAGAGGAAATGCAAAGATTTATGTAAAGTATTAAATAAAAACAGTGAGCTTTGGTCAGTGCTATGTCAAAGCTTGTTAAGCAACTGCCTACAGTACTGTCATCTCATATGGGCACTGGTTGAAGTCCCAGCTGCTCCACCTCTGATCCAGCTCCCTGATAATGTGCCTGGGAAAGTAGTAGAAGATGGCCCAAGTGCTAGGTCCCCTGCATGCATGTGGGAGACCCCGAAGAAGCTCCTGGCTCCTGACTTCGGACTGGCTTAGCTCTGGCCATTGAGACCATTTGGGGAAATTCTTGCTGACTTTCCCTCTCTCTGTCTGTAATTCTGCCTTCCAAATAAATATATATTTAAAAATAAAAAGGAAAGTTAGCATTTAAAAACATAAATATTTAAATAAACTGTGAACTTCAGAGGACTCATTACTTCTCCTAGGCCATACAACTGCTAAATTAATTTTATTAGAAATAAAAAAGTCATTTCTGAATTTCTATTATATTATTCACCTCCTACTCCAACTCCTCTAACATCCTGACTTATAGATAAACTTTTCAAGTTTTCTTATTAGTTCAAGTTGTAAAATGCATTTCTTAATATATAAGTACTTAATTTCACAGAATAAATATCTCTAGTTTACTTAATGTTATGAAACATGAAATTTATAATATGATATTTATATTTGGCACGTCTGTATAATTTTCACTCCCAAAATCCTGTGCATATCATCTTACCCATCAGTCAGAATGAAGTAACTAACATTGAACTTATACAACTGAAAAAGCATCAAAACAGCAACACATAAGAAGGTAACCTTTTACTGGTCTCACGGACTCCTGAAATATTTGTCATGAAAAGTGAAAAAGACACAAGAAATATTATATAGAAGCTGCCATTCAAGGACTGTTTACTGATGGGACAATGATGTCTAGAATATCATAAAGTGGGCTGTTCCTGTGAAAGTATGACATCCCTCAAGATAAAGTAACTTTCTGTTACCATCTAAATCCATGCTAAGCCTATAAAAAGGGGAGTGAGACTGAAAGGAAGAGAATCTCCAGTTAATAAGGAACCCTATTCTCCCTACCTGAGCAAATTCATGCTGTATAGAAAGGAAGGCTTGCATTGGATTAACCTAATACCACAAAACAAGTTGACAAGATTACTAAAATCCTAAAAACTCAACAACATACAGAAGAATAGAAGTCTAAAACAGATCCCTTCCCTCTCTTTGTGTCTGGAAAAACATTCGCATTACCAAACAGGGTTACAACTACTTGTGATCTAACAGGAGGGAATCTTCAGTGATGTATGTTTATCTCTCCTAGGCATGAGAGTTTCCTTGATTCTGGTAACTCAAGCAATGAATAAAGCCTAATTGTCAGTCCACTAATACTATAGATATGACAGTAGAGTTTGCTCAAGGTTAGTGGTTATAAATTACAAGAGCTCATGATGCATGCTTTCCAGCTTCATGATCTAGTAATTTAAAATAATTTTATATATTTGAATACTTCTTTTACTTATTAATATTCATGATTTTACATAGACGCTAGTTTGATGCTACAGTTGGAAATTTAAAAATTTATAAAGACTACTTTGTAGTCTAATGGCTGCACTTGACTTTTGTTACTGCTTGAGGGCTTGCAACTTAGATATTTCTGTCTTAAATTAAGAGAAGAGTATGAGTCAGGTATCTGCTGTTCAGTTACTATTCTGAGGGCTAATTTTAACTGAGTTGCATGAAACCCTAATGTCTTTTAATAACAATATTTATTGTAAAATAAAACCTCATTCTATTATCATCATAGAGGAAGCCCAAATAGAGGTGTTTTTTAAAACTTTGAGTAATGTCACTTCTTTGCTAAATGTGAGTGTATTGTTAACGCTCCTGAGCACATAAAAGGGAAGTTTCCAGAGGAATTTGCAGTGTAAGCAAACCTTTTCTTCCTGTTTATTCAAAATAAATGAAGACATTTTCTCCAACTCTGTGTGCTCTTTCGTGCATGTGTATGTATGTGTGTTTTAGTTTATATAAATTCTCCACATCTCTAGATTTTACTTTTAGTTTGATAACAACTGTGCAACATGAACACCATTGCCTGTTATCTCGAGACCTAGAAACTGACAGCTAATAGTTGTAAAACAACTAGTGGTGCCACTGTTCCTTCCCAGTGTCCAGTGAAGCTAGCAGGCTAAAACTCTACAAGTAGACCCATTGCATACAGAGTATGCTCAGCAAATCTCACAGGATCCAATTGTCTAATGGCCATAATCTTGTTATTCATCATTATTGAAGTTGGTTATTCTCAAATTCCAATTACATCACTATGATTCAGTAAAGCTACCATTTTATAGTATGATAAAGCATAGAGTTCTGACTTTCAAATAAATACATTTTTAATCAGAGTTGCATAGAGAGGAGAGGCAGAGAGAGGGAGAGGGGTCTTCCATCTGTTGGTTCACTCACTGATTGGCCGCAGTGGCTGGAGCTGTGCTGGTGCGAAGCCAGGGGCCGGGAGCTTCTTCTGGGGCTTCCATATGGGTCCAGGGACCCAGGGACTTGGGCCTTCTTCTGCTGCTTTCCCAGGCCAAGGCAGAGAGCTGGATCGGAGGTGGAGCAGCCAGGTCTCAGGCTGGCACCCATGTGGGATGCTAGCGATTCAGGCCAGGGTGTTGACCCACTGTGCCACAGCACTTGCTTCCTAAATAAATCTTTTTAAAAAGACACAGTTATGATTTTTTTTCCAAAGCTGCTCTTCCAATTTACATTCCAACAAGCAATATATAAGAAGTCCAGTCATGACAAATCCTGGCTATCACTTTATATTGTCAGCATAAATTTTAATCATTATAATATATGTATGATAGTATCTCATTCTGTCTTCAATTTGTATTGGATATGATGTAATTTGTAAGGATAATGATGTTGATTTTTTCATGTGCCTACTTTATATATGTATATACCCTTTTGTGAAGTGTGTATTCAAGTCTTTGATCATTTTCTAATATAACTTTTTTTCTTATCAATGAGATTAGAAAATATATATATGTATGTGTACATTCAGGGACATGTGATTTGTTAACATTTAAATATTTTCACCCATTGAGAAGCTAGTATTTTTATTTTTATGTTGTAACAGTGTAAAAGAGTACTGCAACACTTTAGTTATTATGTATACAACTGTTTTGCATTTCAGTGAACCACTGTTGCTGAATGTACAATTTTTGAAGCTCTATCATTTTGTAAATATGTAAAACAATTACATATGCCTTGTAAATCTGTCTTTTTGTCATTATGAAAAGTCCCTTTTTATTCCTAACAATATTCCATATCATCAAAAAAAAGCATAGAGGTAATGCTTGGAATTTTCTGACTTTCATGGTTTGTCAAATAATAACCAAAAATTTCATTGAAGAATTTAAATGAAAAGTTTCTATGAAATACTTATATATAACAAAAAAGATTTCTGATCCCCAGACAATATAAACTAGAACTCATTAAAATGTTTTGAAGACAATACCTTAGGATTTCTATTTCACAGAATGTATTAGACTTAAATCACAGGTAAAGACAAAAAAATGACAATGCAGAGACTCCTGCTAGAGGGACAGAGAGTGAATTTAAGATACTTACTAACTACTAAATTGTCACTATGTTGATGAAGTTAATATACAACTTGAAAGACCCACATAATTGCTAATTAATCAAGGAACTAATTTTTAGTATATTTGGTGGTGTTTCTTAGGAAACTCAGAAATAAGAGATGGTCCCTTTGCTCTTACTTAATGATTGAAAATATAGAAGACAATAAAGAAAGAAAATTCATGCAAAATATAACCTGAGATAAAGTGTATGTATTATTGACTTCCAGAAAAGATAATCTATTCCTTGGGCAGTCCTCAAATTTCTCTTTAGCTCCTTTACAAATAATATTCCTCTTTGCAAAAGTATTCTAGGAAGATTTTTCTAAAGTCTGCCTATCTATGATTATTGCCAAATTGCTTTATCTTAATACATTTTCTGCATTATGCGCTTTCTAAAAATTTATACATATCTACCTATCTATTATCTTTTTATCTATCATCTTTGGTATATTTCTGATAACTGTGTAGGTTTATCCACTTGTAATTATCACATTTTACACAAATCTTATGATGATGTAGGGAGATGTCACTGGCTTCATTCTTGACTCTTACCGACCTGTTCAACAAGGAATTGTGCAGAAATGTCCTTTAAGATCTTAAATGATTGGTGAAGATTAGAGAGGAAATGGAGTGGATTCAACAATGAAAAAAATATCATCAAAAAAGTCATTAGCAGTATGAAAAAGTCAGAATAATGTCTACAAAGACCTTGGATAAAGTAATCACCTTAACCAATTAGTTTTTCCCAGAATTTTATCCAGTCTTACAATTTTTAGGGAATCGAATTGATCAAAGCTGGAAAATCACATACCTCATCATTTCTAACACTGACTTAATGAGAACATACTTCTAAAATAAGATATTTTCAAAATTGCATTGTTCCATCCCCTATTGCCCTGCAAATATAAATAAACTTATTAAAGTTTTATAAATTACACATTTCTTGCTGGTGGTCACAAGGAGAGCTGTATTATCATTGTCTCTGGCTTGGCATTTAAAAAGTCTTAATTACACCTATGGATAAGGACAAAACAATTTATCCTAAAATTATGTTTTCAGAAGCAAGGCAATTTTATGTAAGTACACAATTCAAGCAGAGCAGGTATGAAGTTGTACAGGTTGTATAATAGTATAACATCTTAGCAGGGCACTGCTTAGGTGTCTGGAATTTTCTTTCCATCACTATAATCAAAGTGTGAATTAACTTGAACTAATCATATTACCATTTGATCTCAGTTTCTTCATCTGTAAAGTGAGCACTTGCCCTAAATTATGGCAATATTTTTTTCTAATACCTTATGTTTACCTCAGCTTTCATTTTAGTTGATAGATTCTTGACATTTTTATTCTATTTGAAAATGTTTACAAATTGACAGGACTTTAAATATGTAACTTTTACATATATAGATTAATACACATAATATAAAATAAGAATTCTGTTCAAAGATAATGTTAGCATATTAAATTTATAAAATTACATTTTGCAACATTTAAATATGTAATTACTTTAAATAACTTAAATACTCATTTTAAATTGATTCATTTAAAGAATAGAATGAAGACAGTAGTCCCATGATAGATTATAGCTTTGAAGATTGAACATGAACTGACTTTCAAGTGAATGAAAGAAGAGAGCAGTTTTTAAACAGGTGCAACTATACATTTTGTGTTTCTATTGTGAGAAGTAAATGCTTATTCTAATGCATTTAAGAAAGCAGTATTAATGATTAATGACATTTTGATCCTGTAACTAGACCAACAAATTCTTGAATAATTAATGAGGTACTCAGTACTGCAAAGGATATCCATCTGCTGAGAAAATTTTGTGTGTGTAAGTTATTAATATTAAAAACCTTATAAAACATGAAAGAGAGACATTGAGGTCAAGGTAGTAATTTCTGTCAAATATACGACTTTTTATTTAATGTTGAAATCCTTAGCAAAAGGATCATTTCAATGAATTTTTTTCTAAGAATTAATTGTATATTCATTGAAGACACATAAAAACTTTGAGTAATAAAATGGGAAAATAATGTTTTTGAAGTCATTTTATGACATCTTAATGCTTAAAATTTAATTTCATTTTTCATATTCCATCTCCTATTCTAATTTTCAGGTATCTACTTTAAAACCCTATGGTAATCATAGAAGCTTAGAGACTTAGACTTGAAAGGAGCTTTAAAAATAAATAGTTCAATGTCCCTATTCTAAAAATAAAGAAACAGAAGCTCACACAGTTTAAAATACTCAAGAATTCCCTGTAGTTCTGTGACACAGCATCCTGATTCTCTGTGTTGAAGCCTTAGCTTTGAAGTTGCTAATATGATGGAGCAACCCTGTGGACCAAGAGTGTCCAGGTGGCCTGGAAATGTACAACTCCTAATTCATTTGAAAAGGAATCACAGTCCCATATAAGTAGGAAAAGAGATCATGTGAATATTTAAGGTAACATTTAATTCATCTATAAATTATTTTATTAACGTTATCAAATAAAGTGATAAAAATATGAGTAATGCATAAGCTAGTGACAAAATATATTTTATTTATGTCTTCATTTTCATTAATATAAAGAGAACAGATTTCATCTATTTCATAGATACAATTCGTACTTAATTCCTTCCCTCCCTCAAACATAAATATAAGCTGAATACAATCAATGAACTAAAACAGTTAAGGCAAAGATTTAAAATATTTTATTTGATGCAAACTCCTAATCATTTAAGATTAGTACAGAGTACCTAAAGTTATTGCCTTTACCTCAAATTTCATCTATTTTTTAAAAATTATTTCTAAATTGCTTTCTCACGTGGAACAATCTCCTTTAAGATACTGAATTGACAGGAAAGTTTATAATAAATTCACTTTGAAAGATCATGGATAAGGCCAGCGCTGCGGCTCACTAGGCTAATCCTCTGCCTGCTGCGCCGGCACACCAGGTTCTAGTCCGGTCGGAGCACCGGATTCTGTCCCAGTTGCTCCTCTTCCAGGCCAGCTCTCTGCTGTGGCCCGGGAAGGCAGTGGAGGATGGCCCAAGTCCTTCGGCCCTGCACCTGCATGGGAGACCAGGAGAAGCACCTGATTCCTGGCTTTGGATTAGCGCAGTGCGCCAGCCGCAGCGGCCATTGGAGGGTGAATCAACGGAAAAAGGAAGACCTTTCTCTCAGACTCTCTCTCTCACTGTCCACTCTGCCTGTCCAAAAAAAAAAAAAAAGATCATGGATACATGTGAATGGAAGGGGAGAGGGAGCAGGAGAGGGGAGGGTTGCGGGTGGGAGGGGAGTTATGGGGGGGGGGAGGCATTGTAATCCATAAGCTGTACTTTGGAAATTTATATTCATTAAGTAAGTAAAAGTTAAAAAAAAAATTAAAAATTAAAAAAAAGAAAGATCATGGATACATATGACCCTTTGTTGTTTGAATTTATGTTCACTGAGCTATTAGATTCAAAGTCCAGATTCTACCAGCTGTTGCAGCAACTCAGTCTTAGCCCTTTAACTAATTTCAGCTGATTATGAGTGTTTTCCATCTTCCTGAAAATGGGAAGCCAAAGGAGAAGATGTGGTATCACTGAACTTTCTGAGATTATCTAGGAGGAAAGGGTGACTCTAAACATTTCCAACATAGTAAACTTTTTGATCTATATCAATGTCATGTGCATTCCAAAACATACATTTGAAATAAGACATTGAAGGCATAAGATATCTACTCATAATAGAAATTATTGCTGAAGTTGGCCAGATGCCTTTTCACTCATAATAAATCTCTGTCTTGCATACACATATACTGTAAAGTTATATAAATATGATTAAATACAAAACTGCAAGTCCTTCTCCCTGTAAAGGATAGAAAGTTTCTCACTTTAAAGAAGAAACATGCCTAATATTCAAACTATAAATATTTTAAATATGTAGTTCAATCACCTCAAAGATGAATATTTGGCTGAGACAGTTTCATTAGGCTCCACTTTAAAATTGACAGTGTGCTTCATAATGTGAATCAATGTATAGCTTTAATTGAAAAGATCAAAAAATAAAATTGAGATTACATATTATTGAATTTCTTCATATTCTTTTTTTGGTTTTAATATTCAAATATCTAAACACACAAATTTAAAGCTTCTGAAATTCAATTAGAAGTGTTTGAAGAAAAAAAAAAACCAAGACTATATACATTTCCTGAAGATTGTTTCTGACCTTCCAAGATGAATTTTTCTGAGCTTAAATTTAAAAAAATCAGATGAATTCTCTGTAATGCAGATTGGTTAACCCCTGAGTTATGATTTCTAGTCAGCCATGCCCTCCAAGAGTGGCTTTCCGGAAGTTAAAACAAGGATTGGCTAATGACATGGCAAACATTTGATAGAGATGTCTTCCCATGCCCAGTTAATTCTATGAAAATAATAGAAATCTTCTGGCAGACTTTTTAAGGAGATTTTTTATTCAACTCTGCAATTAAAATCAAAGTTTTAATTTGAGACACGTACTAAAATCCGATTTTGATAAAAGTTCCATTAGTCCACTTTAGACAAATCTCTCCACCTCACTCTAATTTATTGTTGGGGAAATGAGAATAACCATACACTCATTTATAACTGTGTTCTACTGATCTCTTGAATAGGAATTGTGTGAATGTTTTTAAAAAGGTAGATTCCTGAATACTACCACAGCTCCATAACATAAAAATACGAATTATGAAGACCACACATTTTTTACATATACATCCCCATCTCAAATATCACCAGAAAGTAAGGGGTTTATGCTTGAGTAAACAAGAGTATTATCTTTCTCACTCCAAAAACTATAACCTCACCAATATACCAATTAATATTGATCTCATAAGTGCTCTACTATTTTTTTAAGATTTATTTTATTTATTTGAAAGACAGAATTACAAAGAGAAATAGAGGCAGAGAGAGGTCTTCCATCCCCTGGTTCACTCCCCAGATGGCCACAATAGCTGGAGCTGTGCAGATCTGAAGCCAGGAGCCAGGAGCTTCCTCTGGGTCTCCCATGCGGGTGCAGGACCCCAAGGACTTGGGCTCGTCTTCTACTGCTATCATAGGCCATAGCATTGAGCTGGATTGGAAGAGGAGCACCCGGGACTAGAACCAGTGCCCATATGGAATGCCAGCACTGCAGGCCAGAGTTTTAACCCACCACAGCACCAGCCTAGAGTGCTCTACTTCATTTGTCTCCATTACAAAGTAAATTCCAGACCAAACCTCACCCTTTCTTTACCATTCCCGCTACAGTTTTAGGACTAGTGGGGCATTGCTTGCATTCGTTTTTGCTCTGCAATTTGTTTCTCTTGATGGTAGGTATCAGACCATGACAAACTAAATTCCTTAGAATTTGAGCTGAAATATAGGAGGCCTGGTTAATCAATAACTATTTTATAACTAAATAAACTAATTAAATTGTGTAGTATTACCTTGTAGTCATCTACGAAGTTACTATGAGTTTATGATGGAATACATAGCCTCTTTAACTGTGAAGGTGACCTCAGTTCCTCAACAAGTGAAGGTGAATTCTGGATTGATATGTCCAAAAGAAATTATGCTTTTTTGTAGCTCCCTGATATTGCGATGCTCTTCTTCAGTAGCTCATATGCACATCTTATCAACCGGATAAAAGATCTCTCCTCAGCCTTCAAGGATATCTTTTGTGAAATCCTTCTGGTGGTTTTAGACATTATTGATGAGTTGCTGTTAATAAAAATCCTGTAACTAAACTTAAAAATAAGAATCTTTTAATCAACAAATAAGCATCATATTGCTAATGATGTATCATTAAGTTTAAAACCTTGAGCTTGAGTCTGGCTTCCACAAATTCTTCTTCTAAACCTCTACACCTATCCTTGCATTTCTGTTCCAATCATCATTGTCATTTAATTCCCTTGTTATTGCCTGAGTGCATTGTTGCAAATGATTCCTAATTTATGATCAGTCTTGTTTATCTTCAGTACTAACTCATCTACCCTAAGAATGATTCTGATAAAATGAATATTTAGTTACATCACACGCTGATTTAATTTTCTTAAATTTTTTAAAGATTTATTTATTTATTTGAAAGTCAGAGTTACAGAGAGAGAAGGGAGGGAGAGAGCGAGAGAGAGAGGCCAGCACAGTGGCACACTAGGTTAATCCTCCACCTGTGGCGCCGGCATCCTATATGGGCACCGGTTCTAGTCCTGGTTGCTCCTCTTCCAGTCCAGCTCCGGCCCATTGTGGCCATTTGGGGAGTGAACCAATGGAAAGAAGACCTTTCTCTCTGTCTCTCTCTCTCTCTCTCTCTCTCACTGTTTGTAACTCTATCTGTCAAATAAATAAATAAATAAATAAATCTTTAAAAGAGAGAGAGAGAGAAAGTCTTCCATCTGCTGGTTCACTTTCCAGTTGGGCCACAACAGCCAGAGCTGTGCCAATCTGAAGCCAGGATCCAGGAGCTTCTTCCAGGTCTCCCACGTGGGTGCAGGGGCCCAAGGACTTGAGCCATCTTCTACTGCATTCCCAGGCCATAGCAGAAAGCTGGATGGAAAGTGGTCCAGCCGGGTCTTGAACTGGTGCCCATATGGGATGCCGGCACTTCAAGCCAGGGAGTTAACCCACTGCGCCATAGCACCGGCCTGGACATGATGATTTAAATACTTCTATGTATCTTTGTTATCCATTGGACAAATCCTTAATCACCTTGTTATAAAAGACCACAATATGTGGCCCCTATTATTAAAAATGACTGCTTACAGACTTGCTACTTTGACCATCTCTTAATCACGCAAAATTATTTATAGTTTGCCATATGCACCCTAATATCTTACATCTCTGCTCTATAGCATATGCTCTTCCCTTATTTTGGAAAATGCATCCAACAATTAGTGGCCTAGCAATTGACTACTCAACTCTAACTCAAGTAGACATTCTCTGTATGAAAACATTCCTGATTTCCTAGTTTTTATTATTATCTCTATGTGTTCTCACCATATAATTTACATCATCAAATTTCAGTGCTCTCTATATATACTCTTTGGAAATTATTTCACCTTAAGAGACAAGCTAGACCTGGTTTTTCCACTCTTAACTTCAGGAGAACATTTTACACCATTATATTTCAAATCACCCTACTGCCCATACCCCAAGCCTCAATATTGGACTGTGGATGAACACAAAGTCCAGGGTTACCTGATCAATAGACTGGCCAGAAAACATAGATGCACTTGATGATCATTTTTTATCTCTCAAGAATCTGAATTGGAAACTGTGGGGGGAAATAAAGCAGTTTTCAGTAGAGAATATAACTTGAAAGACCAATGGAAGGAAACCCTGAGACAGTTTATGACAGACAGGAAGAGGAGCATTCATAAACAACCCACATGCCAAAATTCTGAGGAAGCAAAATGTATATGTAAAAAGAAGCTCTAGGGCAAACAGAATGTGTACATAGTGAATGCAAAGTGAATTTGTTGCAAAGGGACAAAAGGATGGAACTTTGGAAGATTTATAAAACATATGATAGCCAGGGCCGTTGCTGTGGTGCAGCAAGTTAATGCCCTGGCTTGAAGTGCTGGCATCCCATGTGGGCACCAGTTTGAGACCTGGCAGCTCTATTTCTGGTCCAGCTCTCTGCTATGACCTGGGAAAGCAGTAGAAGATAGCTCAAGTCCTTGGGCCCCTGCACCCACGTGGGAGACCTGGAAGAATCTCCTGGCTCCTGGCTTCAATCGGCACAGCTCTGATGGTTGGAGAGTGAACCAGCAGATGGAAGATCTCTCTCTCTCTCTCTCTCTCTCTCTCTCTCCCTCTCTCTCCCTCTCTCTCTCTCTGCCTTTCCTTCTCTCTCTGTGTAACTCTGACTTTCAAATAAATAAATAAATCTTTAAAAAAAAAAAACATCTGATAGCTGAGCACATAACCATTAATGATTCTGCTTAGCCATCCATAGCTAACTAAATCTTTCAGTAGTATTTTAGACCACCAATTTTTTCCATTGGCCTGTTATACTATAATTTTTGTCAGATTACTATTTAATCATACTATTTTTTCCTTGGATACAAGGTTACTATTGAAATAAAAATTTTATTACTAACAATAATGAGTGAATCTGTACTTTTTGCTACAAAAGGCTAACTAGAATATCTCTTCATCTCTAGGGTAAATTTTACACAGACAAAAATACTCTCATCTTTTCCTCCTGAAATCTTGGGTACATAATGAGCATTTTCAGTTCCTGCATTTTTAAATGTCATTGTCATGTCCCAGGCTGTCCTCAGAATGGTATAACATGTCCTACAAATTTCAATGCAATCGGGAGAATCAAATTTTAAAATCTCTTATCGTAATTACCTTGATGCAATGGGAAAAGGGAAACTGGCCAAGCTAAATTCCATCTGAAAAGATCAGAAAAGCAAACTGCCCAATTCACATAATCAACAAGGGACTCAGGAAATATTTCATCTAGCAATGACCGTAATGGAGAACACTATACACAGCTTAAGTTTTCATCATTGAGGACAGAGAACAATGAATGGCTAGAACATCTCTTACGTCTACAAGATGAGCTCTCTTACAAGGACAATTTGCAAAACTTTCACATTATTCCAAAATGTCCCCTTCAAGGCCCTTAGCTGACTCTGTTGTTCTGTATTATGGTTTATTAGGTGCCCGTCATTCCTTAAATTCAAAGTTTAAATGAATTTTAATGTTCCTTGGTCATTTTGCAGGTCTGAAAAAAAGTTTTCATGTGGTGAGAGAACCTATTCATCACCTAAAGGCCTTCTCTCCATTCTCAATCGATCCTCTACATCGCCCTCCATTACAGAGGAAAGCTACCTTTAATATGTTTTAATATCTTAATATGTTTTAATTTGTTGGAGAATACATTCAGTCCTGCTGATTTTAAAAATCTGTGTTTCATGATAATCCCAAAATTGATCTGCCAGTTTTCGTAATTTCAGTGAGAATGCAGTGAGTTGGAATAACAGATATAAGCAGAGAAATTATTACTACAGTTTTGCCTTTTTTAAATATAGTGCTTCCTTTAAGTGGATTTGTGTATAAATTACCTTGGTGTTATATAGAATAAAATAATTATCCGTTTTTTGAACATCAGATACTAAGAAGTTGTTGAATCTACAACTGTGTTCTATGGCTATATTCTGCCTATTGATATTTTTGACTACCTGCTGGATCATTTCCTAGAATGTTGAGAGACCAAATAGTACATTCTCTTCAAAGACTGAATTAAACATATTTAACTACATGAAGAAGATTTTGGAAAACTGCCCAGTTAATGTATTCTCCAACAGATTAAAACATATTAAGAAGGCAGCTATCTGCTGCATCCAACACCCAACAAGCATCCTGGTTTTCATGAAGGAATTTTCTGATTCAGAATGGCTATAAATTCCTGGATTAATTGTCATCTTTAGGAGAATATATCTCCAATTCTGGGTGAAGAATGGTTGATCTAGTGTTAGTTCTGGTTCATAATGTGTTTTCCCTATTGAGGTCACAGTCATACACCAGGAGCCTACAAAATTGTCAGAAAAATGTTAAGACATAAAACCGGCATAAGATACTTGTTGAAGGGCCTGCATTGTGGCATAGCCGCTTAAGTTGTCACCTGCAATGTTGGGATTCCATAAGAGTGGCGGCGCCTGTTCTGGCCGCTCCACTTCCCATCCAGTTCTCTGCTAATGTGCCTGGGAAAGTAAAACATGGCCCAAATCCATGGGCCCCTGTATTCACATTAGAGACATGGAAGAAGCACCTGGCTCCTGGCTTTGACCTGGCCAGCCCTCAGTTGTTCAGGGTATCTGCAGAGTGAACCAGCAAATGAAAGCACTCTCTCTCTCTCTCTCTCTCTCTCTCTGTAACTCTGCCTTTCAAATAAATAAATAAACTTTTAAAATAAAAAAAAAAAGATGCTTGCTGATTGAATTATTGAATCAGCATTAACTAACTTGAAGCTGGAAAAAATAAAAAGTTCAAGGATTTAGATAACATTCTTTAAATTACAGATTATGAAAGGGTGTCCTATAACACTGATCTGCAAAGAACTTTCTGTCTTCTGCATGATGCCATTACTTTTTTCTTTCTCCCCCAAATCTTTCTTCTTTTCTAAGAAATTAGGTCTTTCCACAGAAGTTTTATCTTCCTATTACAATTCTCACTTCTTCACATTTGAATATATTTCTCTGCGCTGCTTTCATATGAACTGTTTTCATGTGAATTGCTTCATAACACTCTTCCACTCCTAAGAGAAAGGTCTTAGCTTAGTAAAAGAAAGCATTAAGAAATTCTGTTAGTCTTTTAAGCATTATGTCACTGTTTAAATGGTGAATTAGAGAGTCTGTACAGAGGAAAGTTCTGTAGTGAGAAAGAAGGCATTTCAATTACTATGGAAACTGTCCTCGTTTTTATGCTATTTGAATCTATTTGAAAAACCCACTTTATTCTTTCTGTATTCTCAAAATTAGGGAAGGATTAATTGAGAAAGCATATTAGGCATAAGAAGAAACTTCTGTCATGATTTTGAAAGGATACAGACTTCATTAGGAGAGACAATAGAAGTATTCAGAAATATTGAACAGGGGGAGGTTGCTGAACAGTTTCCAAGGATTCTTTAATATAAATAACAACATGTATGCATTATGTAATGAATAGAGGCCTAGGGGATGGAAAAATAGAAGGTTTATGAATTTCTTTTCTTTGAAATTTCAATCTATGACTTCAAGAATAGAAAAGTTTGATCAAATTTGTACACCAAATTTTCAGAACAGAGAGTATCCAAATGTCATAATACCAAATATCAGTAGAAACAACATAGCCGTAATTCAAATATACTGTTTGGTTTATTTACCAAACTTGCATATATAAATATACAAAATTAATTATCCCATTGATTACTTACTTGTAATTTAGACTATCCACTTATAAGCAGTAATCCCTTCAAGGAAGCAACATGAATTATTTATAAATTAATTTAATATAATAACCATATTACCTTGGAGTGCCAGTTCAAGTGACAGCTGTATTATGAAGTACATATGTATTATGAAGTATGACTAATTAATGATTAAGTATTTTGAACATCGAGTGTGTTATACTAATACTAAATTATAGTGATAACAATAATGTTAGATATGTAATGCATCAGCGGTCCCTTATAAATTATCAATTAATTAAATAAACATAATTGTCTCATAGCCTGAACAATTTGCCCTAATTTAACATAATTATTTATATATATACATATATACATATATATATATTGTAAACGCTACAGATAGACAATATTAAACTAATTATTTACTCAAGTTCAGTCCCAGAAATCATGTACTAGGAAGTATGTCACAAACTGGATTGTGAGGAAACTAAACACCAAATTCTAGCTGTTTTGGCATTTGCTTAGTCTAAATGATAATGTCAGAATCAAAGTTATGTTTTCAGTGTTCTAAAATCCCTCAAAGCTTTTTCTGCACTGAACTTGTTTTCTTGGGGGGCAGGAGAAAGATGGTGGCAGAGTAAGATGCTCCAGTGAGGAGAAAAAAATGCCAAAAGTTGCTCACACATCAAGCCACCTTAGCAAGAGCTAAAGAAGCCAGGCAAGTGACCAGTTTTAGTACAATAATAGAAAAAAACAAAAAACTCAGGGGCAGGCATTGTGGTGCAGCTGGTTAAGTTGCTGTCTGCAACATTAGCCTCCAAGAGCTGGTTTGAATCCTGGCTACTCTGCTTCCAATCCAGCTCCCTGCTAATGTGTCTGGGAAAGCACTGGAAGATAGCCCAAGTACTTTGGTTACTGCCAGCCATGTAAGGGACCACTGGGTTGTGCTGGTGCCTTTGGGCTATGAGTTCCAGGTGTGATAAAGCATCGTGGGGTTGGTAGAAATGGGACTGATCACCTCATTCATCCCATTAGTCCCAGGCACCACAACTTGGAGGCAGTAATAATCCATCGGGAGAAGAAAATGAACGTGGGGGCCAAGTCATTGCCCAGGGAAACAGGGCTAATCCCTCAAAAGTGGGACCTTAGAACTAGGCAGAATTCCATTGTGCCTGACCACCGGCTAGGGACTAAGGATGTGGTATCTAGGTTTACAGTTGACTTCAGGTAATAACTTGCAGGAATTAGTTAACCCTTTTCAGATGAGCAGATTTGGGACAAATCTGGGATAGCAGTGTCCTCTAGTAGTAAAATTGTGACAAAACACCAACCGTAGACTGACAACGAACCTAGATTTACATTGCCACCTACTGCTGAAATGGAAGAATCGCCCATAGGCACAGAGAAAGTTTGTAGTCTGCTCAGAAGGGCATAAATAAATTCAAAGACTGAAAAAATTCCTAATCCTTCAATTGACAGATAGACTCATATATCAACACACATCAAGAATTTACCATGATCTCATGCAGAAAATAAAATAAGGTGCCAGAAACTGACCAATTAGCATTTAATATTTGCACATCTTTTTTTTTTAAGTTTTATTTATTTATTTGAAAGGCAGTTTCAGAGAGGCAGGGAGAGAGAGAGAGACGTCTTCCATCCGCTGGTTCACTCCCCAGATAGTCTCAATGGCAAGAACTTTGCTGATCTGAAGCCAGGAATCAGGAGCTTCTTCCTGGTCTCCCATGCTGGTACAAGAGTATCATCTTCTATGACTTTCTCAGGCCATAGCAGAGAGCTGGATGGGAACTGGAGCAGCCAGGTCTCAAACCAGCACCCACATAGGATTCTGGCACTGCGAATTCTTGAATAAATAATCAAGATGGCTTTAAGGCAACCCAGCAATTAAAAAAAAAAAAAAAAAACAGAAAATATTTCACTTCTCTACAAAGACTCTTAACAATGAGAGGGAAGTAAAATTTTTTGAAAAATTAAATGATATTCTTGAGCTAAAAATATACTAAGTGATATTAAAAATTCAATAGAAGATGTCAAAATAAATTGGAACAACAGTAGTAAGCTGAAGAAAGGCTATTTGAAAATATAAAACTGGAGAAGAAAAACATACAAACATGATAGGAATAAAGAAAACTTACGTGAATGTTAGCACACACTAAGGAAGCAGATATCTAAGAACCTGGAGATCAAGAAGGACTTGAGAAGGCCAAAGAGATAGAAAGCATATTAAAAGAGATAATATCAAAAATCACCCAAATCTAGAAAACAATACAACTCTCCACTCTCATGAAGGTCAAAGTGAAGTAGGCAGGCATACAGGCTAAAATTGATTAGATTTGTGAACTGGAAGACCATGCCTTCGCCATTCCCCTGAGTGACCTCATGCCCCTACCTGATGCCTTCTCCACACCCCTGTGTGGCCTCATTCCCCTACCTGGCCACACCTGGGTGCCCACCAGCCAATCAGGTTAATTAACCACTCCCATTTGGAAGTGGGTTAAAAGCCGGTACATGATGTGGCCTGGCCCTCCCTTCTTCCCTGGCCTCTTGCCAGGAGGGGGCTTGCTATAGCCCTGTGCCTCCAGGGTGCATCGCCTTCGGGCCATGTGCTCTAGGCTTCCTGGCCCAGATACAGGCCTAGATGCTCTTCCACGTGGCTGGTTCCTGGTGCTCGGTATGAACCCCTATTCACCTCTATGGATGCTGCCCTAGTTTCCAGACTTTAGCCTCTCTCCTACCTGAACTAAAGCCTTCACTTTCCTAGATACTTCTCGCACTAAATAAAACCTTAAAACCTACCATGCTGCCTTGTTTATCTGTGCTGGTATTTAGAATTCTTCTCTAAATATCAGGCAAGAACCCTCTTGGGCTTATTAATATAGGGGATTTAGTAATAAGCCCATGGTGAAATCGTATGGCACCCCAAATTCCGATAGCACATGTGGCACCCCAGATAGCATTTCTATGAAACTTTAAGGGCCACATTTTTAGTGTAAATTTTAAGTGTAAAATTTAAATTTTCCGATTTCAAAAGGTCATAATACAGATTCAATTCAACCAACTCTAAACCAAAATACAAAATATATCATAACCAGGTGATCCAAGTTCAAAGCTGAAGAGAATTCTCAGGGTCTATGTTGTGGTGTAGTGGATTAAACTGCCCCTGCACTGCCAGCATCCCACAGGAGTGCTCGTTCAAGTCCTGACTATTCCATTTCCATCCAGTTCCCTACTAATGTGCCTGGGAAAGCAGTAGCAGACAACCCAAGTACCTGGGTCCCTGCTATCCACATAGGAGACATGGATGGGATTCTTGGCTTCGGGGCTTCAGCCTGACACAGCCCTGTGGTTATGACCATTTGGGGAATGAATCAGGGGGTGGAAGATCTCTCTCTCTCTCTCTCTGTAACCCTTTCAAACATGTATTCTCAAAGCTACAAAAGAAAAAAAAAACATAATACATAAGAGTATTCCAATTATCCTGACTGCATATTTCTGGTTAGAAATCTTACAGGTCAGGAAAAAGTGCAATGAGATTTTCATAGTGCAAAGGAAAATAGAAAAGCTGCCAACCAAGTAAACCAAGTATACCGTACCAAGAAAATCTGGGCTGTTTGTTTTGTTTTGTTTTTTAAAGTACAAAAGAGAGGTTAAAACATTCCTAGAAAAAACAAAAGTTGAATTTATCATTACCAAATCTGTTCTAGAAGAAAGACTAAAGTGAGTTATTCATGTTGACAAACAAGAAAGAGATGTAATGGGAAAATTTTTTTTAAAAATAGAAAGTAGAAATTTCACCAACGATAGTATATAAATTCAGAATGTCCCAATATTATAAACAGAGTGTGTAAGCCATTCATACCTCTAGAACAAAAACTAATAAATAATATGAGCTTTTTGTTGTGCCAGATGATTATTACAGCATTTAAGATTCCCACATCCCATGACAGAGCACCAGACTTCAACACCCAGCTGTACTGCCCATAGCAGCTTCTTGTTATTGTGGACAGTGGGAGGCATTAAGTCATGATTTAAGTCATTGTATTCATGCTATTCATGTGCAAAATCCAGATTGAATTCCTGGCTCTCAGATATGATCTGGTCCAGCCCTGGGCTCACACCAGTATCACACTAGAGCATTTGAAGTGTGAATCATTAGATGGGAAATTCTCTCTCTCTCTCTCTCTCTCTCTCTAATAAATA
This sequence comes from Lepus europaeus, assembly GCF_033115175.1. Lineage (NCBI taxonomy): Eukaryota > Metazoa > Chordata > Mammalia > Lagomorpha > Leporidae > Lepus > Lepus europaeus. The sequence goes on along the minus strand of NC_084832.1, from coordinate 46,863,948 downwards.
AATTAATTAAATGCTCTCAAATATGAATAATTAGGAAATATATAAAGTTATAAAATAGGAGGTGACAAATTTAAAATGTTGGAGGAAATATAGTACAAGTATTACATGTTTATTAGTACCTTCATCTCTATCCTTTTGGTTTCTTTTCTTACCTTTATAATCAATGTTAAGTTTATGTAAATTCAAATATCTGGCTTGCTATAAGCAAAAGATGATTTTGGGAAGCCTCTTAGTTACCACAAGGCAAAAATTTATGAAACATACCACAAAAATAATTTTAAAAAGTCAAAGAACACTATTAGATAAAATAATATAACTGTAATGGTAAAGGAGGAAGAAAGAAACCAAACAAAGTAAATAAAAATGAATAAAACAGTAGTAGTAAGGTCTTGCCTATCAATAATTACCTTAAATGCAATTGAATAAGATTATTTATTTAAAGATGCAGAGTGACCAAATGGATAAAAGGACAAGATCCAACTATATACTGGTTACTAGAAACTTACTTTACCTCAAGTATTCCCATAGGCTGTAAGTAAAATGATAAAATACTTCATGAAAATTTAACCCAAAATAAAGCAGGAATACACACACTTACATCAAACAAAATATATTTTAATTAGACAGCCATAAAATGAAACAGGCAGGGCTATTACATAATTATAAAGGAATTGACTCAGCAAGAGAAAAAAAAAAGGTTACATCTAATGCAAGAGATAGATCCAATAAAATATTAAAGTAGAGAATTTTACCATTTCACTTTCAGTAATGTGCAGTTCATCCAGATAGAATATCAACAATGAAACAGCCCAGTTAAATCATATATTAGATGAATTGGCGCTAACAGACATCTACAAATAACTCAATCTAACAACTACAGAGTACACATTCTTTTCAACAGCATATAGAACATTCCCAAGCATAGATCATATGGTAGGTAACAAAACACTTGTTAACAAATTTTTGGAAGCTAAAATCAAATCAGATATCTTTTTACCACAATGCAATACAACTATAAATAAATAATATAAAAAATGTGGATACAAGAAAAAAGTATGGAAATTAAACAATTCACTACTGAACAACAAGTGGTTCAAGGGAAAAATTAATGAGGAAATTAAAAAACGTATTGAAACAAAAGAAAATGAAACAGAAAGCAGCAAATCCTATGAAAAACAGTATATACAGTTCTTAGAGGGTAACTTATAGCAATCAATGTATGGATCAAATAAGCAAAAAACAAATCTCAAGTAACAATTAATGAATCTCAAGAAACTAGAAAAATAAGACCAGGCATTTGGTGAAGAAGTTAAAACATCTGTTGGGATGCCCATATTTCATACTGGATTATCTGAGTTTCACTCCTGCCTCTGCTTTAATTCCTGCTGATGAGCACCCTGGAAGACAATAGGTGATGGCTCAAACACTTCTGACCTTGCCAACCATGTGGAAAAATAAGGACTAAATTCCTGGATTTGGGTTTCTGCCTCAGGTCCTGATACTGTGGACATTTGGAGAACCAACCACTGATGGGAAATCTCTATATTTGTATCCTTTCCTCTCTGTCTCTCTCTGTCTCTCTCTCTGTCTCTCTCTCTCTCTCTCTCTCTCCCTGTAGAAACTATGAAATCACATATTCTCATCATGGTGCAGTGGGTTAAACAGCCTCCTGTGATGCCAGCATTCCATATGAGCACCAGTTAGAGTCACGGTTGCTCTATTTCCAATCCAGCTCCCTGCTAGTATACCTGGGACAGAAGAGAAAAAATGGCTCAACAGCTTGGGTCCATACCACCCACATGGCAGACCCAGACAGAAATCCAGTTTCCTAATTTTGGTTGGCCCAGTCCAGGCCATTGTGGCCATTTGCTTAACAAACCAGAAGATGGAAGACTTCTCTGTTTTTATCTCTCTGTAAGTCTGCTTTTCAAATAAACAAATAAATCTTTACCAAAAAACTAGAAAAATAGAAACGAATCAAGCCCAAAATTAATCAACATAAAATAAATAATAAAGATTAGAGCAGATCCAACATGGGAAGCAACCTATACAGCAGATTCATAGAATGACAATCACCTTAAGCAGCATCCTATCTCAGAATCATCCCTTAAGACATTCTGGTCTGACTGAAAAGCCCACAAGAGTATTTCAGGCATGGAAAGCCAAGACACTGGCAAAAAATATCCTACATGGAGGACCTCCATAGGTGAGACCACAGTGGAAAGAACTGGTCATCAAACAAGGAGGCACTTTTCTCTGAAGGGAGGAGAGAACTTCTATTTTGCTTATGGCCTTGTCTAAATACTCACTGAGTTTGTAGATTCAAAAGGCCTAGGCAGCTCATGTCAAGAACCTTGGGTGATCACTGACATTATATTGAATCACAGTGCACTAACTTCCCATACAGGACCTTATAATTATGTATAAGTGCTTGCAAAAGAGGTATCATTCTTGGTTGCTTCTTTAAAGTTAATTAAGTTTCTTAAAAAAAAGAAATGAAATTAACTTCAAGATGCAATGATGTTGAACAGCCCTTGTCTCCATTGTTGAAGAACTTTTTTGTGTGTGAGTGTGCAAATTGTTGAACTCTTTACTTAGTATAGTTGGTCTTCTGTGTATAAAGTTAATAGTAAATGGATCTTAGTGGAGACTGGACTGGGAATGGGAGAGGGAGGAGTGGGGTTGGGAGGGCAGGCATGGTGGAAAGAATCACTATATTCCCGAAGTTGTACTTATGAAATGCATGAAGTTTATATTCCTTAAATAAAAGCTTTCTTTGGAAAAAAGAAAAAAAAAGATTAAAAAAGGTTAGTACCAGAATATATAAATAATTTAAAGAGCTCACTAACAATAACAACAATAAAAATAACACAAATAATCAAATGTAAAAGTGGGCAATAGATCTAAATAAAACATGTTTCAAAGAAAAACATACAAATGGTCAACAGGTACATGAAGACATACTCAATGTCATGAATTATCAGGGAAATGCAAATAAAAAACATAATGACATATCACCTTATTCCAGTTAGATTGACTATTATCACATTGACAAAATATTAAGGGTTGGCAAGGATGTGAAGGAAAGAGAACCTTCCTTGCACATGATAGGAGGGAATGTAATAAGCACAGATATTGTGGAAAACCTAGAGTTTTTTTTTTTTTTAAGCTAACCTATTACTAGCAGTCCCATAATTTAGTATATATCGAAAATGTTTTGAATAGACATTTGCATTCCTATGCTTTTGCAGTACTATTCACAATAACCAAGAAATGGAAACAATTTAAGTGTCCATCTACTGATGCTTGGGCTTGGAAGAGATGGTATACATACCAAATGGAATATTGTACAAGCATTAAATGGATGAAATCTTGTCATTCACAACAACATGGATGGAATTGGAGGACATTATATTAGCTGAAATAATAAGTCAGACACGGAAAGTACCACATAGTCTCTTATATGTAGAAGTTATGATAGTTGATCTCAAAGGAGAGGAGAGGAGAGTGGTGGTTATTAGGTATTGGAGAGAGTGGAAGGAGGAAAAGATAGAGAAAAGTTGATTAACAGGTACTTTTTTATAGTTAGGTGTAATAAGTTTTGATGTTCTAGTGTGACTATAAATAATGATAATCATAATTTACTCTATTCCTATAAATATCTAGAAGAAAGTCTTTTGAATGTTTATCATAAAGAAATGATAAAATTTTATAGAGATTTGTGTTTTCCATGATGTGAACATTATTTAATGTATACATGTATTGAAACACCACATGACACTCAATAAATACTTATAATTTTATGTATCAGTTAAAAATATTAAAGTTCTACAATAATTACATATCTATGATATAACAATATCTGATACAAAATCATATGATCTATTGATCAAATCATTATAGACAAGCACAAAGATAATGTTCATAATCTCTAGATAATCAGCAAAATACATACAGTAATTCTTTCTAAATTAAGAAGATATTAGTTCAAGCAGAGAAAGTGTTCTCCTTAATATGGTAAGACACAGAATGTTTTCTATATACAATCACCATGCATCCTTCTTTCTAACACTTTTATGGAATTTTCTGAGGATGCTTACACCTAGCATTGAGCCCTTGTGTTTCAGGAACAAATTCACCAGCAGGTAGAAGAGGACAGCTGGGTGTTGCGAATAGGAGCAGTTTGGTAGAAAGGCTCTGCATTACCAACTCAAACAATGGTTTCTATTCCCCTATCCATATTCATTATTCAGTTGTGGGAGAATCAGAGAATTCTTTGGGCTGGCACTGTGATATAGCTGGTTAAGGCTCTGTCTGCAGCACCAGCATCCCATATGCGAGCCACTTCAAATCCTTGTTGCTCCACTTCCAACGTAGCTCCCTGTAAATGAGCCTGCAAAAGCAGGGGAAAGGAGGCCCAAGTCCTTGGGCCCCTGCACCCACGTGGGAGACTTGGATGAAGCTCCTGACTCCTTAATTCTTTCCAGCCTGGCCCCAGCCATTCTGGCAATTTGGGGAGTGAACCAGCAGATGGAAGATCACTCTCTGTCTTTCCTGTCTCTCTCTCAGGAACTCTGATTTTCAAATAAATAAATTTTTAAAAATCTTTTAAAAATACTTTTTCTCCACCTACATGAAAATAATGATGCTATTAGCTGTGATCATCTTTAACCATGAGGGTAATCACCATAAAGAGAAAAGAAATACATACAAACAAAGAAATCATAATAAATTGTGGGCCCCGATCAAATCATTATCAAGCCTTCCCCATTTCTAAACTATTCAAGTCCATGTCCCCTGTTGTGATGGATTTCATATATGATAATGTATTAATTTCACTAATTTTACAGGTAATTTTTATAACTATCACCTGTCATACTAAATTTACATTTAAAATCCCATCTGTTTAATCTGATATGAATTGATGATTATGTACAATAGCCATAAAATATATATATGAATAGACAAAATAATCACATGTATAACATACATACATATGAATGCGCTTCAAGACGTTAGAGAAAATGGAATTAAAAAGTAAGTTAATTTTGGGACAAAAATTCTTAAAATCCACACATGCAAAGGAGTTTTCAAAAATTTCACAGAAAATGTATACTACAAACAAAAGTATTCATGGATTTATAATTTTTACACATCAAAATAAACTTACTTCATCCCAATTTTCAACAATTTTCTAAATGTATCCTCATAGATCAGAGAGAGATGTTGTTTTGTTTGTGTATCAAGTTTTCATTGTCCAGGTAAATTCATATTTCTGAGGGAAACTGTCATATAAAACTGAGCTAACTATTAGAATGTCAGTGTACTGAGATGCTATTACATATATATATATATATATATATATATATATATATATATACACACACACACACCACTTGGGAAATACAGTGAACTGTATTTTCAAAACTTCTAAGCAAACTTTGCCCAAATATTCTGATTTATTTTGATAGCACAGTTTCTTAAATGACTTTCAAAAGGAAGTTTGTGTCATTATTGTAATTTTATCTTCACATACAAAGAAAAATGAATAAATATAGCCAAAATCCTTCTAGACCTTTGTAGATATGATATCTTGAATTCATTTGTTTAAATTCAGTACCTTTTAGATTTATTTTACACACAAAACACACAGCCTAGGATATTTATCATCTCAAACATTTATCCTTTCTTTATGATGAGAACATTTAAAATCTCATGTTTTTCATTTATATAATGGTATACTGTTAACTATAATCACCTGTCTTGTCGGTGTCTGTGTAAGAGTACAGCAGAATTTATTTATCTTTTTTTTTTTTTTTTTGACAGGCAGAGTGGACAGTGAGACAGAGAGAGACAGAGAGAAAGGTCTTCCTTTGCCATTGGTTCACCCTCCAATGGCCGCAGCGGCTAGCGCGCTGTGGCCAGCACACCGCGCTGATCCAAAGGCAGGAGCGAGGTGCTTCTCCTGGTCTCCCATGGGGTGCAGGGCCCAAGCACTTGGGCCATCCTCCACTGCACTCCTGGGCCATAGCAGAGAGCTGGCCTGGAAGAGGGGCAACCAGGACAGAATCTGGCACCCCGACCGGGACTAGAACCCGGTGTGCTGGCGCCGCTAGGTGGAGGATTAGTCTATTGAGCCACAGCGCCAGCCATGAACTTATTTATCTTATAAAGTTGTGACTATGAACCTATTAATCAATCTCTCTTTTCTCTCTGCCAATTGAAAAATTCATTATTTTCAAAATAAAACACCATACTTTAAGACATAGATGAGCATTGTCTAGTTGTTTGCAGAAGGACAGGAGAGATATGAAAGGTTGGAATTGAATTTCCTTAAATGAAACACACTTAATGATCTCTATAGACTTCCTTTAGCTACAGTGCCCACTACAGAATTCAACCCTATTCAGCACAATGCAGATGCCAATTTCCCTAGCTTATAATCTGTCTACCTGACCATATTGCCAGCTGCATCTAATGCATGTGCTAATTCTGTTCTGCTCCTGTTATTCATAAAAAAAATAGCTAAATGAAATTTTATCCATCTTGGGTATTAAAGTTGACAGGAGATTTGAATGAACTACAGATGCTGAAGAAAGTTTAGTCTGGAGGATAAAGGATGACCAAAAATATCCTTGATTCATCATACTATCACTTGTTCAATCATTCATCCCTCTCTAAATCTAGAAACCATCCTATAAAAACTTATCTTAATTTTAACTCTTGTTTCCAATCAGTATGAGCCGGACTATCCTTCTCTTACAGATTTTTAAATCCACCACCTTCATACTATGACCCTTGTTCAGAACTATATATGTGATGTCAACAAGTGATTGCTATTAGTTTTACATAAAGACCTCTAATATATAAAATAAATAGGCTGAAGGCATTCGTTTTAAATTATAGTATATATCTCCATTTTACCTACTTGAACTCCACTCTTTTTATTAAGAAAACTATGATTACATTCTCACTCTCTGTTCTTCACTCTTCTACAGAATGCAGGGGGAATGAAAACAAGCTTATATCACAAAATGCCCATCCTTGCAGTACTTACTTCTAAGTAGAGAGAAAAAGGCAAATGTGAGTCAAAGACAACAGGGACCTGGTGTGAGCTTTATAAATATTTGTGAAATGACTAAGTAAAGTTTAGCTTTGTAAGATAAAGATCATAAGCAAAATGGTATTATAGAAATGAAGGAAATCAATGAATATTGCAGGAAGGGGTGTCTGGTAAAGAGGTATAGAGTTATCAGGTGATTAGAGTGATTTCAGAAAGTAGATAGTAAAACTTATTCTAGGAGACAAAAAACATTACCTCGGATGTTAGGGTCTTTTAAAAAAGCAGACATAAACACAGAAGCAGAGTCTAAAATTAACAAAGAAATCTTGCTAGAAATAAGCATTCTCTGTGAAAATGCCCATCCTCTTCCAATCTCACATACTTTGCTTTCCTCATCATGCCAGTTGGCCTTGACCTTGGATTTGCCCATAGGTCATTTGTCTCCTACAAGTACACTAGAACACACTGCTGTTTACTTTCTCAGTGGTTGACCACATTATATTCCTCAGTCATTATTGTTTTCATGGATTTGAGTTTTTGCATACATTATATACCTTTGATTGGTGCATCATAAGTGTTCTAGGGTTATAATTTCTAATCTTCATAAGGATTGCAAGCTGTAACATGAACTACACGGTGGTGTATCAGTTTGAAAATAACAAGTATTGTAAAATATAGCAAGAAATATTTCCAGCAACAAACAAAGCAACAGATCTTTTACTGGCTAGGTCAGAAAATGACATCTGTTAAGCTCACCTGGAAAAATTGTTAGTGTTGGTTCACAAAGGAGCTGATGAAAAGGAAAGTACTAAACACATAGAGAGAACACTGGCCTTTATAGAGGGTTGTCAGTAATTAGGGAAATTTACTTATGAGCTACAGATGGCAAATGACAGAATCATATAATATGAATTAATTTATATTGTATAGTTGGTCTCAGTCTCTTAGTGGAAAATTGTCGTTTTCATTTTCTGAGTGTGCAGCTCTAAGTTTATTCATTGGTAATGGGTTATACTCTGATATAAAGAAAACAGATCTCTATATTCATGAACAGGACAGGTTCTCTTTTAAAGAATAGAACTGGGGGTCAGCTCTGTGGCACAGCAGGTTAAGCCACCGTCTGTGGTGCTGGTACCCCATATGGGTGCTGGTTCAAGTCCCAGCTGCTCCACTTCAAATCCAGCTCCCTGTTAATGCACCTAGAAAAGCAGTGGAAGATGGTCCAAGTTATTTGGCCCCTACATTTATATGGACTCCTTGATGAAGTTCCTGGCTCTTGGCTTTGGCCTGACCCAGCCCTGGCCACTGGGGCCATCTGCCTTTGGAAAGATGTCTCTAGAAAACATGCTTTTAGATCATGGAATGGGGTGAGGGTATTATATACAGCTATTGTGTGAATGCACACTTGACACTCATGGGTAAATGTAAGTAGGGATATTGTCCAATTCTAGTTTTCTCTTAAAAATTAAGTCTACTAGATGTGTCCATTTATAACAGCTAGATTTAATTCTCTATAATTAAGAGAGAATCAATGGACAAATAACAAGAGAAGTTGGGGGAAAATGTCAGAAATATCATTCATTACTTTATTTTCTTTGTTTTCAAGGTGAAGATTTTGAGAGAACTACCCTTCTCTACCCTAGATTTATGCTCTGTCTTCTGTCTTTATTCTCCTCATCACTCCCATTTTATTTTAAAGCTATTAATTAAACAATGGCTATTGAAGAACCCTGGACAATAGCTTCATTCTAAAATTAAACTGATGTTATTTGCTGTCTTACTCTACTTCATTTTATGTCAGTTGTATAATTGAACAAGAATAGAGAAGAATGACTTGTAACCATGATATTGTTGGAGACATTCATTAGGACTTAATATAATCATTATAATCATTAGATCTACATTGTACATCCAAATGACAGAATAGAGGAAATAAAGCATGCCAAGTAGGGAACAGAAAGATACATATCCTTAATATTTTCAGAGCATGTATTATAAAAACGTTAAGAATCACTCAGAGCTTGCAGCTACATGTAGAATTCAGCAGACTATTCAGATGAAGATAGATTTCTGTATCTGAAGTTGCTCTGGCCACAGTCTGACTCTGCTACTTTTGACTAATATTCCTTAGCCTCCTGGGCAACGTTCAAAGGCATGAGCAGAAACAAAACAGAAATTGAGCTTGGAAATTGAACAGAAGTTGATCTCAGAACAGAGTACATAGGAGAGCATTACAAACAGATCATTTAAAGGGTTTTCAAATATGATTGTAATATTTTTCAGTGACTTCATTCTGAGGACAATTAAAAGGATTCACTTTAAAAATTGTCAGCTCATAAACCAGTTCCTTCTGTTTCTTTTTGAGTCCTACACCAGTAGTTTTAGCAGTGAAAAATGAAAGTAAGGTTGGCCTTCGTAGTAAGCATTGGAAGTGAGAGGTTGGCCTTTGCAGTTAGAATAGACCTCAAATTATTTAATACTAACAGATATTTGCATAGCTATAAAGATCACAAAAATGTGTGCTGCTGCTATGGAGGTGGCTGCATTTGTCATTGGGCTTGGCTGCCTTAGTAAATAAGTAAATTCCCAGCATCTCTTGTATTAAATGTGGATGCTTGTACTTACATTTTTGTCAGCTTTCTCGTGGACCAATACAAAAGAATATAGAAGCTTAAAATATTTTTGTCTGTCAGAGTGTTCAATAGATATTACATTCTCTTTTTTTGCTGTTGAGCTAGAAGTTTGTATCCTATGCATCATAAATCATAATTAGAAGAAGTAAAATAGCTTTCAGCTTAAATACAATACCTTGTAAAATTGCATGTTAAGAATTTTAGCAGATTCTTAGAGTTGAAAACAGTCTCTAATTAAGAGCCAACAACAGGGAAGACACTCAGCTGAATAACCACATGGAATTAATTCCATCCATAATATGAGTAAACTTGAACATGAAATATCCCCCAATCAGACCACAAGCTGAGAACATAGACTGCCTTTATAGCCTTTAAGGCCTGATTCAGAAGATACAGCTAAGCCATGCCTGACTCTTGACCCATAAAAATGATAAAATAATAGATGCACATCATTTTAACAATATAAATTTGTGGTAAATTGGCACACAGCAATAGTTAATTATACAGCTATATGTTCATGTTTGAAGACAGCCTAGGAAAAATGAGTCTAGGTGAAAAATGCATAATGAAGATGAGTGTGGATTAACATGAGGGAAAAATCATTAGCCAGAAGTTTAGCTCATATTAAACAACATGACAAAATGTATGTCATAGAAAAAACTTGTCATAATATGCACTTTCTAAATACAAATTAGTGTATCATGGCATTCTTGAATAAATGTCAACATCTGATGGCAATGAGGTTGAAAACAAAAGGAAATATATCTTATATTGGCTTCCACTATAGTTCTCTGTAAAGTTAAAAAAGACCTATTGTCAAATATTATCCCACGGGTAACTAACATGTCCTAAAATTATAATAACACTCTATTTGCACTTTAAAATGTTTTATAATCTTTCATAAATATGTTTCAAATATATGCATTGTTTTAGTGGCACAAAATAAATGTATGAATGTTTCAGTAATTCCTCATTTACCCTCATGGAAAAATATTCTCTGGTGGGCAGACATTATTTCAATGGAGTTTAGAAGAAGAAAGCATAGGAAGTGGAATGAACTGGTTGTAAACAGAAATGGACCAGATCAAGTATATTTCCTTGGCTTTTATTTCTACAGTCATATATGCATACAATTGGGTTTCTTAATCCTGCATAGCTTTCTTGTTCTTAAGCCCACGAAGTTGAAAGTTAACCACAATGCATTGCAGCAAGAAGTCTTCTACCTTATTTATCTTTCTGGTTTTTTTTTTTTGTGTGTGTGTGTATGCATATGTGCTTTGTTTCTTTACCTAAATAAGAGATCAGTGATGGAAGAGCATAATTTTGTAGATACAGGAAAAATGGCTGAGGGTGATCACTTGCCCTATCTTTTAGCTTGAGCCTTAGTTTAGCGAGTCAACAGCAGAAAATACATGAGCTAGACCAGCTTAAGAATCACATGTACAGACAATTTTTTACATATAATTTCTTTATTCTTAAGTATATGGTGATTTGCTACAAAAAGAATATAAAACAAAGTTGCTATAATTCCACACCCAACTTCCTATAATACTTACATCTTGCTTTAATAGATTTTTATAATTAATGATAATTATTGTTGCATTATTAACTAAAACATATATATATATATATATATATATATATATATATAATATTTCCTTAGTTTTACCTAAGGTCTTTTTTTCTGTTCCAGAATTTCGTAGGGGTACATTATGTTTTCTTGTCATATCTTTTTAGGCTCTTTTGGCTAGTAGAACTTCTCAGACATTCCTTCTTTTTTATGATCTTGAGAGCTTTGAGGAGTACTATTCAGGTATTTTTACATATCCCTCAATTGTGATTTGTATAATGTATTTCTCATAAATGAACTGAAGTTATGGACTTTTAGTTAGAAAACTGCAAAGCAAATTCCATTCTCAACACATCACATCAGATTCAGGGGCCAGTGCTGTGGCATAGCAGGTAAAGCCGCTGCCTGCAGTGCTGACATCCTATATGGGGGTTGGTTGAAGTTCTGGCTGCTCCACTTCCATCCAGGTCTCTGCTATGTCCTGGGAAAACAGTGGAAGATGGCGCAAGTCCTTGGGCCCCTGCACCATCCAGGTGGGAGACCTGGAGGAAGCTCCTGGCTCCTGGCTTTGGTTTGGCAATGTTCTCACTGTTGTGGCCATCTGGGGAGTTAACCAATGATGGAAGACCTCTCTCTCTCTCTCTCTCTCTCTCTCTCTCTGCCTCTGCCTCCGCCTCTCTGTAACTCTGCCTTTCAAATAAATAAATAACTCTATTAAAAATACATGATTCAGCATGACTTATCAGTGGTAACGTTAAAAATAGTCACCTGGATGAGTCAGTTTTGTAAGATTTGTCCATCAGAAAGTTATTTTTACTTTTCCCCTTTTCAAATTATACTCTTTGTAAACAAGTACTATGCAACACACACTTAAGGACTGGGAAGTTTCATATCAAGCTTAACAAAGGGTACATCTGGGTACAATCTTTATTAGGGATATAGTAAAATGATATAAGGATGATATAGACATATTGTCATAGAAATATACATTCTCTAACACCTATCTATACACTTAATGTATGGTTCTATCTATCTTTATAAAACCTCTATTATTTTCCAAGTTGCAAACATTCAGTGATAGGAATGACCTCCAGTGACCCAAAGAGAAATGGAAAAGTTTACAAGGCTGTGAGCTTTCAAACTACCCCATGAAACTTTGTTAACTCAATAATGTCATTGAAGCAGTAGGATAAACTGAAAAGAAAACATTGATGAAAGAGAGCAGGAACAGGAAATATGCTCTGCACTTCAGAGTGCATCAAAGGTATATAAAGAGAATTGTCTTAGGAGCCGTATATAATTAGTAACAGCAAATAGCACACAAACAAAATATAACATGTGATTAATTGGTAAACAATGAGAAGACCCTATTTTTTTTTAAAAGATGTTATTGATTTATCACATTGAAAAATATACAAGGTATTTGAAAGAGAGTCACCTGTGGTTCAATGATGGGGTGTGTTCTGAAACATCCATTACTAGTTGATTTCATCATTATGAAACCCTCATAGACTGTACCAACATAAACCCAGATGGAGTAGTTTATTACACATCCAGGCTATATGGCATGTCCACCATTGTGTGTGCCTTCCATTTTGACTGAAATATCATTTTGTGGTATTAGATTGTAATATGAGTATTGAAGCTTCCAAGGATTTTCTCTAACTAATGCTTATTTTGCAAAGGCTAAATTTTATTATCGTACTACATTTTGTCCAATTTTCTTTCTAATGTAAAAGAAGGTAGAGAAGTGGCTGTGCTTAAACTTGAGCTGTATGAGACTCTTCAAATTGTGATAAAATTCTTCAGAAGAAGAGAGGGATAGTCATGTTGCCTTTTGAGTTTTCACTGAGTACAGAGCTCTTTTTATTCATTAGTTTTATAGAGTTGTAATAGTAAATAACTAAAGGTGAACTGAGAGGTAATTGAGAAAATTGAAATGTAAATAAGCTGCCAATGTTTATCACTTATTACAAAGTTCTGCATAGAGTAAAACATATTGGAAAATTTCTTAAATGCATCATTTCTTTTCATTTTAAATTTTCTCCTTGACATATTCTCTACTGTCCTAGCCATAAGATTTTCAAAATAAGTGAATGAGACCTAGTAAGACTCTGCATTGTTAATAAGACAAAAGCAGAATGCAAGCCCTCTCACTTCACATTCCCTGATTCCTTGAATGTTATCTACCTTTTTATCAGTGTCATTGTAATTAGCCAACTGAGAGCTTCCAAGATACTTACTAGAAAACCAAACTTTTATTCTATATGTTGATAATTAAAATATGGTAGCAATCCTGAGTTTGATTTAACCATTATTTCCAAATCAATGAGACTCTAAATATTAAGAAATTAGAGTGACTACTGACAGTGACACTACTGACACTTCCTTATCGCTTGGCCACTCCAATTATCTTCTAATGAAATAGATAAATCTTCAGAAGTGGGCTGCCTTCAGGGCTTTAGAAGGTTTGTGGGTTTTTTTGACATTTTTTAAAGATTTATTTATTTATTATTTATTATTTGAAAGACAGAGTTAGAGAGAGAGGTAGAGACAGAGAGAGAGGAGCTTCTTCCAGGTCTCCCACGCAGGTGCAGGGGACCAAGGACTTGGGCCATCTTCTACTGCTTTCCCAGGCCACAGCAGAGAGCTATATTGGAAGTGGAGCAGCCAAGACTAGAACCTGTGCCCATATGGGATGCCAGCACTTCAGACCAGGGTGTTAACCTGCTGTGCCACAGCCCCGGCCCCTTTTTTGACATTTTCTACATTCACTAATTCCAAAGTATGTGTTCTACCAACTAAGAATGATTTCCCCACACTGACAGAATGAAAAGGCCCTGTTCAAATGTTAAAATAGAAACAGATGAACCCAAGTGGACACAACCAAACACATGACTACATTGAGGGTGCTGTAGAAACAACTTCTCACAATTGTATTTGACAACTGTATTGATACTCATTGCACAAGTGGTACCCAAGCAAGAATCACTACCAGATAACCCATTCTTACAGTATGAAGTTAGAAAGACATTTTCCCTTATTCTAAGATAAATAGTCCTTGAGCATTCAGTTGGTGAGACACTGATAAAAAGGTAGATAGCATTCAAGGAATCAGGGAATGTGAAGTGAGAGGGCTTGCATTCTGACGTAAGCTTTGATATTAATATTCTCTGATTATTTTCCTTAACAACTAGTAAACCTCTCCTCCAGTCTTTGAGTTTTCCTGTCTTCCACTCTGTCACTCTGCACTGAAACTGCAGCCTCATGATCCCTTTTCGTATAGCATCCTTCTAAGCTTGCTAAGCAGCCTAGTGGCTTACCCTCCATTGTCTGATGTCCTAGATAGTTGCTCTCATCTTGTTGATCCCAGAGTGTCAATGATGCCTCTGATTTCTGCCCTGAGTAAAACATGAATAGATACTTGTCCTGCTGTCATCATTTTGAGTATGAATTAGAATAATGACTGTAATTTTTACTGCTTTCTCTATGCCTGATATTGCGATAAGCACTTAACACACATTATCCAATGTAATCCACAAAACCAAAAATATTTGACAGATGTACTAATATTAGCCTCTTTTAGAGGTGAGAAAACAAGACCAAAGGAAATGCTTATATGTTAAGTGTAATCACAGAAATAATAAACGACTCAATGCAAGCCTGAAACAACCCTTTTGTCCATTAACCTCATTGGGTGGCAAGTAGTTTTCAACAAAGCTAAATTAGGACAATAAATCTCTTTCTGTGGCCATTTACAGATCTTTGAAAACCTTGCAATCCTATTACATATCTAAAGAATCATCTGCCTAATAGAAAAAAGTACCCCTTTATATATTATGTTAAGGAGTAGGAGGTAAAGATTTTATTGTAGTAGTTCACCTCTTTATAATTCCCCAAGAAGTAGGTTCAAGCTGGATTTTTAATTATTTTATTCAAACAGACAAACAAACTTAATTACATTCTTGAAAATTTCACTTGCCAAAGATCAATGCTCAACACTCTCACAAGTTGGACTGTTTAAGAGAAACAAAAGAGATACACAGATAGAAACTACAATACCAGCTTTGTTATTGATTAGGTTACATTAGGATCTGGTTTACATGTAAAGAATTAGTTTGAGTTACACATTCAAAATGACGCAATATTCCCTAAGAACTAAGCTTCAAATCAGTGATTCTCAGTTTGCGGTAATTCCTGATTGCCAGATTTCATTTAGGAGTATCTAAGGAAATTTTGGTTGTCACAAGTGGGGAAATGTTACTGGCACCAAAAAGTGTAAGCCAGGGATGCTGCTAAATATTCTTCAATGCACAGAACAGACCTTTCAGCAAATAATTATCTGGACCAAAATGCTGATTGTGCCAAGGCCGAGAAGTGCTGAGATAAGCTTAGGGAAGGATACAGCATAGAACAAAATGCAATTTCCCTGGAAAGAGAACAGTTACAAAGAGAAAGAAGATGGATGAGCTTGAGTACATTTATACTGTTCCTGTTTCAATTTATCAGTTTGATAATTCACTCTACTTATTTTGGTGAGGAATTTGATAAGAAACTAAGTGGGCTGAGTTTATATTATACCAATTTCTGTCCCTCAACAACAACAACAACAAAAAAGATGAGGTAAGTGAGGAGAAAGGTGTTTTTCTCATTCTAAAACCTACTTATGTAATGTGATTTATTCACATATTCTAAAATGATCCTCAAAGAATGGGAACATGATAATTGGAGAGTAGTTTCACTATATATCATACATTTGTTTAGTTCATGATCAGAAGCATAATACATATTTTACTTGCATTTATATATTTCATATAAGAAAGTAGTGATCAATTGCAATGAGTTACTTTTATCTATGCTTTTATTTTAAACTCTATTTGAATACATGCATGGAATTTTCTTGTAGGATAGAAGTTGTTTTGTTTTTTAAAATACCATTTTCAGAAAACATATTTGCTTTATAGATTAAACAATTCAAATGAATCACTTACTACAATGTCTCTGATGAACTTAATTTGTTCTACTGTTAAAAATAAAACAGGAGAAAAAGAAAAGGAGAGTAGATATACAGAGCCACTTGAATTAGCACAAAAATTGAGGTTCAAGTTTCTGGGGAAAAATTATAGAAGGCTTAAAAAATTCATCTAAACTTAACAGTTATATTATTTGAGAATTCTTTCCACTTTTGTACTTTGAGACTTATCAACTTTGCCCTCCCTGTGTTTCCTCTATGAGCCAGAAGAGAGTAATCTCAAGATGTCTTAGTCAACAGTTAGATGCCTATCAAGTTTCCATTCTTGATTGCTTTGACATTTTTATTAAATAATCTAAGGAATTCATTCAGACTAGTGAGATCCTGATCTCTAACATTACCAGACCATTCACACTGAAACATATGTTATTTTTTAAAGAAACAAGAATAATAGTATATTCCTCATCCAAAAGCCATAATAAAGGGAAAAGGGCAACTCTCAAAGCAGAGGAAATCGTATAAAATGTTCTCCCATTTATTAAGCTTACTGCATGAACCAGACACCACACAGATAAATGATATGCATTATCTCATCTTATCCTCCCATTATATCCATATTGACACTTCTGTGTTTCACAGATGAAGAAATTTGCCTGATGTCAAGCAAAGTTTGGTTTAGAATATAATCCAGACACAAGATTTTCTAACTCCAGACCCTATCATTTTAAATTACTTTGTGAAAATGACATCTGATTTTAAAATAATCAAAATATCTCTGGGATCAATGTTCTCTAAATATAATAAAATTATTAATATCTTAACAACATTTGCCTTAAGTACATATAAATGTTTGCTAATGTTTTCCTAATTAAAAACAAATTATTTTTTCATGAAAGTGTCATGGATGACTCCCAGAATAGTTGCTTGGGTATGGAAAAATAATGTAAGGACTATTGATTAAGATAGAAGTAAAAGGAGGAGAAATAGATTTTGAGAAAGATGAGGGGGTTTGGTTTAGAAATGTTGACCTTGAGGTACTTTTTATATTTGTTTTTGAGAGTTTTGGAAGACTCTGAAAGAAGCACTCTTTTTTCAAAAGTGAACATTTTCCTGTATAGTTTTATTTTGGATCATAATGTCTTCACCCACTGCAAAAGGGTAGACAAGGTCTAACCATGTTGTGAAATCCTCCCTGTCATTCACACTTTCATAGAGCAAAGAAAAAAAAAATAGTTTGACTTGCAAATTTTAAGTTCTAATACCTGCACAAAAGTATATTTTCATTTGCAAGAGCAGAGACATTCCTTTTTTAAAAAAAAAAGTTAATTTAAACTGTATACCTGTCATTTACAGTCAAAGGAGTCATAAGACATAAGATGCTATTAGGGCACAAAAATGACAATATTACCACCTTCCACTTTCAAGACTGAATTGGAAGGGGGAATCATATCCATATTGTCTACACACTCCAATACAAATTCTAAACTGTTGACATTTGCCACCTCTCTCAGATGTCAGCTTTCCTACATGCTACTTAATCACCATTTAATTGAAGTCATGCCAAATTACTTTGCATCTTTTCCAGATGATTATGACAATCCTTCCAGTTCCCTATGACTTCAATGTCTAGATTACTTATTTCCTATCTTCAAGCAATGTCAATGATTCATTGAACACCTCAATCCACTCACCATTATCACTCAATTATCTCCTTTCTATTCAACAGACTTGTGAATTTGCATCATTCCATTTCCATTCTAAAATTACCGTATTCATCATGGTCATCCAATGCATAATTTAAAACCAAAAACAAACAAAAATTTCCTTTCTACAGTTGCCTCCAAAAATAATATAATTCATTTCTTTCTTTCAGCCCTTACTCTGAATTGGTTTTTATCAGCTCTCTTTATATTATCTTTGATTTCTTCCACTTTAAATATATATTCAAACATTTCAATTGTATTGCTATTACTAATACTGTGTTATCTCTTTTAAATTTTAACATATCATTGATTTATTCGATCCTATATTCTTTTCTTTGTTATAGCGCCTGGGAAAATGGCCCAAATCCATCCCTTTCTCTTGACTCAATCTTCCCTTTCACTACTTGCAGCCCAACTCTAATTAAATTTTTTTGTTAAAGATTTATTTATTTGGGGCCAGAGCTGTGATGTAGTGGGTTAAGCCTCCGCCTGCAGTGTGCTGGTTCGACCATCAGCTGTTCCACTTCTGATCCATCTCCCTGCTACTGGTGTGGGAAAGCAGTGGGTCCCTGTACCCATGTAGGAGACCTGGAAGAAGCTCAGCTCCTGCAGTTGCATTTGGGGAGTGAAACTGGCAGATGGAAGACCTCTTTCTTTGCAATTCTGCCTCTCAAATAAATATATAAATCTTATAAAAAATATTTATTTGCAATGCAGAATGACTCACAGGGAGAAAGAGATGAAGAGAAACAAACAGGACAGAGGGAAAATGGGAAAGAGAGACAGAGATCCTCCATCTCCTGGTTTATTCTGCAAATGGCCACAACAGCCAGGGCTGGGCCAGGCCAAAGCAAGGAACCAAAACTATATCCAGTCTTCCATGTGGATAGCAAGGACTAAAATACATTAGCCATCATCTGCTGCTTCACAAGTACATTAGTAGGGAGCCAGATGGAAAATGGAGTCTCCAGCACAGAACAAGAACTCTGATATGAGATGTAGGTGTCACAGGAGTTAACCTGCTGTACTCAGTTATGCCATGATTCTGAGCACTGGTTATTTGAATGTTCTTTTTTTTTGGCCAGGGTTTCCCTTAATTCTACTCCCAGGTACCATGTTCATGGTTTCTGTGCGGGTTTTTTTTGAGATAACATATTTTTAACTTACATTATAGTCAAAGGCTTAATGCTCCAGTAGATAAAGTTCAACAAATAAAACATAAACATCATATTTCAACAGGAAAATAATAAAGTGCTATAAATAATAATCAAATAAAAAGATGTACAACTTTTTCTTATTCTTATGTTTGTAATGCTTTCTTCTCTGAACACTTTCATCTAGTTAACTCTAGTACAGCATTTATAGTTTTATCTATTTTCTCTGCAAAATGTTACCTGATGTGCCAATTTAGGTCTAAGATAGATCCCTATTACTATAATCTTTCCCTCTACTTGTTTACTTAGGCTTTTAATATTTCAAACATTATGTCAGTAATTGGTGAATATTTATTTCTCCATTTGATAGAAGCTCTTAAATACATAATTTTCAAATGGAAAACAATTAAGGGGAAAATAATTTGAAAATGTTATGTCTGGGGCCAGTGTTTTGGTGCAGAGGATTATTCCACTGTTTGTGAGGCTGGCATCCTAGATTACAGTAGTTGAAGTCTGATTGTTCCTCTTATGATTCAGTTCCCTGTTAATATGCCTGGGAAAACAGTGGAAGATGATACAGGGGTGTGGACCTCTACCACTCAAATGGGAGATTCAAATGGAGTTCTGGATTCCTGGCTTCATTGTGGCCTAGCCTCAACCAATACAACCATATGGGGAGTGAATATTAATATTAATATAACATAACATGAGATTCATGACAAAGCTCATAAAATAAGGAAAGAATGATATATTACTGTGCAAGGAGTATAATGCAGTGAATGCAACATTATAAATATCCATATGACAAATAATATAGCATCAACAATTTTCATACCAAACTAAGCTTATATTTCATTTTCATTTTTCCATGAACACTTTGAAGCCTCCTTGAATATATTGACCATGGAATTTATGGAAACTGTGGGAACCTAAACACATAAACATATATATATATATATATATATATATATATATATATATATGAACATAATGTTCAGAGTCAGTCTAGGTAATATAACTGCTAAAAGGAAGACCTCCTAACATAATCTTGGGAAGAATTTAATGGGGACAAAACTACAGGTGGAGATATCACCTAGGAAATGAAACAATATTACTAGATAAATCCCAAGACTTATAAGCTGCCATTCTTGTCTTCCTGAGGTGAGTTGCTCAAATGGAAAATGACAAAAAAGCAATTCACAATCAATTATTTGCAGGGAAATTAGGCATATGAGGCAATTCAAAGATGGCGCCCAAAGGAAGTATGGTGGGCAGTACCCAAAGTTGTTTACCACCAAAGCTGATTGGCCAGGCAGCATCAGGGGAGGTGACGACAACTGATGATGAGTGTACAGACATATGGCAGGTCCTGTAAAAAATTGCCCCATAAAATGACCTTTTAAGTAATTGGTTGGTCCTTATGCCCTGCCACAATGACTCTGCAGCTTTGTGCTTTAAAGGGCTTTGCTACGCGTGCAATAAATGAGGTCTTGCTTGACTTGACTCCCCACTGCGTCTAACAGTCTCTGGGATCAGAAGGCTGGGGGAATGGACGAGTGGCGTGCTTACCTTTCTTCAGACCCAGTCCATCCTCGTTCGGGTGGACTAAGCCCCTGCATCTGGCACCCAGAGTGGGGCACGACAAGTAACTTTCGGCCAACGTTAAGCAGTCTCTCAGGGTAAGTGAAACCCTCAGTATGGGTAATGCAGTTTCATCCCAAAAGGACCCAGCCTTAAAGGCCTTACCCTCTATTATTTATTTATTTATTTTTTTGACAGGCAGAGTGGACAATGAGAGAGACAAAGAGAAGGGTCTTCTTTTTCCGTTGGTTCACCCCCCAATGGCTCTTGCGGCTGGCACACCACACTGATCTGAAGCCAGGAGCCAGGTGCTTCTCCTGGTCTCCCATGCAGCTGCAGGGCCCAAGCACTTGGGCCATCCTCCACTGTACTCCCGGGCCACAGCAGAGAGCTGGACTGGAAGAGGAGCAACCGGGACAGAATCTGACACCCCAACCAGGACTAGAACCTGGTGTGTCGGCACCGCAGGCAGAGGATTAGCCTATTGAGCCACAGCGCCAGCCTTATGCTATATGTTAAAAAGTGTCTGGAAAGCTGTCATAACCATGGTCCTTTGGATTCAGGCGGCCAATCTCTTTTCTTGGAACACTTGGTCACAGGTGGAAAAACTCACCCTTGAGAGAGAGTGGCACTTTGATAATGCCCTTAAAGCATCCTTCCACCTGGATGCTATACCCCCACCTTCCAAGGATGAGAGGGAGAAAGAGGCAGCACAGGATTTGGGAGACCCTAAAGACTCAGAGGAAGATGGCAGGGAGAGAGAATGGGCTAAGTTTGATCAGGAATGCAGAGATCTCATGAACTGTTGAGGTAAAAATGAAAGTGAAAATTGTCCCGCCTAGCCCATCCGCCCCAGAAGGGCTGGGACTCCCCCATACCTCCCAGGTGCAGAGGCGGCCTCCCCCTATATAGAACCACAGAGGGAGTTACTTGATCTGGACCCTTACGACTGCCTGTGAGGGGAGAGGAGAAATGAGGTGACCTATGCGGAAGCTTATCCAGTGTAAATAAAGCAGAGTAGGGAAGTGAACTCTGGGCCTGGGAACCTGCCGCCTCAGGCCTACCCTGTTAATTTAGCTCTGGGCAGCAACAGACCTCTGGAGTGGTATCCCTGGGAAGTGAAGGACTTAAAGGAGCTTTGCAAGGCAGTGGCAGAAGATGGGACGAACTCCCCCAAGTCCAAACCCTGCTTCAATACATAGTTTATCACCCATGCATCCCTGAGGACTGGTTGGCCAAGGCAATCCTCATGAGTTCCCTGTTCATAAAGTGGTGTGCCTTCTTTAAGAAGGAGTGCCGGGTGAGGGCCAAAGCTAACCGAGCAGCCCAGCCGGCTATCCCTATTACATACACTATGCTGGCTGGGACGGGGGAGGTATTCCCTATAGGGATCCAGCATGCCATGCTACCCACTCTGTACTGTGAACAAGTGAGGCAGGTAGGACTTAATGCTTAGTACAAGCTTGATGAGGGGCTCATTAAATCTCCTTTCGTTGGGGTGTGACAAAAACTGGGAGAGTCATTGCCAGATTTTATAGCCAGGGTCCAACACAGTCTCCATTGTAAGTTGCTGGCTGGGGACCTTCGGGACCAGTTTGTTAAGATGCTTGTTTGGGAAGGAATGAATGTTGATCATTGGACAGCCTGTGCTGGCCTGAGGGAGGCTCATAAATCCCCAGAGGCAGTTAAAACTAAGGTGGAGCCTTCAGGTGTGGCAGCAACCCCTAAAGGCCCAGCACTGCCTCAACCCACTGCACCTCCAATTCTGCCCATATGGCCACCCCTTTATGGGTATTCCCCTCCCTTGGATTGCCCACCACCATCTTGTAAACAGTGTGCTGACCCAACCCCATGGCCAGTCCTGCTAGGCCCTGGCATGCACAGCCTTCCCTGTAAATGAGGGACTACGACCTTTCTCTGAACTCTTTTCCAGTCAACATGGCCTGCCGCACCCATGCAGGCATGGCCAGATATCTCTAGAGAGAGTACTCCCTAGGGCTGTTTTTTTTTTTCTCTCCATTTACAATTCAATACCTCTCCTCACTGGGAGGGGTGGGAGGGAAAGTACCTCTGGCTACTACTGGCCTTACCTAAACCTCTGCCTTCCATGTGTGCAGCCCCAGCTTTTGACTATCTCAACTCACTATACCCCCCCCCCCCAACCCAGGAATTCGGACTTTATCTTAGAACCAGTCCTGGCCCAAAATCTATTCTCTCTGTCTTAACAGTTTGGGAATGGCTGTCTACATGGTTTCCAACTGGTCTTTTGTCCCTCTCTTGTTCCAGTTTTACCATAAGAATAGCAAGGGAGTGGTAATCCCAACCTTTTGGGCTTCCTGCTTGTTGAGAAACAAATTAGGTATCCCACCTTTCTGATGGCTCTTTTGTTTTATCTTGAGCAAGGCAAACAGGAAAATCAGGTTAGGGAACTGTGACAGCTGCCTAAACCTTTGCTTCAGAAGCAGCCCCACGTGGCTGATACACTATGATGTCATGGGGCCTTATTCTTAGGGGAAAAAAAGGGCAACTGTAACTAATTTTTCTTTGAGTCTAGGAAGTTCACTACCCTTAAAAATATTGCTTTGTAAGTTGCTGAACTTATTTTGCCATTAATTTTAACAGGTTTCCAGGTAATCAGTACTCAATGAACAGCAATGGATAATTAGTACTTGTTTTAAATAAATGCAATTTTAATTTTAATTGAATTCAGATAGATATATGATATAATATCAGCACACTAAGTCATTTAGGTGTAACTGCTAATTTCAATTGGGTAAAGGCAAATGAGATAAATGCATCTAAATGTAAACTTTTATATACTCAGCATGTTATATTCTATAAAAACCAATTTGGGTTAGTTTATAAACTGTTTATAAAAATGGTTCAACACTGGCCGGCGCCGTGGCTCAGTAGGCTAATCCTCCACCTTGCGGCGCCGGCACACCGGGTTCTAGTCCCGGTCGGGGCACTGATCCTGTCCCGGTTGCCCCTCTTCCAGGCCAGCTCTCTGCTGTGGCCAGGGAGTGCAGTGGAGGATGGCCCAAGTTCTTGGACCCTGCACCCCATGGGAGACCAGGATAAGCACCTGGCTCCTGCCATCGGAACAGGGCGGTGCGCTGGCCGCAGCGCGCTACCGCGGCGGCCATTGGAGGGTGAACCAATGGCAAAAGGAAGACCTTTCTCTCTGTCTCCCTCTACTGTCCACTCTGCCTGTCCAAAAAAAAAAAAAAAAAGGTTCAACACTGTAAAATTTGTGTTACCTTATTTAAAAATGTTATCTTAATTTGGAGATGCTTACCAGGTTATTTCAAAATGTAAATCAAAGACATTGGCAGATGGAAAACATCACAAGTATACTAATCTATTTCTCTTTGACATAAAATTATAATCTATTTTGTTCTCTCTATTCCTCTTTGGCATAGAATTATGATTCTCTGTCAAAGTAATGAGTTAAAGTAATATATATATATATATATATATATATATATATATATATATTTGTATCCCTCTTCCCATGTTGGATTGTTCTCTCCCTTTTTGATTCTATCAGTTAGTATTAGCAGACACTAGTCTTGTTTGTGTGATCCCTTTGACTCTTAGACCTATCAGTGTGATCAATTGTGAACTGAAATTGATCACTTGGACTAGTGAGATGGCATTGTAACAATGATCAAACTTGTTCTATATTATGTCTATTTGCCTGTTTTTAATGTTTAAGTGATTACCTTAAATCTAATCAGATCTAGCCCACAGCCTTGGTTACAATGCTCAGGTTAAACGTACTAATTTTTGGCTAAGTGGTTTGACTCTCTAACAGTTTAATTTCTAAACCGAGTCTTCCAACTTTGCAGCTTCCAATCAGATTCCTGGAACTCTCAAAGGATAAGACTCTAAATTTGTTAAGGTAACAACTGTTTGAGTCAATTCAGCTTATGCAAAGTACATTAAAATGTTGTAAATGATGTCAGACCTATGTTGTATTCATGTTTTTACTTTCCAGCTACAGTGGTCTTATAAAAATAAGAGTAAATTCTGTGTATACAAGCCTTTACATGTCTTTGATATGCTTTAAACTTGTTTATTTTATAGATATGTTTTTGCAAAAACTGTAATGTCTCTTTTTAACAGTGTCTGCTTAATTGGTTAATCAGTCATTTCTAGAGTTAGGTCCTGTAAGCTCTTTTGACTCTGTTAAATAGTTCTGATTTATGTGATGATTTCGTATGCTAACTCTTATGTTCAAGGTTTTTTATTTCTGATTTATTCAACAACAAGAGACATAAAATTCGTGTTCTGCCAAGGTAATCTATTGTGTACTCTACTGTCTCTGTTAAGATCAAATTAATAAAAAGCAATGTTAAATATTATTATAATTAGATCTGGTTTAAAAGTGTTAAAATCGCCCTAATTAAATAAACAACTGTCATTTCAGGCTGTTAAGAATTCTATTCTGACCAGATACTCTAAGTTCTCTTGACACCTTTAACAAACTTTCTGAAAATCAAAGTTCTAAATTCTCTAAACTTTTGGTATCTCCAGAGGGCCCCTGGAAAAAAGATATATCTCTCATCTTGCAGAGATAATAACCAATTGGGATGTTTAAATTAAAAGTGCTACCAAGATGTAAAATGATTCAACACTACTAAAATTCCTCACAACCCACAAGGACAAATAATCATGAAAAAATAAAATTTTAATAAACCAACTTATAAAATAAATGGGGGGAATCATATCCCCATAAGACCAGCTGCAAATGGCCATGCTCACCTTAAATATTTTAAATTTTCCAAAACATCAGCCCTTGTCAGTCTTTCACAATCATTGGTCCCTCCAAGTGCCCTACCTTTTGTTTAGGGTAAAACAGAAGGACTCACTAACGGGATGCTGGTAAGGACCAGAGCCACTGATAGGTGCTGGTAGAGGATTTGGATATGTCTTTTCTCAGGGGAATTCTTATCCCATATGGTTACCTGTGAGAATCCTTAAATATCTCCCCTTTGCCAAAGAATGTCACCCAGGAGGAACTCCTCCTGAGGAGTAATTTCTCTTTTCTCTTACAGGGTAAAAAGACCATATTGAACTCTCTGCCTCATTGTGACTGGATCATCATGGTACACCAGGAGTGCTTTTATGCTAATCACTCCGGCATCATCAAGGACAAGATCAAGACCCTACAAGAAGATTTTGAAGCTCTAGGTACCTGTGATAGGGCCGGGGAGGGCTTCCTTATCTCCTCCCCCTTGTGGGCCCTTGGTCTCCATTGTCCTCATAAATTTGTCTAAGATTGCAACGCTGCAGTCCAGTTAATGGTGGTCTGACAACAATATGCCACTCTTTAAGAACTGGGTTATGCCGCTCTTTGAGTGCCAGATTGGGAACCCTATATATCTGCCCACGGCCACTGCTAAGATGTAGAGTAATAATATATCATACCCTGAGTTGTTGAGGTGGTAGCCAATGACAGGTAAGATCCCCTGGGACAGCCCTTAACAGCTGAAGTAGTAGTCAATGATGGGTAAGATTCCCAGAGGGGGACAACCTAAGATAGACATGCTCCCTACAGGGCTGATCCCAGTCAGAGGGGACAACTGAAGACAAGCACACTCTCCGTTCAGTTCCTCTTTCTCTCTCTTTAATATAAAACAAAAAAGGGGGAATCTGCAGGGAAATTAGGCACACAAGGCAATTCAAAGATGGCGCCCAAAGGAAGTAAGGTGGGCAGTACCCAAAGTTGTTTACCACCAAAGCTTATTGGTCATGCAGCATCAGGGGAGGTGATGACAACTAATGAGGAGTGTACAGACATATGGCTGGTCCTGTAAAAAATCGCCCCGTAAAATGACCTTTTAAGTAATTGGTTGGTCCTTATGCCCTGCCCCAGTGACTTTGCAGTTTTGTGCTTTAAAGGGCTTTGCTATGTGCACAATAAATGAGGTCTTGCTTGACTTGACTCCCCACTGCGTCTAACAGTCTCCGGGATCAGAAGGCTGGGGGAATGGACGAGTGCCGTGCTTACCTTTCTTCATCACGATTCATTTTAAATTATCTTTATATACAGAAGATCAACATAGTATATACTAAGTAAAGATTTCAGCAACTGCACCTACAAAAACACACAAAGTATAGAGTACTGTTTGAGTAGTCATTTTGCCATCAATTTGCATAGTACAGCGCTTTAAGGACAGAGGTCCTACATGAGGAGTGGGTGCATGGACCCAGTCCATCCTCATTCGAGTGGACTAAGACCCTGCAATTATTGTTTAACTCACTTAATAGATTTTCATTGGCTGCCTACTATGTGTCAGACATCATGCTAACTTAGGAATGAAGAGGTAACAAATCTGTCTTTGTATTCCAATATGCCCATTTCTCATGACAAGAGCCTCAGGTGATTACTGACATCATAAATAAGAGTGCCAGTTAAATCAACAACGGAGTTACTGGGCACCCACTCCTCATGTAGGACCTCTGTCCTTAATGTGCTGTACTATGCAAATTGACGGTAAAACGACTACTCAAACAGTACTCTATACTTTGTGTGTCTTTTTAGGTGCAGTTGCTGAAATCTTTACTTAGTATATACTATGTTGATCTTCCGTATATAAAGATAATTTGAAATGAATCATGATGAAGAATTGGATGGGAGAGGGAATGGGAGATGGGATGGTTGTGGGTGGGAGGGAGGTTATGGTGGGGGGAAGTTGCTATAATTCAAAAGTTGTACTTTGGAAATTTATATTTAGTAAATAAAAGTTGAAAAAAAACTATTTGAGAAAAAAATTGCCAAATAATGGAAAGTACCATGGAGGATTGTCTAAAATAAGTTTTTGTCATTTGAGAAAACCCAAAATGAATTCTGAAGATATATGTAACATTAAAGAAGTTGGAGAAAACCAGTCCAGGTAGAAAAATGATCAAGGATGAATTTAGGGAATTAAAACACATTGTTTGATTTTATTGTGTAGGCCAATTCAAGGACTATCTAGAGGTGAGTCTGTAGATGTAGACAGGAACAAGAATCATAGAAGCCAAGAAAAAGCAATTTAGATTTCATGAGGAACACAGTAGTAAAAATTTTAGATTGACAGTAAAATTAGGGGCCAATGCTGTGGTGCATTGGTTAAAGCCCAAGCCTGAATCGCTGACATCCTGTATGGGCACCGTTTCGGGACCCAGCTGCTCCACTTCCAATCTAACTCTCTGCTATGGCCTAGGAAAGCAGTAGAAGATGTCGCAAGTTCTTGGGCCCCTGCACCTTCATGGGAGACCAGGAAGAAGCTCCTGGCTCCTGGCTTTGGATTGGCACAGCTCCTGCTGTTGTGGTCAATTGGGAAGTGAACCATCAGATGGAAGACTTCTCTCTCTCTCTCTGCCTCTCTTCTCTCTGTGTAACTCTTTCAAATAAATAAATAAAAACTTTTAAAAAAAGAAAGTAAAATTAAATTAGATTTTATGAAAAACAAGTTTGAAAGCTCTAAGAAGAACATATTAGAAAACAGAGAGATTCAAGAAGAGTAGACTACTCTTACTTATCATGTGGCATTCCACTTGGATGTTTCCCAGGAGGGAGGCTCCTTCCATTTGCTCCCTTGGCATTCTATGCTCACCCCTATCAAAGAACTTACTGCAAAGTCCCATCCGGCTTTTCTTATGTCAGTGGTATCCAGTATAATATTGGGTGTGTAGCAGACTCAATGAATGCATCTGAAATCAGTAAGTGAATGAGATAAAAATATCAATCAGTCTGTGAGGTAGCTATGAGTTTTCCTAACAGTGACTATATGGTTTATATATTTAACTTTTATATTATGTTAAATCATACTAGAATTGATAAATTTTACTTATAAAATACTAAATATTCTTCTGAAAATCATTCATATCATCCCATTCTTTTTCTCAGTGTAGTAAAACCAGTTCCTGATTACAAATTCTAAACAACTCTAAGGGAGTGCTGAGACATTCTCCTCCCCCCCACCCTGCCCTGGGTTAACTGTGTATATGATCAAATACCAGAGTGGCCATTTGTTGCATGAAGTGAGCGTATGCAGCATCTTTGGAAAGAAGGATTAAAATATTAAGTTAAAGTGTTCATGGAAGTCAGAGGATTTCCCACTGGGTTGGTATTTTTTTAAGTAATAAATATATTTTTGTATAAAGTCATTTTCAAAGGTAGAATATAAAATGTAGATATTTGTTTGTTATCAAACATACTTATTTTTGTTACCACAGTTTAATAAAAATTTTTTGCTAATTTATTCAATCCATCATAGCTAATTTAAATAGCACATAGAATTTTAAGCAGATGTTATATCATAAATATCTGGAGTATAAATATCAAAATTATGCTTACAAGTATAGAAAAGATTTATTTTTATTTTAAGCAATTATCACATTTCTGGAATGTATTACAGCTAATTGTCAACTATCAGAGAGGAGCAGTGTGGATTATCCAAGCTATGAATAATCCAGAAAGCATTTGTGGCCAATTTGGGGAGGTAATTTGGGAAACAGAACCACATTACTTGCATGTTACTTAAGCAAAAACCAAAATTGGGTTACATTTCCTGTGTATAGAGGAAATAGTTTGCTGGCTGAGCTATAAGGTTAATTGGTGAGAAATATGTGTACTTTGGGAGGAAGAAAAAGTGAATCTATGGTTAACAAAATGCTACAACACTTTATTATCTCTTAAGAAGCATTCATATTTCCTTGATTTTTTATGAGATTCTCTTTTCACACTTAGGACAATTTGCTTTCTTCTGGATTATCTTTCTTTAAATTAAGAATATTTACCATGAACAATGTAATGAATCATTTAAAAGGATCGTATGTGTTGTAGGATTAAATAACAACATTACAATTTCTGTGACAAACCTGGTTGTGCCGGTAACTAGAAAAGTTCACTGAAAAGCAAATAGCAATTATATTTCAATATGTTGGCAATGATAATATTTGAGTGGTCAAATTCATTCACACTTTTGGCTTATTCACATAAGAACCATTATATGAGTGCTACTTTGTATCAAGGATTATATTGAAAGCTGGAGGTGAAGTATTTGATAATGTAAAATACATGCCACTGTGAAACTACCTTTTAGAGGGATGATCCTTGTCTAAATGAAATAAAGTATCAAAACATTTTGGGGTAAAACACATTGGATATTGCAATTAATAGCTTATTTTTATTTTATATCAAATATTCTTAATTTTGTTTTTCAGCAAAAATACAACAGAAGGGGCCAGCACTGTGGCACAGCAAGTTAACACCCAGGCCTGAAGTGCTGGCATCCTATATGGATGCTGGTTCGAGACCCGGCTGGTCCACTTCCAATCCAGCTCTCTGCTATGGCCAGGTAAAGCAGTAGAAGTTGGCCCAAGTTCTTGGACCCCTGCACCTACATGGCAGACCCGGAAGAAGCTCCTGGCTCCTGGCTTCGAATAGGCTCAGCTGCATTGCTGCCAAATGGGGAGTGAACCATCAGATGGAAGACCTCTCTCTCTCTCTCTCTCTGTCTCTGTGTGTGTGTGTGTGTGTAACTCTGACTTTCAAATAAATAAATAAATCTTTAAAAAATAGGGCAGAAGAAAATGGGATTGTGGGTGAGAACGGGGGGCATATGTGTATACTCTGTCTCTGAAGAAGAAGGTGTGGGTTTCATGTCAGGGTTTGCAGAAGGAAGTATGGCTGTCATTACCAATTAGCTCTGAAGAGAGCTGTTTCTTAAAAGTGGTGTATGGAGCCTGGCGCCATGGTGTAGCAGGTAAAGCCACCGCCTGCAGTGCCAGCATCCCTTATGGGTGCCAGTTTGAGTCCTGGTTGCTCCACTTCCGATCAAGTTCTCTGCTGTAGCCTAAAAAAGCTGTAGAAGATTAACAATTGCTTGGGCCCCTGCACCTGTGTTGAAGACCCAGAAGAAGATTCTGGCTCCTGGCTTTGAATTGGTGCAGCTCTGGACGTTTCGGCCATTTGGGGAGTGAACCTGCAGATGGAAGACCTCTCTCTCTCTGTGTCTCCCCCTCTGCCTCTCTGTAGCTCTGCCTTTCAAATAAATAAATAAAATATTTAAAAAAGAAGTGGTGCATAAATCAGGTAATAGGGATTGTTGTTAGCATTTCTATTTATAGTGTTGTAATGGAGAATACATGAGGAAAACAATTATAAAAGACCAATGGACAACAACAACCATTCTGGATAGCCTTTATGGATGTAGAAGAATTAAGTTATTAGCCTCAGTACCATAAGGGGAAATGTTTGCCAAGGGAAGTAAACAGGCCAAAGCCATGCAGGTTAATAGAATCTTAGGTGGATGGGGTAACTCTATTTCTTGAATAAGCCAGAAGTGGGGAGAACAGGGAGATTCAACATGAAGCAACAGAGATCTGTCGTTTGCATTGATTGGATAAATAACAAGAATGGAACAATTAATTCCAAATGTGGTTGACTTTGAGAGGAAGAAATGGGCTGCACTAGAATAGAAGGGAGTAGAGGTACAGGCTTGAAAGGAGTTCTAGATTATTAATAAATACGTCAGCATTTGTTCTTAAAAATGTTTATTTATTTGAAAAGCAGATCAATAGAAAGAGACAGGAGAAACAGAGAGAGAGAGAGAGAGAGAGAGAGAGAGGAAGAGAGACAGAGAGAGATCTTCTATCCACTTGCTCTCTCTAAATACCTGGAATTGGCCAGGCCAGAAAATCTGTCCAATTTGCCCACATGGGTGACAGGGACCCAAGCACACATTAGCAGAAAGCTGGATGAGAAGAAGAGGCAGGACCCAAACCTAGACATTGGGTTATGGGATACTAGTATCCCAAATGGTTGCTTTACCTACTACACCACAAGGTCTGTCCCTATACTGGCATTTCTTTAAAGTCTTAGTGAATGGCAATCTCAAAATTTACATGTATGAAACTTTTCATTTATCATCCTTTGTAAAAGTATCAAAGTAGTCATTATAGGATATGTCAGAATGTTTATGCATTATTGTCA
Organism: Lepus europaeus; assembly: GCF_033115175.1. Lineage (NCBI taxonomy): Eukaryota > Metazoa > Chordata > Mammalia > Lagomorpha > Leporidae > Lepus > Lepus europaeus. The sequence goes on along the minus strand of NC_084832.1, from coordinate 46,832,282 downwards.
ATTATATTTTTGAAATTACATGAGGAAGTGATTCTAATACTTTCCAAGCTTTATTTGCTTCTGATGATGTTATACTAGCTCTGCCTGTGTCTGAGAAGGTGTTTTGAAGAGAAAAGAATATCTACTGCATAATGCATATCTGTTCTTATATCTAACCTGAATCTATAAAAGGAGATAGGCAGTAGGATTTTAATTAATTGTGTTATTTTTGATGATTCCAAGTTCACATCTGTTGTTCAGGTAATTCAAACACGTAAAAGTAATAAGCAGTATTAACAGTGCATTATAGGCAATCAGTAATCAATAATAAACTTTCATCACTACCATTCATATCTCCTTTTTAAAAATATTTATTTCTTTGAGTTATGGAGACAGAAGGAGAGACAGAGAGAGAGAGAGATTTTCCATCCACTGATGTAGTCCCCAAATGGCTGCAATGGCCAGAGCTGGGCTAGGCCAAAGCCAGAAGCCAGGAGCTTCATCTGGGTCTTCCTCATGTGTGCAGGGGTCCAAACACTTGAACCATCTTCCTTCATTTACTCAGGTTGTTAGCAGGGAGCTGGATAGGAAGTGGAGCAATTGGGAACTTGAAGCAGTGCCCACATGGGATGCTGACTTCACAGGTATGGTCTTACTTGCTATGCCAAAATGCTGGCCCTTCTTATCTTCTTTTTAAACTCCTTCCTTTCTTACTTTTACTCTTCATGTCTTATCATTGCTAAAATTCTAGTCAAATATTTGAGCCTGTGTCTGTCTCTGATGGTTCAGTGCAGAAAATAGAAAACCTTCTACTTATTTCAAGAAGATACTAATTTAAAACAAAGAGTTTGGTGCTTACTAAATTTTTGCAAGGTCTTAAGGTGCCATAGTCAGGAGCCCATTATTCTACAAATGATACAATGTATTTCCATCTAGCTTCAATCCATAGTGCAGGAAGATGTTGCCACTGCCATCACCAAGACTTGCCACAGTGCATTTCAATTCTTCCCAGAAGCTGGAGAATCTAAGTTGGAATATTGAATGTGATCACCAATGCTTTCCTATGTTTTGTAATCTTGGTTGCAAGAGGAAGCAACAGCAGGAAATACCATATACCCCAGTGTGCCTTCTTAGCTGTATTAGTCCTCAGCTTCTCATGACATCAGTGAAATACCTGAGATAGTCTAACTTTATAAGCAGAAAAGACTTAGTTACCTCAAAGTTTTGGAGGTTCAAAGTCTACGATGCGGCAGTCATGTTGGTATGGCCTTTAGTGACAGCAGCAAGTGGCAATGGCAGATGGTAGAGTGTGAACAGAGGAAGGATTACCAGGTGAACCAGGAAGCAGAGAGAGATTGGATCAAAACCCAAGCATCTGTTGCAACCTACTTTTGAGAACTTTCTGAGGACAAACCTCCACTAGACCCCTTCTTCAAATGGTTCCATCACCTCACAAACACACCACTTGGAGAGTAAACCTTTAACAAAGCATGCCTTTTTGGGACATCTAAATTAATATCCAAGCTACAGAACAAGACTTGTAGGTATGCAACTAATTAGGAAATTTTGCTTGCATCTACACTCTGTGTAAGAGAGAGGGAAAATGCTTTAAGCTTTCCAATATTTATGAATTGAATGAAGCTGGATTTGAGTTTTGGAGAATGAAATCAAATATCTAAGACAAGCCAATACACTGATTTATGTTGCTCTCACTACTATTTACTATTTTCCTTATACATTATTCTCATTTTAATTACATCCTTGTTTTGTATTTTCCTGACCTCACTTATGATTTGCTGAAATCTCATTTATGTCCCTTTATGTCACTACATTAGCCAAATTTGTGATTTTATAACATTGCTGTTACTTAGCATATTTACTGAATTAAGTTAATTTTTGGAACACTTTTCTACAATTTAGGGAAGAAATACACTATTGAGTTAAAAATAATAATTTATGCATGTAAGTAGTAATTTATTTGCTATGCACCTAGAGATAACTACTATATTATTTGTAAGAATATTTGTTTTGAACAGGTCTTATTTCTATGAAAAAATCACATATCGAATCCATACGTGAAATTGTTAAGTAATTAAGGTAGACTACAAATATAATTATTGTTGAATTTTTAATCTGCTTCTAACTTTTTTAAGTTAAGAAATAAGATATCTATACCTTGGCAAATTTTCTCTCATATATGTGATGTCATTGGTATTGAATTTCTGTTGTTTTAATTTCAGCAAACTGGCAAAATATGTTTCAAAACGAATGCTAGCAAACAATGTGGTTCATCGTTCTAGCCATTTTTACCAGAATTTTGTTTCCTCTGTGTAGAATTTATATAGGCTGACATCATCTAATCTTAGTATTGTGGGAAATAAGCCCACATGAGACCACTTACCCGCCAAAGGGTGGATTCAGAAACATGAACAAAGCAGAAAGTGAAGCATTTAGTGAGCCCTGATCTCAGAATGGTGATCATCAGAAGGAAGCAGACACTGACCTCAGGCATTCAGCCCCTTTTATCCCTGGCACGCAGAGGTCTCTTCCCCATGTTCCTCACTGGTTGAATAACTTGAAAGGTACAAACTAAATGCAATATGACACCCAAACAAAGGGAGAATAGTAATGGGTGTTGAAGGTTGCTGGGCAGGTAAGATAGGTGGAAGGGGAGTTTACATTGTGGTTGTAGCAAAATCTGTTCTGGATAGTTCTAACAACTGACATGCCAGAGAATTTGTAACGAGTATTCAGTGGTTACACAGTTGAGACATGGGTGCAAGAACCACTGAATAAGCTCATCAGTTGGTCAACTTTGTGTTTTTTGGCTTAGCATCCCCCTCCACTTTAGTCCCCTTGCCACTGGGGCCCAGGGCCTGGCACCATGGCTGTACTAATGCTTAGCTAAGTTCTTATGAAAATAACATAATTAAGTGAGTTAATAAAATGGATTTATAAAATGGTGTTTAATCAGATCATCTACTAAAATCTCTGCTTTTCCTTTAAGAGGAGTGTTTTCACTTTACTTGAAACATGTCCTGTTACCAAAGCCTGTGAAACTGTGTTATCCCTAGTTCAGAATTCTGGACTCTAGAGTCTGATGTTGTATTTACTGCATGAACAACAACTTAATTAAGTGTTGCTTTAGAAACATCACCAGAGCTTTGTTTCTGGTATTACACTCAGGCATGTATCACATTGTTTTGACACATGCGTTGGGAGATTTGCTTTGTAGTTAGTCATGTTTTCGAAACACTACTAGTGAAGACAGAAGAAAAGAATAATTCTACTGGTATATTAGGGAAAATGCATTTCAGATAAAAAATGACTATGAAAGAATGAGTAGCAAAATTTTCTTTTTAGTACACTTTCAGTAAAACTGTATTTGACATTTATTGGCTTAAAAGCCAGTTTGTTCCCCCTATTTTTGGTAAAGATTAATAAAATCAATTTGAAAAGTACTTTTACCTTTATAGTCCCACATGTATCTCCTTAAAAGGCATATTTTAAACATCAATTTTTTTTATATTTTAATTTTAGGCTGAGATTCATTGCAAAACAAATTTTAAGCAGGTTTTTTTTTTTTTTTTTTTGGTAAATGTGGAAGGATTTGGAAAAGAAGGTTAATACATGAATGTATTTTCACACTCATCTCAAAGAGATACACACATTTTTCCTTTCTGCTATGCTCTAAATATGTACCTGAGCCTAAGAGGAATTAAATACATCAGTTTCAAATGAAAGGAATATTTAATGTTGCTAGCATTGCATTCATATTGAAGAATGAAGAATTTTTCCCCAGAATACTTTTATTTAAGGAGAACAAACTTCATGAAGTTCATAAGTACAACTTTAGGAACATAACGTTTTTCCTACCATACCCACCCTCCAACCCACACTGCTACCCCACTTCTTCCTCCCTCTCTCATTCCCATTTTTTTTTTACTAAGATCTATTTTCAATTAACTTGTTACACAGACAATTAACTCTATACCAACTAAATAGCCCAATAAATTATATGAAAAAAAAAGTTCCTCAATAGTCAAAACTAGGGTTTTTGAAAGCCATTACAACTCAAAGTGTTAATTTCACATCTATAGATTATCTTTTAAGTGCTCTAATAGTTATCACAGATCAGGGAGAACATATAGTGTTTGTTCTTTTGAGACCCATTCATTTCAATCAGTATGATGTTTTCTAGTTTCATCTACTTTGTTGCAAATGACAGGATTTCATATTTTTAACACTCTGTAGTGTTCCATGGTGTACATATCCCATAATTTCTGTATCTAGTCTTCAACTGATGGACTTATGGACCTTTGAGTTGATTCCATATCTTAGCTATTATGCATTGAGTGCCAATAAATATGAGGGTACAGATAACTCTTTCATATGCTGATTTCATTTCCCTTGGGTAAATTCCCAGGAATGGGCTGGCTAGGTCATATGGTAAGTCTTTATTCATATTTCTGAAGAATCTCCATACTGTCTTCCACACTGGCTTTACCAGTTTACATTCCCACCAACGGTGGATTAGGGTTCCATTTTCTCCATATCTTTGCTAGCACTTAATGTTTGTTGATTTCTGTATGAAACCCATTCTAACAGGGGTGAAGGGAAACCTCATTGTGATTCTGATTTGCATTTCCCAGATAGTTAGTGACCCTGAGCATTTTTTCATAAATCTATTGCCATTGGATTTCCTCTGTTGAAAAATGTTTAAGTCCTTTGTCCATTTTTAACTGGGTTGTGGTTTTGTTGTTGTTGAATTTCTTGATCTCTTTATATATGTCTTGTTATTAATCCCTTATCAGTTGCATAGTTCACAGATAATTTTTCCCATTCTATTGGTTGCCTCTTCACTTTGTTGAGTGTTTCTTTAGCAATGCAAAAGCTTCTCAATTTGATGTAATCCCATTTGTCAATTTTGGCTTGGATTTCCTGTGCCCCTGTGGTCTTTTCCAAGAAGTATTTGTCTATGCCAATGTCTTTCAGGGTTTCCCCAATGTTCTCTAATAATTTCATGGTATCCAGTCATGGATTTAGCTCTTGAATCCATTTAGATGGGATTTTTGTGTAAGATGTAAAATAGGGGTCTAGTTTCATACTTCTGCACGTAAAAATTCAATTTCCCCAGAAACGGTTAAACAGGCTGTCCTTGCTCCAGGGGTTGATTTTAGCTTCTTTGTCAAAGATAAGTTGGTTGTAGATATGTACATGGATTTCTGGCATTTCCATTCTGTTCATTTGTCTATCCATTTGTTTTTGCAGCAGTAGCAGGCTGTTTTGATTATAACTATGCTGTAGTATGTCTTGAAATCTAGTATTGTGATATAACTGGCTTTGTTTTTGTTGTACAATATTGCTTTAGATATTCGAGGTCTCCTGTGTTTCCATATGAATTTCAGCATTATTTTTCCTATATTTGAGAAGAATGTCCTTGGTATTTTGATTGGTATTACATTGAATCAATAAATTGCTTTCAGTTATATATACATTTTGATGATACTGATTCTTCCAATCCATGAACATCGATGGCTTTCCCACTTTTTTGGTGTCTTTTTCTATTCCTTTCTTCAATATTTTATAATTCTCATCATAGAGATCTTTGATTTTTTTTTTTTTTTTTGCAGCTATTGTGAATGGAATTGATCTCAGAAGTTCTTTCTCAGTCATGGCATTGTCTGTATATACAAAAGCTTTTGATTTTTGTGTATTAATTTTATATCCTGCCACTTTATCAAACTCCTCTATGAATCCCAACAGTCTCTTGCTGGAGTCATGTAATATGCAAATAGGGGTAGTTTGACCTCTTCTTTGCGGATTTGTATCCCTTTAATTTCTTTTACTTGTCTAATAGCTCTGGCTAAAACTTCTAGGACTATATTGAATAGCAGTGTTGAAAGTGGGCATCCTTGTCTGGTTCTGGATCTCAGTGGGAATGCTTTCAACTTTTCCCCATTCTTTAGGACACTGGCCATTTGTTTGTTATAAATTGCTTGATTGTGTTGAGGAATGTTCCCTCTATACACAATTTGCTCAAAGTTTTCATCATGAAAGGGTATTGTATCTTATCAAATGCTTTCTCTGCATCTATTGAGATAATCAAATGGTTCTTGTTGTTCAGTTTGTTAATGTGATATATCACATTGATTGATTTGCAAATGTTGAACCATCCCTGTATACCAGAGGAAAACCCAATTGGTCCAGGTGAATGATCATTCTGATGTGTTGTTGGATTTGATTGGCTAATATTTTGTTTATGATTATTGCATCTATGTTCATCAGGGAAATTGGTGTGTATTTCTCTTTTGCTGTTGTATCTTTTTCAGGTTTAGGAATTAAGGTGATATTGTCTTCATAGAAGGATTTTTGGAAGGATTCCCTCCTTTTCAATTGAGAAGAATTGAAATTAGTTTTCTAAATTCTTCCTCTTTTTTTTCAGTCTGACTATAAACTTTCCAGAGATTTGTTAGACACAGGTATTCTTTCTTCTCAATTGAATGGGAGAACTCTTCATTCATGTCATGTATTGATTTCTTTACATTGTGGATCTGCTTCTGATTAATTCTAACTAATTCTACAATCAGTTTTTTGAATTCTATTTCTGACATTTCTTCAATCTCTTCATCTTCACATTCTAGTTTTGAAATGTTGTGTTCTTTGGGGGCAACATTTTATCTTCCTTATTCTTGTTTCTTGAATTTTTGTGTTCATTTTTAGGCATTTGTGGAGATGCTTGTTGGGTTTTATTTTTCCACCTGTGATGGCTTTTATCTTTGGACTATACCTCTGTGGTTTAATGGTGTGTCTGCACTTTCAGTCAATAGCCAGAGGCATGTTCTGGGTGTGGTCAGGAAGCACTACTCAGTGCTCCAAAGTGAGGCGAGTGTCCAAAGTGACACCTGGGTTGAGTGTGATAAATCCCTCCCTTTTTTTTCTTTTTAATAAGAGGGGAAGTATGTTCAGTTCTGTTGGCATATTCTCATGGTCACTTACTCTCCTCAAAGGAGATCAGTGCCTGGGAACTGTTCAACAAGATGCAGAATCTTTGGGCCGGCATTAGGGCACAGTGGGTTAAGCCACTGCCTGTGGCAACAGCGTCATATATGGACACTGGTTCAAGTCTAGCTGCTCCACTTTCAATCCAGCTCCCTGCTAAAGTGCCTGGGAAAGCAGCAGAAGATGATTATTAAATTATAATAAATTCCTGCATTCTAAATTAGCATTTGATTTCATATATATTAAAAGTCAGTATGATACTAGATATTATGCAAAAAAATTCTTGCTAAAGTAGAAGGAATGCAATTGAGAGAAACAATGGAAAACTTCTGAAATGTGCTAGAAACATAAATTTATACATGGTAGCATCATGAGTAAAATTAAATAAATCATCAAAATTACTTTAAAATGGCATTGTTCATTGTGTGTTGATTAAAATTTTACCTGTATTGCCAATGGATAGAAAAATTTCAAGTTATGTAAACTTTTCCAGGACAAACAAAGTATTAAAAATTAATTTTTATCATATTTTACAAACGTGGTTGTACCCATGATATCATACTGATGATACTTAAGACCAAAATTAGAAATTAACTCCACTGGGTCATTTATTAAACCATTGTTTCTCAGCTCCACATCATATTCATATACACTTTTGTGTTGTTGGAGCTGGGCCTCTGAAAACTGCATTTCTCCTTTGACAAACCTTGCCTACTCAATTTCAACAATGAAGGGTATCCAAGTAGAGCTTAAAAGACAGGAGAGAGGATGAGTGTGTTGTTCTGTTTTGATTTCTAGTCACATTACCATTAGCTCAGCACAGCTTTTCACAACAGCAACAACAGATGGTTCAAATTCTAGTGTATTCATTTGATTTTTTTCTCCCAATATTCCAGTTCCAGTTACAACTGGGCCACTTCAGAAAAACCATGACCAGATGGACAGTGCCCTCCACTCAGAATTCCAACTCTTCAGGGAATCTTCTCCACACACCTCAAGATACAAGCAGTAGTATGGGATCTCCCCTAGGTTCAGACTACAACCATAACTCCATATCTTCTATTGGTTCCTTCTGCCCTAGGGAGCATGGCTGCCTTTTTAGGCACTATCTCTATGCTCCCTTTATGCAATATTTCCTATTTTTTTTCTTTTTTATTTTCTTGTCTTTTTGTTTTTGCTCTCTAAAATCTGTACCACCAATTCCTTATATAAAATTATCTTTTTAAAAATTTTATCTGATTCTTATTTTTCAGTTAAGATCTTGATTGATTCACTTGTACAAACACAGATAGAAACAGCACTCTGGCCTCAGAATTAGCCCTTTAGGCATTCGGATCTGGATGAAGAGCCCTTGAGAGTATTATAGGCAAGGAAAGCCAACACACGCTGGAAAAAAAAAAAAAAGAAAGAAAGAAAAAAAAAAACCTAAATGAAAAATCTCTGCAAATGAGATCCCAGTGGAAAGAACGGGCCATCAAAGAAGGAGGTACCTTTCTCTGAAGGGAAGAGAGAGCTTCCACTTTGACTATAACCCTGTCAGAATAAGATCGAAGCTGGCAAACTCAAAAGGCTTCCATAGCCTTGGAAACTCATGACTAGAGCCTAGGGAGATTACTGACGCCATAAACAAGAGTGTCAATGTCTTAAGTCAACAACAGCAGTCACTGTGCACTTACTCCTCATGGGGGATCTCTGTCCTTAATGTGTTGTCCAATGTGAATTAATGCTATAACTAGTACTCAAACAGTATTTTTTTTTTTGACAGGCAGAGTGGACAGTGAGAGAGAGAGATAGAGAGAAAGATCTTCCTTTTGCCGTTGGTTCACCCTCCAATGGCCGCCGCGGCTGGCGCGCTGCAGCCGGCACACCGCGCTGATCTGATGGCAGGAGCCAGGTGCTTCTCCTGGTCTCCCATGGGGTGCAGGGCCCAAGCACTTGGGCCATCCTCCACTGCACTCCCGGGCCACAGCAGAGAGCTGGCCTGGAAGAGGGGCAGCCGGGACAGAACCGGCGCCCCGACCGGGACTAGAACCTGGTGTGCCGGCGCTGCAAGACGGAGGATTAGCCTAGTGAGCCACGGCGCCGGCTCTCAAACAGTATTTTACATTTTGTGTTTCTGTGTGGATGAAAACTGTTGGAATCTTTACTTAATATATACTAAATTGATCTGTATATAAAGAAAATTGAAAATGAATCTTGATGCGAATGGAATAGGAGAGAGAGCAGGAGATGCGAGGGTTGTGGGTGGGAGGGAAGTTATGGGGGGGGGGAAGCCACTGTAATCCAAAAGCTGTACTTTGGAAATTTATATTTATTAAATAAAAGTTTAAAAAAATACAGATATAAAAATCTTAAAGGAAGGCTAAAATGAGTAAAATAAAAAACATATTTCTTTACTACATAATTTTTTAAAAAATTAAAAGAAAATAGAAAAATCTGACTCAATATAATCCAAAAGATTTCAAAAAATCAGTAACCATCCTCAATGAACATTTCTAATAAAATAAGAATAAATCATCATTATTTTCTCATGCCAACAGTCAACTTTATAAAAGAAGGAAACCTATTATTGTTCTAATAAAATCAAGCAAAATGCAATGGCACACGCTTTTGCTACTACTATTTCTCAATATTCTAAGTATAATTAATATAATGAAAATAGGAAAGGAAATCACAGTTGTAACTATGGGATAAGATGGAACTATTTTCACTATTTAATTCTGTTATGAATGTTTATCTGGGAATTACTAGACAATCAACAAAGTAAGGAGATTTATATCCCAGGATTGAAACAATAAATCTTGCAAATGCATTTATATTTCTTTACTTAATCTATGAATGCAAAAATTATTCAGATCATTGTTTGAAAGATGTGTCTTAGTTAAAATACTTAAGCATAAACTAGAAAGCCACAGAATGAAAAAAGTTTTCCTCACATTGTTTAACAATGCAAATAAAAATATTCAATTATAAATAAGAATCATTTAAAGAGGACCCAGAATAAGAAATAAAATGGATTATCCACCTTGAGTGAAGATCACTTTTTTTTTTTTTTTGGACAGGCAGAGTCGATAGTGAGAGAGAGAGACAGAGAGAAAGGTCTTCCTTTTTGCCATTGGTTCACCCTCCAATGGCCGCTGCTGCGGCCGGCGCACCACACTGATCCGAAGCCAAGAGCCAAGTACTTCTCTGGTCTCCCATGCGAGTGCAGGGCCCAAGGACTTGGGCCATCCTCCACTGCCTTCCCAGGCCATAGCAGAGAGCTGGCCTGGAAGAGGGGCAACAGGGATATAATCCAGCGCCCCGACCGGGACTAGAACCTGGTGTGCCGGCGCCGCAAAGCGGTGGATTAGCCTGTTGAGTCACGGCGCCGGCCTGAATATCACTTTTTTATAATTTTTTATTCATATAAGGTGAACATATTTCCTGAATTTATTTGCATCTGAAAGCATAGGCTTCTCAGATTCATTTCCAAAACCATGAATAAATCAAATTGAGAAATTTCCAAGCAAGGAGCACTTAGGTAGTTTTGGAGGTTCACTCCAATGATATATCTATTTACACTGTTACTTATCTGCTCTCCAACCCATGACTATGTCAGTTCTCTTCTGCCAGGGATTTGGAGACAGTACTTTGGAGACTGAATCCTGTTTACATTTCTATAGCTCATAGTGAAATAAACAAACTACAGCCACCTCAACAACACATGTTTTTGGTTTCCAGTTTCTATTGCTTCTGATTTTGGTTTACCTATGAATTCTGCTGATCATTGCTTCCATTTCCTTACAGCATCAGCTAACTCTTTGCCTCTTCTGCTGAATGTCTTAATGTTTGTGCATGCCTCCTCAGGTGATATTCCAACAAACACATGCTTATCTTTTTCTGTATTGTATAGTAGATTCTGAGAAAAAAAAAAAGAGATTTAATTATCTAACTACATCATGACTATTTGAGTAGAATCTTAATATTAAACCTCTTTGTAATACACATACACACACACACACAAAACTACATTCTCACTGTAGCTGCTCTCACAAGGTGGATTTGCTTATTTAGTTTGACCAAAGTAAGTGCTACCAGACACAATTGTAAATTACATATGTTAGAAATAAAGGCATGTAAGGGAATCTTGAAGAGAAAAAATGAATATACACTCACACCAATCACATGTTATATAATATTTTCAAAAAAAATGCTGAAGTATTAATGTCAAACAAGTTACATATGATGTTTGTTCACTTGCATTTCAATCACATGATATATAGTACTTTCAAAAAGAATGCTGAAGTATTAATGCCAAAAAGTTAAATATGATATTTGTTCACTTGCATCTCGTTCTATATTTTCTTAAACTCATTGCTCTAACACTCTCCCTCAATCCACATACGGCGTCATGCTTTTCAATTGACAACCACTTTTCTCTTCGTCTTATAACCTGAAGAGATCCTCAGAGGCCATAGATTATGTTGAATCCAGGAGTAAAATCCCCACTGGGTAATGCATGTTTATAAGTTCTAAAGTACACTTTATTAGCATATAAATTGAAAATAGCAACTTTGATCGGGTTGTTTAATGAAAAACACCTCTTAGTACAAGTGAAAAACTATTTTCTTAATCCAGGATGCTTAAAAAACAACAACACAAACTACTTATGTGATTACTGCAAAAAGTGACAGGAGACAAGAAATCAAAGTGATGGTTGAACCAATCAACCTTTTGAAAAAGTCTTATGTTAACTCTGGGAGGGTTACATGTGTAGTCCGAAACCCTTCCAATAATGTTCCTGATGTCAAGGTCTCTTGGGCAATAAAGACTTCCCTGTGATGAAGTCCATTAGGCAGCAACCTTATTAAACACAGCATACACAATTAGCTTTGGGTGACTACCTCAGGCTTCTCTTCAGTGACAATGCCACAAATCTTCATTTCTCCAAGAGGGAGTGATACAACTTTGATAAAATCTTCTAACTTCAATTTCACTGGGTCAAAAGATTCCTGGGAAGCCATTTCTTCTTCATTTTTTTTTCACTTTGAGTCTGCTTCCAAATAGCATAACTGAAGAACAGACCCCTTGATTAGAAATGGTTGTGGAATGCTATATATATATATATATATATATATATATATATATATATGGATTTAAGAAAAACTATCCAATAATGTCACATCACTATGTACATTTTACCTATGCACCTTAAGAGTGGCCATTAACTTGAACAATAAATCTCAATGTAAATGCAAAGGACATCTTGGTATTTGCAATGTGATGTTTAAGAAGAAAAAAAAAATAAGCACAAGTTGCTGAATGTGAATGGAGAGCTACAGAGGTTTAGGAGGGCTGGCACTATGGTGTAGTAGGTCAAGCATCTGCCATGGCACCAGCATCCCATATGGGTGCCAGTTGGAGTCCTGGCTGCTCCACTTCCGATCCAGGTCCCCGCTAGTGCCCTGAGAATGCAGCAGAGGATAACTAAATGCCTGGGCATCTGTGCGGGAGACCCAGAAAAAGCTTCTGGCTCAGCCCAGCTCCTGCCTTGCGGTCATTTGGGGAGTGAGCCAGTGGATAGAAGCTCTCTCTGTCTGTCTGTCTCTCTCTCTGTAACTCCATCTCAAGTAAATAAATAAATCTTAAGAGGAAGGAAGGAAGGAAGGAAGGAAGGAAGGAAGGAAGGAAGGAAGGAAAGAAGGAAGGAAGGAAGGAAGGAAGGAAGGAAGGAAGGAAGGAAGGAAGGAAGGAAGGAGTATTGGGTGTATATGAGTATCCTCTATAGAAACAACATAAAAATCTACCAGGGAAGTATTAGTACTTTGTAGTAACCTAACTGACTTGTTATTAGGAAACAAAAATACAAACTTTGAAAGAAAAACATATGCTATTATTTAAACACTAAAAAATGGTACCAGGTAGAAATAATTGGAGAAATTAATTTTTTCATAAACAGCTGGCCATACCACTGTCTGCAGATACAGAAGAATTACATGCAAAAGTTTAAGGTATAGAAAAATATGATTGCTTCTTTTAATGGATTTTGTTTGGAAATCTAAATGAAATGAAAGGATTACATCCAAGTACTCAGAAACATGGCATTGCTTTGTTCTTGTGTTCTAACAATTTATGACAAATTTAGTGGTTAAAACAACATAAATTTATGACATTACATTTCAGAGGGGTCAGAAGTCCCAGGAAGTGGGTCTTCCTGGCTAAAATCAAGATGTCAGCTGAGCCGTAGTATTTTGTGAAGGCTTCAGGACAGATTCAATTTCTGTGCTTTCTCCAGCTTCTACAGGCTAACATTTTCTGTGGCTTGTGGCCCCTTTCTTTGTACTGGCAACATTTTCCTTGAAAAATGTTCTTATTCTATGCCATAGCTTCTGAAGTGGAGTTGTTTACTTTTTATTATTTTTTATTTTTATTAATATAAAGGGAATAGATTTTATGTATTTAATAGATACAACTCTGAGAAATAAACCATACTTCCCTCCCTCTCCTAACACCCCCTCCTTCCTTCCTTCCTTTCTTCCTTTCTATTTCCTTTAATTTTCGCAATAACATAATGATTTCAATTTACTTTATAATCATAGGCTTAAGGCATCACTAACCATAATGCTCAACAAGTTAAAAAGTAGATAGACCACTGTTCCACAGGAATATCGATATAGGTTATAAATAATAACCTAATCATAACCATTGCTTTCATTCAATGCATAGATGACATAAACATACTTCTGTGGCTGGTGTTTGACACATGGTTTAAGACACCGTTTGGGAAGCATACCAATTCAGAGTGGCTGGGTCTTATTCCCAGCTCCTCTTCAGTTCTAGTTTCCTGCTAATGAACACCCTGGGGGACAGCAGGTAAAAACACCAGATCTTTGTCACCTATGTGGGAGACCAAGATTGAGTTCTGAGATCCTGAATTCAGCCTGCCCCAGTCCTGACGGTTATTGGCATTTCAAGAGTGAATAAGTAGATGAGAGCTCTCCCTCTTTCTCTTTCTCCTTCTCTCTCTGCCTTCCAAATAAAACAAAAATTGTTTTGATCTTTTTATTTGTATAAAGGGATAGCTTTAAGATCATAATGAGATTTTCAATCCTACTTTCCCACCCTCTTCTTTCTTTTCTTATTTTAATTTTAATTTTTTTTATTAAACTTTTATTTAATGAATATAAATTTCCAAAGTATAGCTTGTGGGTTACAATGGCTTCCCCCCTCCCACAACTTCCCTCCCGCCTGCAACCCTCCCCCCTCCCGCTCCCCCTCCCCTTCCATTCATGTAAAGATACATTTTCAATTCTCTTTGTATACAGAAGATCAATTTAGTATATATTAGGTAAAGGTTTCAACATTTTGCCCCCATAGCAACATCGAGTGAAAAAACTACCATTGGATTACTAATTATAACATTAAATAGCAATGTACAGCACATTAAAGACAGAGATCCCACATAATTTTTTTTTTCAAAATAATTAATTTTCTATGCCATTTCCATTTTAACACCAGGTTGTTTTTTGTTTTTTTTTTTTTTTCATTTCCAATTCTCTTTATATACAGAAGATCACTTCAGTATATAATTAGCAAAGACCTCATCAGTCTGCGCCCACACAGAAACGCAAAGTATAAAAATACTGTTTCAGTACCAGTCATAGCATCACTTGGCTTTAGACGACACATTAGGGACAGATCCCGCATGGGGTGTAAGTACACAGTGACTCCTGTTGCTGACTTAACAATTTGACACTCCTGTTCATGGCGTCAGTAATCTCCCTAGGCTCTAGTCATGAGTTGCCAGGGCTATGGAAGCCTTTAGAGTTCGCTGACTTTGGTCTTATTCCGATAGGGTCATAGTCAAAGTGGAGGTTCTCTCCTCCCTTCGGAGAAGGGTATCTCCTTCTTTGATGGCCCCGTTCTTTCCACTGGGATCTCACTCACAGAGATCATTCATTTAGGTCTTTTTTTTTTTTTCCCATGATATCTTGGCTTTCCATGCCTGCTATACTCTCATGGGCTCTTCAGCCAGATCTGAATGCCTTGAGGGCTGATTCTGAGGCCGGAGTGTTGTTTAGGACATCTGCCATCCTATGAGTCTGCTGTGTATCCCACTTCCCATGTTGGATCTTTCTCTCCCTTTTTGATTCTATCAGTTAGTATTAGCAGATACTTGTCTTGTTTGTGTGATCTCTTTGACTCTTAGACCTAACAGAGCTATCAATTGTGAGCTGAAATTGATCACTTGGACTAGTGCGATGGCATTGGTACATGCCATCTTGATGGAATTGTGTTGGAATCCCCTGCACATTTCTAACTCCACCATTTGCGGCCAGTCCGATTGAGCATGTTCCAAATTGTTCATCTCCTCCCTCTCTTTTTCCACTCTTAGATTTAACAGGGATCACTTTTCAGTTAAAATTTAAACACCTGAGAATAATTGTGTGTTAATTACTGAGTTCAACCAATAGTACTAGAACAACAACAACAACAACAAATACTAAAAAGGATAAAGTATTACATTGTACATCTAAAGTCAGGACAGGAGCTGATCAGTTCATTGTTGCTTATAGTGTCCATTTCACTTAACAGGTTTCCTCTTTGGCGCTCAGTTGTCATCGATCAGGGAAAACAAATGATATTTTTCTCTTTGGGACAACACCCTTTCATGATGAAAACTCTAAGCAAACTGGGTATGGAAGGAACATTCCTTAATACAATCAAAGCAATATATGAAAAACCCATGGCCAACATCCTATTGAATGGGGAAAAGTTGGAAGCATTTCCACTGAAATCTGGTACCAGACAGGGATGCCCTCTCTCACCACTGCAATTCAATATAGTTCTGGAAGTTTTGGCCAGAGCTATTAGGCAAGAAAAAGAAATTAAAGGGATACAAATCGGGAAGGACGAACTCAAACTATCCCTCTTTGCAGATGATATGATTCTTTATTTAGGGGACCCAAAGAACTCTACTAAGAGACTGCTGGAACTCATCGAAGAGTTTGGCAAAGTAGCAGGATATAAAATCAATGCACAAAAATCAACAGCCTTTGTATACACAGGCAATGCCACGGCTGAGGAAGAACTTCTAAAATCAATCCCATTCACAATAGCTACAAAAACAATCAAATACCTTGGAATAAACTTAACCAAAGACGTTAAAGATCTCTACGATGAAAACTACAAAACCTTACAGAAAGAAATAGAAGAGGATACCAAAAAATGGAGAAATCTTCCATGCTCATGGATTGGAAGAATCAATATCATCAAAATGTCTATCCTCCCAAAAGCAATTTATACATTCAATGCAATACCCATCAAGATCCCGAAGACCTTCTTCTCAGATATAGAAAAAATGATGCTGAAATTCATATGGAGACACAGAAGACCTCGAATAGCCAAAGCAATCCTGTACAACAAAAACAAAGCCGGAGGAATCACAATACCTGATTTTAGGACATACTACAGGGCAGTTGTTATCAAAACAGCATGGTACTGGTACAGAAACAGATGGATAGACCAATGGAACAGAATAGAAACACCAGAAATCAATCCAAACACCTACAGCCAACTTATATTTGACCAAAGATCCAAATCTAATCCCTGGAATAAGGACAGTCTATTCAATAAATGGTGCTGGGAAAATTGGATTTCCACATGCAGAAGCTTGAAGCAAGACCCATACCTATCACCTTACACAAAAATTCACTCAACATGGATTAAAGACTTAAATCTACGACCCGAAACCATCAAATTATTAGAGAGCATTGGAGAAACCCTGCAAGATATAGGCACAGGCAAAGACTTCCTGGAAAATACTCCAACAGCACAGGCAGTCAAAACCAAAATTAACATTTGGGATTGCATCAAATTGAGAAGTTTCTGTACCTCAAAAGAAACAGTCAGGAAAGTGAAGAGGCAACCAACAGAATGGGAAAAAATATTCGCAAACTATACTACAGATAAAGGATTGATAACCAGAATCTACAAAGAAATCAAGAAAATCCACAACAACAAAACAAACAACCCACTTAAGAAATGGGCCAAGGACCTCAATAGACATTTTTCGAAAGAGGAAACCCAAATGGCCAACAGACACATGAAAAAATGTTCAAGATCACTAGCAATCAGAGAAATGCAAATCAAAACCACAATGAGGTTCCATCTCACCCCGGTGAGAATAGCTCACATTCAGAAATCTACCAACAACAGATGCTGGAGAGGATGTGGGGAAAAAGGGACACTAACCCACTGTTGGTGGGAATGCAAACTGGTTAAGCCACTATGGAAGTCTGTCTGGAGATTCCTCAGAAACCTGAACATAACCCTACCATACAACCCAGCCATCCCACTCCTTGGAATTTACCCAAAGGAATTTAATTTGACAAATAAAAAAGCCATCTGCACATTAATGTTTATTGCAGCTCAATTCACAATAGCTAAGACCTGGAACCAACCCAAATGCCCATCAACAGTAGACTGGATAAAGAAATTATGGGACATGTACTCCATAGAATACTATACAGCAGTAAGAAACAGTGAAACCCAGTCATTTGCAACAAGATGGAGCAATCTGGAAAACATCATGCTGAGTGAATTAAGCCAGTCCCAAAGAGAAAAATATCATTAATTTTAATTTTTAAAATGATATACTTTAAAAAAACTACTTCTTTGTTTTAGTTTTTTAAATTTATTTATTTATTGACAGGCAGAGTGGACAGTGAGAGAGAGAGAGAGAGAGAAAGGTCTTCCTTTGCCGTTGGTTCACCCTCCAACGGCCGCCGCGGCCGGCACACTGCGGCCGGCACACCGTGCTGATCCGAAGCCAGGAGCCAGGTGCTTCTCCTGGTCTCCCATGGGTTGCAGGGCTCAAATACCTGGGCCATCCTCCACTGCACTCCCGGGCCACAGCAGATAGCTGGCCTGGAAGAGGGGCAACCAGGACAGAATCTGGTGTCCTGACCAGGAATAGAACCCGGTATGCCAGCGCCGCAAGTCAGAGGATTAGCCTATTGAGCCACGGCGCCGGTAAAAAAACTACTTCTAAAGGAGGTTTTTGTATTTCTCTGACCTGTCTTCTGTGTATGAAATGAGCCTATATATTTAGTTAATACTGGTTAGGATTTTTAATGTTCACTATAATTTTTTTTCTCCTAATCACTTGGATTATTTGTTTCCTTGTAAGTGCCACCTTGTGCAAGGTACAAAATTCATTTATTTTAAATATATGATGGAATTTACAACTTTTAAATGACTATTTTTTGATTCTATCAAAACCTGAATTGAAAAAAAAAGAACTCTTGAAGCTATGCTTATCAATATTTACAATGCTATGTGCTTTTGTTTTTTTTAAAGATTTATTTACTTATCTGAATGGTAAAGTGACAGAGAGAGACCGTCCATCTGCTAGTTCACCCCCAAAATAGTAGCAACAGCTGGAGCTTGCCCAAACAGAGGCCAAGATCCCAGAACTCCATCCATATCTCCTACATGGGTACAGGGACCCAAGCACCTGGGCCATCCTCTGCTGCTTGCCCTACCTGGGACAAGCTTATTTACCTAATAAGCAGAGAGCTGAATCAGAAGCTGAGCAGCCAGGACTCATATTGAAGCTCTAATATGGGATGACAGCATCATAGTTGGCAGCTTAACCCACTGCACCACAATGCTGGTCCCAGTGTTTTGAATTTTATTTATATATATTTATTTGAAATGGTGTAGGGGTAGGGAAGAGAGAGACCTCCCATCTACCAGTTCACTCTACAAATAATCAAACAGCTGGAAATGGGCTTGACCAAAGCTAGAAGCCAGGAACTGAAGCTGGGTCTCTCATGTGATTGTCAGGGATCTAACCACTTGAACCATGACCTACTGCCACCTGGTGTGTACACCAGCAGAAAGCTGGAATCGGGAGCAGAACTGAAACCCAAGTAATCAACATGGGAAGCAAGTGTCCCCAGTGGCGTCCCAACCATTGGTCAAACACATACCCTCACAGTGCTGTTTTAATACTCCTTAAGCTTTGGTTAACATTTACTAAATTAAGAGGTATATGATTCTTTATTTATTCTAAAACCATTGCTGAAAACACTATGCATTTCAAGGGTTAACAATATCTAAACCTTAAGCGTGCAGACAGTTTGTTTGATAACTGAATTAACATATAATTCACATGTAAATTATATTGATATATAATTTGTATATTATATGTTATATATATATATATATATATATATATATAGTGTTAATAATCAATTATGGGGCTGGCTTTGTAGAATATCCTGTAAAGCTATTGCCTACAGATCTGGCATCCCATATGGATGCCAGTTCCTGTCCTGGCTGTTCCACTTCTGATACAGTTCCCTGCTAATGGCCTGAAAAAAGCAACATTAGATGGCCAAACTACTTGAACCCCTGTCACCCATGTGGGAGACCCAGATGAGTTCTCGTTCCTGGCTTCAATCTGGCCCAGCACTGGCCATTGCAGCAATCTGGGGAGTAAATTAACAGATGGAAGATCTCTCTCTCTCTCTCTCTCTCTCTCTCTCTCTCCCTTTCTCTCTGTAACTCTGACTTACTAAATAAATATTTTTAAAAGCAAAAATAGTCAATTACACTTATAATGTTTTGCATATTATATATATATATATATATATATATAAGTGTACATGCATTTGAAATGGATACCTTGATATAAGGCATTCTTCAAATCTGCACAGGATTGTGACATCCTGCTATCTCAAAGCAAACTGCTTTAAGCATTTGTGTTACCTGGTCAATTCTTAAAGGCATTTATGCTTCCTGACCTATCTGATTTATTGCTAAGTGTTTGAAATTCTTCTCTAAGCACTGGGACTACTAACCAATGTCTTTGATAAATAATTGGTATTTCTTCCCCTACATTGGTATCTTTTAAATGCTTAGTTTCATTAAATTGGTACAATCATTCCTAAACATACATCCAAATGGTGTTAATATATTAAAAGCACAATTAAACATACAACAAAATGAACACTAAAAACATGACTGCATTAAAAGTAATTAGAAGTGATAACACATTTAGGACATTTGACTCTGTAGTTATTATTCCAGATATTATAATTGCATTTCTTTCAACACAATGGCTACTATGAAACCTGGAGGCAGGAGGTGACACATAATAAAGGTTACTTTTTATGCTTGAAATTGGCTTTGTTGCTCTTCGGCTTAATCTTCATTTTCTCCAATATTTAACATATTTAAATTTTCCTTTTTGTATGCCTTTTCATATCCTTTTAAAAAATGTAAAGTATTATGAAATAATCATTCAATCTATGCCTAGAGTAGCAACATATCACAGAATATTAAAGCTCAAAGAGCAATTAGATAAATACTGTAATAATACAGAGAACTGAATTATAAATTTGAAGGTGTATTCTCAAGGTGGTATTTCTTTCTACACAAGTCACATAAAGCTTGTTATAACATATTTGAATTCTACCACAATCACCAAATGGATTTTCATTCTACAAAGAGGCAGATAAGTTTTTAGCACTTGTTAAAAAGTAGACTCAAACTTGAAAAAGATGACACTCTTTCCAAAATCTAATGCAATTTTTGAAATGACTTCTTTGAGTAAATATAGATCTAAGCTATTTATAAGTTTTACAAGCCAGGATGTACTTCAGTATAACCTTTAATGGTTCTTCACCAGGGTTAAGCTTGAATACAAGAATCATCATCTCAGGGGATTTTTCTAGCTGAAACATGCCAGGGCTTCTTCCAGGATGAGAATCACTTTTTGTAGATTCCTGACATGCATGAAGAAAAATAAAATGAGACAGGGAAGGGAAGGAAAAGAAAGGGATAGAAAAAAAGTAAAAGTTCTCAGAACAATGAGTGGGCATATCAGCTTAAGAATCAATTGAGGGGCGTATACTGTGGTGTAGCAGGTAAAACCGCCACCTGCAGTGCCGGCATCCCATATGGGCGCAGGTTCGAGTCTCTGCTGCTCTACTTCTGATCTATGGCATGGGAAAGCAGTAGAGGATGGCCCAAGTCCTTGGGCCCCTGCACCCACATGAGAGACCCAGAAGAGGGTTCTGGCTGCTGGTTTTGGATTGGCACAGCCATTGCGGCCGTTAGGGAGTGAAGCAGCAAATAGGAGACCTCTCTCTTTCTGTGTAACTCTTACAAATAAATAAATACATTTTTTAAGGTTTATTTTATTTATTTGAAAGACAGAGTTATAGAGAGATGTAGAGAAGCAGAGAGAGAGGTCTTCAATCCATTGGTTCACTCCCCAGATGACCCCAATGGCCTGAGCTGTGCCGATCTGAACCCAGGAGCCAGGAGCTTTTTTCAGGTCTCCCACATGGGTGCAAGGGGCCAAGGACTTGGGCCATCTTTTACTGCTTTCCCAGGTCATAGCAGAAAGCTGGATGGGAAGAGGAGCAGCCGGGACTAGAACCAGCGCTTCAGGCCAAGGCTTTAACCCACTGTGCCACAGCACTGGCCCCAATAAATAAACATTTTTTTTTTTTAAATAATCAATTGAGGGGCAGGCGCTGTTGTGCAGCAGGTTAAAACCCCGGTCTGCAGCACTGACATCCCATATGGGCTCTTCTTCGAGTCCCGGCTGCTCCATTTCCGATCCAGCTCTCTGCTATGGCCTGGGAAAGCAGCAGAGTCCTTGGCCCCTGCACCTGTGTGGGAGACCCAGAAGAAGCTCCTGGCTTCTGGCTTCGGATCAGCGCGGCTTCGGCCATTGCAGCCATTTGGGGAGTGAACCAGTGCATGGAAGACCTCTTTCTCACTCTCTGCCTCTGCCTCTCTGTAACTCTGCCTTTCAAATAAATAAATAAATCTTTAAAAACCAATCAATTGAATATGAATACCTGAGCAGATGACTAAAAAGATAAACTTAAATTAGTAAAATTTAAAACTACATCCTTAATTAAAGCAACCATAAAATTAGTGATTCAATGAATCATCATACATAAAAGATCTCTTCTTTTCATTTGATCATTTTCATTTGATTGTATTTTATTGAATCCTGAGTTGAATAATAAATTAGAAGGGATCTATGACTACCATAATTATTTTAAATGATCCAAGATCATATGAAATTTAAAATGAAATAATAATATTGGCTTAAAATCTAATAAAACCCCAATATACATCCAATCTCAATTGGCAATATAGATGCATTCCTAATCCTGGGTAATATGTTTGTTTATCTATAGACTTGAAACTTGAGCTTGGGATCTATCTTAAGAAGCTGTGTGATATTAATATGTACACAAATTAATTGCTGTGGTTCACAATATAAGATCTAGAAATGGAAGTAAACAGGAATAAAATTTTGTACATTCATTTCCTAATCATTTTCAAAACAATGATGTAAAAGCACACTTACACAGATAAACAAATAAGAGACAGATAAATTGATGAGTTAGGATTATAATGTCATTGCAAAAATTACTGAAAAGATAAAAATTTGTTTTCTTTGTTTGGACAAATCTGGTAGTTATATCAAAATATGCACTAGGGAATACTTTCAAAGCTTTATGGTGCCTTTTATGCTCCTTCACATTTTGGTTTTGAGAGAGAAAATTGCCCTGAAGGAGAAATCCTTCAGAAAAAAGTAGAGGGAACACAAGGACTCAGGGAAAAAAAAGTTTGCAACTGCAGAGAATGATTAGTACAAGGAAAAGGAGGAGGAGACATCTGTTGGTGAAATGATTTTTAGAGATAATTAAGTGCATTCATCCAGAAATAACACATATTATACATCGTTTGCAGGCACACATGGCTTTACTAAAAACAAGGGAGACTTTCAAAAGCCCACTAAAATAATCAGCAGCTTTGATCCGATGTCACCAGAATGTCAGCCCTCCCTGTGTGCTCCACCTCAGCCTCCTGGACCCTTTTCAAGCCCTATAACAATTATTTTTGCAGGATATGTATGCTACTCACAGAAGTAAGTTTAGTTGGAAAGTACTGTCAGGAAAGTGTGGTTTGATCTTCAGTGTTCTTTATTTGTTTTCAAAGATTTATTTATTTATTTGAAAGTCAGAGTTACAGAGAGAAGGAGAGAGAGAGAGAGACTTTCCATTCATTGGTTTACTTCCTAGATGGTCTCTAAGGCCAGAGCTGGGGCAGGCCAAATTTATATGCAGGAACCAAGACTTTCATCTGGGTCTCCACGTAGGTCATAGAGGCTTAAAAACTTGGCACATTTTCCTCTGCTTTTTCCAGACCATTAACAGGGAGCTGATTTGGAAAAGAAGCAGCTGGGACACAAACAGGTACCTATGGGGATGCCAGCATCGCATGTGGCCTTACCTGCTACTCCACAATGCCAGTTAACCTTTAGCATTCATAAGAAACTGAGATTAATATAGCATTTTAATTTCCTGGAACTTATGTATCTTTGGGTATCTAAAAGACCCAAGTTAAAAAAAAGCAAGCAGGAATCAGAATGAAAAATGCCCTAAAAAGCACTCTGACCTCAGAATCAACCCCTAAGGCATTCAGATCTGGCTGAAAATCCAATGAGAGCATTTCAGGCATGGAAAGCCAAGACATAGTGGCAAAAATGTTTCTAAATGAAAGATCTCTCTGAGTGAGACCCCAGTGGAAAGAAGGGGCCATCAAAGAAGAATGTACTTTTCTCTGAAGGGAGGAGAGAATTTCCACTTTGAATATGGCCCTGTCTAAATACCGATGGAGTTTATGGACTCAAAAGGCTTCCGTAGCCTTGGCAGTTCAGTCAAGAGCATCAGGTGGTCACAGACATCAAAAATAAGAGTGTTAATTGTTAAATCAACAACAGGAGTCACTGTGAACTTACTCCCCACGTTGGATCTCAGTCGTTAATGATGTGTGCTATGAGAATTAACGGTAAAACTTATCTTCAAACTGCACTTTATACCTTGTGTGTCTGTGTGGGCCCAAACAGTTGAAATCTCTACTTAGTATAGAGTTGGTCTTCTGTATGTAAAATCAATTAAAAATGAATCTTAATGAAAAATGGAATGACGGGCCGGCGCCGCGGCTCAATAGGCTAATCCTCCGCCTTGTGGCGCTGGCACACCGGATTCTAGTTCCAGTCGGGGTGCCAGATTCTGTCCCAGTTGCTCCTCTTCCAGACCAGCTCTCTGCTGTGGCCAGGGAGTGCAGTGGAGGATGGCCCAAGTGCTTGGGCCCTGCACCCCATGGGAGACCAGGAGAAGCACCTGGCTCCTGGCTTCAGATCAGCGCGGTGCGCCGGCTGCAGCGTGCCGGCCGCACCGGCCATTGGAGGGTGAACCAACGGCAAAAAGGAAGACCTTTCTCTCTGTCTCTCTCTCTCTCACTGTCCACTCTGCCTGTCAAAAAAAAAAAAAAAAGAAAGAAAGAAAGAAAGAAAAATGGAATGGGAGAGAGAGTAGAAGGTGGGATGAGAGTTGGGGTGGGAGCACGGGCATGGGGGTAAGAAACACTATATCCCTAAAATCTGTACATAAGAAATTTGTATTCATTAAATAAAAACTTCAAAGAGTGCATCCAGATATTTTTAAGCATAAAATCAAGCAATTGGCCTGACGATAATGACTATTTTAAAGAATTGATTAAAATGAACCTCAAAAATAAAGTTTTGGGTTGGACATTTGGCACAGAAGATTAAGCAGACACTGGAGACACCAGCATCCCACATTGGTTTGAAGTCCTTGCTGTGCTCTCCATTCCAGCTTCTTGTCAACCTGCACCCTGGAAGGCAACAAGTGATGGCTCCATTGGTTGGGTACCTGCCACACAGATGAAAGACCCAGATTGAGTTATAGGCTCTTGAGTATGGCCTGGCCCAAACCTGGCTATTGTGGGCAGTTTGGGGAGTGAACTGGTACCTGAGACATCTCTCTCTCTTTCAAATACATAAAATAAATTTAGAAATGATAAATATAGTTTATATTTACCTTGATTCTTGCTTCTTTAATCCCTTTCCATAACAGAAAGTATTCTTCATATCTGAGTATGTCACGCCTTCTTGTGCATAGTTTTTGTCACAATGTTTAAAGCACTAAAAATAGGCCTTGAAATGTAGCTAAAAATAAAGAGCAAGATAAAGGACATTTACAAGTTTATATAAGTTGTTTTCCATGAAAAGAACTCCTACAAGACCTTTAGTGTGCTTAGGTTTTAAATGTATATGAGCACGAAAGTTCAGATAAAATATAAATATATAGGGGTGGGTGTTGTGGCATAGCTGGTTAAGTCTTCACCCATGATGCCAGCAGTACATATGGGCTCCAGCTGTAGTGGCAGCTGCCCCACCTCTGATCAAGCTCCTTGCTAATGTACCTGGGAAAGCAGTGGAAGATGGCCCAAGTGCTTGGGCCCCTGCATCCACATAGGAAACCTGGAAGAAGCTCCTGGCTCCTGGCTTCAGCCTGGCCTGGCCCAGCCCAGCCCTAGCCATTGCAGCTATTTGGGGAGTGAAGGAGTGGAATCAGCAGGTGGAATCTCTCTCTCTCTCTGTCTCTCTCTCTCTCTTGCTGTCTCTGTACATCTTTCAAGTAAATTTAAAAAATCTAAAAAATATATAAATAAAATTGAAAAACAATATTTTTCCAGTTACTTGAAGTTCTATTCAAGGGTGGGGGATCTTTTTTCTGCCAAAGACCACTTAGATTTTTATAACATCTTTACAGACCATATAAAATTATCCACTTAAAATTAAGCCTGTTATACATGTGTTAAATTTCAGGTCCCACCTACAGTTGCCTTGCAAGGCCAGACCAAATGATCTCATGGACCTTATACAGCACATGGGCTGGATGTTTCTCACCCCTGCTAGAAAGGAAATCAGTGAAATTTCATATAAAAATCATTTGACAGAGATATTCTTGTATATAGCTCTGATGGGAATTTGCTTTCCTATCTCAGCTCCTTTGTACACGTTGTATTTCCTGCTACTTCAGAACTTGTTGAAATCATATTTGAATAGCCAAAACAATCTTAAGCAAAAAGAACAAAGTCAGAGAAATCATAGTACACAGTGTAAATACAGACAAATAAATAGACCAACAGAACACACCCAGAGCAAAGAAATAAATTCACACAAGTACAGATAATCAATTTTTGTTTTTAATAGAAAGCTTTTATTTAATAATTATATCTTTCATAAGTACAACTTTTAAATTATAGCGGTTCTTTCCCCCCATGCCCACCCTCCCACCCCCAAACTATCCTAACTCCTACTTCCTCTCCCACCCCATTCTTCATTAAGATTCATTTTTAATTGTCTTTATATACAGAAGATCAACCCTATACTAAGTAAAGATTTCAAGTTTGCACCCACACAGACACATGAAGTATAAACTACTGTTTGAAGACTAGTTTTACCATAAATTCTCATAGTACAACACAATAAGGATGGAGGTCCTACATGGGGAGCAAATGCACAGTGACTCCTGTTGTTTATTTAACAATTGACATTCTTATTTATGACGTCAGTGATCACCCAAGGCTCTTGTCATGAGCTGCCAAGGCTATGGAAACTTCTTGAGTTCACAAACTCCAACATTATTTAAATCAGGCCATATTCAATGTGGAAGTTCTCTCCTCCCTTCAGAGAAAGGTACCTCCTTCTTTGATGGCCCCTTCTTTCTATCAGGATCTCACTCACAGAGATCTTTAATGTAGGTCATTTCTTGCCACAGCATCTTGGCTTTCCATGCCTGAAATGCTCTCATGGGATTTTTAGCCAGATCCGAATGCCTTAAGGACTGATTCTGAGGCTGGAGTGCTGTTTAGGGCATTTGTCATTCTATTAGTCTGCTATGTGCCCTGCTTCCCATGTTGGCTCGTTCTCTCCTTTTATATTGTATCAATTATTATTAGCAGACACTTGGTCTTATTTATATGATCCCTTTAATAATTAATCTTATCTTTATGATCAGTTATGAACTTAAACTGATCACTTTAACTAGTAAGATGGCATTGGTACCTGCCAGCTTAATGGGATTGAAGTCCCATGACAAGTTTTTAGCCTCACCCTCAGGGATAAGTCTAAGGGAACATGTGTCACACTGTACATCTCCTCCCTCTCCTATTCCCACTCTTATTTTTAACAGGGATCAATTTTTAACTGGATTTAAACATCTAAGAACAATTCTGGGTTAAGTAAAACGTTCAACCAACGATAACCAATTTTTGACAAAGGCACCAAGAACATAGATTCAATAAAGAACTGTCTCTCAATAAATGGTTCTGGAAAAACTGGACATCTACATGCAGAAGATTGAAACTTGTCTACTACCTCCTACCATGTCCAAAAATCAACACAAAATGGATTCAAGCCTTAAATCTAAGACCTAAAATTCTAAAACTCCTGGCAGAAAACATTCTGGAAATGCTTCAGAACATTGCAGTGAACAAGAATTTCTGGGATAAGAACCAAAGGCCTGGCAATACACACACACAAACACAGAATCACATCAAACTTAAAAAGCTCTGTAATGAAAAAATAGATAATCAATAAAGGGAAGAAAAAACCAACAGAATGAAATAAAAATATTGCAAACCACCCATGTGATAGATTAATATCCAGAATATGTAAATAATTAACTCATAGCAGAAATGTTACCTAATTAAGAAATGAGCATAAAGGATAAATGAAAATTTCTCAAAAGAAGAGATAAATGGACAACAGATATATGAAAAAAATTAGCATCACTGATGTTAATCAAGAATACAATGTTTTTCAGTAGATAGATAAAAGAAGTATGATACACATATACAATAAAATACTGTTTAGTCATAAAAATATGAATTTAGTTATATGAGGCAGTATGGATGATCTACAGGACATTAGGGTAACTGCAAAAAGTCAGGCACAGAAAGACAAAGATCATATGATTTCACTGACTTATAGAATCTATACAAATTGATCTCATGAAAATATAAAGCAGAATGGTGTTTACCAGAAGCTGGAGTAAGAAGAAGGGACAGGGAGATATGTGGAGGTTAAAGAATACATTAAAAAATGACAGTTACATAGCAGAAATAAATTTTGGCATTGTGTTTCAAAGTAGGGTGACTGTTATCTGACAATATTGTATTATATATTTCAAAATAATTTGAAGAGAGGAATTTGAATACTCTCACCACAAAGAAATGATACATTTTTAGTTGATGAATATGTTAAATATTCTGAGTTGAAAGTTGCAAAATTTATGCATGAATCAAAACATTACACTATCCCCCATAAATATGTGCAGCTATTATGTGTCAATTAAAAGCTTAATAAAACAACTAACCCTAATGCCATCTGTTTCTAATTTTCTTTTTGTTCAGATGCTTTTACTTCCACACCACTCCTTATTCACAATAGAATTTGTTTTTATTTGATAAAAAATATATCATATCGAATAGAAAATCCCAAGGTAAGATATTTCTATGATTGATTAATTTATTCACTCAAACCATCAAAGATCCACTTTGTTTCCATCTTTCTAGTTTCAGGCTGTCATTCTTATATTGTTAGCAAATCTCATGATGCCAAATTGACATCATCATCCAAGGTATGAAATGAAAATGGCACTTTTAAACAGTGAGAAACATGAGAGAAGTGACACTCCTTTCTAATGCTCATTTTTTGATGATTGAGAACAATTTCCCCAGATTTATCTATCAGTTATATCTTACATGATAACATCATGTAACATGGCCATTCATGTGACTGTGTCATAACAGAATGAATAGAGTTGCCATAAATGATTGGCCTTTACCAACCTATGTGAAAAATTTTGATACCCAAATAAAATAGAGGTTATAATAGCAAAACAGTTGGGATGTTGATGGTACTATTGGCTTAGAACCACACTGCCACAAATTATTTATATAACATCTATAGCAAAAATCATTCTCCTTGATTGACAGTTATTTTTAGGGAGAGCTTTAAATTCACTTACAGAATACAATTAACTTTAAAGAGGAGAATCCATAGGAAAACTTTCTTTTTAATCTCAATTTTGCTTGAAGCAGTGGTTTAAATATAATAAGTAGTCAATAAAACCTTTTCAAGTGAATGAATACATTTGTAAGATATTATTTGTCTGGCTTGCAGTTTTCGTTTGCACACGTTTATTCTTAGATGAGACTAAATATACTTTTCTTAACTTCATGAAATGCTTCCCTAACTGTATTTTTGGAAAGTGTGTTCCTGAGAAGAAAACCTTTAAGGTGTAGGAAAGGAAGTATAATTACAATTTGCTTCTTATAAAAAGCTAAAGGATATTTTAAAGCTGTGACTTTTGCAAAATGAAGTATAACGTTGTAAATAAAGACAGAGCTTGGTTAATTTTAATATTGTGATTTCTAAAAATAATAAATCTTCAATAATTTTAAATTAATTTCTTTGACGCAATTTGGTATGAATCTTTCTGGAGATAAACACCAACTGTTGGAAAATGAGTTCTGAGTTTTGTCATTTGCCATTAAACAAAACAGGAAAATATGCCCAGAATAAAAATGATTCTTACACCTTATGTCAATTATATGACAAAGAAATTTAAATGTGGATTTAAAAATCCAACACCTTCTTTTCATTGCCATTTCTATTATTCAATTCCTATGTTATAGCTGAAACTTAGATTTTTATCCAAGCTGTCTGCACTAGATCCACTGCAATTCAACCGACACAATTTTCTTTTAGATCTTTAACACACAAATCCCATCATATCAATCCCCGATGTGGCATATGTTGATTATATATGGTCTAGAGAATTGAATACTGATAATTAAAATACCTTCATTAAATAGATCTCACCCAGTTTTTCACTATTTTCCTTTTTTATATTCATACACATCTTATTCCGAAGTTTAATTGTACCATTCACAGTTTCACAAATAAAACCTGCACATTCTCCCACTCTCAATATCCTTATCTTTTGTTTTTTTTTTTTTAAGATTTACTTATTCATTTGAAAATCAGAGTTATAGAAAGAAAGAGAGAGAAAGAGATCTTCCAACCTCTGGTTCACTCCCGAATTGGCCTCAGTGGGTAGAGCTGGGCCAGGCCAAAACCAGGACCCAGGACCCAGGACCTTCATCCTGGTCTCCCACATGGGTGGCACTGGCTCAAACACTTGGCCAATCTTCCACTGGTTTCTGCAGGCCATTAACAGGGAACTGCATCAGAAGTGAAGAAGTGGGGACATGAACTTGCACCCAAATAGGATGCTGGCATCACAAGTGGTGGCTTTACCCACAATGTCTCAATGTCCCTATATCCTAACCTTTTTAAAGACATGTCTAAAACATTTTTTCTCATTTAGGAAGACTTTCATTGTATCTCTGCGGTCATGTAATCATTACATCATGTTTCTACTAATATTTTTATGCTCTTATTTAACATTTTCATATATTAGTGTTATAGTTTAATTGTGCTCCCCTCAAGAAAAATATATCTTGAAGTTTTAACTACCAGTCAGATTCTGATTCTATTTAGAAGTAAGAAGTTAAGGTATTTACAGGTGTTAAATTCCAATGAAGTGATACTACAATAAGGCAGATTCCTAATTCAACATCACTTGTATCCTTAGAAGACATGGAGATGCATGGGGAAAACATCCAGTGAGGACAAAGTCAGAGACTGGAGTTAGGCAACTGCAAGCTGAGAAACACTAGCTTGGCTAGTAGAACATCAGAAGCTAGGAGGAAGACAGGTAGTGAATATGGCCATGGCTCTGCCAACATCTTCATTTTGCACTCACAGTATGCAGAACTGTTAAACAACATAAGTCTTTTTGCTTTAAGCCAAGCGGTTAGCACTACTTCACTAAGGAAGATATGGAGCTGCTGAGTAGGTTCTCCATTATTTTTTAGATTTCTGTATATCCCTTCCATTTTTGTCCTATTCAAGCAGTATTTAGCCTTTGCCATCTTGCATTATAAAACATGCAAAGGCAAGAATCTCATCTTATTTTTAAGCATCTTGTTAATTTTTGGAAACCTCTGTATGACTTAACAATATTTCTTGGCTAATGAAAAATAAATTAAAACATTCTGAAACAACTTTATGATTTAATATTCCTTTTAAGTAATAAATACTTAGTTTACTAGGGATAAGTATATGGAAAACACTCAATTCATGTCAGTAAAATGAAAAAAATTGAAAATTTTTGGAATGCTTGTCTGATGCCAACTACAGTAAAAGAATTTCAGAAGTTCAGGTAAGGTATAAGCATAAACAAGTGAATAGTGTCCAATGTTATACATGAGAATAATGAGTGAAATGTAATGAAAATTTATGCAAAACAGACAACAGGGCCTCAATGGGTTAAGAAAGTCAGGCATTTGTGATACAGGTGACTGATATTTTGGAAAGGAAATACCATATTTCATATTCTCTTTCTCATGCATGCATTCTTTCTCTCTCTCTCTCTCTCTATGTCTCTCTCTCTTCTTCTCTCTCTCTCTTCCCACCCCCTGCCTGCCTCTTTGCATTTCAAACAAATCAACTTTTAAGACAATTCCTTCTGGACTGAATAAGTTTTGAAAAGAATACAGAAATCAAGGATGACAACTAGGGGTTTGGTCCAAATGCAGGTGGTAGCATAAGAAAACTGGGGCTGGAGGAATTTTTTGTTTTTTGATAAAAATAATCATCTGACTACATTAACATTGAGAACCCCATGAAAGGAAAATTATCAGTTGCTATGTGAGGAATATGTAACGATCTGGGGGGAGACATCAGGGCTGGAGATAAAATCTGGATTCATGAGCACACTGAAGGTATTAAAAAGCTAATCCATAAGACATAATGTGGTATGTTAGTAATTGTGTTCCTAATCATTGCACTATTGATTTAATAATACCAATAAGATATTTTTCAATTTTCTTTTAGATAAAAGAACACTATTTTTTTCCTTTTAGAGGACATTCATTGTCTGTAAAATAAACTTACATAGTTCTGCTGGTTAGAGTGTGGGTGTTTGAAGTTCCAGGTACATTTTTTTACTTCTCTTTGAAAACAGAAAACAGGTTCAGTCAAATAATAAGAAAAAAATTCAAAACATAATTTAAAAATAGTAAACTATTCTGTGTTAAATCATTGTTGTTTGAGAAAATATTAACAATTAACTAAATGTATTCCTCTAAGATGTATTCAAACAGCTGTGGTTTGGATATAGCCTGGATGTCTCCCCAAAGAGTTCATGGGCTGAAATGTAATTCCCATTATGAGTTATTAGGAGACTGAAAACTTAATCTGACTACGATATTTAAAGGAAGGACCACTGGGAGCTGATTAGGATTAAATAAAGTCATCAGGGTGGAACTGTCATCTTTGAATCCTGTTGACAACATAAGAGAGAGATCAGAGGACACACACACACATGCACACACACACATTCTCTAACTCAAATACCCTGTCTCTTGCCATGTGATGCCCTTTGGTGCCTTAGAATTCTGACAGGGAAAGGCCATCATGCAAGGCAGGCCCTCCCCTTGGAGTACAAATGTGATTTAAATTAAACTTTTGTTTTACTAAGTTATCCAGCTTTAGATTTATCTCTATAGTAACAGAAAATGGAATAATATACAACCCCACACCATAAAGATAAAAGTAGTTCTCACAAGCAATGAAAACTGGATTCACACTGAAAACTGTTTGAAAAGCCTATGCCCACATCTCACTTTGTACAGTTCTGATTCAATGTATGCACGGAGCTCTCTGGCATGCATATTGATAACTGATGCTCATCAGGTTAAAACCACTGATATTAGAAAGAGGCTTGGACCTGACAATATTTTCATCCCTTTGACTCACTTTTCTTCCCTTTCTTCTTTTAATTGAAGTGCCAAGTTTGCACCTTCTAAAGATAAGCTATCTTATTCATTAACTTACTTTCTCCCATAGTGAGGTAGTCTGCATAACTTTGTACCTTTATGCACACATCTTGTAGAATTTATAGGTGACTTTTTTGTTTATTTTATTTTTGAAAAGATTTATTTTGAGATTGGTGCTGTGGTGTAGCAGGTGAAGTCGCCACCTGCAATGCCAGTATCCCTTATGAGGGCCAGTTTGAGTCCTGGCTGCTCCACTTCCAATCCAGCTCCCTGCTATGGCCTGGGAAAGCAACAGAAGATGGCCCAAGTCCTTTGGCCCCTCCATCTATCTGGGAGACCTGGAAGAAGCTCCAGGCTCCTGGCTTTAGATTGGCCCAACTCTGGCCTTTGTGGCCATTTGGGGAGTGAATCCGAGTGAACCAGCGGATGGAAGATCTTTCTCTCTGCCTCAGTATCTTTGTAACACTGCTTTTCAAATAAATAAATACATATTTTTATAAAAATAAAGAAATAATTTTTCCTACTACAAGATTTATTTTGTTTATTTGAAAGGCAGAGTGGCACAGATAAGGAAAGATGGAAAGAGATCGTCCATCCATTGGTTCACTTCCCAAGTGGCTATGATGCTCCAGGTCAAGCCAGGCATAAGCCATAAGCCCGGAACTCCATGCAGGTCCCCAATTGGGTGGCAGGGGGCAGACACATTAGCAGGGTGTGTGATCAGAAACAGAGCAGCCAGGTGTGACACCGGCACTGTCATATGGAATGCTGGCATTGCAGGTGGATACTTAACTGACTGAGCCACAATGTGAAACCCTCCTTTTTTATAATGAATAGACTTAAATTGTCACTTATCCATTGTTGTTCAACTCTTAACAAAGCTAAATATTTGGGCCTGTCAATATATATTTCTTACTGGTGTTGATTACACCCTTTACATAGTCATACATATAATAAATGTTTTCTGTATTTTTATAAATTTGCATTAAAGAAGCCTTATTCATATGCATGTTCTATTATCAGTTAATTATTTTCTAAAATTCTGCCCCTTTACTGCTCATAACTATCCATGTATTTCTTCTAAAACTTCAGTATTACTGGAAAATCATAATTTTTATTTGGAAAACACTAGATGTTCAATATGGTCAAAATAAACTTTTATACTTTCTGAACAGAGAGTCTCATCCCTGGAACAAAATAGCAAGGATTTTGTTTTTATCTTGAGGATCTATTCTGAAGTTCACACCCATCTTTTATATTTTTCACTTGTTTCCTGGGCAAAAGAATTATTCAATTCCCTGCACTGATCATTGAAGAGTTATTTATTTGTGAAACAAATTCAGGTTATGCAATGTGGCATCCAGTGAAGATAGTGAGGTTAATTTTCCTCTGAATCCATGGTGTCATTTTCTTGGCAACTACAAAATCTCTCAATGCCAAATTTATAAACATGTTGATTTGTGCAAGTTTTGAAACATAAATACATTGTTAATGAATGTCTATGTTTATTAAAATTCTTTCAATATCCAAATGTTTACTTCCATCACTCTAGAAAATGAAGAGAGAAACTATTGAAGCACACTGAAAAGAATATTTGGAAAGTGAATGGTCACCTACAAATTAAGTTCATGGAGAAAATCAAAATGGCCTGAGAGGGGCCCGCGCTGTGGCACAGCAGGTTAAAGCTTCAGTCTGCAGTGCTAGCATCCCATATGGCATGTTCAAGTCCTGGCTGCTCCATTTCCAATCTAGCTCTCTGCTGTGGCTTGGAAAAGCAGAAGATGGCTCAAGTGCTTGGGCCTGTGCATCAGCATGGGAAGCCTAGAAGAAGCTCCAGGTTCCTGGCTTTGGATCAGTCCAGCTCTGGCCATTGCTGCCATTTGGAGAGTGTACTAGCAGGTGGTAGACCTGTCTCTCTCTGTCTCTGCCTCTGCATCTGTTACTCTGCCTTTCAAATAAATAAATAAATAAATGAATTTTTTTAATATGGCCTGATAGAAGAAATGGTGTAAAGAAGATTCAATTGGATGAAGTTGGATTTCTGGTTCTTTCCAAGTACAAGACATTTAGATGGCCAATCTTTGAAACTTAACCCTCCATGTAGAGCTATTTTCATATCAAGGAAACTTCTGTAGAATATCTAATGTTTTTTTTTAATTTAGTTAGTTATAGTAACAGAATTAATAAGCCACAAGTGCCAAGATTTTAATTACATGCCAAATCAATGATGCATTAAAATCATTGGTCTAACAGAAGCTTTTCAATTAATTATTTAGGGAAAGAATTCAGTAGTCTACATTCATATTTTATTGCTGTATTAGTCAACGTTTCAGTTGCAAACACAAATACCAACTTTGGTTAGTAGGAGATGAAAGAGAATTCATTAAATTGGAGTCAAAATTTCATGTAGTCAATGTGATGCTGCAATACCAAGCTGGGCAATAAGTTTTGCCCCAGGCATAGTGTGAGGCTTTTGAATACTCCTTTCCATACCCTTGTATTTTAACTCCACAGCAGCCATTGCAAATGAACAACTATTCTTCTGAAGAAGTTCCTCTGCACTGTACACTATAGCCATCATGTATAATATCTAACTCAAATTACATACTGTAAGTTTGTGGAGGAATGCAGATCTGTCAAAGTACTTACCAAAATCAAGGGTATTTAAGTATGAGCAGAATGCAGTTATAAATGTATTAGGCAGAGTCTAGTCTAGAGAAAGAAAACACATCACTCACCTGAACAAAAATCACTTAGTACAAAACTCATACTGGAAAAAATTGGAAAATTATCAAAAGTTATTGAAGAGAACTTCAAAAGATACATAAATAAGAATTTGTAAGAAGACTCCTGCCTCTTAAGAGTACACGAAAAAGAAAAAATCTTGAAAGAGAGTCTGCCCACTCCCAAAACTGATACAGATCTGAAGACCTGATGTGGAGGGTATAGCGAGAGTTACCTGGCTATCACTGTGGTAGTGCTGGCTAATGAAAGCTTTAGAGTAGGAAATCGCCCTCGTTGTAGCTGATGAAGCTCACTGGAAGGTGTGGAACCCTGGTCCTCCTGAATACCAACACAAAGAAGCCACGCAGTGGGGTGCTAGTAGTACTCACTAGAAGATGAAAACTACTGGATTTCTAGCACATCATCTGTGGGGGTTCCAGCAAAATCCAATAGGGAGTCTATTGGTTCAATATCAGTGAAATATACTGGATCACGAACACCACTAGTTCTTCCACACACTGCTAACAAGGTATCTGCTCATTCAGATGCTGAAAATACATTGGAGCTTAAAAATCACCGGTCTCCTTCATACTAAATGTAAGTTCAAGATGTGACTCTGGTTGTAGTTCTAGTAGCAGCAAGGGGTGATTGTGATGGGTCTAGGGTAAAAAAAAAATACAAAATATGTACCAAGGTGAGATTACCATGGTGTTTTCAAATAAAGGATGATGGATTCAAAGATAAAAGGAAAAGCTTCTTCTGCTAGCAAGGGAAGCTCAGATTGACCTTGGAGTTGATATGTCTGTTTCATTTAAGTCCTAACAAATGCTTTTATTCCAAGTTCCAGGGTTCCATTCTTTCTAAATCAATGCTACACTCAACATAAGAAACATTGTGACACTGTGAATTATATCCATTTTATTTAGTGACCTGAACATTCATGTTGTTTGATTTTTGAGCTGTATCAGCTTTGTGACTTAAAAAAAAAAAAAAAAAGGTACTCTCGGAAGGTTGTCATGGCTGATCGCTGGTTTTCAGATCATGATTTGAGCTGAGGGTTAAAGAACCTGAGCTTGTCATTTATTTATTTATTTATATTTTTGGTTAGTGCTCCATTGCATTCATCAGACTCCTCCCAAATCACAATGCTTGTAAGTATCATCACTGCCATAATGGTCAAGTACTCCTGACACTTAAGCTCCCAAGGCATGATCTTCAGTTTGTACTTCATCAAAGTCAAACAGGTGGTAACTTGATTAATTGTGATGTCACAACACGCCTTGAATTATTAGTATCCTGTTTCCAATGGTCAGGATATTAACACTGTGCTAAAGCCCATGAATGTCGCCAAAACAATTCCTAACACCCTTCTGTAAAGGTTTATCTCATTAAGGTCCCTTCCAGCAGCAGTTCTACATCAGTACCTGTGGAGTAAGGAAGCAGAAACCAGATTAGAAATTGTCAAAGGGGAAATTAGCATAACTAATTATTAACTAATGGTTATTAACCACCAGAAAGAAGAAGACTCCTTAAATACAAAGATAGCAAATGAAAAGAGGTGCTAATAAAAGTATGCTGTTGACTTTTAGGAGAGTGTCAAGATGGCAGAATAGAGAGGGAGCTTACTGCTCTAGTTTGGGGAAGATAGTTAAAAAAGGGGGTGGGGTGAGAGCACAGTCTCAGTGAAGAGTTAGGGAGAAAATGGCAAAGGAAACTCCAAGTAAATAAGAAAGACACTGTGGACACACGTGGAGGGTGTGGATAAACACAACTCAGGACCCCAGCAGCCGAGAGCCTCAATACCAGACTTGGAGTGAGGTGATAGCATAGTACAGTAGCCCAAGCCATTGGTGATAAAGCTGCAGGAAGAGCCTCGCAGGAGTCTGGCTTGGCGCCTTGTGGGGGACAGTGAACCTGCCAACCTAGAGGGGAAAAAAGGGGGCACATTGCTCTCTCCCCAACTTGCCATCCTGTAACTAGCGAAGAGAAGGTGGGACCCGTTTAGGACATACACAACAGCTGCACCAGGTAATGTTCACACACCCGGGAACCAACAGAGAAGAGATGCCTGAGTCTGGCTGGGAGAACTGACAGGGGGCTGGGCACTCGTGACTGTGCCAGCCCTGTGTGCTGGGACTTTGAAAACACTGTGGCTATGTGAGAGCGTGCAGGGTGTGACTGGGACTTTGGGCAGTCACTGTGGGTGGCTCTACATGCTCAGGGCTCTTTAATTCCCTGGTGAGGGTCATTGCTGTGCGATTGATGCTCACACTGAGGACTACACAGATCCTTTGTGTAGTTCCGTGGCAGCGTGGATGAAAATTGTATCCACTGCAGCTAGTACCAGGCATTGGTCTCCTTTTAGGTGAGGTAAGCGTGAGACTATGCCCATAGAGCTGAACAAACCTACCCTCTGATTAAAAAAAAAAAAAAAAAAAAAGGAGGGGGAGAATTTACTATGCCCAACTTGGGTGTCACCTTGGACATTCCCCTTACCCTGGAGCACTGAACAGAGCTCCCTGATCACACCCAGCACATGCCTCTCTGTATTTATGGAAAGAGCAGACACATAGTTCAAAGATAAAAGCCATCTAGGGGAAAAGGAATAAAAAAAAAAGTATCACCACAAATGCCTAATACCAAAGGCAGCAATCCAAGAAGCAAGAATAAGGAAGACAACATGATGCCCACAAAGGAACATAACACTTCAATACTAGAATGTGAAGATGAAGAGATTGACGAAATGCTAGAAATGTAATTCAAAAAAATTGATCATAGGATTACTTAGAAGTAATCAGAAGCAAATTCATGAACTAAAGATATCTGTACATGACATGAATGAAGATTCTTCAACAAAATTGATATTTTAATGAGAAATCAAAATGAAATATTAGAAATGAAGAATTCGGGGCTGGCACTGTGAAAGCCCTGGCCTGAAGGGCCAGCATCCCATACAAGTGTCAGTTCTAGTCCTGGCTGCTCCACTTCCAATCCAGCTCTCTGCTATGACATGGGAAAGCAGATGGCCCAAATCCTTGGGATCCTGCACCCACGTGGGAGATCTGGAAGAAGCTCCTGTCTCCTGATTTTAAATCGGCACAGCTCCAGAAGTTGTGGCCATTTGTGGAATGAATCAGTGGATGGAAGATCTCTCTCTCTCTCTCTCTCTCTCTCTCTCTCTCTCTCTATCTCTATCTCTACCTCACTTTGTAATTCTTTTGAATAAATAATAATAAATCTTAGAGAATTGGAAATGAAAAAAAAAAAAAAAACAACCTGGTGTTAAAATGGAAATGGCATAGAAAATTAATTATTTTGAAAAAAAAAATTATGTAGGATCTCTGTCTTTAATGTGCTGTACATTGCTATTTAATGCTATAATTAGTAATCCAATGGTAGTTTTTTCACTCGATGTTGCTATATGGGCAAAATGTTGAAACCTTTACCTAATATATACTAAATTGATCTTCTGTATACAAAGAGAATTGAAAATGAATCTTTACATGAATGGAAGGGGAAAGGGAGCGGGAGGGGGGAGGGTTGCGGGCGGGAGGGAAGTTATGGGAGGGGGGAAGCCATTGTAACCCACAAGCTATACTTTGGAAATTTATATTCATTAAATAAAAGTTTAATAAAAAAAAAAAAAGAAAAAAAAATTTAAAAAAAGAAATGAAGAATTCCATAGAGCAAATAAAAAATGTGGTGGAAACAGACTTGATGACGCAGAAGAAAGAATTTCTGAGTTAGAAGAAAAATCTCTGGAAATTTTACAGTCAGTCCGAAAAAAAAGAAAAAAATTGAAAACTACAAAACAGTTTAGGAGATTTACAGGATACTACCAAATGACCCAACATACAGGTCTTAAGAGTACCTGAAAGCATGGAAAGAGAGAATGGATTAGAAGGCATTTTTAGTGAAATAATAGCAGAAAATTTCCCTAATTTGGAGAAAGAAAGGACATCCAGGTGCAAGAAGCACATATAACTCCCAATAGACATGACCAGAAAAAATCTTCACCATGACACATTGTAGTCGAACTTCCCAGAGTAAAACATAAAGAAGAGATTCTAAAATATACACAAGAGAAATGCCAGATTACTTTCAGAGGATCTCCAATTAGGCTCACAGCGGACTTCTCATCACAAACCCTACAAGTTAAGAGAGAATGGTGAGATATATTCCAAGTCCTAAGAGAAAAAACTGTCAACCCAGAATACCATACCCTGCAAAACTTTCATTTATGAATGAAGGTGAAATAAAGACATTCCATATATATATTGAATTTGTTTTCACTAGTCTAGCCATACAAAAAATATTTAAGGATGTGCTAACCACAGAAACATAGAAACATGGTCATCACTATGAAAGAAGCTGAAGGCAGAAAATCTCCCAATAAAAGTACAAAGGAAATCCAAAGAAAATAATAAGAATATTTATGGAAAAATGGCAGGGCCAAGTCACTATTTATCAATAGTCACCTTGAATGTAAATGGCTTCAACTCTCCAGTTAAAAGATAGACACTGGCTGAATGGATTAATTTTGATTCAGTTTTATATCACTAGTTAATAAAATTATTAGTATAATGATAGTTTGCATAATTATTTAAAATTACTATCTCTTGTGTCAATCACATTTCAAAAATTTTCTGGAAAAAAATACTTAATTTCCTATTAAATGGCAACCACGGAGTATATGTTCCTGTTCTTTAAATTGTAAAGTGGGAACAGATGTTTGGCATAACAATTAGAATAACACTTGGTATTGGAGTGCCTGATTCAAGTCCCAACTTTTCCACTTGGAATCCAGCTTCCTGCAAACATGCACCCTGGAAGGCAGCAAGAGATGTCTCAAATACTTGGGTCCTTGTCACCCACGTGGGTGACCATGATGGAGTTCCAGGTTCCTGACTTTCCCTTGGCCTGGTCCTGCCTGTTGTGACATTTGAAGAAAGGCCCAGCAGGTAAATGATCTTTCTCTCTCTCTCAAAAAAGGGAAAACATACAAATTAATAATTTTTAAATAAAATTTGTAAAAATTATGTTGTTGACCATGGAGATTATCCTAGAGGGAAAGAAACTTGGAAGAACCATCCCCACATCCCAACCTCATCGTAAATTTAGAATTTATTGGAGAAGGTGATGTCTATCACCCTCCCATGGGAAATTTTGCAGAATCCAGAGCTGCTAAGCAGAGATTTGGCAACCAGGATATCAGCAATTCAAGTTTTATGCAGGGAACTATCACTGGACATATATAGAGTTATCTAGCCAAACATGAATGTCAGACACGTAACGAACAAAATTTTAATATAAGTATATTCAAATATTACAAAAAATTATATAAAATTCAGTTTTAGTTGAGTGCAATGTGTCATATTTACCATCATATATTAATCACACCATGCAGTGGTGTGAAATTTGCTGGACAGTGAATCTCCTGAAAAATACCAACAAGGATGCGGATCTGGATCTCCTAGAAAATACCCATA
Organism: Lepus europaeus; assembly: GCF_033115175.1. Classification (NCBI taxonomy): domain Eukaryota; kingdom Metazoa; phylum Chordata; class Mammalia; order Lagomorpha; family Leporidae; genus Lepus; species Lepus europaeus. The sequence goes on along the minus strand of NC_084832.1, from coordinate 46,791,282 downwards.
AGGAAGTTGCCATTGCCTTGCTAAGTCACTGAGAGGGGTTTCGGGGAATGCACAAGTCTGCCTTGAACTTCTGGCCTCCAGAGGTAGGAAGAATAAAACAAACCAAAACTGAAATTAAAAGTTCTTGTACTTGACCTTTCTGGTTCCATTTTATGCCATGACATGTACCAGATGTCAAAGAAAAAAAAAATGTGTGTGAATAGGACAACTCCAATATCAAAATAAAGGGTGAATTTGGATCAGAAAGAACAATAAATTGGTAAATGGTATGATAAATATTACCTGTAAACAACTTAAAATATGATTATGCACTTCATTTGAACAAAATTATGTGAGTAATTTTAAAAGCTGTTTAAACCATCAACTCTATATTTGCATTTTTAAATTTGAGTCAGGTGAGTATTTGTAGTTTTTTCAAGAACTTTTTTATATCATAATATTGTAATTTTATAACATTTGCCTAAATATTTATTCCAATAGTATTTTTAAAAAATGATGGTGACACCAGTTAGTGGCTGTGAGTCAATTGAGATCTATATAGTGAATCATTTCTTCATAGCTACATATTTTATTACTGCAGTTATACTTTAAAATCTATCAAATCTGGGGTTTGTAAGTTGGAGGAATGAGCTAAAATAATGTTTCTCTGATTATATGAGTGTTTTTTCCCCCCATACTAGTGACATTTTGCAATGACGGAGTTTCAGTAAACTGCTATTAGAGGCATTTTGCTGGAGTAGAAAAATAGCAACTGCTAATTTTGGTTGCATATAAAGGCCTACAATTATATTTCCTTCTACCAGCAAAGCTATTGAAGATTTCCTTACTGCACATTAGTTTGTAGTAGCTTGATTTTTAGAGATCTGCATGTCAAATTCATTGTGCAGTTCTGTTATGCAGATAGATGATTAAGATGTTAAGATGTTTCTATTTTTAAGCATATAGGTAAAAATTAAAGCATATGAGGATTTTATTTCACTAAACATTGAGAAATGAATGAGTTTTGATTTTATTTTTCAATGTTTACATTAAAAGTATCCTGAATACCATTATGCATACATGTTAAAAGTAAGTTCTTCCAAGAATCAAAGCTAAAGACAACAGAGAATACTGTTGGCAAGAGTATAAAAAATAGAGAACCCTTATACACCCTTGGTGGAAATGCAGATTAGTGCAGCCATTATGAAAAAAGACTCTACACATTCCTAAAAATTAAATACAAGCTACCATACTTTCCAGTAATCCCACTTCTGGATATCTATGCTCTAAATTTGCACTACTATGTTCATTACAACATTATTCACAATAGTCAAGATAGAGAATCAATATACATTTCTATCAACATGAATAAAGAAAATGTGTCTTACATGTTCCTTGGAATATTATTCAACCATAAACAAAGAAGGGGATCATGTCATTTTCAGCAAGAGAGCTAAATGTAGAAGACATTACGCAAAGTGAAATAAGCCAGGTATATGCACACATACACACACACACACACACTGGATAAGCACACTTATGTGAAAACTAGTGAATTTGGTCTCATAGATGGAGATAGTATCCTAGAACTAAAGATTGGGTTGGTTGGGTGGATGACTTGGAAAAATGTTGGTCAAAGGATACAAAATTAGTTTTATAGAATGAGTAAGTTTTATATCTAATGATAGTGTTGTGATTATGGTTGGGGATGCATTTTATTCCTTGGGAAGACTAGGAGAGTATATTTTAAGTGTTCAATATGAACTAACACATAATACAATGAGTTCAACGTAACCATTCCAAAAACTACTTCAAGGCATTATGTTATAAATGATTAACACATGCAATTCTACCAAAAATGATAAAAGGTAGATGCACTATTTTTAAAGTAGGAACAAAAATATAGCAATTTAGCAATTTTTGCATTGCTTTTTAAGAGTTTAGTGGAGGTCCTACTGCACAAGATATGGCAAGAAAACATAATTCATGATAATTGGACAGGAAGAAAATTGCATTGCTCTTTAATAGTACAAATTTTTTTCTGTTTTTTAAATTAAAGATTTACAAAGTTTACGAGTAATTTTATGGTCAAAGTCAATTGAATTTTTCACATAAGAAAAAACAGTAGAAAATACAATTTAAAAATGATTTTAAAGAGCAACAAAAAGTTGTGTAGAATATATTTTAGAGTTCTATTTTGGTATGTGATATGGCATATTCCGACTTGAAATAAGGACGAAAGTCCAGAGCATGAATAAGACATCCCACCCTCCATAGCCCCCACACTCACATCAGGCATTGTCATTAGATATCAAAATCTAGGGCATGAGCCTGCTCTGATCCAGGGTCCATAGAAGTCAAGGGCCCAAGCCCAGAAATTAAGATATTCCTCGAAAAACTCTATGTCCATAAGAGCTTAATTTCCTATTTTGATGTATCAAGGTTCTTTAATCAAAAATTTTCCTATAGCTATATTGTACCATGTTCAAAGAATCTCTGAGTCCCAAGTTATTACCACAGTATTTCTACTCTACCCTCCTTCTTAACCCAATCTCCTACCTCTCTCCAACTTCAACATTTTATGCCCTCTGGAGGTTAACATTGATCACTAAAATTGTCTATATTTTCAATCTCATGGCTAGCTTTTACCTTACTTAACCTTCTCATTCTCACATTCTATTAAAGGGTTTCTCTGTACTCTTTTCAAATTGCAAGATTAAAATATCTCAATCACTGCATCATTTATCACTTTGAAAACATGACTTTCATGAGGGTATTCAAAGTTCTATGCTTGTACTATCTTTTAAAAATATTATTTCATCCACTTTTAATAAAACTTATCATGAGGGGTGGGCATTTGGCCTAATGGTTAAGATTCTCATGTACCAAGTCAGAGAGTGTGTGCTTGCTTTCTGACTCTTCTCTAAATTTCAGCTTCTTGCTAATGTATATCTTGGGAGGCAGCAGGTGGACTCAAATAGCTGATTCCTACCATTCATATGGGAGACATGGATTGTATTGACCTTGACTTCAGTATGGCCCAGCCCCACCTGTTGCAGGCAGTTGGGTAGTAAATCGAAAGATGAAAGATCTGTCTGCTTCTCCCTCTGTCTCTCAAATAAATGAATAAATATATTTTTAAATTGCTATGAGATACTTTCTTAGACCTACACAGTAGAGTCTGGGCTGTGAATTCTCTTAGAAATGGCCAGGATTTTCCTTTGTTTCTTTTTCCCCCTTCCACTCATTAATGCCAAGGCAACTATCTCTTGCTATTTCCTGGATAATACAAAGGGGACCTGATTTACTCCCGCCTCATTCTTGCACTGTTTCATTCTTTTCAGAAGGGTCTACTGCATACTTCTCACTTTTACTCTGCAAGGCCTCAAAGCTAAAGTATAATTTGAAGCTTCTTTGAGTCTTGAATGCCACAGGCACTTAGATTTTGTATTCTTTTCCTGAGTATAACTGTAATAAAAGCAGTAGGAATTAAGCTTCCCTGTAAGGCCCTCAAAATTATAAGCAAGCTTATACTAATATCAGGATAATTTTACATTATTATGTTCACAAATATTAAAAATGACCATCTGAATTTGATTTGGATGTTGGAATATTATTTTAAAATAAAAAATTGAATGGATTTCCACTGTTTAGAACTAAAGTAGATTCTTGCCAAGTTTAGCTTAGCCATCTCCTTCCCAGGGAGTAAAAATAGCCTAAAATCATGTACTTCAATGGAACCTTGGCCAAGGTGAGAGATTACATTATTCAGACCAAGAGGAGTTTCACCTACAGGATTTTAGGTTTGAATATTCACCAGGAACATTCAGACGCATTCAGATTTATCTTCTATCCTATCTTAAATGCAGTAATTGACACTAGCACTGAGAGACAACTCTTATTAATGAGAATTTTATGAGTTAAGACAACATATTGGGACCAGCGCTGTGGTGTAGCAGGTAAAGCTGCCACCTGCAGTGCTGGCATCTCATATGGGTGCTGGTTTGAGTCCCAGCTGGTCCACTTCCAGTCCAGCTCTCTGGGAAAGCAGTGGAAAATGGCCCAAGTCCTTGATCCCCTGCACTCATGTGGGAGACCCAGAAGAAGCTCCTGGTTCCTGGCTTCGGATCAGTGCCATTGCGGTCATCTGGGTAGTGAACCGGCGGATGGAAGATCTCTCTCTCTCTCTCTCTGCCTTTCCTTCTCTCTCTGTGTAACTCTGACTTTCAAATAAATAAATAAATATTTTTTAAAAAGACAACATATTGTTAGATTCTAGCAGCAACATAATGGGCGTCAAACTAAAGGTAGAATTAATGTTTATTTTGTTGCCAGTGGTAGACATGAAAAACTGAATTCTCAATATCTTTCTGTCTCTGTCTCTTTCTATATCCATATATATATGAAAACACACATGCACATGTATATGTAAAGGTATGTGTCAAATGTCTAAATGAACAAGTGCCTATTATGTAATTGATTCCATATGAGTAAAATTGATGAAACATATATATGTATATATAAAACACTGTGTAAAAACCATGATACTTAAAATTATAGAAATTTATATTGTTGCAAGGTTTATGGATGAACCATGCAAAAAGATTATGTTCTATTCTAGGCTTGGCTGTTGTCGTCATGTTTTGATTATGTTTCAGTCATCTCCTAGTAGGAGTGACTCACGGATTTGGGGATTATCTGGCTCTTGGCTAGCATGCCTGGCATAGTTTATGTGTCTCTAGTCAACCTGCATGTAATATTGAGTCTGTTCACATTTTAGAGTTAAGTTTCTGAAAGAGACAGGGAGTCTGCAAGACCCCTGGAGGCCTTAGGCTCAGAAGTAGACAATATCATTCTTCACATATTCTTTCGGCAAAACCAAGTATCAAGGATGTCCTAAACGGGAAAATAGACTTCCCCACTGTTGAGAGAAGACATAAGGTCACACTGCAAAATATATAAACATGGGAAAGACTGGAAGATTTTTTAAGACTTATTTTACTTATTTGAAAGGCAAAGTGACAGAGTGAGGGGGAGAGAGGGAAGGAGAGAGAAAGAATTTTCTATCTGTTGTTCACTCCCCAAATGATCATGATTGCTTGGACTGAGCCAGACCAACAACAGGAGTCAGAAGCTCCATCCCAGGATCCCATATGGGAGGCATGAGCTCAAGTACCTTGACTATCTTCTTCTGCTTTCCCAGATGCATTAGCAGGGAGCTGGATAAGAAGCAGAGAAACCCGGACTTGAATTGGTGCTCTGAAACCCAGTGCTGGCATAGCAAGCTGTGGCTTAATCTGCTGAGGCATCAACTTCCACCCCAAATTTGAAAAATTTGTGACATTATCTAATTGATCTACCATAGTACATGGCACATATTTAATTTTCATAATCATGTGTATACATATTGTGACATACTGTTTTGAAGAGCATCTTAGTTTTCATACAGTATAATCACCTACTACATGAATATAGGTAGTATTAACATATGGAATTCAGTGAGTATCATGAGAAAATATAGTTTTCCAAGTGTCCATAGTTTTATCAATTTTTATTTTACAAGCATTTGTGAATATATCCCTTCTCTGTGTTTCCATTATACTGGTGAGCATTATCACATTTTAACAACTCATTTATTCATCCACTCATTCATTCAACAAGGAATTCTGTGATGTTTACCATGCTTTAAAGACAGCATAATATGCAAGCAACATTGAAAGAAAACTAGGACATAAAAATAAAATTATTTGAAGTAACCCTGATAATTACTAGAATATGATGAATACTGATTTAAGTGGAACACATTGAAGACAATGATTACATCTGTTTGGGATGTTATAAAATATGTCATTAATGATATGGCCCTATACTTTGAAGTATGACTTCAAAAATAAATGGCAACAAGCAGCATATTCTCTGATATACATTAGTAATGTGTGTACATTTAAAAACAAATTATATGTATTGTCAATATTTTATCAAACTCCACCTATAGACTCAAATTACATTTATATACATTTTTAAAGATGGATTAAGTGAAATAAAATCTTATTTCTATAGTTATCAGCATGTATTTTATATTATTAAAATTAGCATTTCTGGACAATATCTTATGCTGTGTGCCTTATATTATTCCTTTTTAAGATGTTTATTTTCATCTACTTGAAATATAATAATAATTCTTAGATGCTTATTTATTTACTTCCACCTACTTTAAAAACAGAGCAATAGAGAAAGGGAAGAAAGAGAGAGACATTTTCCATCTGTTAGTTTATTCCTCAAATGTCCACAACAGCCAAGGCTGGGCCAGACCAAAGCCATCTCAGGTGGTATCTTTTTTTTTTTTTTTTTTTTGACAGAGTTAGACAGAGAGAGAGAGAGACAGAGAGAAAGGTCTTCCTTCCATTGGTTCACCCCCCAAATGGCTGCCACGGCCAGTGCGCTGTGCTGATCTGAAGCCGGGAGCCAGATATTTGCTCCTGGTCTCCCATGCGGGTGCAGGGCCAAAGCACTTGGGCCATCCTCCACTACACTCCCGGGCCACAGCAGAGAGTTGGGCTGGAAGAGGAGCAACCGGGACAGAACTAGCACCCCAACCGGGACTAGAACCCAGAGTACTGGAGCTGCAGGCGGAGGATTAGCCTCGTGAGCCACGGTGCCGGCCCTCAGGTGGTATCTTAACAACCCCTCCAGCACACACACCACAACATCCCTTCCTAATGTGTAGATCCAATTATAATATTATAGTGTTATTCTGTTTTCCATTACCGTAACAGAGCCCCTGAGGTGAGATACTAAGACAGAGGTTTATTTGGCTCAAATAAGATTCAAGGGCATAGCACTGATTGCTGCAAGGCTCTGGGGAAGCCCTCATGGAGATTGTCTTACCAAGGGCAGACACACATAAAAGAAAAAGAGATCATGTTACTATGTAGGAGGCCAGATTCTCACTTTTATGAGAACCCTCTCATGAAAACTAACCAGGAATCCATAAGCACTATTCAATTTCTTCAGAGAAGAACAAACTCAATGGCCTCAATCAGTTTTTGTCAAGCCTGATATCTTAAAGGTCCCATCACCTCTCACATTACCACACCAGGGCCAAACTTCCAACACATGAATACTTGGAGAACAAAATACACCTGAACCATATACTCACCCATTTTTAACAGAACAGCACACAGAGATAAGGCATTTTAGTAATTTGTCAAAATTACCTCCTTGTAAACTGAAGAGCTAGAAATCACTCAGGCATCTAGACTCTTGAAATTTTTGGTTCTACACTGCCAAACTTTTTAGACTTTTCAGTAAGTTATATGTATTGGCAAAGTGACACATCAAAGGAACAGGATTTAAGTTATAGATTATGCTTATTGAATATTATGGAAAATCAGATACTGGAATTAGGAATTCTATGTCATTATTTTATATTTCAACATCTAATATTTTTCATAGCTCTTATTTTGAACTTTGTAATATATTTATTTAAATTTACATTTGACTTACCCACTAAGTTCTATATTCCTGAATATGGAACCTTTTCTGATTTCCTACCTATTGTCCTTAGCCTACATCAGGTACTTAACAACAATTTATCCATAGCATCTGTTTGAACAAAGATACTAAGATCAACCACGTTTAGGTACTCATCAAAACTGCCCCCTTGTAAGTATAAAAGCTGAAAATCAAGTTGAAGATTTTAGACCCTTGAAATCTTTGATTTTTTGACATGCTATTTTTCTTGCTCAAGAATTTGTCTTCAGCCAACTTTGTGCAGTGCTTCAGGGACCATAATCAAAGTTTGAAAGATGAGTACAGAAGTATGTAGAAAATACTTCTCTGGGACCAGAAAGCAGAGCAAAGAAAGAAAGTGTTACTCCAACATTTTCCTGAGGCCCTCACTCTTATATTACACAGTCCAAAACCGTCTTCTAGTCAGATCTTCTGTTATCAAGAGGTTCTCCTTTAACAGTGATATGATACTTTCTTTGCCTAGGTCCTCAAAATAAAAAGTAGATCTGAAAAGTCGTGTATGATTGGGGCTAGATTGTTGGTAGAATGGTATCAGAGATGTCAGTTAAATTTAATGATTAATTCCAGCAATATCCCTCTCTCGCTTCCTCTTCTTGAATATATTCTAGAATTTGAGCTGTGGGATGCCCAAAACAAAATATCCCCAAATGTTATCCAGTTGGAGAAAAGAAAATGTGGGGCCTGTTTTGTGGAACAGTGGGTTAAGCCACCACTTGACACACCAGCATCCCATATCAGCACTGGTTCATATCCCAGCTGCTCTGCTTCCCATCCAGTTTCTTGGGAATACAGTGGAAGATTCCCCAGGTGCTTGGGTTCCTACATTCATGGGAAACACAGGTGAAGTTCCAGGCTCCTGGCTTCAGTCTTACCCATTTGTGGCCATTATGGCTACCTGGGGAGCGAACCAGAGGGTGGAAGAACTCTCTCTCTGTGTCTCTGTCTCTTCTTCTCTTTCTAATCCTCCCTTTCAAATAAACAAAACTTTTTGAAAAAAAGTATGTTCATGCACAAACACACATGTACATACACACATGTAATGGGTCTTTCAAACATTTGTTAATGGAGCCCAGCATTGTGTCATAATGAGTAAAGCCACCGCTTGCAAAATTAACATCCCAAATGGACACCAGTTTGAGCCCCAGATGCTCCACTTCCAATTCAGCTTCCTTTTGAAGCCCAGGAAAAGCAATGTAAGATGGTACAAGTGTTTAGACCTCTGCCACCCACATGGAGAGATTCAGATAAAGCTACTGGCTCCTGGCTTTGGCCTGGCCCATTCCTGGATTTTGAGGACATCTAGTGAGTGAACCAGTAGATAGAAGATGTCTTGTTTCTCCTTCTGAACCCTGACTTTCAAATCCAATAAATAAATTTTTTTAAAAGTTCAGTAAAAACTAGAATTAAAGATTAGCTTTCATGAATTTTGTTTTTACCTCTGAAGTTTTGTTCATAATATTCATTTTTCATTTTTGAAGTACTTTTGTCTATATGCTTTTATATATGCATATATAATATTACTATAAAATGTTCTGCATACATTTACACTACTCATTTCCTTTTTGATTAAATATATTTGAAGAGTATTCACATACTTGAATAGCTTTTGGATATTTTGCCTCCCTGACTAGATTCAATACCTGCCATGAATTTAGTAGGACACAGAACACAAAAGTAAATGAGGCACCACAAACACAAATGCTTCTAAAGAAGTTTTAAAGACCTTTACCATTTTTAATAAAAATCACATACTATGTTGGTGCATAATGTACAAAGTTTAACATCTCTAGCAGTTGACAACCCATGATTCATAAAGCAATACTTATTCACAAAAAATAATGAATGTACATTTCTGCCTCTTTTTTTTTTTTTTTTTGACAGGCAGAGTGGACAGTGAGAGAGAGAGAGACAGAGAGAAAGGTCTTCCTTTTGCCGTTGGTTCACCCTCCAATGGCCGCCGCAGTAGGCGCGCTGCGGCCGGCGTACCACGCTGATCCGATGGCAGGAGCCAGGTGCTTCTCCTGGTCTCCCATGGGGTGCAGGGCCCAAGGACTTGGACCATCCTCCACTGCACTCCCTGGCCACAGCAGAGAGCTGGCCTGGAAGAGGGGCAACCGGGACAGAATCGGTGCCCCGACCGGGACTAGAACCCGGTGTGCCGGCACTGCAAGGCGGAGGATTAACCTGTTGAGCCGCGGCGCCGGCCCGCTGCCTCTTCTTTAAGAAAAAATTTTTTTTTGACAGGCAGAATGGACAGTGAGAGAGAGAGAGACAGAGAGAAAGGTCTTCCTTTGCCCTTGGTTCACCCTCCACTGGCCTCCGTGGCTGACGCGCTGTGGCTGGCGCACTGCGGCCGGCACATCGCACTGATCCAAAGCCAGGAGCCAGGTGCTTCTCCTGGTCTCCCATGCGGGTGCAGGGCCCAAGGAGCTGGGCCAACCTCCACTGCACTCCCGGGCCATAGCAGAGAGCTGGCCTGGAAGAGGGGCAACCGGGGCAGAATCCGGCGCCCCGACCAGGACTAGAGCCTAATGTGCTGGTGCTGCAGGCGGAGGATTAGCCTATTGAGCCACGGCGCCGGCCATGAATGTACATTTGTAAAGTTTTACTTGGCTGTTATAGAGAGCAGTGAAATGGAGAGGAAGCAAACCCTTTATCAAGAGCCCTTTAGCTGCCACAAATTTTTCTTACCACTTTAGAAGTGTCATTTCAGTCATGTTAGCAGTAATCCCATTACATGAAATTAAGAAACTACCCCTTTAGAGGGTGAAATATGTTCTAGTCACAAAGTTATTTAAAAAAAAAAGCTAAAATTAAACTCAGGCTTTTTTTCTGCCATCAACATCTTGATGTTTTAATTTCCTCATGATTATTCCCCAAACCCTTAGTCCAATGTATTTATGCTAGAGGTATTATTTACATAGTCATGATTTAAAGAGATTTATAAGCTATTTTAAAGCAAATTGATCTTTTCTTGAGAAACCTCAAAAATATGTGTTGAAGGGGAACTATGGGATCAGATTTCAAATTATTCATATTTTTCTGTGCCCAGGAATAAGGACATTAATTATATCACAACAGCTCTGTCAACTTAATCCTTACAGATGTTAAATAACTCAAACTGAATAAATCTTCACTGCTGATTCTCTCACAAAATGGATATAAGTACTAAAAATTAAATATTTATAAGTTTGAGTGTCATATTAAAATCAACAGGTTTGCAACTATAAAACCATTTTCACCCAAGCAAGGATTATACATAATTCTGATGTTATTTTACTCTCTAAAAAATAAGAAAGAAGAAAAAGTTCTGTAACAACATGAGAAAGTGTGATTGACAAAGAAAAGATGGAATTAAAAAAAAAAAAAAACCAGAAAGAACCATAAGTAGGCTTGCTAACAAAGAAAGATAATGTGAAAAAAAATCAAGTTGCCTAGGTATCTTTTAAATATCCTGGATCCACTGTCAAGGTCAGGATAATGGGTGTTCCAGATCTCTCTTCTATTCTTCCATTCTTTAACCTCTCACACCTTCATTTCTAGCAATGGATCTTCCTTGATTGCCTGAAACTTCATGCAGCAAATAGAGACAACATGGTAAAGAACCCACTCAATAGCCTCTTTCACTTCTTGCTTACACACACACACACACACACACATTGTCTTATTTCCTATATCGGAAAAAGAAGGTTTTTCATGTGGAATTCCAGTAAGCATAAAACAGCCACTATGCCATCTTCAAGACCTTTAACCCAAAAACAAATGCCCTGATTCTATATCCATTCATTTTGTGCATTATGAGATGATGCTGTAATATACCATCTCAAGTAAAATCTTTAAACACAGCAATAAGCCCACTACAACAAAAACAAATCTAAGTAAAACAAAAATATTCTTCTTGACTCGAATTAGAACCTTCTTTCCATCTCAGTCCTGGAAAAAAATATGAGGTGTATTCCTATTGAATACTCTTGTTTGTTTATTTGTTTGTTTGTGTACCTTTTCCTGCTCTCTTCTCATTTGTTCTGCAACAAACCTGCATTAAGCATATATCATCAACTCTATTACAGATTGATGATGCAGAGACAAATAGGTAATAGTTCATGCCCTCAAGGGGTTGATTCATGTAATATAAAGGAAACAGTAAATGTAAATTAAATGTTATAATGCAGTGGGGGAAATTTGAGAATATATTCTTTCAGTAGATCAGAAAGCATTCAAAGATAGGAAATGAGTCTTGAGAAAATAAACAGATATTTGCCTCTTGAAGAGGATCAGGATGTAGAGCACAAGAGAAACCAAAGCAGTAAACAAGGCGAAAACAAATTTTTGAAAACTTTCATTTTGTTCAAAAACAAAATGATGTGTGAGAGTTCAGATGTTTGGAAGCATACCAGGAATTATAAATGGCATTAAGATGAGCTTCAAATGGGTTGCAGATTGGAAGAAGTATAAAAGATAAAGTTGAAAAGGCAGCAGACAAGGCTCTTCTTGTGCATTATATTGAACTTAGAATATATCACAAACAAAATGAGGAATGAATAAAACCATAGGTAAATGTTTCAGTAGATTTGTTGTGTAACAAACCACAGTGACATTTGGCAACCTGTAACAACAAATTATTATCATTTCTCGGGTTTTGTATGTCAGTTAGAATGCTCTGATTTGATCTGTTTTAGATAATCCAATTGTTCAGCTGGAGGTTCAGTTGGAATTCGATGGCCTAAAGTGGCCTAACTCACCTATGTGATGATGGTCTTGATGGTAGCTGAGGCCAAACAATGATTTGGTCATGTGTCTCAAGCCACGCAACAGGCTAACTAAAATTTCTTTACATGACAGAAATCTCAGAGTAGCATGAGAAAGCAAGTCCCAGTGAAAAAATCAATTTTTAAAATCTGTCTTCATAGTACATTGACATTGTTGCATTGGCCAAAACAATTAAGTTATGGCCAGAATCAATTTGTAGGAAATTACATCAAAGTATGGATAGAAGTACAGGCATGATTATGGATATTTATTATAAAGTATCAGAGAAAAAAATTGTGTAGCAGAGAACATTATATATTATTCATAAGCAACTTATTGATAAGAACCACAACTTACACTGCCTTTGACCCAGATGGTATGCAAAAATCCCCTGAACAGGCAGGAGCCATGAAGCTAATTGGGGATTTATACAATATGTGTGTAGATATTTTAAAAATATAAATCAAATGAACCAACTATTAAATAAAACATAAATTTGTCTCCCACTTTGACTAATACACATTCGTAATGACCTGGAAGAGAATTTCAAGTTTGTTGGACTCTCTGGAGTTCTTACTGGAATGTGTGGGCCGAAAAGTGTATGTTTATAATATGTCCCTCTGCACTTCTCTGCTCAGCTCCAGCACTGTAAGACGCATAACACTCAGGCATTTATTAATCCTAATTCATACATCCAAGTTCTTATTTGTCTCAAAATAGAAGGAAGTCATTTCAAGGACATAGAGTTGTACACAACTATAATGAGTTTTGGCTCTGAAGGACCAACATGAAGCATTTTTCAGGCCCAAAAAAGGTATTGGGTGTTCCAGGAAACAATCTAGAAATTGGGGCATGACCTTTGACTCATGTAGACATCCTGTTCCTTGGACGAAAGTTCAGCTGAGCATAGGGGAGAGACAGAGAACATCTTGGCCCAATCTAATGGTGGTTATTTCAGGTGAGACTAATCGGAATAACTTAGATTCTCCTTTTACCTTGGAAAGCACTCAGATTTCTAGCAAGAGCTGAATCAGTATTGAAACTTAAGACAACACTAAATCTGGACAACAATAAATTAAGACAACACTAAATTTCTCTATTAGAAGCAATTTCAGGGGCCATGAGAGCATGCATAGCATGGTCTACCTTGCTAGACTTATGTGAAAAATTTGTTCATGCAGATATTTATTATTTTAAATGGTTATGGTTAGAATTGTATTCCTCATTGCTAAACCTTTCTTAACACAATCACATTGTGTTAAATGAAACTCTTGAATACTTCTCCTGTTTTTTAACTCTCCCTTTCCTAAGCTTCCTAGACCCTACCAAATTAGTTCCTGTATTTCCTCCTGCATTTGTTAGTAGTACATTTACTAATACATTTTTCTCTATTTGCCCCTTAAGTGTAGCTGTTTCTCAGCCCCCTGTCATTTCATTCAATAGACTTTCTCTGGGGAATAACACTAACATCTATTTTCCCTCTCCACTTTTATCACTAATGTTCAACCCAGGACCCTAAGTATGGGAAGAAGATCAAAATTCACTGTATCTTCCTGTAATTTAGATCAGGAATTGCTTTCAGTACCTACTTCCTCACATCCTATACAGCTATCTTTAAATATTTGAATCCAGCTTCACATGCTGATTATTATTTTTTTAAGTTTTTTTTTCTCTTTTGCCACTAGAATTCCTATGAATCCTGGAGGAGATAACCTGATTTTGGACCCATTCTCCAGCTCATTTCCTAGTAGCATCACCTGAAACATCAAATCTTACTCCTTAGAGAAAATCATCTTCTGCCTAGATCAGGGGCTCTCATAATTCACCAGGCATAAAAATCAGTTGGAGAACTTGTTAAAACATAGTGCAATCAGCCCATTTCTATAGTTTCTGGTTCAATTGCCTGGGGTTAAATGCCATAATCTTAAATTCTGGTAAGTTCATATTGGTGCTGATGATGGTGCTCTGTGTCATATGAGTAATTGTAATCATTTCCATATTATATTCTTTATTTCCTTCAGTGCAAACTCTTTCATCACGTTCTCCCCTTGAGGATAGAGGAAACTTGTGCCTTTATTTTTGTTTTAAATTTTAAGTGACAGCGAGATAGAAACAGAGAGCTCTCATCTACTAATTCACTGCCCAAATGCCCACAATAACTGGAGCTTTTAGCAGCAGGCTAATCACCAAGCCAAACACTCATCCCCTTTATTCTAACAATACACTAAGGCAAAGGAGATGGGATATTACTCCCATGACTATATTATAATTTTTCATACAACAACTTAGCAGGCCTGAAGCAGAATGATTCTCCTGCTGGCCTTGAAGAAACAGGTAACCTGTAACGAACTGTCCTGTTAAGAAGCTCATGTGGCAAAGGTTTAAGGTGATCACTATACCCGAAGGTGGCTTCCATTCACAGCAAGTAAGAAGCTGAGAGCCTGAGTCATGCAGTCATAGAAAATTAATTCTATAAATGATTTTAAGGAACTTGTAGATTTTTTCCAGTTGGGCATCAAGTGAAACCACACCCTTGATCACACCCTCCTTGCTACTTTGTAAGACCCTCAGAGAAACTGATCAGAAGCTGTGCCTGGACTCCCAACCCATGAATAGTGTTAAAACAATGTGTGTCCTTTGGAGCTGCTAAATTTGTGATCATTACTATTATATTCATCTTTTGAGATTATTATTCCCCATATCCAACATCCCAAAATTTCTGCTCCTTCCAGATAAAAATTGAATACCATAACAGGATATACAAGGCTGTTTATAAAAGAGCTCTGTTCCTTCTTTTGTCTCAGTATCAGCATGGTTGCCCCTCTTGGTTGATATGGTATTTCAGCGTTTCTTTTTAGATTTGGGCCATGCTGTTTATAGATGTGTGTAAGAATCTGTGAACACTTTTCACTGAGAGTACCTTATTCTCAATTCAGGCATATTCCCTTTAAGATTTGTTTCCAAGGCTGTCATTTTCTCTGAAACCTTCCCTGGTACCATACATGGACTCCACTTTTGGCACAAATTAACTATCCACAGTTTTTGACTCTATGTATCTTTTTTTCTTATAATTTTATAATTTTTCAGAGATCACTTGCTTTTCTGTTACCACAAGTAGATTCAAGACCTTGAGAACAAGTATTTTTCCTTTTGTTTGTATCCCAGATGCTTGTCACGGGGTACCTATTCAATAGTTCAAGCAAAAGTAATAACCCAAATAGAAACACATGCATTTTCAGAATGAAATAGTAAAATAACACTTAGACAAAAACATAGAAGTCATTATAGAGGGAAATACATATATATAAACATATACATATACATATATATGACTAAATAGTACCTGAAATCATGATGTTATGACAGTCTCTTAATTGGGCTAAGAAATAAAGAATGAGTCTGTCTACCATGGAAAGAAGGACAAACCCTGAGTTACATTTGTATTTTCCAGTCATTTCATGATGTTATTTTATAATATACTGTTTCACATGGAGCTAATGATACATATTTAAATCTTATACATTTCTACATAGATATACCCTTTGAATGAACCAACTATTGTCATCACTTCTGGTGTAATATATTTTATTCAGTTGCTAAGTAAATAATTGTACATTATAAAATAATTCAATTTAAAATGTACTATAAAGTGAATGCATTATAAAGGTTTTTAAAAATAGTCATCTATTACATTTTCTACTTTCATTAAAAGGATATTTCATACTTTTATAGCTTTTCTTCACTTTTCTGAGAAATTAGTTTTAACCAATTTGATAGCATTCAGATTTATATTTAGAGACCTCACAGGAAGAAATTTTTCATTTATAGCTCTATGCCTCTGCTCTCTTGAGATATATATTCTCTTTAAATACATTATTCAATGTGGTGATCACATTGAATTATTTCTTCTACTTCTGTCTATTATAGTTGAGCAATGAGAAAGACTAACCTCATGTGATAGTCCTAATAAATACGATTTGTACTGTATAAACAATTACACAGAACTTAAAAGAAACAGTCACAATTACATAAATATTAAGAATATAATAATACAATTTAAATGAGACCTATTATCCTTATTAAATCAAACTTCTGCACATTTGAGATAAGAAAATCATGACTCTTTAGATACAGCACAGATATCCCAGATCTTCTACCTTACTAAAAAACTTAAAATGAAAATATAAATCGGAAAGAGATCACATGATTTGCACTAACATTGCATTATGTTCCGAATTACACCCCCCATTAGTATTTTGATGTCCTAACCTCCAGTACCTCAGAATATGAACATATTGAGAGATAAGTTTACTAAGAGGTGGTTGTTACAATGAGCCTGTCTTAGGTCCTAATCCAACCAGACTAGTGATCTATAGAGAGATTAAGATCACACTGAGACACTAAAGTTGCACACACGTAGAAAAAAAAGCCATGGGAGGACACAGTGAAAAAACAATCATCTATAAGCTAAGCAGAGGGCTCTCAGTAAAAACCAAATTGCCTGCACCATCTAGCCGCCAGAAGTGTGAAAAAATAAATACCTGTTGCAGTCACCCAGTCTGTGGTATTTTGTCACTGCAGGCATAGTTAGTCATCTAGAAGTATTGCTCAATTCTCCCTCAGTACTAACAAGGGCACAATAACAACAATGGCATAAAAGAAAAGAATTTAACACATTTCTTATCCTTTGGAAAATGAAAAAAAAAAAAAACCTCCTGATGCTATAAATATGTCTGAGAAGCAATTTTATAAATGATGCACAAACTTAGATCTAGTCTTAATAATATTGGTATTTTCTCTCCCTGCCCCACCTTTTTTTACTCTTAAATCACATCAGCTCTGTCCTGCAACTTGGAGAAACATTGAGTGTATTGCTCTCAGATTAGGGGGAAAAAGATAACATAACTATTGTATCCTTAAAGTGTTTATCCTAGCAATAAAACATAACAATGAGAGGAGACACTTGAATCCTAAATTCTATTCCAGAATATTTCAATATAAATAATACAAGATACAAGAGTTTAAAAATTTCTTTATTAAAAATTTTATGAAGACAACTTGACATTTGGTCTCTATAATTAAGAAGAGAAGCACCAGGTTAAGAAACTTTGAAGTACTTCTGTTTGATAAACAAGTATGGAAATTCACTGCTGAAAAGTGTCTTTACTTGGCAGCCTGCATTGTGACTGCATGACTTAATTAATGCAAAATGAAAAATACATGATCTAGGTATTGTTGCTGAATGAGTTTTCTTAGGCTGATGATCGAATTCATAAAATATGTAATTATTATTCAGATAAATGAAATGAATATATTATTATCTATTAATACACCACAACCCTCTGCATCTTTGTTAAACTCTATATCTCTTTATGAATGAAAGACTCTCATGATTTTTATGATATTCTTAACATAAAGGAGCAGTATTTTACGATCACTATTATGTAAGTAGACATCTGTTCCATACAAAATTTAATTTTACTAGTCACAGATCATTTTTAAGGTACTGAAGCTAAGATGGTAGCAAAAATAATATCTTGAAGTCACTGAACATACATCAGCTGACAACCTAACAGAAGAAAATTGAAAGACAATTTTCAATAGTATACTCTATCTAAATGCCAATTTAGAAACTAAATATATCTCCTGGATTCTGTTTACACTTTGAAAATTACATTGAAAAGTTTAAGAGTAGAATGAAATTTTCTGTATGTTCTACATTTTCAAGACTTGTGTCTTAAACAAGATGGTTTCAAGGGAATAGGCAAGTTACTCAAAATGCAAGACATGAAATTCTAAAGCAATATATAGCTGTAACACTTGTTAGGTAAAAAGAAAATATTGACAACACTGAACTTCCCAGTCAATAGAGAAAGTATGAAGAGATAGGATTACAAAACTACAGCTTCTATGACCAGGAAGGAATGATCAGTTCTTACCACCCAAAACCTTAAGTGATTCATTCAACAAACCCTTAGGAAAGCTTAACTATGAGTCAAGTATTGTGCTATCTGCTAGAGAATGTCAAGACACAGTCACTGAACTCAAGAAATCCACAAACAATAGGGATGGTGGGAGAAAAATCAATGACAGAACAGTGTGGTAATAGAATAAGCAAGAGGTGCTGTGGAAGAAAATAAGAAAAGGTTACACAGCAAAGGTATATGAGTGAAGAGTGGATAAGAACTGATTAAGTATAGGACATGACTCACATGATGAGCTTTAGAGGATGAACAGAGGAAGAATCACATGCAAAGGCATAGAACTGACATAATATACTTTTTGTTGATGATTATAGTGGCAAAGGGAAAATCATCTATTCAATGGAAGCAATTATAAAGGGATTTATTTGCAATATCTATGTGGCAATTCAGCAGATGATAGTATTGTGTTTTAAGTCTCAGCACTGTGTCAACCTAAATAAAGCCAGTAACAATGGAAGGATAGAAAGAGAGATATGGGGGTGGGGGGAGAGAGAGGGAGGGAGGGAAAGAAAGACTGCGTAAGGAATAATGACATTAATTTCAAAACATTGCTTTAGGTATAGGATACTGGAGTTAGGGAATGTTTTAAAGTCAAAGGTGGGAGCTGGCACTGTGACCTAGCAAGTAAAGCTGTTGCCTGTGGTACTTGCATCCCATATGGGAGCTATATAGAGTCCTGCCTGCTCTACTTCCAATCCAGCTCCCTGCTAATGTGCCTGGAAAAGCAGTGGAAGATGGTTGAGGTCCTTGGGCCCTTGCCATCTATATGGGAGATCCAGAAGTTCCTGGCTCCTGACTTTGGATAGGCCTAGCTTCAGCCATTGTGGCCGTCTGGGGAATGAACCAGCAGATGGAAGAACTCTCTGTAACTCTGCCTTTCAAATAAATAAATAAATACATTTAAAAAGAGAGGGGCAAAAGTGACTAGGTGGGAATATCCATTTGATACAATGTGTTCATGTCTTATTAGTTTATACCAAGTGGTGGGATTTCTGAGTTATATGGCAAGTCTGCTTCTAGTTTTTCATTTGCTTGTTTGTTTTAAATCTCCATACTGTTTTCCACATTGACTGCATTAATTTACATTCCCACCAACAGTGTATAAGAGCTCTCCTTTCCTCACATCCTTACCAACATTTTTACTCTCTGTCTACCACCATGTTTATAGCAGCACTGTCCATGATAGCCAAAATATGGAATCAACCAAGGTGTCCACCATCAGATGAACTGATAAAGAAAATATGGCAAAAGTATACAATGGAATATTATTCAGCTATAAAAAAGAAATTCTACCATTTGCAACAAAATGGATGCAACTAGAGGACGTGATGTTGAATACAGTAATTTTATATGTGGGAACTAAAATTTTAAAACTTTAAAAATAAAAAATAATAATAAAACAAAAACGGAAGAAATGGCTGTGTGTGTTAGTATTGCTGCAAATACAGTTTTGGTAAACATTGTTTTATATATTCATCAAACCAATGGTTAGGAATGATGTGCTTATATAGTTTTAATGATCTGTTATTAAAAGTTACTGTATATACATGAAATGGATGTCTTTTCCATTGATTTTTTAAATAGGTCTTGCCTATATTCCTGCTGAACTATGTTCTTTTACTTTTTATTTGTTGAACTCTTTATTTAGTGGAGAAGTAAGCCTTTGACTATACTGTAAGTTAAAATGTCATCTCAAAAATTAAAAAATGGAAGTAAGGAAGGAAAAATGAAGGAAGGAAGGAATGAAGGAAGGAAGGAATGGAGGAAGAAAGAAAGAAAGAAAGAAAGAAAGAGAGAAAAAGAGAAAGAAAGAAAGAGAAAGAGAAAAAATAGGAAGGAAAATATTATATTCTTAGAATTGTATCTATGAGTTACATTGAATCTATTCTATTTGTATTAATATCACATTAATATGAAAATTAATGAGGAAAAAATAAGACTTGTACTTTTAACTGCCATCTCCTTACTCTTCCATTCTTTCCCAGCCCTAAGCAAATGAAAATCTACTTTCTATCTCATTAGACTTATTTATTCTAGATATTTCATATAAATAAATCACACAATAAAATAAGTGTGTGTTATCTTAAGGCTTTAATTTTAGGTCGTTATTACAACAGTGATATTCAAGCAGTGATAATTCAAACAGTGTCTGAAAAAAAATCATGGGCCGATTTTCAGACTATCATATTCATCTTTTTCTGTTGACTCAAATTAGTTCATTAAAAGCCATGTATTATGTAGCATGCATGCAATACCACTGGGTTTAGCTACTAATGATAGGAAGCTGAATTAAATGTGATTCTTTCCCCCAATATATTCACAGATAGTATTCGTGGAAGGGCTAAGTGGAATTCTAAAGGGCAATATAAATGTAATATGCTGTGAGTCACTTCTGAAGTTTAATATGCCACCCAACTGCTGCTTAATTTAATAAATCATAAATCAGAGTCAATATTTCAGCAGATTGGAATTATGCATACATCATAAGTAAATTGCAAACAAATACAGAAGATAATTTACGAATTAAATGCCAATAGGATTTACCAGAGATATTTATCATGTCTCAAAGTAAGAAAATCTGTTATAACAAGTGTACTGTTTGTCAAGCTCAGTGAAAAGGCTCTGTTAATGAGCCAATAGTGCACTGGGAGACAGTCCCTAGGGAAGAAAGGCTAGGATGGTTCATTCTCTCACTGAACTCTTAACTGAGGCATGTAACAAGATGCCCAACTGTGATTCAGACACATATCCAGTAGAAACTGAATAGATATTGTAAATTAGTTTGTATAGGTCACTGAGTTAATTTCATTAGATGGCAGTTTTTGGTCACTGCTGATAGGAGCATGGGGGAAAAAAGTGGAAAGAACTTCTTACACTATAAAGAGCATTGAGAGATATGCAGTTGCTCAACTGAGATACTTGTTTTGTTATGGGATTTAGGACTTTGGACACCTTCATATCCTTGAGAATTACAAACAAAATATAAAGGATAACTTAACAACATAATGAAATAAAGTTGATTTCAATAAAACATTTCTTGGAAGAACTGCATCCACTTTAACTCTTGAAGAAAGTTGATCGTTCAAATAATACCTTAATAATTAGATGCTAAGACATAGGAGTTCTGAAGAATGTTTAAGAGAGTGATATTCAGTAGGCTGTCCTGGGTACTGGGGAGCCTTCTTTCCACAGGCACATCTGCTGGCAGCTGGCCAGCATCTCAGGCAGGCAGCTGGCATGGGAGGAGTGGGCTCCGCCAGCTGGTGCTAAAAAATTAAAATTAAAATTAAGGGAAAAAAACCCGAGGCACACATGCATAACAATCAAGCCTTCACTTTCTGGTGTTCTCCCTTATTCTTAAGTCCTTAGAGAAGCTCAGCAAGGAGACAGGCAGATTCTCCCTCCCATCCCAGCATCCCAGGCCACTCTTTTCTGGCTTTGGCTCCCCTTGGGAAGGCTTTCTGTATTCATTCATTCAAGACACATTTCTTGAATTGTAGTATGTGCCAAGCAAGGTGCTAAGGGCACCTTGCTTGGCACATACTACAATTCAAGAAATTGATATAAATACTGTATGCACTTCCTGACATGTACACATGTGTAAATTAATAAAGGTTTTAAGTGGTCTTAAATTAAGTGACTTTAAGTGGTCTATAAATTACAATGGAAAGCAGGACACCTATGGTGTTTATGAAATAGAAGACAGCCCAGAGTAGATGAAGGAAGGCAATTACAATGGAGGAAGAGACTGACTGAGGTTCTCTCAGCTGGACAGAGGGAACAACCTCTTCAAAGGGAATTGATAGGAGGAAATAAATGAGGATATAAAATGAAAGTTGAGTTTTCAAAATGTTAGTATACTATTAGGATATAGTCTATCTGCCATAACAGTGATATCAGTCAAAGGGATCACACAAACAAGACTAGTGTCTGCTAATACTAACTGATAGAATCAAAAAGGGAAAAACTGATCCAACATGGGAAGCAGGATACACAGCAGACTCATAGAAAGGCAGATGTCCTAAATAGCACTCTGGCCTCAGAATTATCACTTAAGGCATTCGGATCTGGCTGAAGAGCCCATGAGAGTATTTTAGGCATGGAAAGCCAAGACACTCTGGCAAAAAAAAAAAAAAAACCCTAAATGAAAGATCTCTGCAAGTGAGATCCCAGTGGGAAGAACGGGGCCATCAAAGAAGGAGGTACCTTTCTCTGAAGGGAGGAGAGAACTTCCACTTTGACTATGACCCTATCAGAATAAGATCAAAGTCGGCCAACTCAAAAGGCTTCCATAGCCATGGCAATTCATTAGTAGAGCCTAGGGAGATTACTGACGCCATAAACAAGAGTGTCAAATTGTTAAGTCAACAACAGGAGTCACTGTGTACTTACTTCTCATGTGGGATCTGTCCTTAATGTGTTCTCCAATGTGAAGTGATGCTATAACTAGTACTGAAACAGTATTTTACACTTTGTGTTTCTGTGTGGGTGCAAACTGATGAAATCTTTACTTAATATATACTAAATTGATCTTCTATATATAAAGATAATTGGAAATGAAAAAAATTGGTGTTAAATTGGAAATTGCATAGAAAATTAATTAATTTTTTAAAAATATCATGTAGGATCTCTGTCCTTAATGTGCTGTACATTGTGATTTAATGCTATAACTAGTACTCCAACAGTATTTTTCACTTTGTGTTGCTATGTGTGTGCAAACTGTTGAAATCTTTACTTAATATATACTAAACTGACCTCCTGTATATAAGAGAATTGAAAATGAATCTTGATGTGAATGGAAGGGGAGAGGGAGTGGGAAAGGGAAGGTTTGCGGGTGGGAGGGAAGTTATGGGAGGGGGAAGCCATTGTAATCCATAAGCTGTACGTTGGAAATTTGTATTCATTAAATAAAAGTTTAAAAAAACTTTAAAATATCCTATTTAAAAAAAAAAAAAAACAATATGGCAGAATATGGCCAGTAGAACACCTCTGCTATTCTCAACATGTAGATTCTAACTTCCAGATCTGAGGTTGTTGTTGCAGCTCTGGGTATCATGTCTATCTCTCAGGGGGAGGAAGGAGAGAGAAAAAATCCCTTGGAGGGAACAATGTGGATGTTGTTTACATCATTTCTATGCACAGAGAACTTCAGATGAGTCTGGGAAAAGTAACAATGCTCTAGGAGGTCTTAGATCAAGGTAAATCTTAGGGCTCTGTTGAAAAACATTAATGGAAGAAAACCAGCCCTAGTCAGGAATTATAGTAAATCTATATAAAAATGGCTCTCACTGTTACCGTATAATTTGTTTGTTACTTTATTTGTAAATTGTTTCATTCAAGATTTATGTGCTGAGGGCTAATAACAGCATGAAAATATGAGTCATTTAAGAAACAAATGTATAAGAGATGTTAGAAATAAGACATTGTAAGAAATGCTGTAATGTTAAAAAATATGCTCAGATGGACTATAGTAAACATAGAACTGTAAAATGACAAAATATTATCATAGGAAATATAGAGATGAATATACAACACTAGAACCAGTAGCATAGAAGTTTGGTCATCTTCTTGACTGATACGTGATCTTCACTAGAAAATTGGCCAAATAGTCATAAAACCTTTATTCTGTCAAGTCAAAAAAAAACCTCAACTAAAAATAGTTTTGCTCAACCTGCATTTTATCCTATCTTTCAATCTAGCCATCAGATTTTGATCTATGTGTGCCTCAAGGTAATACATTATTGCTCCTAGAGTCGTGGTATGTTCCATATAGTCACATTTCATGCATAATGAAGATGGCAGTGAACTACAAAGGTTTTTATCAAGTCAAACAGGAATACAAATGCTGTCTAAGGGCAATTTATGATGTGTATTTTAAAAGGGTAAAAAATGAGAATTTTTTTAGGTCAATTCAAATGTCTTCAGGGAAGACTGTGTCACCTAAAGACATTTTGAAATGTAAAATTTTCACTTTAATGGATTTTAAAGTTCTTTCCTATTTCATATATTTATTTTTCTTCAATATATGTATATATTAAATAGTAGTATTGACAATTCAAACAAAAACTATCAACAAAAGTTTAACATGTGTTTTCTTTTTAGATGTTTCATGGCTTATTATTATTATGCAATGCACTTAGCAAGACAGCCCGATACACAATTTTGGTAAGTAATTTAGTTAGGATTATTTTGCTAAAGGAATAAGTTATTAAAAACAGGTCAGATTAAGAGAGTGTGTTGTTATAGGAGGGAAGGAGCAGTCAATACAAGTTTAAAGGCCAGATTTCAACAAGGATAGGACTTACTTCAGACCAAGCTGAGAGAATTTTCTAAAGTTCAGGAAGCCCTGGGACCCTAGCAATATGCATGACCTTTAACTCTAGTGTCTTGTCCTGAAGTTTGAATCAGGTAACTATCTGAAGTCTGGGCTGCTTTGTTTTTATTTTGTTTTATTTTCCTTTCCATTTATCTACCAACTGACATATTTCTTCTAATATACTAGTTCAAATGATCAAGATTAGAAACTCAATCTCACCTTCTCTGTTTCTTTCCTATTCTAATCCTCCCACCCTTCTTCCTCTCCCTCTTGCAAAGAATTAAACAAAATGAAGGTTGAAGAGAGGTTACCTGATGTCTTTGTACTGGGCGCTGTGAAGTGAGCATGCTTTGCCTCTACTGGCTCTCGTTAACTGCCATGACACACAACATGTTCACCGGCCACATTTGTGACCTTCCTAAATAGCAGGCGCTTTTCTTTGCTATGGTTTCTGAAGTGCTGTATAAGATTTTATCTCTATTATAATTCCAGTGACAGTAGCGTTTCATGCCCTTCTTGTTCTCTCCACAGAATACTCTCTGAAATAACAATCTAACAGAGGTTTAATCCTTATACTGTGCTCATCATGTAGCAGGTAATGAGTTAAATTTTTTTGAAAATTTTGGAAGGATAAAGAAATTATTAAATATGCACTCTAGGCTTTTATGTCAGGAAGGAGAGTGTGGTAATAATGAGCATCAACACAGAAGCCCAATGAATTTTATACAGATATGGACTCCAGCATTCTCTAGCCACATGATCTTGGGCAGATCCTTTATGCACCCTGTGCCAAAAATCATATTCACATGGAAAACAGGAATGATGTACTTTGTCAAAAGAGATGGTGTAGTTTAAAATACATATAAAAGTGGGCAAGCGTTGTGGCACAGCAGGTTAAGAAGCCATCTGCAGTCCTGGCATCCTATATGAGCATCAGTTCATGTCCTGGCTGCTCCACTTCTGATTCAGCTCCCTGCTAATGGCCTGGGAATGCAGCAGAAGGTTGCCCAAGTCCTTGGGCCCCTGCACTCACGTAGGAAACCCAGAAGTAAATCCTAGCTTCAACTTGATTCAGTCCTGGCAGTTGTGGCCATTTGAGTAATGAACCAGCTGATGGAATATCTCTCTGTCTCTCCCATCTCTCTATCATTCTGACTTTCAAATAAGTAAATAAATAAGTATTTTAAAAATTATGTAAAGGGAGTATATATGGAGTATATATGAATGCCCAATAACAGCTATTTAACAGTCTGGATTACAGACTGGTATGTCTGTTATCCAAAAGAAGTATATATTGCCTAAAGGAATTAAGAGTTGAAAATTGGTGCATGTAGCACAACTTGTAAAATTTTCACGAGTAGTTTTCGAAATCATTTTTATAAACCATTCAATCTCTCACAAAGTACAATAAATGTCTGTTGATACAATTCAAATAGATCTAAGAATGTGTATTGTTTAAGATGTACTTATTTATTTATTTGGCAGTTAAGCGGAGAGAAAGAGAGAAAATCTTCCATATGCTGGTTCACTCTCCAAATAGCCACAACTTCCAGGGCTAAGCCAACCCACAACAAAGTGTCAGGAACTTCATCCAGGTCTCTCACATGAGTGACAGGTAACCAAATACTTCAGCCATATTCCATTGCCTTCCCAGACACATTAACAGGGGGCTGGACTGGAAGCAGAGTAACTGAGATTCTAATACAGGATGGCCACTCCAATGTGAGTGCTCCAATATGGGATGCTGGCCTAATATGGAATGCCTGCATAACAGGTGTTGGCTTAAACGGCTGTGCCACTAGGTTGGCCCTTTAAGAATGTTTAAATATGCAGAGTATTTACTATATTTTATATTATATTATCTAGAAGAGTCACGTTTATAAATTTACTCAAATCTTTCATTGCTTAGAATTCCTTATCAAAATTATCAACCTTCCACTCTTTTTCTGTTTGTTGTTTTGTTTTTATCTCTCACTTACAACTAACTTTTCCTTGGGCAATGTTTTCTTTAGCCCTTAATTAGTTCTTCAATAGCTATCACCAGGGGGTCCCAGAAGTCTATAACCACCTGCTTCTAGTCAGTCTTTCTGAATGTTCTCAAATTCTCCACTTTCTCAAATGTACCAAAATTGAGATAACTTGAAAACAAGAGGGCTATTCTAGTAATGTCTAAATTACTTACAAAATGGTTCTAGTATAAGACATTTTTGGCTTAGTCAAACATAAAAGGTAGATAGCATTAATACATGTTATAAAGAGCAGAAAGCTAAATATTTGAAAGTTTAAGTCACTTTCTATGGGTTATGTGCCAGTAATTGGTATGGATATAGGTTATAAACCTTGGTCTTCATTTTCAAGTACTTGAACTTAAAGTCAATAGATCTTCATGGACTCATATCATGTAATGGGGAATTCTGCAAAACAGTGTGGGAGATTTTCTGCCATTCTAAAAACTGGGAAATGTTGCTGACATTTAGTGGGCAGGGCCAGGCCTGTGGCTCTGTTGCAATGTGCAGGAGAGTCTGGGAAAGAAAAATTTACTAGAAAAACTAAATGGACAAGGGAGACTTTACTCAAGATTTTGGCATTAGTGAGAAGCAAATGAACTCAACTTCTCTGAAACAGAACATGGGAAAATTTTTTCAAGGGCTTGGGTAAGCCAGGGGATCACCACTGGAGGTCAGTAAGGTGGTGATTTCTCAATGGGGAGGCCATCTGCGTTTGCTAATTGACCTACCTAAGTTAGGCTCCTACAGATACAGGGAAATAGAGGCTCTATCTTTCTGGATTACCTTTCAAAGAAAGATTTCCTGATCCAGAAAGAGATTCCTGGATGCTATAAATGGTTGTAAGCTGGGAGAAAATTTACCTCTCAATATAAATAAATAAATAAATAAATAAATAAATAAAACTGAAGATGTACAATGACAAATTTTCTGATTTAAGTGTTTTAAGAAAAGGTAAGTCAGGGGCCTAGACTTCTCATGAATACCATCCAAAGTTTTGCTAAGATGAGGGCAACCTGAAAGACAGCTTTTTCTGGTCACACAAGAAATATATTTGTTCCTATCTCTTGCTTTTATGTAGGTTTTGTTGATGTTTTATAATTGTGTGACCTTGATAATCTCCTATTTCTTTTTATACAGACACAAATATTTTCACAAAGAAAACAAATCTTCCAGGAATGTAGCAAACTTTAAATTTAGGGAAGATTGTTTGTTAATTTTGGAATATTACCAAAATTTGTTCTTCATCAGAGAAAACCATGTTATTAGGACCTGTGCTGTGGTGCAACAAGTTAAACTGCCATCTGTGACATTGGTATTCCATTTGAGTGCTGGTTCAAGTCTCCACTGCTCGCTTATGATCCAGTTCCCTGCTGATGCGCCTGGGAAAGCAGCAGAAAGTGATCAAATTCTGCCACTGAAACCCACATGGGATACCTGGATGGAGTTCCAGCTTCTGACTTTGGCTTGGCTTATTTCCAGCCATTATAGCCATTTGGAGAGTGAACCAGCAAACAGAAGATCTCTCTCTCTCTCTCCCCCTCCCTTTCTCTGTCATTCCCTCTCTTTGTGTAACTCTGCCTTTCAAATGCATACATAGAATGCATTTAAGAAGAAAAAAAATTTTCACCAATGACCATTACAGTCACAGATTTTGAATCACCAACCTGTTTAAATCTCCTTTTCTGCAGCTATCCCATTGTGGGTGATACTAAATGCAAATGCAAGAATCTCATGTACTTATCTAATTTCTAGTAAATTCATGTCTCAGTATTTACATTTTAAAATATATATTATTTATAAATTACTAGTATTTTGTTTTCCTTTTACATTATAGTTACAACACTTTTAAAAACTTGTTTGTGATACTTTAAAGTATTTTAAAAATTGGATGGCCCCTTGTTTATACATGAAAAGGCCAGACATAAACCTTCCAAATTTCCATCCTTTGCTTCACAGGTGATTAACTGAACTATATTCTCCACTGACCAATCAGAACATAATTCTTTTTACCCAGACTTATGTTAAGCCACCAGCATTTCCCAGAACTTTGACCCACCCTTAGCAAGAGCCTGCACATATACCTTTCTGAGAATATGCTGGCCTTTGAATAAAACATTTTCTAGTCTATTTTATCACATCACCCACTACCCT
Source organism: Lepus europaeus (assembly GCF_033115175.1). NCBI lineage: Eukaryota > Metazoa > Chordata > Mammalia > Lagomorpha > Leporidae > Lepus > Lepus europaeus. The sequence goes on along the minus strand of NC_084832.1, from coordinate 46,762,561 downwards.
CCCACCTCACATCTAGACATGTTTATTCCTCCATACAAAAGGAAACCAACAACAAAAAAAGTATTTTTCGCTTCACGCTTCAAACACCTGCAGATCTGATGGTCAAAGAATTATCCCTATTGCAATTGTCCTCCATCCCCTATCACAATTTTTCCCCATCGCCTATGGCAATTGCTCTTCATCCCCTTCTGCAATGTCTGACTCCACTACTGTCTTATAACCTTCCCTAGTAAAGTCTCTCTTTGGTAAATCTGTATTTGTTTTACACTTGACACCTTGTTATCTTATTTAAATAAGTATGAAGTAATTCACAAAATCCCATCAAGATTACCAAATCCCAGATAGATAAACTTTACAGAATTTCTGGAACAGGTTAATATACAACTAAAGTTGACGGAAGATGCTTTCAAAAACTCATTAAAGTAACTTTTCAATATTCTTAGATGGCTCTGTCAGCTGAAAGGTTACCATTTCTTTCCTCTATCTTTCTAAAACCAATCACCCTCAGAACCATGGCACAGCTGATTAATCCCTCAACAGAGAGGAGATCTCACTGACCTGTCCTGTGGCCAGCAACCCTTGCTCTGGGGAGGTCAGACCACGCCCTGACAAAGAGAAAAGAAAGTAAGGATGTCAATGGTAGTGATTGTTAAACAGACTGTGGAAAATGGAGAAAAGATTAAGCCAAGTTTAGATTACCTCTGTGTGCATTTAAGTCATAATAGTCCTTGGCTGCTCATACCCATGTTCTTCTTCACAGAGCACCAAGCCAGGCAGCAATCTAACAGCACGACTGATTTCCTTCCTCTGGATGGCAGTAGCTTGAGGTTAGATGTGGTAAAAGCATAAACAATCAACTAATAATTTCAACCTATGAGATTTTGGATTTTTTTCAGCTTATAAATTCACTTTTTTGACCAAAAAAAAATTAAACAAGTGATTTGAAAGTTATATTTTTACAAATTAAAATCTAATTGTTTGCTGTATAACTGAAAAAAAAAAATCCTAAATTTCATTTTCAAATCAATCTGATCTGTAACCTCACATCCGATCCCTTATTGAGTCAAAATTCATTACTGAAGCCATCTATAAGTCTCTTTTCTAAAAAATGCAAGGAAGAAGCAGAGAGAGAGGTCTTCCATCACTGGTTCGCTACCCAGATGGCCTTATGGCTGGAGATGAGCTGATCTGAAGCCAGGAGCCAGGAGCTTCTTCCTGTTCTCCGACGGAAGTGCAGGAGCCCAAGGACTTGGACCATCTTCCATTGCTTTCCCAGTCCATAGCAGGGAGCTAGATCAGAAGTGGAGCAGCCAGGACTCGAACCAGCACCCATAAAGGATGCCAGCACTGAAGGCAGCAGTTTTACCCACTACACCACAGCGCCAGCCCAGATAAATAATACTTGTCAGCATAATTATTGACTTTTGTGGCTTTATGTAAGAAATACGTGTTTCTTCATGAATACAACATCAGAGATACTAAGTACTGATTTATATTTGCTTTAATAGATGGGCTATTTCCTAGTTTATAGTACTGAATGAAGCTTCCTTCCAAAAAGTACAAAGTAGTATATTGGAAATGATTAATTATTACATCATTATTTGAATTAGTTTATGGCTTGAAAATTAAAACAAAAATCTAGCATGTAGTTAATTCCCACACAATATTGTTTCTTTTAAATGTCATACATGTGTCTGGTTGCTTTGAAAAGTAACAAGAAGAATGTTTTAAATAGACACAAATACTTTGTGTTTTCCATTATATGTGTTTTATTCTAGACTGTTCTTTGTATAGGTATTTTTTCACTATATTTCATTTTTTCAAGAGCTAAGAATGCCTTTTCAAATATGTAATCAACATTCTGAGTTTCCTTTGTCATCTACAACTAGAAAGTAATGTTGTTAGTGATTTTCTTTTTCATAAAAAAGGCAGAAAAAAAAAGAGACTGGAAATACATATATCACATTCTCGTGGATGTTTTAAAGGTAGAAGATGACGAAAGGAACAGCTTCCCCGCCTCCTCAACCATTCCAGACTATTTCTCTGGTAAACATGGCATCTTTCACTTAGTAGGGGTTGGAAGTAGGTGAAAAAATATAACCCTAATGACGGTCATTTTCTTCTGATATGGAACGTACGTAGGTCAGAGGCACAGACCTGTATCAGGCAGAGGTGTCATTAACTAGTGTGCAGTTTAACTTAAATGAGTTTATAGCAGCTTTGCCTTGGGTAACTCGAGAGAGATAAAATAACATGCTTTTCAAAACAAAGCAGAATCAAGTTCCTCATTAGCAGAAGAGTTCAGTATGCCTCTTGGGAATGTCATTCATCTCAGACACTTTCTGTTTTAAGTGGCACATTTTAGGACAATATAATAGATATTCATTTTATTTTTTCAAAATTTTCTTTGTTGGTAGCGTGACTAGAGTTTCCCAATCACAACTGGCCGTGTGACCATTCAATTTGTTTGGGACTATTAAAAACCTTAGTTGTCTCATTACTCCTGTAATTTGTACTTCATTTCACACTTTCATCTATTCCCTCCTTTACAATCATCTGGGATGTGTGTGTGTGTGCGTGTGTGTGTGTGTGTGTGTGTGTGTGTGTGTGAGAGAGAGAGAGAGAGAGAGAGAGAGAGAGAGAGAGAGAGAGAAGAGAGAGAGAAATAGAGAGAGAGAATGCTTCTTTATCTTGGGTATTGATAATGAGCACTGTGCCAGTACACATACCTGACCTATAAGTGATACATCCTCAGATTTCTGAACTATGGGACTGTAATGGATATGAATATTCCATGACACATCTAGTATAAGAAGTGTCACATTTATTTTTTTTAAATTTGGTTCAAATTCTTTACTCTTTATTAGTGACATGAATTCTAACACTAGTCATTTTTCATGGTTCTCTGTTCTTCCCTGGAGCTTTACCAGAAATATATAGTTGCCATAGTTCAGGAAAAATGGAATCCTCTGGCTCTCAGTTAATTGCTGTTGCTAATATGCAATGACCAAAGAACAACACAATGCAGTTGGCTACACCTCAATGGGGAGCCCTATGCTACAAGGCTTGCCACATGAACTTTCACCAACTTCTTCAGCTTATACTCTTGGTTTCCAATTTATAACAGATATTCCCCATCTGCTCCCACCTAAGTTCTTCAATCTTTAATATGGTGCCACTTGCTATTTTAAGAAACTAGCATTATTTTTACCTACAGCTTGAGTAATTTCACCTCTTACCCAACAACTAGCAGCTTTCAACATCTCTCATTATAGGGGAAATTTCCTACAAACCTTTCTTAATGGGTTTGGGGAAGTAGTTCTAACTTGGTAGCCTAAAAGGCCAAAATCAATGCATAGACAGATTTAGTAATGGCTTAAGTCATGTTTTATTTTTTATTTTTAAAAGTTTATTTATTTATTTGAGAGCCAGAATTACAGAGAGAGAGAGGGAGAGACAGAGAGAGAGAGAGGTCTTCTATTTGCTGGTTAACTGCCCAAATGGTCAAAACTGCTGGAGCTGGGTAGATCTGAAGCCAGGAGCCAGGAGCTTCTTTCAGGACTTGCATGTGAGTGCAAAGGCCCAAGCACTTGAGCCATTTTCCACTGCTTTCCAAGGCAACTAGCAGGGAGTTGGATCAGAAGTGGAGCAGCTGGTAGTCAAAACGGCACATATATGGAATGCTGGCACCATAGGTGGAAACTTAACTTACTATGCCACAACACCTTCCCCTTGAGTCATATTTTCAAAATTAAGTAATTTCATAGTAAAGTCTACATTTTTAGGTGTTAAACACAAGAAATTGTTAATCATAGTTAGAGGCAAATTAATCCATAATACAAAAAGAAACCTATACTGAAAAAAAAAAAAATCAAAGTTCCTGGGGCCGGCGCTGTGGCGCAGTGGGTTAAGGCCCTGGCCTGAACTGCTGGCATTCTAGTTCCAGCTGCTCCTCTTCTGATCCAGCTCTCTGCTATGTCCTGGGAAGGTAGTAGAAGATGGACCACGTGGGAGACCCGGAAGAAGCTCCTGGCTCCTGGCTTCAGATCCACGTAAACTCTGGCCGTTGCGGCCATCTGGGGAGTGAACCAGCCATCTGGAGAGTGAACCAGTGGATGGAAGACCTCTATCTCCATCTCCACCTTTCTCTGTAACTCTGTCTTTCAAATAAATAAAATAAATCTTTTTAAAAAATGAAAGTTCAAATAAGATAAGTTCATATAATGTTAATATATTACCTAACAAATATGAGTTTTTCCTCATATGTAGCAGACATTAGGAGATTATTGTTGCATAACAAATGTTTTCATAAAGTAAAAACACTTCAATTCTTTAAACTCCTACTATCATAGTGGCAAGGTGGTTCTGATATAATTAAATATACCCTACAACTAGATGGATGGGTGTGTGACCCAGAGATGGTCTATCAGAATGCAAAAACCAAATGGCAAGAACTGTTGGAATAATAATGAAAAGAAATTTTTCTTGTTATACTGTTCTTGAGCCTAAGGGGATATGTCCCTGACCCTGTTGGAAGCAAATACCAGTAGAGAGCCACCAAGAGCAAAGCTAACAGGAAGGAGAGCTTCTGATCTCAAAAACAGAGGCAGAGTAGGGCTTGTCTGATGCCCTTTGATCCATCGTTTTCAGCCATATCTGAAGCTGATCAATTCATGCACATTTCAGATCCATAAGCAACAAATTCATTTCTTCTCTAGTAATTTTGAGTTAAGATTCTATCACTTAACAATGGTGAGTCCCAGCATTACTATGTATTTTACTATCTGTGAATTTTCTTGTTCTTTTCTCCTTTTTTTCTTCTAAAATTTCTATATAACCTTCAAATATATACCTTCATAACTTTTACCCTTTCCTGTTAGACTTGTCAACATCTTGAAAAACAATTGCAACATAATGTAGCCAGAGATAATAAATATTTGCATAAAGCAGGCAACAAGTACCCACCCTGAAATATTATTACACACACAAAAAAAAATCTTGCTTTCTAGAACACTGAAATTTAGGGAGCCATTTAGTTTACCATGACTAATTTTTCAACATGTTTTAAAATTTAAAGTTAGCTATTGCTTACTATGACCACTACAGAACTTGAAGATCCATGTAAAACACTAAAAATTTGGTTAAGCATCTATTATTGTTTAAAACGCCTATTACATTTAAATTTTCTATTAAATGCTAGCTGTGAAAGTGTTTGTGCTTTTCAGCAATCAAAATATATAAAACAGGAATACAAGTGAGGAAGGAAAAAATCTGATAAATTAATTTGTATTTCAATTTTAGTTCAATCCATTATAGATTCTTTCATTTAGCACATGAATAAGTAGCCCTATCAATTAGGAAAAAAAATGAACAACAAATAATTTGAGAAGAAAATTTAGAGGACAGTGAGGTCAAATATTAAAGCATAATCATCCTTCTTATTCCAATAATTCAAATTTCCACTCCTGTGGCATTTGACCAGAATTCATAAAATTCACCCCAGGACTACAATTATTAGTGAATGGTTGGAAACTGAGGTGAGCGGCATTTAGCAATTGTTCAATGGTCTGTAAAATGAATTTCTGATCTCAGTCCAGTCATAAAACCTATCATCACAATTGATGCAAGTCAATGCCTTTTCTATCAGTCTCATCAGGGAAGCCTGGGACAGCCTGAACACAGACACAGAAATGTCTCCTATAGAGCCAAAATCTGTAAGTCAAAATTAAGGATCACTGGTAAGGGAGTTACTGTCCGCTGCTTGAATCATTCTGTAGCGAAGTGCAAGTCTTTAAACTATGATTCTAGTTCCTTTAGGAAGATTTATATTCTCCCTAAAGATAGCATAGAACAGATATTGTGAGAATCCTACATTCTATTGAAGAGAAATCGAAGACAAGGAACTTCTTCACTGCATAAGGCAGGAAGGTAGAAAATTGCCTATGGTCTTAGTCAATACCGCAAGCATTCGACATCGAAGTGGAACGAAGTCCAAAGAGCACCCTTTATATTCAAGCAGATCAGTGGTTTCCAGAGCGTTTTAGAGGATTAAAAAAAAATCCCACATATATTTAAATTAGATGTTATAATAATAGGCACAAACATTACCGAAAATAAATTCCTTTGATTTAGACATCATATAAATATACTGCTTGATGGAGGCAGATAGCATAAACATGTATATTGTGTCTTTTAGCTTTAACTTGTAAATAAAACTTTCTGTTCTCTACTGTTTATTTGTAATATCCTTTATAGAACAGAGTTGAGTAGAAGGCCCAGAATTATTGAATGTGTAAATCAAAAATAAATATTTATCTTCAAATTATCTATACTATAAATGGCATACAGTCCAGTGGAGGATGGCCCAAGTGCTTGAGCCCTGCACCCGCATGGGAGACCAGGAGGAAGCACCTGGCTCCTGGCTTCAGATCGGCGCAGCACGCCGGCTGTAACAACCATTTGGAGGGTGAACCAACGGAAGGAAGACCTTTCTATCTGTCTCTCTCTCTCTCACTATCTAACTCTGCCTGTCAAAAAAACAAAATGGCATACAGTCCTGGATTGTGTGATGTTAATTAAGCAAAGGCTAAGAAATAGTTTCCAGAAACCAATACCATTCAAGACTCTAAGGCATAACTTGTCAAAAGAGGATTTTTGAGAGATTTTGGAGGTACAAAGGAAATGGAAAGCTATGCTTTCAGGTCATTTCCATCAGACAAAGTGACAAACAGAGGTGCCAGAGGGTCCCAACTGGTTCTTGCTCTCCTCTCCTCTGTTCCTCATCCCACCTACTAGACCTATAGGTCCCAGGTTTATCAGGAGGCACTTGGAAGAAACTACTCAAAGAAAACTGCTTTTCTAGAATCTGTCCTTTATTTTCCTAGGAGGTTCTTATTCATAATCTAGTTTCAGTTGGCAGATATGTAGAGTTTTGCAGAGTCCCTTGCAAGCATTGCTAGACCCCAACACCAGATATTATTAATTTTTACCTGTATTTCTATTTTTCTGCATTTAAGGCACTCCATTACAGGAAAATTGAAGTACAGGTAGAGTTTGTCTCTCAATCATTAAACTCCATCTATATGGAGTATTACATTTACTCAGGTATGATGATTAATAGCAATTTAATGGCCATATACTTCATAGGTGAAGCATATACATATTTTCACATTGGGGCTGCCACTGTCATATCAGAATTTATTTCTCAAGGTTAAAGTAACAAAAAAAATTCAGCGATTAGGGAAAGAGCAACAGACTAGGGGCTGGCACTGTGGTGTAGTGGGTAAAGCTGCTGCCTTTAGTTCCAGCATCCCATATGGGTGCTGGTTTTGAGTTCCAGCTGCTGCACTTCTGATCCAGCTCTCTGCTTTGTCCTGGAAAAGCAGTGGAAGATGTCCCAAGTGCTTGGGCCCCTGCATCCGCGTGGGAGACCCAGAAGAAGCTCCTGGCTTGGATTGGCTCAGCTCTGGGCAATGTAACCATTTGGGTAGTGAACCAGTGATGGAAGAACTCTCTCTCTCTCTCTCTCTCTCTCTCTCTCTCTTTCTGCCTCTGCCTCTATCTTTCTTCCTCTGCCTCTCTACAACTCTGCCTTTCAAATAAATAAATATTTAAAATAAAACAGGCTAAATTGTGTTGGTTATATTTTTCTAGCAAATACTAAATTGGGTATGAGAAATGTGCTTCCAGATCCACCACCTAAGACAAGTCCCTAATTATGAGGCCTTCTTTTGCCTCATTCTTTTGGTTTCCTATCTGTTCCCATCTCATGAAATTCTTAATTTGTTCAAGGCATGTACAGACAATGAAACTCTAAAATTCCATTTCCAGGGGCAATTTTATTTTTTTTTCCTCTCAAATTAACAGAAGGATTAGTCACTCACTTTCTTTATAGTTGTTATACCCTTTGTGTAATAGTTTAGAGTACAAAAGTAAGCTTGATGGACTAAGCCCATGAATAGAACTATTACCTCTTCCAGTTAACTACTGCTTTAGGAATCACACCAAACTTGATGACTTAAAAATAATAATCATAGCACTATGTTCATCATATAAAGGCTGTGAACTCAGGCTGTAACTGGATGAATTATATGGCACCAAATACAGTTTCTGAGTATTGGTTTTCCGGCAGATGAGTATATGGAGGACCCAACATGGCTTCTCTCACACTGACTTGCCTCAATGGGAGTAACTGGAAGTCTGTGCCTGGCAGGGTAACTTTCTATCACTATGAGTTCTCAAAGCCCCTCCATGTCGTCTGTCCAGCAAGGCAGTAAAATTTCTAATATGACAGCATTGGAATCAAAGTACAGGAACTCCAAGAGATAGAAGGTGGCACAATGTCACTTCTGAGATATTCTGTTGGTCAGAAAAGTCAGTCTGTCCATTTCCAAGAAGTAGGGACATATTCCCAATATATCAATGAGTGGAGCATTAATCATTATTGAATTATCTTGCTAACCACTTAAACAGAAATAGATTGGCACACATAGTCATCAAAAATTAATATGTTAGAGCTGAGAGGGCCTTTATTCCTCATTCAGTCTTCTTCATCTTAAAAAAAAAAAAAAAAAAAAAAAAAAAAGAAAAGAAAAAGGGCCGGCACCGTGGCTCACTAGGCTAATCCTCCACCTTGCAGCGCCGGCACAGCGGGTTCTAGTCCCGGTCGGGGCGCCGGTTCTGTCCGGCTGCCCCTCTTCCAGGCCAGCTCTCTGCTGTGGCCAGGGAGTGCAGTGGAGGATGGCCCAAGTGCTTGGGCCCTGCACCCCATGGGAGACCAGGAGAAGCATCTGGCTCCTGCCATCAGATCAGCGTGGTGCGCCGGCCGCAGCGCACCAGCCGCGGCGGCCATTGGAGGGTGAATGAATAGCAAAAAGGAAGACCTTTCTCTCTGTCTCTCTCTCTCACTGTCCACTCTGCCTGTCAAAAAAAAAAAAAAAAAAAGAAAGAAAAAAAAAAAGAAAAAGAAAACATACCATCAAGCCCCGGAGGCAATAAAGAAATTACTTAAGGAGAAAGAGTCAATCAGATTCAGACCAGGGACTAGAGCACCTGCCTCTTGATAGAGTCCAATACACTTTGAACCAGTGCATTTGAAGAATAGTTACTATTTTCTGGTAGATATTTCTGTTATAGTTACTATTACCCACCTACAATATCACAGAGTGATTACTCGGTGGATTGTATTTTTTAAGAAGCTTGTATACATCATCTGATAGAGTTAGGCAATGTAATTTTGGTGGCTGAGGTATGGATGCAGGATCAGAACACCTGGGTTTAACTACAGTGAAATATCAGCTACTTGCTTCCCAGTTTCCCAAATTCTTCATCTGTGATAATTATAGAAATGACCTCATAGGTTTGAATAAAACCTAATCTTGTCTTAAGTAAGTATAAAATAAGACAATGTGTGAAATGCTAGTCATATATTCAGTGGTTGCAAACTTAGATATTGTTTTAGTTTGCATTACGGTCATAATACAATTCTTTTTTTTCATAATACAATTCTTAAGGCAATTGTTGTCTCTTTGTTATTTAGGTAAGGTGCTTAGTTAAGAGTGTGGTGGAGGGGAAATATAGGAACAATTAATAAAAAGGAGAGGCTACAGGACCATTTTTTTCTATACATGGAAACATGTGTAGAGTTTTAGAGGAGCTGAGTGACCATTTAAGACCATGGTAATAAACTTAAAATGAAAATAGGTAGTCTAGTATGTATTTTCCAGGAATACTTAGTTGTTAGATACAGTTGCTGAGAAGGCATAATATGTGTCAAGCAGAACTTGGATTTTATAAGACGTATATGAGAAAGAGAGAACATAATGTTGAAAGTTTTTGCAAGAAAATTATGATAATGATGGGTTTGGGAAACTGAACAGAATTAGGAAAATTTATATGATTTTTAATACAATAAAGTTATTTCTCCAAAAATCATGCAATTTGCAGAGGCATACTAATTTTGAATAATGCGAAGTACAGTTGTGTCCATTAAGAGAGATTAAGAAGAGTGGAGATAAAAGTCATTGAAATTGAGGTCAAATAATGCTACATTCACCTATCAGCAAAGAAAAAGTTTGCAATTTAAGGAATAAGAAATGGTGACAGAGAAGGACTGACTGAATAGGCTGATATTATAAATCCCAAATGACCAGTACTTTTCTGTGAAAAGTGAAAGAGTAGTTTTCTAAAAGCTGTACCTTAGAGCAAGAAGTAATTTAGTTAATTCTCAAGATCCTGATCCATACCAAGTAGGGAAGAACTAGCAACAGGTGTTATAGAAAAAGGTGTTATAGAAGCTGATTTTTTTATAGGATTGGATAGTTGTCCATTCTGTGTTCCATTTTGGCGATAATATGAAGATACTTCAAAAAGTTCACAGAGAAATTAAAATATTTATTTTGGTACATAAATATTTGGAATCCATGCGTAGTTTGTTTTTTTTTTTTCCTAATGTGTTTTTTCTATAAACTTTTTAAAATACCCTCATACATTTCCTTGCCTTTCCAGATTCTAGAAGTCATACATATTTCTTGGTCCCTGGCTTCCTTCTTACTTTTTTTTTTAACTTTTATTTAATGAATATAAATTTCCAATGTACAGTTTATGGACTACAATGGCTTCCCCCCCATAACTTCCCTCCCACCTGCAACTCTCCCCTCTCCCACTCTCTCTACCCTTCCATTCACATCAAGATTCATTTTCAATTCTCTTTATATACAGAAGATCAATTTAGTATATATTAAGTAAAGATATCAACAGTTTGCCCCCACATAGAAACACAAAGTGAAACATACTGTTTAAGTACTAGTTATAGCATTAAATCACAATGTATAGCATATTAAGGACAGAGATCCCACATGAGGAGCAAGTGCACAGTGACTCCTGTTGTTGACCCAACAAATTGACACCCGAGTTTATGACGCCAGTAACCACCCTAGGCTCTTGTCATGAGTTGCCAAGGCTATGGAAGCCTTCTGAGTTTGCCGACTCTGATCATATTTAGACAAGGTCATAAAAGACAGGGTGAGGATAGTAACCAATGATCCTAAGAGTGGCATTAACCAGGTCTGAACAATTATACAGCATTAAGCGTGGAAGAGGACCATCAGTACACACAGGTTGGGAGTAGAGCCATTGGTGGTAGAGTAGAGGTTATGATTACAAAGGAATGAGGCCCAAGTGCACTAGACATGGTCTAGAACAAAGGACAGAGTCATTATTAGAGGAGCTAAGAAAGGTGCTGTCTAAGCTACAATTAAGTTTTCTGATTGAGAGGCAAATAGAACCTGACAGAAGGGGCTTGATAATAATCTGGTGGGCTTTAGGCTTTGTAAGTTAAGAGGCCCAGACCTATCTATCTCTTCACATGGGGTACATCCTAAGGGAGGTGTGAACCTCCTAGGGGAAGGCACTCTGTTGGCTTTCATTACTTGGCTGGCCTGGGTGGAGAGCTGGTCAGGTAAAGGCAGGTGGCATCTCTAACAAGAAATTTACAGTTCTGCTTGCAATGTTGCTGACCCTACTTGACCACACCCTCAGCTGCAGTGGTCACTTTGGAAGTTGGGCTGAGTGAAGGGCTTTTCAGCTTAGAGCCAGTAAGATCTGTGGCTCTGACCTGGGCATCCTTCGACTCCAGGCAGGTCCATTTCCAGTGATCCAACTCTTGGCAGAGCTGCCAGGGCTCTTCACAAGTTGACTTCTGCTGAAGCCCAGGCTTACCACATTGAAAGCCACTGCAGTGGACTGGCCTGTTGGGTCTCCTTGAGGGCAGGTCACTGTGCAGATCAACCATTAATAGGCCTGCCACCCAATGCTTCTGATGCCTAGCTTTCTTTTCTTCCTGGTTTTTGTTTAAGCAGACCAGAGGATGCAAGTCAAGGGAGTGCCCAAGTCCCATCTCTAATCTTGGCCTAAACTACAAGTCTATAGTCACAGGCATGTTCTGTAGTAGTTTTTCTAAGGTAGACAATGCCCATGAGGAAGATTATATTCTCACTTAAAAACTTTCTTTCCCTTTGGTCTGAAAGGGAGGTTTTTTCTACTTACTGTATACTTCGCTACCAGCGAAGTAAATCTAGCCATGAAATTATAATTTAAGCTCTTATTTTGGCTATGCTATTACAGAAAAATGTTAGCCATCTCGTTTATAAGGTCTAAAGATTAAATTGTGTGTCCTACAGATTCCTTCATAATGGAATTAGTTTCCTACCTTGAAGAGAATAGAGAAATGAAAGAACAAGTTGGGCTTAGGATAGAGAAATGAGGGAGCAAGTCCTAGATTGCTTGCTGACAATAGAAGTATCACATGAATACTTAGCAAACAGTTTCAATCATTAGATAACAGCTTAAGAAAACATTTACCAGAAGATCCAATGCCTTCTATAAATTTTAAGAATCATGTATTTGGAAACACCTCTTAAATATCTAACATGGTGTAGTTTGTTTAACCAGTAAACTTAAGCACAACCATATAAAATGTTTTTAGTTTCTTTCTACCAACAAGTATAAAACATATGATGCAGAGATTCAGGTCACACGAATTAAAATGTATCTTTGATTAAATTTAGCAGCTTAAATTTATGGACAATCTTATCTATAAGCCAGTTAAAATAAAACTCTTAATAAAATTTTCCCATGTGGACATACAATATGTACACACATATAACATAACATAATAGACCAATATAGCAATTTTAATAATAGCTTTTAAAATCTTTAACTCTTTTTGTCGATTGCCAATTGATTTGAATTGCTTTTTGTTTTTAGTAACCTCAGTTAACCATACTTTCTCTCAGTTGGTACTGTTAATACATTATTGGCTTCATCTGTTTACAGAGCCATCGCAAAGTACTGAATACAATAGAAGTGGCTGGAAAAAGTCCATAGGAACCTATAGGAGGACAGCTAAACACAGAACCAACAACGCTTTAGTTCTATGAGCAGCAAATCATATATAACTGTGGATGACAAAAGACTAAGTTGTCATGTTTAAAATTATAAACTCATCAAATAACAAGAGGCACTTGCTTACTTTCTTAAAAGCAGCAATATTGCTTTTTCCTGACCATTTGTCACTTCACCTCTGACTGATCATAGCTGAGAAAACTTCTCCACTCCTTTTTTTCCTAAGATTTACTTATTTATTTAAGAGGCAGACCTACAGACTAAGAGAGGGAGAGACAGAGAGAGGCCTTCCATCTTCTTGTTCACTTCCCAAATGGCTGCAATGACCAGAGCTGAGCTGATCCAAAGCCAGCAACCAGAAGTTTCTTCCAGGTCTCCCACGTGGGTGCAGGGACCCAAGCACTTGGGCCATTCTCTGCTGCTTTCCCAGGCTATTAGCAGGGAACTGGATTGGAAGCAGAGCTGCTGGGACTTAAACCAGCACCCACATGGGATGCCTGCACTGCAGGAGGCAGGTTTACCAACTATGCCACAGTGCTGGCCCCCAACTTGTCCACCTCTAAGCCCACATGGATAGGGCTGCCCTGCAGGATAACCCGGTTAATGTTCCCATCATCAGAAACTTAGCTTAATCACATTTATAAAACACTTGTACATTCTAGGGATTAGAGCCAGGATATGGTTGAACTATTTAAGTAGCAGGATATCTGCTGCTACTTAAACTACTGCACCAATTTTTATGCCTTTCATCTCCCTTTAAACCTTGATAAGCATCACAGAGTTCCTTGAAATGTCTTTTTAATCAACTCAGAAGTCCTCATTCAATAGTTGCAAGCCTCAGCTACACTGCCAGTTTAATTATTATCACTGGACTCGGTTACAGCCATGTTATAAACATCTCACATGATATTTATCTATCCATTTATAAAATTCTATATTATGTAGGATTTCTCTTTAGGACCCCCTAAAAGAAAAACAGACTTTTTGAGCAAATGAGACACTATCAGCAATACATAAAAAAGCATTGAAAGTTAAAGCCTAGAGCAATTCAATACAACTCATGCAAATGAGGACCATTTCAGGCAATCTAAATTATTTGATTTTCTTATATACAGACCAAGAAAGAAGCACTAATTCCCTTCTCTTGCAATGTGATTTGATAACTCCTGTAGGTGATTCTAGCTATAATATGGAAACTACAATGGAAGGGAAGTGAGAAAGCAGGGAAGCCACTGTAGTAATACTTGCACTTAAAAATAGCAGTGGAAAACGCTAATACATGATTAGGCAAATTAGAGTTTGCAGGTAGTTGTGGATGACTTTGAAGGTGCATGGGAGGAAAAGAGTAGAATTAGGCCGGCGCCTGGCTCACTAAGCTAATCCTCTGCCTGTGGCGCCGGCACTCCAGGTTCTAGTCCCTGTTGGGGCACCGGTTCTGTCCCGGTTGCTCCTCTTCCAGTCCAGCTCTCTGCTGTGGCCCGGGAGTGCAGTGGAGGATGGCCCAAGTGCTTGGGCCCTGCACCTGCATGGGAGACCAGAAGAAGCACCTGGCTTCTGCCTTCGGATCAGCGCGATGCGCCAGCCGGCCGCAGCGCACTGGCCATAGTGGCCACTGGGGGGTGAAGCAACAGAAAAGGAAGACCTTTCTCCCTGTCTCTCTCTCTCACTATCCATTCTGTCTGTCAAAAACAAACAAAAAAAAAGAGTAGAATTAATCATGACTTCAGGGATGTTGATCTGAACAACTAGTTAGAGAGCAGTCATCATATGAAATATAAGTAACTGAGAAGGAAAGTGTTGGTGTGCTACAGGGCAGGTAAGAATGCTATGATGAGATGTACCAGTATATTTTAGAATTATTGCCAAATAAGGAATATTTAATATCTTGTGATTGATTAACCTTAATTGAGCATAGTGTCAGAATAAGCAAGTTCAGTGGTCAAAACAAAGAGGGAGAACAAACAAAAAAGAAACCCAGTGAGGAAGAAAACCAATAACAAGAAGAATTGAGGCAGGGTGAAGGTACATACTAGTGCTGCAAGGGTGTAGAATTTCTGACCAGCAGGCTGTATGACACCTATGAAATTATTTGATTTGGCCCTGCCAAGGGAGCTGCAGATGGGACTCAAAAATGCCGTAAATCCATCATAGGCTAACTTTTAAGTTGATTATTTTGTATGTCATGCAAATAATGCTATAAATATCAAGATGGTGCTTGTGGAGAAGAAAAAGTTCCCCACTTTTGTCAGTTTAGAGGTTCATTAGAACAGGTCACTGGGGCAGGTGCTTATCTTAGCGCTTAAAATGTACACATCCCACAGTGGAGTACCTGAGTTTGATTCCTGCCTGGAGTCTCCAACCTTCTTGCTAATGTGGATCCTAGGAGGCTTCAGTGATGGCCCAAGTAGTAGGAGTCTTGCCACCCACACAGGATACCTGGATTGAGTTCAGGCTCTCAGCTTTGGCCTGGCTCAGTGCTGGCCATCCTTTGTAGACTTCAGGAAATGAACCATCAGATGCAAATGAGCCACTGCTTTCTCTCTCTCTCTCTCTCTCTCTCTTTCTCTTCCTTAGTGGAATCTTGAGGACCAAATCCAAATAGTATGAAGAGAAATGATTGGAATGTCAGTAAGTGGAAATGTTGCTAGTGGTTATTACAAAAACAAGACATTCTCAAAGTTTTCTTTTGAGAGACTGCAAAAAGTGGTAGTTATAAGACTCCTCTTCTACCTCTCTTTTCTGTATTTTCCTTATACTTTTTCCAGCCTATTCTGTGGACCCAAGTTACCTAATCTCTCTGCTCTTAAAGACTTCATCTTTAAAATAGGGATAATAAGAGTTGCTAATACGAGTTCTATGAAAGGATCAAAATAGATAATCTATCAAATTATTGGAAAAGTGTTTTTATATTTTTAGAGCTATATTATTTTATGATTAGGATTAGGATTATCACTATTCAAAGTACCTCAAACATTTGTTTATCATGTCTTCAGAGTGAAGGATATATCATTCTACAAACACAATAACAAATCTCCCTTACCCTGCCTTAAAGGGAAAAAAATGATGTTCTAGAACAGGAAAAATAAAAACAAATAATACTACTAGAATTTTTATACTAAGATATGTATATATTATATTCATATATATATACATATAATGTTCATATATATATATAAGTTCATGCACAGCCAATTTTTTTTTCTTTTTTGGCCAGGCAGAGTTAGACAGTGAGAGAGAGAGAGACAGAGTTATAGACAGTGAGAGAAAGACAGAGAGAAAGGTCTTCCTTCCATTGGTTCACCCCCCAAATGGCCACTATAGCTTGTGCACTGCGCTGATCTAAAGCTAGGAGCCAGGTGCTTCTTCCTGGTCTCCCATGTGGGTGCAGGGCCCAAACACTTGGGCCATCCTCCACTGCCTTCCCAGGCCACAGCAGAGAGCTGGACTGGAAGAGGAGCAACCGGGACAGAATCCAGCACTCTGACCAAGACTAGAAGCTGGGGTGCCAGCACCACAGGCAGAGGATTAGTCTAGCGAGCCGCGGTGTTGGCCATGCACAGCCAAATTTTTAAAATAGATGTAAAATAGTTAAACATGAATTAAAATTCACTTTTTTTCTGTGCATATTTTTTTATTTAGTAAATATAAATTTCCAAAGTACAGTTTATGGATTACAATGGCTTCCCCCCATAATTTCCCTCTCACTTGCACCCCCCCCCCCATCTCATGCTCCCTCTCCCATTCCATTCACATCAGGATTCATTTTCAATTCTCTTTATATACAGAAGATCAATTTAGTATATATTAAGTAAAGATGTCATCAGTTTGTACCCACACAGAAACACAAAGTGTAAAATACTGTTTCAGTACTAGTTATAACATTACTTTACATTGGAGAACACATTAAGGACAGATCCCACATGAGAAGTAAGTACACAGTGACTCCTGTTGTTGACTTAACAATTTGATACTCTTGTTTATGGCATCAGTAAGCTCCCTAAGCTCTAGTCATGAGTTGCTAAGGCTATGGAAGCCTTTTGAGTTCGCCGACTTCGATCTTGCCCCAAATGGTGGAGTTAGAAACGTGCCAGGGGATTCCAATTCAATCCCATCAAGGTGGCATGTACCAATGCCATCTCTCTAGTCCAAGTGATCAATTTCTGTTCACAATTGATCATACCGATGGTCTAAGAGTCAAAGGGATCACACAAACAAGACTGGTGTCTGCGAATACTAACTGATAGAATCTTAAAGGGAAAAAACGATCCAACATGGGAAACGGGAAACACAGCAGACTCATAGAATGGCAGATGTCCTAAATAGCACTCTGACCTCAGAATCAGCCCTTAAGGCATTCGGATCTGGCTGAAGAACCCATGAGAGTATTGTAAGCATGGAAAGTCAAGACACCCTGGGGGGGGGGGGGGGAGAAGACCTAAATGAAAGATCTCTGCAAGTGAGATCCCAGTGGAAAGAACGGGCCATCAAAGAAGGAGATACCTTTCTCTGAAGGGAGAAGAGAACTTCCACTTTGACTATGACCCTGTCAGAATAAGATCGAAGTCAGTGAACTAAAATTTACTTTTAAAGACATGCATGAGCAAGTTCGTTAAAGAGTTCTTAGCAGTTAATTTGATAAGAAGAATATCTATTGAAATACCACAATGTCAAGATCTGTTTTAGGAAGTTAGTTGACCATATTATCTTGTTAAATGCTTACAATATCTTTTCTGTATAAACAGATAACTCCATTTTTACAGATGTGGGATCTGAGGTACAAGTTAGTTTATTAATTTGCTAAGAACACAGAGCGTATGGAGAAGACAAGGTTTAATGGACTCCTTGGTTGCCCTCTTTTGATTGTTGAAGAGCTCAACTGCATGACACATGATCTCTGAAACATCTGTTGAGCTCTTGTTCTGTACAATGGCTTTCAAGTCCAAAAGACCTATTGAAGGCATGAGTCAGAATCCCCATTAAACAGAATAGAACACGGAAGCCCTGTTAGATGCTGATTTGACCCAGAGTACATGAATCAAAGGGTCTGAAATAACATTTAAACTCAGGTTTTCAGGATGTGGGTCAGATCTCTTCTCATTTGACAAGCAAAAATCCTATAGAGGTTTGATTTTAGTACTGATGTAAATGGAGGGCTGAGAAAAGAATCAAACAGGGCTTTTATTTTTAATTTCAGCATAATTACTGCTACAAAAATAATACCCTGCAACCCCAATTTTTTAAGAATAAATTTACATCTCAAACTTCACTTAGGAAATTAATTATACATTGTGTTGTTTTATATTAGTCTAAACTTCAACTTTTTCTATTTGATTTCTTACTATTTAAAATATGATCCCTGTATTCCAATTACATCTTGACAAAATAACTAATCAATGTTAAATTATCTTTCTCCTTGACTTCTTCACCGCATAGATCACATATTATTACATGTCATACCTGTGTTGTGAGGGAATCAATCACTGGAGCACTGTGGAGATTCATTTTATTTAATTCTTTCATAATTTTTACTTATATTTCAATGCATTTTCCTTTGACATCAACTCCCAACCTATCATATCTTACATATTCATATGTGATACATAATCATGTCATGCATTTATTTATACTAAAAGTACTTTATTCCCTCCACTTAAACATTAATACTTTCAAGGAACTTCAAAAAGATAAGTATTCTGATCTCAGCTGTTTGAAGCATCTGTGAGTCCTTACTCGAAATGAATTTGTTATTTGATTTAAAACTGATATTAAACTGCCTGCATTTCTCAGTAACAATACAGAGCTTCATTTCAATGAGCAACATTTTTGAATTGATGTAAATCGACCTTACTGTCCCTGTACCTTTCTCCTCTGTTACAACAGATTTTTCAAATATCTCATAAATCTTTTATGTAATCTTTTTTTGAAAGATTTATTTATTTATTTGAAAGTCAGAGTTAGAGAGAGAAGGAGAAGCAGAGAGAGGTCTTCCATCCACAGGTTCACTTCCCAGATGGCAGCAAAGGCTGGAGCTTCCATGGATCTAAAGCAAGGAGCTAGGAGCCTCCTCCAGGTCTCCCATGCGAGTGCAGAGACCCAAGCACTTGAGCCATCTTCTACTGCTTTCCCAGAACATAGCAGGGAGCTGGGTCGGAAGCGGGGCAGCCAGGTCTTGAATTAGCGCCCATATATGATGCCAGTGCTTTAGGCAGGGCGTTAACCCATTGCACCACAGCACTGGCCCCTTTTATATAATCATTAGACATACTCTCCCTTACGTTTTTCCTCCTGGAATCTAGATTCAGGTCTTAGTCCATATTTAAGACACCTTAAACTAAAACCATTTCAAGCAATGAAAATTGGATTTTTTTTAACTCTCATAGAAATGGATATGGAGTCTTTTAGAAGGTATCTGAAAATTGCCATTATTTGATTACTTAAAAATTATATCTATTTATCCCCAAAGAAAATGTTTTACAATAATCACTATAGTGTTTTATGTGACTTCACATCCTTTCAAACAGAGCCTCTGCTCAGCATTATTCTAGAACTCATACAGGAAATCTTTTTTTTTCCCTTTCTACACCACTTCCATACCTTGTATCTGAGGAAGGTTATTATGTCAGAACCCATAACAATGACAATTAATATTATTGATCCACAACTATAAGCCAGACCTTGTTACTAGATTTGTTTTTACCATGATATCTTATTTGATTATTAAAACACAATCATTCAGTAAATATAACATTATTTCTGTATTACATATGGAGAGACTAAGATGCCTGGAGAAACGGCAACTTTACAAAACTTCTTAAGAAAATAAATTGATATGTCAAAATTTCAAACTGGGCTGGCATTGTGGCACAGTGGTTAAAGCTGCCAGCTGCAATGCTGGCATTCCATAAGGGTGCTGATTAGTGTCCTGACTTCTCCACTTCTGACCCAGCTTCCTGGTGGTGGTTCAGGAAAAGCAGCGGAAGATGGCCCAGATGCTTGGATCTCTGTTACCCACGTAGGAAACCTGGAAGAGTCTCCTGGCTCCTGGCTTCAGTTTAGTTCGACCTTGGCTGTTAAGGCCACTTGGAGACTGAACCAGTGGATGGAAGACCTCTCTCTCTCTCTGTCTCTCCCTGTCTCTGTAAATCTGACTTTCAAATAAATAAATAAATCTTAAAAAGAAAGGTGATTTCAAGCTAATCCGTGACCAAGAAATTAACTTCTACTTTGTGTTGCCTCACATGGACAGTGCTCAGATGATTATAACACCTTGGGATTTTGGAGTTTTTGCTGAAATCTGTAGAGATTCATTTCGCAAGACCTTGCTATTACTTTTCTCACAAAAGTGTTTTGAGAGCAAAGCATATTTTAAACATGGTGCAGATTTTGTTGCTATCAGTAGAATTTATCCAATAGAGACTCTCATCAAAGCCATTTTTTATTTTTGAAATATCATTATTAAGTTCAATGTTTTTATTCTACTCATTTTCGTTTTAAGATGATTTTGAATATTTTGAATAACAAATTGCTTGGAGGTATGTACAGTGCTTTCAAAATAGAATTAGTTATTTTCTTTTTATTTCCCTGTGAGTATCCACCTGCTTCTAAAAAAGTTGACATTAAAATAAAAGATTATTAAAATATGTAAAGAAAAATCAAAGCAAAGTATAAAAGAAATGCAAAGATGCCTGTGGAAGGTATGTTATTACTGGTATTATACACAACTTGGGTTGTAAATTCCAAGCTTATTGACACCCCTGTAACATAATTAATCTTATGTGATGGAGGGAAGTATTCCAGTTTTTAAGGAATAAAAGCAGTTCCAAGGTAGTAAATTCCAAAATGAATTTGTCATATCGTACTTATTTTGTGAATATTGCATAGAAAGATACTTTTAGCTTTACTGTAAAAGGAATTATGCATAGAAATTCAGTATTCATAAGTCAACTATTTACCCCTGTGGACCATTATGAGGAATATACTAAATGGAAGGGCAGAAGCAAACTCTCCCATGATCTGACCTGACACAAGGCTGAACCTAAATTATGTAGTGACATTGTGGTTACATATCCACTACCTGTGTAGTTTAATTCTTGCTGCATTAGCACAACAGAGTTGAAAGATGTGGTTATAACTACGTTATAGGAAACAAGATTTATAGATGTTAAGTAAGCATATGCAAGGCAAATAAAAAATTGAATCCAGATATGTCTTTCTACAAAGCCATGCTTTTCATTTTTTTTTTCTGTCTAAAGAGTCAAAAGAGTTATTAATGTTTGAACCAAGTTTGGAAACTCTATTTAGTTTGAAGAGAGAAAAATGTTATCCAGGTTAAGTATTCATAAAGAGTTCAGACTAAGAGGCCACCTCTGTTCGGTAGTCTGCAGGTCATATTGGTAAAGTCTAATTCAATTTGCATTTCTGAGCCAGAATATGTAGTCACGTAATCATTTTACAAAGTCTGGATTTCTTCTTGAAAGTTATGGGGAAAACTGTGGATTTTGTAGATTATATCAGAAGTGAGAAAAAAAGGATGAAAGCAAAATAAATATCAAGTAAAATGCTGGTAGTATTAATGACTAGCTAATATCATCATGTTCTTTACATTTGTAAAAATAAAAAAATTGTAAATATTTCAGTCCTACCTTCCCTCTTTCTCAGAGTTCAAATTCTAAGAGACATCAGATTGTAGTTTGTGTTTGTGTAGAATGCTTGTAATGTGGATGTAGCAGTTGAACAACGTACTCACATCATTTTAAGATGAAAACAAAAGAATAGATAAAATTGAGAGTCAAAGGCATGAGAGAAAGGGGGAAAAACAGGATGGATAACACATCGAATGGAAATTAGCATTGTGAGAGATGATTGACAGGCACTGGTGCACGTTAAGTACAGCTAAGGAATGCTGTGCTTAGGACACACCAAATTAAAGAAGGCTTTCACAAAAACTATAAACATTTGTTTCCACAGCAAACCATTGCCTTATTATCCTGGAATCTAAGAAATCACTTCTTGGGTAGAGGAAGAAAGTTTTATGCAACATAATGCTTCAAGAAAGGAAGATGTTCCTCATTACGTTATCAAAATGAGGAATAGAATCCACAAGAATAGAAGCGCCAAAGGTGTTGGGTATTTAAAACAGGTTTCACAGGACAGGTATTTAGTGCAGCAGTTAAGACGTTGCTCACATTACATGCCAGTCCCAGTGCGTGGGATCCAGTCTCCACCATGCTCCAGATTCCACCTTCCTGCTTGCATGCATCTGCAAGTGAGCAGTGAGGCTTCAACTGCTTGGGTCTGTGGCACCCATATGGAACACTGGGTTGAGGATCTAGGTCCTGGCTTCAAGTCCAGCTCAGCATCAGATTTTGCAGGCATTTGAAGAGTAAACCATTGGATCAGCGTGTGTACTCCTCTCCTTCTCTCATTCATCCTCTCAAATAAATATAAAATTTAAAAAGTCTTTCACAAGTCAGAATGATGTTACAAACATCACAGGGTATTGTGACCCAATAATATCACAGGGCTGGTGCTGTGGCATAGCGGGTAAGGCCGCTGCTTGCAATGCCTACATCCCATATGGGTGCTGGTTCGAGTCCTGGCTGCTCCACTTCCAATCCAGCTCTCTGCTATGGCCTGGGAAAGCAGTAGAAGATGGCCTAAGTCCTTGGGCCCCTGTACCAAGTGGGAGACCTCAGAGAAGCTCCTGGCTCCTGGCTTCAAATTGGTACAGCTCTGGCCTTTGAGGCCAACTGGGGAGTGAACCAACAGATGGAAGATCTCTTTCTCTCTGCCTCTCCCTCTATCTCTGTATAACTCCGACTTTCAAATAAATAAATAAGTCTTTAGAATATAATAATAATAATATCACAACTAGCTGGTATGTTGTTTCCAGGTGACAGACACAGTCCCATTCATGGAACTGGGTTGCTAGTCAATATTAGAGTTACCCGTAACAGCAAAAATTTAAGTTAAAAAGTACAGTATGAATAAAGTACCTGGTACTTTAGAGAATTTTTGAGAATAATCTAAATTTGAAGGTAAATAGTGAAATTCCAGAATAGGAAAAGTACAAAAAAATTCTTAAGGAAAACAATAGAGAAAGCAATAACCAAAAATATTTGTATTATAAAGGAAATAAAAGAGAAAATTGCTATTTTACTAGTCCATATCTCTAAAACATACACATTAACTCTACTCTTAGTGGTATACATTTTGAAGTTCTTAAAGAAAAGTATGTTTTCAAATATATGAAAAAATAGTTTTTTTTTTTTTTTTTTTTTGACAGGCAGAGTGGACAGTGAGAGATAGAGAGAAAGGTCGTCCTTTTGCCATTGGTTCACCCTCCAATGGCCGCCGCAGCTGGCGCGCTGCGGCCAGCGCAGCGTGCTGATCCGATGGCAGGAGCCAGGTACTTCTCCTGGTCTCCCATGGGGTGCAGGACCCAAGGACTTGGGCCATCCTCCACTGCACTCCCTGGCCACAGCAGAGAGCTGGCCTGGAAGAGGGGCAACCGGGACAGGATCGGTGCCCCGACCGGGGCTAGAACCCGGTGTGCCGGCGCCGCAAGGCGGAAGATTAGCCTAGTGAGCCGCGGCACCGGCGAAAAAATAGTTTTATGGATGGATAAATAAACATCCTTATGAAAATACAGTCAAACATGAATTGAAGCACCAAAGTATTAGTTATAAAGGCATTCACTAAAAACAATTTCAATTTTAATGTGTGATTGAAATGACATTTTAAAAAAATGTAAAGAAAATATCAAATGGTGATTGGGATTTTTATTTTCTTGTTTGCTCAATGGAAGACTTTGCAGGACTTTGTCTGTTCCTGGAATTCATACATTAGGCCAACATGTCTGTAACAGTAGAGGGCATTCCAGCTGTTTTGTTGAACTCTGGAAACTCTTTGGTTCAGATTAGCTTTCTTGACCTTGAGCATTATAGCATCAGTCTCAACTTTATGAGACATCACAGCTGTGGTGGCACCTTAGAGGAACCTATGGACTTTGACAATGGCAATGACTGAAGCGTAATGACAACAAATCAGTGTTGAAAGGGGAATTATCACAGGAGTCATTAGTCTGGAGAGCACATCTGTTGCATGTCTTTGAAGATTCTCAGGTCTTTTTGGAGAAATCTGATTGTATTCTGATTTTCTAAAGAATTATAAAGGAGTCATAAAAGTGCTAATTTATGGCCAGTGCTGCGGCTCAATAGGCTAATCCTCCACCTGCAGCGCCGGCACACGGGGTTCTAGTCCTGATCAGGGTGCCGGATTCTGTCCCGGTTGCTCCTCTTCCAGTCCAGCTCTCTGCTGTGGCCCGGGAGGGCAGTGGAGGATGGCCCAAGTGCTTGGGCCCTGCACCCCATGGGAGACCAGGAGAAGCACTGGCTTCTGACTTCAGATCAGTGCGCCGGCCGCAGCACACCGGCCACAGTGGCCATTGGGGAGTGAACCAACAGAAAAGAAAGACCTTTCTCTCTGTCTCTCTCACTGTCCACTCTGCCTGTCAAAAAAAATAATAAATAAAAAATAATAAAAAATAAAAAGTGCTAATTTATAAATATGTCTCCTCACCTGATGTAACCAATAGATTATTACTTATAAAAATTATTTAAAATAGCCATGCTATTGAAAGAATGCTTACAGTTCTGTTTCTCAGGACTTTATTTATAATAGACAGTGGTATAAAGAGCTACTACAAACAAAGAAATGATACTAGATTAAGCAATGGTCTAACTAAAACTGAAGTTAAAGTGGATAAAGTGTGATGTGGTAGGAAAAGTAAGAAATTTCAACATAGTGATCTAGGTATCAAAAGCCATGGTGTGCAGAACTGGGGAGAAGATCTGATAGCAGAAGTGGAATCAGTAGAAAGATCACCCAGAATAGAATAAGAACAGCAAAGTTGATTTGATATGATTTCTTTAAAGATTTTCCTCTAACCTATAAGTTTCCTGATTACCATCTTAATGCAGATTCTTAAACTCTATACATTCCCAGCACTGATCAGAGTACTTAAGACCAGAGAGAGATTCCCCATGAAGATAATAAACTCTGCAAGGTCCACGGCACCTTCCTTAGACGGATCCTTTCCAAGTTCCTGTGAGGGGGCCTATGGAATGAATTCACAAGTTAATGTGTTTTTGTTAAACATATGTAATTTTGTAAAATACATAGTATGGTCTTTTACCACAGTCTCCAATTTTTTAAATTATTATTTATTTTATTTATCTGAAAATCAGAGAGAAAGAAAGAGAGATTTCCCACCATTGGGATACTCCCCAAATGTCTGCAGCTCTCAGCAGTGAGCCAGACAGAAGCCAGGGGCCCAGAATTCCATCAGAGTGTCCCACAAAGGTGGCAGCAACTTAAGTTCTTGAGCCATCACCTGCGCCTCCCAGTGTATACAATAACAGGAAGTCGTTTGGAGAGTGGAGCCAAGAGTGGAACATAAGCACTGCAGACTGGGATGTGGGTATACACAGTGACAGTTGACTAATGCATCAAACGCCCACCCTAGCCTCCAAAATTAGATGATCTCATCCTCTTACAAATCTGGATCTATCACTAAGACACAGCAGATAGCCAATTAATATTTGTGGGACTCCTAAAGGGGTAAAATAAAGATTCAATAGTGTGCTTACAAGAGACCTTTAGAACTATCCTTTTTTTTTTTTTTTTTTTTGACAGGCAGAGTTAGACAGTGAGAGAGACAGAGGGAAAGGTTTTCCTTCCATTGGTTCACCCCCAAATGGCCACTACGGCTGGCGTGCTGTGCCAATCCGAAGCTAGGAGCCAGCTGCTTCCTCCTGGTCTCCCATGGGGTGCAGGGCCCAAGCACTTGGGCCATCCTCCACTGCCCTCCAGAGCCACAGCAGAGAGCTGGACTGGAAGAGGAGAAACTGGGGCAGAATCCGGCGCCCCGACCGGGACTAGAACCCAGGATGCCGGCGCCAGAGAGGGAAGATTAGCCAAGTGAGCCGTGGCACCGGACAAGAACTATCCTTAAAACTTGAGGATTGTATCTTTCAAATGCTCAGTACTTTGCATAGATAGCTGAGATATTCTCCTAAAGGAAAAAAGAAAGCAAAAATAAAAATGTACATGATTATTTGGAGAGTGCTTTTGAAAGGAGAAAGAAATAAACAAAAAAGAATGGATGCTTTAACTATCTCTTTCAAAAAATAAAATAAAACCACAAAAGCTTTAGTTCTAAATAAATCACATAATTGAAAGTGAAATTATTGAGCTTTTTTCTCCAGAAAAATATGTGATGGGGCATACATATTTTATTGTCTCTAATAGCTATCACGAACAGCCTTAAGCAACTTGTTCATATTGCAAAGCAGACTTTAGAATAAAGCAGTGGCCACTGGAGAAATAAAATACTAATACACAGGAATTTCCAGATATTTCTATAAAACAAAACAGGCTATATAATTGAGTAAAATAATCAGGATGCCTTTGGAGAAGTTTTGTAATAAATCAGTAGGTACTCTGTAAATGTTTGCAAGCAGCCAAATAAAGAAACTGAGAAACATCATCTTTGAAAATCTTCACTGAGCATTTTTATCTTTTAAATAAAGAGGAAAAAAAGACCTGATAAAGTTGTAATCCTATATGTAAAGGTCAAGTAAGAAAAGAAACATTAGGCATATGAATGTGTTTGCTTCACCTCTAATTTATGATTCCCTTCCTTCTTTAATGAGATCTGCTCTACAGCCCATAAAATAATTGTTATGGTAAACTGACTTTTTAAAATTAGCTACACACCAGTTGGTCCAGAAACCTATTCCTCTAGACCATTCATGCACAAAATACCTTTGTGTGAAACCCTTTCCAAATGTGTGATGACTGGAGTTCTTCCAGAAGTTTGCCTGCAGAGTCTCTCTGCATGACTGTCAGTGGGAGCAGCCTAACAATTTCCTTCCCTCAGAAGTGCTACCATGAGACTCTGCTAGGCGGGCACGCTCAGGCCACACACACAGGCCGCCCAGGAAAATGCATTCAACCAGAGTGCTGTTTCCAGAGAATTTGTTTACTTTAACCTGCAGAGATGCTACTTGACCCAGCTTCTGGCTATCTCCCATGCTTCTTGAGGAAGAAGTTGTTAGAAGGCTCTCAGGGGAGCTGGAGGGAGATTTACATGGAAAGATGGAGCCTGGAGCCACCCTTCCAATCAGTAGCTCATTGTTTCATTCTCTTTCCTACTGTTTTCCTTGTGTTAACTCTCATGCTGGGATTGTTAATCCACCACAGTGACTGCTGGTGGAAGAAGGCAGACAGTCAGGGGTGGTTGGCCCCATCCTTTCCTGAAAAGTGAGAAGCAGAGCGCTCTGTAAGGCATCCTACTTCACAAGGACATAGACACAGGGCAGCACTAATTGTGATTTAAAGAAACCCATTCAAAGCAATGTGTAGAGGGAGTTTGGGATGGAGAATGCAAGCTCATTTTCCCCTTCCTGGCACACTCTTAAATCAAAGGGGCTAATGGGGATGAATATACTCCAAAGTACCCTGATTAACATAAATATTTTTGAAGTGTTCCAATTTGTGTTCATGGAAGCATCCTGCATAACAGGAAGAAAAATGAAGCTTTGCTTTAGAACAATTAATATCAGTATCTTTTGTAACACTTAAAAACTCTAAGGGAAAATAATACTGAAACAATCAAGGGAAGCATTTGCATTACTTTGCACATATTGCATTGTTCTACTAAATTATTTTCTTTCCTTTTTTCTCGCCTTTTTTTGTTTTGTAGAGAATGTGCTGGTTTATTGTGCAAAAGAACACAAATTCCTCTATCAACACTAGTAAACAAAGCACCTTTAAATATATTTTACTTTTGTCATGTAAGTTGAGATTTAAGTATCAGTTTATTTAATTAATTTTGCAAATAAACTTTCTAAATGGAAGCCTTGTGCTAGATGCTAGAAACTTAGAAGTGAGCAGAATTGGTGTACTTGGAGACTTACAGCATGTATATAGTATTAATTTTAAATAAGCTATCCATTTAGATTATACTATGGGACTGATGGATTTGGCCCTATGTTTTGTATTACTTGAATATTTGAGATTAAAGACTTGTTCTAACTCAATAAAAACGTGTGGCCAAATGTGTCACTTCAAGGAAAGATTTGATAATAACACCTAAAGCTCTTAGAAAGTCATTTCAAGAGGACAGAGTCTGCAGTGCCTGGGAGATTAACATATAGTTTTTTTAATGAGTTATTTATTTATTTGAGAGTCAGAGCTACAGAGAGAGGGAGACACAGAGAGAGGACTTCCATTTGCTGTTTCACTCCCCAAATGTCCTTAATGGACATTTTACTTATATGAAACAATTATATAATATGTGCATGTTCATTTACACATTTGACAAACAATATATTTACATACATTTACATATACATGTGCATGTGTGTGTATATATATGTATATATATATATATATATATATATATATATATATATACATTTATTCAATGGGACAGGAGAGAATGAGACAGAAATAGAAATAGAGAAAAGATGGATATAGAAAGAGACAGAGACAGAGAAAGACACTGGGAGTTCAGATTTTCATGTCTTCCACTGGCAACAGAAAAAAAACATCAATTCTAGCTTTAGTTTGATGCCCATTATGTTGCTGCTAGACTCTCAATATGCTGTCCTTGTTTTAAGATTTATTTGAAAGAGTTACACAGAGAGTGAAGGAGAGGTGGGGTAGGAGGGAGGGTCTTCCATCCTCTGGTTCACTCCCCAATTTGCCTCAAGGGCCGGAGTTGCACTTATCCAAAGCCAGGAGTCAGGAGCTTCTCGAGGTCTCCCACATGAGTGTAGGGACCAAACAACTTGGACCATCTTCCACTGCTTTCCCAGGCTGTTATCAGAAACTTGGATTAGAAAAGGAGCAACAGTGACACGAACCAGCACCCATATTAGAACAATCTGGGTGAGTCACCTCTGACACACCCTTAACCCTGAAGAACAAAACAAAGTTCTATGGCCACACCCATCAAAGCCTATAAATATCCATAAAAAGCAGTCCATTTAATCTAGAGTCATAGTATTACGAGAAAAAACACCACAGCGAGGAAACTGAAGAATATCTCCAATATGCCAAACAACAAACGTAGAAACTGAAGTAACAAGAACAAGGAAGACACTATGATGCCCCAAAATGAAAAAGACACCCCAATTCAAGATTATGAAGATGATGAGATAGAAGAAATTCAAGAAGTGGATTTCAAAAAATTGATAAGAACATTAAGAAGTTCTCAAAAACAAATTCTTGAACTACAGAAATCCTTACTGGACAGGATAGAAAATCTCTCTCTTGAAAATGAAATATTAAGGAGGAATCAAAATGAAATGAAACAACTAGTAGAACATGAAACTGTGATAGTGATGAGAAATCATAATGAAATGAAGAATTCAATAGATCAAATGACAAACACATTAGAGAGCCTTAAAAACAGAATGGGCGAAGCAGAAGAGAGAATATCAGACTTAGAAGACAGAGAACAGAGAACAGGAAAGCATACAGTCAAACCAAAGAAAAGAAGAGGAAATTAGAAATCTAAAAAATATTGTCAGGAATCTACAGGATATTATTAAAAAAAAAAAACAACATTTGGGTTCTAGGATTTCCTGAAGGCATGGAGAAGGAGAAAGAACTAGAAGCCCTTTTTAGTAAGATACTAGCAGAAAATTTCCCAGGCATGGAGAAGGACAGAGACATCCTAGTACAGGAAGCTCATAGAACCATTAATAAACATGACCAAAAGAGATCCTCACCATGACATGTTGTAATTAAACTCACCACAGTGAAACATAAAGAAAAGATCCTAAAATGTGCAAGAGAGACACGTCAGATTACTCTCAGAGGATCTCCAATTAGGCTCACAACAGACTTCTCATCAGAAACCCTACAGGCTAGGAGGGAATGATGAGATATGGCCCAGGTACTAAGAGAGAAAAACTGCCAGCCCAGAATATTATATCCTGCAAAGCTCTCATTTGTGAATGAAGGTGAAATAAAGACCTTTCATAGAAAACAAAAATTGAAAATATTTGTCACCATTCATACAGCCCTGCAAAAAATGCTTAAAGATGTGCTACAACAGAAACACAGAAACACGGCCATCAATATGAAAGAAGGTAATGGAAAAAAACCTACTAGTAAAAGATCATAGGAAGCTCAATGCATATGTTAGAAAATATCTTTGGGAAAATGGCAGGGCAAAGTCACTACCTATCAATAGTTACATTGAACGTTAATGGACTTAACTCTCCACTTAAAAGGCACAGATTCGCTGAATGGATTAAGGAACAAAACCCAACTATTTGCTGCCTACAAGAAACACATATTTCCAACAAAGGTGCATGCAGACTGAAAGTGAAAGGTTGGAAAAAGATATTCCATGCCAACAGAAAACAAAAAAGAGCAGGTGTAGCCATCTCAATATCAGACAAAATAAATGTTAACACAAAAACCGTTAAGAGAGACAAAGAGGGGCACTATATAATGATTAAGGATGAATTCAATAGGAAGATGTAACTATTATCAATGTATATGCACCTAATTACAGGGCACCGGTTTATTTAAAAGATATGTTAAGGGACTTAAAGGGAGACTTAGATTCCAATACAATAGTACTGGGGGACTTCAATACTCCACTCTCAGAAATAGACAGATCATCCGGACAGAATATAAACAAGGAAACAGCAGATTTAATCGACACTATTGCCCAAATGGATCTAACAGATATCTACAGAACTTTCAATCCTACATCTAAAGATTTTACATTATTCTCAGGAGTACATGGACCCTTCTCTGGGACTGACCACATACTAGGCCATAAAGCAAGTCTCAGTAAATTTAAAAGAATTAGAATCATACCATGCAGCTTCTCAGACCACAGCAAAATGAAGGTGGAAATTAGCAACTCAGGAATCCCTAGAGAGTATGCAAACACATGGAGACTGAACAACATGCTCCTGAATGAACAGTGGGTCATAGAAGAAATCAAAAGTTAAATCAAAAACTTTCTGGAAGAAAATAAGGATAACAACACAACATATCAAAACTTATGGGATACGGCAAAAGCAGTGTTGAGAAGAAAGTTTATAGCCTAAGTGCCTACATCAAGAAATTGGAAAGGAACCAAATAAATGAGCTTTCAATGCATCTCAGGGATCTAGAAAAACTGCAGCAAACCAGACCCAAAGCTAGTAGGAGAAGAGAAATAATTAAAATCAGAGAAGAAATCAACAGAATTGAATAAAAAAATTATAAAAAATCAGCCAAGGGAAGAGCTGGTTTGTTTGAAAAAAATGAAAAAAATTGGCACACCATTGGCTCAACTAACTAAAAAAAGAGAAAAGACCCAAAATCAATAAAATCAGAGATGAAAAAGGAAATGTAACAACAGACATCACAGAAATAAAAAGAATCAACAGAAATTACTACAAAGAGTTGTATGCCAGCAAACAGGGAAATCTATCAGAAATGGACAGATTCCTGGACACATACAATCTACCTAAATTGAACCATGAAGACATAGAAATCCTAAACAGACACATAACTGAGTCAGAAATTGAAACAGTAATAAAGGCCCTCCCAACAAAGAAAAGCCCAGAACCAGATGGATTCACTGCTGAATTCTACCAGACATTTAAAGAAGAACTAACTCCAATTCTTCTCAAACTCTGCAGAACAATCGAAAAAGAGGGAATCCTCCCAAATTTTTTCTATGAATCCAGCATCACCTTAATCCCCAAGCCAGAGAAAGATGTAGCATTGAAAGAAAATTACAGACCAATATCGCTGATGAACATAGACGCAAAAATCCTCAATAAAATTCTCACCAATAGAATACAACAACACATCAGAAAAATCATCCACCTAGACCAAGTAGGATTTATCCCTGGTATGCAGGGATGGTTCAATGTTCACAAATCAATCAATGTGATACACTACATTAACAAACTGCAGAAGAAAAACCATATGATTATCTCAATAGATACAGAGAAAGCATTCGTTAAAATTCAACACCCTTTCATGATAAAAACCCTAAGCAAAATGGGTATAGAAGGAACATTCCTCAATATAATCAAAGCAATTTATGAAAAACCTATGGCCAGCATTCTATTGATGGGGAAAAGTTGGAAGCATTTCCACTGAGATCTGGTACCAGACAGGGACGCCCACTCTCATCACTGCTGTTCAACATAGTTCTGTCCTTAATGTGCTGTACATTGTGATTTAATGCTATAACTAGTACTCAAACAGTATTTTTCACTTTGTGTTTCTATGTAGGTGCAAACTGTTGAAATCTTTACTTAATATATACTAAACTTATCTTCTGTATATAAAGAGAATTGAAAATGAATCTTGATGTGAATGGAAGGGGAGAGGGAGCAGGAAAGGGGAGGGTTGCGGGTGGGAGGGAAGTTATGAGGGGGAAAGCCATTGTAATCCATAAGCTATACTTTGAAAATTTATATTTATTAAATAAAAGTTAAAAAAAATTACAATGGAAATCCAGAGAAAATAATATTTATGGAAAAATGGCAGGGCCAAGTCATTATTTATCAATTGTCACCTTGAATGTAAATGGCCTTAACTCTCCAGTTAAAAGATACAGACTGGCTGAATGGATTAATTTTGATTCAGTTTTATATCACTAGCTAACAAAATTATTAGTATAATGATACTTTGAATAATTATTTAAAATTACTATCTCTTGTGCCAATCACATTTCAAAAATTTTCTGGAAAAAAATACTTAATTTCCTATTAAATGGCAACCATGGAGTATATGCTCCATTTCTTTAAATTATAAAGTGGGAACAGACTTTTGGCATAAAAATTAGAATACCTCTTGAGATAATTGCAAACCACACGTGTGCCTGATTCAAGTCCTAACTTCTCCACTTGGAATCCAGCTTCCTGCAAACGTGCACCCTGGAAGGCAGCAAGAGATGTCTCAAATACTTGGGTTCTTGTCACTCACGTGGGTGACCATGATGGAGTTCCAGGTTCCTGACTTTCCCTTGGCCTGGTCCTGCCTGTTGTGACATTTGAAGAAAGGCCCAGCAGGTAAAACATCTTTCTCTCTCAAAAAAAACAAAAATATACAAATTAATAATTTTTAAATAAAATTAGAAAAAAGTATGTTGTTGACCATGGAGGTTATCCTAGAGGGAAAGAAACTTGGAAGAACCATCCCCACATCCCAACCTCATCTGAAACTTTGAACAACCCTTGTCCCAACTGTTGAGGAACATTTTTTTTTCATCCAATTTTTTGAACTACTTACCTACTTCAGAGTTAATCATATGTATTCAAAGTTAATTGAAAATAGATCTTAGCAAAAAATAAGAATGTGAATAGGAGAGGGAGGAGGAAGTGGGGTGGGAATGTGGGTTGGTGTGTGGGTATGGTGGGAAGAATCATAATATTTCTAAAGTTGTATTTGTGAGATGCATGAAGTTTATATTACTTAAATAAAGTTTTTTTGGGGGAAAAAAACAACAAAAAAACTTGTAAATAAAGCAAATGCAGTGTTATGAAAACAGGGGTAGATAGCTAGAGTTATGTGACATGTATACAGGCAAGACAGTACCAAAGAGGTCACAATAGTAACCTGGAAATGCTGTGTGTGTGTGTGCGCGCACGCATGCATGTGTGCGTAAGAGAGAGAGAGAGAGAAATGTGGGGATGGGCACAAAAGCAAGGCTAAAATGCTACAGAATTTAGGCGGTCAACAGATTAGAAGTAAGCTGCATTTGATTGTAGATAACAAATCTACACCTCTGAAGCTGATCTGCAAATGTTACAGTGTCTAGACTTGAGTTCATTTTAGAGATTAAAGTCAGAATTGATGCTTAAGAGTTAAGTGATATCTGAAAAATATGAGTAAGAGATTTAAAAACACAATGGTTCAATATGATCCTTTAATAAGTATAATAAATAATGCAATCATAGGCAAACTTATAGCATGCATACTTTCATATTATTTGCCTTTGTGAAAAGAATTTTTTCCTTGAACAAATGTAGTTTGATGCGGCTTTACAATGATCTGTAGAATCAGGTTCATGGGCCGGCACCGTGGCTCACTTGGTTAATCCTCTGTCTGCAGTGCCAGCATCCCATATGGGCACTGGGTTCTAGTCCCGGTTGCTACCCTTCCAGTCCAGCTCTCTGCTGTGGCCCGGGAGGGTAGTGGAGGATGGTCCAAGTGCTTGGGCCCCTGCACCAGCATGGGAGAACAGGAAGAAGCACCTGGTTCAAGGCTTCAGATTGGCTCATGGCTGGCCATAGCGGCCTTTTGTGGAGTGAACCAAAGGAAGGAAGACATTTCTCTCTGTCTCTCTCTCTCACTGTCTATAACTGTATCTTTCAAATAAATTTAAAAAAAAATCATGTTCATTATCAAAGAATTTCAGAATCAATGAATTGCTACAACTTTTCAAAACATACTCACTTTAGAAAAAATTCTTTAAATTAATAAATTAATTTTATTTGACAGACATGGAGAGAATGATATAGAGCTCCCATTTTCTGGTACTTCATTCTCCAAATGCTGGAACACACTATCCAGGTTCCCACATGAGTCACAGGGACCCAACCACTTGAGCCATCATCACTTGCTGCCTCCCTGGGTAAGCATTAACAGGAAGGAGGAATTAGGAGCAGAACCAGAATTCAAACTCAGGCACTTCAATATGGGATATAGGTATCACAAGCAATATCTTAACTATGGCATAGTAATTATGTATACATTAAATTCGAGTTTGTGAAAAAAGTTATGTTTAATTATATAGAAAGTTTCAGTATTTTGCAAAATAAATCTTTTGAGAATACACTGATTGAACTATCCTAAATTATAATTGCAATATTCTTGCAGATACAAAACTGTTTAGCAATGGCATAGGTCAGACAGAAATCAAAACAGAAAGGTCCATCTTGTCTTCAAAACAAATTGGTGGAGTGCAGATTTGCATGTACCTTTACTTAGATGAAAATAGGAAGTTCAGCCTTTCAGATATTTTTTCCACTTCAGCAAATATGGAATTAAATATTTTTGAGAGGCAGAGGGGAGAAATAGAAAGATGCCCATGGGGCTGACTCTGCAGCACAGCGGGTTAACACCATGGCCTGAAGCGCCAGCATGCCATATGGGCGCTGGTTTGAGACCCGGCTGCACCACTTCTGATCCAGCTCTCTGCTATGGCCTGGGAAAGCAGTAGAAGATGGCCCAAGCCCTTGGGCCCCTGCACCCATGTGGGAGACCCGGAAGAAGCTCCCAGCTCCTGGCTTTATATCAGCACAGTTCTGGCCCTTGCGGACAATTGAGGAGTGAACCAGAGGATGGAAGACCTCTCTCTGTCTCTCTCTGCCTCTCCTCTCTCTGTGAAACTCTTTCAAATGAAAAACAAAAACAAAAAACAAAAAACATGTAGCCTAGAGCTACACTGTGGTACAGGGCAAGGGAAAGTCTTAAAAAAAAAAGAAAGAAAGAAAGAAAGAAAGAAAGATGTCCATGAGAACATGTATATCAATACAGAGATTTGACCATATTTTGATTTAATTGTAGGAGATCCCTTCCTCAGCAGTCACAATTTCTGAATTTTCAGTACCCACAGCTGTGCCCTCCTTCCCAGAAGGTAGAACCAACCATCTTTTATGGGAAGAATCCTAATAGTCCCACCTTCCTTGTGGAATATGTATGGCATGGTCATCATGGATTGAATAGACTGGTGCAAAACTCGCTCATGAATAAATACATCTGAGATACCCACTTCAGAGACTGGCATCAAAGAATGTCCCAGAATCACCTGCTCCAGGAGAAGAGAAGTGAACAGAGAACTGATGAACTTCTTATCCTCTGTGCTACCAAGGGCAGCTGATTACCTATGTCATCTGTAATTGGCTTCAGGTGGTGAGCAGAATTCCTCTGGGCACTTATCCCTGTGACTGAGAACCAGCAGTTTCACAGGACACAAAGGACTGCTTTTAATTGACAAAGAGACATTTAGCAAAGGAAGTAAAGTAACATTGCAAGGGCTAGCTGCTCCTTCTGTACTTATAGAACCCACAGAGTAGCTGCAGAGCCAATCCTCTGATGAAAATTCACCTTGCTGCAGACTTTCACTCAAAGCCTTGTTTTGGTTGTAACAGTCTTAGCAGGACTCGCAGAGAAAACCAAGTGTGTCATCTGTTTGGATTACCTAAGAGACCCTATAACCATGTAATAAAGGCATAATTCCTTTTTTTAAAGATGTATTTATTTATTTATTTATTTATTTGAAAGACAGAGTTACAGAGAGGTAGAGGCAGAATTGGGGAGAGGTCTTCCACCTGCTGGTTCACGCCCCAAATGGCCACAATGGCTGGAGCTGGGCCAATCTGAAGCCAAGAGACAGGAGCTTCATTGGGGTCTTCCAGGTGGGTGCAGGGGCCCAAGAATTTGGGCCATCTTCTACTACTTTCCCAAGCCATAGCAGAGAGCTGGATCAGAAGTGGAGCAGCTGAGACTTGAACCAGTGCTCAAATGGGATGCTGGCAGAGCAGGTGGCGGCTTTACTCACCTCACCACAGCACCAGCCCCTAAAGCACAATTTCTATCATTCTTTCATCCAACAGCTCTGGAAAGTCCTACAGAACAGGTTCTCTTACCATGTCTATCATTGCCAAGGCCAATAGGAGCTCTTCGAGAGCATTATCCAGCAGGAGAGGATGATTAGTTTGGCCAAGCTACTCCACATCAGCAGGAACAAGAAGAGGCAAAAGCAGGGCTGTTTGTGTAAGGAGCACAACCAGATTTTGACCCCTCTTCATGGTGAGGACCTAGACGTGTTGTGTCCCCTCTGCCCTCCTCTCTCTGACCTATAGAGGAGGCTGCTTCTCAGCACAGGATGTAACAGACATGTAGGAATTCATAGCTCTCCAAGACGGAAAACCATTCAAACTGGGAGAGATGAAACAGAAACCAAAATTAGCCCCTGAGTTTGAGCACCTGAATGAGTCCATAGAGCATTACGAAAAGGCAGTTTTTTTCAGGTTAGCAGGTAAAAGGAAGGGCATTCAAGAATGTAAAGATAGCACCAAGTTCAGACTTCATTTCCACACGCACGCCAAGATCTGCTAAAGGAGA
This sequence comes from Lepus europaeus, assembly GCF_033115175.1. NCBI lineage: Eukaryota > Metazoa > Chordata > Mammalia > Lagomorpha > Leporidae > Lepus > Lepus europaeus. Next base: position 46,725,490 of record NC_084832.1, on the reverse strand, counting down.
TGGCAGAGAAGAGTGTGATGTCCGAAAGAAAATTTCTGAGATAGGATTTCCAAGACAAGCATGAAAGCCTGAAAACCTCAGTCATCTCTATTAATTCCACTTAACAAACAAATGCAAGATGTTGTCTATCTCCATAGTATTTGGCTCTGTATAAAGTAATGCAAAAAAACCAAGAAAGTGAAATTCTGGACAAGCCCTGAAACGGCATATCTTAATTTGCTTGTCTCTGAGGGTTAAAAAAAATTCTGTAGGCCGGCGCCGAGGCTCAACGGGCTAATCCTCTGTCTGCGGCGCCGGCACACCGGGCTCTAGTCCCGGTCGGGGCTCCTCTTCCAGTCCAGCTCTCTGCTGTGGCCCGAGAGTGCAGTGGAGGATGGCCCAAGTGCTTGGGCCCTGCACCTGCATGGGAGACCAGGAGAAGCACCTGGCTCCGGCTTCGGATCGGCACAGTGCGCCGGCGGCAGCACGCAGAGTGGCCACTGCGGGAAGACCTTTCTCTCTGTCTCTCTCTCTCACTGTCCACTCTGCTTGTTAAAAAAAAAAAAAAGAAAAAGAACTGTGACATTTGTGAATAAAAAAGCAGTTCATCCAAATACAGAGATGGAAAATTGACCTCGTGTCCTGGGTTCTGAAGAATTTGATCTCCTCCATCATTACTGAGAGTTGCAAGTGGATGAAAAGCCTGAGTGGACAGGGGGCATTGAAAGCATTCCCCCCCAGGAAGGGAAAGAGGTGCTTGCCAGGACAAAATAGACACTGAATAATTCAGAAGTGGAAGGATGACTCTGTTACCTCAGACACGGGTTCGGTCTCTCTTCTGCTAACGGAAAAGCAAGAGGGATTGACACATATCTGGACCATGAGTTGGAATAGTTTCCTTTCACAATTTGAATCACAGGTCTCACATCCATTCTTTCAGTGACAAGTTTCTTGAAGCACTAAATACAGCCCAGTTGTTGCACTGAAATCTAAACCTTCTACATTGGGGGCCAGTACCGTGGCTCACTTGGTTAATTCTCCGCCTACGGTGCCCGCATCCCATAAGGGCGCCAGGTTCTAGTCCTGGTTGCCCCTCTTCCAGGCCAGCTCTCTGCTGTGGCCCGGGAGTGCAGTGGAAGATTGCCCAAGTGCTTGCGCCCCTGCACCCTCATGGGAGACCAGGAAGAGGCACCTGGCTCCTGATTTCAGATCAGCTCAGCGCAGGCCGTAGCGGCCATTTGGGGAGTGAACCAATGGAAGGAAAACCTTTGTGTCTCTCTCTCACTGTCTATAACTCTACCTGTCAAATAAAATAAAAAATAAAAAATAAACCTTCTACAATCTGTGCAATAACAGATTTTTTTTGACAGGCAGAGTGGACAGTGAGAGAGACAGAGAGAAAGGTCTTCCTTTTTCCGTTGGTTCACCCCCCAATGGCCACTACGGCCGGCGCACTATGACCGCTGATCTGAAGCCAGGAGCCAGGTGCTTCTCCTGGGCAATAACAGATTATAAAGGTACTGTACTGTGGCTTCATTTTTTCCTGTGATTTATGCACAATAGGTAGAATATTATATAACTTTCACTATTGGAACTGAAAAAGGTGTCAGGATTAAATTGTATAGCATTTCGGCAATCCTAAGATTAGAGTGTAAAAAAAATTCATTTCACAGCTTCAATAAATACATTCTGTGGGGAATTAATAGGAATTTAAAAAAAAAAAAAACCACGGGAACTTAGTTGGTGGACCATAGAGTTCAATTATTATTAATGACCAGTAAAACAAAATTATCAATATTTTATTTAAAATGAAATGTAGCAAATATAACAGAAGAGTAGCAAATAGAGTGTACTACACATGGTAGTTTATGAAATTTTTTTTTTTTGACAGACAGAGTGGATAGTGAGAGAGAGAGAGACAGAGAGAAAGGTCTTCCTTTTTGCCATTGGTTCACCCTCCAATGGCCGCTGCGGCCAGCTCATCGCGCTGATCCGATGGCAGGAGCCAGGTGCTTCTCCTGGTCTCCCATGCAGGTGCAGGGCCCAAGGTCTTGGGCCATCCTCCACTGCCTTCCTGGGCCATAGCAGAGAGCTGGCCTGGAAGAGGGGCAACCGGGATAGAATCCGGCGCCCCAACCGGGACTAGAACCCGGTGTGCCGGCACCACAAGGAGGAGGATTAGCCTGTTAAGCCACGGCGCTGGCCTGAAATTTTTATTTCAGTTCTGCATTTGGATATGTGTAGTGAATTACAATGTAATATGTATTTTTATTGTGGATTTGAGTCAAACAAAGTGAATATTAATTGTTCTAGACATGGAAGTGGGAACTTGTGGCCCTAATTTTATATATATATATATATATATATATATATATATACATATTCCCCTTCAAGCTTATATATATATATATATTCAATCCCCTTCAATATATATATATCAATATATATCAATATATAATTCAATCCCCATATATATATATATATATATATTCCCCTTCAAGCTACATCTCATGTTATTTTTCTTTATTCAGGTGTTCTATGAAAACCGCTTTAAATCTGATTTCACCTGCATTGAATATTGGGTGGAAGCATGGAAAACATTTTTTAAAGTATACACTTTTCTAAAGATAATTTTGCCAAATAAATGAATACTATTCCAAGCCTTGCCTTTTAAAATTCCAACTTGGGGCTAGCATTATGGGGTAACAAGTTAAACTGCTACCTACGATGCTGGCATACTAAATGGTGCCAGTTAAAGTCCTGGCTGCTCCACTTCTGATCTGGTTCCCTGCTAGTGTGCCTAGGAAAACAGCAGAGGATGGCCCAAGTCCTTGGGCCCCTGTACCCAAGTGGTGGACCCAGATAAAGCTCCTGGCTCCTGGCTCCTGGCTCCTGGCTTCAGCCTGGCCCAATCCTGGCTGTTGTGGAGATTTGGGCAGTGATGCAGCAGATGGAAGATCTCTCTGTCTCTCTGGAACTCTGCCTTTCAAATACAAAAATAAAACTTCAACTTATAATGGTTCAAAGATTTAAATCCAGTCTATCATCTATCTATCTAGTTAGCAGATTCATATTATTGATGTTCAGTTAATCATGTTACTAGACTTTAAAACTCATAATATATATAAAGAGAAACCCTCCATCATTACAATATGAAAATAGCTTTAAGAGTAAAACTCAAATGAATTTTTCTGCTTTATTTGTTTCAGTCAATGCAGGAATTTGCTGTGTCTCAATGAGACATTTGAAGTTTCCCTTATTTAAAATGTCCCAACTGCAAAACAATTAAAATACAAATCCATCTTCTCTTGGCAGTCTCAATGTCAAAAAGTTATTAAGGGAACAAAGCCCACCTTCAGCTTGACAAAAAGATATCTTTTCTAAAAGACATTTCTATTATTTACAGCCAAACTAAACTCCATCAACAATCACAATACTGAATTCAAATTGATGTATTTGGAAAAAAACAAATTTGTCAGACAATAAAGAATATTAAAAATTCCAAAGAGATATAAAAACAGAAGAATCAACTCATAGTTAACAATGCAACCCATAGACCTGACAGATAAAGCCATAAAAGTTGTTGAGATAACAGAAGGTTGATTGACAATTCTGGCTTCTTTCTCCCTTTCACAGAATGAAGATACAATTGCACGTGTTTTACTCTTGTTGGATTTTGGTTTGCTGCTTAGTAAAAATAATTGTGAAAGTTTACCTAACTCAGCTAATTGCAATCTGGGTAAAGGGATCACTGGAGGAAAAATAATTTTTATTTCTAGATTAAATAGTGTCATTAGGTGACAATTAGTAAATCGTTTTTCTTTCTTACTTTCTTGAGCCAGACTGTTGAGTTCATAACCTAATGGTTGTGTGATACTGGACAGATTAATTAAATTCTCTGAACTCCATGATTTTTTCGAGATGTATTTATTTATTTGAAAGGCAGAGTGGTGGAGGCAGGGCAGAAGGGGTAGAGAGAAAGATAACTTCTATTGACTAGTTCATCTCTCCGATAGCCACAATGGCAGGGTTGCACATCTCCCACTTAGGCGGCAGGGGCGTAGTGCTTGGGTAATCTTCTACTGCTTTCCCAGACACACTAACAGGGAGCTGATTCAGAAGTAGAACAACTAGGACTTGAACAGGTGCCTTAATATACAATGCCAACATCTCAGGTGGTGGCTTAGCCTGCTGGGTCACAACACTGGCCCCTGAATTCAGTTTTATTATTTATAAAATGGTTAATAGTCCCATTTCACTAAATTACTATGGGATCTTTTCAGTTAGTGAATGTAAAGCATTTAATATAGTGCCTGATATGCAGGAAAAACTCAAAATCTACTTAGTTTTTTCATGTTCACTTCATTATTTTATAGTAAAATTATAAGGATCAGGGGGGTAGGGGATCGATGCTGTAGTGTGATAGGCTTGGTATCCCTCATGGGCACCGGTTCATGTCCCAGCTACTGCTCTTCCGATCCAGCTCTATTTTTATGTCCTGGGTGGGCAGTGGAAGATGGCCCCAAGTGCTTGGATCCTTGCATCCATGTGGGAGACCCAGAGGAAGATCCTGGCTCCTGGCTTCAAATCAGCTAAGCTCTGGCAGTTGTGACCATTTGGGGAGTGAACCAGCGATGGAGGACCTCTCTTTCTGTCTCGCCTTCTCTCTGTCTGTAACTCTACCTACAGAGAGAGAAACAGAAGGGCGAGGTGGGGATCTTCAATCAACTGGTTCACAACCAAATGGCCAAAAACAACCAGGACTGGGCCAAGCCCAAACCAGGAGCCGGAATCTTACTCTAGGTCTCCCACAAGTGTTTCAATTGGGCTATCTTCTGCTGTTTTCCTAGGGGTGTTATCAGGCAGCTGGATTGGAAATGGAGCAGCGAGGACTGGAACTGGCACTTATATGGGATGCCATGCTACAGGCAGCATCTTAACCTGCTAAGCCACAATGCTGGCAGCTGTTAGTAACTTTTTTAAAATCCTTACTGTAGCTGGAAACTTGTTGATATATCAGTAAAAATTTCTCTCCTCTCGCCTCACCTCACCTCACCTCGCCTCGCCTTGCCTCTCCTCTCTTCTCTTCTCCTCTCCTCTCCTCTCCTCTCCATTAAGGAGAAATCGCCTGAGGCCACTTTCTCTCTGCTCCTTTCCTAAAAGGCGATTCTACCTTTCTAAAACATATTTATTTATTATTTTATTTGAAAGGCGAAGAAAGAGAAAGATATAGGCTGGCGCCGTGGCTCAACAGGCTAATCCTCCGCCTAGCGGTGCCGGCACAGCGGGTTCTAGTCCCGGTTGGGGCACCAGATTCTGTCCCGGTTGCCCCTCTTCCAGGCCAGCTCTCTGCTATGGCCAGGGAGTGCAGTGGAGGATGGCCCAAGTGCTTGGGGCCTGCACCCCATGGGAGACCAGGAGAAGCACCTGGCTCCTGCCTTCAGATCAGCGTGGTGCTCTGGCCACAGCGCGCTGGCCGCAAAGGCCATTAGAGGGTGAACCAACAGCAAAGGAAGACCTTTCTCTCTGTCTCTCTCTCTCTCACTGTCCACTCTGCCTGTCAAAAAAAAAAAAAAAAAGAAAGAAAGAGAAAGATATACATCATAAAAGCAGAAGAACTTCACTCCCTAAATTCTCACAACAGTAGGGGCAGGTCCAGGGCCAGAAGAAAGCCAGACAGCAGCAACTCTGGCTTTCTCATGTGGATGGCAGGAACCCAAGTACCTGAGCTATCATCCACTGTCTCCAGGATGCACATTAGTAGGAGCAGAGACAGGGTTGGAATACAGTTACTCCAATAAGGGATGTGGGCATCCCACACAACAGTTTAAATGGGCTAAATCCCTACCCCAGGAAAAATTTCCTAGTAGACAATATTTTTCAAGTATTATACATGGCACAGGAGATAAAAGACTAAGTTGTTGTTCTTTAAAGTGTAGAGAGATTAAAAGAAGAAATATTTTGTAAACGTTATAGGTAAAGAGAAACATATGTTATTTATACCCTAGTATCACTTGTGTGGTTAGAGCAATTGTATTGATGAATGTGTACAAGAAGGGCAAAGGTCATTCTGGATCATGATACTATCACTTTTTATTTTAGCAAAGATTCTGGCTTAATAAAATTAACTACTTTGTTACTCATTGTATATAATTTTTCTGTTCAGCTTTTTTCATCTTCCATATCCCAATAACTAAAATTTAATGCTGTTCTCAATTTAAAAGCAAATAATGGCTTTTACAGTAAGAGTTGATTATGTCTAAATATAGACAGTAGTATTTACACTTCAACCAAATAAAGAATTTCTAATTTTAATATGTAGCTTGTTTTAATGCATTTCTAAAATATATTTTTGCTTTAGCTAATGCAGATTAGGCACCTTGTGTTATAAAGTTGCTTAAGAACTGTCATTTACCCAGGGAAATTTAGAATACAGCCAGTACCACATTTGTGATGTCTTAGCTTTAGTTATATCTTCTCTTAGCAGATCATTTTGTCTTCCCAAGCTCTCACTTGACAGCAAGGAAAATTGCCCTAGGCTAAGATCCTCACAGTGTGAATGTCAGAGGTAATGATAAAGACAACTAATATTCATTGTACCCATATAACATATTCCTTGAATTCCATGGAATTTTCTCTTTGGTTTAGAAAATTACTTATTTTATTCTATCATGCTGGTTTTTCTTGTTTGTTTGTTTTTAAATTATAGAAACTGTAAGAATTGAGGCTATATCCATTTGTGTGTGCATTGCTTTCTACTATTCTCAGAAGAATTACAAGATGGTAGGTTAAGCCACTGAATGTTGATAACTCATTTATTAGGAAACATCATGATTTGTAGTTGCTAGGTAGGTACATATTCTCTGTAAACTCAAGGTTCTCAGCAATTTGGCGATTCTCTTGGTCTTCTCTTCTTGACAACAGAAAGCCATATCCAATTAAGAAATCCGCTTAGTAAAGAAAAGACAAAGAGAAATCACAGAAATCCCAAGATGATTTTCTTTTCCTTGACTTCAACAAGAACTACCTTATACATCCACTCCTGTACCACAGACCAGTCTCAATTTCAGCGAGATTAAAGAATATCTGTTCCATTCATGAAGAAAATAAGGCCCATCACAATAAAGGAGACTTTGAGAAATTGTTTCTGAATAAAATTGCTGAAGTGTATAGGAAAAAAAATTCAAACAAAGTAACAGAATGAATCTAATCACCTTTTTTTTTAAAAAAAAGATTTATTTATTTATTTATTTATTTGAAAGTCAGAGTTACAGTGAGAGAGAGAGAGACAGAGAGAGAGAGAGAGAGAGAGGAGAGAGAGATCTTCCATTCACTAGTTCACTCCCCAAGTGACCACAACATCCAGGGCTGGGTCAGGTTGAAGCCAGAAGCCAGGAATTTCATCAGCGTCTCCCACATGGGTACAGAGGCCCAAGCACTTGGGCCTTAGTTGGCTGCTGTCCTAGGCACATTAGCAGGCAACTGGATCAGATGTGGCACAGCAGGGACTTGAATTGGCACCCATATGAGATGGTGGTGCCACAGACAGCAACTTAGCCTATAGCACCACAGTTCAGAGGCCCTCTAATTGTTAAACCATACTTAAAACAAAGGAAAACATAAATTCATGGCAATTAAAATTGAACCAGATCCAAATAACCATGAAATTTGATTATATAAACCCATTAAAACTATTATACATTAGACACATATGGTAAAACCAAAAAACATTATGGAGTTATATTTATAAGTATTCCAATTTAATTAAACTAATATGTCATTAGAATCATGGCTTGATTCAAATGTTCATAAAAGAGTTCAAATGCAGGACTAGCACTATGGCATAACAGATAAAGCTGCTGCCTGCAGTCCCAGCATCCCACACATGGGCGCCAGTTCGAGTTCCAGCTGCTCCACTTCTGATCCAGCTGTCTGCTGTGGCCTGGGAAAGCAGTAGAAGATGGCCCAAGTCCTTGGACCCCTGCAACTGTGTGGAAGACCCAGAAGAAGCTTCTGGCTTTGGATTGGCACAGCTCCAGCTGTTGCAGCCAATTGGAGAGTGAATCATCAGATGAAAGACTCTCTCTCTCTCTTTCTCTCACTCTCTCTCTCTCTCTCTTTGCCTCTCCTCTCTCTGTGTAACTCCGACTTTCAAATAAATAAATAAATCTTTAACATTAAAAAAAAAAAAAGAGTTCAAATGCATTGGTCCACTTCAGCTTCAGTAATGAAAAGTACAATTTGTATAGTCAACTTAACAAAAATATCATGAATACATATTTCTGTAAGAAGAGATGTTTTCTACATTCAGTATTGTCAAAAAGCCCCGTAGCTTGTTTGAATTTATGATAATGCTTAAGTTTGTTGAGAGGTAGGAAGTTCACTTTAAAAAAAAATGGAACCTATTATAACTATGAAGCATATCATGCACATAAAAGAAATATCAGTATTTGTCTATATTTTGAGAAATTTCAATTACTTGCTTTTTAGGAAACATTTAACAGATAAAATAGCACAACAATTTAAAATACCAAAAAATATTTAGAGGGCCAATGTAACACCAGCATCCCATATGGTCGGTGATTGGGTCCTGCCTATTCCACTTCCAATCTAGCTCCCTGCTAATGCACTTAGGAAAGCAGCAGTAGATGGCCCAAATGCTTGGATCTCTGCCACTCACATGGGAGACCCAGAAGAAGCTCCAGGATCCTGGTTTTGGTCTGGCCCAGCTCAGGCCATTGTGACCACTTGGGGAGTGAACCAGCTGATGGGAGATTCTCTCTCTCTCTCTCTCTCTCTCTCTCTCTCTCTGACTCTGCCTTTTTAATAAATAAATAAATCTTAAAAAATAGTTTAAACTTTTGAGCAATCATCAGGCTTAGTGATTAAGTCACTGTTGGGTTGCCTACATTCCATATCATAGAGCCTGGGTTCCAACCTTGGTCCCACTCCTGATTCCAGCTTCTTGCTAATGCACACCTTGAAAAGCAATAGTGATGACTCAAGTAGTTGGTTCCTGCCATCCACTTAGGGATCTGAAAGGAGTTCCTAGCTCCTGGCTCAAACTGTCCCAGGCATTGCTGGCATCTGGGGCACTGAACTGTTTTTCTGTCTGCTCTATCCATCTCTTTCTCTGCCTGTCTACCCCTCAAGTAAATGTTTAAAAATTAAGAACATATATTTAAAATTATAATTTTTATTCTTACTTTATTAAGATTTTTTAATAAAATTCTTTAAAATGTTAATATGTAAAATGAATCCAAGCATATTTTATTTTGGTGAGAAGCAATTCATAATTATATTTTAATGAATATGGCATTTGATATCTAAGATGACAACTATAATACAGAATTATTCTCTGTTGTGTACAGTTAATAGGATTAAGTAGGCAGCTATATAATTAGCTTTGTATTTCTTTGTTTTCTTTTCTTAAAAAATTATTTATTTATTGGAAGGGCAATGTTACAGAAAGAGAGGAGAAACAGATCTTCCATCTGCTGGTTTACTCCCCAAATGGCTTCAGTGGTCAGGACTGGTCCAGGAGACTAGAGCTTCTTCTAGGCCTCCCACATGGATGGCAAGGGACCAAGGACTTGGGCTATTGTCTGCTGCTTTCCCAGGTGTATCAGCCAAGATATGGATAAGAAGTAGAGCAGCCAGGACTTAAACCAGTGCCCATATAGGATGCCAGCACTGAAGGTAGAAGCTTAACCTGCTGCACCACAGCCCCAAAACCTGTATTTACTTTTAAATAAAATAATCTTTTTGTGATTACCTCCTATTCATGTTGTTTTGCTTCTGGAGCTTTAAAGCCACAGGGTGGTCAATAAATACAGATGATGGTTTCAATATTTCACTTGCATTATACATAAAAGATAAGATTATATTAAAGAGAATGAGTTTGTATAGGTTTCTAGAAACATTAACTGCCCTGAACTTTTAAATAATCAATACTACAGAGACAAGATACAGTATTGGTTTTCTAAAGAAAATAAATTGCATGACTTTAGGTTAACAACTGTATTTTTGTTGGTATACCAAAGTAAGTTTTCTAATTTAAAAAAAAAAGTGAAGGAAATTGCACTTGAAAATAAAGTGTGATTAATCGATTAAAATTTTTAGGGACTTTTTTCACCTTACCATGTGTAAAATAAGCATTAAAAACAGTGTTCTAACAAATATTTCCTGCTTAAAGATAAAAGCCAAGTCTAAATGGTGACTATATGAAGTCATGCTCCAGATATATTTTAAATTCAGAATAGTTTTAACTTTTTTAGATTTTATTTATTTATTTGAGAGGCGGAGTTACAGAGAGAAAGAGAAAGGGAGAGACAAAGAGAAAGGTTTTTCATCGCTGGTTCACTCCTCAAATAGTCGCAATGGCCAGAGTTGGGCCAATCCAAAGCCAGGAGTCAGGAGCCTCTTCTGGATCTCCCACGCATGTGCAGAGGCCTAAGCACTTGGGACATCTTCCATTGCATTCCCAGACCATGGCAGAAAGCTGGATCAGAAGAGGAGCAGCCGGCACAAATACAGGATGCTGGTGCCTCGGGCAGAGGCTTAGCCTACTACACCACAGCACCGGCCCCAGAATAGTTTTAATTTTACAAAACAAAAATTGTGAAGTAGTATAAAAAGTTCCCCTACACCCTGCACCCAGCTTTCCATATTGTTAAAATCTTATATTAATGTAAAGTATTCCCTCAATCTATAAACCACACCCAGCTTCCCCTATTATTAACATCTCATATTAGGATATTTGTCACAACTAATGAACCATACCCAGATTCTAGATATCATCAGGGCTAATGCTTCTATCTGCTTCATTGATTTTTCCCATTCCTTCCCTAACATTGCTCTCTGTCTATTCTTCTCTAAATCTGATTCTGGTTCATGGAGACATCTTGTAGTGACATTTTTCCTTGTTTTTAACCATGCTACTGACTGGACCAGAGACCCCTAGCAATGCATCCCTAACTCCTACTCTTTTGACTTGTCAAAGAAAGCAAGGATCAGTTGCAGATGGTACCCTCACCATCGCTTTATATTTCCCTACAAAGTTGAAGCAAGTAAATAAAGGAGGGAGGAAGAGGAAAGAAAGACATGTGACATGATGGAGTGGGTCATCGGGAAGAGTTTGTTCTTATTCTGTCGCTCTGTAAATACTGTTTATATCTGAAGTAGTAGTTGATTTGCAATCAAGACTGTTTTGATTCCTGCTAAGTCAACAAAGTTTATGTAGAAGCAATAGAATATGGAGGTAGAACGGATTACATTATCCCCAGGGTGGGTATTTGAAATAAAGTTAAATGCTATCTAGGATGCCGAATCAGATGCCTGGGTTTCATAACGCCCCCTCAGCTTCTGATTCCTGTCGTCTGTTAATGTAGACACTGGAAAGCAGTGGATGATGGCTCAAGAATTTGGGTCCTTGTCAACATATTGGATACTCAGATGGAGTTCTGGGCTCCAGGCTTCAGCTTGATCCAGTCCTGGCTCTTGAGAGCATTTGTGGAGTGAACCACTGGATGGAACATCTCTTTCGATCTAACTCTCAAATAAAATGAAAATAAATAAATGTAATATGGCCCTCAATTAGGGAGTACTAGAGGGAAAAAAAACTAATACAGAGGCTGTTGAGGCATCTAATACCATATATAACTGTCATCTATTCTGTCTTTGAGGAAAAAAAATCCAGCTTTTTCAATATCAAGAAACTTTCAGAGTATATATAAAAATGTGCGTGAGTGCACTTAATATAAATTAACTGAATCTACACTATGCATAAATCCAGTTTCCTTTTCCCACATTCTTCATCTGGAGCAGTGTCTCTTCTAATAACAAAGCAACAGAGTTAAGGCTTTCTATCCTATTTCATTTCAAAAACTGTGTATCTTTGGGCCAGCATTAAGGCACAGTGGGTTAAGCCTCCACTTATGACACCAGCATATCATATCAGAGTGCTGGTTTGAGATCTAGCTGTTCGGGTTTCTGATCCAGCTTTGTGTGAATACATTTGGGAAGCCAGCAGACTGTGGCACAAGTGTTTGGGCCCCAGCACTCCACATAGGAGACCAGATAGAGTTCCTGACTTCGGGCTTCTGCCTGGCCCAGCTTCTGCTGTTGTATCTGGGGAGTGAACCACCAGATGGCAGATCTTTCTCCCTCTGTCTCTTCCCTCTATGTCTATCACTCTGCCTTTCAAATAATTAAATAACTGATAGATAGATAGATAGATAGATAGATGATAAAGAAATAAGCAAAGTTTGAAAAAGAAGTTCTCTTGCCATGTTTTAATGGAGTGTTCTTCCAAGATTTTCATTTTTTTAAAGATTTGTTTATTTATTTGAAAGAGTTACACAGAGAGAGGAGAGGCAGAGAGAAAGAGAGAGAGAGAGAGAGAGAGAGAGAGAGAGGAAAGCAGAGAGGTCTTCCATCAGCTGGTTCACTCCCTAATTGGCCGCAACGGCCAGAGCTGTGCTGATCAGAAGCCAGGAGCTGGGAGCTTCTTCCGGGTCTCCCACATGGGTGCAGGGGCCCAAGGACTTGGGCCATTTTCTGCTGCTTTCCCAGGCCATAGCAGAGAGCTGGATCAGAAGAGGAGCAGCCGGGTCTCGAACCGGCAGCCATATGGGATGTTGGTGCTTCAGGCCAGAGTGTTAACCCGCTGCGCCACAGTGCCGCCCCCCCAAGATTTTCTTTATTATATCTCACCTGACAATTTCTTCTCCAAATACTGCCATATCACTGGAAAGAAAGTGATTCTATTCAAATCTGAGATCACAAACAATATCTGTATTTGTCTGTAATGCACCATTTCTAACACTGGAGTATAATATTATAATATTATAATATTATAATATCAGGAGCTATAAAGAAAAGAGGAATTTTAAAAATGGGTACTAAATAATATAGTCTTAGAATCTAACAGCCTTTACTCTGCCAGGACAAATAGTTTTACTTTTTAAGCACTCATTTTATTTATTTGAAAGGCAGAGAGAGACAGAGAGTGATCCTCCATTCATTAGTTCATTTCCCAAATGGTCATAACTGTGGTACTGGGCCAGGTAGAAGTGAGGAGCCAGGAACCCCATTCAGTTCTCACAAATGGGTGCCAGAGCCATATTCCCAAGGTCATCTTCTACTGCTTGCATAGGTACATCAACAGGTAGCTGGATTGGAAGCCAAGTAGCTGGGTGTTAAGCCAGTGCTCTGATAGAATCCAGCATTGCAGGCAGCACCAAACACAGTCCAGTATACAGTTTTCTTGAACTAGTTGTATGAAGTCAACTTCTGTCTTCATTCCTAGAGTCAAATTCCCACAGCATCTTTTGTGGAGGTTAGGGAAAAAGACAATGAATAAACAATAATCTCAACAAACTCTAGCTAATCTTAATGACAGTATAACTGTTGATTGTGAGTGTCTCTTTTAGACTGGATCCAGTCACTGGATCATGACTTCATCATTGCTTCAAGAATGTCTCACAGCTGTATAATTTAATGTTGCTCTCAGATAGACCTTACAAGAATAAAGGGAAAGTATTTCCCAAGCATAAATCCAGCATCAAACGTAAAATTCAGAATCTGTTTATAAATCCCATATTTGCCATTTTGCCAGCTTCAGTGATTTTAAAAACCTAGATTCCACTTTGAGCAGCAGGAGAAACTCTTGGTAAATTTAAAATAGCAAGTTTCTCCCCATTGCGTAAGTATTACTGCATCTATATATTGGAGCATTAAGTAAGTGCAAATTACTCTCTCTTATGAAATGTCTTTCAGTAGTTCAAATAAAATGCACCTTTTAAGAATGACTGATAACTCATAATTCAGTATTTAATGCATAAAACTTTGAACAACTGTATTTAAGTATAGCTTTGTTCACATTCACAGCCCAACAATTTTATTTTATAGTGCCATTTAGCAATTGCTGCATAATTCTTGAGTAGCTCATATTTGAATCCAAAAATTTAAAATGTTTTTGAATTATTTATATTATAATATAAAATTGAAGGAGAAATCAAGAATAAAAGTACTTTGAGCAAGAGTTTTAAATTTCATGTCAGAATAAACTGGTCCAGCATCTGCATTATTATCATGTTAAACAATTAAAAGAAAAACTTTCCAATGGAATGATTAACACTTAAAAGAAACATACTTAAGACCCAAAGTTTCAATTTCTGCTTTGGTTTCTTGATCTTGATTTTCCAATTCTACATTATATTATACACCTATAAATATGACCTATTGGTCACATTACAAAGTGTTCTAGAGCATCAAGTTGGAATAAATCATTGTTTTTTTTAAAAAAAGAGTTATTTTATTTATTTGAATGGCATCGAGAGAGAGAGATAGAGATAGAGACAGAGACAGAGACAGAGACAGAGACAGAGAAAGGAAGGAAGGAAGGGGAAGAGACAGAGACAGAAGTCTTCCATACACTGGTCTATTCCCCAAATGGCCGTAACAGCTGAAGCTGGTCCAGTCTGAAGTCAGGAGTGAGAAGCTTCTTCCAGGTCACCTATGTGGGTGCAGGAGCCCAAGCACTTGAATTGTCCTTTGCTGCACTCCCAGGTACATTATCAGGGAGCTGGATGGGAAGTGGAGCAGCCCGGACTCAACCGGCGCTCATATGGATGCTGGCGCTGCAGTTATCAGTTTAACCTGCTACGCCACAACATTGACCCAGAAGTCATTCTTAAAGACTTTTTAATCAAACTTTTATCTTATGTATATGAGGATATTTCAAAAAAATTCCTATAATAATGAAATTTGTAACTTTATTATAAAAGTAATTTTATTGAGTCACACAGTTATTTTCATAGTATGCAAAGTTTATGGGATTTTGAAAACTTCTTGCATGCATCGATTTCAAAATCTTTGAACCAAAATAAACTTATCTTTTAATTCTGTTGTCCATGAACTTTTAAAAGTAATCTGAAGCATCCCTTTTTAAAAATTCTGACAGGGGCCAGCATTGTAAAACAGTGGATTAAGGTGCCACCTACAGTGCTGGCCTCCCATTGGGCTCTGGTTCAAGTCCCAGCTGCTCCACTTCTGATGCAGCTCCCTGCTAATGCACCTGGGAAAACAGAGGAAGACGCTCCAAGTGCTCTGACTGCTGCACTCTGACGGAATACATGAATGAAGCTTCTGTCTTTGGTTGGCCCAGCCCTGGCCGTTGAGGTCATTTGTGGGGCTGAACCAGTGGATGGAAAATCTCTCTGTATAACTCTGCTTTCAAATAAATAAAATCAATATTTAAAAAATTTTAAAACAGCTTTCATATTAATACTTCATATTATATGAATAGTTAATCTTAATGTCTCATATTAAAAGGAAAACTTGCTACTTTCAATAACAAAGACTTGTTGCATATGTATATTTCACATAATACACATATTAAATTCTTGCTATATTATACATTTTAGATAAGATGTTTATTACACATTAATAGAATCAGTGTCTGCCTTCTGATAATTCCCAGCAAGCAGGGATAGCCAACAAATAAATGCACATTTCTAAGGAATGCATAGAAAGTGCACCTGAGCAAGAAGCAAAACAGTCAATTTTTCTACAAGCCCTGCGTTTTTGAAAAGAGATAATCTTTATTTTCTACCTTTGCATATAATTTTCAGCCTGGCAAAGTTTATAAGGTCTTAATCAGCTCATAGCTAAAAAAGTAGGTCTGCTTTTTTTTTTCCAGACAGAGAAAAGGGGAAAAAAAATAGAAAGGAAAAAAAAAAACTCTAAAGCATGTAAGATATCAGAGAAGAAAACATAAGAGTTCTAAACTGGATTAAAAATACCTTTTATATCTGTATAACACCTTACAATGCCTCTTGAACAAGCACTCAAGTTGTCTTCTAAGTACTCTTAAATATGAAAGTGCACTTAAAAAGTCTCAAACAGTTTGTAGTGTAGGACTTCACTATCAGATTGCAGTCATTAATTGATTCCACAATTATTTATTGATTCCATATTTTTTGTGACTCTACCATGTCAAAGCCTAATGAACAAAATGCTGAAATAACAGAGGCAAAATATTTTTTCTCAAGGAGATTAGCATCTATTCAGAGATACTGGCAAGCAAAGACACAATTAAAATGTAGTGTAAGTATTATGAAAAAAGGCAAGAAACTATTTTACTTAGGAGTAGTCAGAAAAGACAGTCATATTTTAAGCTCTGACTCAAATAACAAGAAGTCATTAGCTACTCAGATAGAGGATGGAAAGAATGTACCAGTGGAATATAGGACACGTGCAAAGACCCAGAAGAATGTGATGGTTTCAAGGGGCTTAAAGGAGTTTAATTAAGCTGGACCACAGAGTGATACATGTTTGGGGACAGCTTGAGAAGAGGCTGGACAAGTAATCAGAGAGCTGAGGATGCTGGTCTGCAGGCCATTCTAAACCATATGGACTGGGACTAAAAGAAACTATGGCATTCTAAGATGGCTGAATAGGGAAAAGACATGCTGATTTTGATCAAGGAAAGATAGCAGAAGAAAAGCAGAGGAAGTTCATTGCCAGCGGAGAGTTGGAGAGAAGTTTGCAATGGAAATTCTACAGAAAGAAGAGGGACACCAAGGAGCATCACGGAAAGTGTGGACACACAGCAGTGAGAGAGGACACCATCCATGACTCCCATCCCAGCTTCTGAGAGAGAGGTAATATCACAGTGTGACAGCCCGTGTTGCTGGTGATACTGCCTGAGGGAGAACCTTGTGGCCTTAATTGACTTTGAGCCCAGCCTGGAGTCCTAGTAGTTGGTGGGTTACCCACCTAATTCAGTGAAGGAAAAGCACATTTCTTTCTCCCAATCCTCCCACAATGTTGTCTGGCAACTGGCAGGGAGAAGGTGCTATCTTGACAACAGTAGAGGTTGTGGTGGTTCTCATGTGTGTCTACCTAGGGGCTTTTACCAGAAGGAAAAATCCATGTTCCTTACTGACTGAGTCTGGCTGGGAAGGTTGACAAGGGGCTGGGCGTCTACTTAGGACTGTGAGGTGTTCTAGCCTTCTCAACTTATCACAGGCTCCAGAGCAACAGCCAAGGCAGGGCAGAGGGGATACTTGGTGCCCTGTGATCATGGGAACCTTGTGTGCTGGGACAGTGAAAACACTGTAGCTGCATGGGAGGACACAGGATGTGGCTGGGTCTCTGGGCAGTCATTTTGGATGGCTCCACACAATCAGGGCTCCCTAATTGTCAAGTTGATCATTGAGGTGGGATGCACGCTCACACTGAGTACAGCATGGATCCTTTTTGTGGCTTTTGTGGCAGTGCAGAATATTCCAATCACTGGGGCTATTGCCCCACTTGGAAGAGTGGAGGTGAGGGTGAGACTAAACCCTACCCTCTGAGGAAAAAAAAATCTACCATGTTCAACTTGGGTGTCATCCTGGAATCTCCCCCCATGCTAGAGGCACTGAACAGAACTCCCTAGCCACACCCAGCACACATCTCTGGGTATTCGCTGAAAGAGCAGACACCCCACTAAGCCATACAGGCATAATCCAAAGATAAAATCCATCAGAAGAAAAAAGACCAACAATTATCTCCACAAATTCCTAAAAATAAATGCAGAAATTCAAGACATAAGAATAAGGAAGACAATAGATGTTCCTAAAGGAACACAACAACACTTCAATACTAGAATGTGAAGAAGAAGACATTCATGAAATTCCAGAAATTGAATTCAAAAGATTAATCATAGGATTATTCAGAAGCAAATCCTTGAATTAAAGAAATACATGCATGATATGAATGAAGACTTCTCTCATGAAATTGAGCCTTTTAAGAGAAATCAAAATGAAATTTTAGAAATGAAGATTTCAATAGATAAAAAAAAATGTAGTGGAAAGCCTTAATAACAGCCCGGGAGAGGCATAGGAAGAATATCTGAGTCAGAAGATATATCTCTGGAATTTTACAGTCAGACAAAGATAAGAAGAAACGTAAAAAATACTAATAGGAGTATTCGAGATTCATGGGACAGTATCAAATGAACCAACAATGGATCTTAGGAGTTCTTGAAGGCGTGAAAAGAGACAATGGATTAGAAGGCCTTTTCAGTGAAACAATCACAGAAAACTTCCCCAATTTGGAGAAACAGACATCCAAGTACATGAAGCAGAGAGAACTCTTAATAGACGTGACCAGAAAAGATCTTCACCACCACACATTGTAGTCACTCTCAACAGTAAAACATAGAGAAAAGATTCCTAAGTGTGCATGAGAGAAATGCCAGATTACTTTCAGAGGATATCCAATTAGACTTGCAGCTGACTTCTCATCAGAAACCCTACAGGCTAGGAGAGAAAGGGAAGAAACAGTCTAAGTCATAAGAGAAAAAAAAAAAACAACAACTGTTAACTCAGAATACTATACCCTGTAAACACTCATTATGAATGAAGGTGAAATAAAGACCTTCCATAACAAAAATTAAAATAATTTGTCACCATATATCCAGCTTTACAAAAGATGCTTAAGGATTTGCTATACACAGAAACGGTGATCAATATGAAAGAATGTGAAAGCAGAAAATCTCTAAGTAAAATACAAAGGAAATCAAAAGTAAACAGCAGAAATATTTATGGAAAACTGGCAAGGCCAAGTCATTGTTTATCAATAGTAACCTTGGAAGTAAATGGCCTAAAATCTCATTTAGAAGATACAGACTGGATGAATAGATTAAAAACAAGATCCATTTTTTTCTGCCTACAAAAACCACATCTTTCCAACAAAAATACATACAGGCTGAAAGTGAAAGGATGGAAAAAGATATTCCATGCTAATGGAAACCAAAAAAGAGCTGGTGTAGCCATTCTAACAGCAGACAAAATAGATTTTAAAACAAAAACTGATAAAAGAGAAAACCAAGAGCACTACATAATAAATAAGGGATCAATTCAACAGAAAGATGTGATCATAATAAATGTATACGCTCCCAGTTACAGGGTGCCTGGATATTTAAGAGAAATTCTAATGGATCTAAAGTGAGATATAGTTGCCAATACAATAGTAATGTGGGAATTCAACACCCCACTTTCAGCAATAGACATATTAACCAGATAGAAAATCAGGAAAGAAGCTACAGGGTTAATCAACACTAGACCAAAAGGACCTAACAGATAGGTACAGAACATTTCATACTACAGTTTGCAGATTCCATATCCTTCTTACCAGTGCATGGAACTCTAGAACATATGGAAACACATAGAGACTGAACAACATGCTCCTGAAAGAGCAGTGGTTCATAGGAGAAATCAAAAGAGAAATCAAAAATTTCTGGAATCGAATGAAGATGATGGCATGACATATTTAAACTTACAGGATATAGCAAAGGCAATGTTAAGAGGAATGTTTATAGCAATTGGCACCTACATCAAGAAATTGGAAAAAAAAACAAATAAATGAGCTATCAATGCATCTCAAGCACCTAGAAACACAAAAACCAAACCCAGTATTAGTAGGATAAAATAAATAATTAAAATTAAACAAGAAATAAAGAAATTTGAAATAAAAAAGTACAAAAGATCAATGAAAAGAAGAGCAGGCTTTTTGAAAAAGTAAACAAAACTGATACACCATTGGCACAACTAACCAAAAAAAGAGGGAGAAAACTCCCATCAATAAAATCAGAAATGAAAAAAGAAATATAACAGCAATTACCATAGAAATAAAAAGAATCATCAGAAATTACTACAAAGAGCTGTATACCAGCAAATTGGGAAATGTCTAAGAAATGGATAGATTCCTGGACACACAGAACCTACCAAAATTGAACCATGAAGACATAGAAAACTTAAACACAACAATAACCAAGATGGCGATTGAGTCAGTAATAAAGACACTCCCAACAAAGAAAAGCCCAGGACTAGGGGGTATCACTGCTGAGTTCTATCAGGCTTTTAAAGAACTAATTCCAATTCTTCTCAAGCTACCCAAAATAATTGAAAGGGAGGGAACCCATCCAATAGAAACTCCATGTATCTACAGCCAACTTAACTACGACAAAGTACCTAAATCAATCCCTGGAGCAAGGACAGTCTCCTCAGCTAATGGTGCTGGGAAAACTGGATCTCTGCATGCAGAAGCACGAAGCAGGGCCCCTCACTACCTTACACCTATTTTACACCTTACACAAAAGTCAATGCAAAATCGATCATAGACCTGAATCCATGACTCTATAACTTCAGCTTACTAGAGAACTTGAGGAAACGCTGCAAGATATTGGCATAGACAAAGACTTCTTGGAAAAGACACCAGAAACACACACAACCCAAGCCAAAATGGAAAATTGGATTACAACAAACACTCAGCAAAGTGAAGAGGCAGCTGACAGAATGGGAGAAAATACTTGCAAACTATGCAACTGATAAAGGATTAATAACCAGAATCTAAAAGGAGATCAAGAAACTCAACAACAACGAAACAAACAACCCAGTTAAGAAATGGGCAAAAGACTTGAACATGCATTTTTTTAAACTTTTATTTAATAAATACAAATTTCCAAAGTACAGTTGATGGATTACAATGGCTTCCCCCCCATAACTTCCCTCCCACCTGCAACCCTCACATCTCCTGCTCCCTCTCCCATTCCATTCACATCAAGATTCATTTTCAATTCTCTTTATATACAGAAGATCAATTTAGTACATATTAAGTAAATAATTCAACAGTTTGCACCCACACAGAAACACAAAGTGTAAAGTACTGTTTCAGTACTAGTTATAGCAATAATTCACATTGTACAACACATTAAGGACAGAGATCCTACATGAGGAGTAAGTGCACAGAGACCCTTGTTGTTGACTTAAAATTTGACACTCTTGTTTATGGCATCAGTAATAACCCTAGGCTCTTGTCATGGGTTGCCAAGGCTATGGAAGCATTTTGAGTTTGCTGACTCTGATCTTGTATAAATGAGGTCATAGTCAAAGTGGAAGTTCTTTCCTCCTTTCAGAGAAAGGTGCCTCCTTCTTTGATGGCTCGTTCTTTCCACTGGGATCTCACTCACAGAGACCTTTCATTAAGGGTTTGTTTTTTGTTTTTTGTTTTTGTTTTTTTGTTTTTGGTTTTTTTTGCCAGAGTGTCTTGGCTTCCCATACCTAAAATACTCTCATGGGCTCTTCAGCCAGATCCGAATGCCTTAAGGGCTAATTCTGAGGCCAGAGTGCTGTTTAGGGCATCTGCCATTCTATGAGTCTGCATGTTGGATCGTTGAACATGCATTTTTAAAAAAAGGTTTATTTATTTACTGGGGCCAGCGCTGTGGCATAGCTGGTAAAGCCACCACCTGCAGTGCCGGCATCCCATATGGGCGCCAGTTTGAGTCCTGGCATCCCATATGGGCACCGGTTGGAGACCCGGCTGATCCACCTCCAATCCAGCTCCCTGATATGGCCTGGAAAAACAGTAAAAGATGGCCCAAGTCCTTGGGTCCCTGCACCTGCGTGGGAGACCCGGAAGAATCTCCTGGCTCCTGGTTTCAGATCAGCACAGCTCCAGCCATTGCAGCCAATTGGTGAGTGAACCAACAGATGGAAGACCTCTCTCTCTCTCTCTCTCTCTCTCTCTCTCCTCTCTCTGTGTAACTCTGACTTTCAAATAAAATAATAAATCTTTAAAAAAATAAAAGATTTATTTATTTATTTATCTGAAAGGCAGAATTAAAGAGAGGCAGAGGCAGAGAGAGAGAGAGAGAGAGAGAAAGAGAGAGAGAAAGAGATCTTCCATTCTCTGGCTCACTCCTCAAATGTCCACAACTGCTGAAACTGGATTGATCAGAAGCTAGGAGCAGGAGCTTGCTCTGGTTCTCTTACACAGGTGCAGGAGACTAACCACTTGGGCCATCTTCCACTGCTTTCCCAGGCCATAGCAGAGAGCTAGATCAGAACATTGGGAAGAGGAGAACATTGGGGAAATCTGCAAGACATTGGCATAGGCAAAACTTCTTGGAAAAGACCCCCTCACAGAATAACAGCAATCAAAGCAGGAATAGGCAAATGGGGTTACAGCAAGCTAAGAAGTTGTGCACTACAAAGGAAACACTCATCAACATGAAGAGGCAACTGATAGAATCGGAGAAAATATTTGCAAACTGTGCAACTGATAAAATATTAATATCCAGAATCTATAAAGAGCCCAAGAAACTCAACAACAAAACAAACAGTCCAGTTAAGAAATGGACAAATGATTTGAACAGGCATTTTTCAAAGATGAAATTCAAAAGGCCAACAGACACATGAAATGATGCTCAGGATCACCATCTATCAGATAAATGCAAATAAGAACCACAATCAGTTTTCACATCTTCCCAGTTAGAATGGCTCTCATAAATTAAAAACCAAAAATATTTGTTTTCTTCAGGCAATGAATTCTAGATGGCCATGCACATGAAACTTCAAATAGAGACAAGTTCTGTGAGATGGCACTGCAGCCCCCTCAAGAGGCCATCTTCTGTTGGAACCCTGTCTTGTCCATGGGTTCTTACTTCACTTTACTCAACTTGAAGAAATTAGAGCAGTCCTCACCCTCACCCTTGACAACAGCCAGGGTTTCCATGGGCAGAGAGGGAAAATAAGAGAGCCTAGGGCTAGAATCAGGCCAGACTAACTCCATCCCACAGCTCCGTGCCAGCACATACACACTAAACAAATCAGGAGCATACAGGCATACTACCTGTCTTCTCAATAACTGGACAAGACTCTTGCTTTCCTATTTCCCCTTTTGTCCTCCTCATTTTGGCCATCTTTTCCACCACTGGCAATGTTTCTAATTTCTACTTTTATCTGCATAATCACAGTGCTCCTATTCCTAACATGCATAACTAACATATTTCAGAAGTCCTTACAGGAGTGTATGACTGCTATATCTCAAGCTATCACACAGGAACAATACAAGACTATCTTCTTCAATCAATCCGATCAAGAGTATAGATATCCCACCCCTTGTCAATGCCTCTTGCCAGCAGGAAGCAGCTAGAAAGAAACCTGTGCCCCATCTCCTTATCTATATCCAGAGATAGGATTGATGGAACAAGAACATAAGCCTCAACCATTTTAGGTTCTTGCATGAAAGTAGACAAAATGTCATTTTACCCCTTCCCCTGCCTTCTTTCTTTCTTTCTTTCTTTTTTTTTTTTTTGACAGGCAGAGTTAGACAGAAAGGTCTTCCTTCCATTGGTTCACCCCCTAAATGGCCAGGATCCAGGTGCTTCCTCCTGGTCTCCCATGCGGGTGTAGGGCCCAAGCACTCAGGCCATCCTCCACTGCCTTCCCAGGCCACAAGAGAGAGCTGGACTGGAAGAGGAGCAACTGGGACAGAATCCGGGACTAGAAACCGGAGTGCAGGCGCCTCAGGCAGAGGATTAGCCTAGTGAGCTGCGGCGCCAGCCTCCCCCTGCCTTATTTCAAGAGACCAATTCAGTCTTGCATTCTGTATTGTTCTCCACCCCATCCTCTTCATTCTTCTCCAGGTTTGAAAGCTCAAGGACAAACTTGAGCAACCTAATAGAGAAGCTCACCTCCATCTACTGCCCTCCACCCCCACCCCTGGCCCACCTAAGATACATAAAAGCCCAGCCTGCTGGGGTCTGGGTCCTCTGCCACATGTTTGGGCTGTGTGCATGCTGGCAGCTGGTCAAACTCTGCAAGTTTATTTTCTTTGAATAAATTAGCTTTCACTGTGGAAAAAAAAATAAATGCTGGTGAGCATGTTAGGAAAAAGTTATCCTAATATACTGTTGGTGGGAATGTGAATTAGTGTAACCACTGTGGATGGCAATACTCCTCCCTCAGATTCCTCAGAAATCTTTTCCTCAGAGATTTCCTCAGAAATCTGAAAGTATATCTACCAGCTATCCTACTACTGGGGATTTACCCAAATTAAATTAAATCAACATATGAAGGAGTTATTTATACACTCATGTTCATTGCAACTCAGTTCACAATAGCTAAATTATAGAATCAACCAATGACTAGATAAAGAAAATGTGGTATAAAAACACTAAGGAATACTATTCAGCTGTTAATGAAACAATGAAGTCCTGTTTTTCAAAACAAAATGTATGAAATTGTAACCATTATAC
The DNA here is from genome assembly GCF_033115175.1 of Lepus europaeus. Taxonomy (NCBI): domain Eukaryota; kingdom Metazoa; phylum Chordata; class Mammalia; order Lagomorpha; family Leporidae; genus Lepus; species Lepus europaeus. Next base: position 46,701,417 of record NC_084832.1, on the reverse strand, counting down.
TTACTGAAATAAGCCAGTCCCCAAAAGACAAATATCATATGTTTTCCCTGATCTAACAGAGTACAAAAAAAAAAGCATTGTAATGAGCAAAATTGACATTTTGAGATTTTATTTTTTGTTTACAGCCCTTGTATCTACTGTTCAGGAACAGGATTTTTTTTCTTATTATTATTTGTTGAATTCTTTACTTAGTTGAGGATTAATCCTATTATTATAAAATAAATTGAAGGTGTGTCATTGTAAAAATTAAAAGAAAAAATAGGAAAGGATGGAAGAGAGAGGCTGGGAGTGTGGGCCAGAGGAAAGGTAAGGTGGGAAGAGTTACTATTCTCCTAAATCTGTATACATAAAATACATGAAATTTATTCACCTCATATAAATTTTAAAAATGAAAAAAATTATGGACTTCAAGGCCAACGTGGCACAATGGGTTAATCTGCTGCCTGCAACGTTGGCATCCATATGAGTGTTTGTTCCATTCTTGGCTGCTCCACTTCCAATTTGGCTCCTTGTTAATAACCTGGGAAAAGCAGTGGAATATGGCCCAAATGCCTGTGCCCCTGCCACTCATGTGGCTGACCCAGCTGGACTTCCAAGATCCTGGCTTAAACCTTGCCCAGTCCTGGCTGTTTTGGTCATGTGAAGAGTGAGCCAGTGGATGGAAGATATCTCACTCTCTCTCTCTAACTCTGTCTCTCTCTCTGTCTGTCTCTCCCTCTCAGTCTGTCATCCCTCTCTGTGTATAACTGCATTTCAAATAAATAAAACAAATCTTTAAAAAATAATATATGGGGAGCCGTTATTGTGGCATAGCAGATAAAGCCACCACCTGTGATGCCAGTGTCTTGTATGGGTGCCAGTTCATGTCCTGGCTGCCCCACTTCTAATCCAGTTCCCTATTAATGGCCTGGGAAAAGCAGTGATGGGACCCTGCCACCCATATTGGAGATCTGCATGATGCTCAGGGCTTCTGGCTTCAGCTTGGCTCAGCTTGGCCCATTGCTGGCTGTAGTTGCTATCTGGGGACTAAACACGCAAATGCAAGACTCTCTCTCTCTCTCCTCTCTCCTCTCTCCTCTCTCTCTCTTTCTCTCTCTCTTTCTCTCCCTCTCCCTCTCTCCCTCCCTCTTTCTCCCTCTCTTCCTCTCCCCCTCTTTCTCTCTCCCTCTCTACCTCTCTCCCTGTTTCTCTCTTCCTGTAACTATGATTTTCAAATAAATTACATATGTAAATAATAATAACAATATATGGACATTTAGACTGAGAATAGTAGGAAAGAGTTAAACAGCTAAAACCCAAAATGATATGATCAGATTTCATTTTAGACAGAATATATTGGCTACTTTTGAAGAATATGATTTCAGGACTTCAAGTCAACATGTAGTTAATTATATGCTACAGCATATTACTCCACCAGGGTCCTGCATCATCCCATTTAAGCAATGCCCAAAATTTGCTCAGCATCAATTAACTCCTGAACCCTCAATGGGCTTGGCAGTTTATGCAGTTGATAGGTCTATCACACTACTTCTCATGCCTTTACACAATGTACTGTCCTGGCTTCCTGTGTGAGGATTGTGCAGGCATGCCCCATACTATAACTACAGCAACATCCAAAGTAGCTCTTGTGGTCAGACAAAACCTGAAAGGAAACAAAGAAGCTCTGGTTCCAGCTCCATTTTGGGATTACTTGTAATGTGGAAGAATCAGATTTAACGTTCACAAAAGCTACTTAGAAGAACTGAGTCTGGGGTATTTCTGGGCTATTCCATTTTCCAATTGTTCATTTAAAAAACTAGTGTGTAGGAGAAAAAGCTGGATTGTATTTACAGATTTGGGATAGTCATAAATGAATGGTATGAATGGGATCTCTTAGGGTATGCAAAATAAAAGAAGACAGAACCTTGAGGAGCTACAATTCAAAACATGAAATGGTTTGGAGTTTTGTGAAGAATATGAGGAAAGCATGGTAGGAGAAAACCTAATGGGCATTTTGTTTAAAAATAGGAAGTGATAGAATGCTCTGAAGTTGCTAAGAGTTTGAATGAATTCTTAAAGTCATTGTTGATTTTTTTTAACTTTTATTTAATAAATATAAATTTCCAAAGTACAGCTTTTGGATTACAGTGGTTCCCCCCCCATAACTTTTCTCCCACCCGCAACCCTCTCATCTCCCGCTTCCACTCCCATTCCATTCACATCAAGTTTCATTTTCAATTCTCTTTATATACAGAAGCTCAATTTAGTATATACTAAGTAAAGATTTCAATAGTTTGCACCCACACAGAAACACAAAGTGTAAAGTACTGTTTGAGTACTAGTTATAGCATTAATTCACATTGTACAACACATTAAGGACAGAGATCCTACATGGGGAGTAAGTGCACAGTGACTCTTATTGTTGACTTAACAATTTGACACTTTTGTTTATGGTGTCAGTAATCACCCTAGGCTCTTGTCATGGGTTGCCATGGCTATGGAAGCCTTTTGAGTTTGCCAACTCCGATCTTATTTAGACAAGGTCATAGTCAAACTGTAATATCTCTCCTCCCTTCAGAGAAAGGTATCTCCTTCTTTGATGGCCCATTCTTTCCACTGGGATCTCACTCACAGAGATCTTTCACTTAGGTCTTCTTCTTTTTTTTCTTTTTCATGGATCTTGGCTTTCCATGCCTACAATACTCTCATGGGCTCTTCAGCCAGATCCGAATGCCTTAAGGGCTGATTCTGAGGCCAGAGTGCTGTTTAGGACATCTGCCATTCTATGGCTGTGTATCCCACTTCCCATGTTGGATCGTTTTCTACTTTTTAATTATTTCAGTTAGTTTTAGCAGACACTAGTCTTGTTTATGTGATCCCTTTGACTCTGAATCCTATCATATGACCAATTGTGAACTGAAACTGATCACTAGAGCCCAAATGGATATAAAAGATATCTACAGAACTTTTCATCCTGCACTTGAAGAATACACATACTTCTCAGCAGTACATGGAACTTACTCTAGGATTGACCAAATAGTAGGCTATAAAGCAAGTCTCAGCAAATTCAAAAGAATTAGAATCATACCATGCAGCTTCTCAGACCACAGGGAAATGAAGGTGGAAATTAGCAACTCAGGAATCCCTAGAGTGTATGCAAACACATGGAGACTGAACAACATGCTCCTGAACGAACAGTGGGTCATAGAAGAAATCAAAAGTTAAATCAAAAACTTCCTGGAAGTAAATGAGGATAACAGCACAACATATCAAAACTTATGGGATGCAGCAGAAGCAGTGTTAAGAGGAAAGTTTATAGCAATAGGTGCCTACATCAAAATTGGAAAGGCACCAAATAAAGGAGCTCTCAATGCATCTCAAGGATCTAGAAAAACTGCCGCAAACCAGACCCAAAACTAGTAGAAGAGAAATAATTAAGTTTGAGAAGAAATCAACAGAATTGAATAAAAAAAAAACATTACAAAAGATCAGCCAAACAAAGAGCTGGTTTTTTTTAAAAAAATAGACTAAATTTACACAACATTGGCTCAACTAACTAAAAAAAGAGAAAAGACCCAAATCAATTCAATCAGAGATGAAAAAGGGAATGCAACAACAGACATCACAGAAATAAAAAGAATCATCAGAAATTACTACAAGGAGTTGTATGCCAGCAAGCAGGCAAATCTATCAGAAATGAATAGATTCCTGGACATATACAACCTAACTAAATTGAACCATGAAGACAGAGAAAACCTAAACAGACCCATAACTGAGACAGAAATTGAAACAGTAATAAAGGCCCTCCCAACAAAGAAAAGCCCAGGACCAGATGGATTCACTGCTGAATTCTACCAGACATTTAAAGAAGAACTAACTCCAATTCTTCTCAAACTATTCAGAACAATCGAAAGAGAAGGAATCCTCCCAAATTCTTTCTACGAATCCAGCATCACCTTAATTCCTAAGCCGGAAAAAGAAGCAGTACTGAAAGAGATTACAGACCAATATACCTGATGAACATAGATGCAAAAATACTCAATAAAATTCTGGCCAATATAATGCAACAACATATCAGAAAGAGCATCCACCCAGACCAAGTAGGATTTATCCCTGGTATGCAGGGATGGTTCAATGTTCACAAATCAATCAATTTGATACACCACATTAACAAACTGCAGAAGAAAAACCATATGATTATCTCAATAGACGCAGAGAAAGCATTCGATAAAATACAGCACCCTTTCATGATGAAAATTCTAAGCAAATTGGGTATAGAAGGAACATTCCTCAAGAGAATCAAAGCAATTTATGAAAAACCCACGGCCAGCAACCTATTGAATGGGGAAAAGTTGGAAGCATTTCCACTGAGATCTGGTACCAGACAGGGATGCCCACTTTCACCACTGCTATTCAATATAATTCTGGAAGTTTTAGCCAGAGCCATCAGGCAAGAAAAAGAAATTAAAGGGATACAAATTGGGAAGGAAGAACTCAAACTATCCCTGTTTGCAGATGATATGATTCTTTATTTAGGGGATCCAAAGAATTCTACTAAGAGACTATTGGAACTCATAGAAGAGTTTGGCAAAGTAGCAGGATATAAAATCAATGCACACAAATCAACAGCCTTTGTATACACAGGCAATGCCACAGCAGAGAAAGAACTTCTAAGATCAATCTCATTCACAATAGCTACAAAAACAATCAAATACCTTGGAATAAACTTAACCAAGGACGTTAAAGATCTCTACGATGAGAATTACAAAATCTTAAAGAAAGAAATAGAAGAGGATATAAAAAAATTGAAATATCTTCCATGCGAATGGATTGGAAGAAACAATATCATCAAAATGTCCATTCTCCCAAAAGTAATTTATAGATTCAATGCTATACCAATCCAAATACCAAAGACATTCTTCTCAGATCTGGAAAAAATGATGCTGAAATTCATATGGAGACACAGGAGACCTCGAATAGCCAAAGCAATCTTGTACAACAAAAACAAAGCTGGAGGCTTCTGTCCAATTGATCTGTCTATTTCTGAAAGTGGAGTATTGAAGTCCCTCAATACTATTGTATTGGAGTCTAAGTCTCCCTTTAAATCCCTTAACATATCTTTTAAATAAACCAGTGCCCTGTAATTAGGTGTACATACATTGATAATAGTTACACCTTCCTGTTGAATTCATCCTTAATCATTATATAGTGTCCCTCTTTGTCTCTTTTAACAGCTTTTGTGTTAAAGTTTATTTTGTCTGATATTAAGATGGCTACGCCAGCTGTTTTTTGGTTTCTGCTGGCATGGAATATCTTTTTCGAACATTTCACTTTCAGTCTGCGTGCATCTTTGTTGGAAAGTTGTGTTTCTTGTAGGCAGCAAAAAGATGGGTTTTGCTCCTTAATCCATTCAGCCAATCTGTGTCTTTTAACTGGAGAGTTGAGGCTATTAACGTTCAATGTGACTATTGATAAGTAGTGACTTTGCCCTGCCATTTTCCCAAAGATATTTTCTAACATATGCTTTAAACTTCCTGTGATCTTTTACTGTGAGGTTTTCTTCCTTTACCTTCTTTCATATCGATGGCTGTTTTTATGTGTTTCTGTGTGTAACACATCTTTAAGCATCTTTTGCAGGGCTGTATGAATGGTGACAAATTCTTTCAATTTCTGTTTGCTGTGAAAGATCTTTATTTCACCTTCATTCACAAATGAGAGCTTTGCAGGATATAATATTCTGGGCTGGAAGTTTTTTTCCTCTTAATACTTTGGCTGTATCTCTCCATTCCCTCCTAGCCTGTAGGGTTTCTGATGAGAAGTCTGCTGTGAGTCTAATTGGAGATCCTCTGAGAGTAATCTGACATTTCTCTCTTGCACATTTTAGGATCTTTTCTTTATGTTTCACTGTGGTGAGTTTGATTACAACATGTCGTGGTGAGGATCTCTTTTGGTCATGTTTATTGGGAGTTCTATGAGCTTCCTGTACTTGGATGTCTCTATCCTTCTCCAAACCTGGGAAGTTTTCTGCTAGTATCTCACTAAAAAGACCTTCTAATCCTTTCTCTCTCTCCATGCCTTCAGGATCTCCTAGAACCCAAATGTTGTTTTTTTTTTTTAATAATATCCTGTAGATTCCCAACAATACTTTTTAGATTTCCAATTTCCTCTTTTCTTTGATTTGACTGTATACTTTCCTCTGCTCTGTCTTCTAAGTGTGATATTCTTTCTTCTGCTCCACTGATTCTGTTTTTAAGGCTCTCTAATATGTTTGTCATTTGTTCTATTGAATTCTACATTTCATTTTGATTTCTCTCCAATATCACAATTTCATGTTCTACTAAATTATTCATTTCATTTTGATTCCTCCTTAACATTTCATTTTCATGAGAGAGATTTTCTATCCTGTCCAATAAGGATTTCTGTAGTTCAAGAGTTTGTTTTTGAGAACTTCTAAATATTCTTATCATAAATTTTTTGAAATCTGTATCTTGCATTTCTTCTATCTCATCATCCTCATAATCTTGAATTGGAGTGTCATGTTCATTTGGGGGCATCATAATGTCTTCCTTGTTCTTGTTTCCTCAGTTTCTGTGTTTGTTGCTTGGCATTGTGGAGATATTTTTTGGTTTCTTCTTCTTTTTTTTTTTTCCTCGCTGTGGTGGCTTTTCTCGTTATACTATGACTCTATATTAAGTGGACTGTCTGCTTTTGGTGAATCTTTAGAGGTTTGTGATGGGTGTGGCCAGAGAGCTCTGTTCAGTTCTTCAGGGTTAAGGGTGTTCCAAAGGTGACACACTCAGGTTTCGCATGGTAAATCTTCTCTCTCTCTCTCTCTCTCTCTTTTTATTCAGAAGCGAAGTAATTCCACACAGCTGAGCTATTCTCCTTGAAAGCAATCTGTGTCTGAGCGCTGGCCCCTGTGGGTGTAATATTCATCTGCTCTGTCCCAAGGACCACACAAAGGATCTGTGCTGTCCTCAGTGTGCTCAGATTCCCCTGCAATCTTCCACTGGGTTGCCAAGGTTACTGAGTTTGTGGTGTCTTCCACTGAGTACTCCCGTCTCAGGTACTCTGTGAGTTCTCTCACACACCCTCAAATTTTATTTTTTTTTTACAGGCTCAGTTCATAAGCTCCACACATTCACTAGGTCTTTTTTTTTTTTTTTGAAAGGCAGAGTTAGACAGTGAGAGAGAGAGTGTGACAGAGAAAGATCTTTTCCATTGGTTCATGCCCCCAAGTGGCTGCTACGGCCGGCGCACTGTGCTGATCCGAAGCCAGGAGCCAGGTTCTGCCTCCTGGTCTCCCATGTGGGTGCAGGGCCCAAGGACCTGGACCATCTTCCACTGCACTCCCAGGCCACAGCAGAGAGCTGGACTGGAAGAGGAGCAACTGGGACAGAATCCGGCACCCCAACCAGGACTAGAACCTGGGGTCCCGTGCCCCAGGCAGAGGATTAGCCAAGTGATCCGTGGCACGAGCCAATTCACTAGGTCTTAACCTCCAGTTATTTCTCCCCACCAAAGTCAGGTTTCTCTGCCTGGCTGAGGGCGGGTGCAGCCCTGAGATGGTGCATCTGTTACATATGTCCAAAATGGCGCCTGCTCTTTGTCTTGCTTGCCTTTGTAAGGTGAGTGGAGAGAGAGAATTGTGTCCATACTGGTCCCTTTTACTTTTTTTTCTCTCCTCTAGTTAGCCTGGTGAACTTTCCCCCATGGGACTTCAAGCCTCATTCCCTCTAGGCTCTTCCTGCCAGTTTCCTGCCAGTGTCTTGGGCTACTGAGGTTTTGCCTCACCTCCCTTTCCAGCACTGGTGCATAGACTCGGCGGCTGGCGTCCTGAACCATGGGCACCTGTGCCCTCCATGTAGGTCTACCATGTCCCACTAGTCCTGGAAGAGTTTCCTCTGAGGCTTTTTCCCTAACTCTTCCTGTTACTACAGTATCTCCATTTTTATTAAACTGTCTTTTCCAAGACTATCAGTGCACTCCCTCCCTATTCTGCCATCTTGGAGGGCCCCTCCTACATCAATCAACATTAAGTTTCAGAATAAAACAATTTTATTGGACAGTTAGAAATGAAATAAAATGTTGTGGAAGATTGATGGATTGGTACAACCCTCTCAAGGTGATATTAAATTGAATGAACAGATGATGAAGTAGATAGAGTGGAAACAAGTTTTTCTGCTTATTTGATTTTAAAAAACTATTTAAGTTAGAGAAACTTATGCAATATTAAGTACATCTGAAAAAGAACAGTTAAGAAAAGAAAGAGGTTAAACATCCAGAAAGCAGAAATAATTTCAGACAAGTAACAAATTGACTACTCTAAGCCATGATTGACCCATGGAGTTGTCTATTTTAATCCAAGAACATATACAAAAGTGGAAGAAATTTCCTGTGAAACCATGGAATTTAATATTCACTTCAAATTTTGGAATATTTAGTATGTACTGGGAAATGTGACTTGCGGCCAAATAGCCAGATATATTTTTTAAAAAAGATTTATTTATTTTTATTTGAAAAGCAGAGTTACAGAGAGGCAGAGGCAAGAGAGAGAGAGAAAGAGAGAGAGAGGTCTTCCATCCCCTGGTTCACTCCCCCAGATAGCCACAGTGGCCAGAACTGCACTGATCCAAAGCCAGGAGCCAGGAGCTTCCTCTAGGTCTTCAACATGGGTGCAGGGGCTCAAGGACTTGGGCCATCCTCTACTGCTTTCCAGGCCATAGCAGAGAGCTGTATTGAAAGTGGAACAGCCAGGTCTTGAACCAATGCCCATATGAGATGCCGGCACTGCAGGCGATGGCTTTTACCAGCTATGCCACAGTGCCAGCCCCCCCCACCCCGATATCTCTTTCAAAGGAAGTAGATATTCCCCTGCCCAATTAATTGATCTATTCTAAATTGATGGGTGTTAGTACCTGAAATAAGCCTGAGGCAGCTGAAAGATATGGATTCACAAAATTGAGTGATTTTCAAAGAAATGAAGACATGTTAGAAGCAGGGAGATTCACCTAACTCTCTACCAATATGATAGGTTGAAGAGCTTCTTCCCTACTGGAATATCTGCTCTCTGAAGTTGGGGCAAAGATTAATGCTGATAGTGCAGGGTAGATTACTATTGAAAATACTAACACTTAGTATGTAGGAACAACACTAAAGACAACTGTATGTGTGATGATTGTGGTTTGGATTTTACAATTAGAAGAGGTTTAGAATAAACTACTAGAGGTACTGCTACTACTACTAAATCAACTAATGGAGCACTTAAAGTATTCAAGGCACCATTTTAAGCTTTATTAATCTTCACAATAAGTCTATGAATTGAATTTTTCATTCTCCCCATTTTTGCTTCACTAAAAGATAATTCTATGTATATAAATTGCATATAAATGTCAAGTTTTATATTGACAAATTATAAATTTCTGTTTTATTATATGCAGGACAATGATCTACTTAAAATTTTTCTACTAGAGCAGGATTATAAACCAAATCTCCTTATTTTGTTCCATTATTAATTTTAATATGAAAGTTTAATAAATATTGAACTATCATATAATCTGCTACTAATAACTACTGAGGTAATCATCCATACACTGAACATTTAGACATTTCATTTTGTACTAAGTTTAATTCATGAGTTCTTAGAATGCACTCTAAGAACTCAAAACACTCTGTTTCTCTAGTGATATTTCATCTATACTGGTTAGCTTAAATGTCATTCTACTAGGAAGTGGGAATTTTTACTAAATGATCTTCTTTGCTTTGATTCCTCAAATTGTATAAGCCACATATATTTAGCCAAAAATAATCATGTAAATTATTAGAAACAAATACTAGCATTAATATACACGAGTATATACCACCTACTTCTCTCTCTCTCTCTCTCCCTCCCCACTTCTAAATCAGAGATAGATATAAAGAAAGCTAAGTATACATATAGATATATGAAAAATCATTCAGACCCTCAGGTTAATATTTTTAAGGAAAATGTGCATATGTGTTTTCCTTTAAAAAGTTTTATGTTAGTTGTTTTTTTTTTTCCTACTTAATTCTGTGTACAAAGAAGCAGGTATTCTCTCTGCACTCACTGCCTAATTAATTTTTTTAAAGATTTATTTATGGTGGTCTGGCCAAAAAAAAAATAAAGATTTATTATTTATTTGAAAGTCAGAGTTACACAGAGAGAGAAGAGGCAGATATTGGGGGGGGGGTCTTCCATCCACTGGTTCACTCCCCAGTTGGCCTCAATAGCCAGAGCTGCGCCGATCCAAAGCCAGGAACCAGGAGCTTCTTCTGGGTCTCCCTCGCAGGTGCAGGGGCCCAAGGACATGGGCGATCTTCTACTGTTTTCCCAGGCCATAGCAGAGAGCCGGATCAGAAGTGGAGCAGCTGGGACACAAACCATATGGAATGCTGGCACTGCAGTTGGTGGCTTTACCAGTTACACCACAGGGTTGGCCCTTGTATAATTATTATACATTATATTATTATTATACATTAACATCATTATAATGATGTCATTAGACTGTTGCTAACTGAATGTTTTTATTTAATACTTTATATCATTTGTTATTACACTATATTACAAAAGAGGACATTGTAAGACTGAACTACAGAGAGTTGACATTTATAATATGTTATCAGCCTTTCCCATGGTATGACCTTGGTATTGTAAGTATTTTGCTTCCTATATGTAATCTGAGATTCCTGTTTGTCAAATTAAGATGTATTTCTTCAGTTGGACAATAAGCCAAACACTAGACATAAGAACAGTTGATTAAAATTGGTGATGCAGTAAGAGAGGGCATTTATGCTTTGAAGCTTAACATATAGCTTTTTTCCATAACACTTGGGGAGTCCATTCTCCTCTCCATGTGAGCACATAGCTCCCCTTGATGTCAATGCGAGCTGCATTTCCGTGACGAGAAGAAAATAGGCTTGCTAAAGTTAATTATCAAACTGATTTGGGTCTCATTTTAATGCCCTGTTTATTGGCAATGGAAGCCTGATGTGTGCCTCACTTTGTTCCTTACCTGATTTTCCAAGGTAAGGAACAGAAGGCACGTGTTAAAAGGGGGAAGCTGTGAATAGATATAACTAGGGCACATAAAAGTAATGCAGCATTTTTATTTAACAACAGGGACTTTACATAAATTTCCGAGACACAGTTTAATCTATATGCACCCTAAACTTGTGTAGCATTCTGTCCTAAGACTGAACAGCATGCTTATTGTATACTAAATTAATGGAATGTTTAAGACAATATGTAAGTGCATCAGATATTGGGTAAACCAACATTATGTGGTAGGAGGATATTAATTTCAGAACTAGTTCATAAGAAATTTTTTTTTAAATTGTAGTTTATCAATCAGAATCAAAAAGCCCTTGAAACTTTCTTTCTTTCTTTCTTTTTTTTTTTTTTTTTTTGACAGGCAGAGTGGACAGTGAGAGAGAGAGAGACAGAAAGAAAGGTTTTCCTTTTCCGTTGGTTCACCCCACAATGGCCGCTGCGGCTGGCGCACTGCACTGATCCAAAGCCAGGAGCCAGGTGCTTCTCCTGGTCTCCCGTGCAGGTGCAGGGCCCAAGGACCTGGGCCGTCCTCCACTGCACTCCAGGGCCACAGCAGAGAGCTGGACTGGAAGAGGAGCCATTGGGACAGAATCCGGCGCCCTGACTGGGACTAGAACCCGGTGTGCCAGCGCCGCAGGCAGAGGATTAGCCTATTGAACCGCGGCGCCAGCCTCCCTTGAAACTTTCATAAGCAGATGGCATTGCACAGTGTTTAAAGGCTAAACTCAATTTTACTACTTGCTCACTCTAGGTTCTAGAGTGACTAATTTAGTCATCCTATTTACCCATTTTCTTAGCTTTAAAAAGTAATACAAAAAGTGATGATTTCTTTAAAGTGCATGAGAAGGACTGACATTGTGGTTTAGTGGATGAGACCACTGCCTGCAGTGCCAGCATCCTGTATGGGCAATGGTTTGAGTCTTGGCTGCTCCACTTCTGATCCAGCTCCCTGCTAATGCACCTGGGAAAGCAGCAGAGGATGGCCCAAGTACTTGGACACCTGAACTCATGTGGGAGACCCAGAAGAAGCTCCTGGTTCCTGGCTTTGGCCTGGCCCACCCCAGGCTGTTATGGCCATTTGGGAAGTGAACCAGTGGATGGAGGATCTCTCTCTCTCTCTCTCTCTCTCTCTCTCTCTCTCTCTCTCTCTTCCCTCCCACTGTCTCTTCCTCTCTCTGTGTAACTCTGAATTTCAAATAAATAAATGAATCTTAAAAATAAATAAATAAAATGCAGGGGCCAGCGCTGTGGCTTATCAGGTAAAGCTTTCCCACATATGGGTGCCAGTTCAAGTCCCAACTGCTCTATTTCTGATCCAGCTCTCTGCTATGGCCTGGGAAAGCAGTAGAAAATCATTTAAGTCCTTGGGCCCCGTCCCCGTATGGGAGATCAGAAGAAGCTCCTGGCTCCTGGCTTCGGAAAGGCGCAGCTCCAGCCTTGGCAGCCATCTGGGGAGTAAACCAGTGGATGGAAGACCTCTGTCTCTCTGCCTCTGCCTCTCTGTAATTCTGCCTTTTAAATAAATAAATCTTTTTTTTAAAGTGCATGAGAAAATTAAAGTTAATACATCTAAATCCTTAGAGTGTCTGAACAGAGTAAGGACTTTGTGTTAGCAATTGTAATTTTAATATATTCAACAAATCTCACTGAAGGATATTTATATTCTATAGGCCTATAGAAAACCACAAATAAGTTTTCCATATACTGAAATTTCATTGTGCTGATCGATGGATTTTCCCAAAAAATTATTCACTTTCCCATGATGTGTACCTCAGACCTCACCATCAATTACTTTAAAGAACTCAAGGCCTTTAGGAAGCCCCAACTATTTGCAGTGCTATTTGGACAAATTCATACCAAACATAAGTAAAATCCAAATTTTAATGAATACTGTCCATAAATTGTCGTGTTCTGAACCCTAACTAAAGGTCATCTAATTCACATGCACTAGCAGCAAAGATTTCAGCGGCCTCTGTAATCTCTGTCCTGTGCAGAACAGTGGAGTGCTTTACACAGGCGAAAAGCAATGAGTACACATTCTCACTCTTGGTTTGAATCCGTTTATTTCCACAGAGATGTGATCCCCCTGGCTATGGCAGTCAAGGACCTTGCTTCCTCCCTTTGCAATAGACCTTTCTATAATGAGGAGTAAAGAACTATATAGTGATAGGAAACTTGGTATTTCAAGTGGTCTGGAGATCAGCACAGGTGTCATCATTATGATATCTTCTAGAGGGAAGAACTTGTAAGCAAGATTATTTAAGTAATGTGTAATTTAGCATTTAAATATATGAGGGCCAGCACTATTGCACGGTGAGATGAGCTGCTGCTTATGAGGCCTGGCAGCCCATATTGAAGCACTGGTTGAAGCCCCAGCTACTAAGTTTCTGACCCAGTTTCCTGCTAATGCATCTTGAAAGACACCAGAGGATGGTCCAAATACTTCGATCCCTAATACCCATATGGGAGGTGAGGATGGAGTTCCTATCTATTTGTTTCAGCTTGGCCCAGCCCTGGATGTTATGGGCACTCAGGGTGAGCCACCTGATGAAAGATTCTCTCTCTTTCTTTCTTTCACACATGTGTGCACATTCTCTCTGTTATCTCACTCTCTGTGTGTCACTATGCCTTTCAAATAAATAAATCTTTAAAAACAAAAATATTAACTTAGGAAAAACTTATATTTTATACATAATATATATATGTGTGTATGTGTATATAGTGAGACTCATGATTTCCACAAGCTATTACTTAAAACAGTGCTAAAGTTTGAAAAAAAATTAGCCTATTTTCAGATTTTGAAGAAAATTAGTAGGATGGTGCACCATTCAACAATGTTTAAGAGAATATTTCACTTATTCTACTGGTAATAAAATGTTTTGGAATAATTGTTAGGTTTGTTTGTTTAGCATCCAATTTTCTCAGAATCAAATGTATGGCTCATTCCTGCAAAGTATACAGAATCATAAAGCAATTATGAACAAAAAGAACAAAGCTAAAGGCATGAAAATATCAGACTTCAAGAAATACTTTAGATCTATGGTACAAAAACAATATGGTATTGGCATAAAAACCGACACATCAACCAATGGAAGAGAATAGAGATCCCAGAAATATATGCATACATTTACAGTCAACTGATTCACAACAAAGGCACCAAAAGACAAACACTGGAGAAAGAACTTCTTCAATATATTGTGCTGGGGAAAATTAATATGTATATGTAGAAGGTTAAAACAAACCCTATCCCTCACGCTATACGAAAATGAACTCAAAGTAGATAGAATACTTAGATATAAGACCTGAAACTATGAAAATATAGGATAAATGTTACAAGATGCCAGTATGTGTAATAATTTTTATAAGACCCCAGAAGTACAATTGACAAAAGTGAAAAGTTGCAAATCGGATTACATTTAACTAAGAAGTTTTTGCACAGCCACCTTCAGTACCAGAATACCATAAAGGCACTGGTTCGAGTCCCGGCTGCTCCACTTCCAATCCAGCTCTATGTTATGTCTTGAGAAAGCAGTAGAAGATGGCCCAAATCCTTGGGCCCCTGCACCCAAATGAGAGACCTAGAGGAATCTCCTAGCTCCTGGCTTCATCTTAGCCCAGTCCTGGCCGATGCAGCCATTTAGTGAGTGAACCAGTGAATGGAAGATCGATCTCTCTCTCTCTCTCTCTCTCTCTCTCTTTCTCTTTCTCTCTCCCTCTCTGCCTATGCTCTCTGTAATTGTCATTAAAATACATAAATAAATCTTTTAAAAAAAAAACCTCAATGACAAAAAAATCCAATTAAAAATTTGTAAAAAATCTGTATAGAAATCTTTCAAAAAAAAAAAGTGCAAATGGCCAATATTTTAAAAAAATACTCAATATCATTAGTCATCAGGAAAATGCTGATGAAAACCACAAGAAAGAGTAGACATTTGGCACAGCCTTTAATATGCAGCTAGGGATGTCTACATCTCATTTCAAAGTGCTTGGGTTAGAGTCCTGACTCCACTTTCAATTCCAGCTTCTTGCTAATATGCACGTTGAGAGGCAGGAGGTAATGGCTCAAGTACTTTGTTTCTCACCATCCACGTCAGATACAGACTGAGTTCTGCTCCTGGCTTTGGCCTTGCCCAGCCTCAGTAGATGGAAACTTTCTCTCTCTCTCCTTCCCTCCCTGCCTGCCATTCAAATAAATAAATAAATAAAAATGTTAAAATGCAAAAAAATCAAGATAATATCTCACCTCAGTTACAAAAGACAATAAATAAATACTGGCAAGGATATAGGGGAAGGAGAATCCTTACATACTATTACTGGGGATGCAAATTAGTACTACCCTTATGGATAACTACATAAACATTCTCAAAAATATAAAAATGGATCTTCCATATGATCCATCCACCCCACTAACCAGCCTATACCCAAAGAAAATTAAATCAGCACTTCAGAAGGTTATAAGCATTCCCGTATTCATTACAACACTATTTGCAATAGTTAACATATGAGATCAACCAAGATGTTCATTGAGGAATGAATGAATAAGAAAATGCACTATACTATATGGGCAAAATGTTGAAAACTTTACCTAATATATACTAAGCTGATCTTCTGTATACAAAGAGAATTGAAAATGAATCCTTACATGAATGGAAGGGGAGAGGGAGCGGGAGAGGGGAGGGTTGCGGGCGGGAGGGAATTTACGGGAGGGGGGAAGCCATTGTAACCCATAAGCTGTACTTTGGAAATTTATATTCATTAAATAAAAGTTAAAAAAAAAAAAAAAAAAGAAAATGCACTATATATACAAGGACACTTCGAAAAAATTCATGGGATAGATGCAGAGAGCAGGGGGGCATTGTGGCAAAATGGGTAAAGTCACAGCCTGCAATGCTGGCATCCCATATAGGTTTTGGTTCGAGACCAATCTGTTCCAGATCCCTGCTAATATGCATGGGAAAGCAGCAGAAAATGGTGCAAGTATTTGGACCTCTGCACCCACATGGGAGACCTAGAAGAAGCTCCTGACTCCTGGCTTCATCCTGGCCCAGTCCTGGCCAGTGCAACCATTTAGTGAGTGAACTAGTGGATAGAAGATAGCACGAGCTTGCTCTCTCTCTCTCTCTCTTTCTCTCTCTCTCCCCCTACTCTGCCTTTCAAATAAATAAACAAACCTTAAAATTTCATGAAAAGTGGAATAAAAAAGATTATTTTGGTACACTAATTTTTGAAATTTGTGCCTAGTTTTCTTACAATATGTATTTCCCTCAATTTTTTTGAATATCTCTCATATGCTGCCTGGGTTCCAAATTTTTTGCACCCAGTAGACTTATCTTAATTCCATATTTGATGAACTTTTTGAGATTTACTTATACACGTGATATATCATTCAGCCAAAAAAAAAAAAAATGAAAACCTGTAATTTGCGTAAAAGGAATAGAACTAGAGGACATTATGTTAACTTGTAAGTCAGACACAGAAAGATAAAATCTGATGTTCTGTCTCACATATGGAAACAAAAAAAATTGTCAACCTGAAACTAGTATAAGCAGTAATTTAAAAAGACTGGTATCAATGGGATTAAAGAGGAGAGAGAGAGGTTGGGTAATGGGTACTAAAACACAGAAGGAATAAGTTCTAGTGCTCCACAGCACAGTGGAGTGATTACAGTTTGTAATAACACAGTATATGTTTAATGAAGGACAGTAAGAGAGGAGCTCCAAGTTTTCAAATATAAAGAAATGATAAGTAGATGGAAACAAAAATGATCATCATTATGTGCTATATAAATGCTTTGAAATATCACATTGTGTACCATAAATATGTATAACAATTACATGTTAATCAAAAATAGTAATAACCCAGGACACTCATGCAATACATATGTCAAAGAAGAAATCGCAGAAGAACTAGAAAACACTTAGAAATTAATGTAAATGTAAATATTATGTACACAAATTCACAGGAAGGAGTGAGAGCGGTGCTCAAAGGGAACTTTATAGCCTTAAATACATTTAAAAGGAAGAAAGATTCTAAATAAATTAAACTATGACCTCAAAGTTGAGAAGAGGTAGTTAGTAGATATATGAGAATCCTGTTCCTAGCAGAGGAAACATTGGGCCAAATAGATCAAAGCAAACCCATGCCTGGGTGTTTGTGAGGCAGGGAGACAGCAATGGGCCAGAATGGAGCTATCATATACTCACAGCAGATGAGATTCAAGGAAAGGGGCATGATCTCAGAGCATTTTGAGAAGTGGAGCAACGTATCCAAATTGCCCTTGTTTTAAGAGGAGCATTAAGGTATGCTCAAAATAGATTAAGAGGGGAATTGTAGGAGCCAACGCTATGGCACAGCGGGTTAAAGTCCTGGCCTGAACCGCCAGCATCCCATATGGGCACCGGTTCTAGTCCTGGCTGCTCCTCTTCCAATCCAGCTCTCTGCTATGGCCTGGGAAAGCAGAAGGTGGCCCAAGTCCTTGAGCCCCTGCAGCCACATGGGAGACCCGGAAGAAGCTCCTGACTCCTGGCTTCGGATAGGCGCAGCTCCAGCCATTGCGGCCATCTGGGGAGTAAACCAGCAGATGGAAGACCTCTCTCTCTCTGTCTCCACCTCTCTCTGTAACTCTGTCATTCAAATAAATAAAATAAATCTTTAAATTAAAAAAAAAGAGTTGCAGCAGTGCTTAGGAGAAAGCATGTGGGAGAGTCATGTAGTGATCTAGAAGAGATGCCCAATTTGACAATAGGAGCTATTGAGAGTGGCTGGATTGGATTAATTTTGCAGTCAGAAATAAAAAGATGTTTCGTTACATATGAAAAAGAAGAGACAAACCAATTCAAGTTTTGTGACCTAAGTAACAGATAGTGAATATATTAATTGAGAAGTTAAAAAGACTGGGTAAGTGGCCGGCACCATGGCACAATAGTTTAATCCTCCACCTATGGCACCGGCATCCTGTATGGGCGCCAGTTCTAGTCCCAGCTGCTTCTCTTCCAGTCTGACTCTCCACTGTTGCCTGGGAAAGCAGTGGAAGATTGCCTAAGTCTTCGGGCCCCTGCACTCGCATGGGAGACACGGAAGAATCTCCTGGCTCCTAGCTTCGGATCGGTGCAGCTTCGGCTGTTGTGGCCACTTGGGGAGTGAACTTGTTGTGGCCACTTGGGGAGAGGGCCTTTCTTTCTGTCTCTCCCTCTCACTGTCTGTAACTCTACCTCTCAAATAAATAAATAAAATCTTTAAAAAAAAAATGGGGGAGGGTGGTGCCATGGCTCACTTGGTTAATCCTACGCTTGTGGCGCCGGCATCCCATATGGGCACCGGGTTCTAGTCCCGGTTGCTCCTCTTCCAGTCCAGCTTTCTGCTGTGGCCTGGGAGGGCAGTGGAGGATGGCCCAAATGCTTGGGCCCTGCGCCCACACTGGGGACCAGGAGGGAGCACCTGGTTCCTGGCTTCAGATTGGCGCAGCTCCAGCCATAGCGGCCATTTGGGGGGTGAACCAATGGAAGGAAGACCTTTCTCTGTCTCTCTCTCACTGTCTAATTCTATCTGTCAAAGGAAGGAAGGAAGGAAGGAAGGAAGGAAAAGAAAGACTGGGTAAAAGAGTAGTGTGTCAGAGGGGAGAGAGAGAGAGACAGAGAAAGAGAGAGGGAATGTAGTTGCAGAGAGGAGATAACAAACAAATTATGTTAAATATGATTGTTTACCCCTCTTTAAAATTTCTAAGTACAAGCAAGTGTCAAATAGGAATTAGGTTTAAAATTCTTAAGTTTAGGGAAGGGATACAGACTGGAACATAAATTTGGGTGTGCATATAGAAGGTATTTAAAGTTGTGATATTAGATGAGCTTCCCTAAAGAGTGAGTACAGTGGGGCTGGTACTGTAGTGGGTAAAGCCACCACCTGCAGTGTCGGCATCCCATATGGATACCGGTTCGAGACCTGGCTGCTCCCTTTCTGATCCAGCTCTCTGCTATGCCCTGGGGAAGCAGTGGAAGATGGCCCAAGTCCTTGGGCCCCTGCACCCGCATGGGGGACCTGGAGAAAGCTCCTGGCTCCTGGCTTCGGATCAGCACAGCTCAGGCCATTGCAGCCATCTGGAGAGTAAACCAGCGGATGAAGACCTCTGTCTGTCTGTCTGTCTGTCTCTCTCTCTCTCTCTCTTTCTCTCTGCCTCTCCTTCTCTCTCTGTGTAACTCTGACTTTGAAGTAAAATAAATAAATCTTTAAAAAAAAAAAAAGGAGTGAGTACAGAGAAGAAAAGGAGCCTAGAAATTGAAATTTGAAACTTATAAAACAGTCAAGTAAGTCTTTTTTTTTTTTTTTTTTTGACAGGTAGTTATAGACAGTGAGAGAGAGAGACAGAGAGAAAGGTCTTCCTTCAGTTGGTTCACTCCTCAAATGGCTGCCACGGCCGGCGCTGAGCCGATCTGAAGCCAGGAGCCAGGTGCTTCTTCTTGGTCTCCCATGTGGGTGCAGGGGCCCAAGCACTTGGGCCATCCTCCACTGCCTTCGAGGGCCACAGCAGAGAGCTGGACTGGAAGAAGAGCAACCGGGACTAGAACCCAGTGCCCATATGGGATGCCGGCGCCACAACGAAGGATTAGCCAAGTGAGCCAGGACTCCGGCCCCGTCAGGTAAGTCTTAATCAAAGAAGATCCCAAGCACAAAGCCTGAAAAGAAATGGCTGTTGAAGTAAAGGGAGACCAAAGGAATGTGGTTTCTAAGATGCCAGGAAAAAAATATGTTTTCAGGAGGAGGGATCATTCAATTATGTGTTGATATTTAGAAGTTTGATTTTCCACTAGCACAGCCAAATTCTTAATTAAATTGACACTGAAGTATGCCTGTGTGTATGAAATTTAATGTGAAATATATTTTATGGTACCTTAAGTTATTTCATGATTTTTTTCTTAATAAATCAAAGTACCCCACATATAAAACATTTCATCCAGCAATTGGTGATATGAACAATTAAAAGAAAAAAGTCAATGTCCTGATAAAATTAAATATATAAAATAGTGTGATTTTAGTTAGAATCACATAATTGTACAGGCAGAGAACTTTGTGCTAAAGTTACATGTTATGAATTGTTTATTGTTCAGGGCTATGTCAATAATGCCAAACGTAATGCTGACTGGGAAATGAAAAAAACACTCTTCTTAAAAAAGGAGAAGGCACACAGATATAAAATACTATGCTTGAATTTAAATAGTAACATAATGTTTTTTGAAGACTCACTGTAGTAAAACACATTTGCAAATATTTGGGCCATAAATATAAGGTGCTGAAAGAGTCCAATAACAGCTGTGATATATAGATGCTAAAAAGAACACAACTATAGGTGGTTAAAAAGAAAAAAAAGTAAGACTATGTAAGAATATGTAAGAAAAATTTTCTATTGTAAAGCTTCAAGAACAATGTGATATGATAAGATAAAAAAAGTGAGAACTATTTAAAATACAGTGTATAGTTTAGGAATTTTATGAAATTTTAAAAATGCATACAGTGGGTCTTCAAAAATTTCATGGAAATGTATAGTACAAAAATGTATATGTTTTAAAAATTTTGACACCAAAAAAGTTTTTAGTTCTTATTTTTCATGAACTTTTTGAAGTACCCTTATATGCAGAAATATAGAAAAGAAACATTGTCCTTATTTTCTGTTTAAAAACAGATTGTGGTTGCAGTAAGATAATAAAGTTGTAATTGATGCATTGAAAGTGAATGAAATATCATAAAAATTATGCTTTTAATCTTTCATGCCCTATAAATATGCTAGTACCACAAGATTAATTTTACTGTGTTTTTTTTTTTTAAAAAAGTGCAAAACCTAGTAGGTATCTACTGGAACACTGCTATTCGTGAAAAAAGAAAACAGTATATAGAGAACATATTATGTGATCACTGTGCCTTTAAGAACACTGGAAGAATTTTAAAGCTCTCTCTCAAAAGAACCAATGAAGGAACTTCCTTTAGAAAGAGAAGATAAGCTCTATTTAAGACAAAGCAGAATAATGGAGCATTTTTACATTCACAACACCATTCCTCCTTTTCATAGTTTGGTTTGCCTTCATACAAAGTAACACTCTGGCACCCACATTAGAATTGAGTTCGACAAGGCATCCCTTTCATTCCTCACTGCCAAAACTCCTCACTAATAATAATTAACCATTCCTGGCTTCTATTCAACAGTTTAATAAATACTGGGATGGCTCTGGGCCTCAGCTGCATTTCTAGCTTTAGCTACAGGATGATGAGATTCTGAATGAGATTTTCTGAATAGTATCAGTGCAGCAAAATGACTACTCACTTGTCCATTCATGAATGGCCACTATTTATATATATATTTTATGTTGGCGTATGCATAGAAATGCCTACTCAATAGGTCATCTTTATATAGTTGACTTCTATAACTGACTTAGAAAATTGTTAGTGTATAGCATTGTATTTGATAATCACTCTAAAATATTTATTTAAAGGTTTCATGCTATTATACTCTTGTAAGCCATGTAGTGTATAGCATTGTATTTGATAATCACTCTAAAATATTTATTTAAAGGTTTCATGCTATTATACTCTCGTAAGCCATGTAAATACACTTTATTTCCAGGTAAATGATGATTCTTAACAGTCAATGTCTATACAATAAAGCAATGTAAATATTTAAAGGTATTCACTAGGAGTATATTCTTTACTTGATGAGTAAATTTTTTCAGCTTAGTTTTTGATGTTATTACTCATAAAATTTTGTAGGGACTATAACTGAATGCATTGGTAAGAGAAGATCCTATTTTTACTGTGTGAACTATGGTGTGAACAGGAGAAGATGAGTCCCTTTTCCAAACTTCTGATTTCTTCACTGAGAGGAGGGCATTTCTACTCTGCTCTCTTCAGGACAGGAAAAATATAAGAGAAATTGCAACTGGTTTAGTTTTTCTCACACTTTAGTCTTCAAGTCAGATTACAATGACTTATGTGATGGATAAGGGGAATGTTCAGGCAAATTCCTGTGTGTGTGTGTGTGTGTGTGTTATTTTTCAAAGTGGACTCTTTGGGGACTTGTTATCTAGTCTGGGGACAGGCTCTGCCCCTGTGAAAGAAAAAAAAAAAAAAAAACAGTGGTGTTACAGTTGTCTCAGATGGAAGCAGAGGTATGGTTTATCCAGGAATAAAGGGTGGGAATGATACATCGAGCTCATGGTTCGAGCAAATATTTTTACCTCAATACCTCAGGCTTCTAGGGATCATTTTGCAACTCTTCTTAATGCTCACAGGGAAGAGTCAGGCCTACTTACCCAGCCTAAAATTCTAGTTGAGTCAACATTGGTGCATTGGCTGTCTTATGAATAGGAACACATGACTTATGTTTGAGTAAGTCTTACTATCCTTGAAAGTATTTTAAGCCCAATTCCTTACTGGAAATAAATAGAAATGAACTTTAGATTCAGGATTCAAGGTCATAATCCCAGAAATGCCTTTTGCCTCAGCCAACAATGAAATAAGTGAGAGTTGCTTTAATTAAATTGACTAAAGAGGCAAATAATCAAAAAGATATCCTCAAGCTTGATTAGTGTTACCTGCCCAGACCCTGATGTGAGATTTCACATTGATGAATCTTAAGTGAATCCTAACTCAGCCATGAACTATCTCCAAGAATTTTCCTAGAAAATGATTTTGTAAACCATCAGATTTAACTCTTACCTTGGGACCCTATTTTCAGAACATAGGTATTAAATCCCAACATGAGTTCCTTGATTTATAAATAAAAGTTGTTTTTATCAACATATACTTATCCAACAGTTGGAGTACAAATAATCACTTTGAATATTGACCAAGAATGAACACACTACAATCAGGAATTCAGAACATTTATTGCAAGAGCTGATAATTGTAAATAACGTAGAACTGGCAAAGCAGTAACAAGGATAATTGTTTAGATATTTATTCTGTCAAAGTCATCAAACACCCCTCACAAACCGACAAAAATTTACTTCAATAAGCAATGCACCCCTACCCATAATTTTCCATTATACTGTGGAAAAAATGTGAACTGCTATTTACAAAGTAATTTTATTTTTGGTAAGAACAAATTAACTATCAGATTAGCAAACATTTTTTTTTAATTTTTTGTTTTATTATTTTTTTTACTTTTAAACTGATGGTGAACCGTGGCATTAAGATAACTTTCACTTCTTTCAATAAAGACATTTTGTTGCATGCTATTTATTTGTTTAAATCATCTGTCATGCCTTAACAAAAACCTTCTAAGAATGTTCGAATTTGGATTTGTTTGCACGTGCAACTGAGATCTTATTAACATTAGTTGTCACTCTGTTGATTTGACCTAAGTGACAATATGCTGGTACCGGCCAGGCATTGACCAACTATGATAACAAACAGTTAAACAGCAGTAATTAGAGATTTATCCCTTTATTTCCCCCAACTACCCTACCTGGAGAATGTTCTGTTACATCATGAAGGCACAACACATTAAATATTTTGTGGCTATGGTCTAATAACACTTGTGTTACAACATTATCGTATATGAGGATTAACACAAACTGCCATTTCAACAAAGTTGTAGACACACATTTGTCCAATTGAAACTATTTTTGAACAGAGATTTTTTAATATATACTAATTTTGATACATTAATTTGCATGAATGAAAGGTACAAGATATTATATCACTTTTAATGGATAATATTTCCCATTATTCTCTTACTTAATAATACTAATTAAGTGAGTTTGTTTTTGCCTACTTTAAAAATAAAGATATCAGAAAAACAGGTTCTGAATTTGTAAGCTTTTGTGCAAGTCCTCCATTTTTGTGTAGTTTCCATTTTTTTCTTTCATATTTATTTTTATAAAATTCCTACATCAGAAGCTATTGTACAAGAAGCTAGATTTCAGAAACCTTTTTTAAAACACAAGTGTTTGAGTTCTTTTGAACAATGTGTGTCAAGACAGACTACTAACTCAGAAACACCTCACTAAAAGAAACAAAAATAACAACAAAAGATAAATCAAAGAGAAGGAAAGAAGCAACCATAAACACAGAATTATGCTACAACATTTTTAAGTGAACGCTATAATTACACAAAAGTTGTTAATAATAACTTGCTTCTATTTACAAATACTTTAACACTGATTGACTTACAAGTGTCCACTAACGTTGTTAACAGCACAATAGGTTTAATGCTTATCTTTTAAGTTTTGTTTGAAGTATAATGTCAGGTATAGTGGTCCCAGCATAAATCAATGACAGAAAGAGCACAATTTTCTAACTGGATATGTTTGTCAGTCACTCTAATCCATGGAACTTTCTTACTCTCCAAATGCATATTCTATTGTTCATAGCAGCAGTCCAGGGTCAAAATAAAATGCAACAATAACAACAAAAAAATTTGCACAATGGAGAGATCTCTGGAGACTTTGATCAATTCTAGCAAACAAGATCACATGGCTAGTAGGACTACCTTCTCTTTTATGCTGCAAAACATTGTATCCTCCATGGTGCTAACAGAAAGTTATGGATATCCCTGCTATAAGGGGCATAGTTGTAGAGATCTATTTAATACATAAAGCTCTGACACACACGGTATTAGCATGTCTATTTAGATTAAAGTTATTAGGTCCCATATAGCCTTCTCTTAGAGTTGGTGCTCCTTGGGACTCTCAATGGCACCTCCTGCTTGCTTATAAGACTTCAGATTTGCCAGAGGAATGTCTGTCATGTGGCTGCCATTGTTGAAATGGCCTTCATTGGGACCATACTGCTTACGGTCATTGAACTGATTCCTGTTGCTGTCTTCTTTCCAGGCTCTAGTCAGGGTGTGCCCATTCACAAGCTTGTCCTTCTTGACCCATTCTTTCTGGGGCGCAAATGTTGAGAGTGGAGATTTCGGGTGTTGATATGGACCCAAGCCTGGAGGCATCCAGCAATTATCAGAGTGACCCAAAACCAAGCACTCTTGAGTGCACATCTCTGTAGCTTCAGCTAACCCTCGGGGACCTAGAGGCCCATCTGTAGAGGAAAAGAGAGAATAAGAACAGTGGTAAGGGTTTTCATTTAAAAATACCAACTTAGAAGAAAAAGTTCATCTTTAGATGAAAAGTATATTATTTAAATATACTATGTTCCATTTTTTAAAAAGATAAGTGCAGAGGGGATTAAATTCTTCATTATGGAGGTAATATTTACTTCTTCTCTTTCTCCAGCCTTTGTTTAGATACAGAAATGGTACATAGATTGATTGACTGATTGGTAGAAAATGGTTAGACAAAAACTGGATTTTGGTAAACAGAGTCATGATGTATAATCATTGATCAACCCTTCCATGGTATATGAATTATCATTGATTTATAGTCTTGTAATTATCAGGAAAAAGGATCATATTTATGAGAATTTTGAAAGGTAGAAAAGTTTTTGTGAAACATTTAAGAACATGTTTATGATATAACACAAATTTGAAAAACAAACATACTACTTGAAAGACATCATTAAAAATTAGTGCTCTAAATGACTACATAAGATATTTTCCATTTGAACATTTATTTTTATCTATGAAACCACACACAATATTTTATTATAATTTTTGAAATTAAATATTATAATACTATATATATAGTAATTAAAACAGCATGGAGGTCCCAGAAATCAGTACACATGTATGCCACCAGCTGATTTTTTTTATAAAAGTGCCCAAGAAATATACTGAAGAAAGGATAATCTTTGCAACAAATGGTGTGGCAAACTGTATATACATATGAAGAAGAATGAAATTAGATCCCTACTTTTCACCATATGGAAAAATCAACTCTAGATGAATCAAAGACCTAAATGTGAGACCTGAAATTGTGAAACTACTAGAAGAAAAATAAGGGAAACACTTCAAGTCATTGATGTAGGGAATTATTTTTTTGGATAAGACCCCAAAGGCAGTGGCAACAAAAGCCAAACTAGACAAATAAGGCTTCATCAAACTCAAAAGCTTCTGCACCTAAAAGGAAATCATCAATAGTGCAGAGACAAACAAGCTATTTGCAAGCTACTTATCTAACAAAGAATTAGCACCCAAGGTATGTCAGGAGGAACTAAAAAAAAAAAAAAAATCAACCACAATAAAAATCAATCCAGTTAAATAATGGACAAAGATCTTCAACAGATGATTTTCAAAAGAACTACAAATGATCAACAAATATATGAAAAATGCTAAATATCACAAGCTATCATGGAAATGAAAATCAAAACCACAATGAGATATCACTTTACTTCTGTTATAATGTTGATTATCAACAAGACAAAATAACAAATGCTGGTAACTATATGGAGAAAGGGAAACTCTTACACACTATTGGTAGGAATGCAAATTAGTACAGTCACTCTAAAAAGCCATATAGAGATTCCTAAAAAATATAGAAACAGAACAGCCATAAGATCCAGCAATTCTATTACTGGAAATAAAATCATTCTATCAAAGAGATATCTGCCTCACCATGTTTATTGTACCACTGTCCACATAGGTAAGATATGAAATCAACCCAGGTGTTCATCTTAAATGAATGGATAAAGAAATTATGGAATAAATAAACAACAAAATACTATTCATCCATGAAAAAGAATGAAATCCTGTCATTTGCAGTAAAATACATGAAACTGGAGGGCTACCTGGTGAGTGAAATAAGCCAGACATGGAAAAGTAAGTACTACTCTCATATGTGGGAGCTAAAAATAATTAAAAAAATAGAACTCAAAACACAATATTGATTCCTAGAGAAGTGGGAGAGATAGAGGATTAGAAAGTTAGGGAAAATGAAAGATCTCTGTTAGTGAGATCCCAGCGGAAAGAATGGGCCATCAAAGAAGGAGGTGCCTTTCTCTGAAGGGAGGAGAGAACTTCCACTTTGACTATGGCCTTTTCTAAATAAGATCGGAGTTGGTGAACTCAAAAGGCTTTCATAGCCTTGGCAGCTCATGACAAAAGCCTCGGGTGATTTCTGACGCCATAAATAAGAGTGTTAATGGTTAAATCAACAACAGGAGTCACTGTACACCTGCTCACCATGTAGGACCTCTGCCCTTAATGTGTTATACTATGTTATTTAATGCTATAACTAGTACTCAAACAGTACTTTACACTTTGTGTTTCTGTGTGGGTACAAACTGTTGAAATCTTTACTTAGTATATACTATATTGGTCTTCTATATATAAAGATAATTGAAAATGAATCTTGATGTGAATGGGATGGGAGAGGGAGTGGGAAATGGGATGGTTGCGGGTGTGAGGGAGGTTATGGGGGGAAAAAGCTGCTATAATCCAAAAGTTGTACTTTGGAAATTCATATTTATTAAATAAAAGTTAAAAAAAAGTAAGTTAGGGAAAGCTGTTTGTGGTTAATTAATTGTAACAAAGCTATCATAAGAATATGAGATATTAATTATAGGGGAAGCTGGCTATAGTTCATTTATTGTGACAAATGTATTGTAACTAATATAAGATGTTATTAACAGGAAAAGTTGGGAGTGGGGTAAATGGGAACTTTCTGTACTATTTCACAAATTTTGTTCTGTAGAATTTAAATGTATTCTGATATAAATTGTTTATTGGAAAAAATTAAGTATTCATTTGAAAGAATATTTTAATCAAAGCATCTTACAAAATGCACACCTGGTCAGTTGCTTGCATTTTTTTTTTCATTTTTATTTAATTTATTTGAAAGGCAGAGTTACAGAGACAGAGAGACAGGAGAGACTTCCATCAGCTAGTTCATTCCCCAATGGCCACAATGGCTGGAGCTGGGCCAGGCTGAATCCAGCAGCCTGGAACTTCTTCCATGTCCCCTGTGTGGGTACAGGGTCCCAAGTATTTGAGCCATCTCCCGCTGCTTTCCCAGGCAGACTAACAAGGAGTGGAATCAGAATTGGAGCGGCTGAGACTCTAACTGGTGCCCATAAAGGGATGCTGGTGCTGTAGGCGGTGGCAGCTTTACCTGCTATGTATGCCACAGTGCCAGCCCCACATGCATTCTGATGTAAGTACATAAAGAAGCCAATTGCATCCCGACAGTGTATGGTTCCTATGAGTTTAAGTACTTTCTAGATTTTTAAGTTATACAGCTGAAGCCAAGTTGCAAACTGAATGACATGGAGATGCCACCACATGGAAAAAAATTATCATAATATTTCTATTTAGCTTTTTTTCACCAGCATGAAATATAGAACACACATGTTCACAAGCATTTCAAAAGTAAACTCTTCTGATGTGTAAAGAGCAGATTGGCCATTTATTGAAATACAACACCAAATGATTAAGGAATAGAATGGAGTTTTCTGGGCTTGTGGTTGTTTTATCCCCTTTAAGTAAACAGTCATGATAAGTAATAGCCTAAAAATTTGGAATTAATTTTATCAATGAGGTTAAGTAGATAGAAAGACTACCTGAAGCATAAACCATTTTCAAAGGCAGAGTCATCAGAGAAAAAAGCATACCTACAAGTTTTCTAAGACAACTATTAAATGAACTAAATAATTGAAATGTCATTATTTTGAAAAACTGAAACTAGCACAACTAGTATTATTAAATGATCCATAATTGCAGGATCTTTATGTTAACATCAATGTGCCTTAATTTTCTAAGTATTTTGTGCATATAAAAACATCTGCTGGGGTCGGTGCTGTGGCATAGCAGGTAAAGCCGCTGCCTGCAGTGCCAGAATCCCATATGGGCTGCTGCTCCACTTCCAATCCAGCTCTCTGCTATGGCCCGGGGAAAGCAGTAGAAGATGGCCCATGTCCTTGGGCCCCTACACCTGAGTGGGAGGCCCTGAAGAAGCTCCTGGATCCTGGCTTCAGATCAGTACAGCTCTCTCTGTTGTGGACACCTAGGGAGTGAACCAGCGGAAACCAGCAGATGGTGGACTTTCTCTCTCTCTCTCTCTCTCTCTCTCTCTCTCTCTATCTCTCTCTCTGCCTGTGCCTCCCTGTATCTCTGCCTTACAAATAAATAAAATAAATCTTAAAAAAACAAAAAACGAAAATAAAAAATCTGCTGAGGCAAGCAAAAAGCCACAGACAATATAAGAATAGATACCGTATATGGAAAAAATAAAAATGGCTAAAAGGCAAACTCAAAATTCAGTCACTTTTTTAATGTAAACATCTGCTCAAGAATAGCCTTAAAATGTCTTCCCATATGACCTTGATTCCCATCCCTTCAGAAGCAAACAGTTTTACTTCGTTTAAACACACATCCATTAATTTAAACTATTTCGCCCACAAACCTCCAATGGACACTTACTTCCTTAGATATTTAATTTAAACTTCTCTATGAGCCTTTCTTTGCCCCTATAATCTGGCCACACTTCAAAAGTCCCAAACAATTTTTCATTTGTAGGTTCCCTTTGGAGTACGCAGTGACTGCATCCATAAAGATAACACATTCTGCTCAAACCAATCCATGTTTTTTGCATTAGGATTACAGACTTTGAAGATGCTTTTGACCTGGCCTATTTTCATTTCATCAATGATTCCTTCAAGGAATGTTTGCTACATTCGCCAAGCAAACTTTCTTAACTACACCAGTTTAGGTTTTGTCTACAACTTGATGATATCTGTAAATTTTCCTTTAATTTTTTTTTAGATTTATTTATGTATTTATTTACTTACTTACTTTTATCTGGATGGTTTATTACTCTTTTTTAATTTTTTTTATGGTGGAAAAACATATATTTAGAATTAGCCAGCTGGACTCAGTCCAGATGATCCCAATTTTGTTGGCAAAGTCCAGAGCATCATAGTCAGGAGCCAGCCGCACATAGGCCTTCTTCTCTCCGTCAGGTCTGATCAGGGTGTTGACTTTGGCCACATCAATGTCATAGAGTTTCTTCACAGCTTGTTTGATCTGGTGCTTGTTGGCCTTGACATCCACAATGAACACCAGTGTGTTGTTGTCTTCTATCTTCTTCATGGCCGACTCCGTGGTCAGGGGGAACTTGATGATGGCATAGTGGTCAAGCTTGTTTCTCCTGGGGGCGCTCTTCCTAGGGTATTTGGGCTGCCGTCGGAGGCGTAGTGTCTTGGGCCGCCGGAAGGTGGGAGACGTGTGGATCTTCTTCTTGTTGTGGCTGTGGACGCCTTTCAGCACTGCCTTCTTGGCCTTTAAGGCCTTTGCTTTGGCTTCGACTTTAGGAGGGGCAGAAGCTTCCTTCTTCACCTTCGGCGCCATCTTGGTGAAAAGCTTTTTAAAATGTTTTAAACTTTTATTTAACAAATATAAATTTCCAAAGTACAGCTTTTGGATTACAGTGGCTTTTTCCCCCCCATAACTTCCCTCCCACCCGCAACCCTCCCATCTCCCACTCCCTCTCCCATTCCATTCACGTCAAGATTCATTTTCAATTCTCTTTATATACAGAAGATCAATTTAGTACATATTAAGTAAAGAATTCAACAGTTTGCACCCACACAGAAACACAAAGTGTAAAATACTGTTTGAGTACTAGTTATAGCATTAATTCACATTTTACAGCACATTAAGGACAGAGATCCTACATGAGGAGTAAGTGCACAGTGACTGCTGTTGTTGACTTAAGAAGTTGACACTCTTGTTTATGGCATCAGTAATCACCCTAGGCTCTTGTCATGAGTTGCCAAGGCTATGGAAGCCTCTTGAGTTCACCAACTCTGATCTTATTTAGACAAGGTCATAGTCAAAGTGGAAGTTCTCTCTCCACCCTTCAGAGAAGGGTACTGCCTTCTTTGATGGCCTGTTCTTTCCACGGGGATCTCACTTGCAGAGATTTTTCATTTAGGTTTTTGTTTGTTTTTGTTTTTTTTTTTGTTTTTTTTGTTTTTTTGTTTTTTTTTTTTTGCTTTTTGCCAGAGTGCTGTTTAGGACATCTGCCATTCTATGAGTCTGCTGAGTATCCCGCTTCTCATGTTGGATCGTTCCCTCCTTTTTAATTCTATCAGTTTTTTTTTTAGCAGACACTAGTCTTGTTTATGTGATCCCTTCGACTCTTAATCCTATCATTATGATCAATTGTGAACTGAAACTGATCACTTTGACTAGTGAGATGGCATTGGTACATTCCTGCTAAAAGAAGAGTGGGAATAAGAGAGGGAGAAGATGTGCAATTTGGGACATGCTCAATCTGACTTGCCCTAAATGATAGAGTTAGAAATGTGCCAGGAGATTTATTTATATATTCAAAAAAGTTACAGAGAGAGAGGGAAAGACAAAGAACGGTCTTCCACCTGCTGGTTCAGTCCCCAGATGGCCACAACAGCCAGGCCTGGGCCATATGGAAGCCAAGAATCAGGAGCTTCATTCTGGTCTCCATGTGGTAGTAGAGGCCCAAACACTCGGGTCATCTCCTGTTGCTTTTCCCAGGCCATTAGCAAGGAGCTGGATTGGAAGCAGAACAGCTGCAACATGAATGGGTACCCATATAGGATGCTGGTGTTTCGCAGCGACTTTACGCATTACACCAGAATGCTAGCCCCATAAATCTTCCTTTATACTGATGAATGACAAATTTATTAATTGAGTTTCCTTAAGCCTTACCTTAACACCATATTTTTTTAACCCATATTTCATATGGGTTTATGCATGTGCTTGTTTTTATTTTTGTTTCCTCTCAGATAGGTCAAAAATTCACTGATGGCAAGGACAATGGCTTATCAGTCATCTGGTTCCCGCATACTGCTAAGCAACAGTGATGATCTATGAACAATGTTAATTGTTAATTAAAATTTTATGAGGTTGAAGATGTTCTGAGTGTTATTAAAGATACCTCTGCTGAAGGCAGACCATAAGTAATTATAATAGAATATGCTGATTTCAGAAACCTCACACCAAAATTTCCTCAACAGCAAATTCCTTTGCCTAGTGATATTTTGTGACAGTTAATATGTAAATTATTTAACTTCTCTGTTAAATACATTCACTCCTTTCAGACATCAATGGAGATAAAGTAGCTAATCACCAACTTGATGTATAACATATCCTGGACCAGATAAGCCAACCAGCATATTTAATAAGATTTTCTTTCTTGTTAATATCACCAAAAGAAAAAAATAAAATATCAGCTACCTTATAAAGTCATTAAAATCAGATTTTTATTGAGCTCATCAAAAAAGGGAATATACAAGGTTCTATTTAAATTAACCTTATTCAACACACATGGTCATTTAATTAATACATGTTAATAAATGATTGAGAATGATGTATTTGAGTCACATATTTTAACACAGATAATATTGTCTTTTTTTTTTCTGTTAGAATTGATAACAAATTTATTTCACAAAATTTACTGAGCAGGTGCTATATGCTGGCACCATGACAGACACCAGCATTGTAGCAGTGAACAAAACAGATGTTAATAGTACTCTGGCCCGGCTCCATGGCTCAATAGGCTAAACCTCTGCCTGCAGCGCCGGCACACCAGGTTCTAGTCCCGGTCGGGACGCCAGATTCTGTCCCAGTTGTCCCTCTTCCAGTCCAGCTCACTGCTGTGGCCCTAAAGTGCAGTGGAAGATGGCCTAAGTCCTTGGGCCCTGCGCCCACATGGGAGACCAGGAAAAAGCACCTGGCTCCTGGCTTCGGATCAGCACAGCGCGCTGGCCACAGCGGCCGTTGGAGGGTGAACCAACGGTAAAGGAAGACCTTTCTCTCTGTCTCTCTCACTGTCCACTCTGCCTGTCAAAACAAACAAACAAAAAACAAACAAATAAACAAACAAACAAAAAACCAGTACCTTCATGGCACTTCATTCTGCTCTGGAAAGAGTAGTGAAGAGAGAAGGTATCCCTGTGAACAGAGGGCAGCTAAATGATTTTGGGAGACTCTTCTCTTTATACAAGGTAACAGGCTTTAGTCCAAAGTATATCATTTCTTCATTTCCTTAAAGGTTTTTCTTAAAGATAACAGATGGATGAAATCGCTGATAGGTAAAAGCTTCGTGTATTGTGCAAAATTTAACTTGCAACACCTGAAGTTTCTTTTCATTAAATATTAATTGCTTCTTAGGACTTGCAGTTCCCTTGGTTCATTTGTGTAAAGAAATTTGTGATCTTTACTAATTATATACTGAATCGATCTTCTGTATATAAAGATAGTTGGAAATGAGAAAAAAAAAAAAAACCCTGGTGTTAAATTGGAAATGGCATAGAAAATTAATTAATTTTTTTAAAAAAATATTATGTAGGATCTCTGTCTTTAATGTGCTGTACACTCTTATTTAACGCTATAACTAGTACTCCAACAGTATTTTTTTTTCACTATGTGTTGCTATATGGGGGCAAACTGTTGAAATCGTTACCTAATATATACTAAACTGATCTTCTGTATATAAAGAGAATTGAAAATGAATCATGATGTGATTGGAAGGGGAGAGGGAGTGGGAAAGGTGAGGGTTGCGGGTGGGAGGGAAGTTTTGGGAGGGGGAAGCCATTGTAATCTATAAGCTGTACTTTGGAAATTTATATTCATTAAATAAAATTTAATAAAAAAAAAGAAATTTGAAGTATTTTGATAAAGTCATCAGACAAACTCAGCGAAGTTTTGTAGCTTCTTAGGTAAGTCTTGTGGGTAGCCAATCATGTAAAATTTAAAGATCCCTCCTCAGGAAAGACAAACACACTGGCACTCTGTTAGATGAAAGGCAGATTTTTTTATTATTATTATTTTTGATGGGTGGAGATGCTGCTTAGGCCTCCATGTAAGTGAAGTCTACTGGGCAGAGGCACAGAAGGTTTTCCACCTGGGAACAGGGAAACAACAGGCTGGAGCAGGGAGCTTATTTATGAGAAGCTGAGCAGGGTTAGCTAGGTTTCTATGGCTTTCCATGTATTGAATTTAATTTCTCAGCCACCAGGACATAGCAGCAATCTCAAATTATTTAATACCAAGTCCCCTGGGCAATTAGGGTGGATGCCCAATAACCCAAAGTGTGAGAGCTCTAGCAAGTTAGTGGGGGTATATGGGTTTAACAACTCAAGAAAGAAAATGGACCAGTCCCTAGCCAATGCCACAAAACTGGGTCAAGACAACACTTAAGAAAAATTATGCACATACTTCAATTTGTGTATATAGTGTGCACTGTTAGAAAAATCTAACATACATTGTGCTTTGTTAAGTTTTTATTTTAGAATATGACATTAAATAGGAAAATTTTACTTTATTTTCTTTGGAACTATATATAATTCCCAGCAATTGCTGTGATATAAAGAGAAAACATAAAAGAATCTGTCCAAGTTTTCTCCCATACAGTCAATGTCATGAATGCTTAAGAAGATATCACCCACATTTTAAGATTTAATGATGAATATTTAATGCAGAAATGCTTTTATTCTGCTGATTCCCTAAGACTGATGTCACCCTATACATGTTTACAACCCTAGGCATGCAAACCATTGACTAGTTTGTAATTCATTTCTCTTATTTTTTGAACCACTTACTGATTTTATTGTGTTTTTTAAAAGGATAAAATGTCTAAAATTGCTTTTTGAACTTTTACTGCTAGTTAAAATAAGTCTCAACAGACTACCAAAATTGAATATTGACATTTTACAAAATATGACTAAAAATTATCTATGACTCTTTTTGAAATACTTGGCACTCAAAATATCAGGGAGTATTTCTGACTACTGAAAAAATTGTATTTACTGAGCCATATTTTATATTTGAAACATAATTTATTGTTAATATATGTAATTATCTTAACTGATATATAATTGCATTTATTTATTTTTAGTACAAACTTTCAACAATTATAATTTAACATATATCACATGAATCAAGGTGCTGGGTTTTAATAAATGCCTTGAGGCCGGCGCCGCGGCTCACTAGGCTAATCCTCCGCCTAGCGGCGCCGGCACACGGGTTCTAGTCCCGGTTGGGGCACCGATCCTGTCCCAGTTGCCCCTCTTCCAGGCCAGCTCTCTGCTGTGGCCAGGGAGTGCAGTGGAGGATGGCCCAAGTGCTTGGGCCCTGCACCCCATGGGAGACCAGGAGAAGCACCTGGCTCCTGCCATCGGATCAGTGTGGTGCGCCGGCCGCAGTGCGCCGGCCGCAGCAGCCATTGGGGGGTGAATCAACGGCAAAAAGGAAGACCTTTCTCTCTATCTCTCTCTCTCTGTCCACTCTTCCTGTCCAAAAAAAAAAAAAAAAAAAAAAAACTGTCTTGAAATTTTGTGGGTACTTGTGCTGGTGTGAGTATTGGGTGTGTGTGTACATTTGTGAGTGTGTGTGCTGTCCTTGTTTCTCCGATTTTTTCCATAAATTTTATAAAATCCTATTTAGGCTTCATAACACAATATCTAATCAAGATGCAAATTGCTTAAAATTCTTTCTATTATGTCATCATTACAATAATTTGTTTCCCTTCTATTAGAAAGAATTAAATCTTCCATCGTGACCTTTTAACACTGAACCATTTATTAATTTTTTTAAAAAATATTCATTTGAAATTCATAGTTACAGAGAGAGAGGGACAGAGAGAGAGAGAGAGATCTTCCATTTACTGGTTCACTCCCTAGATGGCCTCAACAGCCTGGTCTGGGACAGACCGAAGCCAGGAGCCAAGAACTTCCCGCAGGTCTCCACATGGATAGCAGGGGCCCAAGCACTTGGGCCATCTCTCGCTGCTTTTCCCAGGCCATTAGTAGGGAGCTGGATCAGAAGAATTACAGCTGGACACGAACTAGAACCCAAATGGGATGACAATATTGCAGGTGCGGCTTTACCCCTTATGCTACAACATTGTCCCCTAACTTTTTTTAGAAAATTCAAATTATATGTTTCCTTTCACAATCTTCACTCTGAGCTTAATTACACTCATTAGTATTTTGATGTATAAAAACACAAGTGATAATGAAACTGAATAAGCCATCAGTCTCTGCACTTGAATTTTGAAATCAAAAACAAGAGCACCTGACAAATAACTTATTGAAAATCATCTCAGTTAATATTTTTATCAGGTCTTAAGATCTTTCCCTTCCATATTCACTCAACTCCCCTACTCGGTAGAAACCTTACAAAATATTTTCCAAAGTTTCCAGAGGCATTAGTGATTGCCAGAAAGCTGCTGGACAAGCGATCTAGGACTTGCTCCCTCATTTCTCTATTCTAAGCCCAACTTGTTCTTTCATTTCTCTATTCTCTTCAAGGTAGGAAACTAATTCCATTATGAAGGAATCTGTAGGACGCACAATTTAATCTTTAGACCTTATAAAAGAGATGGCTAACATTTTTCTGTAATAGCATAGCCAAAATAAGAACTTAAATAATAATCTCATAGCTAGATTCACTTCGCCATCAGCGAAGTATACAAGAGTAGAAAAAACCTCCCTTTCAGACCAAAGGGAAAGAAAGTTTTAAAGTGAGAATACAATTTTCCTCATGGGCATTGTCTACCTTAGAAAAACTACTACAGAACATGCCTGTGACTATAGACTTGTAGTTCAGGCCACCGAAGATTAGAGATGGGACACGGGCACTCCCTTGACTTGCATCCTCTGGTCTGCTTTAACAAAAACCAGGAGGAAAAGAAAGCCAGGCATCAGAAGCATTGGGTGGCAGGCCTATTAATGGTTGATCTGTACAGTGATCTGCCCTCAAGGAGACCCAACAGGCCAGTCCACTGCAGTGGCTTTCCATGAGGTAAGCCTGGGCTTCAGCAGAAGTCAACTTGTGAAGAGCCCTGGCAGCTCTGCCAAGAGTTGGATCACTGGAAATGGACCTGCCCTGGAGTCGAAGGATGCCCAGGTCAGAGCCACAGATCTTATTGGCTCTAAGCTGAAAAACCCTTCACTCAGCCCAACTTCCAAAGTGACCACTGCAGCTGAGGGGACGGCCAAGTAGGGTCAGCAACATTGCAGGCAGAACTGTAAATTTCTTGTTAGAGATGCCACCTGCCTTTACCTGGCCAGCTCTCCACCCAGGCCAGCCAAGTAATGAAAGTCAACAGAGTGCCTTCCCCTAGGAGGTTCACACCTCCCTTAGGATGTACCCCATGTGAAGAGATAGATAGGTCTGGGCCTCTTAACTTACAAAGCCTAAAGCCCAACAGATTATTAACAAGCCCCTTCTGTCAGGTTCTATTTGCCTCTCAATCAGAAAACTTAATTGTAGCTTAGACAGCATCTTTCTTAGCTCCTCTAATAATGACTCTGTCCTTTGTTCTAGACCCTGTCTAGCCCACTTGGGCCTCATTCCTTTGTAATCATAACCTCTACTCTGCCACCAATGGCTCTACTCCCAACCTGTGTGTACTGATGGTTCTCTTCCCCACTTAATGCTGGCTAATTGTTCAGACCTGGTTAATGCCACTCTTAGGATCATTGGTTACTATCCTCACCCTGTCTTTTATGGCCTTGTCTAAATATGATCAGAGTCGGCGAACTTGGAAGGCTTCCATAGCCTTGGCAACTCATGACGAGAGCCTAGAGTGGTTACTGGCGCCATAAACTCGGGTGTCAATTTGTTGGGTCAACAACAGGAGCCACTGTGCACTTGCTCCTCATGTGGGATCTCTGTCCTTAATGTGCTGTTCATTGTGATTTAATGCTATAAGTAGTAATCAAACATTATGTTTCACTTTGTGTTTCTATGTGGGTGCAAACTGCTGAAATCTTTACTTAATATATACTAAATTGATCTTCTGTATATAAAGAGAATTGCAAATGAATCTTGATGTGAATGGAAGGGGAGAGGGAGCGGGAGAGGGGAGGGTTGTGGGTAGGAGGGAAGTTATGGGAGGGGGAAGCCATTGTAATCCAAAAGCTGTACATTGGAAATTTATATTCATTAAATAAAAGTTTAAAAAAAAGAAAAAAAAGAAAGAAAGCTGCTGGAATTACTAACTGTTAAAGGTGCAGCCATAAAAGGTGAAACAGTCCAAGATGGTAACTCCACCTATACTTAAATGGCAGGATACTTTGATCTCATTTTATTATACCTGGAAGCAGAACTGTTACTTCACTGATTAATTCACTTCTGCAGTTAACAATTAGCTGCTAGCCTGTTGTCCAGCTGCCTTTCAACCTCATGATTTCAAACGCTTTAAAATTGATAATAATGAAACAAAACATCAAGAGACTTTTACATTCCTGGTTAGATTTTCTACCATGCAAGGTGTTGACTTTGTATTTGATATATTTTTCCTTCTTTTTTATTAACAAAAAGAAAACAGATTTCATAGACAGAATTCTAAGAATATAATACTTCCTTGCATCCCTTAGTCTCTCCATCCTACATCCTCTTTCCTTTAAATTTTTATGATAAGATATTTTTAATTTAGTTTATAAT
Organism: Lepus europaeus; assembly: GCF_033115175.1. NCBI lineage: Eukaryota > Metazoa > Chordata > Mammalia > Lagomorpha > Leporidae > Lepus > Lepus europaeus. The sequence goes on along the minus strand of NC_084832.1, from coordinate 46,663,057 downwards.
CACAGGCTTAATAAATTTTTACTGTTAGGTAAAGTAAGTCTAATCAGACTGCCAAAACTGCGTTGTAAAACAGAAAAGTCATTTTCATATCATTTTGGATAAAATTCATCACATTTCCCTCAATTTTCATTTTGCTCAATTTTTATTATAGGCACTTGCGTTTCAGTGCAATACACATCTGATTGTCATGTTGCAATGTGTTATTATTTTGTGTGCTAAGACCATCCATCACTGTTTTTACACAAAACATTTGTTTCGAAGTTCTGATTTCCCTATACATCTCTAAGACTGTAAATGAAAGTTGCATGTACTAATTTGGATTTGCTAAGGCAGTTTCCCTGACATGAGGTCACAGGGATGTTTTAAAGAAATTTTCACTGTACATAGACTTTTATCCTATAATTTTGCTTAGCACTTGCTGTTACTAACATACTGAGAAAAATATTAATTTTCATGCTTCCTCCTTGCCTTAATCAATCTTCCTATAATAATAAAATTCTAGGGAAACAACTACTTTCACCCACTCATTTTAAGTTAATTGTAGTGTCTTAGTATCCTACATATTTTTGCTAGCTCATTTTTACTCTGTTTCTTTCTTTTTGGTTTTCTTTTCAGACAAGTTGTAACAGTATGATATCTTTTTATTAGATTGTGTTTAAAACAAAAGTAAAGATTCTATAATTATGGAAGGACTCGAAAGAAATACCAGCTGTAAATTCACTAGATAGACCTCCAAATATTCACTACTCTGTCACCATGATGTGCACAGGAGGTTGTTGAACAATTGCTATGAAAAGTTCAATCAGTGGAGCAAGCATTCAGTCTAGCAGTTGAAACAGCCCAAGGCATCCCATATCAGAGCACCTGGATTTGATTCCTGGCTGCAGCTTCTGAGTCCACCTTCCCACCAATGCAGATCCTTGGAGACAGCAGTGATGCCTCAAGGAACTGAGTTCCTGGACCCACATGGAAGCCCTTTTAGAACAGGGCCAATTCTGACTGTGGTGGGCATTTGGAGAGTGAACCACTGGATTGGAGTCCTGTCTTTCTCTATTTTTTTTAATTAAAAAAATCTAGCATGGAGGTTAATTCGTTTCCAATCTAAATATGATTAATTTGAGACTTAGCATGATAAACGTGGGAAATTTTTCAACATTGTCCTCATTCATTTTGGAGACTTCATTTCTACTTTATTTTATGCCTGATCAATACTTCTGAATCAATGGCACATGGGAATAGCTATTTAGTTACTACTAAATATGCAAACAACCACCACCAGAGAGTGTTAATATTATTGCCGTTGTATCTCAGATTTTATATTAAATATTGGAGCATAATGATGTCGCACTTTAAATCCAAAAGTAGGTATGGGAAATTTGATTACTGAGTTGGCTCTCCACAGGTTCTGCCTCTCTGGATTCAAACAATCAAGAATCAAAAATAGCATGTACAGACTGACTTTTTTCTTGTTATTCTCTAAACAATACATAACACCAACTATTAACAAAGCACTTACTGTGTCTTAAGTATTATAAGTAATCTAAGGTTTAAAGTATGCAGGAGGATGTGCAGAGGAATGTGCAAATACTATTCCATTTTATGTAACAGATTGAACATTTGCTGATTTGAGTATGGAGAGGGGCCTGAAACTGGACACCTGGGAACAACTGAACTTGGGAGAAAAAAATGTTTTCCATTCATTCCTTCATTCAACAATTCTTTCGTTAAATTCATATTATGCTAAAGAATGGTTTTATAAAATATCTAACATCTGAGACAATCTTGAAATCTCAAGACCTTAATCATCACTGCTAGAGAAAACAGAGAAACAGGTTTTGACTCCATTAAAACAATAGATTAGTATGGACTTTCGGATAATAATCTTGGGGCCAGTGCTGTGGTGTAGTGGTTTAAGCTGCCACCTGTGACACTGGCATTCCACATGGGCACCAGTTTGAATTTCCAGCTGTCCACTTCCTGTCCAGCTCCCTGCTAATGCACCTGGGGAAGTAGAAGAAAATAGCCCAAGTGCTTGGGCCCCTTTACTCACATGGGAGACCTGGAAGAAGCTCCTGCCTCATACCTTCCATCTGGCCCAGCTCAGGATGTTGCAGCCATTCAGGGGGTGAACCAGCAGATGGAAGGTTTCTCTCTCTCTCTCTCCCTCCCTCCCTCCCTCCCTCCCTCCTTTCCTCCCTCTCTCTCTCTCTCTCTTTCCAGCTCTGAATTTCAAATAAAATCAATAAACCTTTTTTAAAAAAGATAATAGGTTTGAATCTCCTATCTCCCAAGTTCTCTCACTTATAAATTGATAGAAAAAGACTAGATTTTTTTTTTTTGACAGGCAGAGTGGATAGTGAGACAGAAAGACAGAGAGAAAGGTCCTCCTTTTTGCCGTTGGTTCACCCTCCAATGGCCGCTGCAGCCGGCACATCTCGCCGATCCGAAGCCAGGAGCCAGGTGCTTCTCCTGGTCTCCCATGCGGGTGCAGGGCCCAAGCACCTGGGCCATCCTCCACTGCCTTCCCGGGCCACAGCAGAGAGCTGGCCTGGAAGAGGGGCAACTGGGACAGAATCCGGCGCCCCAACCGGGACTAGAACCCAGTGTGCCAGCGCCGCAAGGCGGAGGATTAGCCTGTTAAGCCACGGCGCCGGCCAAGAAAAAGACTATATTTTTATGCATGAGCTCTACACATTCTTTTATTCTCTAGATGTCATTGTGTTTGTCATTGCTATAACCTGATAATAAAACTTTTCAATGTTAGTTTTACTTTATAATGAGAAATACAATACAGGACAAAGAATTTATAAACCTATTGTTCTGGTAGAGTATTCTGTTATTGAGGTCACATGTAGGTTTAAGAATGTAGAATATTTACACATATGTCTAAATTTAAGTAAAATATGACTTCAGCAGAGTTTTAGCTTACAGCTCAGATTGAAGTACAGCATTGTAAACGCATGTGCAGTCACCCTGAGAAACAAATAGACACAAAAACCCACACCAGCAGGATTTGACAAAACCTTCCGTTAACAAGTAAACAAGGATTAAATGTTTTACACGTTCCTCACACAGATATTCTTCCTTGGTCACAGATGAAAAGTCAACATTTGCAGATGGAGACATTCCAAATACAATAACACATGGCCACTCCAAGCAGCAGATTCTGTGCCAGAAAGAATATTGCTATTTGGACAGACGCTATAGCTCACAAAGAATGGACAGCACTTCTTTATGCATCTTCAGACTTCTGCATTGCATTAGTATCAACTATCTTATTTTCTTGTTTCAATCTGGGTTTCAATTGGAAATTAATCTCCAGAGAATTACTTCACTGCTTAGCACCTTAGATCTTTGAAACATGCTTCACATCAAATAAGATTTATCAAAATTTTCAGAGAAACAATTCAAGAAGCAATAAATGGAGAGTAACACAGCAGATATTAAAAAATAAATGAGTTTTAAAATTAAAGACAGCAAATATCATTAAAGAAATGTAGAACTACAGAAAGTAAATGTGCTCTACAATAATGTAAATACTATATTTCACATCAAGCCATTTGAAAGTATAAATAGTGAAGGTCTGTCTCATTGGAATGTTGTCATTCAGTTGATAGCAATGTAAACTGCTGATGGTGAATACACAAAATTATGAGATAATTTTCTTTTCATCATTAGCTTTGTTAAGGATACTTCCTGCCCTCCCTCCTTCTTCCTTCTTTGTTTCCTTTCTTTTTTTCTTTTAACTTTTGTGATAACATATTTTCAATTTACTTTAGAATCACAGAATTAATACCTAACTAAACATGGTGTTCAACAAAGAAAAAGTAGTAGAAAGACCACAATTCCATAGGTTTATAGCCAAGGGCTAGAAACAATAATCAAATCATATGTCAATTTCACTCTCATACATTCAAGGTTTTTATACTTTATATATTAGCTACCAAAAACATAAAAAACATTATGTTTGTCCTTTAGGATCTGGCTTATTTCACTAAGCACAATGATCTCCAGTTGCATCCATTTTGTTTTTTTTAAAAAAAAGAGTATTGCATTCTTCTTCATCTTTTTTTTTTTTTTTTGGTAGCTGAGAAGTGAATCATTTATATATACCATATTCTCTTTGTCCAGTCATCAGTCGATCCTATATCTTAACTATTGTGAGTTGAGCTACTTTTAAACATGGTGGTACAGATAACTTTTTCATATGCTGATTTCCTTTCCTTTGGATATATTCCCAGGAGTGGGATGCCTGGGTCATATAGTAGATCCATTTTTAGATTTCTGAGGAATCTCCATACTGTCTTCTATAATGCTTGTACTAGTTTACATTCCCACTAGCAGTGTGTTAGGCTACCTTTTTCTCCACATCCTCATCAGCATTTGCTACTTTTTGGTTTTTGGATGACAGCCATTTCTCAAAATTCTAACCGTTGCTCACCTGCCGCTGCTGCTGCTAAAGAGCCACACTTTAAGATGTGAGGACACTGGAGACTTGTGTCTCTCCCTTCTGTCCTTTTCTGTGTGATCCAAACAACTCAGACTTCATCATCTATCAGAATTAGCTGGAGGGCTTTCAAACACATAAACTGTTCAGTCACCATTCAGTAGGTTTGGGGTGGAGCCCAAGTACAATCAATCCCAACAAGTTTCCCAGTGTCGCCACTGTCTCCTGATTTCTCCTGTCCATCACTGGTCTTTCGGCTTCAGTCTCCTTATAGGGCAGCATGACCTCTTCCAGACCACTGAATGTTGGATCTCTCAGTGCTTTTAACTACACTCCCCTTAGAGAAGTCCACAGTAAACTTCAAAATATTTGAAGGAATGTGAAATTAAAAGATAAAATTTATTTGTTTTCCCTGATCGGTGACAACTGAGCGCCAAAGGGGAAACCTGTTAAGTGAAATGGACACGCAACAATGAACTGATCAGCTCCTGTCCTGACTTTAGATGTACAATGTAATACTTTATCCTTTTTAGTATTTGTTGTTGTTGTTGTTCTAGTACTATTGGTTGAACTCAGTAATTAACACACAATTATTCTTAGGTGTTTAAATTTTAACTGAAAAGTGATCCCTGTTAAATCTAAGAGTGGAAAAAGAGAGGGAGGAGATGAACAATTTGGAACATGCTCAATCGGACTGGCCGCAAATGGTGGAGTTAGAAATGTGCCAGGGGATTCCAACACAATCCCATCAAGATGGCATGTACCAATGCCATTGCATTAGTCCAAGTGATCAATTTCAGCTCACAATTGATAGCTCTGATAGGTCTAAGAGTCAAAGAGATCACACAAACAAGACAAGTATCTGCTAATACTAACTGATAGAATCAAAAAGGGAGAGAAAGATCCAACATGGGAAGTGGGATACACAGCAGACTCATAGGATGGCAGATGTCCTAAACAACACTCTGGCCTCAGAATCAGCCCTCAAGGCATTCAGATCTGGCTGAAGAGCCCATGAGAGTATAGCAGGCATGGAAAGCCAAGATATCATGGAAAAAAAAAAAAGACCTAAATGAATGATCTCTGTGAGTGAGATCCCAGTGGAAAGAACGGGGCCATCAAAGAAGGAGGTACCCTTCTCCGAAGGGAGGAGAGAACTTCCACTTTGACTATGACCCTATCGGAATAAGATCAAAGTCAGCGAGCTCTAAAGGCTTCCATAGCCCTGGCAACTCATGACTAGAGCCTAGGGAGATTACTGACGCCATGAACAGGAGTGTCAAATTGTTAAATCAGCAACAGGAGTCACTGTGTACTTACACCCCATGTGGGATCTATCCCTAATGTGTCGTCTAAAGCGAAGTGATGCTATAACTAGTACTGAAACAGTATTTTTATACTTTGCGTTTCTGTGTAGGCACAAACTGATGAGGTCTTTACTAATTATATACTGAATTGATCTTCTGTATATAAAGAGAATTGGAAATGAAAAAAAAAAAAACAACCTGGTGTTAAAATGGAAATGGCATAGAAAATTAATTAATTTGAAAAAAAATTATGTAGGATCTCTGTCTTTAATGTGCTGTACATTGCTATTTAATGCTATAATTAGTAATCCAATGGTAGTTTTTTCACTTTATGTTGCTATATGGGCAAAATGTTGAAATCTTTACCTAATATATACTAAACTGATCCTCTGTATACAAAGAGAATTGAAAATGAATCTTTACATGAATGGAAGGGGAAAGGGAGCGGGAAAGGGGAGGGTTGCGGGCAGGAGGGAAGTTATGGGAGGGGGGAAGCCATTGTAACCCATAAGCTATACTTTGGAAATTTATATTCATTAAATAAAAGTTCAATAAAAAAAGATAAAATTTATTTTGGTGCAATATTTTTGAAATCCATGCATCTTTTTTTTTCATAACATGCATTTTCCATGAGCTTTTGAAGACCTCTCATATACACAAGTATACTGATGATTCTCCAATATATGTTTCCAATCCTTTTTCTTTTTCCTAGGGGTAATATTAGTACCTAACCACTACCAGCATCATTGGATTTCCAATTGGCCTTTCCAAATTACACAGTTCTTGCATTATTTTCCTTTCTGCAAATGTGCTACTCTATGAAATTACCATTCTTAACTATGACATACTGATCATTTGGTACTTAATTCCATGGAGGAGGGAGTCCCTGATTCTTGTTAGGCAGAATCTAAAATCCTCATCCCCTCAATATTTCCCTCTTATTCCTGGTGTGATACCACACCAGCAACATGTGGAATCCTGTGGCAACAGAGGTTTTGCAGGAGTAATAAAGTTACTAATCAGTTGACCTTTCATTAAGAGAGATAACAGATAGGTCTAATCTATCACATAAGCCTCTGCCAAGCAGAGTTCCTCCACTGGTAGCAAATGGGAACTCAGATTCAAATCACAGGAATGATTCAATGTGCCATCCCTGGTTTTGAAGATGAGGGTTCCAAACAAAAAGGATCTGAGAACAGCCTCCAAGAGCTGCGAGTAACCCCCTGCTCGGAAGCCAGCACAATAGAAATCTCAGTCCTACAACAACTGGATTCTGGCAACATCTGGATTCTGAATGAGCTGGAAGCAAATTCTTCCTCAAAGCCTACGGATCAAAGTGTAGATCAGCTGATAGCTTTGTTCCCTCCTTGGAGGACTCTAAGTATGTAGGGACCTCCTGGACTCTGGAGCTAATAAATGGATGCAAACTCAGATAATCAATTAGTTGCTATAATCTCCCAGGTTTGTGGTATTTTGTTACTCAGCAATAGGAAATTAATTTATCATCTGCCTTTTACTCAGTCACACAGGTAATCACTTAGCCAGTCCTTTACTCTGTCAACTTCCCAGCAAACACAGCAGGTGAAGCCACTGTCGTTTCCTAACAGGATTCACTTCTTCCACTCTTCCAACATTCTATTTTCCAATCTTTAACTAGACACAGCACACTTATATTAGTTTCCTGTTGGGCTGTAACAAATTACCACCAACTTAGTGGCTTGAAACAACATACATTTATTCTCCAACCATTCTGGAAGTTGAGAGTCTGAAATCAATTTCACTGGGCTAAAGTTCAGGTGTTGACAGAGCTATTTCTTTCTGGAAATTCTGAGAGGATAATTCATGCTCTTTCCTTTTCTCAGCTTCTTGAGGCCATCTGTGTTTCTTGGCACGTGGCTCCTTGCTCCATCGTCAAAGCACATCATTACCATCTCTACTACCATCATCACACAGCCTTATCTGACTGCTCCTGCATCGCTCTCATAAGGACCACTGTAATTAACTACAGTGGGTCCACCTGGAGCACCCAGGCTGCTTTCTTCATCCCAAGGTGAGATTCTTAGTCACATCTGTAAAGTACCACGCAAAGTAATGTATTCTGAGGTCTAAGGTACAGATATATTTGAGGATCTATGATTCAGACAAGCACAGTATTTAAGGAAGAATGCTTCCACGCTCCTTGCACATCTGATGCAAATCCCCTTTCCATGACCCTGAAAGCATCTCACTCTCTGCTCCACTCAACTCTCTGATCTTCTAGCCCTCCTCCCTTCCATATACTGCCCTGTCCTGCCAAACAGCTTTGTCTTTCTTCTTTGTTTTTGTAAGTTTTATTTTTATTTATTCTAAATGTGGATTAACAGAGAGAAAGGATAAGACAGAGAAGTTCCATCCACTGGTCACTTCCGAAATGAATGCAATATCTGGGGCTGTCCCAGGCCAAAGCCAGGAGCCAGGAGCCACATGAGAGTCTCTCACAAGAGTGGCAGGAAATTGGGCTATCATCTGCTATCTCCCAGCTGCATTAGTAGGAGTCTGAATCAGAAGTAGAGGTAGGATATTACACCAGTACTCCAATATGGGATGAAAATGTCCCAAGGGTGGCTTACACTGCTGCACCACAAGTCCAGCTCACACGCCACTTGCCTTACTGTGAATATGAAGCTTAGCATTATCTGAGAGTCCTTGGATTCACTATTATTTATGCCAGAAAGATTTTTGTCATTGACCTTAGAGTAACTCACTCCTTCACTTGGTTTAGATTTCTGTTCAAAATTCAATTTCTCACAGAGGAATTTCTTATCTTTTTTTTAAAAAAAAAGATTTATTTTTATTTATTTGAAAGGCAAAGTGACAGAGAGAGAAGGAGTAACGGACAGACAGAAAGAAAGAGATCTTGCCATCTGCTGGGTTCACTCCCCAAATGGCTGCAATAGCCAGAGCTGGACCAGGCCAAAGTCAGGAGCCTGGAAATCCATCTGGGTCTCATGTGGGTGGCAGGACCCAAGTATTTGGACCATCTTCCACTGCTTTCCCAGGCGCATTAGCAAGGAGCTGGACTGGAAGTAGAACAGCCAGGACTCAAACCAGTGCTCCAATATGGAATACCAGCATCACAGTATACTGAAATGCTGGCACCTCCTGACTATCTTTAAAAGAAATATCCTCTACTTATTCATTAACTAGCTCCTTACCCTTGTTTACTTTTCTTTTGTTGTTGTTGTTATTTTTTTTTTTTTGACAGGCAGAGTGGACAGTGAGAGAGAGAGAGAGAGAGAGAGAAAGGTCTTCCTTTGCCATTGGTTCACCCTCCAATGGCTGGTGCGCTGTGGCCAGCGCACTGCGCTGATCCGAAGCCAGGAGCCAGGTGCTTCTCCTGGTCTCCTTTGCAGGTGCAGGGCCCAAGGACTTGGGCCATCCTCCACTGCACTCCCTGGCCATAGCAGAGAGCTGGCCTGGAAGAGGGGCAACCGGGACAGAATCCGGCGCCCCGACCAGGACTAGAACCCGGTGTGCCAGCACCTCAAGGCGGAGGATTAGCCTTTTGAGCCATGGCGCCGGCCATCCTTGTTTACTTTTCTTGACAGCACTCATCACGACCTGTCACAATACTTTTCTGCTAATGGCCTGTCTCTCACAGGAGAGTGCATGCACCACCAAGTCCTGTGCTGTACTGTTTCACAGCCACCATGACATACCCTATGGCAGATAATTACAAGTTATATTTGAAATAAAAAAAAATGAAGCTTATATTGATCCACAAATCAGGGAATGAACATAAAAATGTATACTACATGTAAAAAATTATGCAGCGGATAACTTCCTTAGAGAAAATAGTTCACAACAGTGAAACTTCTAACCTGCATGTAAAATTGATCAAATTCAATATGCAACACTTTACTAAGATAATATTTGAACTTCCACTTTGACTACGGCCTTGTCAAAATAAGATTAAAGTCAGTGAGCTCATGGGGCTTCCATGGCCTTGGCAACTCCTGACTAGAGCCTGGGGAGATTGCTGATGCCTTGAACAAGAGTGGCAATTTGTTAAATCAACAACAGGAGTCACTGTGCACTTACTCCCCATGTAGGATCTCTGTCCTTAATGTGTTGTACAATGTGAATTAATGCTATAACTAGTACTGAAACAGTACTTTACACTTTGTGTTTCTGTGTGGGTGCAAACTGTTGAAATCTTTACTTAGTATAATAATATATTGATCTTTTGTATATAAAGAGAATTGAAAATGAATCTTGATGTGAATGGAAGGGGAAAAGGAGCGGGAGATGGGAGGGTTGCGGGTGGGAGGGAAGTTATGGGGGGGAAGCCATTGTAATCCACAAACTGTACTTTGGAAATTTATATTCATTAAATAAAAGTTAAAAAAAGAGAAATGTCTAAATGACATTAACAAGGTCAAAACAGCTGAATTCAAAGGCACTTATAAGTTTAAGTTACCTTACTCTGGAATTCAAGCAACCAGGAATGCCCCAAAGTAAAACATAATTAGATTGATTCCTATATCCTACCTAACCACTTAATCATGCCAGACATTTCATAATTCCTTTAACCAACAGAGCTCTTTAGATGTCTTCAGAAACCCAGATGCACAGGATACATAAGAAAATAATTTTTAAAGCCTGAAGACATCAAAGTAATTATTAGCAATTATTTCAAGACAGTGCTTTAATGAGATGCAGATAACTATGCAGGATTTAGCCCTTTGGAACAGGTATGTTCAAGTGAGTGGGAGACTATTTCCAGAATTTTTTTATTAGCAAATGTACTGAAAACTTAGAAGTTGTTTAGACTCTATAAATATATTTTTCTTACAACAATAAGGGATGCTATTATTTTTCATAAAAGTGACAGGAAAGATGTTTGTAAAAGAGATCATATATTAGAATACATATAGAATAACACTATGAATTCATTGCTTTAACTCAATTGTACATAAAAATCTATGCCAAAAATGGGAAGGAATAAAATGTTATATTTTGAAAGAGTCTCCTAAGGGAACTTCTGAAAATGCCATTACTCCATTATTGAAAATGGCTGTGTAAAAGAATATTGTAGAGAGAAATCTTGCCCTCTTAGGGTGATGTGCAGGATTACCTATTTCAATCTAAAATGTATGTTTATCTCTGAACACACCTTGCAAATCCAGGGAAATAACTTCATTAATACAAGTTGTTGAAAGACAAATTTTTCTCTCAAAATAGTAAATATTACCTGCAAGTTTCATATCTGTATAAAGTTAGCAGAGATCATCTGGAATTTTTTCTGCTCTACTTCTTGCCAGTTATCAACTGCCATTTTGGATAAAAGACTAGCAGTTACACCTTTTCAGTGTGTTACCATCTTATTGGCAGCTTGACCACTGATTCTACATATTATATATGTATACACACACACACACACACACACACACATATATATATACTTATCATTAAGTCATTGTCATTCTTTTTACGTACTTTAAAATGTGAATCATTTGAGGCCAACATTGTGGCATACAAGGTTAAGCTGCCTCCTATGATGCCATCATCCCATACGGACTCTGCTTTGAGTTCTGGCTGTTCCACTTCTAGTCCAGCTCCCTGCTGCTGTACCTGGGAAAGCAGTGGAGGATGGCCCAAGTGCTTGCACCCCTGCACCCATGTGGGAGACCAGGATGGAGCTCCTGACTCTAGCTTCAGCCTGGCTCAATCCCACTGTTTTGGTTATCTGGGGAGTGAGCCAGCAGATGAAGGATCTCTCTCTCTCTCTCTCTCTCTCTCTCTCTCTCTCTTTCTCTCTTACCCTTTCTCTGCCTGTTTGGCTCTCTTTCTCTCTATGTAACTCAGCTTTTCAAATAAAATAAATTTTTAAAAAATATATGAATCATTTATCATTATTTTAAGATTAAAAAATTTTTCAGCACCTATGTGCTATAACAAAACCAAACACCTTTAAGAATCTCTCAAGATGAAGATGAGATTCACATGCAAAATTTAAGGAAAACCTGTTTTACCCTTTGAATAAAGTGTCTAGGTAAATGTAAAAAAATTTAAAATGTGAGGAGCTGCCATAAATTTTCTATCTAGGAGAAAATTTTACAGTAAGCAAAATGACTGTCTTCTGGAGGGTTTATTTTTTCATGTTCTGCATTGTTTCACTAACCTTCTGAAGAGTTATGGTGAATCATTTTTTCCCATCTGGAACTACTCTCCCTTTAAAGCCAAATATGTTTCCAGTATTTTCCAATAAGTGTTATTAAGTTGACTCATCTCGTGTGGCAAGGGTTTGGTGTAGTGGTTAAGATGCCACTGATGACACCCAGAACGCATATTATAGTGCCAGCTCTGCTCCTGATTCCAGTTTCCTGCTAATGCACATAAAGGAAGGTATCAGGTAATGACTCAGGTTCTTGGTTATCTGCCACCACCTGGAAGATCTGGATTCATTTCCAGCCTCCTAGCTTTGGCATGACCTACACCTGCCATTGCAGGCACTTGGAGAGTAAACCAGTGGATGAGAGATATTTCTCTCTCTCTCTCTCCCCCTAATAAATAATTTCAAATAAAATAAAATAGAATGACCCAGCTCATGGGCTTAATTGATAATTTACTATGTAAATAAGTTCATTAGCATCACTGTTATTGACCAAATGTTAGGGGCTGCTCTTTGAAAGAGTATTTACACTTCGCTAAGAGTCTTATAAAGCTGCTTCACTCCAAATGCATGGATGCCTGAAGCCCAACAGCAGATTATTATGATTTTGAGATACAGAGAACTTTACAGCATCCATCAAATCACAGTGTGGGGGCCGGCGCTGTGGCATAGTGGATAAACACACTGCCTTCAGTGCCAGCATCCCATGTTGGCGCTGGCATTCCATGTGGTTTGAATCCCAGCTGCTCCACTTCCAATCCAGCTCTCTGCTATGGCCTGGGAAAGCAGCAGAAGATGGCCCAAGTCCTTGGGCCCTTGCACCTGCATGGGAGACCCAGAAGAAGCTCCTAGCTTCGAATTGGCGCAGCTCTGGCCATTGCAGCCAATAAGGGAGTGAACCAGCAGATGGAAAACCTTTCTCTCTCTGTCTGTCTGTCTCTCTCTCTCTCTCTCTGCCTTTCGTCTCTATATAACTGAGACTTTCAAATAAATAAATACAGCTTAAAAAAATCACAATGTGGAACATAGCTCCCCATGAGCTGGCACAGCTTGGGTTTTTTCAGTGTCATGACATAAAAGAGGTGATTCTCAAAAGTATTCATATTGAAATAATTTAAGGAAGGAACCTTTATGGAATGTGGGCAGGGGACAGTGAATTAATAAGGAATGGTAATTTTTCTGATTTTTTCTTTATTACTTGTAGCTTAGACAGCACCTTTCTTAGCTCCTCTAATAATGACTCTGTCCTTTGTTCTAGACCATGTCTAGTCCACTTGGGCCTCATTCCTTTGTAATCATAACCTCTACTCTACCACCAATGGCTCTACTCCCAACCTGTGTGTACTGATGGTCCTCTTCCCCACTTAATGCTGTATAATTGTTCAGACCTGGTTAAGGCCACTCTTAGGATCATTGGTTACTATCCTCAACCTGTCTTTTATGACCTTGTCTAAATATGATCAGAGTCAGGGAACTTGGAAGGCTTCCATAGCCTTGGCAACTCATGACGACAGCCTAGGGTGGTTACTGGCGCCATAAACTAGAGTGTCAATTTGTTGGGTCAACAACAGGAGCCACTGTGCGCTTGCTCCTGATGTGGGATCTCTGTCCTTAATGTACTGTACATTTTGATTTAATGCTATAACTAGTACTCAAACAGTATGTTTCACTTTGTGTTTCTATGTGGGCGCAAACTGTTGAAGTATTTATACTAAATTGATCTTCTGTATATAAATAGAATTGAAAATGAATCTTGATGTGAATGGAAAGGGAGAGGGAGCGGGAGAAGGGAGGGTTGCGGGTGGGAGGGAAATTATGGGAAGGGGAAGCCATTGTAATCCATAAGCTGTATACTGGAAATTTATATTCATTAAATAAAAGTTAAAAAAAAATAAGGAATGGTAAGGGAGTCAAGGACCTAAAAAGAAAAGGAAATTAACAAGCCCAGGCCTGACACAGCAAAAGGAGAATGAGAGGTGCCAAAACTAAGAAAGCAATGAAGCAAGATAAATTGTAATATATACAAGAGAAAATGTGGGAAAATTTTGTTTTTGTTAATTTGGAAATCAGCAGATATAAAATCATTAGATGTCCTTTAAGATCTTTGTAATTATGCTCAATCGAACTTGCCCCAAATGGTAGAGTTAGAAACATACCAGGGGATTCCAATTCAATCCCATCAAGGTGGCATGCACCAATGCCATCTCACTAGTCCAAGTGATCAATTTCTGTTCACAATTGATCATAATGATAGGATTAAGAGTCAAAGGGATCACATAAACAAGACTAGTGTCTGAAAATACTAACCGATAGAATAAAAAAAAGGCAGAGAACAATCGAACATGGGAAGTGGGAGACACAGCAGACTCACAGAATGGCAGATGTCCTAAACAGCACTCTGGCCTCAGAATCAGCCCTTAAGACATTTGGATCCGGCTGAAAAGCCCATGAGAGTATTTTAGGCATGGAAAGCCAAGACACTCTGGCGAAAAAAAAAAAAAAATGACCTAAATGAAAGATCTCCGCAAGTGAGATCCCAGTGGAAAGAACAGGTCATCAAAGAAGGAGGTACCTTTCTCTGAAGGGAGGAGAGAACTTCCACTTTGACTATGACCTTGTCTAAATATGATCAGAGTCATCGGACTCAAAAGGCTTCCTAGCCTTGGAAACTCATGACAAGAGTCTAGGGTGATTACTGACTCCATAATCAAGAGTGTCAACTTCTTAAGTCAACAATAGCAGTCACTGTGCACTTACTCCTCATGTAGGATCTCTGTCCTTAATGTGCTGTACATTGTGATTTAATGCTATAACTAGTACTCAAACAGTACTGGCCGGCGCCATGGCTCACTAGGCTAATCCTTCGCCTTGCGGCGCCGGCACACCGGGTTCTAGTCCCGGTCGGGGCACCGATCCTGTACCGGTTGCCCCTCTTCCAGGCCAGCTCTCTGCTGTGGCCAGGGAGTGCAGTGGAGGATGGCGCAAGTGCTTGGGCCCTGCACCCCATGGGAGACCAGGAGAAGCTCCTGGCTCCTACCATCAGATCAGTGCGGTGCGCTGGCCGCAGCGCACTACCGCGGCGGCCATTGGAGGGTGAACCAACGGCAAATGGAAGACCTTTCTCTCTGTCTCTCTCTCACTGTCCACTCTGCCTGTCAAAAAAAAAAAAAAAAAAACAGTACTTTACACTTTATGTTCTGTGTGGGTACAAACTGTTGAAATCTTTACTTAATATGTACTAAATTGATCTTCTGCATATAAAGAGAATTGAAAATGAATCTTGATGTGACTGGAAGGGAAGAGGGAGCGGAGATGGGAGGGTTGCGGGCGGAAGGGAAGTTATGGGCGGGGGGAAAGCCATTGTAATCTATAAGCTGTGCTTTGGAAATTTATATTCATTAAATAAAAGTAAAAAAAAAAATCTTTGTAATTAAAATCCAAGCTTTATAGCTCAACTGATCTAAATACAGTTTGGAAATACTTTAGTCAATCAGCTCTAATCTAAAAAGATGTTATCAGTTTTAAAACAATACTGTCTATTAATTATAGGTAATACTCATATATTAGCAAATTATGAGAATAATATATTAGAATAAAATACACTTAACAATTCAGAAAAAGAAGCTAATGAGTGAACTATTTCATCTTTTTAAGTATGTGAGTTAAATTCTTGAAATGTTGTGCTTTATGTAATCAACCAGATGTACACTCTGTTTACATAGAACATTACATAATAACTAGGTTTAAATTCACTGGTTAAAATTTTTCGTAAGTTGATAAACCACAGTTTTTTTTTTTTTTATCTTTCAGTTCTATGCAGTATTTAGACTTCATTCTGCTTTGGAGTTCTTGAATTAGTCTCTATGCCTCAGTCTACCACATCAATAAAATCACAAAACAGCTGGCCCTTGCCACACATTATCAGTACTCCTTAGGAAGTCAGTTCATTCCTCTCTAATCTAAGCAAACTGCACAGTGAACCTTTATTTTTTAACTTAATGGACAGGTAAAGGTTCTGAGATCTGTGAAGCTTTGGCAAGATTTATAAAGTTGTTTTCTAGAACAATTGGTATGGCTTTGGTTCAAAATCAATTACAGACAGTGTTTTTTTTTCTTTTCTTTTCTTTTTTTTTTCTGGGTGAAATACTCCAAAATGCTCTTCTTGTCAGCATGAAATGTAGATAGAACTCCAACAAACAGCAAATTTCATGACCACATTGTACCTAAGGAGATACATTAGTTGAAAAGACACGTATGGGTTTCTTTCTCTCTATCCATAATCTAGCTGTCTTAGCACTACCTTGTTGACAGTAGTATTATTTTAATTGATAAGTGCATAAATATATTATGGAGTTTTTAATTGTATTCACCGATCTTCATTTTACTAAAATATGACACAAGCAATAGAATTTGAAACAATATTATTGGATTAAATAGATGATTTAAGACCACCACATATAGTTTGAGTGTTTTCCCTTTAAGCAATGCTACTGCACCAATTTTCTTTCTCTTTCAGAGTGTTTTTCACTAAATCAATAGCGTGGCTTCTTAGTAATTATCGTTATAGCTGCTAAAATGTATTCTCCTCGTGAACGAATGTGCTACAAACACCCTGGGCAAAGCAAAGATATATACCTGGTATTGCTACATGATCTTCCTGACTTGGTTCCTGAAGCAAAGTATAAATATATACCAATGATTACAAAGTGCTCTTCAAAATCAGTGACATAAAATTAAAGAAAGCCAAAAAATCAGGACCCAGGAAACATGTCAAACATTTTTCTTAAAAGCAGGGTGTTAGTTTTGCACTACTCCTTATGAAACCAAAGAATTAATTTTAAAAATCAGTAAGTGGGTTATATTCATACTATCATTTTTTTAAATGAACTGGCAATGGCACCACTGAATTGTATTTTCATTCTATAAAGACTTGTAGGTGGAATTCAGAGGAATGAGTACAGAAGATTAGCGTGACACTAACTGCACACTTGTCTTTACATAAACTACATTTTTGGTTAATGATCATCACTGCTATTTTAGGAGCTAGTGCTGTTTCTAAGTGATTGCCCTATTCCACAGCCCTTGAATCCCTACCCAGGTAAAGTCAACACATGAAATTCAGACCTGTTTTCAATATTGTATCTGTTTAATCAAAATAGTCACTATGGATGAACAGGCTATATTTTTAAGCATGCAGAGTATTTACAAAAAATAAACAAACAAATAAAAACCCATTCTCTCTAATGATTCATGCCAGGAGGAAACCTTATCTGGGTTTTCTAAACTCCAATGACATTGAAATTACAGTGTTTTCTCTTTCTGGAATGTTTGAAACTTCCTCACTGTATTTGCAGTTTTCTTGTTATCTATTCTTCATTTTCTTTTATTTGCTCAACTCCATGGGGCGTGTCGTATATGCTGTATAGGCCTGTAGTATAACCTAAATCACTAGTGATAAATAGAAAAAGACCTCAATTACATTAACAAGACCATATAGTACATATCAGAGTACTGCAAAACATTCATGAAAATGGAATTAAAATATGTATATTTTGGTGAAAAACATTTTGAAATCCATGTGTAATTTACCTTTACTTCTATTTATTTGAAAGGCAGAGTGACAGAGAGAGAGAGAGGGAGAGGGAGAGAGAGAAAGAGAGAGAGGACCACATGGGTCTTTACCATGAGCTGTGGAACACTCTTCCTTCATTTTGTGAGCATGGAAGGTATAATTATTATTATCTGGAATTGATGCTAAATTTGTGTCAATCCTATTTTTGTTGCTTTGGGGAAGAGCATGCTGAATATTTTGTTTTAAATTTCTTTCCACAAGAAAATATTCTGTGGTCAGTGTATTCATGGTCCTAACAAAATACAGCAAAGCAATGGAGAACAGCCAAGCCACTCCATTCTCTCTGCTTATCTCAATGACAGATGTAAATTAACCTGTGATCACTTTGGCTGAGATGATCAGTGCTGATGGTGAAAATGGCCACAGCTCATTCCATCACACACAGACACTGCCTAAGTGTTTAAACACATTAATCAAAAACCTGACGCTGTTGGGTTCAACCTGAGTGGCAGCACTAAGAGAGCGTTAGGGACTGGAGAGCAGTTTGGATTTTAGGTTAAGCTGGCAACCTATCCCTGTTTATGCTTTACCACCCTGAATTGATACTTCTTTTCTCGAGCCATCTGCTGCCTTCAGATCATTAGAAAACAAGGCACAGGGCACATTTTCTCTATTTATTTAGCAGCATCCTTGTTGATGACTTCATGAGAGGGGCCTTATTAATACAAGAAGTTGCATTTTCAGACAGGAAAGAATGGCTAGCCAGATATTGAAAGTGAAATACTGGAGGAGGAAGTAACATGAGTTTTTCTGAAGTAAGTTCAATTGTGTCATATTTAACATTTAGTGGGCATTTTAGTTTCATTGGTTTATGCACATATGCTCACTCTAAGCTTCGCTAACCAAATTAGATGTGTGGAAAATCCTTACATATTTTATATCCAAAAAGATTACAAAACCCTCCATATTAGTAAGGTTCTGTGGCTCTTTTTATTTCTTTGGTAGTTTCTCTAAATTCTTCCAATCATACATAACAGAAAATTCCTTCACTTGGAATTGTGATATCTTATGAATGTCCATGTTTAAAAGCAAAAATATAGCTTTAACAGAACTGCTAAGATAAAGAGGAAAATAATTACTACATTCCCAAGCCTTAACATATTCAGTTTCTTTTTTTTTTTCCTTTTCTGATAAGAATTGCAGTGCAGATGTTAATGCTGACCTATAGAATGACTCACAGATTTATTGAAAATCCTTGGTGTTTATGCTCTCTCATTCTCTGTTGTGTTTGATGAATGACTCATGTAGAATATGGAAATGTACCTCTAGCAATAATTTTGAGGCTGATGTTGTGGCTTAGCTGGATAAGCCCATCCCATATGGGCATGGGTTCCTGTCCTGGCTACTCTACTTCCCATCTAGCTCTCTGCTAATGGCCTGGGAAAGGCAGTAGAAGATTATTCAAGGGTTGGGTTCCTGCTACCCATAAGAGAAACCCAGAAGAAGCTCCTGGCTCCTGGATTCAGCCTGGCCCAGCCCCAGTAGATAGCCCAGTAGATGCGGCTATCTGGGGAGTGAACCAGTGGATGGAAGATTTTGCTCTCTTTTTCTTCTCTCCCTCTCTCTTTGTAACTCTGACTTTCACATACATAAATAAATCTTTAAAAATTATTTTAATTTTTTTCTATTTATTTGAAAGACAGAGGGAGAGAGAGGGGGAAAGGGAGGGGGAGAGAGAGAAGAGCCAGATTTTCCATCTGATGGTTCACTCTCCAAAGCCTGCAACACACAGAGCTGGACCAGGCTGAAGTCAGGAGCCATGAACAGAGGCCATGTGTCCCACTCACCTGGATGGCAGGCAACAACGTTCTGGATTTATCACCTGCTGACTCCAGAGTGCACCTTAGCAGTAATGCTGGATTGGAAGCAGAGGAGCTGGGACTGGAACCAGGCACTACCATATGGGATGTGGGTGCCCAAAACAGCATCTTAACTGCTGTGCCAAGCAATAATTTTAAGCTAGAATTTTCACTTTATTTCAAATATCTTTCCAAAACATTTGTCTTTACTTCAAAAATTAAGTTTAGGAAGGAACTCTTACAACATTTTATTTAAGAGGGATTTTCAGTTATATTTAAACCAGATAACTTTCATTTCCACTTGGCAAATTGAATCATTAAGAAAGCCATTGTAATCCATAAGCTGTACACTGGAAATTTATATTCATTAAATAAAAGTTAAAAAAGAAAGAAACAATTCCAAAATAGTGAGTCATATACAGGCAGTGGCAAGCAATTTTAAAATACATGTGTATGTACTCCCCCAAACAATAACCTGAATACAGTGATAATGCTTCTTAAAAATTGCTATGTCACTGAAGAAAGAAAGAATTGCTTGGTTTCCTTCTAAGGAATCAGAGTTTCTATTGGCTTCTCTATTGCCATTTGAATTCTTTCTTCTAAAGCTCTTGTTTTATGGGCAGCATGGAGATGTTTTATGATAAATTGATTTTTGTTTTATGTTTGATTGGTTTTGTTTTGTATTATAACTTTTTTTAAGATCGATTTCTTTATTTGAAAGGTAAAGTTTGGAGAGAGAGAGAGAGGGAGAGACAAAGAGAGAGAGAAAGAGATATCTTTGATCCACTAGTTCACTCCCCAAATGGCAGCAACAGTTGGAGCTGGGTCGGTCCAAAACCAGGAGCCAGAACCAGGGTTTCCCACATGGGTTCAGGGGCCCAAGGACTTGGGCTATCTCCTGCTGCTTTCCCAGATGCATTAGCAAGGAGCTAAGGTCAGAAGTGGAGCAGCCGGGACACGAACCAGCAACACAAGCAGCGGTCTTACCTGCCACACCATAACACTGGCCCCTAGAACTTATTTTTTTAACCTATAAGTGGCATCATATCCTAAGTGGATTTTAAAGGGACTGCTTAAAGGCAATACTCAGGGATAGTCAAAACCACCTGAGAAGAGCACTGAGAGGTATGTCTAGATGACACTCGTGTCACTCACAGCCATCCAATTAGGGCACCTGCTCATTATCTCCAGAAGGAACGACTGGCAGCATCCACATGGACTACAACTGCACTGTTTCATCATCTGGGCCAAGGAAATACAGTTGAATTTGTATCAATGAAATGCACATACCTACATATGATATAGCTCCCTTTTATGAAGTAATATTTTTTAAAAATTTTTTCCCAGACACCTTTTATTTAAGATATACAAACTTCATGCATTTCTTTAAAAAAAAAAAAAAAAAAACTTTGGCCGGCGCCGCGGCTCACTAGGCTAATCCTCCACCTTGTGGCGCCAGCACACCGGGTTCTAGTCCCGGTCGGGGCACCGATCCTGTCCCGGTTGCCCCTCTTCCAGGCCAGCTCTCTGCTATGGCCAGGGAGTGCAGTGGAGGATGGCCCAAGTGCTTGGGCCCTGCACCCCATGGGAGACCAGGAGAAGCCCCTGGCTCCTGCCATCGGAACAGCGTGGTGCGCCAGCCGCAGCGCGCCAGCTGCGGCGGCCATTGGAGGGTGAACCAATGGCAAAAAGGAAGACCTTTCTCTCTGTCTCTCTCTCTCTCACTGTCCACTCTGCCTGTCAAAAATAAAAAAATAAAATAAAAAAAACCTTTTATTTAGTAAATATAATTTTCTAAAGCACAGTTTATGGATTACAATGGCTTTTTCCCCCCCATAACTTCCCTCCCACCCACACCTCTCCCATCTCCTGCTCCCTCTCCCATTCCAGTCACATCAAGATTCATTTTCAATTCTCTTTATATACAGAAGATCAATTTAGTACATATTAAGTAAAGATTTCATCAGTTTGCACCCACACAGAAACACAAAGTGAAACATACTGTTTGAGTACTAGTTATAGCATTAATTCACATTGGACAACACATTAAGGACAGAGATCCCCCATGAGGAGTAAGTGCACAGTGACTGCTGTTGTTGACTTAAGAAGTTGACACTCTTGTTTATGGCGTGAGAAATCTGCCTAGGCTCTAGTCATGAGTTTCCAAGGCTATGGAAGCCTTTTGAGTTCGCTAACTTCGATCTTATTTAGACAAGGTCATAGTAAAGTGGAAGTTCTCTCCTCCCTTCAGAGAAAGGTACCCTCTCCTTTGATGGCCCGTTCTTTCTACTGGGATCTCACTTGCAGAGATCTTTCATTTAGGTCATTTTTTTTTTTTTTCGCCAGAGTGTCTTGGCTTTCCATGCCTAAAATACTCTCATGGGCTCTTCAGCCAGATCCAAATGCCTTAGGGCTGATTCTGAGGCCAGAGTACTGTTTAGGACATCTGCCATTCTGTGAGTCTGCTGTGTCTCCCACTTCCCATGTTGGATAGTGACAGGCAGAGTGGACAGTGAGAGAGAGAGAGACAGAGAGAAAGGTCTTCCTTTTGCTGTTGGTTCACCCTCCAATGGCCGCCGCGGTAGCGCGCTGCGGCCTGCGCACCGCGCTGATCCAATGGCAGGAGCCAGGTGCTTCTCCTGGTCTCCCATGGGGTGCAGGACCCAAGGACTTGGGCCATCCTCCACTGCACTCCCTAGCCACAGCAGAGAGCTGGCCTGGAAGAGGGGCAACCGGGACAGGATCGGTGCCCCGACCGGGACTAGAACCCGGTGTGCCGGCGCTGCAAGGCGGAGGATTAGCCTAGTGAGCCGCGGCGCCGGCCTTCTCTCCCTTTTTTATTCTATCAGTTAGTATTCGCAGACACTAGTGTTGTTTGTGTGATCCCCTTGACTCTTAATCCTATCATTATGATCAATTGTGAACTGAAACTGATCACATGAACATATTCTATGTTCATCATCAGAACTGCACAAACTTCTTCATATTAGAAGTAGTTAAACCTGAGGACATATGCAACTTCAGAGCATTGATAATTTCTCATTCCCATTCTGGGAATATCAACATCAGTATCTCCAGTTTAAGTTACAAATGAGATAGCACTCTTTGAAATCCATGCATGTAAGAGGTCTTCAAAAGTTCAAGCTCAATGCATGTGAAGAAAAAAATTATCCATGAATTTAAGTTTCTGCATAAAAATTATCTTAAATTTTATTTTCCATTTACATTTTGAAGTACACTTGTTCCCTTTTATAATATATAAGCATATAATTTGTTGATGTGACAAATAGTACTCTTTCCACTAGAAATCTTCTCCACTATTCAAATTCTGGACAACAAAATGAGTAAAGTCTCTGTCATACAAACTTGAAGCCCATTTTCACCATGTGTACTCCAACTACTTTCTGTTCTATATAAGAATTATTTGCCAATTATTTCCAGCAGGTACGTCATGTTCTTTGCTGAGGGAAACTATTCTATTAAGATGAGAAGGATAAGCTCCAGTCTGCAGATTTGTAATGTATTGCTTCCCTCTTCCATAAGTTTAGGTTAAAATACACTTATGGTGTCTCTGGGACTCTGGATGAATTGTCTTTAACCCCCAAGATGGAAACAAATAATTTTCCAGTAGCCAACATTATTTTAAGGACAGAGATAACATTTATGTGGTGTTAAACTATGTCACTCTATTCCACAATTAGAACTAACAAGGTTAAATATCTCACTTTCTTTTATTAAGCCAGCCTTTAGAAAAAAAAAAAACAGAATTTACTTAGAAAAAATGGTCCTTATGAATGATCATTGCACACCTACATTTTTATCTCATATGTATTTTCTGTAGGGTCACTGCTCTTGTAAGATATATTTAATTCCAGACTACATTGGTGAAGGTCACTCTTAGTTTATTCGCAACTGTTAAAACTAATACTTATGGTTGCTACTAGTGGATACAAGTACTTTCAAAAGATACTAGGGAAAAAAAATCACAGAATTAGATTAACTATATGATCTCATGTCCATGCATTTGACTGAAATTAGAGTCAAATGGCTTTGAAGAAGAGGTTCATTACAATCGTAATGAAGCAAAATTGGCAAATCATTCCACCTCCTATTCAGACAACTGACAGGAACTGGAGCTTATTTTTTTCTTGTAATATGTCTCAGGTACATTATTCCTCTCATTATGCTCCCAGACCTCTGACCAGTTTCTGGCTGTTTCACATCCAGAAATCTCTAATGGCGTTACTTTTATATCAGCTCCTGCATATCACATTTTCAGATAGTCTGCTCTAAATACTCTGACAACAAAATTACATCCCCCTTATACCCACCTTGATTACAACCTTGTATTGTTTAAACCAGGGCATGGATGAATAAAACTTAAACAAACAGTTACTGATCCTTCCCCATTTACATATATATAACCACATGGGTGCTCTGTAGATGTGTAATCCCCAGTCTTCCATCTCTCCCCAATATAAATCCTTTGAGATTAACAGCTCTGTCTTCTACATTATTTCATAAACACACACATTCATACCAAGGCTATCTTGTACAAACATATTTTAATTCATAATAAATATACTCTTGCAGGTGAAATGAACAACAAAGA
This sequence comes from Lepus europaeus, assembly GCF_033115175.1. Taxonomy (NCBI): domain Eukaryota; kingdom Metazoa; phylum Chordata; class Mammalia; order Lagomorpha; family Leporidae; genus Lepus; species Lepus europaeus. Next base: position 46,639,106 of record NC_084832.1, on the reverse strand, counting down.
CATCTTGAAAACTTCTTCAATGTTTAAAATATATAGATTTAAAGTATGTTTATTGACTTTAAGTAAAAATAGACTATTAAAATTATAAAACTAAACGCTTTTGTTCGCCCACCCAAACTATCACAGTGCCTTGGTTTCAAGCACATCATTTTCCGCTTAAGGAACCACAGGTACATTCACATTTGACAATCTATCTCCTTAAATATTTTTTCCCTTTATGTTTTCTCTGCAGCACAGTCAGAATGATGTTTTTAATATAATTACCTTCCTAAAGAGTAAGACACTCTTCTGTACACAAAGGTTTAGAGATAGCCTTAACAACCGCTTTAGCAAACTGTGAAATAATCATACCAAGCTACAGTTTGAAGAATGTCATATGTGTTACATTGCCTTGGATGCTAAAGAAAAGTCACAACTAGTTTGGCTGACTTCAATCCTGATTCTATAACAGAGCCATAGTATTTGATTATATGTTTTATGGAAAGGAGGCTCACAGATTCTGACTCTAAATTCACCTTTCTGTACTTGGGCTTGTGAGAACTCACCTACCCTAAGTAGTAAAGTGTGAGACCACTTAGTACTGAGCTTTGAGAAGAAGAAATTGCTTTTTCCTGCAATATGCTTTTCATATGTCTTCCCTTTTTCCTATATGTACCATAGAGTCATCCGTTTAAAATATTCAACTAGGGATAATAAAAAAGTGAACTCTGTAAATATGTAAAACACATCTTAGTGGGAGGCAGCATAGTGTGAGCTAGGGAGCCTAGAGAGCTGTGGCCTGGAATCTAAGGGAGAGGTCTGCACTTCGGCGTTTTCATGGTCAGGAGACATTGGGGCCCTCAGTGCATTCTCTCCATTAAATTCTGCATCACTAAGAGTGTGGAATCTAATACCTGAGAAATCATGATGTGACTGTGAGCATCAAAAATCACCTGAATAAATGTATCAGGTGAAATTTTGTATAATCTCTGTAAAACTAAAATGAACAATGGATAGCCAGTGCATTCCATCATGCACCATCTTCTCCAGCTGGGAAATAGAATGAACTTAATTTTGTTTATTCCTCCCCATATCTTTAATCTTCCTAAAACTGTATTTTTCCACAACCCTTGGAACTGATTTGACATCATCTGATATCTAATTAATAAGCCTTTAGTTACTTACTAAAGATCATTGTTGAAAACATAAATAAAATATCACTGACCCTTCAAAGATCCCATTAGGTATCAAAAATGGATGTAGGATATTTTATAATTAGTTGTTGCATAAAATTCATCAATCAGTTTTTAATCTTCTTAGGTTTACTCTCATCAAAGCCAGAAATATTTTATCCCTGCAAAGTAATTTTTGAGGCATTGAATAAAATGCTTTACCAAATTATTATCATTTATTGCTTTTATCCTTTGGTTTTTAAATTACAGAAATCAAACCAAGGATATTTTTCAGACATGCATAAAACTGGCTCAGGTCTATGATTCAGTGATTTCAGTGTCATTTAAACTCATGAACCCCTTGTCAGTATCAGAAGAAAAAATACCATGCCTTGGAAGTGTGATATAGTCATTTTTTTTAGGAAAGGAGGCAATACTCAAAGTAGTATATTAATATACAATTTTGCTATTACTTAATTTTGTTTTCCATATAAAATACAGAAGATTTGCAAAGTTATATTGTCATATAACCTATGTATCAGAACTGCCCTGGGCTGCTTGCCTTCCTATTGAGCACTCAAAAAATCTGTGTGAAGTTGACGTGTGTATGTCTTAAGGGCAGTGGAGTGGTTTATATTTTTTCCAATTGATCCATGCTAACTGAGAATGGGTTTTCTGCCTGGATTGAGGACAGTCACTGAGTGTGACGAGTGTGACTGACAGCAGCAGCACAAGTAAGCACTTCAGGGTTTCAATATGATTTCTACAGTTGTGGTTTTTTTCCCCTTAGACAAAGATATTGAATTGAGCTTTGAAGAAATATCAAATCATATTTTCTTGCAGACTGGCCCTAGAAGTCGAACATTCACTTTTAAACTGAAATATACCTTAAAGAAGGCATTTGTATGTCTTGCTTTTGTCCCAGAATTATAAAAGTTCAGTTCATATTTTAATTTGTCAGTTTTCAGTTAGCCATTCCAAGATGTAATTTTCCAATGCATTCCTCTATTTTTGTTCAAGATTTATTTTTTTTTTTGAAAGGCAGAGTTACAGTGTGTGTGTGTGTGTGTGTTTGTGAGAGAGAGAAAGAGAGAGAGAAAGAGAGAGAGAGATCGGTCTTCCATCCACTGGTTCACTCCCCAAATGGCTGCAACAGCCAAAGCTAGGTCGATCCGAAGCCAGGAGCTTGGAGCTTCCGCAGGGCCTCCCACATGAGTGCAGGGGCCCAAGGACTTGGGCCATCTTCTACTGCTTTCCCAGGCCACAGCAAAGATCTGGAACAGATGTGGAGCAGCCAGGACTAGAACCACTGCTCATATGGGATTCCAGCAGTGCAGGAGGCAGCTTTATTCCCACACCACAGTGCTGGCTCCTTTGTTATTTTCTTTTTTCTCATTTTAAATCTTGTTTATTTTTATTTATTTGAAATATATAATGACAGGGCGTGGAGGAGGAGGAAGGGGGAAAAGGAGAGGGAGAGGGAGATGAAATGGAAGGAAAGAGGTATCATCCATTTGTCGGTTCACTGTCTACATGCCAGCAACATCAGTCTCTGAGCCAAGAACCTAAAATTCTATCTGGGTCTCCTTCATGGCAGGGACCCAAGCACTTGAGACATCATTCTATGCCTTCCCAGGTGGGAAGCCAGAAGGGAACTGGACGCAGGACTTGATTCCAGACACCCCAACCTGGAGTGTGTGTGTTCCAAATGGAAGTTTAAACCATTGCACCACAACACCCACTCTTTTTTTCCCATTTTTAAAAAAGTTTAAAAATAATTCCTTTAGGGGAAAATGTATATCTTAATTATATATTAACTATAGGAATTTGCAAAGTACTAATGGAAGAAGACAAAATATTAAGTCATATCATAGAGCATGCATTATTTACCAAGATACGTTCTACTAAAAACTAAATCTGTGTGCTTCTAAAACTATAATTTGAATCAAAACCTCAGCCATAGTCACCTGTGTGACTATAAATGCAGATGCTGAATACTTAGCAATTATTCTGATTATGACTCAGATGTAAGAAAATGAAATTAAACAATATTTTTAAAAGGTAATATTGACAAGTTCTGGGAGCTGCTCAGTCAGTGAAGGTGCAGATTCAAGTATATAACTTCGACTAATTATGCCACCTCCCCTCACTGCCCGTGCCCCCCATCCACTAATTTATCACCCCAAGGAATCAATATTTCTCAGCCTCCTTTTTCCTAAGCGAGTGCATCACACTAAGGAGAATGTCCCCAGCTGACCAAGGACACTGTGATTCATGGTGCTCTCTTCCATCTTTCCCTATGGCTAGACATTGGAATGGACGTTTAATAAAATGTTCAGGCATCACATTCTAACCCTTGTCAGCCAAGAGAAATCTGGCTGTTTCTCACCTCCTAATAGAATAATAGTGTGTGTCTATGTTTGCAAGTGTGTTTTGTGGAGTTTATGTCTGAATTTAACTGTACAGAGGTAGGCTGAGGGCAGAGCATAAAAACAGAAATCGTTCTGAAATGATACAGACAGCACGATAAACATGAATATTCTTTTATGAGCTTAGGCAAAATCCAGTGAAGCAATGCAGGTATTCCTTATTATATGAAAGTACTCCATTTCCACAAAAAAAAAATGTATAACTTTGCAGCATTCACAATGAAAAAACATCTGGTAGCTGTTCTGAATATAAACGTTTTATTAAACACTTAAGCTGCATCTTTTCAGTGCTAATTAAATGAATTTAACCCAATTAGAGGATTAAAAACACTTTGTAAGTGCTCGATAGCAGGCTGCCTGAGAAATATTGCACTCCATCACTTCATCCCCTTGCACACCACTTGCACCTGGCATGAATCATATAAAACTCCGTCTGCTCAGGGCTTCTTTGGATAGTTTCTTCCTGTCTTACTTTGCCCTTAAAAATCCTCTAGTCCAATAGCTTGGCGCTTGCTGTTTATTCAGGATACTTGCTAATTCACAAAGTAATTGCTCTTAGGGTCTCATTTTCAGAACTGAAAATGGAAGTGGGGAGATCTGTTTCCTGCTGATGAGGCAACATACTTAGAAGCAGTTGTCTCTACAAGTGTCTGCCTCAGCATGTCCTAAGGCAAAATTCAGCACCCACCAGAAGTACTTGCCCATGCTGCGTATTTACCATGTTGCAGACACGCATCCTGACTGCCAGCACCTTCGGTGCTACAACTATAGCTTACCGGACAGATTTGTTGCCAGTACTTGGTCTGTTTTTCCCCCCTACTCTCTGGTAAGGTGAAAGGAGGAAAATAGGATTTGGAGAGTAAAAAAGAAGATGGAAAAAGCCCTGCCTTAAAAGATCAAGGACAAAATGACTTCCAGAAAAAGTTCTTTAAGATTCTTCTGATATAGTCAAGTATAGATCTGCAAGGCTTTCAGGTCCTATTTTTCCTTGAGAATAAAAAACTCCTGCACATAATCATACAACTCTGTAAAAAAACACCAAACACCTGCAGTATGTTATGTGTTCAAGTACAAGTACAAATGACCTATATTTATCATACCTAGCTTTAACACAAGATCATTCCTGATCTGACTACCATGTTTTATACAAAGCTACTGCTTAGAAAAAAATTAGATGCACAACTTCAGGCTTGACATTTGTTGAGAATAAATGCTTGATGTTAGACACTTTATTTATGTTTGAGATGATGACTCACAAATGCACTTCTCTATGCTAACAGGAAATTACAGTTAGAAAGATCCTGATTAGGAGTCAGTTGAATTGGTCTCACTAAATAATTATGGATACAAATTTTAAATGGTGCTGGGAAGAGAAAATGTATGCCTGTGCCTGTGTGTTTGTGTTTCTTGGAACATACCCAGTTATTTAAAACAAGAATTTGTACTGCATGCAGAAGATAGGGTAAACAAGGTCTCATGATTTCCAGAAAACTTGGGAGACTCTTCAAATTAGAGTCCTATCTGATTGTCACTGGGAAAAGTTCATCCTTGGCAAATCCATTAATGAAAGGGGTAAAGCGTGGCCAGCACATATTGAAATACTATTATGGGAGCTCTCTGGCCCCAAACTACATGAATGCCAGAGAAAAAAGTAAATGATTGCAATAAATCTCTTTATTTGCTTTAACACTTGCTGGAATTTCTCATTGGGCATGCCTGCATGCACTAAGGAATGATCTATAAATGACCCCAAATTCTCTCATGATCTGTTGAAATAAATTTTGTAAGTAGCATAAAGTTGTTTAGCATATTCTATGACTGGAAAACTTATTTAAACTGGTGACCAACCCAAATGAGTTGGCAGAATGTTTACTATTCAGTGAACTTTTATTGATCCCCTTGTTTCAGAAATTCTGGTAGGTACAGAATGTAGCTAGAAACAAGGCAGTATATTTCCATGAGGATTTTAGTTTAGTTGTAATAAATGAGTAAACAAGTCAGACTTCTCTATGTGGAAACTTAAGAACAGCAAGTTCTTTGGCAAGGAAGCTTTAGGGACTTCACCTGAAACACAAGGAATTTATTTAATTTCTAGGTTTTATTTGGGTGGTAGGTTTTGGAAAGGTTTAATGAAAGTGGAGAGGGTTTACAGAAGAGAGAATTCTATATTGCCTTCTTGGCACTGCAGTGAAATAACCAGCCACTTAAAGTAATTGCAGATTGTGATAAACGCCACACAGCAAAGAGAGAGTGCATAGCAAGGGAGAATAGCAAAGAATAAAAGTTGCCAGCAGGTGTTTTTAAAAAGCACAGAGAAGGCTGCTCTCAGTCATCCCACTAAGAAGAGGATTCAAAGTCTCTCCATGCTCCTTGGCTCACCCAGAAAAGAGGAACCTTCAAATTTCTGAGGCATTTAAAAGTACTAAGTAACTCTCCACTATGAGTGATGCTGCTGTACCATTTAAGAAAGATGGAGAGAACCAGAAACACAAAGAAGTTGTTTGACAGGGAGAGTTCACCAAGTTAGAATGAGTTCTTTTATTCACCCTTGAGAAGCCACTGAGGTGGCTGGTCTGTGATGATCCTCATTTTGTCAAGAGAAAATGTAGCTAAGTCCTGTTATTAATCCAACTTAAGGAATTGAGTCATAATCAATAGACCTCACCAGTTGTTTACTGATTGATCATCCCCCATTAATTCATTTGCTAAACACATACTGCTTTTATAGTTCCCCCTGCTGGGCTCTATGAAAGCAAAGACCCTCAAGTCTCATACAAGTCAACAGACAATGTGAATAATGGTATAACAGAGGGACACTCATGTGCTATAAGAGCAGGTAAGACTGACCTCCCAGGGGAAGGGTACTCAGAGAAAGCTTCCTGGGAGACAGGGATCCACGAAGCACTCTTACTGCAAGGCCATTTTGGGAAGAAAGGGATAGAACAGCATGCATTAGAAAATCACATTTTGTTGAGCATAGCTCTAAAGAAAGGCATGTATATATATATATATATATATATATATATATATATATATATATATATATATATATAAAATCATAATATGTGAAAATGTATGTGCTTATTAGCTCCGCTCTTTTACAGAACTAAACAGGGATGTGTTTGTCACCATTCATTGAAATGACAAGCTCATTACAATGCAGTTCAAGTTTTACTCTCAGCATTTATGGCATTATTTGCTCTCTTGCATTGAGGCTGACAGATGCTTGGTTGGTATTTAACCTAAAGGTGGCATTTACAACTGCAAAGACTCTTAATTATGATAGAACTAAAAACATACAGGATTCCTATTATAAGGAAGTCTTTCTTACCAGCACATGCCTGCAGACAAAGTACCAAATAAAAGGTAAAGTAAAAAGACAAGAATCAAAAATTGTTACCTTAGGTCAGAAAAATAAGCATATAGTAGGTGTAGATTTTCAGGAACGAGAATAGTGTAATAGTCTCAGAATAGTTGCCAAGGGATAAGATGGAGATTTTATTTTTAACCTGGTCCCAGACATTAACTGCAGGAGACATCAGAAATCTGAAATTCCCTTTGCTAAGCCAATATAGCACTGAGGGAGAAATGATGGGCTAGGTACCCCCCACGAAGGGCAGCTCAGCAGGGGTACCATGTTCTGCACAAAACAGCCACAAGCATCTTGTCCCTTTGCAATGCTCTTTCTGCTCTGTCTTGAAGTAAACAGTGGGGTCCCCTAGGACCAGCTACTTCTGTGAGGGGGAAAAATTACTTTGCATAAAATTTTTAACATGGAATAGCCTAGAACAAAGATCTTTAGTTCTGATGTTGTTTCTGTATTTGTACCAAAATTTCGGTTTTAAAGTAGAAGGAGAAAAATTAAATAGACATTTTTCAAAGATTTTGAAGGGTAACTTTTGATTAGAATAAGCATCAAGGATACTTGCTAAGGCACATTTACCTTGATGGCTGGAGTATTTCCTAGTTACAGAATGATTAGGTAATAGCAATTATTTGAGTTCAGTTCTGGAAAAAAAAAGAACTGCATGCAACCCCATGATGGCTTATTTTATAGGAAGACATGGCTGGACAACATTATCCAGAGGTTTTTGTCAAGCACTAACAGAAATTCATCCTGAAGGTTTTTTTTAAAAGGAATTTACATTTAAATCAGTGGACTTCTGAGTAAAGCAGATTACTCAGATTACTATGTGGGTGTGCGTCATAATTTCTTAGAGAAAAGACAGTTCCCAACAAAAGAGGGAATTCTGCCTAGCAGACTGCTATCACAATACTTCCCTGGAACCTATTCACCTATCATGTGGATTTTGACTTACTAGTCTCTACATTTACGTGGGCCAATTCCTTCAAGTAAATTTCCCTTTATGTCTCTATAGCCATCCATAATATAGAGTTTATTAGATTCTCCAGAGAAATAGAACAATAGAATATGAATATTAAAAAAGTTTCTTCCTCAGATTAGACACTAATTTTCTTTTATGACACACTTTAAAAAAAAATTTGAGAAGCAGAGAGATAGACAGATGAAGTACCCATCTGCTGATAAACTCTCCAACACCCACAACAGCCAGGGTGGGCCGAGTCTGAAGCCAAGAGCTTCAGATTTGGGACTTCCAGATAGGTGGCAGGAGCCCAATTAACTTGAGCCATCCGCACTGCCTCCCAGCATCAACCTGAGCAGGAAGCTCGAGTCAGGCATCAGAGCCTGGCGCTGAACCAGGAGCTATGATATGAGATACAGGCATCTTAATAAGTCTCTTAACTGCCAGGGCTATCGTCCACCTCTATGATGCCATTGTGTTGTTCACTTAGTGCAATGATTGTGACTTGGGACACAAATTCCGATTATTCTAGCAACAAAAACCTTTCTTTTTACTCTTTTATGAATGACATATCCCTCCCACTTAAAGCTGTATACTGTAAAGGTGACCCTATCATCTGATCAACTATCCTAGATGACCGTTAATGTTTTATAGGTTAATTATAGTCACTAATTTTGTATTATGGAGATTCACCATGTAAAAATAGGCCTTTATACACCATCTTGTCTAATATGAGGGAAGGTCAAAAAGTCTGGAAAAAATGGAATTAAAAGATGAGTCTATGTTGGTGCACTTTTTTTTTTAAGTTCATGCATAGTTTTTTCATAATACACATTTTTCATGAAGTTTTTGAAGATCTCTTGTTGATGGTGAAGAAGTTCAGAGTTTTGCCCAAATCGGTGTAGAACAATGTGTGGCATAGTTAGGACTGAAATTCCAAATGCACTTCAAACACTTCTGGTTTTTGTTTTCTTTTATCACATCACAGCAGCCTAAATGAAAAGCACACCCTATGGCAAGCTCCGCTGTTTGCTTCAGGCTGCTATTACATGTTAACCCAACAAGGTATACCAAAAAAGCAGGAGGTGGTCGCTCTTATCCAAGGAGCAATCTCACTCACTCCTGTTGTTTCAAAGTAGTAAAATTCAAGAAGCTAATTCTTTCCTCCTCACTGGGTATTTGAGAATTGTTTCCTCTCTACTTATCTCCTCTTAAGGCAGGGCTTGCTCTGACCTTTTGTGAATGCTTCATCCCCTTAATAGTTATGTATTTCCAAGTATGCTAGTTTGTTTGGATAGTAACATTAGCAACAATAACAACCAATACCAATGTAAAATAAATTAAATGAAAAACACAGTTAATGTTTTTTGAGTACTTATGTACCAGGCACCATGCCAAGTATCTGATATGCATTATCTTATTTAATTCTTAATAACCTTGTGAAGTGAGCCTTTTTATTCTCATTTTAGAAAAAATGCAATAGAAAGTAGGAGACATTAATTTACACAAAAGTGCTGAGCTAAAAAGTAGCCATGCCAGGATTTAAACCCAGGAATGTCTGACTCCAAAACTTACACTGTTAGCCACAGTAGTAGGCAGCATGAAATAGCCTCTTACTGTGAGATGTGGTTTGCCTATACAACCTTTCTTGTCAGTTTTTTAAAAATATTTTTAACAATAAACAAAAGGAACTTGACTATTTTCTTCAAAAGCCATAAAACATTTGTGTAAAATAACAGGAGATTCTACTGTGTTTGAAAGCATGGTTTTTGGAGGCCTATTTTATCAGTGCCACGTGAAGTTTGCTATACAAGACTGATGCAGCAATAACCTGGATTTTGGAAGAACACACCCTAGAAAACCCTGTGAAAAGAGATTATCCAACTCCCTACATCCTCTGTACTACAACCCTTACTAAAGATATGCAGTCTTGTGTGGTAATGGGTACATAATGGAAAGAGAACTCTTCCAGAAAACACAGATAGGAAAGTCCCCAGATAAGGACTCTGTAGGAATCTATTCTTTACACACAGGGAATGAAAGTGAGAGTTCTACTTGGGATCTTATTAACTTTGTCAGATTAAAGTGTCATTTGGGGTAGGCATCTGACTTAGTGGTTACGACACCCAGGTCCCATCACAGAGTGTCCAAATTCGATTCCTACCTCTGGTTCTCCATTCCAGCTTCCTGCTAAAACAGACCCTGGGAGGCAGTGGTGATGGCTCAAGTGACCGGTTCCTACCAGCCTTGTAAGAGAGCTAGATTCCTGGATTTGGTCCAGCCCAGCCCTAGGCACTGTGGGTATTTGGGGAATGAACTAGCAGATAAGGGCAAAATTTGGAGATAAATGCAAATCACAATACAAAATTCATAAAGTCTATGCTATTTACCTCAGAGCTAGTCAGACTGGATGATGTAACCTCTACGGGAAAGTAAAGCTGTCTCAATTATTTTAGCAGTATGGATCTTGGACTAAAAATAGTTTATCATATATTTACAAAAGAAGAAAAAAATGTCAATATAAAATAGCCTATAGCTGCTTTTAAAAATGCATAGTTAATGTTCTTACAGCTTTATGAGAGGAAGTCAATGGACTTTGTTATTTGGATACAATTAGGTGGAAGTTAAATGTTGAAATGTATATATTTTCATGATTTTATTTATTTACATTCATGGGGGGGAAGGGTGTGGAAGAGAGATTGAAACTCCCAACCACTGATTCATTCCTCAAAAGGTTCCAACAGGGGCCACCTGCGGCGCCGGCATCCCATATAGGCGCTGGGTTCTAGTCCAGGTTGCAGCTCTCTGTTGTGGCCCGGGAGGGCAGTGGAGGATGGCCCAAGTCCTTGGGCGCCTGCACCCACATGGGAGACCAGGAAGAAGCACCTGGCTCCTGGCTTCGGATCGGTGCAGCTCTGGCCATAGCAGCCATTTGGGGAGTGAACCAACGGAAGGAAGACCTTTCTCTCTGTCTCTCTCTCTCACTGTCTATAACTCTACCTGTCAAATAATAAATAAATAAATAAATAAATAAATAAATAAATAAATAAAAATTTTAAAAAAGGTTCCAACAGATGGCTCTGCCTCAGGGTCAAACGCAGGAGATGGGAATCCAAGCTTCCCATGTGGTGGCAGGAATTCAGTTACTTGAGCCATCACTGCTGCCTCACGATGTCAGTGTTAGCAGGAAGCTGGAATCAGAAGCCAGAGCCAGGAATCAAATCCTGTTACTCTGATATGGGCTGTGGGTGTCTTAATCAGCATCTAAGTTAAGCACCTTGTCCCCATATATATTCTAGATTTTAAATGGAAAAATGCACTTTGGTAATGTGTGACTCTTTCATATAATTTTCCTTTGTAAAATCCTAATGGAAAAATCAGGATACATTGAATTTTGTAGTTGTTGACCTCATCCCAGACTAGTATTCTTGTGTCTCAAAAAGATCATTTTCTTTCTAATTCCAAATATTTTATATACTAAACAACTAAATATAGGTAGTTTGATTAAATTCATTATATTATTTGAAAGCTGTATAAAATAAATAGGTCTTTTATATAATTGCAGAATGTAAATAAAAGTGCAGTGAGATCTCAAATTTATTTGAGAAACATTTCTTTCAAATGAAAAGGAACTTAATTTGGACTGGCATTGTGGTGCAGCAAGATAAGCTGTGACTTGCAACCCTGGCATCCCATATCACAGTACTAGTTCAATTCCAGGCTGCTCAAATTCTGATCCAACTCTGTTAATGTGCCTGGGAAAGCAGTGGAAGGTGACTCAAGTACTTCATATCCTGCCACTCACATGAGAAAACAGGATGAAGTTCCTGGCTCCTGGCTTCAGCCTGGACCAGCCTGGCATTTTGGTCATTTGGGGAATGAAACAGAAGATAGATGATCTCTCTCTCTCTCTCTGTTTCTCTCTCTCTCTCTCTCTCTCTCTCTCTATCACTCTGCCTCTCAAATCAATAAATAAATAAGGTTTTAACAAAGTTAAAAAAAAAAAACCAAGGAATTTAATTAAGTAAATCTTTAGCATGACCTTGGAAGGAAAATCTATGCTCCTAATTTGAGAAATCAAAGTACCGTTCAGAATATGGCAAAAGCATTGGATAACACATAGAATGAGGAGAAGTGAGGGGGTACCCACATTCAGTGACACTTTTTTCTCTTCTCCATTGCACTCCTGACCTAGCTTCAGGCAAATGTGTATATTGTCCATGTGAACCATGCAACTTTGGGTAAGTGAATTAGGCAGCCAAACCTTTGGTTTTCAGTTCTGCAAAATTTGAGATAATGATGCTTACCACTGAGAACACAGAAACGAAATCACATTGTATAATACACAAAACATAGTGCCCCAGTGACAATGCCCACCCTTCTTTCTCCTTCACCTTCTGCACCCTTGATATTGCCCTTGCTTGTCAAAGCACAAAAATCATAACTATCCTTACAAGTCATGCTCTTGAATATATGCCTAACATGCTAAAAATACCATGTAGTATCACTAGTGAGTATTAACATTTTTGATAGCTAATACTTAAAATGAGGGATTTTACTAATTTTCATACAACAAGAAGTAGAAAAATAATACCAAATTTACATTCGGGATATGATCAAGTTAGTACATCTATGTGATGTAATATTTGGTTTCAGAATTATTTAAGTTACTTTGTAAACTTAACTAATAGTACTACCAGTGTTCTTAAAATAGGAAAATGCCTTTAAGACACTCCATATGATGGCAGGTGAGTGTTTCTCTTCTCCGCATAATTTATTGTGAAAGGTGTGTGGAGGGGTTTCTCTGTGTTAGAAATTCTATCTGCCCTCTAGCTAAGTTTGCTTCAGTGGAAATGAGATCCTGACCACTGGGCTGATGGATGTACACATAACTGACTTGTTCAATTCTAATTTAATTCTGAAAATCTATCAACTTTATGACTTTAATTTTTCTGACATGAAAACATTCTGTCTTTTTAGGCTTCCTTTGCTTCTGCAGAACAGAAGGATTCTCCTGATGGAGGCTGGGGTTGGGGTGAGGAGAGACGCAGTAAAGAAGCAGCAATAAACAATCCCGCAAAACCAATTTTCGTATTGGCAGAAAAACATGAGAATTCCAAATAGCCATAACTTGAAACAGTGGCAGACCCTTGGCAGGGTACAAGTTGAGATTATTAATGAAAGCCTTGACCACAAACATGCACATCTTTTAGTTGCTGGCCCTTGAGTTTTTCATACATGCAGCATTCTATAAGTGTATTAAACTAAAGGATAGAAAACCTAACTTTTACTCTCAATGCAGATACAGTTACAGCATTTATGATTGGGTGAGCTGAAAGAGACCCAGTAAGGAATTCATTTCCATTTTCTATAGAAATGAGAACAATAAAAGCAAAAGTTTGACCCTAAATGAGTCATTTTTATGCTCTGTCTTTTAACCTATGTCTTATGGTGACCACAGTCCTTTGGCCTTCTGGCTGCATTAGTAATTTTTTTCATAGCTTCTTACCTCACAGATATTTTGTTCAGAGTTATTGAGATAACATATCCAAAGTACAATGAGACATTTAAAATAAAGTTGCTAAGCAAATCACATCATGGTTATATTTTTATGCGGTTAAGTATATGCATTGCTTTATTTTGCAACAGAGAACAAACAATATATATTTATTTATATTTGCTCTAATTTTAATGTTTTGAACATGCAATTGTGACTGAATCAGCTAACAAAATGGGAACAAAGCGAGTTCTGCCCGCACTTTGAAAGCACATTTATAAAAAGGGAATACTATAGCAACCTGTGGTTTCTTCCAGTTCACTTCTTTGGTTTTCTTCATCTTTTGTATCATATCAAAAATGCCCTTTATTCATTTTTGTTTCTCTAGGCACATAATTTTAATTCTCTTTGAAGCTGACTCCCTCCACTCCTCTTAAGAATCCATTGTTCCTAAGGCTTAGCATCCTATTGACATAGCTTCCTCCTTCACAGTCCCTATGCACCTATGCTTGAGAGAAAAAGGGAAGAGAGAAAAACTCTCTTAAGCCAAAGCTTATCCATTGTTCCCCTCAATTAGAAATTCCAGAAAAATTACAAAAGTGCAGTCAATTGAATAAATAAATCATGTGATGAGATCACATTTTAAAGATTTCAAATTCACCTCTTTATATGTGAAATCAGAATTTATTCAGCAAATAGGAGCTCAGGCTTTAAAAGTCCTCAGGATGGTTTCTTTTTTGTCTTCAACTAATTTGATCCAAGGCAATGTTGTCAGCTAGGAGACATGTAGAATTGGGAGACATGAGAGCTCCTGTAGTTTTTCTTTAGGGGATACTTTTCACGATGACACTTTTCACCTCCACAGCTGGTTTTATTTCCCCCAAACCATTGAGTTTAGAATAAATCTAAATTATATGAAACACTGTCAGAGATAGCTCTAGATTTTTAATTGCAAATGAAATTTAGTTCCTTTCATATTTAATATAGTGCCTATAGAAAAGTGATACATAGCAACAGCTAACACTTTTCTTAAGGACATTCTTCAGTAAGGTTGTGCCAAATATTTGCCATTTCAGACCTGTAGAGTTTCTCTTTATCTAAGTCTTCTTCCTAAATTACAGACCTGTGACACATAACAATATTTCTAACAGTTGTGGAAGACACATACAGTGGTGGCCCCATAAGATTTTACTGCCTGGTGATATTGAAGCCATTTTGTTTGTATAAGTACACTCTATGGTAGACACAAAATGACAAAATTGACTACTAATGTACTTCCCAGAACACAGCCCTGCTGTTAAGCAACACATGACTATATTTTCATTGTTAATTCCTTTAATTCTCACACAAAAAACTCTAAACACAGGTACTGCTATATTTACCGGTATACAAAGAGGATTATGTTCCCTGCTCAAGAATATTTGTGAGATTAGTCAACTTCCTACATGTAGTTCAGGTGCAAACAACCTTTTTTTTAAAAATGAAGTCTAAATTACTACAGATGGTTTCATTACTAGGTTTTTTTGTGCATATTAAAACTAAGGTCAAAATATCTGTGGGGTTCATACTTTTATTTCAAGGGAAATTGTACAACACAGAAGCCTATAAGAGCAAGCACCAAATCTACATTCCTATTATACAATGCAAATGCTTTGAAATTTTTAACAATTAGCATGCATAGTCAAACATTGTCAAATATTCTTAAATGAATACGACCTATTTTAAAAGAAGATAATGACCTGAAGTTTAAATGGTGATCTAATTTTTTGTTATGCAAAGGGTGGTGCACATAGCTGTGGCTGTGACATCATCCAGGAAATTGTTAGAGTCTCAGCTTCACCTCAGATCTCAGGAATCTTAATCTGCATTTTAACAAACCCACAAGAGATTCTTATACACACTAGAGCTTAAGAAGTACAGACCTAATTAATGACTCTGTTGATTTTTTTGCTGCACAGGTGACCCAAAGAGAAACAAACATCTTCTATCTAAGTGTGTTCTGAGGTACCAGGTGTACTTGCAATGAGCTAGTTTGCCAGAACCACTCCTGCACTAACAGGCACAGGACTTTTGTACAGCAATGGCCATAAATCTCCAGAATGAGGGCACAGTCAGGGCAGAACCGAAGCAGAATTGAGGAGAGTGTGTGGCTCCACTGTGCTTAAGGGAGACATAAATATGCACACTTGAAGTGCGTGTTTACATACGCTTTTCTAGCAGCTGTATGGGCTGCAAGCTATAACAGCACAAGTGGCCACCGCACTAAGATGCAAGTTTCAATATAGTGAAAACCTGTAGAAGAGATGTCTTGCCTCTGCTGCTCTGGATTGAGTGGGGACTTCGGGTTAATTCATACCTCAATTGGACTAAGTCTGAGTCCTGGCTGTTCCATTTCTGATGCAGCTGCTTGCTAATGTGTCTGGGAATTCAGAGGCAGTCAGTGGAGGTTGGTTCAAGTGCTTGGGCCCGAGCCACCCATGTGGCAGACCCAGATGGAGTTCTGGGCTTCTAGTTTCAGCCTGGCCCACCCCTGGCTGTTGCAGTCATTTGGGGATTGAAAAAGTGGATAGAAGATTTCTTTTTTCCTCCCTATCCCTCTTTCTATACCATTCTGCCTTTCTTTTTCTTTTTTTTTTTTTTCTTTTTTATTTTTTGACAGGCAGAGTTAGACAATGAGGGAGAGAGAGAGAGAGAGAGAAAGGTCTTCCTTCCCTTGGTTCACCCCCCAAATGGCCGCTACGGCTGGCTCGCTGCGCCTATCCAAACCCAGGAGCCAGGTGCTTCCTCCTGGTCTCCCATGTGGGTGCAGGGCCCAAGCACATGGGCCATCCTCCACTGCCTTCCCGGGCCACAGCAGAGAGCTTGACTGGAAGAGGAGCAACCAGGACAGAATCCAGCGTCCCAACCGGGACTAGAACCAGGGATGCTGGCGCCACAGGCGGAGGATTAGCTAAGTGAGACACGGCACCGGCCCTCATTCTGCCTTTCAATACATATAATAGAATATTCTTAAAAAATTAATCTGGGGAGCCGGCGCTGTGGCTTAGCAGGTTAAGCCATTGTCTGCAGCACCAGCATCCCATATGGGCTCCAGTTTGAATCCCAGCTGCTCTACTTCCGATCCAGCTCCCTGATAATGTGCCTGGGAAAGCAGAGGAAGATGGCCCAAGTGCTTGGGCCCCTGCACTCAAGTTGGAGACCTGGAAGAAGCTCTTGGCTTCTGGCTTCTGATTGGCCTAGCTCTGGCCGTTGTGGAAACTGGGGAGTGAAGAAGCAGATGGAAGATCTCTCTTCTCTGTCTCTGTCTTTCTCTCTCTCTTTATAACTCTCCCTTTCATTTAAATAAATGAATCTTTACAAAATTAATCTGAGTACACAGATTTTTAAATATCTATATTATGGCATTGTTCCCACATGAAGGTTGACTCACCATCACTTAAGAACACATTTCAATTTTAAATGACAACAATTCTGACTCAAAACTTTAAGTGAAAGATTTGTTACTATCATATTTGTTAAATATACCAAAAATTAATAAAATATGATGGTTTTCATTTTAAATAGAGTTCCTATTGAAATAGCTAATTGTAGTTTGTAACTACAAAGATGGACCATAATAATCATTTATTTATCATTAATTACAAAACACTATAGTAAACATTATCTTTACTAATGAATTTATATATGATATTATGATACTATTATTATTCTCCTTTTACAAATACAGAAGCTGAGGTACAGAGAAGATAAGATAATTAAAGTTAATTGTCACAGATATTGACACAATTAGAATTCAAATACTTTTAACTTGTTCATTTAATTTTTACACTCTCCTACCTTGATTGCTGTTTTTTTTTAAGTGATTTATTTATTTATTTTGAAAGTTAGATACAGAAAGAGAGGGAAAAAGAAAGATTTTCCATCTGCTGGTTCACTAACCAGATGGCCACAACAGCCAGTGTTAGGCCAGTCTGATGCCAAGAGCCAGGAGCTTCATCCAGGTCTCCCACATGGGTGACAGGGACTCAGTTAGGGCCAACTTCCGCTGTTTTCCCAGGCCATTAGCAGGGAGCTGGACCAAAAGTAGAGCAGCCTGTACACGAACTGAGCAGCAGCACCCATACAGTATTCCAGCATTGTAAGGAGCAGTTTTAGCTGCTATGCCACCATGTGCGCCCGCTGATTGCTGTTTTTTCACTAGCAGGAATTTCTTTTCACTCTCACTCCTCAAATACAGTAAGCAGGAAAACCAATGAACAAACTGCCAACCCCTAAAAACTTCAACAGTACCTGCAATTGCTGTGGTTGGTGACAGGCAATTAACTCCATCAATAAAAATAATATTTAAAATACAAATGCTCCCAGGAAGGGTAAACTTCTCAAAGACTATCAGAGGACAGGTATATTCATGTGCTCTTATTACTGTAACAAATCTCCCCAAATTGAATGCTATGGACATTTATTTTTATCCCTTAGTTCTATAGGTCAGAAGTCCTATGTACACAGTGAGTCATATTGGTTCTCTAATTAGAGTCTCACAAAGCCAAAATCAGCCAGCCTAGCATTCCCTTCTAGAGGTTCTGGGGATGAATTCATTTGCAAGTACCTTCTAGTTGTTGGCTGTCTTCCGGGTGATTGTAGGCTGAGGTCATTGTGTGCTGGCTGGCTCTCAGCTGGGCGGTCCCCTGCCTCTTAAAGCCAGTCACAACATGTGAGTCATTTGCCAACTTTGAATCTCTCTGATCCCTTTTCTACCCTGTGCCTTCTGTCTCCAGTCAGAGAAAGTTATTTGTTTTTACGGGACTGTGTGATTAGATTGGGTCCACTTGGATTACCCAGGAAATGTCTACATTTTAGCTTCTATCATCTAAAATACATTGGAGTCCCTTTTGCATGTAAAGTAACATATTCACAGGTTTCAGGGGTTGGGACATGGGCATCATTGTGGGAATGGGGCACATTGTGCCAACTCACCCTGGGTTCAGATAGGGGGAGGGTCATTAAAGACTCCAGAATCTTGGACCAGGGATCCATAAATAATTTTGAAATCATCTCAATTTTGTCGAGACTCATACTCTTATAAGCTTCAATTATTTGTTTAATGCAAGAGAATGTCTTCAATCATTTCTTCAAAAGAAGAAATTCTTCAAAGAAGAAATTGTAAAAAGTTAATTTGGTCCTGTAATGCAAGCTAAAACAAAACAAAAAAACCTGATACAAAAAGTGTCAGTATCCTAACTGATTTTGTCCAAAATAGTATAAAAAAAAACTTTCACAGTTTACCAGCTAGTAGAGGCCCAAAAGTGCACCTACATACTAATATCATCAAGTGGATATAAATATAAGTAGTGCCAGTATAGTACAGTGAACGAATGAAAATGTGATCACATCAAAATAAACCAATGTTCTAGTCAAGTCTCAAGCTAAGTAGTGCAATATGTTTCACTTTTTGCAGAAAATTCAATACAAAAGGGGGAAAGCAATTTTAGAGCTCTGGCCTTTAGCCTCATGATGGCTTTATTTTTACAATGTCTTTATTTTTCATGATACTAAATATCATCATTACAAATTCTCTTAATACAGTAGGGCTGCTGCTGTTATTATTAATGTTTCTTTCCGGTCCCATCTGTAAATATGGAGAAGCTTAAACCAAAACACATGCCTATCTCCTGAGAAGAAGACTGAGACAGGACTGCTGACACATGAATGGGGTGCTTTGTCAAACTAACACAAAAATGCAAATGAATTGCAGAGAAAGAAAACTAAGGAATTCAAAGGCTTTCTTGATTGCCTTCTTTAAAATGCCAAGAACTTAAGCTGGCCTTTCTTATCTTCCACTACATGCATGTGACACTTTAGGAGGTCTTTCTTATTGTACTATAATTCAGGGATTGTTCCAGCTCTGTGCTCCATGCCTTTTTCCAAAGGGCAGCCTGAGATGTATAATTCGGGTAATGAACAGCTGCATAATTTAAGGGTCGAACTAGTAGGGCACTGTTCCTTATTTGTGTTGCTTTAGCAGTTGCCAAGATGTTCCAGGCCTATTTAGGAATACAATTTTTTGACTGCTTTATTTCTCTCTGATGATATATGCCAGGATTTGGTTGTGTTCCAGAAAGTGAATTTTATCAGCAGAAGTACCAGAGCAAGCTTTGCTCTCATTTTACTCCAAAGGGCAACAGCACTGTGCTATAATGAGGTAATTTTTTTCCAGCCATGCACACTCTGTGTTCTCTCAGGCAGGGCTGTTTAAACCAAGTCCTGTCCCTTTCCAAAGCATGATGGACTCAATCACTGAGCTATCAAAGGCATTTCCACACTACATCCCTCTCACACAAGGCCAATCTCCTGAAGGCTCAAAAGGGCCAGGCGACAAGGCCCTTCAAGATGAACGCTGCATGCTGATTAATCAGCTGCTTTTTTATTCCATCTTGGCAAGTATTCCCTGTTTGTAAATAAAAGGTTTACTCTGAATTTCCTGTAAACTACGGAGCATACGGCACATTTGGACCTTGTTCACAGAGCAAGAAAGCTGCCTGCTGTCGAATCCACAGAGAAGTGCTGTGTCCACTGTCATAAATACTCCTTCAGGTGTCTTGAAGCATACCCTGAGTTTGAGTTAATCTAAACACAATAGTCATTTCATCGTGATAAAGCAGAACAGGCAGGCTTTAAAAAACACATTTTCCATCTCTTTCACTATTGCACTCCCTCTCTTGGCGGAAAACCCTAGTGGGCAATCTACAAAGCTATTGGAGTGTACACCACACAACAAAAAGCATGCACGCAAAAAACGTCAACAAAACCGGATGTTTTTTTTTTTCAAGAAATAAATTAGTAGACTCTTCAGACAGTAAGTGGGTAATGCAAAAGAGATGTGACAGACCACGAGGACTAGGCATTGTCTGCAAACTGGCGGGCACAGTGATTTGCCTGATGACCCAAATTATTTTCAGGCAGTTTGGCACATCTCTGTTTGTCACACTTACACTATCCAGCCAAATGCACTTAATTAATATGGAGGATTTTCCTTTTCTTGAAGTAGGAACAAAACAGCAAGTATTTCTTGATTATCCTCAAACACGCTAACCAGTAAGAGTTGTAAGCCTTTTTTCATCATTTTTGACTATCTTCTTTGATGAGCACACAACCACTGAAACATTCATTCTTGACCAGGAATTTTTGTGCACACAGAAATATAGCTACTGCCTGAACTGTGTGTGTGTGCATACATGTACAGCTTTGAAAATGTAGTTGCTGAAATATCCTTTTGCAAAAAAAGTTTGGTATTTGCCTCCTTGGTTTTGAAAGCAAGGTTAAAAGGCTTATTCTGTGAGAGGCAAAACTCTCTGAATCAATACCAGGGTTTGACTTTACTGTACAGGTCCATCCATCACACAGCTGCAATTACAGAAATGCCCCCTACCATGGCCTGTGATGGTTGAAGCAGCCCAGGTTTTCAGAAGAATATTTACAAAAATGCAGGAATGGGGAGAGCTCCTTCTAAAATCCTTTCTGTAATGAGAAAGGCAACATGAGTTTCTCCAGAAAGTGCTAAGTAGGAGATCCTTGCTTCCAGTCCCAACTCTTCTTCCCACCAGCCACATGTCAGCTACCTGCATTAGTAGGCTTTATCCGTCTTTAAGGTAAGGAACTAACCCAGATGGATGCCAATAGTTCCTCCCAGGCATAGAAATTTATGAATCATGAACACTCTGAGAAATGTTTTTATTAATTCCAAATAGCTGCACAGGAATCAGGAATGCTCATTAACAACAAAAATAGTAGCAATAAAATGCTAATTTTCCTGCAAATAAAGTCACCTCATTGTTTTAGATGTAGGATTATAGAGGTATATTAACTCTTTCCGGCCCTGAGGAGTCTGTTAAAAGAACACATTTTTTACAGCTAAACATGTACTAGGTATTACAATTATAAGTTATAGCTAGCTATATAAATTTTATACACTTATATAAAATGTACCTGGTATGGAAATTTTATGAATGTCTCCAAAGAAAAATATATTAAAACTCTGGTTCAATTGCATAACAAATGCATCTTAATGTATTCGTGTTCTGAACATATGTAATATACAATTAGAATGCAATAGTATTTTGCATTTACAGCTTGAATTCTAATAGTTTTAGTGAGTTGTTCTGTTTTAGGTGGAAAAAAGCTATATCCTAAATAGTTACAATTCCCTTACCTTTCATTGTACTTAAAATGTACAAATATTTCAGGCCTTAGGCTATGGTGGAGACTGCAAATTAGAAACCAAAACAAATGTCAGAAGAGGAAAATGATTCTATCATTCAGAATTGCATAACTTCCCCAAAATCAGACTTCTGAACTTATCTACAAAATTCATCTTGTCTTCCTTTTTGTGCCCACCGAATGTATTCATTCTGAGACCTGCAGTACCCTAGGCACTTCCTATTCCCTGGCTTATTAACCCCCTACTGGCCTCACTTGACCCACTTGCTCAGCCTTTACCCTATGGTCAACCATTTTCTTTTTTCTTTTCTTTTTTTTTTTTTTAACCATTTTCAACACTCCCACAAAAAGCATACAAGGCTCATCTTCACTGACCTTCAGCTGTGCCCACCTAACTGATTCTCCACTAGGCAGAAGCTTCACCCCATCTAGTTTCTTTGCTTTCCTCGGAGCTGCCAGCTATTGCAGGAGCAACTCAGAAACTGGTGTTGACAGGCTCTTCTACAAATCTTTGCTGTTCAACCTCAACTCGACCCTAGCTGTTGTTTAACAATTCCTTTTATCATTGCTTATTGACTCATGGGACAGTTCAACATGCACGCTGTTCCTCAGGCCTCAGTTCAGGCTTTAAACCCCTCATTCCTGGCAAATGGCACCATCTGATATTAAACTGAGATTAGAATTGAAGTCCTAATTTCCTTTATCTTTTCTCCTTTACATTCATTCCTTTGTTTTATTAGTTTCTCAGAGAAAACACATGTCCCCTTGAGCCCCCCTAATCTTTCACCTGCTTACTTTGCTCCCTACTCTGTCTCATTCAAGGGATCTTTCTAATTTTCTAGCACACTCCTGGGTCTTGATCAGTAAGTTGCCACTCCACTCCCCTGCCCTCCCACCTTACAGACACTTCTATTCAACTTCCCCTGTCTGAAGGCTCCTTCTACTGTAAAAATGTTCAGTAACTTCCCCTGTCAACAGACAAGAAATACAATCCAGCAACAAAAAATAACAATTCCCCCTAACTTATTGCAGTATCTTTCAATTGCATACATGGTAGAAATTTACCTTTCTCTTTGCTACCAAGGTTCCATAATAATTAACAGCCAAATGACTAATAGGTTCCATTCTCACATCACCTTTCAAATCCATGCAATCATTACCCTCTCCCTGAGTGAAATTAATTTTTTCAAGGTCACATTTGACTCTCATGTCAATAATTAAATTTTATTTCCTAACTCTGTATTCTCCTTCCTCTCTACAACACTCATACTCCTTACCACACCTATCAGCTTCCCTTTCCTTGCATAGTAGGAGTTTCAGCCTGGGATTTAAGCAATGTGCACACATAGGATTCAGGAGTAAATGAGATGCCAAAAGTAGCTACCAACTATCTGCATGTTAGAAGTATCTAGAAAATAGGTTCCTAGGCTCACACCAGGCATCGTCAGTCAGAAGCTGTAGGGGTATAATTCTGATGCATGGAGAGTTTGGTAAGCCAGGATATTCAGGCCTACTGGGACCAGGTTAGCTGCATGAGGAAGAAAGATCTCATCGTATGGCAAACAGCAGGCAGTGTTTGCTGGAGGAAGGATGCTGGCACATACTGGGCTCTCAATAAATATTTGTCGAATAAATGAATTCATGAATGCATGGCTTGGTGTTGGAGCAAAGGGATGTTTTTAAGAACAAGTCTGTGTTTTTCACCTTTTTCACCTTCTGTGATATTTTCCAATACCACATGTTACTGTTGTTAGATAATTGGAATCCTAAGCAGTAATGGTGATGACCAATGCATAGAAGGTGAGACAGGGTTTTTCCCTAGTTTGTATCAAAGGGTAGCATTGTGCTTTAGAAGAGACAGAAAATATGTCATAGCTTTGGCACATCCAGAGTTCTGCACGGCACCAGTGCCTGCAGCTCTGGCAGGGCTCCTAGCATCTGATGTGCCAGGGGTACTATGTGCCAACATCTTCAACAGCAGCTATGAGAGTACCGGTGGATTTTAGAGCAATAGGAGACAGCATTGCTGTTAGAGTTCCCTAGTAGCAGCTGTGCTACCTTTACCTGGATTAGTAAGTAGTGGAAACATTGCCAATTGGATAAACAGAAGAGGGCAGCAGAAGGAAAATGTTAAATACCAGTTACAAGCTGAGACAATGCAGTCCATGGAAGGTGCATGTCTTACAAGATTGGAAGGGTTAGTGCTAGGAAAACATAGTTGCTTACCTGAGTGATTATATTTTAGTTACCCATTTGTACAGTCAAAAGCATTCTTGGCCATACAAATACAATCATCTCTCAGTTTCACAGGGAATTGTTTGCAAGATCCCCTATGAATTACAACATCCGTGGATATTAAAGTCTCATACAGTATAGCATAGTATGTACTTAGAAGCTGTGCACATCTGCCCATGTACTTTAAATAATCTCAAGATAATTTACATCCTAATGCTACCTTATAAATAATTATTGTGTTGCTTTTTGAGGGAATTCAGACAAGAAAATAAAGTCTGTACTTGTTCAGTATAGATGCAACTTTTTCTGAGTATGTTCAACCTGTCCCACAGGTGCAGTGCTGTGTACATGGAGGATCAGTTGCAATATACATTCCTGGTTCTCCTCATATTGCTCTCAATATCCTCCCTCACTTTCAAAAATCATTTTCATTATTCCCTTAAATGTTAGGCATTCCCATGACAATTTCTTTGCTAAATTCACATTGTACCTCCTCTTTAACACTGTCTAATTCCATAGTTTTGACATAATATCTATCATGTGATAATCTATAACTTGTCACCTTGACCTACCTCTGATTTCCAGACTGACATTTCAAGTCAAATATATCTAATGTGATTTCTCATCCTTACCATGAGTTCAACTTGTCCTTAAGTAAACCCTAAAGCTTCTGTCTTAAACCTCTTCTTTCTCATTCCTCATTTTAAAAGCAATATTATTTTTCCCAATCACATAGACTGGAAACGTTTCAGTAATTTCACTTATGTACACCTTAGAATTGCAAACAATTGAAGATCTCTTCTTAATAGAAGTACTGTATTTGGGGGGTCAACGCAGTGGCATACCAGGTAAAGCTGCCGCCTGCAATTCCTGCATCTCATATGGGCACCAGCTCGAGTCCCAGAGCTCCACTTCTGATCCAGCTCCTTGCTAATTTGCCTGAGAAAGCAGTGGAAGATGGCCCAGGTACTTGGGCTGCTGCACTCATGTAGTTGACCCAGAAGAAGCTCCTGGCTCCTGGCTCCTGGCTTCGAATTGGCTGAGCTCCAGCCACTGAGGCCATTTAGGGAGTGAGCCAGTAGATGGAAGATCTCTCTCTCTCTCTCTCTCTCTCTCTCTCCTCTTCCTCCTCCTCCACCACCTCCTCTTCCTCCTCTCCGTGTACCTCTTCATCCTTTCAAATAGGTAAATAAATCTTTTTTTTTTTAAATGAAATACTGTATTTTCCTCATTTGACTTGGAGAAAACAATCTTGGAGTTCTTCTCTGACTCCACTGCCTACTACTTTTCAAGTTTCTTTGTTACAACTGCTAAGCATTGGAGCATTGCAGGGCTCATTCCATACTCCTCAGGTCTCTTCTCTAAACACATTCATCACAAGAGTAGCCTTATCTAGTCATAGCTGTCGCCTCTCTGTATCTTAGTCAAAAATAAACTCTCCTAAAGTTCCAAGATTGAAAAAGAAATACTTTAGTTATTTGTATGAATATCTTTACTCACTATAGTAATGTACAGTTATATTCTGTGAATCATCACCATGAATTCAAAATCTGACCCTATGCATCATTTGTACTCCTAGCCCTGTTGTCCAAATTGTCAACATTTTCTACCTGCATTGTTGCAAGAGTCTCCCAACTTGTCTATCCCTTTTGACTCTAAATTTCCTACATTGATGCTTCAAACAGAATCAGTGTGAGTGTTCCAATATTTATGTCAGATTATGTTATTTCTCTCTTCACAATTTTCCTAAAGCTTACATCTGACTGTAACCATGAGATAAATGAGAAAGCCTTGTTACTTAATAGATTTAGACATCTTTTACAGACCAAAATATGACTTTATTTCTTACCAAACATTACAGCTAAGCTTTTCTCCTGTGATTTTTTTTTCCCAAATAACATAGGACGAATTGGACATAAAATGTAACTACTGGGATAAAAATCATGATATTGGTAATGACATAATTTAATAATAACCTTATCAGAAGTAATCAGTATCCAGAACTTGTCCTAGATCAGACACCATACTGAACCCATTACACATGTCCTTTCATTTAATTATTCCTAAAATTTTAGGTATTAAATTTATGCCATAACAGTGTACATCAAGCTGAGTTTGGCAGATAAACCCACACTGGGTAGATATAATTTTAGCAAGGTTCTTTAAGTGAAGGTAATGAGAAATGATAGTAACTATTAATGGAAAGGTAATTCGAACCATTTGATATCATTTGTACCAGGAAACCTCTACTGCTAACAGTTTAAACCTACCAGTTAGAAAGAAACCTGTTTGTTTGTTTGTTTTGCTTTTTGCAATTTTTTTAGAAATTGGCTATTATTATATATTAAAAGTAGGTAATGGGTAAATATTAAAAGTAGGTTATAGGTGAAGAGAGAATATGTATATTCGATTTATAGTCATCTTTAATGAAAAATACAGTATTGTCTTTAATCAAGTCACTGCAAATCCTCAGATACTTTTGATTGACTACAAGGTGCCAAGCACTGAGCTAAGTTAGTTCATTTTTATCTAGATTTTACATAATGAAGACAAAAGGAGTTAGAACAGGAATGGCAAAAAGGTAGCAAGAACAAAGGGGCCCCTCTGGCATTATGGAACATTTTCTTAACCTCGATGGGAAAACAGCCTGAGCCAGAAAGCAACTGTGATCATGAAAGAGGTGTAAAGAATTTTGTTGATAAGTTGGGAGAAGAGCAGGCTCTGCTACCACGGCCATGCAGAAGGCCAAGAGGCTGGAAATGTCTGTGTTCCATCTTGGGAGTATGGTGAAGACAAACATCTCCCCCACTACAGGCCCTAAGAGAACTTTTTCTGTGTCTTGGGAAAAGTCACAACCCAATGGGAGGAATGAGTGATAAGAAGGCAGAATGAGTTCACCGCACAGGAAACACTTTCCTTAAAGGACTTTTTACAGACTTACAAAAGGGTTCCAACCCCCAGATCAATTTCTTTCTATGACTTTCTCCTGCTGAATAAACTCCTCCTGACTGCTTTCTCTCTGCTGTTTCAATCCCTCTTCTCTTTTCAGTAAAATTCTTTGGCTAAAAATTGTGTTCTTGGTTTGTTCATTTGCCTCATACTTTGATGTGGATAGAGCAAGTTCCAAGATTTCATATCGGCTGTAACAAAGACACTGCCTCTTAAAGCGATTAATTCACATGCACAAGATCATAGAACAAAAATAGCTGAACCAATATTTCAATTGTATCTTTCGATTTGGGTCCATTGCAAGTTATTACAACAAATGAAAAATATACTTGACTTCACCTTATATATTTCTTTTTTATAGTGCATTTGTGCCATTTCTCTCAATATTATAATTGATGCTACACAATGAAACATTCTCCAAAGAATGTCCTAACATCTACCACAAATTAATAGAAATTTCGACCAAAGATACCTTCTGTGTCCCTTTGTCCATAATTTAATGCTCAGGTTTCTTTGACATCATCTGTACCCTTGCATGTCTTTGCTCTTTTATACAATCTATGTAACTGTATTAGTCAGCTTGGACTGCAATAACAAATTCCCACAGACTGGGTGGCTTAAATAACAGAAAATTTATTTCTCACAGTTCTAAAGGCTGGAAAGTCCAAGATGAAAGTCCCAGCAAGTGCGTTCTTCTCATGGACTGCAGGTAAT
Organism: Lepus europaeus; assembly: GCF_033115175.1. NCBI lineage: Eukaryota > Metazoa > Chordata > Mammalia > Lagomorpha > Leporidae > Lepus > Lepus europaeus. Next base: position 46,611,592 of record NC_084832.1, on the reverse strand, counting down.
CTGCACCTCACTGTTTCCCACAGGACCTCTGTGCTCCCATGGAGAAGGGAAGAAGAAAATCTCTCTGGCTTGGCTTTCCACGAGGACACTAATGTGAATAAATTATTTTTCTTGCCTTTATTTGTTCCCCAACTTTAATAACTTCATTATAAACCTCACCCCCAAAACAACAAAATTGAGAGTTAGGGCTTCAAAGTAAATTTTTGAAGGGGTATAAGAATTCAGGACATAGATAAAACCCATCACTGATCCTTTATGAAGTATTATAAGCAGTAGCTGGATGTTTTCTCAAGGAGCTTGCAATACCAAAATACAACGGCTAGTTGACTCCAATCCCTACAAACATCTGGCAACTCACAGAAGCATCACAGTTCTGTGGAACACTGAAATGAATTCTTCTACTTTGACCTATCCACTAAATGACAGCCATGACCTAATGCAGTCAGGATCGATAAAAACATACATAGTGGCTGTAAAACAGCCTCCCTAACCAGGGAGTGTAATCCTCCATTTTACAGATTTGAAGAGCCAATCAATTAAATGCTGGATAAGGTCAACTATTATTGATTCAAGGTTCAATGAAACCCCTTCCTTTACCTTCCCCTCTTTTGATTTTTCTTGTGATCTAAGTACGGTTTCTTTATAATACATTTTTCCAGCAGTTGCACTTACACAGTGATAGAAAGTGAGTGGTCCTCAAGAAATGATTCACTGGCACTGAAATCAATAGTGTTATACAACCTTGAAGGCATGAAAAGGTTGAAAAATAAAAATATTAATGCCTAAACTTCAAGAGTATACTTAAAAAGTAGAGTTTAAAAGATGCTCATTGCTAGCAGGAGGTAGTTCATACATCAACTTAGACAAGCAACTTCCCACAGTATATTTGTGGATGTTGGAAAGAGAATGACATAAGGATATAGTTAATATCATGTTTAATTATCTCTCTTCATTCAATTTTAATTTTTAACAAACTCTTGAGTTATATCTTTAGCTACTGGTGCTCATAATGCATATATATATATATGGTATATATATAAATATATATTTATAATATTTTTATATAATATTTATTATATACCTATTTTGATTTTTAAGAACATCTTCTCTTTATTAATACAGCTAGGACCTTTTATCCTTTTATATCACAAGTCAAAGTAATTCAGTTCCTCTATTCTTACTTACTACAATGATTGTTTCTTTGTTTTAAAAATGTAATGCAATATTTTCTTCATGGGAAACAATATACTTTTAAAATCTGTCTGAATTTGAGTCTCAGATACTTTACGCACATTACTTTAACAGGAGATAAAACTACTGACTGCTGTATTTTTATCTGACTGTCTCCAGGAAGTAGTAAATAGAGAATTGTAAACATTGCATGCTTGGAAAAATTCCACCTGGCACAAATCAGTCACTAGGTGGCTAAATATTGTGAATAAAAACAACTGGGAAGAAGGAAAGGTTTCTTGTTAGATTCTAGTAGCCCATAAGGGCTTGCTGTCAGCGAGGAAAAAACATTTGCTTCTGAGTATCTTTGATAATATTTTAAGAGTGGAGAGGCTCTTTCTCCCTCTTTACTACAAGACTCTCTTTTCACATTCATTATGAACCTGATTTGGCAGAAATTGGTTTTTTAACTTTATCTACAATATTGAAAAATATAAGATTAACCACCAGGTTCCCTCTGAGTTTTCAGATTTATTCCACACTGGCAAATCTCTTTGATGTATATTTTTAAAGACAGATACTCTTTCAATTACTTAAAAAAAAAAGAATATATGAAAGTGTTTAACAGCACAGAAATTCATGAAAAGAAACTCTCAAATCCCATCTATTGCTTTTCAAATGTAGGGGAATTGTTTTCAGTTTGTTTGCTAGTTTTATTTTTAATGAGAAAAGCTACATGTACGAAAGATCTTGTGAGTGGTAGTTTCTAAAAAAAAATAATAATTACTTATTTGAGACAAGAGAGGGTGTGCTCCCATGTAGTGGTTCACTCCCCAAATGCCCTCAAGAGTCAGGGATGCACCAAGTGTTAACCAGGAGCCAGGAACTCATTCTGTGTCTCCCACGTGGGTGACAGAGAACCAAACAACCAGTTGAGCTCTCACCAGTGCCTATTAGCTGGACACTGGGGGGTGGAGGCCGGACTTGAATTCCAGCACTTGGATAGAGATGCAGGTATCCTGGGTATCTTAACTGCTATACCAAATGCCCACCCCAGGTACAGTAATTTCAAAACCTAATTTCCACTATCAGTTACAAAGATTTTCTTAGAAAAAAAAAATTCACTCATTTCTTTTTCTGTACGCATAACTAAAGTGAATAATAGTAGAAAGTGACAAACACTTTAGAATGGTAATAGAAGAAAAGAACAATGGAAAACAGCTGAAGCAGCTGGAAAGCAGATTTTAAGGAATTCATACTGATAAGATGAAAAAATAAAGACTTGCCTTGTGGCAAGGCTGATTTAGTTATGTAATAAATACACTCTTCGTTCTTCTACCACAATTAGGGCCCAGGACTTCCCACTCTATATTTTTATGGCATTATAAGAATGTACCTAGGATTTTCATATAAACTTGTCTCATTCAGTTTTTGCCTAGACAGAAAAGGCAAACAGTTATCATCTTTTTATTAAAGAGAGATTGATTCAGTATACCCCAAGACATACCCTGATCAAACTGCAATATGCATACAATTTGCTAAAATGCTTATTTCTGACTCAGTACATCTTGGTGGAACATCTAGGTGGGAAACTGAGAATCTGAATTTCTAACAAGCTGTCTGTGATGGCAGTGCTGTTTGACCCTTGGACTGCACTCATGTGACAAAACCACAGTAGAAGTTGAAGGCAAATTTTCACAATTCAGTGTGATAGCACACTGTATCATTGCTTAACTGTGCACATATGGTTTCTGACCTTAGTAAGAACCTCAGTCCAAATGGATACTATTTTAAAATCCCTAAGTTTGTTTAGGAACCAAGTACTTATACAGTCGACCCTGCTTATTCACAGATTCTGTATCTGCAAATACACCTAACTGCTAAAATGTATTTGACAACACAAAAATCCCTGATCAGCTTTACAATCGGTCATGGATATGTGCACGCCCAGAGCAGCATAAAGTTTGAGCCATTTTTCACAGTGCAAGTTCAACAAGGCAATGTCTGTCTTTCTGTTTCAGCCTTTACACCATTCAAAAAGTGTGCATTCCATGGTCTATCTAGCGTCACATTTTTTTCACTTTTGTGAGGTTTTTTTTGTCCAAGATTTTGTTGTTTAAAATGACTTCAAGGAACAGGACTGAACTGCTGTTTGGGGTCCTTAAGCACAAGAAAAAAAAATACTCAGATTGGCTTTGTTCAGGCATTAATTATGGTGCTGTTGGCCATTAAATTCAATGTTAATGAACCAACAATATATATTAAATAAGGTGTCTTTAAACACAACCACACATGCAACAAGTGTATATATTGATTGTTTCATGAAAATATTGTGACCAGGGGCTCACAGGAAACTAACCCTGTATTTCCCCAAGGAGCAATAATTCATTATTGGTTAATTCAGTGTTCCTGGTGACTTTATAGAAAATAACTACTGAGAATAACAAGAATTGACCATACCTTCTGCACTATTCTCAGGAGAAAATTTTAATGGAAAAATAGAATCAGAATTGATGTCTCCTCTGATTGATAATGTTTCCTTTTGGGATTTCAACCCGACTAATTCTCAAATCATATATTTTCAAACTATTTTAAACAGAAAATAATAGTTTATTAAATGAAAAATTGTTTGGAAGCCAACATGCTATGTTCAAAGTAATCTTCTTTTAGAATAAACATGCCCTATGCATTAGAAATTAAAACATTTACTAAAAAAAATTCATCATCAGAACAAAAAAAAAAGTCTTGGCTGGTTCCAATGTGTTATTTGAAAATGTTGTATATTAAGGTGGGTAATTTTAACATTATAGCCTTAAAACCATTTGCAATATTTAAAACTGAAATGCCAATTAAATTTTTACAGAATCCCTGAAGCGCCTTCAAGGAAGCCTTGTATTTTAAATGTTAGTTTGCAAACCACTTTTCTAAATGAATCTGCTTCGTTAGGCATTTGGCAAATGCCACTGTTTCTACAACATACTTCCCTCTTCAACTCCTGTCTCTGATAGACCAAGGCCTCTTGTCTTCAAATCTCTTCTTTATAGAGGTACGTAGCTCTTGATCTATAATTATAAAGGTCTTAATTTGTCTTTCCACTACAATTTTCTCTGTTAGTGTTTTTCACTCAATGAAGGGGGGTTTCTAAATTATATTAAGACAATAATGTAGCTGTTTTCCAAATTGCAAGTGAGACAAAGTGTAAAAGCTACAGTGATGTATTGGGACAACCAGCACAATTGTATGGGGTCCAGTGGGAGAAAAGTAATGATTATTTCTTAGGAACTAGAAGAAATCCTGTAGTGATAGTGAACCAAATTGCTTAACTTTTAACCAGCATATGCTAGGCACTTAGTAGGTGAGATAAAGATTTTTGTATTAATTAAATAGATTATTTAATGGTCCCAACCATCCTATGTTGAGGACAGAATATCATCATATACCATCTATAGCCCAGGAGATTGAAACAGAGCTACTAGGTAATTCACACAAAGTCACAGCGTTAGTACACCGCAAAGCTGCATAACAAGCCTAGCAAGGCACGCTGAGGCCAAACTTCCACTCATCTTCACTTCCAGTGTGCAGAAAGATCTCAGACATGTATAAGTTATGTTCCCTGCCACGAGGGAGCTTGCAGCCTCTCAGAACAAAGAATGGAAAAAAAAAAAAAAAAGAACAGGATCAGGATTTCAGAGGAATGAAGAGATAACTAAATTTAAATTTCTTTCATGAAGAAATTTGCACCAACATGGGCTTCTTAAACAGTTATGACTACATCAGGAGAAGAGAGAAATGTGTATAGAATTTCCACCAGGAGCAGTGGAGACAAAGGCAATGTGGAAATAGAAAAGTAAAAGCCTAAAATGAGGACATAGATAAAATAAGATTTTCTGAATCAGACGGTTTCTTTTGGGCAATACTAGGGAGAAAAATCTTGAAAGGCAAGTTGTTAGGGTTTTCCTGGAGAAGATAGGGAGTGTTTACTCTAACAGAAACTAGGTACAAATGCCAAAATGTGTGAAACAATTTGTCAAAGAATGCTTTGAGCCATTCAAAGCAGCAGAGTTAAATCCTTTGCAGTCATCCCTCAGACTCTCCCTCAAAGTAGGCTGATCATAAACATAGATGTATTTTTAATCACCTGTGTTAAAATTCCTAGTTGCAGAATGTCATATAGTGTGTCACCCTCAAAGTTCTGTAATTAATTCCTCTCAAGTGTCTATTTCTTATACTGTAACACCATGAAGAATTGCAATTATCTCATGAACAATGTTTATTAGAACACTAAAGATATGCTTTGATTAAATTCTATTAGTATGCTCTCACGACAATTTCTCTTCGACTGACAAAACAAAATTTAGAAAACTATAAACAACTTTAACATGAGATACGCATCATTGTTTGAGTAATAGCAAAAACATCCTTTAAATATAACCTATATCATATACTTTATTTAGAGTATTTTATCAATATTTTTCAATAAGCTTTTTAATGAAGAAAGCTCAGAAGATTTTTAATTTTATTGTCTAGTTAGTGGAATAAATGCATTGCTTTATAACTAGCATAAAATTTTAATCAGCAATATACACTGAGGAATGTAACATGAATTGTAATTTTAACTAAAATTAAAATTTCAAATAATTCAAGCAATATACATTGCATATAAAGTTCAGTTCAGATTTATGATTATTGAATAATACTTTGTTATGATATTATCATTTCTCTAGTATGAAATGCAGTATCATTAATGACTTTAGTTTAAGCAAAACTAGTTACATAAAGTAAAATATCAGTTTTATCAGATGTTAAAACATGTCACTTTTATCTCAGTATGGCAACTTTGGTAGGACTTTAATTTTTGTGTTTTTGTTACTCTTTCTCTAGATGTAAACGATTTAAAATATTAGAGCTAATTTACCAGATTTTGAGCCATTATTGTTACACAGAAATAGCAAAAATACTCACCACATTGAAGTACATATACATAGTTTTCACTGCTTTCATGTGGAAAAGAGATCCTTCCTAAATTTAAAAACAATTTTAGGGGCCAGCATATTAGCCCACAAGAGTGCTATTTTGAATTCCTGCTACTCCACTTCTCATGAAGCTCCCTGCTAAAACTCCTGGGAAAGCAACAGAAGATGGTCCAAGTGCTTGGGTCCTTGAAGCTCACACAGGAAACCAGGATGAAGCTCCTGGCTTAAGCCTCACCCAATCTTGGCCTTGTGGTCATTTGAGGAGCAATCAGCTGATGAAAAATCTCTTTCTTTCTCTGTCTCCCTCCCTTTGAAAGGCAGAGTTAGAGAGAGAAAGAGAATGAGACAGAGAGAGAGAGATTTTGCATCAGGTGGTTCACTCCCCAAATGGTCGTAATGTCCAGAGCAGGAGCTTCACGTGGGTCTCCTACATGAGTGTCAGGGCCCAGGCACTTGGGCCATCTTCTGCTGCTTTCCCAGGTGCAATAGCAGGGAGCTGGTGCCGGATTGGAAGTGGAGCAGCTGGAAATTGAACCTCTGCCAGACCCACAGGACTATGGCAGCTTTACTTACTACATCACAATGCATCCCTGGCTGGGGAGTTAGTTCACTTGGGGAGTGAACCAGTGAATGCAAGATCTCTTTCTCTCTCTCTCTCTCTCTCTCTCTCTTTTCTCTCTCTCTTTCTCTGTAACTCTGACTTTCAAATAAAGAAATAAATCTTTAAAAAAATAGTAAAACAGATAAAATAGTTAAATGCCCTTCCCCATGCTGAAAAATTATAAACTGTCCTTTAAAAATGTGTAATAAATACATACAGAAAACATATTCTGCAGGACATACATTATGAATGTTTCTTAGGATTTAATCTTTTTTTATAAACTATTACAAAATATTTGGCAACTGGATTTCAAGATTATTATAAGAATTGATTAGGTAAATAGAACAAATCTGGCTCTACTACACAAAAATAGGTGTATTATGTACATAGATCCTCCACTTAACAATTAGACCATTGTTTTCACTGTGTTTGTTTATTTGTGCTCTTTTTAATATTAGGATAAATGACCTCTCCCAAGGAGATTTATAAATAGAAGTCTCTAAAATGTTAACAAGATGTCACATTCATTTTCAGTTTTATTTTAAATGTTAACAACTTCTTTTCATAAAGCTTCCCACTCCACTGCTGTCCAGTAAACAATATATTTTTTTCTCTCTGAAGTCGTATAAACATGGTCACAAATTTCAGGCAAAGATACTCATTAATGAGGGTTTCAGCCTATAAGGTTGCTTGGACTTCATTTTGGTTACTCCAATTTTAATTAAGTCTAGGGAATATCAAACGAGTAAGATGAAACTTGGAAAGAAACACAACTGACATTGAGTGATCTGATTTCACAGTTTCCTCATAAAATTGACTACATTTGAGTTGCCTACAGTTTTAATGCAATACCTAAAGCATACAAAAAAAAATCACATTCTTTATTGTATTGTTGTTGCTTTTATTCTTATCTGAAAGACATTTGAGTCATACTGAAGGTTTTTTAGTTTGAAGGAATGTCAGCACTCCACAAGGGCTGTTGATATTCTTCATTAGCTATAACATAGTTAAAATGTAGCACCTGCAATAAATCAAAGTATTGGAAGATTGCGTTAAAACTTATGACAGTTACAGAGTTTGTTGGGTGTTGGATGTTTTTTCTTCCCTGGTATCCTAGGGTCATCACTCATAATAGTGAAAAGTATAGCAAAAAGAGGAAAAAATTTCAGAATGTTCCTAAAAATAAAATAGAAAGCCCTCAGGAGCCCTTTCAGAACAACAATAAAAAGTATTGCTAGCTGTAAAATTTGTAAGCAGGTTCCATCCTGTCGGCACAGAAACAATGAAGATGAATTACATTCTAGGAGAAACATTGAGAGTGTCTAGTAACAGAGTGGCAAATCTGTGACAGTGAGGACAAAGCAAAACTATTTCTTCTAAGTCTTGAGTTAAAAGTGTCAGAACAAGAAGCTATGAATTAAATGGAAACAAAGGGCCATCCTTTGAAATTATCTCTGAGCTTAACAATTCAGAATTCCTCATTTGGGCATTGTTTGAACTATTCAGCTTTCAGATTCCCTGCACAACAAAATTTTAAAGAGGTCATGGGAAATGCATATTATGGAAACACTATACAGATTTGAAATTTTTTGCATGAAATAAACATTGTTTAATTCCTTGTTCCATGAAGTTTTTGAAGTATCCTCAAATTACCTCTGAGCTTATAAATAGCAGTATAATTACACATATTAAAAATGTTGGTGTATTTTTGATACACAATAGAGTAATGCAAGTTAGGACCATGGTAGCAGTTTTATCTTTCAGATATCTCTAGGTGTAACAGGAAGAGAAGCCTGAAGTTTGTTCAGTCAGTGATAGGCCAAGGGACTTTGTCCGAAGTATGAGACATTTGGTCTATGTGGGAGATGTTAGAGTCTGATATGAAATGTTGGGGAGGATCCCACAAGCCATGCCAAGAAGATCTGCTATAGAAAGTCTCATCTGCACAAAAAAGCAAGAATCTTGCTTTGCATATGTCCTTGTTTGAGGCCCTGGATATTAGTGTGATAATGGAAAAGACATGCTGCTAAAGGGGGAAATATATAGATAGGAGTTGTTTTTGCAAAAGCTGGTGCCCACCTTGACAGCAGGTTGCAAGTTTAATAACAAACTTTGCTTCTCAAACCAAGGTCAGCATATGCAAAGTGAAACTCACCCAGCAGCAGAAGGGGGAGAGTGTTTATTAAACCCTAACTGTGATTCTCAAAGGATGTTTTGGTGTGCAATATGCCTATCCTCTACTAAAACAGCTTGACTTTTAATTTAAATTCAAAACTCAGAGGTTTTCTTCCATATGTGTTTATGAATGTTAATTAGGGAGACATCAAATAGTTAGAGCAACTATTTACAGTCTTGGACCATATTTGAAAGTTGCTTTTCTTTTATGCTGCATTCAGATTTTCTACCTATATGTAATGAATGAGGTATGAGTCAATTGTGCATTAAAAAATTGAAAGCAATATTAGGTTCTCTGAAAAATCACTGAAAATAGATATAATTCATGTTCCCAAGTCTTGGTGATTGATTGCCTTAAAGCAGTAGTGGCATTCAAGGTGAGCTGAAGTAAATGTTAAATGAAGGTTCTTTTTTAACCTCATCAATACCTTTCTAATGCATCTATTTCTTTCTTTCTTTTTTTTTTTCCGGATGCAGAGGAGCAAGTCACAGGAACTGAATCTCAAATAATTACCCAACACTAGATATGGTATTTGTTTGAGTGCCTAATAATCTCTTAAACACTTACTTCTCCCAGCTGAGTTAATTCATGATGGAAAATCATCATGAACAATGGGTCACGGAGAGTAAATGAAGTGGGGCGATCACTGTGTTTTTTCAAGAGCTCTCATATAACCCGATTGTGGATAGCTGATGAGGTAATCTGCATAATAACATGGCCCCAGTGTGTTTCTATTAAGTCAATGGGGCATTGACTATATACAAAAGCACCACTGGCATCTTTTAAGGGGACTATATCTGTAGACCTAGGATGGCTTCACTCATGTGATGGGAAGAGTTGTGCATTAATCTATACTATACTCCTTTACTCTTCCTTTCAGTCAAAATTTTTGTCTATTGGCAGTAAAATAAGCAGCATTTCAAGTATAATTCTAATTAAATGAGTTAAATGCATTGCTATAATTATTTGTGTATGTATACTATGTGGATTAAATGTGTGTAAATAATTTTTATTTAAATTGATGAATTTAAATGCAAATGTATCCAGAACAATATACAGGCAACACTCACATAGTGCTAGTTAAAGGTGAAACAACGATTTAAACAAGCACTAAAAAATATATTAGTCTTTTATTAGTATTTCATTAGAATTTCTTATCTGATCAGGATTTTCTTATTTTAAGGCATCACTCCTTTGGTATCTCCAATGTAATTGCAGTAAAGATGAGATTTCAAAATAGAGGTCTTGGAATAATTTAAAAGCCTATATATATATATATATATATATATACACATATATGTATATATATGTGTGTGTATGTATATAAGTGTGCTTGTTAGCTCAAGAAAAGAGTAAAAAAATAATTTACCACATAAACTGAAGTTATCTATCTATTGATCACCTGGATATATACTGTAAGGCAAAACAATTTTAAACTTTTAAATGGTTCAAGGTATCATATTTCAACAAAGAGATATACTAATTTGCTAAAGGACAAACATTAAAAATGTGTACATTGGAAATGCAAGTTCTGCCTAGTGGCTGAGATACCCACATCTCACATCACAGTGAGTGGGTTTACAGCTCTGGCTCACAACTCCAGCTTTCTCTCAGTGTAGACCCTGAGAGGCAACAATGATGATTCAAATATTTAGTTTCCTGCCACCCACATGTGAGACTTAGATTGCATTCCATGCTCCTGGCTCTGACCCCAACCATTATGAGCATTTCGGAAGCAGCAAAAGGGAATTCACTCTATCAATCTTTCTCTGTTTTGGTCTCTGTCTCAACATACATATGTTTATGTGTAGTTATAACCACTACCTACATTAGTGTTTGAGCAGCTATCCACATTTCCTTACTTAGTTGGCTAATGAGATACCATTTTTTGGCTTATGGGAAAATTAGTATTTTTAAATTTAGAAAAAAAACTCATAATTTGATAATTAGGCAAAGTTTTCTATTAAATCATCCCTGGTCAAGAGTTTATATTTATCTCACTACTCTCTCTTTAGGTTGGAAATAAATAAATAAATAAAAGATTGACTTCTAGGATGGCTGAGGCATTAAATGTCATAAAAATACATATTAAATGCAATCTGTACTTTCTCTATTAACTTCTATTAAAATCAGTAAGTAAAATTTCCAAATGGACAGGATACCTGTGTGTCTTAAAATCTTTTCTTTGTTTAAATTCAGTCTATCAACTTAAAGAAAGTTATTTTCCAATCATATATATGTACATATATATATTATATACACAGAACTTCTTTAGCCATATTGTTTCATGTAGTAGTTACTGTATGACAGTTACATTTCAAAAATATCCAGCTTAAACCCTCAGCAAATATTGAGATATCCCATTAAGAATCTATTTTCATCAATGTTATGTGAAGATTCCCACACTGGACGTATCTGACTGATTCTGAGAGTAAAATCACGGATGAAAGTATGTGTGATGAAAGCCTCTATCCATTGTGAAAAGCATGCATACACAGACAAATCCTTCTGGCCTTACATAAATGATTACTACTGTAGAAGTTTTCGGAGCTGAGAGATGTGTGATGGTGAGAGAGATACCATTTTCTCTCTCTTTGACCATGTGTTTTGCTGAGGGATTATGTGTGTTTTTAAATTTCATAACTGATTAATATTGAATAACTAAGGTATAATATGCAAAAAAAGGAACACCAGATCATGTTCTTATGGCCCTTGTGACCAGTTATGAGCAATATCTTTCACAAACCACATACTTTATCTAACTTATATATCCCTTCATCTATAAAGAGAGATAACTGGGTAAAGTTCTTATTTGGGGGAAAATTATCTGTGTGACTAAACAATCCAAACTTATTTATTTTACTTATTAACATTTTGACAGATCTGTGAATTTTTCTCTATTAACTAAATTGGTATGTACATATATGTAAAATCTATATATATTGCACATTAAATACTATTGAGAGAATTCTTTAAAAAAGAAAAGCATTGATAAATATTGTCAACTAGAAAGTTCATCTTTTTAAAAATATTTATTTATTGATTTATTCGTTCAATCATTTGAAAGGCAGAACAATAGAGAGAATGAGAGAAAGAGAGAGAGAAAGAGGGAGAGACAGAGAGAGGTGTCTTCCAGCTGATGGTTCAGTCCCAATGACCGAAATATTCAGGATTCAGCCATACCAAACCAAGAGCCAGAAACTCCATCCTGGCCTTCTACATGGATGGCAGGAGTATAAGTACTTGGGCCATCTCTGCCTTCTCAGGCATATTAGCAGGAAGTTGAATCAGAAGCTAGGCCTCAAACCAGCACTCTAATGTGGGATCCAGCATTGGAAGCTGTGGCTTAACCCGCTGGGCCATAACACAGATCACTCATGTTAAACATTAGCCAGGAACTGAGAAACCGATATAACAATATGTGTATTGACATGTATATGTCAACATGTATATACAGAATATGCATGTGTGTATAAAATTCAATATAAATGAAAAGATGGAGCATGATATTATAATAAGGGAATGCATTATCACAAGAGGCACATACTCAAAATTTGAGGGGAAATTATGTGGAAAATTATTCCAACTCTTTTTTGCTGGTTTTATAGATTCAAGACCAATTCTATAGAAAACTTATAAAATCCAGATGGCAAAGATAAACTTTTATTGAATTTCATATGAGAAAATACTTAAATATGAGTGCTTATATTTGTACATGTGAACATATTCTATTCATACATAATGCATTCTTTTCCGCATATCAGTGTGTACACATCTCTAGGAACACACATCAAGACACCACATAACGATGTTGAGCCTACTACTTTTGCAGCTTCTAAAGAAACACGGTTTCACTCTCTTTTCTACTTTTGTGCTTATTTTATTTAAACATATATTCATACAGTGGATCGAGTTGGGTAAACTATTTTTTATTTGATTGTCTGCAAATATCCAGCTACATTTATCCATGGAGCCAGAGAGAAAAGGAGACCCTGTCTTCAATCATGATGGCGTGTATCATCACTTTAGAGCCATCACGAGTCTTTCATCATTGAAACTTTGATAGTGACTGTAATTTGTAAATGTTTGAGATATTCATACAGAAAAGAAGATGGTTTCATTTGAGCAACTGTCTGAAGCAGGATCTTTCCCAGAAGTTAAGTTTATTTTAAAAAATTCTTCTTTGCAGAACTAATGTACTCAGGATATATGTCGAAATGATTAGGAGTATCTCCTTTCTACCTCCTGCATTAAATTGCCTAATTTCCTGACAGCTAGAAATACATTACCAGTGTACACAGAACATGAAATGAAATACAGAGTCAAACTCCACTGCAGATTATGGAAGGGAAGAAAATGATCTGTATATAAGAAAGAAGACCTTGGAGAGAGAAAAAAATGGCTAGATATTGCTACATCCTTCAAATATGTGAGGCACAGATTGATTTTCTTATATTTTCTGTAGAGTAGATGCAAAAGATTATGCTAAAAGCAGGAAAGAACATGATTGTTAGACTGCCAATGTGATAGGAGGACTTGATTAAATAGAAGCTCCTATGTTAACAAATTCAAAACCAGAGAAAAGCTCAGAAGAAAATTTGACAATCTCTTGCATTCCCGAAATTCTGCAGCTTTGCATTTCTAAAAGACTGAGTGCAGCCTAAGAGATGAGTCTCACCATGTCTGTGCTTCTGAAGCATTGCCCCTTCTTTCACATAGGAGGAAGTGATCCAAATGAACTGAATCTCTTTCCTTTTACATGCAGATAGTTGTAACTAGGGTAAACAGTTCTTACATGGGTTCAGTACCTTCCTACCTGCTAATTTCTGGCTCCTCACACAGCAAAGAGTGAAGCTCCTACAGCAAGCAGGTTGCAGAACGACAAGGTTCTCTCTTGGAGAAATGTCATCTAATGGCTCTTGTAGTCCAAGTGATGTGCCACCTCTGGAGAACACAGTCGCCTGACAGTTATTTCTGAGTCATCTTGGTGTAGCTGAAACAGTTGGTACTCTCCTTTAGACGCTTGTCAACATGTGCAGAGGATGTTTTAACTGGCACTTTGTCACCAGCTACCTCAAATCAAGAAAGGCTGAATAGCTGTGAAAAATGCGACTTCAAATTCAAGGAAGAATTAGAGTACTAAACAAAGAAACACACTCCTTCAGACTGTGTATTATTTTTATTTCTGTAGATATGTGACTACCATGTCAGCTGATAATCAATTATATGAGTACATTTTCACTTTATCTTTCTTATATACTAGTAGGGACAGTTGAGAAGAAATGGACTTAGTTGATAAAAAGAGGAAATTGCTTTGTGGTGTTTTAGGTGTGTGGATGGCAAGTACAAATAAATGATAGTCCATCTAACCCAGAAAATTATTTTTATTATACATGTGATTTTTCCCTTTGCAGTAATATTTTGTTTTTGAATTCTCTGTGCCTAACACATAGCTTGACCATTAGCTAGTTTATGTTACATGAAATAAAAAATGAAAAATCTATTTAATTATCATAAAAACAATATAACTAAGATATACAAGTTGTTGAATCTGTTCTCTTTATATCAATATCACATTAACATGAGAAATGATGAGAATTGGTTGTGGGAATTATTGTTTCATTTGCTGTGACTCTGACAATGTAATGTAGTAAACAATTTCTTAAAAAGAAAAAGAAAAGAGAAAGAAAGAAAATTAAGACTTTAACCAATGCAGAAAAAAAGACACTGAAATAATAGGGATAACCATTTGTAAGTCTCAGATGTGGTACTGCATTTATTACAAAAGTTTCAAAATTACTTAAAATACATATGCAGGCATTTTTTCTAAGGGTTAACTGCTACTTGGGATTCACATCCCATACCCTAGTGCCTAGATTTGAATCCTTGGCTCTGCTCCTGATTGCAACTGCCTGCATTGTATCCTGGGAGGCAGGAAGTGATGACTCAAGTAATTGGATTCTTGCCACTCCCTTGGAAGGGGTTGAGTTTCCAACTCCTGGCTTATACCTTGCTCAGCCCTGGCTAATGCAGCATTTTGGGGGTGAACCAGCAAATAGGAGGTATCTCTCTCTCCTTCCTCCCACCCTCCCTCCCTCCCTCCATCCCTCCCTTCCTACCAAATAAATAAGAACATATGTATGCAGTAAAAATGTCTGTACAAAATTACATTAACACATTTTGATTTAGATTCACCCAATCAAAAGGAGAGAATAAAACAATAGCGAAGAATCTATTATGTTTTTCTTAGTCTTCAGAGTGAGCTTAGATGATTTATAAGTGTTCTTGGGACTCAATAAGTCACAAAAAGAAACTTTTTTTCTACTCAAAATGCCAATTTGCATTTTGCAGAACTAGGAAGTTTATATCCTAATTATAATTAAAATAATTCATTAATTCTATTTATGTCATTTAATGGCAACAGAGTCTTTCTGTAAAATTAATATATTTTGGGAGTTGGTGCTGTGGCATAGCAGGTTAAGCAGCCACCTGCAGTACAAGCATCCCATATAGGTGTCAGCTCTAGTCCTTGTTGCTCCACTTCCAATGCTGCTCTCTACTATGGCCTGGAAAAGCAGTGGAAGATGGTCCAAGTGCTTGGGCCCCTGCACCCAAGTGGGAGATCCAGAAGAAGTTCCTTGATCCTAGCTTTGGATCACCGTTGCTGCCATTTGGGGAGTGAACCAGCGCATAGCAGACCTCTCTCTGCCTCTGCTTCTCTATAATTCTGCCTTTCAAATAAGTAAATAAATCTTTAAAAATAATTAATATGTTTTCTAAATTTATTGACTAAGCTCTTTTCAAGATCTTTGTTATTTTTCTCTCCCCTTGCAATGTCTTTCAACTAATCATAAAGCAAGGTCTGTCTCCTTTGGAAAAAAAAAAAAAAGGCTAAACTGAGTTCCCTCCCTTTTAAAACATTCTAATAGCCTTTATAGTCATGAGCTATGAGATTTCCATTATTGTCCTGACTATTGTTTAATTTTTAAATTTGTTCTTCTAACACTTACTTAATTGCATGTTCCTAGAGGGCAGCAAGAATATCATACTTTAATCATGTCTCACAGAATATTTTATAATTCACAGTTCTTAGTTTCAATGTATGCTGAGCTCTTAGACTCATAGCTAGTATCAAGAAAATATCAGCTAATAAGAACAATAAAAACTTAGTAATTGATTTGATTAAAAATTCATTGTACCTGGACAGTATATGTAATTATAATTAAATTATCCTGATTCACCTGAGTTATTTTTACATGACATGGTATAACAGCGTAACTCACAACCATCCTCTTTATAATATACCTCAACTGTTACATGCCCAGAAAAAAAAAGATGTTCTCATCAATTGTGGTTATATGTCCTACAATATTAAACATAATTTTTATTTTATACTTTGTTATACTACATAATGTAAAACAGAACTCATTTTCGCATTCTTTGGTGCTAGTGCAACTTTTTAAATGTTTATTTCATGTCTTTATTTGTGCAAGTTATTTTTATCAATATCATTTGTATGTTTATCCAAACCGAACCAACACTAACACATACTCATTTTGCTTTGCTTTCACCACCACCAATATTTTACTTTTCTAATGTATATCTATTTACTTCAAAAAAGTTTCCAAAAATAACCCACGGGTTGAATCATTTAAAAAATTGCAAATTCATGGAAATAAAAAAAAAGAGTTTATGGTGGTGAATAAAACAGAACCTGTGGCTCCATAAGTTTAGAAAAGAAAATACAGCATATAAAATAAACGATTATTTTAGATCAACAAATCTCTTTGTCAAACAACATGCTGTTTCAATTCTAAACATTTTTGCTGGGGTGGCAGCTAAAGGCTGACTTAAAATTCAAGTGGTACTCTACATGGTAACATTTTCTAAAAAATATCCTTGACAGACTGAAATATCACACCAACATCAAAAAATTCTGATATTTACAGCAAAATGGAGTTGGAAGTCCTTATATTATATTACATATAATAAGCCAAAGAGAAATAAAAACTATATATTGTCTCTCATATGTGAAATTTAAAAGAAAAAAAGTTGATTTGATCTTAGAACAGCACTTATTAGAAGAGGATAGGATGGGTAGTTGGGGCTGGGAAACAGGTACCAGAACACAGAAGTTCTAATGCTTCACAGCACAGTGGCTGAACTATAATGCACAATAATGCATTATATCCTCTACCAAGAAGAGAAAGGGTGGAGCTGGTAGACTCCAAAAACTAAGAAAAGGAAATGGAAAGGCTAATCGACTTGGTGGTTTTTTTTCTATGTACTTGTTTTGAAATATTACACCATATCTCACAAAAGTGTACAACAATTTCACACTAATCACAAAACATAATAAGATAAATTTGAATTCCAAAAATGATGGCTGCTGAAAGCATAAAATTTTCAAGTGATCCTACAAAGAAATAAAATGGCAGTCACGGGGAACTACCTGGTGTCACTGTGTCCCACAAGCGTGAAGGGAAGGTGATGGCAGATAATCTGGGAGAGGAAAAGGAGTGGCCATTTATGAGCTTCATGCATTTCTCCTGTGTTTGGAACCTATTATGAAGAGCAAGAACATCAATTGATGCATTTTTGAAGAAATGTGATAAAATCATTTTAGGAAGATAATGCTGGGGATCCTGTAAAACCTATGAAGACTGGGAAAGACACCTTCAGTTTGTAAAACAAGAAATGAAATCTATGTGTGCACAACTTCCATGCAATCCTTAGAAGTCATCTTGAAAATTTACATTACTTAAAGTGTAATCAAGATGTCAAGATGTAAATGTATTTCTAAATGTTTATTTTCTTCTACTTGAAAGGCAGTCTCTCTCTCTCCCTTCTCTCTCTCTCTCTCTCACACACACACACACACACATACACACACACACACGGAGGGCGGAGGAGAGAGAGAGAGAGAGAGAGAGAGAGAGAGAGAGAGAGAGAGAGAAATCTTTCATCTGGTTCACTCCCCAAATGCCCCCAACAGCTGGGGTTGGATCAGGCTGAAGTCATCAGCCCAGAACTCCATCTGAGTCTCTGACATGGGTGACAGGGGCCCAAGCACTTGAGCCGTCTTCTGCTACCTCCGGAAAGCTGGGTATCTTAGCAGAAAGCTGGATAGGAAGTGGAGCAAGATGGAAACAATCACTGAGATATGGTGCATAGGTACTCAAGTGGCTACACCACAACATCTGCTCCCAAATACCTTTGTTTGAAACAGAAATAGAACATTTATTTATTTAATTTTATTTATTTATTTTTTTTTTCATTTTTGACAGGCAGAATGGACAGTGAGAGAGAGATAGAGAGAAAGGTCTTCCTTTTTGCCGTTGGTTCACCCTCCAATGGCCACCGCGGTAGGCGTGCTGCGGCCGGCGCACTGCGCTGAACCGATGGCAGGAGCCAGGTGCTTCTCCTGGTCTCCCATGGGGTGCAGGGCCCAAGCACTTGGGCCATCCTCCACTGCACTCCCTGGCCACAGCAGAGAGCTGGCCTGGAAGAGGGGCAACCGGGACAGGATCAGTGCCTCGACCGGGACTAGAACCCGGTGTGCCGGCGCCGCAAGGTGGAGGATTAGCCTAGTGAGCCACGGCGCTGGCCTAGAAATAGAACATTTAAATCAGAATTTAGATTAAGAAATTTAAATGACAAATTGAATAGTTGAAGCAAAACAAAATAGGGTTAAATATACAAAACTCACTTTAAAAGAGAAAGAAAAACAACAAATGTTTACTTTAAGGGTAATCATTAAATTTAACTTTGTAGAAATCATAGGGAATACTTTGTAACCATCTTTAATATTAGTATTTTTTTTTATTATTTATTTGACAGAGTTAGTGAGAGAGAGAGAGAGACAGAGAGAAAGGTCTTCCCTCCGTTGGTTCACCACCCCCCTAAATGGCCATTACAGCCGGAGCTGCACCGATCCGATGCCAGGAGCCAGGTGCCTCCTCCCAGTCTTCCATGCCGGTGCAGGGCCCAAGCACCCGGGCCATCCTGTAATGCCCTCCCGGGCCACAGCAGAGAGCTGGACTAGAAGAGGAGCAACCGAGACTAGATCCTGGCGCCTATATGGCATGCCAGCACCGCAGGCGGAGGATTAACCAAGTGAGTCATGGCGCAGGCCCCTAACATTAGTAAACTCTTTAAAATTTATTTATTTATTTATTTATTTATTTATTTATTTATTTATTTATTTTGACAGGCAGAGTGGACAGTGAGAGAGAGACAGAGAGAAAGGTCTTCCTTTTGCCGTTGGTTCACCCTCTAATGGCCGCTGCGGCTGGCGCATCGTGCTGATCCGAAGCCAGGAGCCAGGTGCTTCTCCTGGTCTCCCATGCGGGTGCAGGGCCCAAGCACTTGGGCCATCCTCCACTGCCTTCCCGGGCCATAGCAGAGAGCTGGCCTGGAAGAGGGGCAACCGGGATAGAATCCGGCGCCCCAACCGGGACTAGAACCCAGTGTGCCGGCGCCGCAAGACCGAGGATTATTAGCCTGTTAAGCCACGGCGCCGGCCAACTCTTTAAAATTTAAATATTAAATTAGAATTATACAAGTTGTGTTTCTTTTACTAATGGAACTATCCAGATTTTCCCCCAATATTTCCAAGACCATTTTAAATCAAAATTTGTGTTCAAATGATTGAATACAGTATCAATGTGAAATTTTGAGATAAACTCCTTTTTTCTTCCAATAGGTGTTTGTTAATTTGTTTCAGTGATAAAATATTGACTAATAGTGAAGCGATACCTCTAACTATTATACATGAGGAACATCAATTTCAGACATTGTTTAACAAAAATATGAAAAATTATGAGTTGAAGTTCACACATCCTATAAAATATGCATACATTTATAAAGAAACTAATGTTGTATTACTGAAATTGCCACACATTTGTATGATTAGGATTTTTGTTTTGTTTTTCCTCATTAAAATAAAACAGCTCCAAAGAATTTTCTTTGTTCTGGGTGTGTTTATAAGTGTATTTCATAGTCTTCAGAATGGTTGCATCTGCAAAGTGTAAATGTTTCATAATTACAGGTTTTTTAAGGGTGAACATCTGTGCCCTTTTCTGTAACTTTGATGATTAACTGGGAAGAATATGTAGTTAAATTTGTATACTGCATTTATTTGCTAATTCACTTTATTTAGTATAAATGAAGAATATTTAAAGGTTTATCTGTATCACTTTGTCATGCCTCTTTATACTTACCCAATCTTGTTTTCCATATTTAGTTTCCAACATAAAATAGAATCTGATCAGCTTTTTTTTTTTTTAAGTGGAGTTTTGAGTTTCTAAGAAGGAAATGTAAGATCTCCTCCTCCATTTCTCTTTTCTTTAGTAAAACACAGGTTTCTTATTGTAGAGAATGGAGTTCCTCAAATTGTCGCACTTTTAATAATCTCTTTGACTCTAAAATAGCAGACTACCTTCAAAAGTACAATGCCATTTGTTTGTGAAAAAGAAAGTTATTTTATGTTATCTTCCTTATTATAACATGTTCCAAAGAACCGAGGGAGTCTCCTTAATTACAGGATATGAATTTAAACACTGAAAAGTCGCAGTGATTCTTACTGAAGTAGCAGGAATGTGACTGTATACACGGCAGGGGTAGATAAGAAATGATTTGGCAAGACATACTTTGGATAACTGTTGATGGAATCATGTGAAAAGTTTGTAATCTATTGGTGATGAAATGAAATTTTTCCAGAGAACATTGAGAGTATCTTCTTTGGAAAGAATTTCTGTCACATGTTGGGTCAAAATTATTCCAGTAAGAAGTTAGTAAGGGATAAATTTGAAAAATTTCTTCAGTACTGCTAATGACTACCCACTGCTAGAGAGAGGACCTTAACATTCCTCTGGGATTGAGTAAACTTTAAACCCTTGACCTTGAATTTCACAGAGCATTTACTTTTGAAACCTTGCAATTGTAAATCCCCTTTGAGATGTAAATCTTCTACAGTCAGTAATGGTTTTCTCAAAGACCTGGGAGCCTCCCTTTGAAATGTAATCATCAAGAAAAATAGGACCCCTATTCTCCCTGAGAGAGAATAGGAACCAATATTGAATAAGCAAATTAGCAAACACAGGTGCCCTAATTACTTAGGCCCACCACCCCCTGAAAGTTCCCTAGGACATTTGCATAATGTACTCCTTTTGTGTTTTACCAGAGTGAATTCGACTTTCTCCTTCATTACAATTGTCTTGACTGCTATTATGATCATCTTCAATAATAAAGAGTTCCTTAGTATTTTACTTAGTGTCTATTGCATTATTTCTTTAATACTTGTCACCATTTTTTTTGCATTTAAGAATTTGACATGGGCATAGCAGGTAAAGTCGCTACCTGCAGTGCCTTGACGTACCATGTGGATGCAGGTTTGAGTCCTGGATGCTCCTTCCCATCCAGCTCCCTGCTAATATGCCTGTGAAGGCAGTGGAGGATGGCCCAAGTGCTTGGGCCCCTGCACCTACATGGGAAACCTGGAAGAAGCTCCTGGCTTCAGCCTGGCCCAGTTCTGGCTGTTGTGGCTATTTTGGGGGGTGAACCAGCAGATCTCTCTCTCTCTCTCTCTCTCTCTCTCTCTCTCTCTCTCTGACTTTTAAATAAATAAATCATTTTAAAAAAATTGCTTGTTATTCAGAAGTTTTATGCTTCTTTTCTGAGGTAAATTTAAAAAACAATATTTTGCAGCAGCTATTAGAAAGCTACAGAAGTGACAATGACTCAGACTTAGTTTGATGAAGCTTGATAAATTTTATCTTTTGAATATAAGTTCATCATTCCTGATGTGGTAATTTTTTGATTTTAAAAATAATAAAAAAGTAGTAAAATTGTTCTCTGTATTGGAGAAAATCTAAGTTACTCATATTTTTCCAAATCTTTTCAAGTCACAAATTTTCAAGCAGCATCTCCCCTAAATAAAACCCTCACTTTCCTGTGTATTTCTCTCACTGAATAAATGCTAAAAACCCTATCATATCACCTGTTTTAGTTGAGCTGATATTCAGAATTCTTATCCGAATAGACAGCAAGGATCCTCAACATCAATATTACAATTATTAATAAAGTTAGCTGATTTCACTTTCTCCTATTAACTACAACAAAATTATTTATTTTTTTAATTTTTAATATTTCTAAAAAAATAAAATGGACATATAACTTGAAGAACTTAGCAAATTATAGATTCTCTCTCCCTCTCTCTCTCTCTCTTAAGATTTATTTATTTACTTGAAAGTCAGAATTACAGAGAGAGGAGGGGAAACAGAGAGAGATCTTCCATCTACTGGTTCACTCCCTAAGTGTCTCAATGGTCAGGGCTGAGCCAGCCTGAAGCCAAGAACTTGAAATTTCATCCTGGTCTCCCATGTGGGCAGCAGGACCAAAACACTTGGTCCCTATTGCACTGCTTTTCCCAGGCCATAAGCAGGGAGCTGTATGGGAACTGGAGCAGCCAGGACAGGAACTAGTGCACACAGGGGTTGCTGGCATCACAGGCAGCAGCTTTACCTGCTACCATACAACACTGACCCCATAGGTGCTCTTAAGTTAATTTTTATTAGTATTTTTAAAGAATTATTTTGTTTATTTGAAAGGCAGAGTAAGAGAGTGACAGAGACCGATAAATATATATAGAGATCTTCCATCTGCTGGTTCATTCCCACAAATGGCCACAATGGCTAGAACTGGTCCTATTGACAGTGAGGAGACAGGAGCTTCTTCTGGGTTCCCAACATGGGTGCAGGGGCCCATCTCCCACTGCTTTCCGAGGTGCACTACCAGGGAGCTGGCTAGGACCTGGAGCAGCTAGGACTCTAACTGGTGCCCATATGGGATGCCAGCATCACAGGCTGTGATTTTACCAGATACACCACAGCCTTGGCCCCCTTAACTTAATTTTCAACTCAACTAACTTTTAACATAAATGCTAACAAATTAAAAAATGCTAATAATACACATGATACTGACCACCAAATAAACACTACTAGCCAATAAGATAAATCTTTTGTCATAAATTACATTTTTTTCCTGAAAGATGCATTTCAAAACCCAAAATGTTTGATTTATTGTTTTCTTCTCCTCAAAGCATTGAAAAGCTGCAAGTAGTTTGCCTCAAAGATTTGTGGCCTTCAGGCTCAAATACAAGCCCTGCTTGAACATCTTTCTGTTTCATCTGTTAAGCAAATATAAATCTTTCCTCACTTTAAATTTAAAGAAACTCTGTCCTACTTCTCAACGTTTACATTAACTTACTTGTTGATTCATTCCCCAAAAACATATGTATTGATTGCTGCTTGCACGCAAAGTGCTCTGTTATGTACTAGAGAATATAAAGAGGCAAAAACACATACACAATCTGCCCTCAAGTTGTAGTGTGGAAGCTAAATCTTACATGAAATTTAAGATCCACAGATAACTACAGCATATGATAAAAAGTGATAAATGTCATAGATGGGAAACAAACAACATGCTATCGAGTCTTGGTTTCAGAGAGGTTGTGCAGGATGAAACAGAGAGCACGTAGGACTAGGATTGCAGTGTGGTGAGTTAAGCTGCTGCCTGCAACACTAGCAATCCATAGGGATGTAGGTTCTAGTCTTGATTGCTTCATTTCTGATCCAAATCCCTGCTAATGTGCCTGGGAAAGCAGCAGAGGTATACTCTGCACCCACATTGGAGACTCCTTGTGGCCACCTGGTGAGTAAACCAACAGGTGGAAGATCTCTCACCTGCTCACATGCTCGTGTGTACTTTCTCTGTAACTCTGCCTTTCAAATAAATAAGTAAATCTTAAAAAAAAAACATAAAGAAAAAGAAAAGAGAGCAAGTATATTTGAAATGATTCTAGATGGCAAACATAATAAAAAGAATAAAGATCATAAAGTGAAGGAGGTATGTCTTTTTCTTTTTCTTAGTTAAGATTTATTTATCTGGAAGAGTCAGAGAGAGAGAGAGAGAGAGAGAGAGAGAGAGAGAGAGAGAGAGAGAAGAGCTAGGCCAGGCCGAATCCAGGAGCCAGGAACTTCCTCTGGATCTCCCCCTTAGGAGCAGGGGCCTAATGACTTGGGTCATTCTCCACTGCTTTCCCAAGCACATTAGCAGGGCGCTGCATTGGAAGTGGAGCAGCCAAGACTGGAACTGGCACCATAGGGGATGCTGGGACTGCAGAAGGCGGCTTAGTCTGCTGCACCAAAGCTCTGGCCTCAGGAAGCCAGGTTTGGTAAAGAAAAATAATGAAAGCTAGATTGGTAAAGAGGTTAAAGTTAAAATGAACATCGATGACTAAGTTGCTTTGATTTTACCTCACAGTCAATTATTAAGGAGGCATTAATTTATCAAAAAATGAAAGCATCTGTTATGCAATAACAGGTTTTTAAAAATTACTGATGAAGGAAAAGTGGGTTGCAAGCACGAGAGCATCAGAATATGTTGAAGAGGTAGAACACATAAGACATGACCACTGATTTGATATTAAGAGTAAGGCAGAGAGCAGACAGAATATCAGATAAGTTAGCCAGTGCCTAGGATGTCCTGTAATGTAGGTGGTGGCACAACTGCTGTGGAAAACAATGAGAATGTTCATATATTTGTATTTTTAAAAGATTTATTTACTTAATTTAAAGTCAGAGTTGCAGAGAGAAAGAGAGGGAGAGAGGTCCTTCATCTACTGGTGCACTCTCCAGTGGTCACAATACCCAGGTCTGAGCCAGGTCGAAGCCAGGAGTGCCAGGCTTTATCTGGGTCTCTTGCATGGGTGGCAGGGGCCCAAGCACCTGGGCCAAACTCTGCTGCTTTTGCAAGACATTAGCAGGGAGCTGGATTTTAAGTGAAACAGCCAGGAACAAACCAGCGCCCAAATGGGGTGCCAGAGTGGCAAGCAGTAGCTTTACCCAATATGCCACAGCATCAACCCTCTTATTTTTTTTTCTTTAAAAGTAGAATTACTGTACAATCTAGGAATACCAACAAAATTGAAAAGCAGTATCTTATTTGGTAGTTCTTCACCCATGTTCATAAAAGCAATATTTGCAATAGACATAAGATGGGAACAACCCAAGTTGTTGCCTGTGGACACTTGGATAAACAAAATGTTGTGTATATTACAAAGGGATATTAATTAGCTACAACTAGGATATTCTGAAATATACTACAACATGACTGAGTCTTGAGGGAATTATGTCAAATGAAATAAGCCAGTCAAAAAAGACAAATACTGTATGGTTTCACTTATATGACATGTCAATAGAATTCATCTTCACAGACACAGAAGGTAGAATTATAGTTTCCAATGGCATGGGGAAGGGAGAATTAGGGAATTGTTTTTCAGTTTGCAAGATGAAAAGTTTCTGGAGATTCATTTTTCAACAATGTGAATATACTAAACAATATTGAACTTTATATTTGAAAAGTGTTAACATGGCAAATTGTATGATATATGTATTTTATCATGACTAATTTTTAATTATAAAAGAATTAAAAAGAAAAGGAAAGAAAAATTAGATAGAGGAAATAAATATGCAGATATATATATATATATGTATACCATGTGCAGATTTCAATTTTTTTGCATCAAAATAAATGTATCTTTTAAAAATTATTTATTCAAGAATCAGAGAGAGAGAGACAGAGACAGAGACAGGGAGAGGGAGACATATCCCATTTGCTGGTTCACTCCCCCAATGCCTACAACAGCTGGGGCTACACCAGGTTGAAGCCAGAATCTAGAAACTCATTCTGGGTTTCACACATGGGTGGTAGGGACCCAGCTACCTGAATCATCTCCTACTGCCTCCCAAGGTGTGCAGTAGCAGGAATCTGGAATCTGGGAAGAGCTAGGACTTGAAACTTGGCACTCCAATATGAGATGAGAACTTCCCATGCAGTGTCTAAAGAGCTGTGCCAAACACCTACCCCTACACTTATTTTATTTTATAGATTTCTATTTTTTTAAATTAGAGGTTATTTTTATTTAATTTTAACAGATATATAAAATTATACATATTTATGGTATAGTATATTATGTTTCATTACACATATACCTTGTATAACGTCTCATCGGGGTATACACATCTATCCTTTCAGGCAGTTAACATTTTATAATGGTTAAATTCTACTTTTCTACATACTTTTTGAAGTACCCTTATGTATTTAATCAGAATCATATTTGCAATACATAGTGGACAGACAATGCCAAATGGTCTTTTTAATTATGATAAATGGTCTATTGATGATAAACAAAAGTAGGGTAAAGAATACACAGTCTCTGTAAAAGTAGGTGGTAGTATGTAACACATGGATGAAATTTTTTATTGCATCCTTTCTGACAAAGGTTTTTCAACTGTAGTTCTGAGCACAATGTGATAAGCAGCCTAACTTTCAGCCTTGACTTCTGATGATTTCTAAGACCTTGGAAAAGTCATTTAATGACTCATCAAAAACAAAAAAAAAATCATAAATAATAATACCTCCTTATCTTATGTGATTATTTCGAGTTTTAAATAATGCATATATTAGTGCTTTGTACACAAGAAAGGAAAATGTTATTACCATCTGCTGACCTCGTTGATGTTGTCTGTAAACAATGATAACAGCTTCTAGGTTATCACTGCAGAGCAGGTTGTCAGACTGTGAAAGGCAGGCTGAGGACATGATTAGCTCCCAACACGATATAATCCACTGTGATCAATGCTGAAAAAGCAACTGGATAATTTGGACTCAGAACTTTGGACTCATTTTCCAGGTCCTTATGAAGGAACTTCAAGTTTGTGGGGAAATGGAATAAATAGTTTTATTTTGGTGCAAAAATTCTCTTGAAATCCATCCATAGTTTTTGCATACTATATATTCCCATGAACTTTTTGAAAACTCATTTGTATACATTTCAGCTTTTTTTGCACAACACTTACATTTTTATTTCATTTCCAAAAATATTTTAGATGTTATATGTTCCATGAACATAATTTACTTTTAAAAATCCAGCATTTATTTCCTCTTTCCTACATATTATTATTAAATATTGATATTTTAGATAGATTTTCTCTATAGCATTAGAGAGGACAGAATGGGCAGGAAACAAGGGACTGATGTGAGTTGGGGAGACTATGAAAAGGAGATAGAAAAAATGAGCGTCAAGGAGGAACTAAAAGTGATGGAGTAACCCTACTTTTAGAAATTTGATTAGAGAATTCTTGTCATTCAGTTTGCAGCAGACAGGAAGCTGATGAGACAGGGAATAGCAGTTTCCATCATCGAACCTGGCACTTTACACATTTATTTTATTCAATTTTCACAACAGTTCAAGAAGATAGAGTTTTATCCTCATTTTTTAGATAAGGACAGTGTAAGTAATCTTTCCCAAATCACACAAGTAGTAAATGGTAGGTGGGTTTTCTGTCAACTCTCTGGCTCCTGTGTCCAGGCATTTTCCGTAACACCATTCCATCAAACTCTTACTTCTCAAAATGCACCCAGGTGTGTTATCAGAAAGATCACAAGCCTCAATGATATTTCATCTTCTACATCTAAACTGGAGGGCATATGTCTACAAAATAGAGTATATTCCTTTGCTGAGCAAAAAAAAATATATTTCCTTGATGAAAACTACTGGTCAGGGTAGTTTAATGCTCACAGAATGCTCAGAGATCATCACTGGTAGTGTTTGTATTGAGAGAAATTAGACTTTGGGACATAAAAGGATTTACCTAGAGGCACTCAACCAGTTGACACTCAACCCAAATACTCTGCTGTCACAATATATTGACAATTTTGGAAAAACTGATCTAAATTGCTAAGTGTTACTTACTAAGATTAGCCATGGAGTATAGTCTAATGATTATATTAAGAAAATCCTCCTGGTTCCTAAAAGATCATAGAAATTTCATTGTCAATAGTATCAAAAAATTACCAGTTTTCACAAGATGGAGCTAGACTACATTTTGGTAATTCCATATTATTATTCAGAAGCCTGCAAAAAAGTGGTACTCTTAACTCTGTCACCAAATATCTGGGATGTAATCCTACCTATAATCAATAAAACTCCCAGAAACCCTGGCACATTTTAGTTCACATATTTACAGTCAATCAGATGATCTCTTGAGATCATTCTTCTCTAACAATTCCTTGATCTTTTTAGTCATCCTAAAACTGAGATATTGCTTGGGTCAACATAACAAGAAAAAAAATGCAGTATACTTGCCATTCCATTCTGTTATAGTACAGGTAACACATTTGTAATTCAACATGATTTTTTTTTTTTTTGACAGGCAGAGTGGACAGTGAGAGAGAGACAGAGAGAGAGAAAGGTCTTCCTTTTGCCGTTGGTTCACCCTCCAATGGCCGCCGCGGTAGGCACGCTGCGGCCGGTGTACCGCGCTGATCCGATGGCAGGAGCCAGGTACTTACCCTGGTCTCCCATGGGGTGCAGGGCCCAAGGACTTGGGCCATCCTCCACTGCACTCCCTGGCCACAGCAGAGAGCTGGCCTGGAAGAGGGGCAACTGGAACAGGATCGGCGCCCCGACCGGGACTAGAACCCGGTGTGCCGGCGCCGCAAGGCGGAGGATTAGCCTAGTGAGCCGTGGCGCCGGCCTCAACATGATTTTAATAAGAAATATCAGACTAAGTAAAAGAAATGTGTTTCTTCAATATTTAGTGCTTGTGACTTTCAAGATTTTAAAGCTTATCTTTGCAATATTTCTTACTGACTTGCAAGGGGGAATATGGCCATGCAACACAACACTCATTAAATTACAGGGAGAAATAAGAAAGTGCAAGTAACAAATTCAGAGTAGTTTATATCAACAGAGTTAACTAGTATTTAAGGTGAAAGATGGTCTGAATAAATGCCGTATTTTAGAGCACAGAATCATGATATCTTGAGCCTGGAATATATTTCCCTCAACTATTCCATCACCCTACAGTACAAGTCAGGCCTCCATTTCATTCAAAGTGAGGTATAAGAAACTTTAAAAAATATGCTTCAGTTCTCCTCTGTGAATACAGTACATCTAATGAGATACAGATGTTCTACTTACACAAAACCAAAACACAAATACAAATAAATGTAGCTCATCCTCATAGTTGAGTTTCCATGAAAGTTAGTCAATTCAAAGTTCTCTAAACGCTTAAATCATTCATGCACAAATGCAGATAAAAGCTGTCCAAGTCCCCAGATTTGCTACCACCGAACATACAAGGAATAGAATTAGACTGATTCAGAGAACTAGCACTTCAAACCATGTCCTAATACAGTGGAAGGTACTCTACTCATATCTTAAACGAACTCACCAAATAAATGAATGTATCTTCTGTAGTCCAAAGTGTAAAGACTGAGACCTTTCATGTATTGAATGGCAAAGCTAAGCAAACTACTTTCCAGTCTACCAGCTCCTGCTCCTCTGTTCTCACCAACTGGGCTGCCTGCCTATAATGAGTTTTTTCTGATAGTTCTAAAATTTGATTTCAAAATTGCCATTGCTCTTTTTTTGTATACCTAATTTAACTAGTATTATCCTTTAACTTTCAATTATTCTCATAAATGTATAATTTAGTAGAATATTTTATACATCATTAACATTGACACGTAAAATATTTCTTTTTCCACAAAAGCTACCATGATTTCTCTAGAAAACCGAAATTAAAGCAAGTTATTTAAGCAAAACTAAAGCCAAAAGTATTTTTGAATTACATGTGGGCACAATGTGTGGAAATAGAATGGAAATGTCATAAAAAATCCGGAAGAATTTTGTATCAACACTTCTTTTTTACATGAATCTTTAAATTCTAGATGCACCTAAAAAATTACAAAGATGTATAAATTATAATATCATTAGTCAAAGGGGGAAAACATCCATTAAGGAGACAACTACCAACACAAGGACTTTGAATAAAAGATAAATGAATGAATTTATATTCACATATTTAAATTAAACTACTTTGCTTATTCTTAATTTATTCTATGTTTAAATAACCCACCATCTATCTAGGTCAATAGCATAAGTTATGAGGCCTGCTGTGATATGTAATTATGAATACTAGCAGAATAATGGAAAGTAGTAATACCAACAACAGTACCAGAAGTTTAACCAAGATACCCTGCACAGAAGGTAACAGGCAAAGAGTGGGTTGTGTGTTTTGCTATGGTCATAAGGTCATTTGTGAGCAATCAACATGAATAGGAAGAAAACATAATGAGGCTTGAATTGTTAGCTTTCCTGACATGTGGACTGAAGCAGGACAATCACCCACTCTGTGCAGCTCGTTGTGCAATCAGCTGCTTTTGCTTAGTGATTCTCAAATCTAGAAGGATCAGGATCACCTAGAGGGCTTGTTAAAACCCAGAAATTCTAGGCCTCACTCCTGAGTTTCTGACTCAAGGGTTAGGGATGGGGCTCAAGGAGGTGTATTCCTAACAAGTTCCCAGGCGATGCTGCCACTGATGGTCTGGGAAATGCACATTAGGAACTGCTGTTTGAATACATGAAGAAACACAACAAAAACAAGATAGTTTTACTCTAGGAACATTTTCAATCTTAAAAATCAGATGTTGAAATCACTTGCAAAAGGCAGAGTGTCAACATAATTCAGTATATAAATTAATGAATTGTTTGTCCCCTGATGCATCCTACAGTCTGCTAGAGACAATGATTAGAAAGGATTATGGAAGGAATTGGCCAGAAAATATTTTCCTTCGCCAACAACAAAGAAAGGCAATGGAGCATGTGTGTGAACAAACAAATGTGTCTCAGCAGGTGCTTAGAAATATTTTAAAAGCAGATTGATAAGATTACATTGCCTCTTTTCTTAAAATTTGATTATGCAATTCAGAGAGAACTGATGGGATTCTTATTGTCTAGCTTCTTATATTTGTATGGACATCCATCATTCTTTTACCATGATGCTTTTGCCTGGTATTCTCCTTTCTCTTCCTAAAGTCTCTTTCTGTTTGTATTTTTAGGTGAAGTCATTCAGGAATGAAGTCTTGAAGTCAATATTCCAGCCATAGCTCCAATTCTATCACAAACTAATCCCAAAATATAATTCTGTTCATTAATATAATAGATTAACATTTATTTGGGAAACATTTTTCATAGAAATTTAAATTGTGGAGAGAAAGGAAAATTCACACAAAATGAGACTCTAGGTTATATTTTCCATTCCTCTTTAAAGGATTGATTATAGAAATAACTTTTCTGAAAGCCCTGATGATGAAAAGAATACAAACTGTGGGCTCAAGTGAAAATAAATTTAATCACATGAAATTGTGCTAGAATCATTTTCATTCAGCTTCAAAGATGTAATAATATTTTATACCATCTTGACTGAGCCCTGATTTTTGTGAGAAGTAATCCATCCTGAGTTCATTTTACAACTTTGAGCTCATTAGCTGGATCTGGGTAAATTCTTGCTTATATCCAGAAATATACCATTAATGCTCATTATACATATAATGGATAATTATACCCTGTAAAAATAATAATTCTGAGATTAAGACAATGAGTAATATTCATGTACATGTGTGTGTGTGTTTTAACTATAATTTTTCACACAATGGGGCTGGCACTGTGGCATAGCAGGTAATGCTGCTGCCTGAGACACCAGCATTCCAGTTCAAAGTCGGGCTGCTCCAGTTCTGATCCAGCTCCCTGCTAATGCACCTGGGGAAGCAGCAGAAGATGCTCCAAGTGCTTGGGCCCCTGCCCTCATGTGTGAAACCCAGAGTAAGATCTCTCTCTTTTTCTTTCTCTCTCTTTATATCTCTCTGTAACTCTGCCTTTCAAATAAATAACTAAATCTTTAAAAAAAAATTACACTGATCCCATCAGAAAATGCCATAGGTAGGGGAAGTGCATTTTTAAAAAATGTTAAATGAAAAGCCTGAAAAATAATATTAAAGCTTTCTTTAGGGGCTGCATTAACAAACTATGATTTTGGAATGATTTTAGACTTTTTTTTTTCAACTAGACTGGTGACCTTCCAAAGTTAGGAAATGCTATTTTATATCCTCATTTCTTGCCCCTAAATAAGTACTTATTAATGTTTTTGGAGAAAGAAGCTCCAAGAAGACTTGTTATTTTAGTAGCTTTTACTATTTGCTGTAATAATCTATGTATTAACCAGCTGAATGTTTATACACAAAAGGGCTAGACCTTGGTTTTATTGTCTCATTTGTAGATAAGAGTTATATACAGGATTAGGCTTTTTAAAAATCTAGCAAATAAGGGAAAGAGTGTAGGTCATTTAGTTCTGTGAACCTGCAGCTGGCTGCTGAATTAAGAAGATGACAAAAGTTCATCAGGCAAGTCACCTTCAAGCTGTCAATATATGGCCTTTGTCTCTCAAGGGAAACCATGCAGAAACAGACACTTAGAATTTTCCACTGTATAGGCAATCCCTACCTAATTGTTTAGCAGGAAGTATCCCAACAATCTGTACAGCAGATGTGACTACCTCACTTAACACCAGCAGATGAAGAAAATAAGGGCAGAAGAGTCATATGCTAATAGTAAGGATGCTCAGAGAAACTGCTGCATGAGCAGAGATAATACACCTCTCTCTGGCCATCTGTCCCACCATGTGTGCTGCACATCACAGGAGGATGTGCGAAGGGGTGGACAGCTGAGTGAAACTTACAAGGAACTTTTTTTACAGCAGAAATATAATGGCTTTCAACAGCAGTGTGAACAGTGTAAGAGTTTTATAAAGATCGCAAAGAATGTGTTAGTAATAGCACTTGAAGAACAAAAGATCTTAAGTATTACGTACTTTAAAATGTAAATGAGTGTCACATTGTCACTCAGTTATTCTTATGTTTTTCTCAAGCAGTAGGGAAATATGTGCAGTTAATCTGAGATGCAGAAGCTACACATGATGCTCATTATATGTATGTGATGCTCATTATACATATAATGTATATATATATATATATATATGGATGAAACAAGGTTGAGAGGAGATTCTGCAGTGTACCATAGACCAAATGAATGCTTTTAGAGTTCTAAGTCAAATAAATTATATATATATATACATATATATGTGTATATATATATATATATATATATCTAAACTGCCCTGGTATTTATGTTGACTACTTAATCAGAACTCAGCATAATATTTTAGTAGATTTAGGTGTCAAGTTAACTAATACTTGATCTTAAGGATAAAATGTATAAAGTTTGAGAAATTTTATTCTTGACAAATATAAACTGTTCAATAAATCTTTGTGGAATGATTAAAGGGATAGAATCAGTTCAATGATATAATGGGAGGGGCAGCATATACATGCAGAATTGGGTGGCAGATACAGCCAGGAAGTGCTGCCATGGGCTGTCCTGGAATTGAAAAAATCCTCAGGCTGGCGCCATGGCTCAACAGGCTAATCCTCCGCCTTGCGGCACCGGCACCCCAGGTTCTAGTCCCGGTCGGGGCACTGGATTCTGTCCCGGTTGCCCCTCTTCCAGGCCAGCTCTCTGCTATGGCCAGGGAGTGCAGTGGAGGATGGCCCAAGTGCTTGGGCCCTGCACCCCATGGGAGACCAGGAGAAGCACCTGGCTCCTGCCTTCTGATCAGCGCGGTGCGCCGGCCGCAGCACACCAGCCGCGGTGGCCATTGGAAGGTGAACCAACGGCAAAGGAAGACCTTTCTCTCTTTCTCTCTCACTGTCCACTCTGCCTGTCAAAAATAAAAAAAAATAAAAAAATAAAAAATAGAAAACATCCTCAATTGAAAACATCCTGAGGATAGCGAAATCTAGGGCACTATGTTGTACAGAGAACAATTTACTTTGTTCTGTGCTGCAATAACCCTGCCCTAGAAGAAGCAGAGGAAGAGGAAAAAAAGAAGAAAAGGAGAAAAGCATATATTCTTCTTGGAGAAATGCAAAGGTATTTCAAAAAGTTTATGGATGTTCATTTTGGAGCAAATACATTGAAATCCATGCATACAATGGATCTTCAAAAAGTTCATGATTAAAGCTAACTATGGATTTGAAAAATTTTTTGCACCAAACTAAACTTATCTTTTAATGTTTTTTTCATGAACTTTTTCAAGTACCTGCATAAAACATACATTTGTACATGTATACATGAATAAAGTTGATGCAAGAAGTTAGCATTCCATCATTGTTTCCTTAAGAGAAGAAACTACCTTGGGATATTTGATAAGGAATGGATTCTGATGACTGGTTGAAAGAGTGGGGAACATCAGGCCTGTGGGCCATCTAGGGCCTGCAGTATCATTTGGTCTGGCCCTGTCAAGAAAAACACAAAAATCCAGGAAATTTATAGCAATTTGAATTTTAACTTGCTAATTTTGTATGGCCAGTGAATGATGTTATGAATATCAAATGGACATCGATAGAAAAAAGGCTCTCCACCCCCAGTAGAAAAAGTGGCCTGTACTGTAAAATAAGCAAAACCAAAAATCAAATTAGTGCTTTCCAGGTAGAGAAGAAGAAAATGATTATTCCAGAAAGACTGTACTTAGAATATATATGGACCTAGTAAAATCAATAGTCATTCAACCATACAACTGATTTCATGAATGACTATGTAGCATATAGAAAATGCATTATTTCTTTCAAAAGAAATTGATTCTTTGGTCATTAACAATTTGGCAGCAGCCATACAGACTTTAAACTTTGGGAATATTTTGAGCTTTATGTATAAATAGATCTGATAAATAGCTTTCTAGTGCTGGGATAGGATAGTCAAACTAGATAAACTGACAGCTTTGTTTTTGGAATTTCAAGACAAAAACATCAAAACTCTTGCTTATCACCATGGAATCTGAAAATACTACCTATTCTTTTTATAATTCAAAGATTTCATAAAACTACACTGCAACACCTGTTAACAATCTTAGTAACTTAGGAAGTGTTAAGACAAAAGCAATACAAACTTCCATAGTGAATTGACATTGTAATGAGAATACAGATTACACACATTGCAAGGGGAAAATGGAGAACAGATTTTGGTTGTTTAAAGGGAGAAAATCACATTTCTGTAGATGATGTAATCTTTCTTACTTTGGCACTCAGAAATTTAATAGTAATTCAAGTTAAGAAAGAAGTATATTTGTACACCTATAGTAAAATAAATGTAAACAAGTGTTTCTATCTGCTCATGATATTTGCAAAACTATCTAATTAGTCTATTTCTAACCTAGTAAAAATAGTTTTATTGTTTTTGAAAAAATGAGTCTGAAATTCTATTTTAAAAATAAGGACCATAGCATTTCTTCTAAAGCCCATTACCTTGATGACAGCCTCGCTATTGGGCTAATGTTTTTCTTCCTTAACTCAATCAGGTTTTTAGCTTTCCTGTAGTAGACAACTTTACATCTTAAAATGCACAGTGAATTAAAATTTGTTATGAGAAACAATAGAGCTTTAATATTTCAAACTAAAGAAAACTGGAAAGTATTCAGAGCATCTATTTCTTCACATAATGACATTTCATTTAGTCAAAATGTATGACTACTCTCATATAGTAAAGAGAAAACCTAGGTGTATGGAAACTATTATAGGTATTTGAAGTAGCTGTCATAATGGGTTACAAATAAAATAATCAGGGTTTTATCAAATCTTGTGAGGTTTAATTTTATAACTAAAATGAAATGATATTGACTTTTTATATAGGCATTTCCTCTCAAAAACAAAAGCATTATACAGCAACAGAAACACATCTTAAATCACAAGATTAGCAAAAGGCTGTAAAGTAGTCATTTTAGAAACGATAAGTACTATAAATATAGTCAATTAAACAATCATGGGTTGAAGCACAGGGAAAGGGTGAAAATTCTAATTGAGGTACCTTCATGTGTTTGTTTACAAAGAATTCATTCATTCATTCATTCATTCATTTAAAAGGCAGAGTGATAGAGATAAGTACTGAGAGCTACACTGAGAGATATCTTCTATCAGTAGTTCACGCCCCAAAATTCACGTGCTTTTAATTATGAAAAAAGTCTCCTGACTCTTTCATTTCTCCTTGAAAAGAATTTCTAACTGTACAAGCCTTCCTGTAAGTATCTTATCTATTAGTAGTTTTAAAACTCTCACCCAGACTCTACTTTAAAACTGCAGTAAATTAGACAGGAGTTTTTAAGTTGTCTCTAAATGGCTATAATTAAAGTCTCACTTAGAGTTTTGCCAACTATTGCAAGGGCAAATTCAATGCGATAAGGGATACATATGAGTAGAATTATTAAAAAGAAAAAAAAAACTGTGACTTGGCGAGGATTCATAGATTCTCATGTAGAGTGCAGGGTAGACATTCCAATAATTTCTTCTAAAAAGAAGTTGTTACATGAAGATCAAAAGGGGTAGATGAATAGAAGAAAGAATAGTACAGCCTTTCTCTTTAAAGTTATGCTTAAAAGTGAACTCTTACACAGGAAATGTATTAATTGCTAAACTTTTCATCTTCTACATTCACTGTGAAAACAAATGTACTTCTAGAAATGACCCTAATTTGAATGCAATGTGTACTACTGATAGGTCAAGTTCTTTGAAGTGAATCTAATTAGCCAGAATAGGTCACACAACCCTTAGGTAAGGAGAGAGATCTTGAAATGGGGATGGTAATAATGTCAAGATTGGCAGAATTGGTGGGTTCTGAGACAAAATAACTGCTCTGTTGAGTGAAAAGCAGTGTCCTATATCAGATAAGAAGTGAATTATCAATTACTATTTTCATAGTTAACAAAAATCTTAAAATAGGAGCATCAAATATGAAATCAAATATGAAAATATAGGAATGAAAATATAGGAATATATTGATCTTCTGTATATAAAGAGAATTTAGCAGATGGCTACAGTTCAAGAGTGAGGATAACTGATTTATTCATCACTAAAAGACAATCTTTGACTATGATCTAAGAATAACAAATGTCTTTAGTTACTTCTTATATGGGGGGAATATCCCTTATATTTATAAACTAGTTTACAGTAAATGTTATCAGATATTCATTTCTGATGATCAACAAGACAGACTATAAGGAAAAACATATCATGAACATTTATTTTTCTGATGAGGAAAATGAGATGTAATGAGCACCAAGAATGATTTGCCTTTATATAAGTGCTGCTGAAATCCACAAATAGAAGGATCATTTGACTCCAAGTTCATTCATTTTTCATCCTCATAATGCCAGCTTAAATGCATTGTATCTCAGTGCCTACTTTCTGAGAAAATTTAAGTCCTCCGTGTTCAGTTTTCTTTTGAAATGCTCAGAAACATCAGATTTCCTCAGGGGAAGTACAATGTCATTTTCAAGGATGGCGCACATCAAAGTCAACTTGCTAATTGGTTTTAGTTGTTTTCTGAGAATTTTGAATGCTACCTAGTCATTCCAGCCACAATTCTAGGGGAAGCAAGTCTGGTCATTGAACATTCATACACTAGCAAAAAATAACAAAATGACAGCGTCACTAGATTTCAATTTGAAGAAAATAATACACACACACACACACACACACGTCATTCTAGAGC
Organism: Lepus europaeus; assembly: GCF_033115175.1. Lineage (NCBI taxonomy): Eukaryota > Metazoa > Chordata > Mammalia > Lagomorpha > Leporidae > Lepus > Lepus europaeus. The sequence continues at coordinate 46,574,168 of NC_084832.1, read as the reverse complement.
TAAAATTTAGAAAGTTTTCACTGTCTTAACATTTTAAACAGATATTCTAATATTCAAATTCTCATTTCCCCCATAAGCAACAAATTATGTATTAATACCACCACAAACATTGAAAAAATGTTTCTAAATAAAACTAATACCAAATCTCCTTGGCAAACTAATTTCCAGCATAGAGAAGCAATATCGTTTCAAGGATGTGATGATTCTACTGTAATATGTAAATTGTTTTTTGTGTTAATAAATAGTAGCCATTATTAACCATACTGGTTCTTTTTTGTTTTCCTTTAAATATATTTATGCTACTGAGTAATTAGATTCACATGAAAGGTCTCAATAAAATTAGAGTATTTAAGTAGAAATATCCCTGCTCAAGGTATAAATTGTCATATTGATAGTGGGAAATTTATGAAAGTTGGAGCCCATGTTATGGCACAATAGATTAGGTAGCTGCCCAACTCCAGCATCCCACATTGGAGTCCTATCTACTTTGCTTCCATTCCATCTTCCTGCTAGTGCACCTGGAAAGAGAGCAGATAGCAGATGATGGCTCAAGTACTTGGGCCCCTACCATCCACATGGGTGATCAGGATGAAGTTCCTGGCTACCACCTGGCCTAGATCTGTCTGTTGCAGCTATGTAGGGAGTGAAACAGCACATGGAAGATCTCTTTCTCTGTCTCTCCTTCTTTCACTCTGCCTTTCACATAAATAGGTAAATAAGTCTTTTAAATATGCTTATCGAAGAAATTAACATGTAAATCATTAAAATGATAAGGAATTTCCTATTGTATATCCTAGCTTTGGGCATTTTGAACATTTGATTTTTGGTCATAACATATTTATATATTTTGCTGGCTTTTTTTACCCTGGAAATACACTTTTATCACATAGATGGTATCTAATTTTATAAAAGAAATCTATTAGAGTTTGCTGATAGTTCCTAGAGAAACTTTAGCTTTAAGAGACTAAACAATCAAAATGTAGAATTTTAAATGTGCTACCATTTCCAAAAGACATTCACTGCAAATTTAAGCACTGAAAATACTATGGTGAGTAGCTCACAGTTTTTGTTGTTTTGATTTCTCTTATAACAAAGAATCTTTGTTTTATTTATTAAGGTGTAAAGTAGGATATTTTGATACACTTGCATGTAATGAAGTAATTATTATAGTCAAGCAAATTGCCATATGCATCCTCTCACATAATTATTTTTTTGTATGTGTGATAAAAGCTCAAAAATATACTCTCCTAGCAAATTCCAGTATATAATATAATTATGCTCCTTATATTGTACCTTTCATCCTCAGGCTTATTCATCTGAGGTAGCTGCAATTTTATCCTACATTTCCCCATTTCCTCCCCCATCCTTCACCCTCTGTCCCAAGTAACCACCATTTGATTCTCTATTATTATCATTGTTGTTTTCAAGACTCCACACATGAGTGATATGCAATATGTTTCTTTGTATCCCTGGCTCATCTAACTTAGCATAATGACCTGCAATTTCTTTCGTGCTGTCACAAATGGCAGGATTTCCTTCTTTCTCAAGGCTGAATAATATTCTATTGTTATATACTTTCTTTGATTATTAGTTAAGGATTCTATTTTAAAATTTTGTAAAATCATATTGTTAGTGATGTACGTGTAAGTACAAAATGGAGTACCTGACAATGCAAAGAAGGGTAAAAGTGAGAAAATACAATGATCTTTCTGAAAAGTTAAGAAAAACTAAGAGGCTTATTGAAAAAATTCTGAAATTTTGCCTTTTGCCACTCTGTTCCACCTCCACAAATAAACAGTGTTTCAAAACCATTAATTCAATTGTTAACTCGGCATAAAATATTCCTTTTATCTATTCCAGACCAACAAATTAGCCAGAGGATGTCCAGGTTTTCTAAATAAAGTATTCACTGGCATCATGGAAATAGTTAATCAAACTGAAGATGATAATTTCAGCAGCTTCTCAGAGTCCCTGTATTTTTATCATATTCATACATTTTATATTTATTGCTTTAAAGTGATAAAACAGTTTTGGATTTGTAAAGGACTCTAACAATAAGATTACAAGAAGGCAGACAGATATCATTGTAACAAGAGTTAAATGAGACCATTTAGATGTTAATTCCAATAGTGGTTTTAAATATTGCCTATGTGGTAGGGTTTAATAGAAACAAAAATCAGGTCTGCAACTCTGGGGAATAATATGTCAATCTTGAAAGAAGTCATAGGATGTAGAAATCTTTGGTGGACAGGCACTTAAGTGTGTTTAATGTAGCAAATGAAAGATTCTTACAACTGTATTCTGGAAAAGGAAAAAAGGTTTAATATTTTAACTGGATTAAAAAGTGTGCTAACACATCAGTTTAATGGTCCATAAGATTCTTCTCTCACTTACGTACAAATTATATATTTTTGCAACCATGCTGTATATTACCATTAGTCCAAAACAGTACTTTGTTCAAAAATAATATGCCATTTTTGCATTTTCTATCTTAACATTTTAATTTACTACAAATTTATTAAAGACATTATTTCTTTTATCTTTCAAAAAACTTTACCTGTATATTTTTACTTTTTGGGAAGACAGGGAGAGATAGAGAGACAAACACAGAGAGATATTCCATCCATTGGCTCTCTCTCCAAATGCCTGTGAGAGCTGGGGATGAAGGAGGCTGAAGCCTGGAACTCAAAACCCAATCTCAGTCTCCAAGATGGATGGCAGGGACCCAAGTACTGTGAGTCATCACCTTCTGCTTACCAAGGTGCATATTAACAGGAAGCTTGGGAAGGAAGTCGGGCTTGGACTTAAACTCAGCTATTCTGTTAGGGGATGTGGGTGTCCCAAGTGGTAGCTTAACTTATATGCAAAACACTTGCCACAAATCTTATACAGAGAAAAATCTCGTGAAATTAATTCTTCTTCTCCATTACTGAAGGTTATTTTATATTCATTCTTTGAAAATCAAATGTTTTACCTGTAACTCATTTTATTTTACATCACTACTCTATTCCATACAATCCCTAAAATATAATTAATATAATTCAGTTCTTTGGATGAACTGATACATTGTTTAAGTTGAATGAATATTTTAGGCCATCAAGGGTAAAAGAAGTACTGACTAAATGTAACAGCTTTAAAACATAATGATTTATTTCCTTGTGCTCACATGGCTTATCCTTACTAATAATAGAAAAATATTAATTATTCATTAATCAGATTAATTAATAAGTCAATTATACTATAAACTATGCTTTCTAATTACAGTCCATAATTATTGGGTTATAGAAATATCCTAGTAGTGAATGGCAAAAATGAGTGGGCTATGTAATTCTGAATTACAAATAAATTTGGGTGATTTCCAATACCATTGCACATGTATTACATGGCAACCTACTATTAATTTATTATGAACAAAGTACCAAGGAACTGACAAATAGGCCTAGTTATTGACATTAATCACCAACCTTATTACATGATGTCACAAATTTTCAGTTCTCCAATTCATGTTGTGGTAGCAGTAAGTAGCAATACATGTATTTTAATAGTTCTTACTTTATTATTTAATGAAAATAAGTCATGATTTGTGAATTTAATGGCCTCCGAGACACAAAAGTCAAGTCTGTAATTAATACTCAGAATTGAAATTGCCATTTGTACTCTAAGGATAATATACTGTTTTTGAGAAATGGTCTTAGATATATTCTTTTAAAGTGCAGGCCAACATAAACTTGGACATAAAGTATAATTTTGCTATTTATTTTTGTTTCTCCTGGATGTATACTGTTGTCAATTATAAGGTTTCTCCTCTAGTCAACCAATTAATCAACAACAGTTCCCACCTTTTGATTGATTTCTACTCATCCTTCAAATGTATCTCAAAATTTATTTCCAATGAGAACTAGTTATTTTAATAATAAAGGTCATGTTTCTCCCTCCTTTCAGCTCTCTGACAAAATCTTCTTTACTGCAGTTATTACTTTTGTGATTTCAACCAAGAGATTCTCCAATGCAGCTTTCCATTCCACTTATGCCTTTGTCTCCAGAGCCCGTTATTTGTCTGGCATGTTATTCCACCCAATATTTAATAAGTAAATAATTGACTGAAATAAATAGATATAAACAAGAGCCTTTACTCCAAGCTAATATTAGGCAGTTTTCAAAATCAGCATGCTATTATCTGTATGTCAGTGAAAGCCACCAGAATACATATCTGAGGACACCTATTATGGAAATATATTTTCAATGAATATTCTATCAGAGGATTTCATTAATTTATAGTTGACTCAATTTTTATCCATGACCATTCAAAGTAAAGATATATTTCCCTTAAACAATTGCACTTCCCAAGAGAATGTAGTCTTCCAGACGAAAATGAATGAGAATACACTATTTAATATATTATTCATATTTACGATATGTGAAATGTACAATTATGGTTACACTCATAAGAAGTGCTTCCCTTACTCACTGGAAATAGAATTAGTCTATATTGGATAAGGACTTTTCCTTCAGTGACTGATTTTACTTATTTTCATTTATTATTTTAATACAGATTTCACAGTGACAGTTTCCAAAATACAAAGGTAGTCAATGAATTATTTGTGATTTTACAAAGTTTTTTCCTTCTACTCTCTTTTCCATTTACTTCATAGGATATTTCAAAAACTATTTAATGCTTTTATGTGGTAGCTTTGAAAATTTACAGGTTTTATTTTTGACTATGAGAATTCATATAATTTAAGGTTAATAAACATACCACACTTCTTGAAGAATTAAAATATTCATTTCTTTGATACAAGTGATGTGATTTTGTATTCACAAAAATCAATAAGCAACAGTTATACAAGTTCATTGTATTCTCAGCATAGAAAGTTTCTTTTCATATGGTAATGTTATTTTTACTAATACCATGAATACTTGTTTCAAAATTCTGTTAAACAATATAGGTAGCTGGGATAAAAAGGCCATTCACTAACACATGAAGAGATAGCCACTTAGAAAGAAGACTCTGCAAACATAGTCATATCATGTTTCTTATAACTGAAACTACCAATAATCGACATAAATATTCTTCTGGAAGTAATTATATTTATTATGTCTTTTTTTTTTTTTTTTTTTTTGACAGGCAGAGTGGACAGTGAGAGAGAGAGACAGACAGAAAGGTCTTCCTTTTGCCGTTGGTTCACCCTCCAATGGCCGCCGCGGTAGCGCGCTGCGGCCGGCGCACCGCGCTGATCCGATGGCAGGAGCCAGGTGCTTCTCCTGGTCTCCCATGGAGTGCAGGGCTTAAATGCTTACAGAATAAATTATCATGCAAAATGTTATTTTCAATTGTATGTGCAACCTCATTTCTTCTAGGCTTTCCTTAAACACACTTCACACTCCAAAAATGTACTTCTATAAAATCATGACAGTGACAGGAGATTATGAACAATGTTAACTCTCCTTATTCTATAAACAAAATCATTGGATGAACATATTATCCATTTTAGAAATCATCACCTAATCATGATCTTGGTAATATGTTTCTAGATACCATCATAGGGCCAATTTATCTTGCTGCATTCCCCAGAGAACTGCTTTCTTCATTTTCCAAGTTATATTTCAAATTACCAAAGATCTTTAAAAAAATGTGATCTGGTTCCATATAGTGGGTGAAATTGGGAAGTGGTTCATGAAAAGTTATTTCTTACAACAAATATCTTATCTCATTATCTATAAGTCAAATTCTGGGTCAGGAGAAAGTATGACCATTTGAAACTACAGTATTCTAAAAACATGTTTAATTTCCTAGAACATTTAGCAAATTTTAACCAAAATAACATTAAGATTTATGCATAAAATCTTATGATACATACATTGTTTTCAATTGTATCTCCTTTGGATACGAATACTGAGTCTCAGAAGAAGTTTAAAAGCTTGATGTTCATGTTTTCTCTCAGGTAGTTCAAACTTACCTGGTAAAGGGACTTCAATTCCCTTGGCCATTTAGAGGGTGCTGAATGTAATATCAGATAAGCAGAACCATATTGATCTGCTTTTGCTTCCTAGAAGCTAATCTTCCAATTTCATGCAGACTCAAAAAAAGTCAATGATTTTAGTCTTGAAAGTTTTTCTATTCAAGATAGTGATCTTTATCTCAACTAAAAAAGTTTTATGAAGTTGTCATTAGAATTTCATACAGAAATACACATCTATTTTAATTTAAAAGTTATCCCCTTAAAGTATTTTCTGAAAGAAAATGCCATCACCCACACAAAATTGGTTGTTTTTTCTCATAGGCACAGATTTTTTTTTTCCATAGAGAAAGTATGAGATTCAGACACTGAAACAAAAAGAGAGACTTTCCTAGCATAAACATTTGAATGTGTTTCTTTGGACCATTTTCCATGAAAAAAATTACTAATATTCAATCACTGTCTGAAATTCACATATCTTTTTCAAAATGATAACATAGGAGAATGCATTTCCACCAATGGAATGAGGTAAGACGGTTTTTTTTTTTTTTTTTTTTTTTTCCTTATTTGAAAGGCAGAGTGACAGAGATGGGGAGAGACAAAAAAAAAAAAAAAAAAAAAAAAAAAAAAGAGAGAGAGAGAGAAAGGGAAACAAAGAGAAAGAGAAGGAATCTTCCACCTCCTAGTTGACTCCTCAAATGGCTGAAAAGGGCCAGGCCAAAGCCAACATCCGGGAACTTCAGTCAAGTTTTTTGCATGGGCAGGGACCCAAGTATTTGGGCCAAAATCCGCTGATTTCCCATGTGCATTAACAGAAAACTGGAGTGACTGGGACTCCATCACTCTGATACGGGATGCCAGTGTTGCAAGCAGCAGCTTAACCCATTCTGTGTGCCACAATATTCACTCTAGAAAGCAATGTGTTTTAAGAAGGTTACAAGTATGTTTAATAATATATTCTTTTCTCCTAACAGAAGTTACCTTGTGGTGCCAGCACTGTGGTGTAGCAGGTTAAGCTGCCCTCTGCAGTGCCAGCATCTCATTTGGGCACAGCTGGAGTCCTGGCTGCTCCACCTCCAATCCAGCTCCCTGCTAATAGGGCTGGGTAAGTAGAGGAGGATGGCCCAAGATTGGACCCTGCATCCACTTGGGAGACTTGGATGAAGCTCCTTGGATCCTGGCTTCTGACTTAGCCCTGGCCATAGCCACTTGGGAGTGAACCAGCGGATGAAAGACCTCTCTCTCTGTCTCTCCTTGTCTCTCCTTTTAATTCCACTTTTCAAGTAAATAAAAAAAAAATCTTAAAAAAAAGAAGTTAACTTGTAAATTTCTAACAAAACCTGTCTGTGTATATATGAGCACATGCATATACACAACACATACGTGTATGAGAGGGAAACTGAAATTTTTTTTGACAGATAGAGTTAGTGTGAGAGAGAGAGAGAGAAAGATCTTCCTTCTGTTGGTTCACCCCCAAAATGGCCACTATGGTCGGCGCGCTGTGCCGATCCGAAGCCAAGAGCCAGATGCTTCCTCCTGGTCTCCCATGTGGGTTCAGGGACCCAAGCACTTAGGCCATCCTCCACTGCCTTCCTGGGCCACAGCAGAGAGCTGGACTGGAAGAGGAGCAATTGGGACTAGAACCCAGCGCCCATTTGGGATGCTGGTGCGGCAGGCAGAGGATTAACCAAGTGAACCAAGGCACCGGCCCTGAAAAAATTTTTTTACTATAAATTGTACATCAGTTTTATTTTGAACAACCTGATTCCATATCAAGGCATATTGGATGTGGATCACTTTCATGGCCGTCATAAACTGAGCCCTTTAAACGGAATACACGATAAATTCATTCTCTAAGACTTCCACAGTGTAAGCTACCTTCAAGTTGTTCATTCATTTATGAAAATTTAGGTTTGGTTCTCTGAATTGGGGGAAAAATTGCAATTCATGATACCAAGAAATGAGCATAGACTTCTTGTCATGCAACATTGAAGTTGTGAATCTAACCTGAATATATAATGTGAGTTTTCTAAATTCGTTGGCAAGTTCCTCTTTTATGAAATCACTGAAGCTCAGGGCTCTATTAGATACACTTGTTGACACATGGGTGCCTTAAAAATGTATCTGTTCACTGAAGAAAACGATAAAACAGACAGAGCGTTTGTAGAGTTTAACAGTGTTTGGAACCTCCTAGTTATATTATGCAGTTTTCATGACAATGACATGAAGAATACATTTATAATTGGATGCCTTGTCAGCACATGGTACATATACAAGACTTAAAATTTTAATTATGTTCTGATCAGTTTTTTGCAGCACGATTCTCTCTCATTAAATTATTAGTAGTTATTGGATGTTATTTTTGTTTCTCCCATCTTACAGGTAATGGCATATTTTGTTTTATAGTATTATATTGAAATAAAATGAAAAAGAATGAATTACAGCTCAATGTTAAAGGGACAATACTGGTAATATACTACATGCCATGCTAATTTACAATGACTATGTTAGGAAAACTTTAAGCTGTCATTCGGGATTATTTTCTCAAAGTGATATAAAACTAACACATTTTTAAAAATAATGGTCAGTGTCATGATGCAGCCCATATTGGAGTGCAGGTCTATAGTCCTGGCTATGCCTTTTCCAATCCAACTTCCTGCTAATGAACCTGGGAAGGCAGCAGATGATGATCCAAGTACTCACATGGGAGACCAAAACAAAGTTCCTGATTCTTAGCATCAGCCTGGCCCAGTCCCCAGCCACTGCAGCTATTTGGGGAGTGAACCAGCAGACAGAATACCTCTCTCTCAGTCAGTTTCCCCCTCTCTCTCTCTCTCTTTCTTTCTGTGTGTGTGTATGTGTGTGTGCACGTATGCGCATAACCCCATCACTGTCCTTAAAGAAAGAGAAAGATTTTTTTAAAAAACGTACTGCTATGTAAATCTAGGAATTAGAGGTAAGTTTTGAATGACTAAGGAGAGGGAATTTTGCTTTGTTATTTTTTGTGACTGGAGTACTACAAGATACATATTTGTAAAGTAAAGCAGAATTGAATACTAAGATTTGTAAGTCACTGAGTAAAATATATATTTTCTTAACAAAGTTATTTCAGCTAATAATTTGGGGAAACCACTAGATATGTCAATTTAGACATATCTTAAGATGACAACATTAAGTATATACATAATAAAAGATTGACAATGAAATACAAAATAATTATAATTCATAATGTTTTTAAAATTAAATACATTATCTCATCACTTTCAAAATACAAAATTAATTCTAGAAAATTTCATAATGTTGGGTATTTAATTCTTGTCATGTCTTTTATAGCATATTCCATTCATATTTTATCACTTGCTGGATAAAAAGTAATATTTTCCATGTACTCTTTTTCTCCCAAGAATTAATTCCTTATTCTTTCACCTGCTCCTCTCAATTATTTTTTTCCTCAAAATTTGTTTGCAGTGCAATTCCTTGTTATTCTTTAAATTAAAACAGTGTCTGGAAACTTCAAAGTCTGCAGAGCACAAAGTGAAGCAGAGATTAGTCACTAAGTTCAATATTTTTGGGGGGCAACCAACATTTCTGGGCTTGATTTTCGTATTTCCATTTCTTACATAGATAAAATTAACCAATATTACTTTAGGTTAAATTGCACAAAAACTGCTGTGTAGAGGCCCAGCGCTGTGGTGCAGCGGGTTAACCCCTGGCCTAAAGCGCCGGCATCCCATAAGGGCGCCGGTTCTAGTCCCAGCTGCTCCTCTTCTGATCCAGCTCTCTGCTATGGCCTGGGAAAGCAGTAGAGGATGGCCTAAGTCCTTGGGCCCCTGCTCCCGTGTGGGAGATCTGGAAGAGGCTCCTGGCTTCAGATTGGCGCAGCTCCGGCCGTTGCAGCCAATTGGGGAGTGAACCACCGGATGGAAGATCTCTCTCTGCTTCTCCTCTCTGTGTAACTCTGACTTTCAAATAAATAAATACATCTTTAAAAAAAAACCTGCTGTATAGGTAGCATATTTATGTTTCTGAATGTGTACCATGACTGAACTAAGAAGAACTTCGCTGCTTCTGCTTGCAGCATACCACTCTAGTTTTCAAATGAACAGAGTAGGTTCAAAATATGAGTATTGTTTCTTTTTGAAGGTAATGACTAAAAACTCACTAAAAGAAGAATAATTGATTTATTTCTTGTGTTAGCAATAATTATTTCGGTCATGCTTCCTTAAATCTTACATGCTGTTTTAGATGGAAATTGAAACACTCTCTTATACCTTCACTTCTATTGTATTCTGATTATTTCACCTGGCTTTTGAAGAGATCTTGAGTAGATCTCTCAGAGGATCTGATTTGATTGTTCCATGTGATAATTTTCTACTAGTCTCTAAATGATGCAATTCTTTTTTGTTGGTTTTAAATCCTAAACCTAAAAGTCGTACATCTTCAAAAAAAAAAAAAATAAGTGCACTCTTACAGTAGCAAAGTCAGAATACAGATGGTATTTCATGTCTGCAAATAGCCACTTGTCCACTCAGACAAGACAAGCAATGATTTATGTTTTAAGAATAGGTGAAAAATAAGACCTGAAAACATCTACAGCCACAGTACCACTGCTAACTCCTTTTATGTAAAGAGCTGAGTTGGCACTGTGGCTTCAAAGCTCTGCAGGGAGAGAGGCTGGCACAATGGTAGAGGTGGATGTATAGCCAGGGAACAGAAGCACAACAACACTGAAAATAATTCATACTATAGACATGTTGACAGGAATGGGAGATTTAAGATTTATGCACAAGGGAATGCCTGCAGGAATCTAAAATAGCTTTAGGCAATGACCATTCATTAACACATAATTAATGCTGAATAAATATTTATTGAGTGACTGACTCATTTTAAAGGCATATTGTGCATAAGAATTACAGAAATAAATAATAAAACAAATATGCACAGAATGTTCTAGAATAACAGGAAGTAGAGTGGAGAAAGAGGATCAAGGTTAACCGAAGATAAGGTCATATTTACAAAAGTGACTGTAGAGTTCTTTTAAATGAAGAGTACACTGTACCTTAATAACTGCAGGAACCTATCACTGACTAGTGGTTCATGCTGAGCACCTACTGGACAGTTAGGAAATATTTATTGAATAAGTGAGGACAGGGAGATGTGACAAAAAAAGGCAGTCAAGTCTATAGAGTTGGTAACAGGTTTATTGTACAATGGTAAGATATTTGACTTCATGTTCAGGCAGAGGGGAGAAATAAATGGTCATGAAATTGAGGAATAAATACTATTTCAGTTTTAATCTGGTATAAATGTTGACGATGACTGAGTGGACTAGATCTAATATCAGGGAGTCCAACTAGACAACTACAGTGATTATCTAGGAGGTATGACAGGAATCTGATGATGGACTGAGAAAATCTCTCAGATGTACAGGGGTCACTGATTTCAAAGATAAACTAGTTTCCCTTTCATAGTACTCAAACAGATCTTTTTGGTGAGTATAAAATAAATTACCTTATTTTAAGAAACATTGGCACCCAGATTTCCTTCTATTACAAGTTATTTTCCATTATCGTTTCCAGAAGGGGTTAGTAATCACTTATATCATGACACACTTATCACCCTACTTATTTGCTAAAGAAGTAGGAAAGAGAAGCCTGACTAAAATCTTAGGGCTAATAAATATTGCCATGTTTTTTCCTTTATAGTTAAGCATAACAAGTTACATAAAAATCTACAACATAACTATGTAATCATAATAGAAATAATTATACTTATATATGGATGGCCTGGACATATTTACATTTGGATTTTTTTCCAAAGTTTGGAAAAGGGACATGAATTTTAAAACTTCTATAGCATTTAAAATATATCAAGTGACCATCATTTTTACAGGATCAACTGCCCTCTTTCTAACGTGATGTTTTATTTAAATATAAAATATTGAATTAATATACAACTTTGAGAAATAAGCCAGAGAAAAAGGAGTGGAACAGATGTTGACGTTTGCTTTATGAATATGCACTACTTTAAAAAATAATAAAAAGTATTATTTTGCATAGAAGAATGTGCACAATAGTTAATAAAATCAGCTACTTGACAAGGTGAAAATGAAGACATTCTACACTTAGTGAAAAGAAGCTCTATTATACATCAGGAGTATAATCATGAGTATCAATATATGTATTATATATATTTAAGTAATGTAACATGTATATTCCTACCTATTGATAGAAAGCAGGATTACATACATATATATATATATATATATATATATATATATATATATATATATACTTCTATCAATAAGATAAAACCTCCCAATGTGGTAGAGTTCAAGGAATTATTCTTTCAAAACAACATTAATCATAAACAATGTCCTTATTTGTTTATTTGTACAATTCTTCATCTTGGGAAAGAGAAGCATGATGCTTGTCCTCAAATGTTAGAATGGCTTCAAATGCCAAAAAACATACAATAAAATTCTAAATTATAGTGATGAGTTTCAAGCATCAGGAAAGATAAAGGCCATCTCTTTGGTCTTCCCATTCAATACACAACAGATGACTTTTCTTGAGTACTACTAATGTATTCAAGAGAGGCCATCAGTGTGGCTTAAAGAGTTAAGCCACCACCTGCCATGATGTTATCCTATATGGACACTTGTTTGAGTCCTAGATACTCCACTTCCAATCCAGGTCCCTGATAATGTGCCTAGCAAAGTAGTGAAAGATGGCCCAAGTCCTTGGGCCCCTACACCCATGTGGGAGACCCAGATGAAGAAGCTGACTCCTGTCTGTGGCCTGGCCCATCCCCACCTGTTGTGGCAACATGGGTAATAAATCAGTGGATGGAAGATATCTCTCTGTATCTCCCTGTCTGTAACTTTGCCTTTCTAATAAATACAATCAATTATTTTAAAAAATATTTTCTTAAGCCAGGAGCTTCTTCTAGATCTCCCACTCAGGTTCAGAGGCCCAAGGATGTGGGCCATCTTCTACTGCTTTCCCAGGCCATAGCAAAGAGCTGGATTGGAAATGGAGCAGCTGGGACTCAAATTGGTGCCCATGTGGGATGCTGGCACTATAGGAGGCAACTTTACCTGCTATGTCACAGCACTGACCCCCAATAAATCTTTTCAAAAAATGTATTCAAGAATTGTGCTTCCCTAATGGATGACTCAATAAACACATAAATAGATGTGGCAAGTTTGAAACAAAGGGGAATGAGTTCACACAGTATTCAGAGAACATAGTCATATAATGAGAAAATATTTTGTATCAACAAACATATTCTAAATTTTTGTTCTGGTTTCTATTTAAAAAAAAACATCATTATGCCATTGAAATTAGAGTGTAAAAATATGGGAGTTAAACTTTTGTGCATCCAAAAGTACAAGAAAGTGTTCATGTATCATCTTTTCCATCGCATACTCTCATTAAATCTGAAATCTCACACTGTTCCCTATCTAAGAAGTTTTGAAATCCTTGTCAAGTAAAAAACACCCTGCTAGTGTAGGTGGACTCACAAAAGGATTGTGGGTAGATGATAAAGCATAAATAAGACGTATTTTCTCAAAATACTGAGATCTATTGGGTGACCAGATATAAGCAAAAATAGTCATAGGAAATATTGATTGGAGAGCTGAGTTTGCAGAGAGAATGTATCTAGTTGGTTCACTAGTTTAAAACCAGAGTAACAGAAAGGACAGTTTCAGATAGGGATGTTAAGAATCAGATTTATCCTTGAGTATGGAGCAAGGTGCCATACTCGAAGCGTCTTTTCTCTCCTGGCATTTCAGAAGAGTAGCAAGGCATCTGGGGAAGTAGGCACTAATTCTGATTTTAGTAGAACTCCTCTCCACTTCATAAATAACCATTTTAGTACCATGTAAGTTCCTCAAAGAAGAGAGCTGTGACTACTCCCATTTTTATTCCTAAGGGGCTAACACCTAGTAAATTTTCAAACATGTGATGGGTTAATTTGATAATCCCTACATTCTGCTGAAGACCCAAATTAAGTCTTCATGCAAACTTCAACATTCAATGTATCTCTATCACTAAATTCAAACATTGCACTCAACAGTACTAGTCATTACAACCTTTACTTTACTTTATTCCTGTTCATGATCGTAAGTGATTAAATTATGAATTTATATATATGTGTGTATATATAATGCGGGGAGAGAAAAATATTCATGGGTCTGGGGACACTCTATTCAGTGGTTTGTGGAACTGTGTTAACATTATTAGTTTTGGGGCCGGTGACGTGGTCTAGCGGGTACCAGTTCAAGGCCTGGCTGATCCACTTTTGATCCAGCTCCCTGTTTATCTGTCTGGGAAAGCAGTGTAAGATGGCCCAAGCGCTTGAACCCCTGAACCCACGTGGGAAACCCGGATGAAGCTCCTGGCTCCTAGTCTTGGACTGGCCCAGCTCTAGCCATTGCAGCCATTTGGGAAGTGAATCAGTGAATTTAAAATCTCTCGCTCTGTCTTTCCTTCTGTCTCTGAAACTCTGCCTTTCAAATAAATAAAAAAAACCTTAAAAACAACATTCTTACTTTTATTCCTTATCTCACCACATACTGAATTCACAGATTTAGGTAGTGACACCTTTATCCATATGACTATTATAAGTAATAAATAAAATAATCCAAATGAAAATGCCAATCCTATAACCTAGCACTTTCAAGCTTTCTGTTAAATAGGTGATTGTAGATTTTTAATTTTGAAGTTAAAAAATGAAAATAAGTGATTTAGAACCCAGCATAAGAGAAAAATGCCAGAGCTGATAATACAATCAGATGAAAAGAAAGATGAGTGAGGCACAGGAATGTTTCACTTTTCTATGATAATAAACATTACCATAATTGCTCTAAAAAGTAAATGTGACTTGAAGTCAAGGACTCATGTGAATGCAGATATTTCATTTATGTTACATTAAAACCCAAATCAGTTGGGTTAACTATTTAAATACTATGGCAAAATGTATGCAACATATTTGGAATCAGGAACATGTACTGAATTATAGCAGGAACGTTTACTACATGAAGATGCACTTTGTTCATGTCTTGTCATTGTAGATTGAAATATATGCAAAGTCTATTAAGTCCTACTCCTAAACACAGTAATAGCAAACCATAAAAAATTGTTTTAAAACAATGTATTTTAAAATACCTTTGTAAAACTGTGTTGCATATGCTTCCCTGTTCTCCCTAATTAGTCAAACAATTTTGAACTAAATAGAGAACTATTTTTTTTGGCTTGTCCAAGCATCTTTTTAAAAATTGTTTTATTTATTTGAAAGGTGGAGTGACAAAGAGAGAGGGAGAGAAAGAAGAGACATTTTCCACCTCTAGGTACACTCCTCAAATGGCTGCAATAGCCAGAGCTGGACCAGGCAAAGTCAGGAGTCTGGAATTCCATCTGGATCTTCCAGATGGGTAGCAGAGTCCTAAGTACTTGGACCATCTTCTGCTCCTATCCCAGGAGCACCAGCAGGGAGTTTGATCAGAAGCAGAGCAACCTGTACTCAAACCAGCACTGCAGTATGGGACATGCACTTCCCAAGCAGTGACTTAATGCTGTGCCATGATGCTAGCCTCTCTACGCATCCTCTTTTATTTTCCATGGAAGAGTAGATACTTGGACAATAACTTCTCATATGAAGGTATCATAACAAAAATTATTGGTGTGAAGTGTTATTTCTCATAGCAATCTTTATAGTGATTGTTGCTTTTGTGAAATAATCAGATTTTTGAGAAATGAAAACAATGAGATATGCTCAAATTATAGAACCAAGAAGGATAATATATTTATTTTCACATGTGCCAATTATTAAGAGCTGAAAAGCACTCTGGATTAAACTCCTTATTTTATGAAATGAAGCAACAATATTATAAAAGGTTATGTAATTTGCTCAGAGTTTTAGAATATGTAACAGACTATAACAATGGAAAGAAATGAGGCCAATAGATATTATATCCCATGGTTAAAAAATTATAGTGTGTAGCTGTAAGACACTATCCCTGTAAATTAGATAATATGTAAATTTAAGGGGAAGATTTTCAGTAAAGAGTACAGATTTTTTGGGTGGTGATGTTTTTTGAATTCTTGAAAATGCATTCAATGAGAATTATTTATAAATTCTGCTGTTGGAATGATTATGACTTAATTTTATAAATAATATACTCCTAGGATTAGGTTTGCATAAGTGAGAAGAATAAAAGACCTTAGAGATTCAGAGGCATTTTAATTAATTTAGGATATAATTTGTCCATTGAAAAAATTTATATCCCCATTAGATTTTCTTACTTGAGTTGATTCTCACAGATATGCAAAACTAGGATTTCTCATTAAATGTTAAACAACCAACAAAAAATAGATAACATTTAAATGAATTTTAATTGAGCTTTTAAATTAACAAATATAATTTTAAATATGTAAAAAACTTTGATATCAGCTTACAAATATCAAAAAATAAGATAAATTCATTATCTCTGTAGATCACCAGGCTATGACCAATATCTATGAAATACATAAGAGTGATTTTTTCTCACAAATGAAATTGTGATTTTCATTCACTGAACAGAACAAAACTTTTCAGAGAAAGAAAACAAAACAAATAGCAAAGGTGATGCATGGAACATTGATAGTATATACTTGGACAAAATAAATTTTAATTGCTTGCTGTGAGATTTGTTGATTATGCTGCCAAAAGGTAAGGCAGTGCTGAATCCCACAATTAATTAAGGCAGTAGCTTTGGACTGAACTGTGCAGTGCAGTGTGAAAAAGCTTTGTACTTGGAATTAGGCACATCTGTAATTGAGTCTGGTGCTTCTACACACAAATAGTGGAGCCTACACAAGTTATTACGCTGTTTGGAATTTTGTGTTTCCCTTTTCTTTTACCCTACTTATAAATATTCCAGTAATAATTCTTACTCTGTAGAGCTACAGTAGGGTATAAACGAGAATCAATTTGAACGTTCCTAGGCTAGAACTTGATCCCATGAGTGCCCTGTTATATTTTCTCTCCTGAAAAATCAGCTTGGATCTCTTGCTAGGGTCTTCCACTGGTCCAACCTGAGCAAATCCAAAAGCAAATCCAAAACCATTTCCTGTGGTGGGAAGGAGCTTCTAAGATGCATATGTTAAACCCGGGCTCAGGCTGCATCTTTCTATCTCTTGCCAGCAGCTTATTTTTGATGTTCGAGTGGTTCAGAAGAGTGAAGATTTTCCCTTCTCTTGCTTTGGTGGTGCTTAAAAAAGCAAGTTCGGAAAGAGTCAGTGTTGTTACTGATACTTGTTTGGAATTAGAATGAGAAAGTCAGAACAAGTTAATATGAAAATGCATTTGGCTGGCGCCGCGGCTCAATAGGCTAATCATCTGCCTTGCGGCGCCGGCACACCTGGTTCTAGTCCCGGTCGGGGCACCGGATTCTATCCCGGTTGCCCCTCTTCCAGGCCAGCTCTCTGCTGTGGCCAGGGAGTGCAGTGGAGGATGGCACAAGTGCTTGGGCCCTGAACCCACATGGGAGAACAGGATAAGCACCTGGCTCCTGCCTTCGGATCAGTGTGGTGCGCCGGTCACAGTGCGCCGGCCATGGCGGCCATTGGAGGGTGAACCAACGGCAAAGGAAGACCTTTCTCTCTGTCTCTCTCTCTCACTGTCCACTCTGCCTCTCAAAAATAAATAAATAAAAATAAATAAATAAAAAAAGAAAATGCATTTGATTATTCTCCCAAGGTAAGGTGTGTACCTAAACCCATTTTATTCAGAGGCATACTAATAAAACCATTTAATTTAAAACATTCAAAACAGATTTGTAGTTCTCTATGTATTTACTCTAGAAAATGGCTGTTTGTTAAAAAAGAAAAAAGAAAGAAGAATAAGAAGGATAAGGAGGAGAGAAATCAAGCTGGGGTCCTAAGTAAAATGCCTCCCACAGTAAGTAAAAACATATATATCTATTCATATGTCCAAAAATCTTTAAATTACTTTGCTTTAGATAGGTGGGGGAAAGAAGCATCAGACCCAGGGTTACAATTACTTGTCTTACATTTTTTATTTCCTATTTTTTTCAGTGCAATTTAAGAGAACTAGAATTCATGAAGAAAATCTATTCTCAGTATGATCAAGTACCACTGTTAATCCTGTCAGCACAAAAGGGCTCCATACTTATTCATGCTTAGCAATCAATTCAGACCAGTGTAGACTGTTCTTAGCCAGTCACCATAAGCAGTACTTTTTGTCATAGGTCGTCTGAATGAAAGTTGTATCTTGGAAAGTATTATTCTATCTTCATACTTTATTTCTAATTATCAGCACAATACACTAGTCTCTCTCTCTTTTTAAAAAGATTCACTTTATTTATTTGAAAGATAGTTATAGACAGAGGTAGGGACAGAGAGAGAGAAGTCTTCCATTGCTGGTTCACTCCCTAAATGGCTGCAACAGCGGAAGTTGAGCCATCCAAAGCCAGGAGCCAGTAGCTTCCTCAAGGTCTCCCACATGGGTGCAGGGATCCAAGGACTTGGGCCATCCTCCACTGCTTTCTCAGGAATTTTAGCAGGAAGCTGGATCAGAAGTAGAGCACCTGGAACATGAACCAGTGCCCATATGGGATACTAGCACTGCAGGCTGGGGTTTTAACCCATTGTGCCACAGTATCAGCTCTATACACCAATCTCTTAAGAAACAGCTTTGTGGAGCTAGTGATGTGGCATAGCAGGTAAAGTCACCGCCTACAATGCTGGCATCCCATGAGTGCTGGTTCATGCCCTGGCTACTGTACTTCTGATCTAACTCCCTGCTATTGGGCCTCCGCAGTTCACTTAGGAGAAACAGATGGAGTTCCAAGCTCCTGGCTTCAACCTGGCCCAGCGCCTGCTGCTGCTGCCATTTGGGGAGTGAACAGCAGATAAAAGATCTCTTCCTCACTCTGCCTCTTCCTCTCTCTCCATAATGCCTTCAAATAAATACATAGTTTTATGTTTTTAAAATAAACATTTCTGCATGTCAATGACAGGATAAAACATTGATACTTATTGAGTACCATTTCTAGTTAGGCAACAAGTCATTATTAGTTGAAGAGTAGAAAAAAATATTTCTAAGTCCTTAAAAATAAATCTCAATAAAAGAATGCATAAATAATAAATCACAGTATATAATAGATTTCTCTTTTTTTTTTTTTTGAGAGGCAGAGTGGACAGTGAGAGAGAGAGACAGAGAGAAAGGTCTTCCTTTGCCGTTGGTTCACCCTCCAATGGCCACCATGGCCGGCGCACCATGCTGATCCGAAGGTAGGAGCCAGGTGCTTCTCCTGGTCTCCCATGAGGTGCAGGGCCCAAGCACTTGGGCCATCCTCCACTGCACTCCTGGGCCACAGCAGAGAGCTGGCCTGGAAGAGGGGCGACCAGGACAGAATCCGGCGCCCCGACCGGGACTAGAACCCAGTGTGCCAGCCTATAATAGATTTCTAAGGGCAAAAATATATATGATCATCATTTATTCACAGTTATCAGTTGCTCTCCAATTATGGCTTTCTCTACAGAAATAAAAACATAATATCCATATGATGTTATGAATTTTCATTTGCAATAATAGATAGCAGAGGTCACAGACACAGCCTAATCACTATTATTGGGGGCACCCTCCCACTGGAAGAAAAGATACGGACTATGAGGTCTACAGGTAGAATGAAGTATTAATCTAATGGGACTGTATAATTAATGAAGGATTTGAAACATTGATTAAATATTAAAAATGTGTGGAAAATGCAGAATCTTAACAATGATTATACAACAAATATAAAACAACAAAAGTTGTTATAGATTTCAACTGCTCAACTCAGCCATATACTTTTTTTTCTTAACATTATTTAATGAACATACATTTCCAAAGAATAGCATATGGATTACAATGGCTTTCCCCTCCCATAACTTCCCTCCCACCCGCAACCCTCCCATCTCCCACTCCCTCTCCCATTCCATTCACATCAAGATTCATTTCAATTCTCTTTATATACAGAAGATTAGTTTAGTATATATTAAGTAAAGATTTCAACAGTTTGCACCCACACAGAAACACAAAGTGAAAAATACTGTTTGAGTACTAGTTATAGCATTAAATCACAATGTACAGCACATTAAGGACAGAGATCCTACATGAGGAGTAAGTGCACGGTGACTCCTGTTGTTGACTTAACAAATTGACACTCTTCTTTATGGCATCAGTGATCACCCTGGGCTCTTGTCATGAGATGCCAAGGCTATGGAAGCCTTTTGAGTTCACCGACTCCAATCATATTTAGACAAGGTCATAGTCAAAGTGGAAGTTCTCTCCTCCCTTCAGAGAAATGTACCTCCTTCTTTGATGACCTGTTCCTTCCACTGGGATCTCATGCACGGAGATCCTTCATTTAGGTCATTTTTTTTTTTTTTTTGACAGAGTGTCCTGGCTTTCCATGCCTGAAATACTCTCACGGGCTTTTCAGCTGGATCTGAATGCCTTAAGGGCTGATTCTGAGGCCAGAGTTCAGCCATATACTTTCTAAGGAAAAAAAATAATCTACTGGATCACAAAATTCCCCACTATTTTAATTTTTTGGGGCCTTGGATGTTAAGGAGTTCATAATTTAGCAGAATGCAGTGAGGAATCTTGTCTCCCTGGACAACTAACAGGAAAGACAAACACTAATGATACAACACATGGTTTTCTGGTACCAACTTAGCTGTGAAAGGAAATCATAAGCACATGAAAGGACTTTGGGGACCTAGTGCCATGATATGACTATGTGGTCTATTCTGAACACTACTTGAAACATACCCATGAAAATGTAGGAGAAATGTACTATTATTGCTTTCTTCTTTTAGTATTTATTTATTTTATTTGAAAGAGGTACACACAGAGAGAAAGACAGATAGAATGAAAGAGAGCGAGAGAGAGAGAGAGAGAATCTTCCATCCACTGGTTCACTCCCCAGTTGGTAGCAATGGGCAGAGTTGGGCCAAAAGCCAGGAGCTTCATCCTGGCCTCCTACATGAGTGCAGGGGCCAAAGGACTTGGGCTATCTTGCACTGCTTTCCCAGGTGCATTAGCAAGGGACTGGATTGGACAAGGAGCAGCTGGGCCATGAACCAATGCCCATATGGGATGCCAGCATCACAGGTGGTGGCTTAACCTACTACACATCAACACCAGCCCTTATAATTGCTTTTCTAACAAATTAAACTATCGAATGAAAACTGGCCTTAATCACTGAAAACATTTCAGACATTTTATACCACTTGAGGCTCTAGACGAATATAGCTATGGCTGCTTTTCTATGTCTTTATCTGGCTAACTCTTCCTCTACCCTCTTAATTTAGATTATGTGTCTTCCTGTCAAGTGTGTCTCCTTCCAGCTTCTCAGAATGTACTTCCTGACCCCCTCAGTTTCCGAACATCCTGTGCATGCCTGTTTTTTATCACTTATCACCTGACATAAGGACTGTCACTTGCACATTCAACAGGAATGACCTCTTCCTTCCCTAACTGAACTAGAGTATTTTCAGAATGTCACTGTGACCAAACCAGAAAGGTGACCAAGAGGCATAAACCAATTATTCAAGTCACAGCTTTGCCACCTGTAATTCAATTTCCAGGCTTTGCTTACCCCAGGCAATAGCCATGTGACCCACTTCTGAGCAAGAAGATGTTAGAAGTCTGCTGTTTGAGGGGTGAACCAACGGAAAAGGGAGACCTTTCTCTCTGTCTCTCTCACTGTCTAACTCTGCCTGTCAAAAAAAACCCAAAAACCAAAAAACAAAACAGAAAAACCAACAGAAGTCTGCTGTATATCTTCTGAGAAAGTTGTTCCCTTTTGTTTCAAAAAACATTAATAGTGGTCCTTCTTTCTCAAAGGTTGCTATCTTCCTTTGAACAGAGTTAATATCTGATAGTTGATTCTATTGCAGCCAAATTGAAACCAAGTGGCAACAAGATGAAAAAGAAGAATGGAAAACACTTTGACTTCTCATCAAATCATTATACTGCTCTTAAGCCAATTCTGAAACTGAGTATGACCAGAGTTCATGTTAAGTAAATAAGAAATGTCCTTATACTTCAGAGAAATATGACTTATTTTGTTTGCATACATCTTTAATAAGAGAAACACTGAATTTAAAAGCCCTAGTATGAAATGTATATTAACATCCCTTATATATTATTATTACTGGTTACATTAACTAGATGTCACTATAACTTAAAGATTTTTATCCATTATCTCAATATAATATTTTGAACCATAATGATAACAATCTGATAATTGACTGATCTGAGTTTTTGGTTTATCAAATCAACTTAATGGATACAATAGGAATACCACTATTAATTTTGTTTTAAAGTCAAATTATTATTAATGACAACATGCCATATGAATGTATAATATGCTAAAATTACCTTTGTTGAAAACTTCTGTGCATCAGCATTTTAAACTGAAAGGATGTTGACTTGACTTAATCATACAAAATGTACTTTGCAAAGTAGTAAAGAAAACAATGAAAAAAGGTGTTTGTTGTGTGGATACAATAGTGACAGAGATAACAGGTGAAAGTAAAATACATTGCATTATTATGTATTTTAAAGCAACTTTCCAGATGTTATGTACTTAATATTATCAAAAGGTGATAGCAGTGAACTGAAGTCATACTACTGCTAATACTCTTTAATGAAATAAACATAAATGGCTCGCTCTTTATTGCTGAAAAACAAATATCATCCTTAGGTATAAAGCCACCTATAAGTATACAGATGTGTTAGAAAAAGAAGGAAATGCTTCAGAAGTTCTCATAACTCTTAAGAAAAACTATTCTAGAAATACCTAGTAAAACCATTACTAGTTTATGATGTACAATTATAATTTCACTGAGTATTAGAAATAAGCAATAGGTCGGCGCCGCAGCTCAATAGGCTAATCCTCTGCCTGTGGTGCCAGCACACTGGGTTCTAGTCCCGGTTAGGGCGCTGGATTCTGTCCTGGTCACCCCTCTTCCAGGCCAGCTCTCTGCTGTGGCCCAGGAGTGCAGTGGAGGATGGCCCAAGTGCTTTGGCCCTGCACCCACATGGGAGACCAGGAGGAAGCACCTGGCTCCTGCCTTCGGATCAGCGCAATGCGCTGGTCGCAGCGTGCCGGCCGCGGTGGCCATTGAAGGGTGAACCAATGGCAAAAGGAAGACCTTTCTCTCGGTCTCTCTCTCTCTCTCACTGTCCACTCTGCCTGTCAAAAAAACAAAACAAAACAAAACAAAACAAAAAACAAAGAAGCAACATAAACTTGCAACTTTAAAACAAATAACATGTCAGGGCCGGTATTGTGGTATAGTGGATATTCTAGCATCCCATACAGACACTGGTTTGAGTCCTGGCCGCTCCACTTTTGATCCAGCTCCCTGCTAATGTGCCTGGGAAAGCAACAGAGGATGGTCCAAGTACTTGGACCCCTGCACCCAACTAGGAGACCTGGAAGAAGCTCCTGACTCCTGGCTTCTGCAGGGCCCAGCTCCAGCCGTCGTGGCCATTTAGCGAGTGAGCCAGCAGATGGAAGACTTTTCTCTCTGTGTCTCTCTTTCTCTCATTCTCTCTGTAAATCTGCCTTTCAAATACGTAAATAAATCTTTTAAAAACAAACAAACAAATTATGTGTCTTATAATTAGTTCTGAAACTTGATAAACCACTACCTATGACTGGACTATAGTACTGACTCTCAAGTATTTTAGTATCAGGAGCTAGTCACATTATTTTATTATTTTTTTTTTTTTGACAGGCAGAGTGGACAGTGAGAGAGAGAGACAGAGAGAAAGGTCTTCCTTTGCCGTTGGTTCACCCTCCAATGGCCGCTGCGGCCGGCGCACCGCGCTGATCCAAAGCCAGTAGCCAGGTGCTTCTCCTGGTCTCCCATGGGGTGCAGGGCCCAAGCACTTGGGCCATCCTCCACTGCACTCCTGGGCCACAGCAGAGAGCTGGCCTGGAAGAGGGGCAACCGGGACAGAATCTGGCGCCCCGACCGGGACTAGAACCCGGTGTGCCGGCGCCGCAATGTGGAGGATTAGCCTATTGAGCCGCGGCGCCGGCCTGGAGCTAGTCACATTATTTAAAAATGCTGAAGACTGAGTGAGGTGGAGCACTATGGCACAACAGGGTAAGTCAACACTTGAGATGCCCACCACCCATATAAGGAGTACCAGTCTGGTCTTAGGCTCTGCATTTGTAACCCAGTTTCCTGTTAACGTATTTTGAAGGGCAGCAGATGGGAGGGGCAAATGCTTGGGCCTCTGCCACTCACATGGGAGACCTGGATGGAGTTCTAGACTCCTGACTTTGGCGTGACTCAACCCTGATTATTGCAGGCATTAAAAATGAAACAATTGGTGGAATCTTTCTCAGTCTTTCTCTCTCTCTCTCCTTCCCTCTCTCTTTCTATCCCTGTGTGTGTGTGTGTATGTGGGGGTGTGAGACTGCCTTTCAAGTAGATGAAAATATAACTAAATAAATGTTGAAAAAATACTGAAGACTATAAAGAGCTTTGGTTTATGTGGGATATATCTATTAATATTTAGTATTCTGGAAATTAAAATAATAAAAATTTAAGATTACAAAGAATAATGGGATGACTCTAATCCTTGGAACACTTAAGAACACAGAGTGGAAAAGGTAAAAGAAAAAAAAAAGTGTTACTACTATTATGAAAATACTTTTAAACTTCCAGACCCCCAGGAGTCTCTAGTTCTTACTTTGAGAACCATTGGAGTATAATAATAGAAGAAAAAAACTTGGAGCAAAATGAGTAGACCAAGGCTGCTAGAAGATACATTGTTTTTCAGCCAAGTATACAGAAGAATAATTGATTTAAGAAAGAAATATAGAAACAGATATTCTAGTGAAATGCCTGCAACATGGAAAATGCTTTTCTGATTCAGTTTAAAGGCAGCAATGCTTTTGGGTACATTAACAATCATGAAAACTGCAAGACAACTCAGTTATCTAAAAGCAGAAAATCTGATAAAATTTAAGACTTGCCTTGAAGTCAATTTTATCTCTTAGAAAGTAGACATAAATAGAGGCAATGCTTACTCCTGGCTTAATTCTGATAAATAAGGAAAAAACTGATGCTTGTTTATGTGTAAGCAGTAGGAGCCTTCAGAACATGTGAGCTTTTCATATCTGAAATAGTAAAGAAAAACAACTACAGTCAGGTGCAATTTTTGGATGAGCAGAATCCAACTTTCCCAAATATGCAAACATGATTCTGTCACCAGAATCTCTTAAAGATATAAATAATAAGATAAAATGGGTTCTAAACATTGAAATTGCTTTTTAAAATTTTTATTATTTTGGACAGGCAGAGTGGACAGAGAGAGAGAGAGAGAGACAGAGAGAAAGGTCTTCCTTTGCCGTTGGTTCACCCTCCAATGGCCGCCACGGCTGGCGCGCTGCGGCCAGCGCACCGCGCCGATCCGATGGCAGGAGCCAGGTGCTTCTCCTGGTCTCCCATGGGGTGCAGGGCCCAAGCACTTGGGCCATCCTCCACTGCACTCCCTGGCCACAGCAGAGAGCTGGCCTGCAAGAGGGGCAACTGGGACAGAATCTGGCGCCCCAACCGGGACTAGAACCCCATGTGCCGGTGCGGCAGGCGGAGGATTAGCCTATTGAGCCGCGGCGCCGGCCTGAAATTGCTTTTTAAAAAGACAGAAATTGAAAGGCAGAATTATAGAGAGGGGAGAGAGAGAATCTTTTATCCACTCACTCCCCAAATGGTTGTAATGGACAGGACTGGACCATGCCAAACCGGGAGTAAGGAAATTCATCCTAGTCTCCCACATGGGTGCAAAGGCCCAAGCACTATGACCATCTTCACCTGCTTTCCCAGTCTAATAGCAGGGAGCTGCATCAGAAGTGGAACAACTGGGACACAAACTGGTGCCCATGTGAGATACTAGCTTCACAAGTGTTGGCTTAACTCACTGCACAACAACACGAGGCCCAACGTGAAAATTTCATTGAATAATTATATATAAAGCTAATAATGAAGAAGTGAGTAACTCTCATTTAAGGAAATTGAGTTCATATGAGATTAGTGATTATCAGAATTGTGAGTAAATGAAATTTCAGAAAGAATTAAACAAGCAATTAATGAGAGAGAGAGAAGGAAGAAAAATACAGTAAATGTATTTATGGTCACTATGGTTTAAATACAATTTGTCTCCTGATCTTATGCAGTATATTAAACCTCAAAGTCATAAGTTAATGGTCCTAAATGGTTAGAAGTTGACCTAATTGAAGTGTTTAGAGATAGGATCTTTAGAAGGGACTAAGATCAAATCAGTCCATTAGGGTGGAGCCCCCTGATTCCATCCTGGTGTCTTTGTAAGAAGATGGACAGATAGACATTGACAGAAATATATGCACACCCTCACAGAGGACCTCACTAAAGCCCACACCATTGTATTTAGACTTTGAACTTCCACAACTGTGGACCTAATTAACTTCTTTTCTTTTCTTTCTTTCTTTTTCTTTAGATTTATTTTATTTTATTTGAAAGGTGGAGAACAGAGAGAGGGAGAGAGAGAGATCTTTATCTACTGGCTCACTTTCCAAAAGGATACATTGGCTGGTGCCAGGCAAGGCTGAAGCCAGGAACTAGGATCTTCATCCAGGTCTCCCATTTGTTGCAGAGGCCCAAACGCTTGGGCCATCTTCTACTTATTTTCTCAGGCACATTAGCAGGAAGCTGTATTGGAAGTGGAGAAGCCAGGATTCAAACTGGAATCTATATGGCATGCCACTATTACAGGCATTGGTTTAACCTGTTACAGCACAACACTGTCCCCGTTAGCGCTTTTCTTTATAAAGTAGCCACCATTAGGTATTTTGCTATGGTAGTACACAGCTGACACACATGGATCAAGGCATGAGTTATTCAGTTTAAATATGCCACTGAAATTGGCAATGTAGTTGCAAACTTTTTTGTTTGTATACACTGTTTTATTAAGGTTTGGGAACTAAAGAATCTTTCTATAATTTTACTTATATGTCTACCCTCAATAGACTTTCTTCCCCTTCTACTTTGAATTCATTCAAGTTTCTACCATGTTAAGATACAATCTCTGTCAATTATGGATTTTATGTGATTTTTAAAGGTAAGTTACTGAAAATTCCTGCTTGTGACAATAATAGTCATGAAACCAGATATAAAGTTCAGCCTCTTTCCATTTATCTGTACTTTGCATGATATTTAAATGTTGTATTTGGGGGGCGGCATTGTAGTGCAATAAGTGAAGCTGCTGCCTAGGACTCCAGCATCCCAAATGGGTGTCAGTTTGAGTCCTGACTGCTTCACTTCAATTCAGCTCTCTGCTAACTCACCTGGAAAAGAAGCAGAGGATATCCTAAGTCTTTGGGACCCTGCCACCTGTTGAGTTCTGGGCTCCTGGCTATGGCTTGGCCCAACCCTAGCTGTTGCAGCCACTTGGGGAGTGAACCAGCAGATGGAAGATCTCTCTCTTTCAAATAAATAAATCTTTAAAAATATGTTTATATGATACAATTTCTTTAAAGTAAATTTTACTATATTTTCTTCATCACAGATATCTGGTAAAGATGGCTATCTGGTAAAGATGGGCCAATCTATTTCAGCAAAAGGACTAATCCTAGATGAATTCTAAAACTCAATAAAATCTGAGACAAACCATAGTAGCCACATATTGTCTATTCCTAGTTGTTTTATTACCCCACACCCACCTTGAGTTCAATCCCTTTTCGGAACACTCTGCTTATTATTCTCTCACTCCTGATCATCATTCAGATTCAAGAAATTTAACCTAGCAGTTTCCAAGTTGTTGGTTTGATAAGAAACTGCTGCAAATAACTAGTGGTTGCTGTGCTAACAAAATTTGCATTACAGTTCACAAATGATCCCTCTCTGTTCAGATACTTAGCCGTGATTCAACTACTCATTGCACAAAGCACAATTCCTTCAAACACATAGTTTATATATGTGGGTACTGGACAAGGATTTGAAGAAGATAAACCATTTTTATCTATAGATCCTCTGAACATAAAACAATTCGAAGGCTATAAGGAAAATATGCCAGATTTTCCCTAGGACTGAAGGAACAAGGAGATGTGTACATTGGATTGCATAGCTATAGAAGGTGGTTATCTTGGAATGATAGCTGCATTAATGATGTGACTTTATCAGTCCACATATGGGATTAAAGAATGCTTCTCTTTTTTTGAAAATATTTTTTTAAGATTTACATATGTATTCAAAAGTCAGAGTTAAAGAATAGAAGAAGACACAGAAAGAGTGATCTTCCACTCCCTAGTTCACTCCCAGATGGCTGGGCCAGACTGAAGCCAGGAGCCAGGAATTTATTTGGGTCTCCCATATGGGTGTCAAGGGCCCAAACACTTGGGCCATCTTCTGCGGCTTTTCTCAAGACATTAACAGGGAGCCGGATTGGAAGTGGAGAAGCCAGGACACAAATTTGAGCCCACATGGGATGCTGGTGTTAATGGGGATGGGTAGGTTGGGGGGGGGGGCTTTACCTACTGTACCACAATGCTGGCCCTGTCAATGCTATTTTAATTTAATATATAATGTAAATCTAGAATTTTTTAAGAGAATTATTTATATATGTGAAAGGCACAATTACAGAGAGGCAGAGGCAGAGAGAGAGAGAGAGAGAGAGAGAGAGAGAAAGAAGTCCTCCACCTGTTGGTTCACTCCCCAAATGGCCACAATGGCCAGAGCTGGGCTGGTCCGAAGCCAGGAGCTTCTTCAGGGTCTCATATGTGGGTGCACGGGTGATTTCCACTGTTTTTCCAGGCCATAGCAGTGAGCTGTATTGGAATAGTCACAGCCAGGACACGAACCAGCAACCATATGGGTTGCTGGCACTGCAGGCAGTGGCTTTACCTGCCACGCCCAGCACCAGCCCCAACTTATGATTTTATAAGTAGGTTCTCTCCAGAATAGAGCTGCTTTCCAACAAGTAACCCACAGTAATTGTTATTTGTGCTCCCTTTTACTCTCCCCAGTGTCCTGGTTTGGAAGATACATAGATGGAGATCTTACATGTAAGGGGAAGGTCTGCCATGGAGCTCTAGCATGGAATGAGTTAGGGAAGAGGTGATGTTAAGGAAAGATTACTTCATTAGTGTATGGCCAAATCTGTTCTTCAGCTATATTGCCAGAGTGCTGTTTATATGAGACAGTTAGCACAATGTCTTGCTGCTTTCCCATGCACCCTTGGGGATAGAGAAAGGTATAATTTGTTTCCCTCTTAAATAGAAAAAAGGAAAAATGGTTTCTTTGAGCAGTGGAAGCCTTGGATTAAGTATCAGATTAATGCAGTGGAAACACAGAGGCTTTGGCATCCAATGAACCTGGTTTGTCTTTGTTCTGACAAGCAGCAGCTGTGAGATTTGGGTGAGTTTTAATTAAATTCTTGCCCTAAGCCCCAAATTCTTCAGCTAAAAAAACAAGATGACTACAGGGGGCTGGCACTGGTGCTGTGGCGCAGTGGTTTGGGCAATGGCCTACAGTGCTGGCATCCTATATGGGTGCTAGTTCAAATCTTGGCTGCTGCACTTCCAATCTAGTTCCTTGCTAATGTCCTAGGAGAGCAGCAGAGGATGGCCCAAGTCACTGGGTGTCTGCACCAGCATGGGATTCCCGGATGAAGCTCCTGGCTTTGGCCTGACCGATTTCCAGTGGTTGCAGCCATTTGGGGAGTGAAGCAGCAGATGGACGACCTCTCTCTGTCTCTCCATCTCTCTCTCTCTATAACTCTGCATTTCAAATAAATAAATAATCTTAAAAATGGATGACTATACATACTTTACAGAATTGCCAGGGAGTGGCAGATAACATTTATGACACACATAGTCAATGAATAAAGCGCTCCTATTAGACTGTAAGCACATGCCAAAATTTCTAATATTTACTGTTTACTTCTCTGAATTGAAGTGCCTCTATCTCCTTACTTTCATTACGTAACATAATCTTCAGAGAGAGAGAGAAAGAGAGGGAGATTGTAATCTGTCATTCAGCCATGACAACATTGTGGTAGAGAAAAGTTACAGCACAGCAATTGGCATTTGGTCCAGCAGTGAAGACATTATTTGGTATACCCAAGTCTTATACTTAAGTGTACCTGTTTAGTAGCAGGTAATACTACAAGTACTTGAGTCCCTGCAACCCATGTGGGAGACCTGGAGGGAATTCCTAGATTCTGCTGTTGCTGGCACCTGGGGAGTAGATTTGTGGATGGGAGTTTTCCAACTGTTTTCCTTTGTCTATCTCCCTGTCTCTTTCTCTTTGGATCTCTCTACTTCTGAAATAGATAAATAACACATATCCATCTTCATGAAATTAGTAATTTGTCAATTTGTCTATTTAAATCCAAAGTTATATTCTTAACCTTTGAGTTATTTAGAATTTAAACTATATAAGGGGGACCATGTGGATGTCATTGTATCACTAGGACCTGTGATGAAAAACAAATACGAGATACAGAGTGTGGCACAGCAAGTTAAGGCCTGAGCTGCAGCTCCAGCATCCCATATGGGCACTGATTTGGGTTCTGGTTGCTCCATTTCCAGTCTAGCTCCCTGTTAATGTACCTGGAAAAGCAGTAGAAGATGACAAAAGTGCTTGGGCCCTGGTACCCACATGGGAGATCTAGAGAAAGCTAGCTGTTGTAGCCATTTGGGGAGTGAACCAGTGGATGGCTGGAAGATCTCCCTCTCTACGTCTCTCTGCCTCTCCCTCTTTCTCTAATTCTGACTTTCAAATGAATAAATATATCTTTAAAAATACATAATATCGTACATTGTGATTTAATGCTATAACTAGTATTCAAACCGTATTTTTCACTTTGTGTCTCTATGTGGGTGCCAACTGTTTAAATCTTTACTTAATATATACTAGACTGATCTTCTGTTTATAAAGAGAATTGAAAATGAATCTTGATGTGAATGAAGGGGAGAGGGAGCGGGAAAGGGAAGGGTTGTGGGTGGGAGGGAAGTTATGGTGGAGGGAAAGCCATTGTAATCCATAAGCTGTACTTTGGAAATTTATATTTATTAAATAAAAGTTAAAAAAAGAAAAAAATACATAATATCATTAAATGAGTGAAGCATTATGATCATAAAATACATAAATATTATATCTGTTCATGCCAGAAGTTTCAGATTCTCTCAATGTATTTTCACCTAATATTGCCATTTTCTTCAAAATACTCTGCGATTTTCAGCTACAGAAAAATTCCTATTTTTCCATGATTCAGCAAAACCATATATAGTGGTTTAGAAAGAAGCACCCAAGAGGCAACTAAAGAATGCAATGGCTTGCCAAAACAGAGTTTATATGCTCATCTCAGAAACAAGGCACAGATCTCACTTACAGCCCAAAAGACGCACTTAAAAAGCATTAGAGGGTAAAACCTTTCCAAAGGAGCAATGTCCTACTCCTGAACGACTTTCATCATTTTTCCTTGGAGGTGGGAAACTTTACAAAGTGTAAAGTGCTAGTGATACTAACAAAGCGATGGAAAAGGCGGCAGTAAACATGCTCAAGCATAAAATATCTGAGAGAGAAGAAACATCCCTGGAAGAGGCTTAGGATTGCTTCCATGACAGCATCTCTTTCTTCTAATCTATGTTCACTCTTGCATGCTAAACACTGTGTTCAATAAGGCACACAGGTTTGGATTCTCTAATAGAGAGACCTTCTTTATTATTCTAAATTTATTCTACTACACTGTGGCAGAGGGGGGTCAATTGTGTGGCCTGCCCTTGGACAGCATTCATCTCATCCTAGCCATGTGGGGGCATACTTGCTCTTTAGCGCTGTTTTTGGAGTTGTGATTTTTGTGTAGGTAGCACTTAATGCAGATCATTGCAACACATCGCATTTTAAACTTTTCAATGATGCAGTTGCAATATTCATGGGAAGATTATTTGTTTTCATTTTGTCTCATTTAGAACCATAACTTGCAGACATCGTTAAATTTTAACATTAAAGTTTAATGTTGAGCATTTCACAGGAGAGGCTACAATTCACCAATTTTAGTATTTCTTAGATCCCTGACTATTTCAGATAAATCAATATACTCTTTTGGCTACTGAAATGAAAAAAAAAATTCCAGAGATGACTCTCTTCACGTCCTTAAATTACATCTTATTTAATGAATTTTCATCAAAGTAGACCATTACATTTCAGTATTTTAAATGCTGTTAAAGAATATAAAGCCAGGCTCACTAGACCAAAGTGAATTGTATAATTGTGACAGAGGATTCAAATTTTAAACAAAATTCAAGTGAAAATAATCAGAGTTGAAGAAGACCCTGTGTTGGCAGGCTCAATTCTGAAAGGCAGGCAATCAACAAGAAGTGCAGAAGACTAGAGAGGAATCATACTCATTCACTATTTTCTTGATGTGGAGTAGAGAATTTAAAATGTTGATAAATGCTATGAAAATTTTTTTTCTAGATATACATTGGCAAACAAGGGGAATAACATAAGATAGAATAATGGGAAAACATGATTTATATTCTTGAAAAGTGCAAAAATAAAAAAAAAGTAATTATGCTCTTTCACTTCCATTTGTTTTGCTTTCATTAAATTGTAGCACCCACTGTAAACCTCTGGATAGCTCCTTGTGAATGTCCAATTGTCTGGGTCTTGAATAACTGAAGACAGGTGCATATATTTTCTCTTTTTCCTCTCCTTTCCTGCTTTCGCCTACTCTTCGTCTTACTCCTCCTTTTCTTCCCTGTTTTTTTTTTTTTTCAGAGTGTAATTATGGAGGTCATATACACAAAATCATTGAATAAGCTTACATTAAATTGCATGAAATGGTAAACAGTCTCCTGCTTCAAAATTACTATTTCTGTTTCAGTTGATAAATTTTAGCCTTTAACGTTTTCTGGGGAAATATTTCCATACTGACATTTAAGGACGAAAATCTTCCTACCTCTAAAGTTACAGAAATGTATTTAAGAGATTCTATGAAGGAGAGCAGACAGTATAGAAATTCTTTATAAGTAGGG
Organism: Lepus europaeus; assembly: GCF_033115175.1. Taxonomy (NCBI): domain Eukaryota; kingdom Metazoa; phylum Chordata; class Mammalia; order Lagomorpha; family Leporidae; genus Lepus; species Lepus europaeus. The sequence goes on along the minus strand of NC_084832.1, from coordinate 46,541,114 downwards.
ATTAGGTAATATAATGGAAAGAAAACAGAAAGGAATGGGGAGGGGAGGGGAAGAGAGGAAGAGATTAAAATGAGGATGAGTGTGTATGTGACTAGATTGGGTAGAAGCTGAGAGATTTAATGCTTGAATACTACAGAGACTTTGATATATGAAGAAAAGGAGCCAGGAGGCAAAAAAAAAAAAAACACTCATAAATATTAGAAAATAAATATATGGCTTAAGACTGAGAAAAGTATATTTTAATGAAAAACATCTTTACCTATGTTCACTTCCTTTGGATTTCATGGTCACTTAAAAACACAATTTAAATATTTACTGTATTTAAAAATTTAGCTTCATTTTTCAGATTTGAGTATTTATTTCAGCATTGAACTAATTGTTTTCATTTTTTTTTGGTACTAAAGCACATTTTGCAATGGCAAACTAGCAAATATCATAATCATACTTTCAGGAATTCTATTCTAGAATTGGACTCACTATAAATCCTAGAGTTTTCAATATTTCCTACATCTGAATATCATCACAGATTGTCTGAATTAGTATCTCTTCACCCCTAAATGATCGCCTAATTTGTAACCAGGACAAACTAGACTTCCCTAACATTCGCATCCTAAAAATTGAAAGCTATTAAATTAGCAAATCTAGTTATTGTTAAAATATCTAAGTCTAGACATTGGTTCCCAGATGATCCATATATTCAAGATCATCTCATATTTTAATTGCTGAATCATGAATTTGAGATGGGAAGCAGGCCATGTAAGGCCTGAGCTAAGTCAGTACCTAATTAGTTAGTTAGTCCCAGTGGTCTAAGCACAACCTTCCCTGCCCCAAATCCCTAGAAAACACATATGCCTACTCTATATTCTGAAATGTTAAAGCTGGCAATACTATTTTAAGGTTCCCAATAGTCATCTAACAGCAGCGCGAAGCACCAGCAGGAAAGAATGAGTTTTGTATGCCTTTCCCATTCTCCTGAGCAGATGGTTGGCTCAAACTTGCTCCACATGGGAAATCAATTTAAAATGTTTAACTTGGATATCACATAATAAACTAAAAATGCCAAATATCAGAAAAGTAGCCTTTGCATTTATTTTTTTATCTGTAATGATAATAATAGGCATATGAAAATAAAATTACACTTTTGGAGTTTTAAAAAAAGAAGTTCAAAGGCAATTTAAAACATGACACATGTAAGAGAGCTACAAGTAGAATCAGGCTCTCTACATAAAGATTAGCATCCTGCAAAACACAATTTATGTGTTTGAAATGGTTTAGGACAGGGGATGATACTCACATACAGCTAAGGCACAATTACATGTGATCTCACATGTAACACAGAATATTCCTGAGATGACACTGGAAGCTAAATCCGCCATTTTTGAGGTTGAAGGCTACTATTCCAAATTATTGATTTCTCATGTTCCAGAAAGTGGAAGACCAGATATTTATAAGCTCTTCAGCCAGTGCAGTCCTATCTAAACCTCTTAATGGGTAGGCGGGTTCCTGCAGGACAGAAATGTTGCTGAGCATGAAGAAGAAAAGAGGGAAGTGAGCATAACTCTCGCTGAATTAGGGTCTTCTGAAAGAATTATGAGTTGCAATCATGCAATTCTTTTTGCAACAGTCTTAAAATGTCAGTTGCCTTGGGCTGGCGCTGTGGTGTAGTGGGTAAAGCCGCTGCCTGCAGCATCAGCATCCCATAGGAGTGCTGTTTCAAATCCTGGATATACCCCTTCTGATCCGGCTCTCTACTCTGGCCTGGGAAAGCAATAGAAAATGGCCCCAGTGCTTGGGCCCCTGCATCCCTATGGGAGACCTGGAAGAAACTCCTGGCTCCTGGCTTTGGATCGGCTCAGCTCCAGCCATTGCAGTCAATTCAGGGGTGAACAGCGATTGAAGACTTTTTCTCTCTCTGCCTCTCTGTAACTCTTTCAAAAGAAATAAATAAATCCCCACTTAATGCTGTATAATTGTTCAAACCTGGTAAAGGCCACTCTTAGGATCATTGGTTACTATCCTCACTCTGTCTTTTATGACCTTGTCTAAATATGATCAGAGTCGGTAAACTTGGAAGGCTTCCATAGCCTTGGCAACTTATGACGACAGCCTAGGATGGTTACTGGCACCATAAACTAGAGTGTCAATTTGTTGGGTCAACAACAGGAGTCACTGTGCAGTTGCTCCTCATGTGGGATCTCTGTCCTTAATGTGCTGTAAATTTATATTCATTAAATAAAAGTTTAATAAAAAAAAAGAAAGAAAGAAATCTTAAAAAAAAAATGTCAGTTACCCTAAAAGGAGAAAAGTGCTGTTTTTCCTAATAAAGATGGAAGACTTTTATCTTTTTCCTGTTTCTCTGTTATTAAAGATCTAGATAATTCCAAAAAAATGGACTTTCCATAGTAATATGCTTTAAGACTAATAAGTTGCAAAAAATATCGAAACAACCTAACTGCTGACAGGGTTCTTCAAACAGATTCACCATTTGCTTCCATTATTCCCTATCATTGGTAATAAAGAAATTTAAAAAATAATAATTGCTAGTATATTGTACTTTAATTTCCCTCCTTAAATTTCTAAAACTTGCATTTTCCTTAGACAATTGGTATTCGCACCATAGGAAAAATATTTTGTGCTTTCCAATGACTCCATATTTCTACAGGATGACTGAAATCCTTTATTAGTGGAAATTTTTCTTCCAATGGAATGAATTAGATAATTACCCCTTAGTGCAGTGGCTTAAAGAAACATTCTTTAGGGGCTGGCATTGTGATGTAGCTGGTAAAGCTGCCTGCAGTACTGGCATCCCATATGGGTGCTGGTTCCAGTCCCAGCTGCTCAACTTCCATTCTAGCTCTCTTTTATGGCCTGGGGAATCAATAGAAGCTAGTCTGAGTCCTTGGGCCTCTGTACCTGTGTGGGCGACCTGGAGGAATTTCCTGGCTTCAGATCAGCACAGCTCTGGCCATTGTGTCTATCTGGAGAGTGAACCAATGGATGGGAGACTTCTCTCTTTCTCTCTCTGCCTCTGCCTCTTTGTAACTCCGACTTTCAAATAAATAAATCTTTTTTTTTTTTTTTTTGATAGGCAGAGTGGATAGTGAGAGAGACAGAGAGAAAGGTTTTCCTTTTCGCCGTTGGTTCACCCTCCAATGGCCGCTGCGGCCAGCGCATCTTGCTGATCCGAAGCCAGGAGCCAGGTGCTTCTCCTGGTCTCCCATGCGGGTGCAGGGCCTAAGGTCTTGGGCCATCCTCCACTGCCTTCCTGGGCCATAGCAGAGAGCTGGCCTGGAAGAGGGGCAACTGGGATAGAATCCGGCACCCCAACTGGGACTAGAACCCGGTGTGCCGGTGCTGCAAGGTGGAGGACTAGCCTGTTAAGCCACGGCGCCGGCCTCAAATAAATAAATCTTTTAAAAAATTCTTTCATCTTCTATTTCTGTCTTAAATGTTACAGAAAATTCCCTGAAATGCAGATTATTGCAATTTTGAGGACCTGGCTAGCATGCTTGAATTTGATCTGGGAAGATAGACAGTTGATAGATAGATAGATAGATAGATAATCTGAAACACTCAGGAGGCACTACAAAAGATAAATTTGACATGCTGTATGAGTTTCTTCTCTTAATTGTTTACAGCTTTTACTTTGTAAGGTCATCTTTCTATGAATTTCTATTGCAATGTTGAATTATATTTCAGTATTGGTGGAAACAATCTCTTATGGATATGTCAATGGACACCCAAATCCAATGTTATTTATTAGAATAACGGGTGCTTCTGTAGAAACGTAGGTAACAGGAATGTCATCCAGCAGATCCTGCAGAGTATTTTCTCCCTTCAACACCATAAACTAATTCCATGAGCTACATAGGCAGTATAAGAACATTTATCAGCCGGCGCTGTGGCTCACTAGGCTAATCCTCCGCCTGTGGCACCGGCACCCCGGGTTCTACTCCCGGTTGGGGCACCAGATTCTGTCCTGGTTGCTCTTCTTCCAGTCCAGCTCTCTGTTGTGGCCCAGGGAGGCAGTGGAGGATGGCCCAAATGCTTGGGCCCTGCACCTGCATGGAAGACCAGGAGAAAGCACCTGGCTCTTGGCTTCGGATCAGCACAGCACACAGGCCACAGCGCTGGCTGTAGGGGCCATTTGGGGGGGGGGGGGTGCGGTGAACCAACGGAAAGGAAGATCTTTCTCTCTTTCTCTCTCACTGTCTAACTCTGCCTGTCAAAAAAAATTATCAAACAATTACTGTTGAACTTTTGTGGAAAAACATGTGTACAGACCTGTGAATCCAGTTTGACAGCAGATATTAATGACTGGGACTCTGTAAGTTACACCTGAGACTCAGCTGTCGTGTAGTCAGAGGGTTCATCACGAATAGGCCCCTTTCTTAGTGTAAATACAAGCCAGGTAAGGCAGGAGACTTTTTTTCTGAACTGTATCACTTTTTTAAGGAATATTTTATTGATTTTGCTACTCAATTGCCTTAGAAGGCTTACAGCCATTCTTTGTTTATTTATAAATTAAATGATACATTCTTTAATCTTCAGTATCATTTTTTATTCAGTGGAGATAGTTCATATTTTGAAATTAAAATACAGTTAGATTTTTGAAAAATGGTATTGAGTTAGTTACACCCTTTGTTCCTCAAGCTAACAATCTTTCCATGCCAATCTCAGTATCCAAAACCATGTGTTTATTTTTAATACTAATTAGTTCCCTTGGTCTCTGTCTCATTTTTGTCTGTCAGTTGACTAAAATCAATCTGTGGTGGTCTTAAGGCCTAAAAGTTTAGATGCCAGGTGAGGCACCTTTTTCTTACTTCAGAGTACCTGGGTTTCATTCCTGTTCCACATAATATCTAGGGTCAGTTCCCAGCTCCTGCTCCCAGTTCCAGCTCCCTGTCAATGCAGATCCTAGGAAGCAGCAATGATGGCTCCAACGATTACGGTCCTGCCTCCCATATGGAAGACTTGCATTGAGATCCTGACTTAACTTTGACACAGTCCAACCCCTCTGTTGCACATATTTAAAGAATGAACCAGTGGATGGGAGTTCTTTCTATTTTTTAAAATTTACATACGGACTTGAACACTTTCTATAATTTATATAAGGATTGAAATCTTTACCTAATATATACTAAACTGATCTTCTGTATATATATAAAAAAAGGACAACTTAAAATATATAGATATACCTTTTTGATTAAATTGTCTAAGAAATATTAAAGTTCTGACTGGTTTTTAATTCAGAAAGCTTTAAAAAAAATTGAGTTGTAGTAAATTGAGGAGAAAAGTAGGTTAATCTGTGTAACTACTGACCTGTGATGTAGAGCAGACCATCAAAAAGCAACTGCTTCTCTAAACAGTATGAATAAACTATCCTCTGACACAGCTTCACCTGCTCGGCTTCAGATGTTAAACTGGTTCCTTTGGCATGTAACATTAAAATGTGTTTTTCCCCCCACTACAAAATTTTTTATCAGAATTAACAGAGGAAAACTGCCTTTTTAATTCAAATATCTGAAAATTCAAAGACAAATACCTTTCTAACATAAAAGATTAAAAGGAAGACTACATGGAGAAAATCAAAGACTAGACATGCATTTTATGTAGTTCATTTGTTTTCATCTTTTCCCTAACACTTTATATTTCACTCTGCAATTTGGAACAGATTTGATCACTTTGCTTTCATGTGTCAGTGTTTCTTAACTGCAGTGAAAATAAACAAGTAGGTTTGGTTTTCTACAAAATTGTGGAGAGGCCGATAAAACTACAAAAGTTATTTACTTTGGCATATGTCACATTGCATAGCATGTATGGAATAAAATTGTAGCTAGTTACCCAGAGTTTACACGGAACTCTTAACTCTGTTAAGGTCCCCCACATCAGTAAGCCCTTTTGGACAGAAAAGATAGTAGCAATCTGAAATCGGTCCCCCCTCCTTTGTTTAGAGAACTTTTAGTACAACAGATACTCAAGGAGTACAGATTATTTTATCTTTTCTCCTATAGTGGATCTTATTTTAACCTGATACAAATAAATAAACATGTGCTTTGTGCAATTGAACTCTGTATGACCTAAGAACATGAGTCATGAAGCCCAGTAGTTAAACAACTTTAAAGCTTAGAATTTTGCAGGAGGTTTCTCTGCTAGGGATGGACATTTAACCTACTGCTTAAGATAGCTGCATCCCCAACTGAGCACTGGGATTGGATTACGGGCTCTGGCTCCTGCCTCCAGCTTCCTGCTAATACAGATGGTGGCAGGCAGCAGTGATAGTTCAAGTGATTGGATTTCTGACACATACATGGGAGACCTGGACTGAGTTTCTGGCTCCTGCCTTTGGCTCCAACCCTACTCTGGCCTTTGTAAGAATTTAAGCAGTTAGCCAGTGCTTGGGAGCACTTGCTCTTTCTCCCTATCTCACTCTTCAACAATTGAATAAATCAACTAAAAATTTTTAATATAATTGGGTAGACAAAAATCAAGCAATGTGTAACACCTCTCAGACTGTCGTGCTGCAGAATGCTCCACCTTCTCTGAAGACCATGATCTTAAACTACGTTATCCTTTGGCTCGTTCTTGAGTAGTGACTTATTCCCTTCTGTCTTGTTCAACTTCAAAGAATAAAGAACATAGTATTTAAAGCCAGATAGATAAAAATGTTAAGAAAATAAAGAGAAATGTAAAATAAGAAAAATAAAACAATAGGAAAAATTAAGATAAATGAAAGATGCATCACTATTAGCTCACCACACACATCTAAAAGATAAATAATGTTAAAGTAGTGTAAATTTGATTGTTACCTTAATGTGTTTGAATACTATAAATTAAGTTTAATAAGGCTTCATCAAATACTTCTTTCAAAAGTACAAAATTTGTAAGAATGGAGGTCTAGTTTGTCAGTTCTTTAGAATATTTCCTGATCATGTCAGGAATTTTTATTGGTTTTCCTTTGAATCTCAGACTACAGTGAAAAAACGTTAACAGATGTGAAGCCAGAGGAATGCCTCATTACTAAATTCTAAGTGTTGTTGCTTCAGTGAATCCCAAGCTGTTTTGATAGATATTGCTATTTTTGCAGGTTGGGATGAAGGAATTTTGTGTTGTTTGTTTTGCTTGGCACTCGGAAAAAAATGTGACTAGAATATTCTGAAACCATCTTCAGGAGTGGAAGACACAGCTGAAAGGTAAGGTGATAACAGGTGGATACTGTTAGAGGTTCATGTGTCCCAGGTACATAATGTTTATAACCAGTTCATGGAAGAAAACTAGTGAAAAGAAATCAAGGAGAAATAATCAACATTTAAAAAGAAGTCACAAAACATCATAAATAAGAGTGTCAATTGTTAAATCAACAACAGGAGTCACTGTGCTCTTGCTCCCCATGTGGAACCTTTGTCCTTAATGTGTTGTACTATGAGAATTAACGGTAAAACTAATCTTCAAACAGTACTTTATACTATGTGTGTCTGTGTGGATGCAAACTGTTGAAATCTTTACTCAGTATAGAGTTGATCTTCTGTATATAAAGATAATTAAAAATGAATCTTAAGAATGAGATAGGAGAGGGAGTAGGAGATGGGATGGTTTGTAGGTGGGAGGGTGGTTATGGGGGGAAGAACCACTTTAATCCAAAAGTTGTACTTTTGAAAAGAAGTCACAAAAGTTGTCTCAAATTCTGCTTCAGGTCATGTCCACAACCACAAGAAATGAACAGTTGCTTAAGATATAACATTATCTCCACATTTTTCAAAATATATAGCTTGGTATTTTTATAAATAGGAGTAAATAACACCTAAAGATGGTATGTTATTATAGGAAATTAAAGTTATATGTTGCATTCCCCTGAATCTGTATTTATTTATTTTAAATCTGTCAGGCAGGGCTTTGCAACAGGGAGTAACAATGGAGTATAGTTAGTATAAAGTTAGGCATGTAGGAAATCCTACAGCAATGTAGCATTAGATTGTTGTCATGGAGTTCACACTTAGAATATTATCTTCAGCAATGAGGTGGACAGTCTGGCTTCTTCTCTGTATTGCTCAGGACCTCTAGGATGACCATTCTCATCTCTGAGTGCCAAAAGGACAACACAGAGTCACTTCCTAAGAAAACACACTGCATGATGTGGAAACTTAGACCAGCATCACAAGGGGGAAAATGGGAATCCAAGGAAAAGAAAAGTCATCAGATATTTTGAATGTTTTACTGTAGGTTAAGTAACAGAATTTTTTTGTGTGATAGTGAGTAGACAATAGGAATTTTTGTTCCCTTCCTCAGGGAACAAATCTTTCAAACTGTGCAAGCCCAAGAGTAGAGAATTTCCTTGGGAAGAGTGAATTCTTTGGGAATATTCAGATATGGTATGAAAAACAGTTTGGGTGAGGTATAGAAAGAACATAGGCATCAGGTGAGCTGCACAGATGGTCTCCTTGAACCCTAAGGCTTCATCATCTATATGAGCAAAAGACCAGAAAATGTGACCGTATGTTGAATTAAGTGAGTTCTGTACAGCTGATGATAATAGCTTACTTTATGATTTTCTCAGAAGTGTTCATAATCATCCTTGATAAAGTCCTATCACCATATACCTTGTATACTGGTAAAAGATTTACATTTCTAGAACAAAAACAACCAACCATAACAAAATCAAGAAAAAAAAATGTCATCTGAGTTTATCTGATTTACCAATTTATATAATTTCCATTTGAATAAAAATCTCTGAGTTTGTAGGGAAGAAACACAGGTACACATCTATATTTCATTCTCTGTAAGATTCTGGAAATACTTGAAATTATACCAGGCAATATTTAATTAGTTGTATTATATTGAAAACTGAAGAAATATCTACACAGGAACTTCTTCAGTAATACTTGTAATGGTACCTTAAAACAACATATCCAAGCACAGTGTATTTGCTAAAGCAAAGAATGCTTATAGCACCAGCATGGTCAGATCATAACAAATGGTATGCTAATATTTAAGCTCACATCATTTATTTTGCATAATTTGAAAATCTGAAGTTCTGTTATCCTCCTTCATTTTATGGCAATGACTCTTAGACAAAAAAACATAATGAATGCTATGCTATAGCTTGCTTGAGTATATTTCACTATTAAAGAAATAACACTTGATCTCTGTTTTTGTCTAAAGAGTTTTGTGAAAGACATTACAGATAAAGATCATTAAGCTTTGACAACTTTGGCCAAAGTCAAATTTTTATTTCCCATGGGTTTTGAAGTTATAACATTTAATGAAGCAGTAGACATGTAATTTTGACTGACTCAGTGACCTCCGAGTATGCTGAATGTATAACTCAGTTCCTCATGGCTTGCCAATAAAAGAAGCAAGAATATCAAGACATATAGAAGCTAATATATAGGTTTATATTTTAATTTTCCAACCCCATCAAAGACAGAACTTGGCCTTTGTTATTTTTTTGCGGGGGAGGGGGCTGGAGGAAAATCATCCTAATGAATGCAGAATTTATCCTACCTCCAGAAAATAGGGAAAATACCCATGGCTATGTCTTTGTCCTATGAACTCTCCCGAAATTCTCCAAGGTATAAATTACATATTAGTAATGGGGGAGAGAACCAGGTGGGTATGTGTTCAGCCACCAGGAGTATCTATCATAGAATCTTACATTACATATAAATAGCCTAAAATTATGAGAAAATAGCTTTCTAAAAACGATTTATTTATTTGAAAGTCAGAGCTATAGAGAGAGAGCTTGGGAGAGACAGAAAAATTCTCCACCTGCTGATTCTCTCCCCAGATGGCTGCAACAATGGAAGCTGAGCTAGGAACTTCATCTATGTCTCCCATGTGGATGGTAGTGGTCCAAATACTTGGGCCATCTTCTGCTGCTTTTCCCAGGCTGTTAGCAGGGAGCTGTGTAGGAAGTGGAGCAGCCAGGACACCAAAACCGGCACCCATTTGGGATGCTGGTGATGTAGGCAGCAGCTTTGCCTGCTATGCCACAATGCTGGTCTGAGGAAATAGTTTTTAAATGATTCATTCTGGTTAAAGTGATGGATATTGACCATTAATTGAATAAACTTGAATATCTGTGAAGAAAAATATGCTTTCTGGGGCTAGTGTTTTGGCATGGTGGGTTAAGTTGCTACTTTCAATGCCAGCATCTCATTGGAGAGCTAATTCCAGTTCTGGCTCTGCTTCTTTTATAGCTTCCCGCTTTGTGCCTAGAAAGGCTACAGATAGTGGTCCACGTGCATGGGGCACTGTTACTCACATGGAAGTTTCTGGTTCCTGCATTTCACTTGGCCCTGTCCTGCTGCTGCAGCCATTTGAGGAATAAAACAGCAGACACAATCTACCCTCCCCTGCCTCTCTCTCTCTCACTCTATGTGTGTTTGTAGGCGTGTCACCCTGACTTTCAAATACATAAACAATTACCTTTTAAAAGAAACAACCTTCTTAAGAAAACTGTGGTAAGCATGCTATCTGTTAACAAAACAGGGGCCACTCCCAAGTTCATGAAGAATACTAATCTCCATCAAATCTCATCACCAAGAAGGAATGAAGACATCTGATTGAATTGTAATTAATGAAACATAAGTTGTGGTCAAATAAATCATAAATATGCCCATCATGAGGCAATGTTACAATGGCAGAAGTTGATAGGAACTGAAAACCAAGAAAACAGAGCAGAATTAAGGGAAGAAATTTTCTTAGTTTGCAGAAAATACTGAATAAGGGATAGAATGATGTTATTAACTACATGGACACCTTGGTCTACTCAAGAGGAACTCTTCACATGAATAAAAAAACTATTCCCTGCAAACACCACAGTACTGGAATTATGGAACATTAATACAATCTAATGATTGCAGCAGATCCAACAGTTCTAATCAGCCCTTCTCAACCAAAGAATATGTAAAGTACTTATTTTTGTCAATTTAAACCACACTTGCAGAGAGACACTCCACTAAAATGGTTTACGGGCTTACAGATCCTTTAACTTACTGGTGTATTCATTTTATTACAACATTTTATTTTCCAAACTATTATTTGACCTTAGAACAACAAAAATTTGGTTTTCTTTAAAACTGTTGCTGAACACAGAGAAAATGATGCTGTATAATATTAGAAACTTGTGCACAAAATTCTTAATATTTACAGAAAATATGTGGAAACTAATGCACCTATAAAAATTAATGGGAAATTCATGGCATTCCTAAAAGAAAGACCTTTAATTAATTGAATTCTAGTGATCTGGCATTTATTAAAGGCCAATGTCTTACTAAGTCATTTTCTGCATTTTTTACTATCTTTCTATTAAAAGTGTGCTAAGTTAAAGAAACTGTGTATTTTGTTGTTACTAGCCTTTTAAAATTTATTAAAATTGATGTAGATTTTCTACTGAATAGTATATGTATAACTTGATTCATGTCCATAACTTAGAGCATTTTGTCATAGCATCTTGTATTAAGAATAATTGCTGCTTGGTAGGTGTGATAAATTCTGACTTTATATATAGAATTTGAAATCAGGAGGATAGATGCCGTCATCTTTATGGCATATTAACACATGGTAAAATAATAAAGAAAAACAAAGAAAAGTTTTAACTACAGTGTCAGCATCAGACATTTTAACACTGTTGCTTTGAAAAGACCAGTAAAATATTTTCAACTCAAATAAAACAACTTAAAATCCCTCAAAATAGTAACTATAGAAAAAAAATAAAGATGATCATATTAATTTTAGTCATGAACTTTGATGCTTCCAAATACAAACTGAATTATTACTACAGTTAAATGTGAATTATGTCATTCTCCATACAGAATGGGAAAAAAGCCTCTTTAGTCACTTGACTTATTGATATGGTATCTCTCCATTTCCTTCAATTTTGGTATTTATTCTTCCATAAGTACATGTCCTTTAAATGCACTTAATGCCTTCTCATGTGTAGGAAACTAAGAAATCCCTGATTTTCTTAGACACATATTTTGCTATAGTTCAAGGTACCAAAGTCTGCTCTTGTCATGGTATTAAACAGGAAGTCAGGAGTCTAGCAATAAAATCTGGGTAACTGTTCCATTTATATTAAACTGCCTCCTCCCATGACTTTTTTTTAACACATATTTTCAGGACAGGAAATATAATTTTTACCTTGTCTATTTTTTTAGGTAAAGTGTGTGGTTCATCAGGGGTTAAATGAGGACTAAATTATTCTTGAAAAGAATGCCAGATAATTATGTCAACCAAATGCTGGACTCTTTGCAACAGATATTACATCTCACATGATTTGTTCACAGTAAACTCAGTTATCAAAGAGGGTCCTAATTTCTAGTAAATAATTCATGATGATAATGATGAAAATAAATTTACTGAACTTGACAAAAATGCCTGTAAATAGAGATAATGTAACCAGAAAATTAACATGTTTTGAGGTAATCAAATATTATGCAGTGAGCTTGGAAACAAAAGGTTGATTTGTTTTTCCTTTTTTGCTTTTTATAAAAATATTTTATTTTCAAAATAGTAACATTTGGGGTACAATCTATATCATGTTTTGTGATATATTTAAAAAGTATAAAATGACTTTTATACTCCAGTTTGCATTTTAGAAGGGAAATTAGCTTTCAATGTGATATTTTGTATTTAGTTGTTTATTTAGAAGACAGACACACAGAGAAAAACAGAGACAGAGGTCGAGACAGACAGAGAGATAGAGAAAATGCTCCCATGTGCTGATTCATGGCCCAAATGTCCACAGTGGCCAGGGCTGGACTAGGCTGAAGCCAGGAGCGAGGAACTCAGTCAATGCCTGCATGGGTGGCAAAGATCCCACATGCATCCTTACAGGATATGGGCTAACAGGAAGCTGGAATCAGAATCACAGCTTGCATTTGAACCTAGGCTCTAGAATATAGGTTGTAGGCATCCCAAGCAGCATCTGAATCAATAGGTATAATGCCCTATTATAGATAATACATATATTTTTAAGCACCTGATTTAGTTTTACATTATCCAATGCAGGAGGGCTAGCAAAATCATCAAAAGCAAAGGATCAAAAAATAGCATGCTAACACTTAAAAAACAAGGTAAATGCTATGTAGAAAATATTTTAAAAAGTCTTAATGAATCTGTATGTGTCCTTGTTGAACTTTTGCATAAAAGATTGCTAAAATTTGTACCACCAGCTCAACTTATAGCCCCTGAGGACTGGATTAAATTTTCAGCAAGAAATTGAATTGAATATATATACAATTTGAGCATTCTGAACTTCTTAGAACAACTGTTCGAATGGTATCGTATTTTACTGACAGTTCTTAGTCTACAGATGTAGTGAAATGCCAGACAGCTGAGTGTTAACATCTACCATTTCAGGCACATCATTTCATCTTTGTACCCTAAGCCTCACATCTTTAGAGTAGGAAAAACAATGCTTAGTATATGGCTTTTCACAAAGATTGGAGGAAATCCTGTATGCGTTCATATATGTAACAACTAAATAAATGTTGATGATTGAATGTGTGGGGCTATCCAGGTTAACTTGATTTGAATAACTCCAGATATTTTTCCTTACTTTTTTATAAACTAGATTATTAAATTCAACACTCCTTATCACATTTCAATGAATAAAAAATGGAGTATTTGTTCAAACCTAATAGTAAAATTCAAATTCAGCTTTTTTTTTTTTACAATATAATGATTCAACATTTAAGAAGTAAAATTGGCTGAAAAAAACACAAATCTATAAATAACAGTGACTAAACACTGATTGGATTCATTGCCATATTTCCTGTGTACAATATGATTTTAGTCTAAAAGCAGGAGCTAAAGATGCAAAGAAGAATTTTAGTTTCACTGCAATATTCGTACAATTTAATTAGTTCTAGCACATGCAGCATTATAATAGTGACCTGAAATAAGAAAGAACACAAATTGTCTCCTATATGCTTTGTGGCAAAATATGTTCATACCATAAAATTCACTTTGTTGCTGACTACTGCAATTTAGCAAAACACAGGAGTGTACATCAGACTGTAGGTAAATAAAGCACTTAACAAATAACATGTCTGAGAAAAGCAAAATAATTCGGAATTAGAAAAAAACAAAGCAATGCCATTCCATGAAAAGCAAGCAATATAAACATGAGAGGAAGAAAATCATGTAAATTATGATGTGCACAATAAAAATCTCTTTTTTTTTAATTTGTCATCTCCCTTTTAAGAATTTTATACCTTGCCTGCACTAGGGGTAAAAAGAATATACCAAAAATAAAAATTTCCTTATAATAGAACATTTTTACCAGAATAAATATATTAGGAAATGAGGTTTAGAGGATACAAAACGTGGAGACTGAAGAGTCCATACCACACAGCTCCCTAAGAGGGATCAGAACCTAGTCTATAAATATCTTCAAGGTAACTGTGAGAGTAAGGGAAGGACATCATTCATAATGTCAAATGATGGAAGGACACAGAACAATGGCCTGCAGCTATAGATGAAGAAGAAAAACTTTTGCTGGTTATTTTAAAAGTTCTTAAGGCTGAGGTCAACTGGTTTGAATGACTATCACACAAGGGCACAGTAGAGATTGCTGCTGACAGCCAAGGACAGTTTGTGAAAGGTTTTAGCACCGATGGGAAAGTTGGCAAATTGGAATCTGGAGCATCCTCAGCACGACAGAGCCCATAAAGAAGATGCAACTGCTAGTGGGAATGCACCTGCTTCAAACCAGTGCTGTCACTCAAAAGGGAAGGGCATCGCTGGGTCAAACCCTGGGATCCATATATTATGTCACTCAAAGAGCCTTCTTATGGATAGGTAAATTCAATCCCAGATCCCCTGGCCATTTTGCAATTGTTTTTAGTAAATGTTCCTTCTAACGATTGAGATAGCTTTTCTTTCTTATTCTTAAAAGCACTACATTCTTTTACAGACATACAGAGCAATAAAGATGAACGTTTATTCTACCACCCAATGAAAGCTACTACAAATGTAATGGTTTGTAGTTACCTATATTAACTATACTAATAACAGAAATATATACTTATTTCCCTTAATATGTCAAGGGTATATTTTCATCTTAATAAATACAAACAAATGGGGTAGGAATAAGAATACGTTAAGCTAAAGCTAGAGAAAGGATGAGAGAAATTATCTCTTCTATTTCCCTCACAGTTGCAAATCTTGACTCCTGGTCATCAGTGAGGGAGACTGGGGAATTTGTTTTTAAAGATGTTGCTAAATAATTCTAGTGGAGCAGTAACACAGTATAGTCATTTATTCATTCAGCAAATAGATATTTTAAATGGCATTAAGATGATGGTCCCATGCTCGTAGGTTCAAGACACAAACCTGGTGACATGGTCCTGCCATTTAAGGTTTCTCCTTGCTTCCCCACTCTGCTGTTGGCTCGGGGATAGTAGTAAATGCCTTTTATTCATTTGATCAGTAACACAGAACAGAGTCTTGGAATTTTGCTTAATGAATTGAACTGAAGACATGGATGCAAACAATCATTTGAAATGCAGTGTGATGAGCACTGCAATAAGGACTATCTTGAAGTGCAGGAGAAGCACAAAGAACTGCAGCATAGGTATCAAGCAGGGGTGGGGAACCTTTTCTCTAACAAAGTCCGTTTGAATATTTATAACACTATTCATGGGCCATGAAAAATAATCAACTTAAAAATTAGCCTGCTGGGGCCAGCGCTATGGTGCAGTGAATTAAGCCACTACCTGAAGAACTGGCATCACATATGGGTGTAAGTTCAAGTCCTAGCTGCTCCACTTCTGTTCCAGCTCCCTGCTAATGTGCCTGGGAAAACAGTGGAAGATGGCCTAAGATCCTGGGCCCCTGCCACCTACACAGGACATCTGGAAGAAGCTCCTTGTTCCTGGATTCAGCCTGGCACATCCTGGTGGTTGTGGTCATCTGGGAATGAACCAGTGATGGAAGATATCTCTTTCTGACTTGCCTTCTTTTTCTGAAATTCTGCCTTTCAAATAAGTAAATAAATAAATAAAATAACCTGCTACAGATTTATAGATTCATTGAATTTCATGTCTTGCCTGTGGTTGCCCTGGCAATGCCAGACCAAATGATTTTGTGGACTTTATAGGGCTCATGGGCTGCATACTCCCTACACCTGGTATAAAAAAAAACTGCTCTCCCAAAGCTGGAGAGGTCTTTAATATGTTAATTCAAAATCACAAGATTACACGAAGCAATTCATACATATACAAATTATATTACAAACCTAAAGTGTAGCTATGAGGCTTATCACGAACACTTTTAAGTTCATTAAAAGCCTTACAAACAAACTAAGCCAATAAAATTGAGATATCTTTATGCCTTATCAGTGGCATCTTCTCAAAAAAATTTGGTGATAGCAATAATTTGATAATAACAATGTGTATATAGGTCTCAGAAGATGATAGAGTAAGTTTCCATTCAGTGCTGCTCTGTGTCTATAATATTTCATAAATACCCTTCTATATATTCTATTCAAAGTAAAAATAATTAGAATTTATTTTTGATCCAATAATTTTGTATAACAATACAAAGTTGTTTCTCTATATAACCTCAATTAACTAACTCAATGGTATGAGGTAAGTATAAATATCTCATTTTACAAAGTAAGAAACATGGCCGGCGCCACAGCTCACTAGGCTAATCCTCCGCCTTGTGGCGCCGGCACACGGGGTTCTAGTCCTGGTTGGGGCACCGATCCTGTCCCGGTTGCCCCTCTTCCAGGCCAGCTCTCTGCTGTGGCTAGGGAGTGCAGTGGAGGATGGCCCAAGTGCTTGGGCCCTGCACCCCATGGGAGACCAGGAGAAGCACCTGGCTCCTGCCATTGGATCAGCGCGGTGCGCCGGCCGCAGCGCGCCTACCGGGGCGGCCATTGGAGGGTGAACCAACGGCAAAAGGAATACCTTTCTCTCTGTCTCTCTCTCACTGTCCACTCTGCCTGTCAAAAAAAAAAAAAAAAAAAAAACAACACAACAACAAACAAACAAAGTAAGAAACACAATTTAAATAAATTGAAAAGTTACAAAGCCAGGAAACAGCAGAGTTGGGACCAAAACTTAACAAATCTGCTTTTTTCTTTAAAGATTTCTTCATTTATTTAAAAGGCAGAGTTATAGAGAGAGGAAGAGATAGAGAGACACAGAGAGAGACATCTTCCCATCCATTTGTTCATTCCCCCAAAATCCACAACAGCTGAGACTGGGCAAGTCGAAAGCCCAAAGCCAGGAGTTTGGAACTCCATCTGGGTCTCCCATATGGATGGCAGGGCACAAGCACTTGTGCTTTCCCAGGCACATGAACGGGAGATAGATTGAAAGTGGAGTAGGTAGGACTCCAACAGGTGCTCATAGGGGATGCCAGCATCACAAAAGGTAGCTTAATCTGTTGCACCACAATGCTGGCCACAAAGAATCTATTTTTATTCTACTATTCTCTAAGGTCTTATTCAAACTGTTCAGGGTTTATATTGCTTTATCAACAGTATAGAATGTGCAGCACTGTAAGTCCACAGAGAATGTGCATCAAATTCAATATTAACAAGTATTTTTCAGGCTCTTACTATATTGCTAACCAAAGATCACTTTTTAACTATACAACAAAACTATACAAAGGTTTAAAAATATATGTTGACTCAATTTTATCAAAATCAGAGTTAGCCTAAGAGGCTTTTATTTGAAAGTCATGTTTCAAAATCAAGAAATCCACAAACACATTAAATGATTATTTCTAAAGCATTGCCAATATGAGAAGAGGCTTTAAAAAGAAAGGCTTTGCAAGAACACAGATGATTACATTTTAATGAGTTCTAAGATTCATTAGGGTTTGTATCTCATCATTCTCTGATATGGTTTCATAGACTTGAAAAAAGACAAGTGGAATAACAAGCCAATATAGTCAATGAGCAGATTTCTAACATTATTAGTTTTGATTATCAACAATACTACTTACTGTATTCACTCTAGTATTTGCAAATAGTTCTTAGGAAGGTACTTAAAAGATTTTTCACTGGTTGTGTTTTATAATGAAGTGATGCCAGAGTTTTCATCCTGCAAAAATTTTCCTTTATATTTAAACAAAAGTAGGTTTATTTAAACAGGTATTTACTACTTACATACAATAATTAAGTGTTATCAAGTAAAACTGATCATACTTATCATTGGAATACCAGGAATAATATGGCATTGATGAAAGAAAAGCGTCTAAATTATATAGTAATCCGGGGCCAGCGCTGTGTGTGGTGTAGTGAGTTAAAGCCCCAGCCTGCAGTGCCAGCATCCCATATGGGCACCGGTTCAAGTCCCAGCTGCTCTACTTCCAATACAGCTCTCTGCTATGGCTTGGGAGGGCATTAGAAGATGACCCAAATTCTTGGACCCCTGCACCCAAGTGGGGTACCCAGAAGAAGCTCCTGGCTCCTGCCTTTGGTTTAGCTCAGCTCTGGCTGTTGCGGTCCTCTGGGGAGTGAAACAGTGGGATGGAAGTTATCTCTCTCTCTCTCTCTCTCTGGCTCTACCTCTTTCTGTAACTCTGTCAAATAAATAAATAAATCTTTAAAAAATAATACAATAATCTAACTTTCTTAGTATAGTAACAAAAAAGAGAGACTATTTAAGCAACCCCTGGAAAGTTGTGGAAACATGTTACCTGAGACATGAGATAATTTATCTGAGGCAAATAGGGCATGGATATTTTCAAACTGATGTTTAGTTATCCATAATATTTACTGTCAATATATTATGCCTGATGTCCTTAAATGTATTTTTTTCAGATGTTACTAAATTATTTAATTTTTCAATAAATAATATTTAATTAAATAAGAAAGATTAATATCTTACCATGAAAGGCAATTTGGATAGAGATCTGTTTACATGACCTGTTTCTACAGAAGAAATGATTAATGAGTAGGAGAGGAAAATTATTTTCATCAGACCTTACAGAAAATTAGGAAAGAGAATAAGAGAATAGTCTGAGTGGCAAAAAGTAAATCTGGAAAGAAGAATGAAGAGAGAAGAAATTCAAGAATAGGCCCTCTGCTTTTCATCTCTGGACACACTGTCACTATTAATGTTTTCCTTATAGATGAATACAGCATTGGAGACACTGAGAAAAGAACACAGAATTGTGGATCCTGATTAGAAAATAGAAGCTATAACCTGTTTAGAATGAGGAAAAAGTAGTGAACACCATTTAGTCTAAGTAGTGATTTCCTAAATAGCACCCCACTGGCCTGTTGGAGTTCACATGGTTCCCAGAGTGCTTCAATTACTCTCAGGGCATAGATTGTGCACACCAGGAAAATATGGCTCAATGCCCTTAGGAAGCTGTTTAATTTACTAGGAGGAAATAAATCCTGGATTGGGAAAATCATATAAAATATAAATCATATAAATGACGGTCTTGGGGCTAGAGAAATATTAAAATTCTATTGTTCTTATTAATCTGTGAAATATAAGGGATATTGAAGCAGGTAATTGTCATTTGAAATGGAAGACAAAACAACATATATTTTGATCAACACACTTAAATGTCAATTAGAATTTCCATCAACTAAATTATATCAGACTAACTTATAATAGCAAGCTTGCCAAATGTTAATTAAAAGAACAAATGTTAACTATTAGTTTAATTCTAATGTCTTTGGAGTTTTAAAAATTTTATATTTATGATTACTAACCAATTAGCCTTCTTTTATGTACTTTTATCATTTTTTTTAAAATCTAACTAGGCTTAACACAAAAAAGCTCATTTAAAAATTATTTTAATTAACATGTAATTGAGAAATAATGAAAACCTTCCCTATTTCTCAAGCTACTTATCTATTTCATAAATTTAGAGATCAAATAATAATGTCTGTATGCTAATATGAAAAATTCATATGCTGCAGAAATAGATTCAATTCTTAACAATCATTTCAACACATTATCTTATATCAAATATTTCACCATATGCATTATTATGCTAGGTATTGAAAATACAGCTTAAACATTAGTCCTTTCCCAGTTTACCCTTATTTCAGTTAGATAAAATAAATTTTGTATATAATCAAATTTGAAGGTTCTTTTTGTAAATGTAAGATTAAACTGTATTGCTGCTTGGTTAAGAATTTTCTCTGATTAAAAAAATGAGGAAAAGTATGAGACATTCACAAGTGGGTCATTATTCTAATGGCATTAATAGATATTTTATTTGGATAATATTGCCTGAAACTAACAGAGCAGTAAGAAAGATACTGTACATAGTCAAAAGGCAATAGTTCATTTTCTCTACTTAAGAGTTAAATATAGTAATGTTGATGGAAGTGCATGTTATGTATTTTAAAGTGGATATAAATACATATATATAAATATATTTATCTTTATTTTATTTTATTTTATTTATTTGACAGGTAGAGTTATAGACAGTGAGAGAGAGACAGAGAGAAATGTCTTCCTTCTGTTGGTTCACTCCTCAAATGGCCACTATGGCCGGCACTGCGCCAATTCGAAGCCAGGAAACAGGTGCTTCTTCCTGGTCTCCCCTGTGGGTGCAGGGGCCCAAGCACTTGGGCCATCCTCCACTGCCCTCCCTAGCCACAGCAGAGAGCTGGACTGGAAGAGGAGCAACCAGGATTAGAACCTGGTGCCCATATGGGATGCCGGCGCCGCAGGCGGAGGATTAACCAAGTGAGCCACGGTGCCGGCCCCTATAAAATATATTTACATCATAAAATTGTCAAGATACTGTTGGAAATTCAAATTTATCATAATATGTAAGGAGGCCAATTTGATCATAGGTATGCTCATTTTTATGATATTGTCTTCACATGAATCTCTCCAATTCTCTTGAACTTAAGAAGACATGAGATGTTTGAACATTTACAAGTATTTGAATTTTACACAGAAAAGATAGCATCTCAGGTCCTTTTTGTCCTTATTCTCAGTTGAATTTCAGGATTTAGAAGGTAAATTCAAAGGAATTTTCCATTAAACTTAAAACACAACAAGGAGCTATCCGGTTTTTGGTTTGTTATTACAATTCACTTGTGTTCTGACTCTAAAGTAAATTACATTAAATTAAAGAATGTATCTGTTTTGTTCACTGCTGCATCATTAGTAAGATGTATTGTTTGGCATAGAATGAGTGATCGATGCTTGTTGATCAGATAAAGTATGAGTAAAGACAAGTAATGGAATTATGGTAGTAGGAATTGTCATCAAGTTTTTTTTTTTAATCCCATGAACTTAGAATTTCTACAGGTTTTAAAATGGCATGAATATATGGAGGACATGGTATTAAACCATTTTAAATTTATTTTAAGCTATTTTCCAGTGTTTAATTGTAACTCATTCATTCATTCATTAAAAAATTGTTTCTATGACATTCTAGCCATAATGCTAAAGAGTCTCTGAGTAACAGTTTGAATTTATTTAAATAGAAAATGATGCATAAAATAATCCCTAAATATTGGAGAATTACTATACTGGAGATGGAAAAATATTCTAGCAGAACCCAAAGAAAAAATGTTTATTTGCATAAAAAACAGAATAGGTTGCACTGAGAATGAGATATGATTTAAGACTGGAAAGGAAAGTCAAGCGTTGAAATCATAAGTCAGGAAATTCATTCCTTGGAGATTACAAAAGTGAAAAGATTTCATTATATAGATTGGCAAACTAGACTTTTTCCAATAAATTGTAACACAGGATAGAGTAGAGGGAATGATAGCAACTCTGCCTGTAAGAGTAGCTGGATTATGTGAAATGGAAGAATATATGACACTGTACTCTGCTGTGCTTCTGGCAAGTAACAGTATCTGTATCTATTTCCTTTGAAGTGGAAATCCATTTTGGGATAAGAAAAAGAGGATATATGACTCAGTGTCATGTCAATTGTAAGTATTAGCGTGTTATCTAGAGCATATAAATCAGTTATTAAATGGAAACTACCAGGGGTTTATCAAAGCTGGTAATTCAGCATAAAAGTCTTATCATAATATTTGCACTAGTAGTATACTAATTGCTTTCTTATCACATGAACCAACTTGGTGTATGAAAGTCACTAATATGTGAAAGCAGAGATAATACTTTAAGATGTGTTAATAATTCTCATAAGATTAACTCATTTCATGTTCATTCACATGCTGAGGCTTTAATATTATATATAGCAAAGCAAAGCAAGTTTCACATTATATTAATTAAAATTGAATTCATTTAGACCAAGGAGAGATATTATATTCTTATATTGCCTGAGAATAAAATGTTGGCTTTAATGGTGAGCTACAAAATGATTCTGTTTTGAACATCCACAGATAATCACAAAAAGCCAAACAACTAAGAAACAAAATCTACTAGGATTCCATGGTTGCAGTCACATCCATACTTGGGAATGATATTGAAAAACACAGTTTGGGATAGAGGGATAGTTTTCTTTTCTTTTTTTTTTTTTTTAAGATTCATTTCTTTATTTGAAAGTTAGAGTTACACAGAGAGAGAAGGAGAGCCAGAGAGAGAGAGAGAGAGAGAGAGAGAGAGAGATGTCTTCCATCTGCTGATTCACTCCCCAGTTGGCCGCTACAGCCAGTGCTGTGCCTATCCGAAGGCAGGAGCCAGGAGCTTCCTCCAGGTTTTCCATATGGGTTCAGGGCCCAAGGACTTAGGCCATCTTCTGCTTTTCCAGGACATAGCAGAGAGCTGGATTGGGAGTGGAGCAGCCAAGACTTGAACTAGCGCCCATATGAGATACCAGCACTGCTGGCGGTAGCTTTACCCGCTATGCCACAGCGCCAGCCCTGAGGGATGGTTTTCTTGAGTGCTCTATTTTAGTCCTATCTGGAGACCCTGGATACCAGAGATTCTCCCTCACTTTAATTCTGATAACTCATATATCTTACAGTATTAGATTGCCAGCATCCTAAAATGGAGTGGTAGTTCCAGTCCTGGTTACTTCACTTCTGATCTGGTTTCCTGGAAAGTGGAAGATGGGCCCCTGCCACACACATGGGAGAGCAGTACAGAAATCCTGGCTCCTGGCTTCAGCCTGGCCCACACCTGACTGCTGCAGCCATCTGGGGAGTGAATCAGTGGATGGAAGATCACTTTTTCTCTGTCTCTCCATCTATCTCTGTCACATTGCCTTTCAAATAAATAACTACATAAATCCTTTAAGAAAAAGATTATCAGCAAAACAGGCATTATTTTTCAAAATGTTTTATTTTTAAAAATCTTTGACTATTGATCATAAGAATGAATCTCACTTTGCCAAACTTTCTTACATTTGCTTTATGATTTAGTCTTCTTTTAATTAATTAAACACAGAAAGAGTCACCATTGTAACCTGAATAGTTGTGCTTTACAAAACTCATGCTGAAATTTGATGGTGAGTGTGGCAGTTTTAGCAGGTCAGGTTTTGGAGAAGTGATCAAACAAGAAAGACTGCTCTCAGAGGTATTAACAGCCTCATCAAAGAGTTACCATGGCTCCTGTTGCCTCTTTGTCCTCTACCTTCTCCCGTGTGATGACACAGAAAGACGGCTCTTGCCAGATTCCAGCCCCTTCATCTTGGATTTCCTAAAACTTAGGAAATAATTTTTTTTCACAGTAGATCACCCAGTCTCAGACAGTCTGTTAAGGCAGCACAAAATGGACTGGGGCAATCACTATAATCTCTGTGGTGATGGATTCTAAAGGTTTTAATCTGTCTTTGGTTCTGAACATAACAGTAGTTTCTCCAGCTTTGCTTTTGGATTGTCAAATTCTACCTCTTCCTATGTTCTGAACTCTCTTTCTGAATGCAGTAAAGAATACTATTTTTACTTTTGAAATATCTTTTTCAGTTGACGTTAGAACCCTAGGCTGTGACTTAAAGTAAATTAAATTGACATCATTGTTGGCAAAAGACAAGACAGGCTTAAATTGCATTCCTTTGGATTGTTTAAAGTTATACATAGCAAACACTTCCATAGTTTTGCAGTCATAGTAAACTTATGAGAGAGACTTTCATTAAGCAATTATGAATAATAAGATTTAGGGAATAATGAAAAAGAAGTCTATATTTGTTCATAAAGACATTATTTGGTTTCAAATATTGTTGGCCTATGATTATTTGACTCTATGGATGTGGAATCCATAGATATAGAGGGCCAACTGTACTTAGTTAACCACATGAGGGGAAGATAGAATTTAAGATGCAGCTCTCGCCATAATGCATAATTCCTGCTGTTTTACTTGTTGAAAATAAAGGTAGCCTCTAAAATGTCAACATGTTCTTTGAAAATAGGCAGAAAAAAATGAGCAAACAGGAATGAGATTCTTAACTCATTAATCAAAAACTTGAACGCTGAAAACACACTTAACAACACTAGACATTAGGGAAATAAAAATAAAGTCAGAATGAAATCATTTACATGCCAACAGCTAAAATAAAAAGGAAAGAAAATACTGACAACAGAGGATATGGAACACCCAGAAATCTATACTGTGGGTGGAAGTATAAATTGGCATAACAACTTTGGAATACTGCTTGGTTTGGCAGCATTTACCAAAGGTGAGAAAACAACATGGTTCATGCCTTGCAATTCTATTCCTATGTATTTATCCAAAATAATTCACTAAAAGACGTGTCTTTAAAGAGAACTGGAGGAGTGCCCTAGTGAGAATTCTGAGATGCTAACAAGGTTCAGTTTCTTAATCTGAGTGCCATTTATATTCTTACTTTCAATTTGTAAAAGAATATGGAGGATATTTATATATCTATTTAAATGTATTATACTTCCATAGGTAGTTTATTTTTATTTTTTGAGAAAACTACACTGGAAACTCTGACATTAGAGGCAAGATCTCTTATCTCAGCTGAGGATTACCACTATGCATTATATACTTAGACACTAGCAAGGAAATGATTACTAAATAACTCTTATTTATTTATTTATTTATTTTTGATAGGCAGAGTGGACAGTGAGAGAGAGAGAGAGACAGAAAGGTCTTCCTTGTCTGTTGGTTCACCCCACAATGGCCACTGTGGCCAGTGCGCTGCGGCCGACGCACCATGCTGATGTGAAGCCAGGAGCCAGGTGCTTCCTCCTGGTCTCCCATGCGGGTGCAGGGTCCAAGGACTTGGGCCATCCTCCACTGCACTCCCGGGCCACAGCAGAGAGCTGGACTGGATGAGGAGCAACAGGGACAGAATCCAGCGCCCCGGCCAGGACTAGAACCCGGGCTGCCGGTGCCGCAGGCAGAGGATTAGCCTATTGAGCTACAGCGCCGGCAAATAACTCATGATACTTGTATGAATCAGTAGATAATTCTAGGGCAAAGTGGCAGAAATGACTTAATTATTCAAAATGCAATTTCACTTTTACTTCTGGGTGTGAGAAAAATCATTCTTCCTTTCTCTTGTTGGTGGTTAGCAAGTACATGACTTCTGTGGTTAATGAAATATGTGCGTAAATGTTTTTATCTGTATGCTCAACCCATAACCTCCCCCTAACACACATAGACTCAATTCCTTTGTTTCTTTTTGTTTGACAAACTCAAAGGATAAGTAAAAGAATTGAAAACTTAGCAAATTACCAAGAATATCTTCTCTGGCCTACTCTGAAAAATGATCCAAGAAGGAACAAATGGTTTAGCCACTGAGATTTGAGGTCCTAATTGCAGCAATTCTATCCTACTGGGAGCATAGATGTCAACTCAGTTTGCAAAGGGAGCCATGAACAGTGACAGAGGATAAGAAAGGATAGGAGCTCTTCCCGATCCTGAGACATTTGCTCCCAAGTGACCCAACACACTTACAAAGTGAACAATGTGAACCTACCAAATTTAATGATGAAAGTTAATGAGATGAAAGTTCATGAGGCAACATGAATATGCATGGATTTTAATTTTTGTTTCACCAAAATTGAACTTGTTCGAATTCTATTTTCAATAAGCATTTTGAAGTACTCTTATATTTATGCAGAAATTTCTTTACAAGGATTGACTCTGAATAGGATAACAGCCATTTGCTCCTCAATTTTAAGTAGGCAGCTTCACGTCATTCTTGGTAACATCTCTATTGCTCAGTCCTAAACAAATTTATATCTTCCAATCAGGAGTTGCCTTCATTTGTTACCCTTAATTCAGCTGAGTTTTATTTGGAACAATCTTTCATTATCTGCATAAACTGGGAAGAAAATTAATAGATATAGGCATTATTTTTATTTCATATATGAGATTCTGTTAATAATATAACAGTCTAGCCCAGCTCTCTTCTGTGGTCTGGGAAGGCAGTGGAGGATGGCCCAAGTGCTTAGGCCCTGCACCCACATGTGAGACCAAGAGGAAGCACCTGGCTCCTTGCTTCGGATCGGCATAGCACTGGCCACAGCACACCAGCTGTGGCGGCCATTTTGGGGGTAAACCAACGGAAAAAGGAAGACATTTCTCTCTGTCTCTCTCTCTCATTGTCTAACTCTGCCTGTCAAAAAAATAATATAACAGTCTATTTGCTTTATAGATTAAAAAGAAAGATACAACATGGGAAGTTTAATGGTAAATAATAATGTAGGAGTGGCACAGTGGCATAGCTGGTAAAGCTGCTGCCTGGAGTGCCCGCATTCTATATGGGCGCCGGTTCAAGTCTCGGCTGCTCTACTTCCAATCCAGCTCTTTGTAATGGCCTGGTAAAGCAGTAGAAGATGGCCTAAGT
Organism: Lepus europaeus; assembly: GCF_033115175.1. NCBI lineage: Eukaryota > Metazoa > Chordata > Mammalia > Lagomorpha > Leporidae > Lepus > Lepus europaeus. The sequence continues at coordinate 46,514,435 of NC_084832.1, read as the reverse complement.
CCTTGGGCCCTGCACCCATGTGTGAGATCCAGAACGAATTCCTGGCTCCTGGCTTTTAATCAGCACAGCTCTAGCCATTGCGGCCAAATGAGGAGTGAACCAGTGGATGAAGACCTCTCTCTCTCTCTCTCTCTCTCCCTCTTTCTCTCTCTCTCTACCTCTCCTTCTCTCTCTGTGTAACTCTGACTTTCAAATGAATAAATAAATCTTTTTAAATATAATAATGTAATAGTATTAGACACTTTTCAAGAGAATACTTTTTAAGGTACTCTTACCACACACAGAAAAGGGAACTAAACTATGCAAGTTAATAGGTATGTTAATTGGCTTAACAGTGGTAATGATTTCAGTATGAATTTGTATATCAATACATCATTTAAAATTTGCATGTATAAAATTAATTAATAAATAAGTGCTTGTAAGTATGCTGTTTTGCCATGAAGTGGTTGCTATAGTTGTCACTGTTGGTGTTTTTATTATTATTATGAGATCTTAGATTTTACACTTTCAAGCAAGAGCTTGGTATTTTTTCATACAATTTATTGATGGTATAAAGTCTCGGCATATATTACAAATTGTATGAAATTGTGTCCAACATGCCTTATCATTTCTTAATGTTGCATCTACATTCACCCATGGCTTCTAGAAAATTCAAATTGGGATGTGTGCCAATTTCTGCCTTAGCTCCATTTTTAAGAAGATTTAATAATGAGTTAGAAGAAATAATTTAAAAATTCCATTCCATTATCCAATTTAAGTTGTAAGGTAATTGAAATCTAAACCTTATCCTTAATTTATCAAATGTTCATTTGTTGAACACTTGGAAGTTTATCTTTAACTAAACCTGCATCACACAAGGTAAAATGTCAAATCCTTTGGAGGGCAAAGCAGTAAGCATCCTTAAACATATGATATAATCAGTATTTTTTCATAGTGAATAAAAGCTGGAAACTAGTTTGTCTTCCCACAATTAGAGTTCTTCCATAAAAATTTGGTGAAATATGTACTTTCATGTGCTTATGCAACACCAATTGCATGGGGGCATTATGTATGTAGTCCATTAAAGTTTCTCATGCAGAAACTATATAAGCTGATGTTGAAGTCATTGCCACTTTTATTCATAGAAGAAATGTCTGGAAATTCCAAAATGGTGATTAAGGAATGAAATATAGCACTAGTCACAGCAAGAAAAGAAATCAAAGAGATACAAATTGAAAAGGAAGAAATCAAACTATTCCCATTTCCAGATGACATGATTTTATATATAAGAGATCCAAAACACTCCACAGGGAGACTACTGGAACTCACAGAAGAGTTTAGTAAAGTGGCAGGATATAAAATCAGCACAGAAAAATCAATAGCCTTTGTATATAGATAATACCATGCTGAGAAAAAACTTTATTTTTTTTAAAGATTTATTTATTTATTTGAAAGTCAGAGTTACACACAGAGAGAAGGAGAGATACAGAGAGAGGGGTCTTCCATCTGCTGGTTCACTCCCTAATGGGCCACAATGGCAGGAGCTGCGCCAATCTGAAGCCAGGAGCCAGGAGCTTCTTCCAGGTCTCCCACATGGGCGCAAGGACTTGGGCCATCCTCTACTGTTTTCCCAGGCCATACCAGAGAGCTGGAGCAGAAGTGGAGCAGCCAGGACACGAACTGGTGCCCAAATGGGATGCCGGCACTGCAGGTGATGGCTTGACCCACTACACCACAGCGTTGGACCCAAGAAAGAACTTTTAAGCTCAGTCCCATTCACAATAGCTCCAAAAAGAATTAAATATCTTGGAATAAATTTAACCAAGGATGTGAAAGATCTGTATGATAAAAATTATAAAATATTAAATAAAGAAATAGAAGACATTAAAAAAATGGAAAATTCTTCCATGTTCATGGATTGGGAGAATCAACACCATCAAAATGTTCATACCACCAAAAGCAATTTACAGATTCAGCACAATACCAATCAACATACCAATGACATTCTTTACAGATCTAGAAAAAATGATGCTAAAATTCATATGGAAAGGCAAGAGAACTCAAATAGCTAAGGCAATCTTATTAAACAAAAACAAAGCCAAGGCATCACAATACCAGATTTCAAGACATACTACAAGGCAGTTAAAACAGCATGCCACTGGCACAAAAACAGAACAGAAAACAAACAAACAAAAGACAATGGAGCGGAATAGAACACAAAAATAAAAACAATGGAACAGAATAGAAATTCCAGAAATCAATCCATGTATCTACAACCAACTTATCTTAACAAAAGAGCTAAAATTAATCTCTGGAGGAAGGACAGTTTCTTTAACAAATGGTGCTGGAGAAACTGGATCTCCCCACGCAGAAGTAAGAAGTAAGTCCCATACCTTACACAAAAATCCACTCAAAATTATCAAGGACCTAAATCTATGAACTGATAGCATCAAATTATTGGGGAATGCTGAGGAAACTCTGTAAGACATTAGCATAGGCAAAGACTTCTTGCAAAAGACCCCAGAAGCACAGGCAATCAAAGCCAAGTTTGATAAATGGGATTCCATTAAGCTGAGAAGCTTCTGCACTGCAAAAGAAACACTCAGCAAAGTGAATAGGCAACTGACAGAATGAGAGAAAATATTTGCAAACTATGCAATTGAAAAATAGTTAACATCCAGAGTTCACAAAATTCAAAAACAACAAACAATCCAGTTAAGAAATGCACAAAAGACTTGAACAGGCATCTTTTAAGAGAGGAAATTCAAATGGCCAACAGACACTTGAGAAAATACGTTTACTAGCCTTCAAGGAAATGTAAATTAAAACATCTCACTCCAGTTAGAATGGCTCTCAGACAGAAATCAACAAACAACAAATGCTGGTGATGAAATGGGGAAAAAGTACTCTGGTCCACTGTTGGTGGGAATGTAAACTGGTACAGCCACTGTGGAAGACAGTATGAAGATATCTCAGAAATTTGAATATAGACTTACCATATGACCCAGACATCCCACTCCTGAGAATTTTCCCAAACCAAAATAAATCAATATATGAAAGAGTGATTATAACCCCCTATTCACTTCAGCACAGTTCACAGTAGCTAAGATTTGGATTCAATCCAGATGTTCATCAGTTTCTGAATGGATAAAGAAATTATGGTGTATATACACTATGGAGTACTACTCACGTATAAAAAAAAGAAATCTTGTCTTTTGCAATAAGATGGATGTAACTGGAAAACATTATACTTAGTGAAATAAAGCAGTTCCAAGAAGATATATATCATATATTTTCCCTGATTCAAAGTAACTAATAGAGTACTTGAAATATAATGTACTGGAGTGAAATAGACAGTCTGAGATTCGATGATTGTTTACAGCCTTTGTCTCTTCTGTTGAGGAACAGTGTTTTTTCTGTTTTTGTATTTGCTTGTGTTTTTCTCTTCATGATATTTGTTGAATTCTTGTACTCAGTGTAGGGTTAACTATACAATCATTCAGTAAACTGAAAATGGATCTTTGTAAAAATTGAGTGCTAATGTGAGAAGGAGGAGTAGGAACAGTTGGAAAATAAGTGGGAGGGAAGTGGGAGGGAGTGTCATTATGTTCCTAAATCTGAATATATGAAATACTTGTAACTTGTATAACAAATAAAATTAAAAAAAAAGAAAATCCCAGTTCTAGAGTCTGGCATTTGGCCACATTGTTAAGTCCTCATTTGGGACATCCACATTCCATATCAGAGTGCCCGAGCTGAATCTTCACTTTGCTCCTGATACCAACTTCCTGCTAATACATGCCCTGAGAAGCAGCAGGTGATGGCTCAAGTGGTTGGGTCCCTACAAGACACGTAGAAGACCCAGATTGAGTTCAAAGTTCCTGGCTTTGGCCTTGCCCTGCCCAGATGTTACAGACATCTGGGGAGTGAATCAGTGCATGGAAGATGTCTTTCTGTGTGCCCCTCCCTATGTCTCTCTGCCTTTCAAATAAATTAAACTTTTTTATGAATAAAAGAAGAAATGCTTAAATCATTGCTGAAATAAATTAGGCCATTATTTATTATAAGCTCTTTTGTCCAATGTCTGGAGATTATTTTTAGATTTTCAGCTGCAGAGTTTCAGAGCTAAATAAATTTCTGTGACAAATATATTTATTAATACTATATCTACCAATAATGATATTTTGAAACTATATTAATTTTAATGCATTAGGGCACATGGAAAATGCAATTATAAGATAAACTTATTTTCTTGCAGAAATTATTTGAAATCCAACCATGGTTCTTTCATAACATGCAATTTTCATGGATATTATGAAGTCCGCACATATGCTTCAGTAACCTTTGCAATATGATTTATGTAAAGTAGATATCATTTGCTCCAACTCATAGATGAGAAAATAAGTTCATAAAGGTGTGATGTCAACTACAAAGGTGCATATCTAGTGAATAGGAGGTTTGGGATTAGGCAGACAGTATGTTCAACACCCTGGGTAATAAACCCTATTGTATTTCTTCTCTCAGCAACAAAAATCTTTGACACATGTAGCTAACACAACACTAATTTTTATTTATTTTTTTCACTAAGGAAGCCATCTTATTCTTAATTTTGATCTTTTCTTCCACTTCTCCTTATCAGCATGATGTTCCACTTTGTCTGACATAGAGACTTATCTTTTGTTCAAACCACAGCTTCATGGAAACACACAGATTTTTCATTGCATATATCAACTCCACAGCCACAAGATCAACCACAAGCATAATTAACTTTAAAATGACTCAACTTCTTTCAACCATGATCATTCTGTCTTTATTGAATTTTAATGTCTTTTATTTTAATCAAACAATATCCCTTCACAGGATATACACTAAGAAATGAGTTTTCCTAAATGAAATTGCTTTTTTATTGCCATTCTACCATACACTCCATTTACATCTTGAGAACATTAAAACCACTCTTTGGATGTTGCTTCACCAGCAAGTGAAGTGTATTATCCCTAAGAGCTCTGGTGGATGGAACACATTCTCTGCGGACATGGGCAGACAAGCCACATTAACAAGTCTGAATATAGCCTATGTCTTCAAAAATTATAAACCAAAACTATGAACAAATTTTGTATTATTCAACAATAAAAATTTAAGAGATTGATGTTCATGTTTTGTTTGCAATTTTTCTATATTCTTGAAAGAGGGGAGGGAAGTTATTAAGAAAACCAGCAGAAAATAAACTGAAGCAAAAAATATTTTTTATACTGGGGCTGGCATTATGGAGCAATGTTAAGCTGCTTCTTGTGCATCACATATGGGCATTGGTTTGACTCCTGGCTATTCCATTTCCCATCAGGCTCCCTGCTAATGTACCTGAGGAAGCAGCAGAAGATGGCCTGAGTGTTTGGCTCCCTGCAACTCACATGGGAGACATGGGTGGAGTTCCAGGCTCCTGGTGTTAGTGTGGCCCAGCCTTGACTGTTGTGGCCATTTGGGGAATCAACCATTGGATGGACAATCTCTGTTTCTCTGTCTCTCCTTCTCTCTGCATAACTCTACCTTTCAAATAAATAAATAAACCTTTTAAAAATTATTTTTACTCTTGGACCAAAAGAATGCAAAAATGAGATAACTTAAATCAATTTCTTCTATTCTAGAGAAGTGATTTATCTTAAGTAGTTGTTTAAAAGATATTTCAAACAAATATATGCATGTAGAATTTTAACATTGATGGTTAATTTTGACATTCTTAAATATAAGGATAGAGATACTAAAACCAATAAATTATCTTTAAGTTTTATTTATTTATTTGAAAAGAGAGAGAGAGAGAGAGTCCTTCCATCTGTTGACTAATTCCCCAAATATCCACATTAGTTGGGCTGTGCCAGGCTGAAGCCAGGAGTCTGGAACTCATTCAGGTCTCCCAAATGGGTGTTAGGTACCCAAGGATTTGAATTCTCATCTGCTACCTCCCAGGGTACACAATAGCAAGAATCTGGATCAGAATTCAAGCTATGTCTCCAACAAAGGCATATGATACAGGATTCAATAATTCCAACTGGTGACTTACCCATGTGCCACAATGCCTCCCCTGGAGCAAATTATCTTCACAATGACAATTTCCAGGACAAAAAATATTAAGTTGGTCTGTTATAGTTCTGTCTTTATTACTTTTTATTTTATTAAATTCATTAGGAGGTTATTTTAATGATTTGAAAAGAAAAAAAGTAAATAATTTAAAAAGCACTATCTAGGCTGGCACTGTGGCTCAATAGGCTAATCCTCCGCCTTGTGGCCGCCGGCACATCAGGTTCTAGTCCCAGTTGGGGCGCCGGATTCTGTCCCAGTTGCCCCTCTTCCAGGCCAGCTCTCTGCTGTGGCCAGGGAGTGCAGTGGAGGATGGCCCAAGTGCTTGGGCCCTGCACCCCATGGGAGACCAGGAGAAGCACCTGGCTCCTGCCATCGGATCAGTGTGGTGCGCCGGCTGCAGCACGCTGGCCGCGGCAGCCATTGGGGGGTGAACCAACGGCAAAAAGGAAGACCTTTCTCTGTCTCTCTCTCACTGTCCACTCTGCCTGTTAAAAAAAAAATAAAAAAAAAAGCACTATCTAAAACACAGTAAAAACAGTTCATGTCTTATGTTTAAGTACTGCATTTCTCCACTAGTATAGAATTTCTGGATATTCACCTTATAAACCTTAAAACTAATTCTTTATGTGTCCTAAGATTACACTTAGTAATAATATATATGTAATTATAGTACTCTTTCAGAGAAAGGATACAAATTCTTCCCTGTATGTGAAATCATAGAGGCTTCAGTCAAAAATTAAGTGTTCAAGGTTTTTTGTTTTTTGTTTTTTTTTTGTTTGTTTTTTGAATTTTTTTAACTGTGAAAATTGTTGAACTCTTTATTTAGTATAGAGTTGGTCTTCTGTGTGTAAAGTTAATTGAAAATGGATTTTAGTGGAGAATGGGACTAGGAATGGGAGAGGGAGGGGTGGCAAGAATTACTATATTCCTAAAGTTGTATTTATGAAATGTATGAAGTTTGTATTCATTAAATAAAAGATTTGTTTTGTGGGAAAAAATTTAAAAAGATTGTTTTCAATTAATTGGAGAAATGTGCAGAAACTATTTTTTCTTTCAGTTAGCAGGTCACGGACCAGCACTTTTTTTGTTGTTGAAAAATCAACTAATAGGCTGGCACCACGGCTCACAGAGAAAAGGTCTTCCTCCCATTGGTTCACTCCCCAAATGGCAGCTGCAGCCGGCGTGCTGCGCCGATCCGAAGCCAGGAGCCAGGTGCTTCCTTCCGCATCTCCCATGTGGGTGCAGGGCTCAAGCAGTTGGGCCATCCTCCACTGCCTTCCTGGGCCACAGCAGAGAGCTGGACTGGAAGAGGAGCAACCGGGACAGAATCTGGTGCCCCAACCGGGACTATAACCCTGGAGTGCTGGCGCCAGAGGTAGAGGATGAGCCAAGTGAGCCGCAGCACCGGCCAACACCATTTTCTTTATGAGTGCCAAAACAAGAGCCAAGCAAGATGCTAGTTTCACACATCAGAAACCAAAGCAGAAAGGGAATATAGTAAGCAACCTGTAAGGTCAGAGTGGCCACAAAATAATTTAGAAAATATTGGTTTTATCTTATCATTCATTAAATAAACAAAATCAAGACAAAGCCACATACTCAATGAACATTTCAAACAGAGCTTTCATTTATACCTGGGCCAACAAACTGAAAAAAAATATTAGTTCTCATTGATAATGGATTTTAATGGTCAAAAATCTTTAGCTTTTTAATATTGATATAATCTTTAGAACAGTGTGACATTGTTCTCAGCTTTGTTTTCATTGTTTTGAATGAATTACTTCCCATGCTACTGTTAATCTTATTTGATTTTCTGCATTCTCATTATGATACCAATAGACTAGCAAGACAAACAAACTTTTATGTGTTAATGACTAACAGAGGGAAAATTCTAAATAATAAAAACAGATGATTTTCACAGATATATCTTAAAATATGCTGAAACTTTGGAAAAGACTATGGTTTTTGTCACTTCATATTGCCATGACTTTGCATGATGGTACTTTTAGCTAAGAGCTTGTCTTCAATCATAGGTAGTAAATATTATGTCACCTGATTTATGATTTTTAAATTTTAATCAGTATATAAAGTATAGAGAAAAAATAAATGCAGAAAATATACTTAAATAATAATAATGCTTTTTCTCACAGACTTTGGTTATTACCTAAACATTTCAAATTCATATATATCTGAAATAGAGAAAAATAATTTTGCAATATTATCATCTGACTTCTTGGAAGTTAGTGTAAGTGTTTAACAAATTTCAAATTTGCTTTACATTCTTTCTTGTTTAAATTTCAATTTGACAAGGCAATGACTTGGTTAAGTCGGCTTCAGAAATTATTTTCTTCGTCTACAAATTCACCTGTTTATCTCTAATCCCTGGGTAGTGCAAGGCTGATCCTATAATCTGTTAATATCTGATTTACTGAGAGCCAGTTGTGCCCCACAGAGACTAAGCCATTCTTGCTCTCCAGCACATTAAGAATTAATATTTACCCTTACTGGACCTTTCAGCTTCCACAAGAAACTTTAACAAAGGCTGTGCAAATCCCTATCCAACATATACCAGGAGGATTAATAATAATTCCTTTTGATCAGAATTACTTGGTTGGCCAGCAATGGTTTCCATGGTAATCAGGTGGTAGACAGGGCTGAAGCTGATTTCATCAATTGTAAGACATCATTAGAATTATCCCACATGTCTAATTATAACTTACAGGACTGACGTCTACATAGTTTAGCTCAGAGGCACAGGAAATGAAGTTATGAGTTTTAACTGTTAGAAAGCTTTCATAAAGAAAGAAATTATTTTGCTTTCTCATATTAAGATTTTTTTTCTGCCAAGAACGCTATACATTAGAAAGATGAAAGATAAAGGCAAGAGTTTCCAGTGCTAACAGAAACAATCATTTTTAATCCTAGTGTGCTTCAACTTCAGGAAATATTAGCACTTTAGAAAGAATCTTAGTATTCAGACTTTGGGCATCATTTCACAATGTACATACATAACAAAATACTGTGTAGTACACCCTAAATATATGTGATTTTTTTTTTATTTTTCCAACTATACCTAAATAAAGGTGATGGAAAAATAAAGATCATTTTACTTAGAATAACAATAAGAAGTTGTTTTTTGCATGGGATGATTTAATCGATTGCAGAAATAAAAATATAGAAATAGATATGTGTGTATATAAATGCAAACATAATAGAAGAAGAAAAAGTACATAGACATATTTTCCTTTCTTTTCAGTGTTTACTTCAAAGGGTTGGTAAGTCTTCCAATGTCAGTTTCTAAAGCATGACCTTCCATAAAATGGAATGTCACAATAAATCATATTGTATACACAAGAGATTTCCTATAACCTTGTCCTTCTAAGTGTTTAAATGTAAAGCATTTCTTCAACAGCAAAGAAGAGAATTGTTAACACTAACAATTAATAACAATTAACAGAGAGATGATAAGAGTTCACATGTAGTATTCCCACATGGGCACATGTTTATTTTTCGTGTGTATATGTATTAGGTAAAAATATTTGAACTTTTTTATTTGGAAGTAATAAGAAGTCAGTTGGCAGAATACCATTTCAGTTTCCAGCAGGTAATAGTAGAAAAAAGAGTAGCCAATATTTTATTCTCTTGCTGTTTTTACACTTTTTTCCTATATTACAAAGCCTACACTTGGAAATTATGATATAAGTAAATACAATGGATTTTAACTTAATTCCAAGGTACAGTGATTCAGTTAAAAATAAGTAATGTGGGAATTTCTTAAGAATATGTAGTAAGAAGAAGAACCAAACTGAAGTACACCTGGAAGAAACTAGAATTATCAAAAAGCTAAAAGCCAGAATTTGCAAAGGATATTAAAAGATCTATGTTATACATAGAAAGAATGGTACTAGCTGTCTGTGTCACAGGTTAAAGCACATTCTATACCTAAGATGAGGCAGGAGAATACATTTTCATTGTGATTGCCTTGCACAATGACTATTGATCAAATGATCATATACTCACATTAAATGAAAGGATGGAAGTGAGTATTCAGTTCAGCAGTTAGATCACTGCTTGGATACCTGCATCCCACATCAACACTGTACATTTCAGTCCCAGTTACTCTGCTTCCAACCCAGGTTCTTGCTAGTATGCACCATGGGAGGCAGCAGGTAATGATCCTAGTATGTAGGTCCCTATTGCCCATTTGGGAGACCTGAATGCAGTTCTGGGCTCCTGGCTTTGGCCTGGCCCAGCCCTGGCTGTTGTACATTTGATGAGTGAAACAACTGGTAGGAGTTTTCTCCCTTTGTCTGCCTCTTTTTCTCTTTCAAATAAAGACATTACAAAAAAAGTTCCTGACATAATCTAGTATATGTTTTAAATTGCAAGATATATTTCCTTTATTAGTTGGAGCCTTTCTTTTTCATTTTTTTGACTCTACTTCAGCATGTGTACATGTGTATTCAGAGTTAACATAATGAAAGGACAGGGGAATTTGTGTCTGATGTTAGACTTATGAATTGTGCTGTGTTCATAATAACTGCCAATAATTTAAGAAATAGAACTGGGAATAATATCACATTTATGATTCTATAGCAGAGGAATTTGCCCATTATAATGCAGCTTCTCCCAAGAAATTTACTTATATACTTTTGTTCATATGTGCAAAAAAGAAAATTAATTTTACATTCTTTCTACTTAATTTTTTAATATTTGTTCTCAATTAAATCTGTATATGGCTATCAAGACTGAGTTTCTTGTATCCATTTGTCACTTGGTATGGTTGTTTTAAAATTCCAGGTACAGGGGACAGTGTTAATGGCATCGCAGGTAAAGTGGCTGCTGTTTCATGTCTCAGATTTCCTGCTTCCTATCGTTCTCTCTGCTAATATGCCTGGGAAAGCAGCAGCAGACGACCCAAGTGCTTGGGTCTCTGAGCCCACGTGGAAGACTCAGAAGTTCCTGGCTGCTGGCTTCAGGCTAGTCCAGCCTTGGCTGTTGTGACCATTTGGAGAGTAAACCAGCAGATGGAAGACATCTCTCTCTCTTCCCCTCTCTCTCTCTCTCTCTCTCTTTCTCTCTGCAGCCCTTTCGAATAAATACATACATTTTAAATAACATAAAATAAGTGTCTATTGAGGTCCTTGGCCCATCTCTTAAGTGGGTTGTTTGTTTTGATGTTGTGGATTGTGGAGTTTCTTGATTTCTTTGTAGATTCTGGTTATCAACCCTTTATCTGTTTCATAGTTTGCAAATATTTTTTCCCATTCTGTCGGTTGCTTCTTCACTTTCCTGACTGTTTCTTTTGAAGTACAGAAACTTCTCAATTTGATGCAATCCCAAATGTTAATTTTGGCTTTGACTGCCTGTGCTTCTGGGGTATTCTCCAAGAAGTCTTTGCCAGTACCTATATCTTGCAGGGTTTCTCCAATGTTCTCTAATAATTTGAGGGTGTCGGATCGTAGATTTAAGTCTTTAATCCATGTTGAGTGATTTTTTGTGTAAGGTGAAAGGAAGGAAGGGGTCTTGCTTCATGCTTCTGCATGTGGAAATCCAATTTTCCCAGCACCATTTATTGAATAGACTGTCCTTACTCCAGGGATTGGTTTCAGATCCTTGATCAAATATAAGTTGGCTGTAGATGTTTGGATTGATTTCTGGTGTTTCTATTCTGTTTCATTGGTCTATCCATCTGTTTCTGTACCAGTACCACGCTGTTTTGATAACAACTGCCTTGTAGTATGTCCTGAAATCTGGTATTGTGATGCCTCCGGCTTTGTTTTTGTTGTACAAGATTGCTTTAGCTATTCGAGGTCTCCTGTGTCTCCATATGAATTTCAGCATCATTTTTTCCAGATCTGAGAAGAATGTCTTTGGTGTTTGGATTGGTATTGCATTGAATGTACAAATTGCTTTTGGAAGAATGGACATTTTGATGATATTGATTCTTCCAATCCATGAGCATGGAATGGCCAACAGACACATGAAAAAAATGTTCAAGATCACTAACAATCAGGGAAATGAAAATCAAAACCACAATGAGGTTTCACCTCACCCCGGTTAGAATGGCTCACATACAGAAATCTACCAACAACAGATGCTGGAGAGGATGTGGGGAAAAAGGGACACTAACCCACTGTTGGTAGGAATGCAAACTGGTGAAGCCACTATGGAAGTCAGTCTGGAGATTCCTCAGAAACCTGAATATAACCCTACCATACAACTCAGCCATCCCACTCCTTGGAATTTACCCAAAGGAATTTAAATTGGCAAACAAAAAAACCGTCTGCACATTAATGTTTATTGAAGCTCAATTCACAATAGTTAACAACTGGAACCAACCCAAATGCCCATCAACAGTAGACTGGATAAAGAAATTATGGACATGCACTCTATAGAATACTATGCAGCAGTCAAAAACAATGAAACCCAGTCATTTGCAACAAGATGGGGGAATCTGGAAAACAACATGCTGAGTGAATTAAGCCAGTTCCAAAGGGACAAATATCATATATTTTCCCTGATCGGTGACAACTGAGCACCAAAGGGGAAACCTGTTGAAGTGAAATGGACATTATGAGAAACAGTGACTTGATCAGCTCTTGTCCTGACTGTTGATGTACAATGTAATACTTTATCCATTTTAGTATTTTTTTTGTTCTAGTATTATTGGTTGAACTCTGTAATTAACACACAATTATTCTTAGGTGTTTAAATTTTAACTGAAAAATGATCCCTGTTAGGAATATGGAAAACATTATGCTGAGTGAAATAAGGCAGTCCCAAAGGGACAAATATCATATGTTCTCCCTGATCAGTATCAACTAACCAAGCACCAAAAAGGAAACCTGTTAAAGTGAAATGAACACTATGAGAAATGGTGACTTGATCACCCCTTGCCCTGACTGTTGATGAACAACTTAATACGTTATCCCTCTTAGTATTTTTGTTTGTTTGTTCTACTTAATACTTTTGGTTGAATACTGTAATCAATACACAGTTAATATTAAGTGTTGAAACTTAACTGAAAAGTGATCGCTGTTAAATATGAGTGGGAATACGAGAGGGAAGAGATGTACAATTTGGAACATGCTCAAGCTGACTTGCCCCAAATGGTAGAGTTTGAAACATACCAGAGGATTCCAATTCAACCCCATCAAGGTGGCATGTACCAATTCCATCTCACTAATCAAAATGATCAATTTCTGTTCACAATTGATCATAATGATAAGACTAAGAGCCAAAGGGATCACATAAACAAGACTAATGTCTGCTAGTACTAACGGATAGAATAAAAAAGGGAGAAAACGATCCAACATGGGAAGCGAGATACACAGCAGACTCATAGAATGGCAGATGTCCTAAACAGCACTCTGGCCTCAGAATCAGCCCTTAAGGCATGCGGATCTGGCTGAAAAGCCCATGAGAGCATTTCAGGCATGGAAAGCCAAGACACTCTGGCAAAATAAATAAATAAATAAAAATGACCTAAATGAAAGATCTCTGCGAGTGAGATACCAGTGGAAAGAACAGGTCATCAAAGAAGGAGGTACCTTTCTCTGAAGGGAGAAGAGAACTTCCACTTTGACTATGACCTTGTCTAAATATGATCAGAGTTGGTGAACTCAAGAGGCTTCCATAGCCTTGGAAACTCGTGATAAGAGCCTAGGGGGATTACTGATGCCATAAACAAGAGTGTCAATTTGTTAAGTCAACAACAAGAGTCACTGTGCACTTACTCCTCATGTAGGATCTCTGTCCATAATGTGCTGTATATTGTGATTTAATGCTATAACTAGTACTCAAACAGTATTTTTCAGTTTGTGTTCCTATGTGGGTGTAAACTGTTCAAATCTTTACTTAATTTATGCTAAACTGATCTGTATATAAAGAGAATTGAAAATGAATCTTGATGTGAATGGAAGGGGAGAGGGAGTGGAAAAGGGAAGAGTTGCGGGTGGGAGAGAAGTTATGGGGGGGGGGGTGAGCCATTGTAGTCCATAAGCTGTACTTTGGATATTTATATTCATTAAATAAAAGTTAGAAAAAAATAACATAAAATAAAATCCCAGGTACATAAAGTATTGCTACAAATACAGTTTGGTCAAACTTTTATATATTTGTCAAACCAATGATTGATATACTACTATAATTTTAATGATCTGTGATTATTTTAAAATTTAAAGTATATGAGTGAAATGATCATCTTTTCATTTAATTATTATTTATAATTCTTGCCTATATTCCTTCTGAACTAGGGCCTTTTTACTTTTTATTTGTTGGACACTTTTTTTAGTGGAGTATTAAGAGTTTGACAATAATGTAAATTAAAAATACATTGTCTCAAAAACTAAGAAGAAAGGAAGACAGAAAATGAAGGAAGGAAGGAAGGAAGAGAGGGAGGGAGGGTGAGTGAAGAATGAGGGAGGAAGGTAATATCATTATTTTCTTAGAATTGTATCTATAAACTCCATTGAATTTGTTCTCTTTGTATTAATATCACATTAACATGAAAAAAAAAAAAACCATCAGATTGTACCATAAAAATTTGATAAATAAAAACTGCAAGCATGGTCATGTGGATAAAACTATTCTGTGTATTGGAACTACTTCATCAAATAATTGAAATAAAGTGAGTTAAAGTTGTCTTGTAATTTTTAAAAGCTGGCTATTCAACAAATTAAGTTTAATGTTGCAAGAACAAAGTAAAACATAATGAGATTCTGGTCTTGAATGTGTCTTTAACAAATCGCTAATTCAGCTAAAGGTATTTTCAAGTAATGAAAGAAATATCATGTAGTGACATTATTTCTGAGTCGTTTCTATCAGTTTGGAGCACTACAAAATATCTTATTTCTTTCTAATTATGTGAACCTCACCACAGTCATTTATGCCTTACTCATTTAGTTATCACACTACAATTAGTTTCTAATTGGATAATATTTGGCTAAATAGGTTCCTTTCTTTTCCTCTCTTATCCAGTGGGGGAAAAAAAAAGCAAAATGCTAGTGTGAAATTTTGTTAAAAGTTCTTTAGAAAGGATTTTCTCAGCTCAAAATAGACACAAATTCAAGTTCAGGAAAATGGTGTGTTAGAGAAATCAAAGTCCTTATCTTGTAGTATTTTTGGATGACCTAATGCCATAAATTCACAGAATTGTGTGAGAGCCACTATAGAAGTATATTTTTGATGGATCAGAACCATAGTACTCCAAAGTCACCCCCAGAAAAACAGCTGCTCACTGTGTGCAGTGAATGTGTGTGAATAGTCCACATGGATGTGGGAGGCAAACGATGAATACAGCATTTCACGATGCAAGGGTCAGGCCCTAATTGAACTCATGTGTTAGTTCTTTTCACTTCCTTGTAAAAAGACATTACAAACATTTACAGAATTGTAGCTAGGTTAATCCCCGGATTAAACAAACTGAGTTATAAGAACAGGTTAAAATATTAGTGTAAAAAGAAAATCTTTGAAATTCCATGTACAAACAAATCTTGGTAATATGTATAAAATCACATGCAGTCTTGATATTACCACATCAAAGAACTAGAACAGAGATTTAATTGTGGGCTAACAAAGGCAAATCAAACCTAAACATTAAAAGTACCACATTAATGAAAGTGAAATGCTTGAAAGGCAGCCGGAAAGGAAAACCTGTTTGTTTATAACAGAAAGGACTAAAACATTTGCTGCTTAGTATTTTTCAGTTTTAAATAATTTTTCATGCTATTCAATCAAGTAAGTAAATATGTTGGAAGAAAGTATCAAATAATTCCAGCTGAAGACAGGGTGCTCATAGAAACTTAGCCACATGTTGGGGCTTCTGGTTGTCTTGGCAGTTCCAGTCCTTAGTTTCAATCAACACTTCAGCTCCCAACAGGACTGAAAAGTCATTGAAATAAAGAAATTTAACAGTCCAGACAGACCTTTTCATGCAGCTCTGCAAGAGATAAAGGAATAAAATCATCTGTTCCCCTAGTGAGCTTACACAGTCTTCTATAAAACAGTGACTGGAACTGAAAAATAAAGAAAAGTCTCTGTCTTAATATATTGCTATATTAAATATCTAATTAGCTATGGATATTTGAACATGTAGCCAGAAGAAGGCCATCAGAATGTTTCAAACAGGAATATTAAGGAGAATAAAGTTGAATATCATTTCATGATTCCATTTGCCATGCAATGACAAGTGATAACACCAAAGTAATCATCTCAACTTCCTTTTTCCTCTTCTTTGTTCTTTTTACGATTTATCTATTCATTTGTTTGAAAGGCAGATTTACAGAGAGAGACAGAAAGAGAGAGAGAGATCTTCCATCCGCTGGTTTACTCCCCAAATAGCCACAACAGCTGGAGATGGGTGGATCTGAACCCTGCAGCCAGGAGCTTCTTTCCAGTCTTCCATGTGTGTGTAGGGGCCCAAGCACTTGGGCCATCCTCCACTGCTTTTCCAGGTACTTTAGCCAGAATCTGGATTCAAAATGGTACAGCTGAGACTCACATAAACACCCATAAGGGATGCAGGCACTGCAGGAAATGGCTCTACCTGCTATAATACAGCACCAGCCCCTTGCTCTTCATTAAGTCTTCCTAACTGCATTCTTCCCTCTTCTTACTACTGTGTTAACAATTCAAAGTAAACAATGACATGAACTTGATTTTCTATTATGCAAGTCTTAGATTTTGGGCTATGGGCTTGTCATCTGACTGCTATCACATTCCACTATGTTATGGACATATAGACATTTCAAGACTGAGAATTACAGTTCTTCAACTCTATGTTGATACTAAAGTAATACACATTCAATTGATATATCCACAGACTAGTAAGATGTGGCACAGTTCTCTCTTCTGTCATTGAACAGCAGTAGCAAGTCACAGCTCCAAGACATGGGGGGGGGGGTGTAAATAACTAATACTCTACTGTGTCCTGAATATCTTAACACGACAATGTACAGTTCACATGAGTGTCTAGAAAACCATATCTGACAAATGAATGGAAAAGTTTAATAGAAAGTTTTAAAATATATAATGAATATATAAGCTAAAGATTTGCCAGGCTTTTTCAAATGAGTGCAATAATCATGCATTTAAATTTACACACAATGACTTGTTATATTTTTTCAAACTCCTAAACCCCAGTTATAAATTACTCCAGGTATACCTTTTTTTCTTTTTTACAGATTTATTTATTTGAAAGAGTTACAGAGAGGCAGAGAGAGAGAGAGAGAGAGAGAGAGAGAGAGGTCTTCCATCTGCTGGTTTACTTCCCCAAATAGCTGCAGTGGCACTTCTTCCAGGTCTCCTATGTGGGTGCAGGGGCCCAGGACTTGGACCATCTTCTGCTTTCCCAGGCCATAGCAGAGAGCTGGATCAGAAGTGGAGTAGTCAGGAGTTAAACCAGTGCCCATATGCACTGCAGGTATCACCCTCTATGCCACAGTGCTGGCCCCCTAGGGATACTTCTTACAATATTGTTTTAATAAGTATAATATAATAGGTGTATACTATTTACAGGTTAGAAAAAAATTTATGATATAGATGAATTATATTAATGGTATACACATGCATTTGCGATTTCTAGATCATTAAAAAGTTGCAATTT
This sequence comes from Lepus europaeus, assembly GCF_033115175.1. Lineage (NCBI taxonomy): Eukaryota > Metazoa > Chordata > Mammalia > Lagomorpha > Leporidae > Lepus > Lepus europaeus. The sequence goes on along the minus strand of NC_084832.1, from coordinate 46,496,770 downwards.
CTATCAACCACATTTCTTGAGTGTTATCTATTTACACAATATACAGAAATAGAGCTTTGGAAACTACCAGCACAAAATAGATTAAAACAGTGGAATGTTCCCTATACTTCCATTTATTAATTTGAAAACTTCATTTTTATATGAAAAAAAGCAGTAAAAATTGACAATTAAATTGGATCCTAGAAAATTTCAGCTATCAAATAATTTTATTCATTGTATTTCAAACTTGTACAAAATCTAGATTGTGTAAACATCAGCTAATACTACAGTCAATAAATTGTTATTGTATAATAATAATTCAACAAAACATACTTAACAGCACTTATCATGTATATGATATGCCATATTATTTAAAGGTCAGTAAGAATCCTGCTTTTAAGAATCTTTCATTTTTGGAGCCAGCACTGTGGCTTAGTAGGTTAAGCCTCTGCCTGTGGCACTGGCATCCCTTATGTGTGCTGATTTGAGGCCTGGCTGCTCCACTTCTGATCCAGCTCCTTGCTAATGGCCTGAGAAAGCCCTGGAAGATGACCCAAGTGCTTGAGCCCCTGTGCCTGCATGGGAGATTTGGAAGAAGCTCCCAGCTCTTGGCTTTGGATTGGCCTAGCTCCAGGCCTTGTGGCCATCTGGGGAATGAAACAGCAGATAGAAGACTTCCCTCTCCTTCTCTCTCCCTGTCTGTCTGCAACTCTGCCTCTCAAATAAATAAAAATAAAGCTTAAAACAAAGGAATCTCATTTTTATGAACTTGAGAAATCGTGCCTAAAAAATGACGAATGATATACGATGATTTCTAGAGCTAAGAAACAGAGAGCTATGAAAAACGAGAGAGGGAATATTTTGTTGTGTTGGGAGGGCTCCACAGAGGCTTTGGACAAAGGTTAAGTGTTTAGAATGATGCAGAGCAAGGATCAGTAGAGAAGAAAAAATGAGCAAGAGTTTGAACATAAAAAACCATGTAGGAATAATAAAAGTAGGGACCAACAGTATTTTCAAGCAGAGTTGTGACATTGCCAATGCCATTAAATAGTAATTTATATTTTATGTAATGTTTATGCCAAAATTTTTGATAGCTTAGGAAAGTAATGTGCATTAAAATTCACTCAAAGAACAATATTTCTATTCCTAGGTCTATGCTTCACAAAAATGAATGAAAGGAATTACTTCTACAGAATAAAATTTATGAAACATAAATCAAATTTAGATAACTGTCTATTTTTTAAATGTTCTCCAAAACTATCTCTACAGAATGTGTTTGATATAATTTACCTAACCTGATTACTGCAAAGTAATGAATAGACTATTGTTTCAAGATGGAATTTCTAAAATTTCTATGGCAACATTTTAAAGTGAACTTGAACATAAGAACAACTTGAGTTACTTTTACTATACTTTTCTAAATTATTTAATTAGTATTTTAAGAGCTACTACTAATTAGTTTTGCAAAAATTAAACTTTTAAAATAATTACTTATATAAATTATACTAGTAATTATTTGCACTCATACAATTCATTTCATATCCCAGACACTAGCACATCAAAGTATTTGTTTACAAATAAGGCAGCTTATGTTCAGAAAGACTAAATCAATTCCCAGAAGTCACAAAGCCAGCAAGTAAGACAAGCAAGACTAAATACCAAGCATTTTGATATATAATTATCTGGTGACTGCTCTATTTTAAAAAGAAAACATAAATATCTGTAGTATACTATTAAGATATGGAAAATTCGTACAGATTTATAAAGTACATCATTAAGACTGTTTAGCAACTCTGAATAAATTTGTATACTATTAAAGATAATAGCAGTAATTATTTATGTGTCAATTAAAAATAAAATAAAATATTAAAATTATGTAACAATTTTGTATTATCACAAAAATAAGGACAGCAACAATTTTTCAAGATAATTATGAAAATGCTGATAATATTTCCTTCAACAATTTTGTTTTTATGCTCGAGCAAGGAGCTGGCCTGTCATGGGATCCCCATATTCTTAATGTTCTTTCAAGTCTTGCTGATTCTTATGTCTCTAATAGTCCTCTAAAGGATGTAAAGCTATCACCTCAATAGATAACAGCTTTATCAGCTAATGGCATTTGAGAGAAAATTACTTCAAGGGGGAACTGACAGCAAGACTGTAAAAGAACATTTAGGTAAAACTCTGAGAGGAAAAAAAATTCTAGGGAGGGATAAGGTCACTTTAAATATTATAATATGATCCATAGCTATCCTTTGTGAAGAACCTCCTTGCAATTCACCAATATTATTAAAATGCATTGTATATTATTTTCTAGAGACCCAAAGTACATCTTTGTAACACATCCTCAAAGCAAACTCCCTTTTGCTAATTTCCATTTCTCCCAATACTGTAACCTATTCCAACAGCCCAAAGTCAGAATTTTGAGTGGATTTCTCATTGTTCCTTTTTACTTCCCATTTGTAGTACATATTTTTTTTTACTTTTTTTTTTTTTTTTGTATTTGACAGAGTTAGACAGTGAGAGAAAGAGACAGAGAGAAAGGTCCTCCCTCCGTTGGTTCACCCCCTAAATGGCCACAACGGCCGCAGCTATGCCGATCCGTTTCGAAGCCAGGAACCAAGTACTTCTTCCTGGTCTCCGACGCGGGTGCAGGCGTCCAAGCACTTGAGCCATCCTCTACTGCCTTACCGGGCCACAGCAGAGAGCTGGACTGCAAGAGGAGTAACTGGGACTAGAATCCATTGCCCATATGGGATAGCAGCACTGCAGGCAGAGGATTAGCCCAGTGAGCCATGGCGCCAGCCCCCATATGCATTTCTTTAAAATCCTTTCTTCTGAGTGTTTTTGGGCTTAGCCAATTTGTCAAATTCTCGCGGTTGCTTTTTTGGTCTGTGATTTCATTGTACTATGCTCCAGTTCCTGCAGTAAACTCCTGGTCTGCAGTCTTCTCAGAAATCCAGTTCCATGATGCAAGTCCTCTCATGACAGATTCTCTTGCTTCTACAGCCAAATATTTCACTTTATTTAAACATTTGCTTTCACATAAGGCATTTCTTTCATAATTACTACTATTGATAATAGGTCTCCTATCTTACATGACTTTGACCAAGTCAGTCTTTTCAGTTAGAATATATCCTTCCGTCCAACCATGAATCCTTCCATCCATCCATCCATCCACCCATCCATCCAACTAGCCCGTCAATCTGTATTCATGTATGCAATAGGTGCCTTGTACAGTGTGCAGCATTAGAAATGCAGACTAAACACTGATCTGTCTTCAGGATGCTCTCAGTCATGTTCAGTTACCTAATTAGTTAGCACATGTGTGATGCAAGAATTTGAAAGGGATTTTACTTCCTTTTGCAAGACAGGAAAGAAGAAAGTGATGCCTAAGCTAAATTTCAGGATTCTTTCTTAAGTCATGTAAAACTTGCCTTCAAAATAATCCTGACTCCATTCCTTTCAAGAATAACCTCAAATCTAACATTCCACAGAAAACTGTTCCTAATAAAGCAAGCTGACCTAGAGAAACATTCTTCCTCCTAGCCCTCAACTACATTCCCTACACAGTGATAGTCTATGTGATGGTGTTTTTGAATGTTTACTTTTTGCAGATTCCCAGAACTATCATCTATCCCCCAGGAAATCACTAGATTTCTTCTTTTTTTTTTTTTTTGAAGGAAGACTGGTTCTTCTTTGTTTCTCCCTGTGCCTATTATAATGATGAATTACTTTTAACTGTGCTAACATAAACACTCTTGAAGATAATTAAATCAGCTTCTCTTCCCAGTAATCTTCCAATCTTGTGGACACCCATAGGGACATCTGTGGAAATGCAATTTTGGAGGCTCACAGCAGTCATGTATCTGCAGTGGTATAAAATCCAAGCTGAGCTAATCTCGATCCCTTCTGAGAATTTGAAATTAGGATATCAAGGGGTTCTACATTGTCTGATTTTTTAAAAATTAGTATTCCTGACTACTACTAATAGTTATTAATCAATCAATCAAAAATATAAATATTTTCATTGGAATTCACTTTATTGTCAATAATACACCATCAAACAAGAACTCGTAATTATTTTAAATAGATAAAATATTGTATTTGTCTTTTGAATAATAATTATGATTCTTAAAGCAAAAATAATAATCTTTTTACATCTAAATATAAAGCTTAGGAATTAAGACACCTCCTCTCTCTCTCTCATTCTCTCTCTCTCTCTCTCTACCTCCCTCCTTTCCAGTAGGGATAATCTCACAATATATACCCAAGCCAAATTATATCAATAAGTAAGGAAAAATAAATCTTAAAGCGCTATTTCTTTAAAGAAATTAATTTTCTTTCTAAAAATAATATGGAATCAGTTATAGAGTAGTATAGAGAATATTTTATAGATATTTAAAAGTTTATATCTGGGAAAGTTTGAATTTTCTGCTATTAGATTTTTAATTTGCACCTACAATATTTAAGAATATTCACAGGGGCCAGCTGGTGTTCAGGCATAGTGTGTTAAACGACCTCCTTCAATGCTGGCATAGCTGCCAATTTGAGTTGTGTTACTACATTTCTGATCCAGCTCCTTGCTACTATATCTGGGAAAGCAGCAGCAGCAGCAGATGACTCAAGTGCTTGGGTCCCTATTCCCATGTAGGAGACCAGGATGAAGCTCTTTGCTCTTGGCTTTGGCCTGGCCCAGCTTGGGCCATTGTGGCCATTTGGGTAGTGAACCAGTGGATGGAAGATCTCTATCTCTATGACAGTCTGTATAATTTTTCTCTCTCTCTATCTTGATTTCAATCTCTCCTCTTTCTGTAACTCTGCCTTTCAAGTAAATAAATAAATCTTAAAAGAAAGAACATTCATGAATGCACTCCACATATAAATCAGGTGACATTAATGAAAGGGTCCTGAAGACCTCCCTGCTCTAATTATTGAAAACATAAGTAAAATTTGACTCTCTTCAATGATGTTAGATATTAAATAGGTAGCAGACCCAACAGAGGACACCTCTTTTCCTTCCTAGCCAAAGGTGGTATAGATGAAAGATGTATGGAATTTATTATTCTATCCTTTAAAAAAGCATCACCTAAAGCCATAGAGGACTTGAAGATAAGGAGATCCATGCTGTCACTCTTTTAGTGTAGTGGAGATTAAATAAAGGTTAGGGGATTACTGGCAGTTTTCATTTTTCACAGAAAATGTAATCTTTGCATACTACTGTCGGGAAGAGGTAAGGGATGGAAAGATTAACAAGATGAATTAGGCCCGAAGGCTTATTAGTTGATCCTCTTTAATGCATCCTTATAAAAATTCCAAGTTTTAGGGATTTAGCAAAGTGGTTGTATCTCCTGTTGGAGTGCCTGGTTACAGTCTTAGTTCCTATACGTATGTGAATTTGTCTACTGGGAGGCAGCAGCTTGAGCATTTGGGTCCCTGTCACCCATATGGGAGGTTTGGATTGAGGTCTGGGCATCTGATTTTTCCTGGTCCAGCCCTGGATGTTGCTGGCATTTCAGGAGCAAAACAGTAGATGGAAAATCTCTCTCCCTCTCCCTCTCCCTCCCTCCCTCCCTCAAATTTTGTCTGTATCTCTGCTTTTCAACCAAAATTACAATAAATACACAGGGGCCAGTGCTGTGGTGCAGTGGGTAAAGCCACAGCCTACAGTGTGGGCATCCCATATGGACACCAGTTCAAGTCCTGGCTGCTCCACTTCCAATCCAGTGCTCTGCTGTGGCCTGGGAAAGCAGTAGAACATGGTCCAAGTCCTTGGGCCCCTGCACCCACATAGGAGACTGAGAAGAAGCTCCTGGCACATGGCTTTGGATCAGCGTAGCTCCAGCTGCTGAGGCCAACTGGGGAGTGAACTAGCAGATAAAAGACCTCTCTCTCTCTCTGCCTCTCCTTCTCTTTCTGTGTAACTCTTTCAAATAAATAAATAAATCTTTAAAAAATAGAATAAATACACTAAATTTGTTTAGGAATTACCATGTTTCTGCCTTAATATAGGAGAAACCCATTTTGGAAACAGTGGGAATCATTTTCTAATTAGGTAAACATTTTAGGCTAACAATCATTTGAGTTGTTAATCTTTGAGGTTTTTATATCTTTTGGAGATGCTTGCAAATTTCTTTTTATGTATTCCTGCGATTATAAAAATAGTGAAGGTTGCATCTCCACCTAGCAAATTCAGTCAAAATTTTACAACTCAATTATGAAATAATCTATGCTACTTTTATTTACATTTAATTTAATCACTTAATCCAGCCTAAATTATCATTTATGTTTTGACACTGATTGCTATTGATTGTGTATTTCTTGCCTTCTCGGTCACACATAGATATTCTTTGACTTATGATGAGTTACACCCTTATAAACCTATTTGAAAATATTGCGTATTAAAAGTGCATTTTCAGGACTGGCACTGTGATATAATGGGCTAAGCCTCTGCCTGTAGAGCTGGCATCCCATATGGGTACTGCTTCAAGACTAGGCTGCTCCTCTTTACATTCAGCTCTCTGCTACGGCCTGAGAAAGCAGTGTAAGATAGTCCAGTCCCTCGGGGTCCTGCACTCATGTGGGAGACCCAGAAGGAGCTCCTGGCTCCTGGCTTTGGATCTACCCAGCTCCAGCCATTGCAGCAATTTGGGGAGTGAACCAGCAGATAGAAGACCTCTCTCTGCCTTTGCTTCTCTGTAATACTTTCAAATAAATACATCTTTTTTTTTATTTTAAAAAGTTTATTTTCAAAACATTTACTTGCAAGGGAGAGAGACAAAGAAAAACAAATATCTCTTGTCCATTGGTTCATTTCCCAAGTACCTGCAACAATCAAACGTAGGTCAGTCCAAAATAGCCAGAAACTTAATCCAGTTCTCCCTCATGAGTGGCAGTGAATCAAGTATTTGAGCCATCACTGCCTGCCTTCCAAGACGAAAATTAGCAGGAAGCTGGAACTGGAAGGGAACCCAGGTTTGAATGAAGGCACATCATCGTGGGCTACAGGCGATCAAGTATCATCTTAACTGCTACTCCAAATGCCCACCCATGAAATGAATTTAATACACCTGACTTATTGAACATGATTATTTAGCAACATACCACACTATAAAGTATGAATCATTTACAGGTCACTCTTGGCTGTCTGGGAATTGAAGCTCACTGCTACTGCTCAGTATCATGAGGGTATTTTGTACCTCACATAGCTAGCATAGGAAAAGACCAACATTCAAAATTCAATGTACAGTTTCTACTGAGTGTTATCATTTTTTGCCAATGTAAAGCAAAAAATTGCAAATTGAACCACGGTGAGAGTAGGGATCAATGTATATACTTGCATTTAAATTTTAATGTTGCTTGAAATATATTTGTGTTTTTGTACAAATGTTTCTCCTCCTCCAACAAGAAAGAGTGCTTAGATTTATTTATTTATTTATTTATTTGAAAGGCAGAGAAACATAGCAAGATGGAAGGAGGGGCAGAATGAGGTTGGGGAGCACTCTCACATTCACTGAATCACTCTCCAAATATATACAACAGAAAGGGCTTGGCTAGGCAAAAGACGTCAGCTAGGAACCCAATCCAGTTCTCCTATGTGGATGGCAGGGACCCAATCATTCCAGCCATCACCTGATACCTCCCATGGTATGCGTTAGCGGGAAGCTGGAATTGGGAGTGGGGCTGAACTCAGTCACTCAGATATGCAATGCAGGTGACTCAAGTGGCAGCTCAGCTGAGGTGCTAAATTCTGGTCCCAAGTTTATTTATTTTATTTTGTAACAATATGCTCACAAGTTTTTAACCATTTTTAAGAATAAAAATTTAAAGTCTCATTAAAAGCATTCTTTCCATTCCCATAATAAGCCAGAAACTGAGGATAAACTGCTAGCTTCAGTCTTGGCCCAATCTCAGGCACATATTAGATTCTCAATAAATGTTTGGAGAATGAAGGTATAAACAAATAAGTAAATAAATTCTGGCTCATTTCAATTGGGCAATCCTTCTAAACTGGACTTCTCCTTCCATTTTAAATTGCACAGCGGGATTGTTCTCCTTTCCAAACAGATATTTTTACAGTAAAACTATATGTGAGAATATAAGACAGTTTGTCTGAATTTATAATAGCTTCTTATGATAATGTTGCACTATGAGCATATATTATCATAAATTTGGATAGTAATATTTTTACCTTTTTGTTATTGTTTTCTTATGTCAATATATCCAGTCAATATAATGCCTAATTGTAATTTTTTTTTTTTTTGACAGGCAGAGTGGATAGTGAGAGAGAGACAGAGAGAAAGGTCTTCCTTTTTGCCATTGGCTCACCCTCCAATGGCCACTGCGGCCGGCACATCGTGCTGATCCGAAGCCAGGAGCCAGGCGCTTCTCTCGGCCTCCCATGAGGGTGCAGGACCCAAGGACTTGGGCCATCCTCCACTGCACTCCCTGGCCACAGCAGAGAGCTGGCCTGGAAGAGGGGCAACTGGGATAGAATCCGGCGCCCCAACCGGGACTAGAACCCGGTGTGCCGGCATCCCATTGCGGAGGATTAGCCTGTTAAGCCACGGCGCCGGCCTGTAAATTTTTATATACTAAAAAAAGAAAAAAAAAGACTATTTTCCATTACTTTTTCATCTTCATATAAGAGATTCATACCCTGTAGCCCATGTAGAAGCTTCAAGGAATCTATACAGGCTATGAAATTGTACAAACAATCTTGCATGGATACTTTATACATTTTTTCAAGTTGAACGTATCTTGGAAGTGTCTTACAGATAATCTTACTACAAGAGTTTACAACTGATTTTTAAAATACTATAGGACATTTCTAAATAAACATATCTCAGTATATTTGAATAATCTGAAAACATTTATAAAAAGTGATTCTATCTGGTTAAATAATTTTATCTGGTTTATCTGGTTAAAATAATCAGCAGGGGGGTTGGCAAGGTGGTGTAGAATGTTAAGCCTCTGTAGTGCCAGCATCCCATATGGGTGACAGTTTAAGTCCCTGCTACTCCACTTCTGTTCCATATTCCTGCTAATGAGGCTGAGAAAAGCAGTTGAATATGGCGCAAGTACTTAGGCATCTGATCCCATGTGGGAGACCCGGAAGAAACTCCTGGCTCCTGGCTTCTGCCTGGCCCAGCTCTGTTGTTTGTAGCCATTTTGGGAGCGAACAGCAGTTGGAAGGTCTCTCTCTCTTTCTCAATCTCTCTCTCTTTCTCTACCTCTCTCTCTCTCTCTCCTTCTCTGTCTGTACCTCTGCCTTTCAAATAATAAATAAACAAATATTTCAAAAAACCAACAAACAGAAGTTAGTAGAATTATCAGGAAAATTCAAGCGAAATATTTAAGAATCCACATTCTGCTAATAAATATCCAGTATGTTTGGAGTTCTGTCTCTATTGTGCTTTGTCTTGTTTGATTTTACTGTATTAAAACTGAGTCTTTGTTTAACTACCCTAGATAGGCATATCAATTTTTTAGTACCTCATATCACTACATTGTTAAAAGTACGTCATAATCCATTCTGCTTGTATTATTTCTCTTTTTTTTTTCTTTCAAGTATCACAGCCCAGTTCCTTCGAGTGTGGTTTGAATACAGTAGAATTGGAAAGGTTCTTCCATTTCGCTTTGGAATATGTTAAGCCTCAAGAAAAGTATGAAATGATATACTACACAAATGTGAACTACATCTTTCTCTTAAGATATCATTCTGCAGGAGTCAGTAATATTTCTGTGGTAGAAAAAGAATCCAAGCTAGTGACTGAGTAACAAATATATTATGGCCATTAAATGACATCAAAACAACATGCTTTGGTGGTGGGAGTTGGGGGCGGCTGATGGAGGTTGCTGTGAAGGAATTCTTTAACTCCAGAATGCCAAAAATAGACTGGTTTGTGTTCTTGAAAATAGTAGCAATCAATTCAGGGCTGTTTACATTTGAAGCTGCAATGCAAATGACTTCCTGCCTCATGTTTAGGGTGGAAGATATGAAACTTGTTAAGTTGTTGGGTGTGGAGAGGGTGATCCCAAGCAAAAGATTCCAATCAGCTGTGACACAGAAGTGAGGGAATTCACCTAGGTCTGTGCCCAGGATGTTTACAGTTTTGGAAAGCCTGGTTCCCAGCCACAGGTGAACATAGATGAATGTAGGACTGACAGCATTTATTGCATTGGAGATTATCTCTGAGTGAAAAATGGAATAGATGTTCATGTCTGCCCTCCAAGTTTGTTAATGATTGTAATGGCATGAGGTTTTCTTTGACATTTAAAGTGACTTTTAGTTTTTTAGTTGATGCATTGAACTCATTAATGTAAATTTCTCAAGTGCTTGAAATATAAAATAGATGGCAACTACAAAAAAAACAAACAAACAAACAAACAAACAAAAAACTACATATATTTATAAGGAAAAGTGTGCCCCTAGAGGAGTACTAGAAAGTCATTTTGAGGCTGGCCACTTCAGCATCTGCCTGCTTTGGTGTCAGTTTACCTCACTTTCCTAATAAACACAAAGACGAAATGCATCATCATTCTTAAAACTATGCATAATTTGATATTTTAACATCTAATAAGTATCTGCAGATAATATTATATTCTAGATTCAATACAATTAGCTCTGGGCTTGCTACTGAATCCTTTAACATTTATAAGGATTTATATAAATCACATATAAACCATGAAAATATGGTATAGAGATGTGTAATTATTTTCTTCATGTAAAATGTCTTTATCCTTATTGCACATCCAGTTTATAGCAACAGTTTGTTTATTCAAAGTGTATCTTATCTGTGTTCTAGATATAAGGAATAAAGTATAACAACAAGAAAACTTAAATGAAATTTGTGCTGTATATTTTGAGGAATCGATTGTGTCATTTTAATGTCTTGCTATTGTTCATTTAAGTTTTACAGTCTTTGTGACAGATAATGACTTCAAGTTAGAGAAATAAAATATAAACTTTGCATACACTGCTTAAAATATACAATGGAAATTTGCGTGACAGAAACTCAATGGCAGTATCAAATAACAGTACACTAAATTAGACTCTAATAGTAGAATAGATACAGAAGGAAGAGGAGTGCAGTTTTATCATCTATAAATATAATAGAAATGTCTAAATGCAGAATTTCTATCTTCCCTAATTTGAAGCACTTTATTTTCCTGAAGCTACTTTAAAAGCAACAGGAAACCATGGTGGAGTAAACTCCATACCCAACCCATATGGCTTACTTTTTTAAAGATTTATTTATGTATTTATTTATTTATTTTGACAAGCAGAGTTAGACAGTGAGAAAGAGAGAGAGAGAGACAGAGAGAAAGGTCTTCCTTCCGTTGGTTCACCCCACAAATGGCTGCCACGGCCAGCGTGCTGTGCCGATCCAAAGCCAGGAGCCAGGTGCTTCTGCTGGTCTCCCTTGGGGTGCAAGGCCCAAGCACTTGGGCCATCCTCCACTGCACTCCCGGGCCACAGCAGAGAGCTGGACTGGAAGAGGGGCAACCAGGACAGAACCAGCGCCCCGACCGGGACTAGAACCCGGGGTGCTGGTGCCACAGGCGGAAGATTAGCCTAGTGAGCCGCAGCTCCAGCCAATATGGCTTTCTTAAGAATTTTCTACCACATATTGATATTAGTATAATGATAATTGTAGAGAGAAATGATGGCTATTAGAAAACTCTACCCAGTGATATGACACTCAAATTTAAAGAGTATAAATATAACAGAAAATAACAAGTTATGAAAAGTTGGGCTTTCTTATCAGATCTGAAAGCATTGAATGAATGTTATACCAATGTTACTAGAAGAGAGTGAAATTTAAAGCACCCTCTTGTTTTAAAGGTATTAGAATCAGGATATTCAGAAGTGTGTTTCTTTTTTAGTTGGAGATTTTTATTTTTATTTACATACATGCCGACATGTGAGATATTCTGGTTATCTTTCGCACTTACTAAAAACCTTACCAGTCCATAAACATTTCTTACATTGACCAGGGCTTATCTAGTCCATAAGGTGTATGTCAAATTGTTAGCATTTTAGGTAACAATCCTATCCTAAATCCCATGGAAATATTACATGGGTATGGGAACTACTATGTGTGTAGAACTGATTATAGAACAGCTGTTACCTGTACATACCAAGGAAGACTAGTACAGTGATTTTCTTTCTGAAATAAATCAACTTTCTCTGAAATTTCGAATTTTAAGTGGCCTTTTCCAAGTTCACCTAGATGAGTTAGTGAGAGAGACAAGTAAAGCAGCTAAGTGACAAAGACAGGACAAGCCAGAGACTTTTGAGTCACTAGGGTAAGCTGCAGACTCGCTTGAACTACCACAGCATAGAGAGGCTTCATTGGTGGGACCCCAATGCCATCATTAGAAAATCTAGTCCTAGGCTAGGATACCCAAAGCACCAACACCCTGGATGGTTCTTCTCATTTAAAAACAATAAAATTAATCACAATAAGCGCCACGGCTCAATAGGCTAATCCTCTGCCTTTGGCGCCGGCACACTGGGTTCTAGTCCCAGTCGGGGCGCCGGATTCTGTCCCGGTTGCTCCTCTTCCAGTCCAGCTCTCTGCTGTGGCCCGGGAGTGCAGTGGAGGATGGCCCAAGTGGGCCCTGCACCCACATGGGAGACCAGGAGAAGCACCTGGCTCCTGGCTTCGGATCACCGCAGCACACCGGCCGCAGCAGCCATTTGGGGTGTGAACCAACGGAAAAAGGAAGACCTTTCTCTGTCTCTCTCTCACTGTCCACTTTTCCTGTCAAAAAAAAAAAAAAATACTGATAAGATTATTCACTGTATGGAAAAAAAACACTACAAGAGAAATTGGCCCAAGTTTTTTCATATCCTTTCAAACAAGTTATTAGATGCTAAACAAGGAAGGTTAATACTGGTCAACAGCTGAGACTGTCCATACTCCTCTCCCTCTTATTACTAAGCATAGCCCCAAGACACTGTCTTCAAAATGCTAAAATAAATTAATCGAGAGTCAGCTCCTAAGATATCACTAGCATATTAAACCTTCTTAAAAGATTATGCCTGACTCACATATTCCTTTACTTACTCATTCATGTGGAATTTAAAACTACAAATCACATTTGTTACATTTTAGAAAATTCCCTTAGCATAGTTTCAGTTATATCAAACCTAAATAAATCATCTTTAGCCAAATACTTTTTAATCTTCAAATTCCCCTGGGATGCTGTACATTTCTATTCTTCTCAGACTTGATTTGAAATTAGTCCTCAGTGTTGAATGCAGAAACTTGTTTAGATGTAATATTGAGCTTGAAAAAAATAGCTCAGCAAAATAATGATTTTAGTTTAACTAACTTACATTTTTTGATGCATACATCTCCTAATCCATTAAAGAACTGAATGTCAATATAATGAACTCTGCAAAACATAATTGGAATTAAATCTTAATTGTAGTTTTCATATACAAGCAGAAGATATACTGTAAAGTTATGTAAATATGTATATATCGTATATATGCATTTTATATACATATATATCCATATATATAAAGAAGTGAGGCCTACAATTTTAGTTTATTGTTCACTTATATGTAGTGCTTTTGTTATTCTGAGAAATGTTATCACGCAGTGTCTTGAGAATTAACAAATAGCTACTTTATTTATTTAATCTGAAAGACAGAGAGGTATCTTTTTTATAGCTTTATTTATTTATTTGCAAGTCAGAATTACACAGAAAGAGGCAGAGAGGGAGAGAGAGAGAGAGAGAGAGAGAGAGAGAGAGAGAGGTCTTCCATTTGATGGTTCATCCTCAATTGGCTGCAATTCCACTGCTTTCCCAGGCCATAACAGAGAGCTGGATCAGAAGTGGAGGAGCTAGCCGGCGCCGTGGCTTAACAGGCTAATCCTCCGCCTTGCGGCGCCGGCACACCGGGTTCTAGTCCCAGTCAGGGCAGCGATCCTGTCCCGCTTGCCCCTCTTCCAGGCCAGCTCTCTGCTGTGGCCAGGGAGTGCAGTGGAGGATGGCCCAAGTTCTTGGGCCCTGCACCCCATGGGAGACCAGGAGAAGCACCTGGCTCCTGCCATCGGAATGGCGCGGTGCGCTGGCCGCAGCGCGCCTACCGCGGCGGCCATTGGAGGGTGAACCAACGGCAAAAGGAAGACCTTTCTCTCTGTCTCTCTCTCACTGTCCACTCTGCCTGTCAAAAAAATAAATAAATAAAATAAAAAAAAAAAAAAAGAAGTGGAGGAGCTGGGTCTCGAAGCGCCCATATGGGATGCCAGTGCTTCAGGCCAGGGTATTAACCCGCTGTGCCACAGCGCCAGTCCGGAGAGAGAGGTATCTTCAAACTGTTGGGTCATTCCCATATGGCTGTGACAGCCAGTACTGGGCCAGGTTGAAGCTAAGATCCCAGAACTCCATTGGGTCTAACATGTGGGTGTCAGGGACTCATGTAGTTGAAAAGTCATGTGCTGCCTCCCAGGATGCACATTAGCACAAAGATGGAATCAGAAGTGGAGCCAAATGCAGGCATTCTGATATGAGATGTGGATGTCCCAAGCGGCATCTTAATTGTTGAGCCAAATGTCTACTGCACATAAAACATCAATTGCATTGATCAGTAAGTGTTGGGTAAATTGTGATAGGACCAAATGCTAAATTTCTTTAGTTACCAAATAAAGCTTATATTTCATTATAAATTTAAACAACTTAGCATAGAAGTAAATATATGATAGTGACAAAATACACGAAAAATCACAAGTTACCTTAGCATCCTGATATTCCTTATCTTATTTTTGTGTTTACTGAGAACCAGTTACAATAGTGTACTAGAACCAGCTTGTGCCACTTTTCATGAACTGATTATCAAATATTCACAAAATTAGCAAGCAACTGTTAACATAAAATCAGCCATGATGGGAGTATGTTTATCTTATAAATTAGTAATGATTCAGACTGTGCCTTTCCCAAGCTCCTTTACTAATGTAGTACTATAATTATGGAGAGAAATTTGTGCAGAGTGCTATAGGAAGCAAATAATAATAGAAAACATAGCCCCAGTTTTTAATATATTAGTTTGAAAAGATTGCATTGGGAAGATAAATAAAGCTTAAAAACTAAAGTTAGGGAATGGGCATTTAACCTAATGGTTAAGATTCACAAGTTCCACATTGGAGTACTTGGGTTCAATTCTCAGCTAAGTTCTCAATTTTAGCTTCCAATTAATGTGTATCTTGGGAGGCAGCATGTGATGGTTTGAAGGGCTGGATCCTTGCCACCAATATGTGAGACCTGGATTGGGTTCCCAGCTCCCAGCTTTGGCCTGACCAAACTCCATTTTTGCTGGACTTGAGGAGTGAGCCAGCAGATGAAAGACCTCTGTCTATCTCTCTCTCTGTCTCTCAAATTTAAAAAAATAGAAAGAAAAGTGATTCTAGCTAGCATTATGGTTAAATTTGACACTTTAATCATTTATGGTTAAAGAATGAAAGTGTTATCATCAGAAATAAGGAAGTCAGGAAGAAATACTCATTTGGTAGTTTGGTCAGAGCATGAGTTGTTTGTCTAAGGATGAAATTCAGTAAAAATTTCAGGCAGTAAACGTCAAAGTGAAAATCATTAATGATCATAACCTTTTCTATGTCAATGACTCCCCAAAATGTCTGCACAGTAGAATCAACTGGGGAACCCCCCAAAATACTGTTTTACTCCCATAGCTTTTAACATAAGTGGTCTAGAATATGATTGAGCTCTGGAATATTTAATACATCCCCAGGTGATCCTTACCTGCAGACTAGTTTGGGCCACTCTGATCTGTGATTCAAACATTTTAAATTCTTTTAATGCCTTGAATTCCTGAAACTGTGAGGAATGGATACATCACAGGCTTTAAGGCCCTGCAGGTCACTCCCCAAAGTGTGCTAGTTACATGCCATTACTCAGAGTAAGGAAGAAAGTCACTTCTCTTTTGTACTGTACAGGAAAGGTTCAGTAAAATGAATTCAGTTGCTTTACACAACCCAAAGAATTTCAACAGTTGATAAGGAATCATGAAAAGACATCAAATTGTTCTTGGTACAGACTGAAATGTAATATCACCACTTGCCCAGGTTATCCACATAAAATGCCTTATACATTGAGTGATGCGTTTCTACCTCACTTAACACAATTCTGATTCTTTTCTATTTTTTCACCATATACATACATGTGTAACTTCAGATAGTTTGTGGAGAAAAGGAATGAAAACATAAGTTTATTTTGGTGCACAAAACTTTTTGAAATAATGCAATTTTTTTCATATTACAAATTTTCCTTAAAATTTTTGAACTCACTTTGTGTGTTTGTAGAGAGAATTATGTATATCTCAGACATAGTGTTGTAACTGTGATGGAACAGGGAGCTTAGTCACCTCCTAAGCGATATTTTCTTAGGAAGACAACCAACCCCTTAGTCATATGATTTCATACTGAGAGAACTGATTAAGATCATAAACAATCTGCTTCATTATTTCCTTTGCATTCAATAGAGTGTAGAATACTTTTTCTCAGAAGTCAAAGGTCTCCCCTTCTGAGCTGGCAGGTAACATTCCAGGTTCCTTAAGAATACAGATGACATAGGACATGTGATAGAAAATTTGTCTAATATCCTATCTTCATTTGTGTACAACCATATATGCCTATACATATGTCATACAACACAAACACACACACACATGCACACACACACGAGAGAGAGAATAACACACTGAATCTGAGAAACAGGAAATTATAATATTTAGTGACCATTTGAAACACAGACTTATTCATTAGGTCTTGGAGGAGGCCTAGGATTCTTCATTTTCAGCATGCTCCCCTGTAAATCTTTTGCTTTGCAGTCTACTAGTCTGCAGATCTCATTTGGAGTAGAAAAAGTATCAATACATGAAATAAAAAGTTTGTGGAACCATTGGATTTGCTCCCTTTACATCTTTATAGCCATCATGGACGGGTCATGCTCAAAGGCAGAACTATCACAGGCACAGCAGGTGGGACTATCTTTTCCTCACTCTCAAAATCATCACCCGTTCCTCAAAGGTACAATTAGTCATTATCAGCAAAGGGTGTTTTACCAGGCATAGGTTTGAGCAAGCCATGAATGTACATATGATTCTGTATTATTTATTAAGACAGGTGTCAATATCTAGGGCCAAAAGGGCAAAACAAAAACAATCTATCGGATTTAAGAACTTAAATTTAACTGATGCCAGAATTACAGTTTCTCTGTTTTACATTCCATACACCAAAGTGACTAGGGCATCCCTTCTGCTGAGATGATTATTTTGTAAACATGAAATCAAAGTGTTGGAATCTCTTATAATGTATGTTTGCACATACTGGTAAGCAGGTTCAAGCGGTTAAGCCAGGGAGGACTCTAGTATACAATGCAAATCAGCCCATTAAGACATGTGCAGTCACTCTCTTATGAAGCAAAGAGAATGATAAAAAAGCGCTCCTGCGGCAGCTTCATGGTGCGATC
The DNA here is from genome assembly GCF_033115175.1 of Lepus europaeus. Lineage (NCBI taxonomy): Eukaryota > Metazoa > Chordata > Mammalia > Lagomorpha > Leporidae > Lepus > Lepus europaeus. The sequence continues at coordinate 46,479,289 of NC_084832.1, read as the reverse complement.
AATGGCATTCACCTTTCTTTCTCAGGGTAACCGGAATGCCTATCAAAACCAGAAAACGGAAGGCTTCAGAAGCATTATGTAGCTAAAAAAAGGAGACTATTTTACCCATTAGTAATAAATGTACCTGCTGAGCAGAACACAGCTATACCTGAAAAGGTTCCACAATTCTCTTTTGCTTAGCTCTGCCTGCTATGAGAGAACCAGTGTGCTAAAGAGCATTTTGTAAAAGCAAAGGAGTTTATATAATTGACTTTACTGGAATTAGAAGACAGAGTACAGTGTGCTCAACCTGAAGCAGACCAACTCTATGATGAAGGAAAATTGCTCAATTTAATAGCCAGATATAGACACTGTGCAGTAATAGAAGTAATCAAAGGCTCGGACATACTTAAAGGAATAAATCTGTTACCTTTCCATTTACTCCAAAGAGGTGACTGCAAGTGGACTATTTGCAGGAAAGTGCTTTGACAGAACTGCCTAAATTTGGGTAGTACTCTTTGGAAGGGGACAATTTAGAGAAGTAGAAGAATAAGATGTTGGGGTATCTTCTGGAAATTTAATTCTTGTCTTTAAAGTTTCTAACATCTATTCAGTGTAAAGCTATTACACAGGATATGCCTAATAACATTGCAGATAATTCTTCATCCCCTTCTCCTTCACTACAGCCGACTTTTCCTTCATTATGATTACCATCTTGCTATATCTGACATGCATTTTCTATGGAAAGGAACAACTGAGCCATTTTTAGGGTGAAAGCATATTAGCCTTTCTTGAACATCTGGGGAAAGTGAAGTTTCAGCAGTAGCAATTTTTACATCTGTACTGTCTTGGGGAAATGTGACTTGAGTGATTTAACAGCCAGAAGGAATACTGATTTACATTGTAGCATCAATAGAACAACTGCAAAAATCAAAAGTATTAAGATTCTAACCTTGGATACTTCTAATAAAATCTTTTTAAAAATTTTTATTTATTTATTTATTGATTGATTGATTAATTGTTTTTGACAGGCAGAGTGGACAGTGAGAGAGAGAGAGAGACAGAGAGAACAGTCTTCCTTTACTGTTGGTTCACCCTCCAATGGCCTCTGCGGCCGGTGCGCTGCGGCCAGCGCACCGCTCTGATCCCAAGCCAGGAGCCAGGTGCTTCTCCTGGTCTCCCATGCAGGTGCAGGGCCCAAGCACTTGGGCCATCCTCCACTGCACTCCTGGGCCACAGCAGAGAGCTGGCCTGGAAGAGGGGCAACCGGGACAGAATCCGGCACCCCGACCTGGACTAGAACCCAGTGTGCCGGCGCCACAAGGCAGAGGATTTGCCTATTGAGCCGCGGCGCTGGCCTAATAAAATCTCGATGTATTCAGAATTCAAGTGATGGCCAACATTTTATGGGGGACCAGAATGTTTTTAATAAATTCAGAAATCTAAATATAGCAACTTTGATGTCATAAAATATATTAGAAATAATTTAATATCATTATAAATTGAATCTAATAATATTTATAATGACTCAGAATAAGTAGTTGAGCTTGGATTATAACTAAATTGTCAGTTAAACACATATAAAATTAATTTTAGTAAAATATAAGTGTATGTGACAGCTCAATTAGTATGATTTATATACTTCAAAATAATTATACCATTAAGGTAGGCAGTATACTGTCTAGTTTTATTCATATCAAAATCTTTTTCATGCTTTGGTTAACTTAAAATAACCAAACCATTTTAGAAGAGTGAAATTAAACTAGGCTCTTCCACTAACATTCCTATGCTTCAATTTATTAATTTTTGAAATTTTTAAAATAATTGAATTTTATTTTCTTATCTAGTTCCACATAAATACTATATTCATTTTAATAAAATAGATGCACAAGTTTTTAGGTGAAAGATTTTTTATACTAGTCAAAAATGTTTTTACTAAACTGGTAAATTTAATAAACTCTCATTTAAGTTAAAAAATAATATTAGATGCTTATGTATTGTACTTAAAATTTGTTAAGTAAGGGATCACACAACCAAGACTAGTGTCTGCTAATACTAACTGATAGAACCAAAAAGGGAGAGAACGATCCAACATGGGAAGCGGGATACACAGCAGACTCATAGAATGGCAGATGTCCTAAACAGCACTCTGGCCTCAGAATCAGCCTTAAAGCATACAGATCTGGCTGAAGAGCCCATGACAGTATTTTAGGTATTGAAAGCCAAGACACTCTGGCAAAAAAAAAAAAAAAAAAAAAAAAAAAACAACCTAAATGAAATATCTCTGCAAGTGAGATCCCAGTGGAAAGAACGGGCCATGAAAGAAGGAGGTGCCTTTCTCTGAAGGGAGGAGAGAACTTCCACTTTGACTATGACCTTATCTAAATAAGATTGAAGTTGGCGAATTCAAAAGGCTTCCATAGCCTTGGCAACTCATGACTAGAGACTAGGGAGATTACTGATGCCATAAACAAGAGTGTCAATTTGTTAAGTCAACAACAGGAGTCACTGTGTACCTACTCCGTATGTGGGATCTCTGTCCTTAATGTGTTGTCCAATGTGAATTAATGCTATAACTAGTACTCAGTGTTTTACACTTTATGTTCTGTGTGGGTGCAAACTGATGAAATCTTTACTTAATATATACTAAATCAATCTTCTGTATATAAAGAGAATTCTTGTTGTGAATGGAATGGGAGAGGGAGTGGGAGATGGGAGGGGTGCGGGTGGGAGGGAAGTTATGGGGGGGGAAAAGCCATTGTAATCCATAAACTGTACTTTGGAAATTTATATTTACTAAATAAAAGTTTTAAAAAAAATTGGTAAGGAAAGAAGTTTGCCTTAACAAAGGATCTAGATAGGCATTTTTCAAAAGAAGAAATACAAATGGCCATCAAACATGAAAAAACAGTATTATAAGATATCAGAGAAATGCCATTAGAAACCACAATGAGGTGTCATCTCACTCCAGTTAGAATGGCTAATGTAAAAAAGACAAAAATTAACACATTGGTGAGATTGTAGAGAAAAGGGAATTCTAAGACTTTGTAGGGGGAATGCATATTTAGCACTTATGAACAGTATGGAGACTCCTCAAAAAACTAAATATAAATCCACCATATGATCGAGTTTTCTCACTTCTGGGAATACATACAAAGGGAATGAAATCAGCACCTCAGACATGTGCACTGACATGTTAACTGCATCACTACACACAAGAGTCAGGATGCAGAATCATCCTGGATTAATTTTAAGTCTTCCATTCCCTCATTTTCCAAGTATCTTGTGAACATTCCTGCCCATGCGCTATAAAGTCCAAGCCTTCTTAAGGATTTCTACAATTGTACTTGTTCTTTCTACAGTGAATTTCAAAAAGTTTATGAAAAAATTGAGTGAAAAGCAATTTAAAGAGAAAGGACTGCACTTACCAGGGTGATAGTTCATTTTTCCCAAGCTATCCCTCGCCTCAATAGTTCTTCTCCATAAAGGTAACTTCTGCTCTTAGTTTCCTGGGGATTCTGTTTGAGAATCTCAAGGCATAGTCTAGTATCCAAGTCTACTCACTAGGAATTGTGTATCTTCTCTTCTTTCAAACTTCAAAGTCCTCCTCTCAACTTAATTCTAAGATGATGACTTTGCAGTCAAATCACTGAGGAAGCCAATGCAGTAAATTCATACTTCCTTGTACTCTCAAGATTTTTTTTAATCCAACTGCCTCTTCTACATATCCAACTGAATATTTAATAGGTTTCTTAAATCTATCTTACCCATAGCCAATGAATATTTATTCCCCAACTTGTCCACCAACATCCTTTCTTCTTCCCAGGAACTGGTACCAAAATACACTTTCAGAAATAAAGACCAGGGCCTGGAGCTATGGCATAGTGGGCTAACCCTCTGCCTGCGGTGCCAGCACCCCTTAGGGGCACCAGTTCATGTTCTGCCTTCTCCTCTTTTGATCCAACTCTCTTCTATGTTCTGGGAAAGCATTGCAAGTAGCTCAGTGGCTCAAGTGCTTGGTCTCCTGCACCCATGTGTAAAACCCAGAAGGAGCTCCTGGTTGCTGGCTTTGGACTGGCCCAGCTCCAACTGTTGGGGCCATTGAGGAGTGAACAGCAGATGGAAGAACTTGCTCTCTCTGTCTCTCCCTCACCCTCTCTCTGTCAGTAACTCTACCTCTCAAATAAATAAATCTTAAAAAAAAGAAGACCAAAACATGTCAGATCATCCTTTGTTCATTTTTCTTACACATTACCTGCCATCTACCTTTTAATCTACCTTAAAAGCTGAGAAAGTCAAATTTTCAGTACCTCCATTGTCACCAGGTTGGCTAAATCTATCATTATCTCAGATCCTTCCCTATGACCTAGTCTATCTCACCTAGTAATAAACTTTTGGCAATGCTCATTTTTTTAAAAAAAATATTTATTTTATTTATTTGAAAGGCAGAGTTACAGTGTGGGGTGGGGAGGTGGAGATCTTCCATCTGCTGGTTCATTCCCCAAATGGCTGCAACTGCCAGGGCTGGTCCAGGCTGAAACCAGGAGCCAGGAAACTCAACTGGCTCTCCCATGTGGATGCAAGGGGCCAACTACTTGCCTTATTTTCTATTGATTTCCCATGTGCATTAGCAGGGAGCTGGATTAGAAGTGGAGCAGCTGGGACTCAAACAGGGACCCATAATGGGCTGCTGGCATTGCAGGTGACAGCTTAACCCATTACGCCACAATGCTGCCCTCATGGCTCAATTTTTGTTAACCATTTTAATGTTTTAATTTCTTTCTTTCTTTCTTTCTTTCTTTCTTTCTTTCTTTCTTTCTTTCTTTCTTTCTTTCTTTCTTTCTTTCTTTTTTTCTTTCTTTCTCTCTCTCTCTCTCTCTCTCTCTCTCTCTCTCTTTCTCTTTTTTTTTTTTTTTGACAGGCAGAGTTAGACAGTGAGAGAGAGTGAGAGAGAGAGAAAGGTCTTCCTTTTTCTGTTAGTTGACACCCCAAATGGCTGCCATGGCTGGTGCACCACGCTGATCCGAAGCCAGGAGCCAAATGCTTCCTCCTGGTCTCCCATGCAGGTGCAGGGCCCAAGCACTTGGGCCATCCTCCACTGCCTTCCCGAGCCACAGCAGAGAGCTGGACTGGAAGAGGAGCAACTGGGACAGAATCTGGTGCCCCAATCGGGACTAGAACCCAGGGTGCTGGTGTCGCAGGCAGTGGATTAGCCAAGTGAGCTGCAGCACCGGCCTCTAATTTCTTTTTTTTTAATATAAAGATTTATTTTATTTATTTGAAAGACAGAGATACAGAGAGAGGTAGAGACAGAGAGAGGTCTTCCATCTGATGGTTCACTCCCCAGATAGCCACAATGGCTGGAACTGTGCCAATCTGAAGCCAGGAGCCAGGAGCTTCTTCCAGGTCTCCCACATGGGTTCAGGGGCCCAAGGACTTGGTCTATCTTCTACTGTTTTCCCAGGCCCTAGAAGAGAGCTGGATCAGAAGAGGAGCACAGGGAGTAGAACCGGTGCCTGTATGGGATGCCGGGGCTTCAGGCAGGGTTTTAACCCACTGTGCCACAGAGCCAGCCCCTGCTCTAATTTCTTAAAAAGAAAACTTGACATGCCATATACTTCAGAGCAATATGTATCTTGCTGGTAGTACAGTGATGATGATAATATCCTCCATAAAATGTCTCCCAAATGCGGCCGGCGCCACGGCTCAGTAGGCTAATCCTCTGCCTTGCGGCGCCGGCACACCGGGTTCTAGTCCAGGTCGGGGCACCGATCCTGTCCCGGTTGCCCCTCTTCCAGGCCAGCTCTCTGCTGTGGCCAGGGAGTGCAGTGGAGGATGGCCCAAGTTCTTGGGCCCTGCACCCAATGGGAGACCAGGAGAAGCACCTGGCTCCTGCCATTGGAACAGTGCGGTGCGCCGGCCGCAGCGCGCCTACCGCGGCGGCCATTGGAGGGTGAACCAATGGCAAAGGAAGACCTTTCTCTCTGTCTCTCTCTCTCACTGTCCACTCTGTCTGTCAAAAATTAAAAAAAAAAAAAAATGTCTCCCAAATGCAAAATACCCTATATATTTTTGACCATTGTCCTAGTTTATTCATGGATAAAACATAGATCATGTTATAACACTCTGATCAATGGCTTTTGCAGTTTTATATACTGTGGTTAATAATTAGGATACACATATTGTGTCCATAGCTACAAGTATCTCACTTTGGTAATGAGTTGATATAAGCTGCGAGTATACTCCTTCTATAGAAAAATTTTCTAAGCATTCTTCCATGTCACTCCTAAAGAAGCTTAAATATCTAAAGTTAAAAGCATGACTACCAAAATATGGTCAATTATACATCCCAAAACATGAGGTTAAAGTATGAAATTGGACGAAATTATAAAAAGTGTTTTTTCTGGAATTGAAATATAAACAGGAAGTCTTTCTAATGGACTCAGGTATGCATTTATACATGTGTCTGCTTTGGATGTGTTTGTACCTGTGTTTATAGGGACTAAAAGGAAAACATTTTCATTGCCAAGTTAATGTCTTTATCATACTGAGACTGCATTGCCTTCATTTTTTTAAAAATCTGGCTATAATTTCTTTTCATATGTGGCATACAAATTAAGGAGTTAAATATACAGTTTTGGTTGCCAGTTTAACTTATTTTAATGAGGAAATCAGCACACCTGTTTGCAAAAAAGAAACATTTTACTATTACAAAACCACATTATGCTGTCTTGTCAGAATACCTTCTTAAATATGTATAGTGTGCAAATATTAATTATAGAAGACAGTGATTAGGAGGAAGGAAAGAAGGAAGGAAGGTGGGGCCACTGCTGTGGTGTAGTGGATTAACGCCCTGGCCTGAAGTGCCGCCATCCCATATGGGCGCTGGTTCGGGACCCAGCAGCTCCACTTCCTATCCAGCTCTCTGCTATGGCCTGGGAAAGCAGTAGAAGATGGACCAAGTCCTTGGGGCCCTGCACTCGCGTGGGAGACCCGGAGGAAGCTCCTGGCTCCTGGCTTCAAATCTGCGCAGCTCCGGCCGTTGTGGCCAGTTGGGGAGTGAACCAGCAGATAGAAGATCTCTCTTTTTGCCTCTGCTCTCTCTGTGTAACTCTGACCTTCAGATAAATAAATAAGTGTTTTAAAAAATTGAAAAATAAAAGGAAGGAAGGAAGGATGGATGAAAGGAAAGAAGGAAAGAAGGGATGGATGGAGGGAAAAACTGCTCAAAATATAACCAAATACTTCAAACTGGATTCATTTTATGCCTTATCTTATGAGCTATCCATGATCAAGTAATGTTGACATATTCTATTTTATGCTACTGAACTTTTTATGGGACAGCATTGTGGCGCAGCAGGTTATGCCACCACCTGCTATGGTGGCATTCCACATGGGCGCCAGTGCTAGTCCTCTCTGATCTAGCTCCCTGCTAGTGCTCCTGGGAAATAGTGAGATATGGCTCAAATATGTGGGTCCCTGACACTCATGTGGGTGACCTGGATAGAGTTGCAACTTCCTGTCTTTGATCTGGCCCAGCCTGAGCCTTGATGCTCATCTGGAGAGTGAGCCAGTAGATGGGATATCTCTGTCTCTTCATCTCTCTGTGCCAATCTTTCTTTCAAATGGAAAAATAAATCTTTAAAGTTATAAAATATTCCTTCAAGGTAAGATGATAGTGCTGAAAATATGAAAAACCGCGGCCATTGGAGGGTGAACCAACGGCAAAAGGAAGACCTTTCTCTCTGTCTCTCTCTCTCACTGTCCGCTCTGCCTGTCAAAAAAAAAAATATATATATATATGAAAAACCTGTTATCAAGATCACCTCTCATTTGGACACAGAGCTATGCATTTCTGTTTTCTGCAGGCTTCTCATTCCCTAATGGTTTTTGTTTTCCCGCTCACTTTCTGTCTCTCTTTAGTTTCACCTCTTCTCTCTTTTTTCCTCCCATCATGGACATTTTATCTGCTGTCTGTAACTGATAAAGCAAGCCACAGCATTTCATGGACAGGGCCACTTTAATCGTCCTTCAAAGCTAATGGCAGGGTGGTGATACTGTGAATTACACTGTCTGCCTGTCTTTTCTAGACTTCATCCACTTTCTGCTGTGTTCTCTGGGGAATTCCTGATCTGCAATGCCAGCTCTATTTTTTTTTTTTTCGTTTTCCTGTCTGGTGTGTGTTTGTTTCACAGGAATGCTTCTGTTCTTGATATGTTATTAGGCAAGTATCAATCAATGCTACTTCTATATTAGTATAACTGCTTCCTTGATTAAAAGAATATAACACCATTCTCTGTTGCTAGTTTGAGACGTGATATCTGGATACCTATCTCTATATAGATTAGATAGATAGATAGATACATAGATAGATAGATAGATACAAATGAGAAGGAAAATAACAAGAAAGTGAATTTAAAAAGAAACAGTATAACAACAGAATATTTATACTCAGAATTGCATATATTCTGTTGAATTTCAGCATGTATGCATACCTAACACACAACTTGCTGTATTTATATATTGACTACTCCTAAAATTCAGAAGCTTTTATAAAATACAAAACTTAATTTCCTAAGTACTTTAGCACTGTTCAAAAAATATTCTGAAAATCTAAAAGTGTTAATGTATCTTTGAAAAGTGCAATATTCCTAAAATATTGGTGACTTACAAGAATCTGGATCAATTTAACTGTAAAGGAAAGCTTACCTAAACAGGACCTCATTGAATGGCATACACAGATACTTCTCTATTCTCTATAATGAAGTATGAAAAAATTAAAATTATGAAATCGTACATATAGCTAGAGAAAAAGCCAAGGGAGGTTGCATGTGGCATTGGAGAGAAATAAACCTTGAAATCCAAAAAGACTTTTGGAAGCTCATATAGAAATTAGCACTAATGACTATAGAGACACATGACTGAGTTCAGCTTATAACTATTCTATCGTCTAGTGCAAACTTGGACTAGTTTTTATCTTTCTCATTATAAACTTTAAGAGCTACAAAATGGAGACATATGTCACCTATAGGTCATCTAGAAAAAATATATTTTAAAGATATGGAATGAAGGAAGTAAAGCATTCTGGATGGTAAGTAGTAAGTATTCAAATAAAGGCAGCCTTTACTAATGTTGCTTAATGGTTAATATCTTGTAGGAAAAAAAATCAGTGGAATACTCGAGGAAAATGATTCCTTATCTTGTAAACCAGCTCACCACAAAACTTCTGCCTAGAGGTTAAAAAATGTTTCTTGCACATAAGATCAATCTGTGTTTTCCATTTCATATTTTTAGGCTACAGTTTTAAAAGGACTGATCAGTTTGTACATGCTTTTTGTTTCAGGGAGGGGGGAAGGTTGTGAGAAAGGTGATTGTTAAATCATTACCTTGACAACAAAGAGAACCAACTGAGAAATAAGCAAAAAAGGCATTTTTAGCAGTTACTCAGTTCCTACGAGTTTAGCTAAAAACATTCAATTCAATTTAATTGATCTTATAGAGCTGTCGTTTTTTTTTACTATTTAAAGATTACTGTTACTGAGATTTAGTAATGGAAGCTTCAAAAATAAAAGTTGGCTCTGATTCTAATTCCATTTTCATGGATCTCAATTTCATCCACTAGTGAATTCACAATTCTTGGATAAGCCTCAAATATTTGCATATTTTTACTTTACTATCACAATACTGAACACATATATCATATTATAGGTGCCAGATTTACTTGTGTTTAATATGTTTAATTTTCATAACAGCTTTCTGAAGAACCTCCTATTATTATCCCATTCCACATTTGAGAAAACTGAGGCAACATAGGGACGACGCTGTGGTGCAGTAGGCTAAGCCTCCGCCTCCAGTGCCAGCATCCTATATGAGTGCCAGTTCATGTCCTGGCTGCTCCTCTTCCATCCACCTCCCTGCTTATGGCCTGAGAGAGCAGTCGAAGATGGTCCAAGTATTTGAAGCCCTGTACCCACGAGGGAGATCTGGAAGAAGCTCCTGGCTCCTGGCTTCAGATAAGCTCATCTCTGGCCATTGTGGCCATCTAGGGAATGAACCAATGTATGGAAGATATTTCTGTCTCCCCCCCTCCCTGTCTGTAACTCTACCTCTCAAATAAATAAAATCTTAAAAACAAAACCAAAAAGGAGGCAACAAGATTTAAGGGACTTTTTCACACTTAGGTAGCAACTAAGTGACAGAATTAGAATTTGAAACTTGATAGGTTAGCTTCAAAGTATATTCTCATACAATTATTATATATATGCATACACACACACAATCCATTTAGTGACATGTTAGAATTATTATAATGAATACTGCTAGTAGATGCATACTGAAACTCAACTTGTATATCTCTATTAAGATTCTATCAGTAACTTCTGAATAATGGATTTATTAGGATTCATGTTACAATGAAACTAGTAATTTATAGCATGCAATGTGGTAAATGGCAAAAGATGAGCACTTCAAAATCATTCTTATGTGTCATTAGCAATTCACTTCACATTCCTACCTATACAAAATATCTTAAACCACTTAACAGCTTTCTAAAGAGAGCCATAGCTAGAGTTATTAATATCTTTATTCAAATGCAGATCTTGGCTTTTCCTTTGGGACTAGTAAAGCTTATTTCATAATGCTGCAAAGAGAAAATCAAATTCTAATTTTCTTAATATCCACAAAGGTAACAAATCTGCATCTCCTACGGATATGTCTATATGTTTTCATAAATTTGCCATTATCAAACCTTCCCATTAACAGCTGTTTAATAAAAGATATAAAAATTCTTAATGCTTTAATCTTTTTTTTTTTATTTGACAGGTAGAGTCATAGATAGTAGGAAAGAGAGAGAAAGGTCTTTCTTCCGTTGGTTCACTCCCTAAATCGCTACTGCAGCCAGCACTGTGCCGATCTGAAGCCAGGAGCCAGGTGCTTCCTCTTGGTCTCCCATATGGGTGCAGGGACCCAAGCACTTGGGCCATCCTCCACTGCCCTCCCTGGCCACAGCAGAGAGCTGGACTGGAAGAGGAGCAACCAGGACTAGAACCCGGCGCCCATATAGGATGCCAGTACCGCAAGGCGGAGGATTAACCAAGTGAACCACGGCGCTGGTCCAATGCTTTAATCATGATATGCATTTACTAGTCATAAATACTTAGTGTCCACCAACAACTTAAAATATTAAAATAAATAACTGTGATTGATGCAACAGTTAAAACATCCCTAGCTATGCCTGCATCCCATATAAAAGTACCTGGATTCAAGACTCAGCACCATTCCCAATTCTAGCTTCCTGCTAAGGCACTTTATGTGAGGTAGCACATGATGGCTGAAGTGGGGCGGGGGGCTGCAACCCACATGGGAAACATTGGTCCAGTCCTGGATTTTATGTTTGTTTGGAGGATGAACCAGTGGATGGAAAGTCTCTCTGTGTCCATCTGTCTCTCTCTCTCTTTGCATGTGTCTCTGTATTTCAAGTAAAAATAAGTAGATAAATAAACATGTAAAAATAAAATAAAGTTTCTATTTATTTAACTTTGCTTAATATCAGCATTTAAGGAAATTTAGTGTGATAATAAATATATTCAATGTATTAATCTAGGCATGATAATTGAAGGACACTGTTATCATAATGACTAAATTTAACTACTCCACAAGTGTATATCTGTATCACATTTGACTTTTCTGTCTTCACAGGCAAACCACAATATGAATATAGAAACACAACCTCATGGCACACAGAACATACAGTATTCAGGGAAGCTGATGGGTTTCTCTTGTTCTGTTTTAAAGCATAATTCTGTTGGAGAAGACAAAGAAATCACAGAAAAATGGACAAACTCACTTCTTCCATGTAATGTACTGGTTTGAAACAGTTTAAAATAAATTGAACTGTAATTCAAAGTAAAAGATGGAAGGTTCCCGATAGATATTTGTTGAGTTGAAATGTCTTAGGTTATATGTAGTCAATATTACAAAAAAATCTCTTGCTATTCATATAAATTAACATTAATTAAACTTCAAAATGCTAAAATTATGATCAAAGTGTATGAAAATATATCTAAACATGTTGATATTTGTTAATGAGTAAGGATTTATTTATAGAGTTTATTACAATTTTAATTCATAAAATAAAGATTTACCACTTAATACACATACTTGTGAAATAACATTATCTATATGGCTACAGTTGAAAGGTAAATAGAGTTAATATATAAGGCTCCTATCACTGTGTCATTGAATTATGACGTTTCTAAGGCTGAGGTTTACTTTCTCTCTCTTTTTAATCCAGATCAATAATTCTAGAGGTCTTAAATTTTGATCTTGTAAGTTTCTGTCCTCCATACTAATGCATTCTCAGGTAGAACAAAAGATGTTACCAATAGTCTCTTGAATAAATTTCATTGTCATACCAAAGAATAATCGAGACTATGTCTACATCTACAATTTTTTCTATAGGTTAATGTCATCTTGGGACACTATAGCACAACAGATAGGCAAAAATATAACCAATCCAATTAAATGATGTGTGAAGACTTCCAAATGGGTAGTGGAGATGAGTTCCACAAAACTTCTAAGGAAATAAATCACTGAATATAACAAGATTTTTTTTCAGCATGTAAGTAAAGTATTCTTACAGCACATGGAAAAGCATTTGCTGGTGGTTGTAGAAATTATCTAGAGACAAGATTAAAATATAGCTGCCAGTTTTGGTAGAAGAGACCATATGTATGAGACACATGTTGTTGGCATGTAGTAGATGCACAAACTATGGTAATTATCTTCTCATACCCCTGCTGTCACTGTGGCTTGAAAATAGCTTTGCAGAATATTTATGTTTCCTTACAAGGGTTTTCTTATCATGGTATTTTACTACATACCATTCATTTCAAAAGCAGTAACTTAAAATTTCTATATTCTCATGTGTGTGGTACTGTATTTTCATACATAAGAATTCTTCCATTCTGAGACCATTTGGAAGTAGCGTACTATTTTTGTTTTGCAGCTTTCCAATTTCTGATGCATGAATATATTCCTTTTCTAGGTTGTCCTTAACTTCCTCCCTTTCACCATATTTTCTAATCTTTATTTTTTTCCTACATTCAAGTAAAGTAAATGAAAGAGAATGCAATACATATACATTTATTTCATGTGAGTTCCTCAGTAATATTTCTTCAAATGGTCTCCAGTCAGGAGAGACTAATAGATTATCATGGAAGCCTCCTTTCTCTGAGTCCTTGTACCTTACTCTTCCATTGACCTTTATCTTTTAATTTATTTCATTTATTGACGGGGGAGTGGAGAGAGGGGGGAGGGAAAGAGAGAGGGAGAGAGAGAATCTTCTATTGGCTGGTTCACTCCCCAAATTCTTGCAACAGTCAAGGTTAAGTGCTTGCAGCAACCAGGAAAAGGAGAACTCAATCCAGGACTCCCAAGTGGGTGTCCAGGACCCAAGTCCATCACCTGCCACCTCTCAAGGTACACATCAGCAGGAAGCAAGCATCAGGAGCAGAGTGAGAACTGGAACGCAGGCACTCCACTACTTGATGTGGGTGAACCAAGCAGCAACTGAACTTCTGTGCCAAACACTTTCCCTTGCCCTTCATCTTTTACTGTTCTTTATGTTAACTATTTCCTGCTGTTTGTTTTAATGTTGTTTCTTCCCATCTCAGTCTTCAACCCTCTCCAATGGCCCTTCTTGGCTGAGAACAGGATTCTTTTTTCATTAAAATTCTCTAAGGTTTTTTCTAAGACAAATCCCCAAGGAGCACTTACATTTCTTTATAAAGCCAAAAAATTGGTTCATTTGCATGTTTTCCTGATGTAATCTAGCAACTTGTTTTTCTCCACTTTCAGAGCACAAATATAAATTACTTAACTGAAGGTCCATCCTTCCAAAAGGACCATCACATTTTTTAAATTATCATTAAAATACTATTTAGCATTAGTGTTAGACAATTTATTAGATCATTACATATATATAGCCTAATATTAATTTCTGATAAAGAGAATTGCTAGTAGAATTACTGTTATAAGAGAGGTTTTTAAAAAATCAAGGAAAATATGTATTATAAAGAAACTATTCATGGATTTCAAAAATGTTTTTTACCAAAATAAACACATTTTAATTCTTTTTTGAAGGATTCTCATGTGGGAAACATTGCAATATTGTTATTATCTTTAATGATTTTAAATTATAGTTAACTATATTACATTGTATTAGGTTAATTAAAAATATTAAATAAAATATAAATGAATAAGAGAGATGAGTATAAATTCTCAGTAGAGAAAGATGGATAATATTTTCAATATTTTAAAATATTATAATAATATTTTGTTGCAATGTGGATATTATGTGTAAAACTGCTAAATGGATGTTTTAAAGCCCAGTAAATTAGCTGCTCACTTCTATTCCACATCATCTAAGAAGGCATCTTTATATGCACTGATGACATTATGATTGCAAACCAGAATGTCCTCAAGAAATGAATAATCAAAAATATTATCAGGAAATAAAAAACGTTAATAATAACTTGGTGAGAATTATAGACTGAATAATCCCATTGCAAAATAATTGTAATTGAACAATTAAATAAATCTGTTTAACTTACTTTATTCATTAGCAGGAAAGTACAATAGGAATTTTGACATGAAGAGAGAGGTGGCTCAATGTGTGTATGTGTGTGTGTTTGTTCACGTGTGTAAATAAGATAATACCATTAGACCACAAATTTTATTAGAAAATATTTGATTAAGAACATGTATTCTGTTGTCAAACACATCTAAAATGCTTAGGTGCCACTTTGTTATAAGCTATGTGGCTCTAGCAACTTATTCTCTGAACCTCAGTTTGCTCATCTATAGAACTGCATAATAATAATACTTAATTAAGAGGATTACAGTGAGGATTAAATGGGATCATACACATTCAAGTACTTAACAGCAGGTACTTCATAAACACAAATCTCATTATTAGTTATGATTATGATCTGATTTCCATGGGAATTTATGCAAACCCAAATTATATGAGACATGAAATAAACTGTGGGCGAATTACAGATATTGAAAGATAGCAATCCAATAGACATATTGGGTATGAATCATTTCAAATTTACTACTTCAATGGCATTTACCAAAGTGCTTTGTTTCTCTGAGACTGTTTATTTGAAAAGCAGAAATAATCATAATATGCATCTCTAAGGGTATTTGTAAAGATTAAGAGAATTAATATGTAAAACACTTATAGTTCCTGGGATATAAGTTTTCTATTAAAATTTTATTATCATCTATATATCATATACCAAACATATTTAAATCTGTATTCCATTAAAATATATAAATATACATATATTTAATTTAATGTTTTTCATTTCAGTCTCATAACATGGATAATGCAGCCCCAAGAATGATATATGAAAGCAGCCTCATATATACATATGTAGCTTCAAGAAAAGACAAGGTAATAAATCATGCCTATCCTCTTAAATTGCAAAAAAACATGACTTATTTTGCATAAATTCATAATTCTTTCTAGGATGACCTTACATGATCATGAAACTCTATAGAGAGATTATTATGAGTAAATATATTATCACTTAAAGCACCTGTGTTGTTAAATCTATTTAAACAGCACAGCACAATGCTGAAATACCCAAAGTTAATTGTAGATCTAATTACAAATGTTCTGAGAAAGTAATTGACAATCATAATCTACCTCTTACTACTCAATCTCTTAAATTAAGCAAAATCTAAAATCTCCACTTCTTTACAAGATTTGAAATATGTCCAAAGCAAAACGCATTAACAAAGATGCTTTAGAAAATATTTAATTTTCTAAAACTTCATTCAGGTCTCCCATCTGGGTGTTAGAGTTCCAAGAACTTGGGTGATCATCCATTTTTCTCCCAGGCACACTAGCAGGGAGCTGGATAGGAAGTAGAGCAGCCAAGACAGAAATCGGTGCCCATAGGGGATGCCAGAGTTGCAATGGCAGCTTAACCTGTTATGCCACAAAGCCCGCCCCTTCCGATTGATTTTTTAATTTAATGTTTTTCAATTCAGTCTCCCAATATGGCTACCATGGCCCCCAGAATGACATGAATGCAGCCTCAACCACTGCTGAGATGCACTTTCCCAGATGTCAGCAGCCTTGCCCACATTTAATACCAACAAGAAGTGGGTCACCGCACCACCCTCAGCTGTAGAAAGGCTGAGAGATTAAGTGGCTGTCAAAAGGAAGACACATTTTCATGATGGCTTCAGAAAAACTCAATTTAGCACGTGGCACTGGAAACAATGCCCCCTGAAATACAATCAGGTTCTGAAAGCAAAGAAGGGAGGTACATTGTTGGATGTGTGTTGGTTGAACAACTTCCAACATTTACAAAAAGTAGTTCTTTCTTGGGCATCAGTAGCCCAAGACTACTGGCGTGGTTTACTTTTATATTTCTCTACTTTTAATATCACATATATTAGATAAAGATCCCCATTATGTCTATTTCTAGTAGTTTTTTTTTTTCGCTTTTGTACTAGTGTTTATTGAGAGTGAAATAGCTCCTCTCACAGAGGAAGATGGTGACATATTGCTGAAGGAATACAGACTATAATAAGAAATTTTAAAACAATTTTCATTACATAATTTCCAAATTCACAACAGATGTAGACAGGAGCGACCTACCAGGTGGGGTGTGGTATGATTAACAAAATCATACCTCAATCTAGTACCTCTATCTATTGACCACTTACGTGGAATTTACAATTACAGAAAAAATATTTCATGAAATGGCTTCTCAATTCAAAGACAGCTTTGAGATACTAAGGGAGGAGGACTAGATCTTGTAAATTCTGAAGTAGAGGAGGTAGCAGAAGAGGTGCTGGATACAAAGCGTGGCTTGAGGATGGGTATACTGGGGAAGAACTAAGAGGCAGGGGTAGGAAAACATGCCTAGAAAAGGGGGAAGGTACGTGACATGTGAACATTGAAAGTGATATAACTGAAGGATACCAAGGTAAGCATTCAATTTTGCCTTGCATAAGCTTTTGAATACATAAGAAACTTCTACACTGGACAGTGCTAACTTGCAGGGGTAATGGAACACAGTTCTAACAGAGCCAATCTGAAAATTCAACTTGCATTGCTGAGATAAACACTGTGAAATCAGTTTGGTGTTCAAAAAAGACATGGTTCTGTGGTAATATTCTAAGGACCTCTGGTTCTCTCACTTTCCCTGGCATCAATTTATGCCACAAGTACTTAACTCCACTGACTCCACTGTGTTTTTCTCTGCAATTCCTGAACACCACAGAATTTTTGCTACTGGGAAGAATTTAAAACATGACTGATCCTAGAAAAAGTATCCTTTGTCATCCATCCTCTAAAGAGCACACAATTTGGGAGATTGTTAATTCATCTGAACTGCATAGAAGAAATTGCAGTTATCTTTTAATTCCACTTTTCCACAAAATTTTGAAATCTCTTCATATGTTGTCTGTGAGCCACCACTTTTTCAAGACATTTACTATCACTACTTTGATTTGTATTTATTTACTTTCATAGTTATACTTCACAAAATAGGGAAGTCCTGAGGTCTACAGGACTTTTCTTTACCTTCCCCTCTCCCTCCCTCCCTCCTTCCTTCCCTTCCTCCCTCCCTCCTGCCTTCCTGCCTTTTTTTAGTTAGCTTGTGTTGTTAAACTGGTTTTAATAGATGAGGTGGTATTCTAGCACAGTGTTGCAAGGTACAGAGTTGTCAACTGTGGAAACTGAAACTTGTTTAATTATTTCTTAATAGATAAGCCAAAGCATAAACATTTTAGAAAACAAATTTTGATACAAAGAACTATGAAGTAAAACAATTTTTCCCAGTACTTAATCTAAATATGCTTTTCTCTTACAGACGAAAGTTTAATCTGAAAAAATTTTCTTTATTTGGTCAGAAATTTCTCTGATTTTTTTTCTTGTCCAGAATGTCTGAATCTGCTGCAGTCTGTGCTGTAAGAGAACTGCAACTTGTCTTAAAGTCCAACTACGAATTCTTTCATCTAATCCAGCTCTTAACCCATAGAAATGAGATATTCTATTTCTGTGGGCTATTACATATTCAGGCTTATTTCTTGCTTTTCCTAGCTATTTATTTATGCTGAAATTAAACTTCACTAAACACCTTCACTTCCTCTTACAAAATAGACACTTCCGTTGTCTTTTGTTTGTATTATTGTTTAATAAAAGCCAACTTGGATAGGACCCAGCTGGATGAATTGTGTTTGATTAGTCCATAGTTCTTTTTAAACGGTAGTTAAGCATCATTTTACTTAAAACACAGTGGGGGATTGTAATGAGAACCTGAGTTGTATAGACATTCTCAGATCAATTTTGCTGCCTATAGCTGAACAGATTTTGGACCAAGAAATGATACATGTGTGAAGCTGAGAAGGTATGCATATATCTGTGTACATTTGAAGTTGTGTCCAGTGAGTATTTGATTATATTTATATTAATATGTTTTATATATTCTCTATTGGATAATATAAATGTTATTATAAATTGTATTATAGTCAATAGAGAATACACACAAGCCATATTAGTGAGTTAGGTGACTTGGTGGAAATTTGGTTAACTATCTCTTCTGTAGTTGCTATATTTTCAAAGAAGTAAGATAGTATAAGGAATCTAATTTCTTCTTGTTTTGAATTGTTTAATATTGAAGTATTTGAAGATAACTCATATACTAAATATTTATGGATGTGTTTGTTTTATAATGGCATTTTTACATATAATTAAGTGTAAATTTTTATTACTTTTATTTTCGCCAATTGTTTCCTTAACAGCACCTGTTCACCTCACCCCATTCTTATAGACATATGTTCCATTATCTACAGCTTCCCTCCAGAGGACCATATACATTGAGTTCAATTGATCCCATATAGTGGAATTTTATACTGTCGGGTCCTTTTCCCTATTCTATACACTTGTGTCAAAGTGATTGCCTCAGGTAAGATAAACCTCAGGCACATCTGGATAGTATTCCCCTAGTCATATAGTTTTGTTCTCAATTGGTCACAGATGATCCAATTAGGCCAGTTAAATGAGGAAGAAGACACACTTTCAGGCCTCTGAAAAAGAAGCTTCCTTAAAAGATGCATCCTAGAGTGAGTGTTTGGCACAGCAGTTAAAATGTTTGCATCCCATTTTGGAGTGCATGGGTTTGAGTTCCTGCTCTACTCTTGATTCCAGTATCCTACTAGTGTGCATGCTGGGGTGCAGCAGCTGATGGACAAAGTAATTGAGTACCTGCCAGCCAAATGGGAGACCCGGACAGACTTTCAAGCTCCTGGGTTTAGCTGGGCCAAGCCCTGGTTGTTGTAGATGCTAGGAAAGTGAACCAGCACATGGAACATCTCTGCTAAACCTCTCCTCTCTCTCTCTTTTTCTCAAATGACTTTTTTTTTAACTTTTTTTTAAATTTATTTGACAGGTAGAGTTATAGACAGTGAGAGAGAGAGAGAAAGGTCTTCCTTCCATTGGTTCACTCCCCAAATGGCCGCTACAGCCGGCGCTGCCCCATCCAAAGCCAGGAGGCAGGTGCTTCTTCCTGATCTCCCATGTGGTTGCAGGGCCCAAGCAGGCCACAGCAGAGAGCTGGACTGGAAGAGGAGGAACTGGGACTAGAACCGGCACCCATATGGTATGCCAGCGCCCCAGGTGGAGGATTAACCAAGTGAGCCACAGTGCTGGCCCTTTTGTTGAACTTTTAAGAGATATCCTAGAGAGAGAAATTGCAGACAAGACACTCTCTCTGTCCCCCCTGTGTCACCACTTTTTCAAAACATTTACTATAATTACTGAAAGTATTTATTTACTTTCATAGCTATACTTCTTTACAAAATAGGGGAGTCCTGAGGTCTACAGGACTTTTCTTATTCGGTCAGACATGTTTTACTGCTCCTATTTTCTCCAATCCATAAAGATAACACACTAAAGCTTCCAGAAAGTAGGAAATAACTTGTTGCTCATCCTATCTTCAGCATTAAGTAAGTCTTCTATATATACATATATATATATATGTATATGTATATATATGTATTCATTTGTTTAGAAATGGGTTGAATAAAAGAATGATGAATAGATGGGTGGATGTTTTGCAAGTAGCGTTAGAGGAAAACATGATGCTGGGTGAGTAACAGCACAAGCTGTCAGAAAAGATAGATGGCTTTGCCGGTCATGCTATAAATAACCACCAGGTGCCACTCAGAGATGGCAGAAGCCTCATTCTGCATGACAGTCATTGATCTGCTGCACGACTAAGATGCAACCTTTTGTGACACCAGTTGAGGAGAAAAGGTTATGTTTCAGTTTTAAGCTTTGAATAATAAGGTCATGATCAAATTAAATGAATTTCTCTGGTGAGTACACGAAATATACACAAATTAATACAACAAATTAGATACACTGTTACAAAGAAAAGGTGAACAAGCAGGAGCTAAGTGTGATCCTTAAACTCAGTCTTTCTGAATGTTTTATTAATGAAGTGAAAATCTTGCCTCATTAATAATGTTCTAAGAATGAGTTTGCAGCACCTCTGAGAGTACCCTAAGTTGCCATATAGACTAGAGTACTACAGAATAAATAAATAGAATAAAAGAAGCGTGACTATAATCTTATTAAAGCATATTCCAGAGGAAAGAAAATCATTCACAGGAAAATCAAATATAGAAATTTTTACACTTGTATTTTCTGTAGACTTGAAAATATTCACATTTGTTGTTTGGAGGAAATGTTTGATAATTGTTTTATTGTTGTTAGTCTGGCAGACATATTCCTGTGTAGTTTGAATACTAACTAGCATATCTTCCTTTGTGAGACAAAGCAGCAAATTATGTATCTAACTTAGACTTCCAAACCTACTGTAGGTTATTCTTATGGATCTCCCACAATAATCTAATCTTTTATTACAAGCACAGTTGTGTTAGTAAATTTTACACATATATATGCATTATTTTTCATCATTCAGCAGTAATAATGCAAATGATTTTATTTTCAAATAAGCAAAACTATGCACTTGTGTCTCATGCAAACTTGGCAATTTCCTTGATTAGCATAAAACGTATTTTAAGTGCTGGCATTTGGCATAGTTGTTAAGACTCCACCTGCGATGACTGTATCCCATATCAGAATGCCTGGGTTCACATCCTGGCTCTTCTTCCAATTCCAGCTTCCTGCTAATATGCACTCTTGAAGGTAGCATGTGATGGTTTAAGCAGCTGGGTTTCTACCACCAAGTGTGGCATCTGGATTGAGTTATAAACTCTTGATTTCAATCTGGTCCAGCCCCAGCTGTTACAAACATTTAGGGAGATAACCAGTGGTGGTAGTTCTCTGTATCTCTCTGTCTTTCAAATATATATTTTAAAAAGCAGTTTAGACTCAAGTGTGAATAGTCAAGAAAAAGCAGCTAAAATGAAAATACTCTAACAGTGTAAGTAGCTGCAATTACCAAGGGGTTGCTATAAGCAAGGAAAATACCACAACATAGGTTTAATTATTTATTTTTATAATTGAGAGGCAAAGAGATTGAGAGAGCAAACGTGTAAGAGAGAACACAGAGAGCTTTCACCCACTGTTGTACATCTCCAGCCTCAAAATGCCCACAATTGCAATGCAGGTCTCCCACATTAGTTACAAAAACCAAATTCCTTCTAGACATAACCACTGCCTTCCAGGATCTTTATTCATGGGAAATTGGAGTCAGAGGAGGAACTCTGAATCAAACCAAACTGCTGTGATATGGAATATAGACATCCTAACCACTGTGTTAAATGATCTCTCCCCAGTACATTCAAAATTTTGTTCCATTATCAAACTATGCACTCATGAACTCAACAAATATTTATTGATTCTCTACTCTG
This sequence comes from Lepus europaeus, assembly GCF_033115175.1. Taxonomy (NCBI): domain Eukaryota; kingdom Metazoa; phylum Chordata; class Mammalia; order Lagomorpha; family Leporidae; genus Lepus; species Lepus europaeus. The sequence goes on along the minus strand of NC_084832.1, from coordinate 46,457,404 downwards.
TGCTAGGTACTGATGTAAATAAAGTTTGAAAGATTACCTGATTTATAAAAACAGCTCATTTTATCATTATATTTGTTCTTTATATAAATGTGATATATACGTATATACCAAATGTTCAATGTATATGATGCCACACAATCACACCCTTAATAGTGATTGAATTACTTAAAAGACTTAATAGCATTGTCAGTACAATAATAAAATAATTATGGTATAATTTGCCATTAATAAATAACAATGATATATATAATCATGATCAATTAAAGTAATTTAATTGCATTTTTAAGACATAAGTTTAAAACTATTTTAATTTATCAATGAGGAAAGAATTTGTAATCAATGAAAAAGAAATTGAATGTAAATATTCTTGAGAATGTAGGGATGTAAACTTCCCTAGAAAATGAATCTGGTGGGGTAAAGAAGGCCGATGATGGGGGCCGGCACTGTGGCTTAGTAGGTTAAGCCTCCACCATGCTGGTTGGCATCCCAGCTGTTCCTCTTCTGACCCAGCGCTCTGCTTATGGTCTTGGAAAGCAATGGAAGATGGTCCAAGTGTTTGGATCCCTGCAGCCATGTGGGAGACCTGGAAGAAGTTCCTGGCTCCTGACTCCTGGCTTCAGATTGGCCCAGCTCCAGCTGTTGCGGTCATTTGGGGAATGAACCAGTAAAAGGAAGACCTTTCTCTCTGTGTACCCCTCTCTGTCTATAACTCTGCCTGTCAAATAAATAAATAAATCTTTAAAAACAAAAATGCCACCTGCCTTTACCTGGCCAGCTCTCCTCCCAGGCCAGCCAAGTAATGAAAGTCAACAGAGTGCCTTCCCCTAGGAGGTTCACACCTCCCTTAGGATATACCCCATGTGAAGAGATAGATAGGTCTGGGCCTCTGAATTTACAAGGCCTAGAGCCCAACAGATTATTATCAAGCCCCTTCTATCAGGTTCTATTTGCCTCTCAATCAGAAAACTTAATTGTAGCTTAGACAGCACCTTTCTTAGCTCCTCTAATAATGACTCTGTCCTTTGTTCTAGGCCCTGTCTAGTGCACTTGGGCCTCATTCCTTTGTAATCATAACCTCTACTCTACCACCAATGGCTCTACTCCCAACATGTGTGTACTGATGGTCCTCTTCCCCACTTAATGCTGTATAATTGTTCAAACCTGGTAAATGCCACTCTTAGGATCATTGGTTACTATCCTCACTCTGTCTTTTATGACCTTGTCTAAATATGATCAGAGTCGGCAAACTTGGAAGGCTTCCATAGCCTTGGCAACTTATGACGACAGCCTAGGATGGTTACTGGCGCCATAAACTAGAGTGTCAATTTGTTGGGTCAACAACAGGAGCCACTGTGCACTTGCTCCTCATGTGGGATCTCTGTCCTTAATGTGCTGTCCATTGTGATTTAATGCTATAACTAGTACTCAAACAGTATGTTTCACTTTGTGTTTCTATGTGGGTGCAAACTGTTGAAATCTTTATACTAAATTGATCTTCTGTATATAAAGAGAATTGAAAATGAATCTTGATGCAAATGGAAGGAGAGAGGGAGCGGGAGAGGGGAGGGTTGCAGGTGGGAGGGAAGTTATGGGGGGGGAAGCCATTGTAATCCATAAGCTGTACACTGGAAATTTATATTCATTAAATAAAAGTTAAAAAAAAAACAAAAATGAAGGTTAACAATGAATTTTCTATTGCAGACTTGCATACTTTTTGTATTGCAAAAACCTCAGAAATCAGTAAGCTTTCAGGGCATGAAATTTTGTTACTTTATAGTAATTGACAACATATTGAGACATTCTATTACAGCAAGTAATACTAGGAATAGACGATTTACATGGGCAACAACTACCAAACCCAACAAAGAGTGAAATGCAAATCTACTGGAGGAAGTTTTCTATTTTATAAAGAAACTAATACATAATTGAAGTGATTATCTGCAATTTGTTATAAGTTTCAGATGATAAATATATTCTGACTACCTATCATAATTGCCTATGTATTTTAAATATGTCTGTGTGATCTATCTATCTACCTACCTATAGATATCAACTATGCCCATTCCCCACTGTCCTACCTTTGCCAAAAACTAGAGAAAAAAGCATAAACTCTGGAGCTTGCAGCATTTAAGAGATAAGCATATTCAAATTTTGAAATAAGTAATTTTTAAAAAAATTAAAGTATATAGAGTGTAGAACATTCCACAAGAGATCTGATCTAGTTTTGTTAAAATGTTCGTTACATGAAAAAGAAAATTTAAATGGATGCTGCAGCATTATTGCTTAGATCTAAATAGATTTAGTAAACTGCAAGCAAATGTAATGTCTGAATCATTTATTCCTTAGGATAAAAAGTAAAATTGTACAAATACTCTTCTTGAGACAATTGAATGATAGCAAAGAATTACTAATACTATTAAGAGTGATCATGTGAATAGAATATGTAAGATGGAAGGGGTGGATGGAATTAGGAAGGAAGGAAAGAATAAAAATATGGCAAAATTTAGATTTTTTAATGATTGCTAAATTTAATATTGGGTGTATGAGGTTCATTATACAATTTTCTTTATGCTTGTGAGTAAAATTTTTATGATTCCATTATTAACAATAAGCAAAAACAAAAAACAAAATAGTTCTGACAAACAATTACAGATATTTATATCTTCCTTGTTAGGATTCTAAAATTCTAATTCTAGCTTGGGCCCATGAAATTATGTTTTAAAAGCATCCAAGGTCTTTTTAATGTAGGTGTTCAGTGGATGATACTTTGAGAAACACTAGAGAGAATTATATGTGCTCCCTCTGGAATAAATAATCTGACAGAAAACATTAAAAGCCGCTAAGTATTTTCAGCTGCTATTTTATTCATAGGTGTCTGATTCAAGGCCAGATGGGGATTGGGAAGGAGTCAGCCTTTGCCAAGTTAGCACTAAGGTGATGCTTCTGACTCAACACAGTGCTTTGGATGCAGCAGGCATTCAATCAGTACTTGCTTGTTAGAAACAACCAACCAAACAAAAAAATCAACTTTGAGTCCACTGACAACTGTTCTAAAGCCTTCCTTTTTGTAATAGAACTTTATGTAAAGACAGTTGTTGCATTTGACTCTGGATGGAGATTACACTGATGACTCTTCCTCCTCTTTATCCTCTTCCCCCACTTCTACCTCTAACCTCCATATTGTGCATGCAACTCAAGGGTCAGCTGTGGATCTATTCAGGAGCCACCCACTACACACTAACTCATGCTAGTAGCAATTAACAACACAGACTCTGATCAGACTGCTTGAGTCCAAATCTCAGATGAGCCACACAGAGGGAGTGATCTTGGGAAAATTACTTTACTTATCTTCTCTGTGACTTAACTCCCCCCCCCTTTTTTTTTTTAAGATTTATCTTTATTTATTTGAGAGGCAGAGTTACAAACAAAGAGAGGGAGAGACAGAGAGGTTTTCCATCTGCTGTTTCAATCCCCAAATGGCTGCAATGGCCAGAGTTGGGCTGATCCAAATCCAGCAGCGAGGAGCTTCTTCCAGGTCTCCCCTATGGGTATAGGGGCCCAAGGTCTTGGGCCATCTTCTACTGCTTTCCCAGGCCATAGCAGAGAGCTTTATCAGAAGTGGAGCAGCAGGGACTTGAATCAGTACTCATGTGGGATGCTGGTGCCACAGGTGGAGGCTTAGCCTATTACGCCACAGCATCAACCCTTCAACTTCCTCTTCCATGAAACAGACATAATGATAATACCTCACACCTGATTCCTCTGCTCCTATGTTTCATTCTTTTCCCACCATATCCAAACTTTCATCATGTCTTATTTTTTGTGTACTCCAGGTCTCTGCATTTTTGATCCCCCAAATGCCCAAGTGCATTAAACATAGATTAAAAATTGTCCTAAAGTGCCACTCTTCTATTCTTTAAATATTTCTTCCAAGGGTATATTCAGCACTTCATCTTGATACTGATAGCAAGCCATCAGTGGAAGCTATGACTTCAAATATGCATTTATTTATAGACCTTCCAGTGCTTATGAATTTAAAAAATATATTGTTTGAATAAATAAATATTTTCTGTCAGTTATGTATTGTAAACATATGTATTATGATAGCTTATACAGGTTTATACAAGTGAGTTATTACAGGAACAACATGGAACATAATGTCAGTAATTCCTCAGTGAGTTACAATTACATACTTGTACCAACAATTAGCTACGTGTCCCTTATTTAATAGTGAACATGGCCTCATATCACAAGCAATTAAGTTCTTAATAGTGCAATTAGTGGCTAGACCAAATGCAAGCCAAGAAAAGAAGTTTTTGCATTAAAATCTAAACGCAATGTGAGGTATTTATCTATAATATGCTCTGAAGGCTCTTATATTCATGATATTACTAGTTGTGATCAGTCATCTCTTTTAAAGGACCATATAATTCAGATATTATCATTGCTTTTCCTCCTAACATCCAAAACTCACAAATTAGCCTATTGTTTCAACAGTTTTGTTTTTGCTATGGATTTTCTTTCAATTTTTCTGCTTATTTTCCATAAGTATATTAGAACCATATCAAGAAAGGAGTGACACTCATGAATCATAACCATTTCATAGGTTATTATTTGCTTTGTTTTGTATTCCTTAGCTGGATATAATTTCTTTTGCTTAGCTGGATATAATTTCTATTGAATATTTCATTTGCTCAAAAGTCACACAGTATAAATCTGAATTTGTGCTCAAAAATCATCCATCTCTCCTCTTTCTCAAGCTGTCATGTTTTCTGTTGAGAGGGATGTTAGAGATCATATCTCAAATGCCACATACTCATATTAACACTGAGAAATGTGAGACCAAAATAAATTAGGAGACACTTTTATCATTACTGGTGGTTGTAAGAAAGGTTGATAATCCATACTTCCAGACATACAAGAAGGTATTCCTTACATGACATTGACTTGTTCCCAAAGTGAGGTTAAATCAGTTAAGAAAGTGTACACAGTGGAGAAAAACTGCTGTAAGACTTACTTTTTTTTACATTCTTTTCTCCCTAAATTGCAACCCAGTATTCCCAGGTTACTGTTTTTCCTAAATTGAAGGAACATAGACAAGAACGTAGAGAGACACTATTTACATTGATAATTATCCTACTCACTCTCTTTTATTTTCTTCTTCCTGAATATCTCTGTGGTCCAAAGAGAAATTTATAGTTTTTTTTGACAATGTAACTAATATATAATCTAATAAAGTCATATATTATTCACAAGTCCACAAATTTTCAAGTAGAGCATGCCACAATTTATTTTATATTTACTGTGCTCATTATTTTATCTTTAAAATTTATTTTAAATTTTTAAATAACATTTAACAGCTGTGCATTTTTATGGGGTACAGTACAACATGTCTTTTTTTTTTAAAAAGGGGTATTTATTTATTTGAAAGGCAGAGTTAGAGAGAGACAGTGAGTTATAGAGAGAGGCAGAGAGAGAGAGACAAGGAGCGCACAGCACAGACTGACCATACCAGGAAACCAGCCTTTTTATTTTCTATATTTTTTGTTTTTGGAGTCTAACAGTTCCTTTTTTTTTTTTAAAAGATTTTTTTTATTTATTTGACAGGTGAGAGAGTGACAGACAGTGAGAGAGAGACAGAAAGAAAGGTTCTCCTTCCATAGGTTCACTCCCCAAATGGCCGCAAAGGATGGAGCTTCACCAATTCAAAGCCAGGAGCCAGATGCTTCTGCCTGGTCTCCCATGCGGGTGCAGGGGCCCAAGCACTTGCGCCATCCTCCACTGCTTTCCCAGGTCATAGCAGAGAACTGGACTGGAAGAGGAGCAACCGGGACTAGAACTGGCACCCATATTGGATGTCATTGCCGCAGGTGGAGGATTAACCTAGTACACCACGTCGCCGGCCCCTAACAGTTCCTCTTTTATTGTTCTTCATACAGAGTAGTGTGCATCATCATGAGCTATATTCACCCACACTGTGCCACAAAGCACCAGGAGCTGTTATATATACTCTGTTGTGTTTGGGTACCCACTACTCAATCTCCACACACTCCACCCCCTGCCCTCCTTCCACTCTCTAGAACTCATTATTGTAAATTCAGGTGGATGATCTCTAATTCCATCCATTTTTCTGCGTACTTCAAGATTTGATACCGTTTATGGACATGATTTAATCAAAGAAATACTTCCATAATATTAAATGAATATTCTAACAATATGTCCCTGAAACATGAAAAAGAAGGAATAAAATAAAATAAAATAAAATGAAATATTATATTCCATATTATACAGAAAACATAAATGATAGAAAAACAGAGAACTACTTGTCATCTTGTCTTTGATAAAACTTAGTTCTTACAGTTGAGCCTTCAGTTCCTTGGCAGCTATACCAAAGGTTGATTTCCATTAACAGAATCGAAATGTAAGAGCAGAGCAATTTTTAGAACTAAATATCTACGATGTTATTCTCAAATGTTACATGGCAATAGTTCACTAAAAGAACAGCAAACTGGATGGGGTGTTGAAGGGGCATTTTACTTTTCATCACTGTTTATTCATATTCTGGTGGACCTGTCAGACCCAAATGCCTAAAAACAGATGTGATGGAAGAAACAAACAGAAGCTTAAGGATATGGAGAATAGAAAAAAATCTTTATACCATGTGCATTTTGACTTAGTATTATATTTATTATATTTAAAACATTAAACTACCACAAATTGGAATTTAAAAGGACACTATTTGCATGAGAAAAGGAAAGGTAATGTTTAAATTATTTATTTATTCCTTATATCAAATTGTTAAACTTTTTTTTTGGTGGGGCTGGTGCTGTGGCATAGCTGGTAAAATCTCCACCTGCAGTGCCAGTATTCCATGTGGGCACCGGTTTGAGTCCTGGCTGCTCCTCTTCCAATCCAGCTCTCTGCTGTGGCCTGAGAAAGCAGTAGAAGATGGTTCAAGACCTTGGGCCCGTGCATCCCCATGGGAAACCATGGCTCATGGCTTTGGGTCAGTACAGCTCTGACCATTGTGGCTATTTGGAGAGTGAACCAGCAGATGAAAGGTCTTATTTTTTTTCTCTCTCTCTCCCTCCTCCCGACACTCTGTAACTCTGCCTTTCAAATAAGTTAATAAATCTTAAAAAAAAGTTTTTTTTTTATTTCAAGGATTTCTATATCAGGAAAAATAAATTTTTTAAAGAATTATTTATTTATTTGAAAGGCAGAGTTACAGAAAGAGAGAGAGGGAGAGTCAGAGAGAGAGAGATATTCCATCCACTGGCTCACTTTCCAAATGGCCACAATGACCAGGCCTTAGCCAATCTGAAGCCAGGAGACAGGAGCTTCTTCCAGGTCTTCATGTGGGTGCGGGGGTCTGAGTATTTGAGCCATCTTCCGCTGTTTTCTCAGGTACTTTAGCAGGAAGTTGGATCAAACAGGGAGCAACTGGGACATGAACCAGTGCTCATATGGGGTGCCACCACTGTAGGCAGCGGCTTAACCCACTACACCACAGCACCAGCCCCAAGAAAAAATAAATTTTTAAGATAAACATATTTGAACTTGATAAGTAAGTGCAGTACACATAAGTTCATTCTTAAAATGAGTCTAAAAGGGGCCAGCATTGTGTAGTAGTGGGTTGTCAGTGTCTGTGATGCTGGTATCCTGTATGAGTTCTGGTTCATGTCTTGGTTGCTCCACTTCTGATTCAGATCAGTGTCAATGCACCTGGGAAAGCAGCAGAAGATGGCCCAAGTGCGTGTGCCCCTGCCACCCACATGAGGGACCCAGATGAAGCTCCTGTCTCCTGGCTTCAGCCTGGCCCAGCCCTGGCCATTGTGGCCATTTGGGAAGTGAACCAGTGGATGGAAACTTTCTTTCTATCTGTGTCTCCCTTTCTCTCACTGCAACTTTTCCTTTCAATAAAGAAGTAAATCCTTAAAAAAATGTCTAAACCAGCATGGTAGGATATAAAGCACACTGATGTTCTGGCTATCTGTGTTACCCAAAGGCCCTCTGACACAGTCAGAACTCACTATCTTCAAGTTGGTGTTAATGGAGGAAGTGTTGTTTGAATTGTACATAAAAAGCTGCAGGAGAACATTTCAAACCACAAAGCACACAGGGAGGGTGGAGGTAGGTCAGAACAGTTATTAATCATTTTCACAGAAACTTATTGAGGGCACTACTATTAATGAGAATGCATTGTCTATGTAAATAATACAGTGACAAATAAAAGGTAGCTGATATACTTAGTTATTTTCCTTCTAATTCTGTTAGCATTCATATGAGTAATTAATGGTAAATGTGTGATGTAAAGGAAAGTAATTCCACTATATCCAAAATTATTTCTGGTTGTAATTCCGTTGATATCTCAGATATTTCTACCATATGATCTGGCAATTCCACCACTGACTGACTGTGTATCCAAAGAAAATTACTTTACTGAAGATATATGTGCACTGCCATCTTAATTTCAGCAACAGACAAGATATTCCATCACTCTATGTGTCCATCAACTGCTGAAGGAATAAATAAAAATGCACATATAATGAAATAATATTCAGGCATAAAAAGAAGGAACTTGTTACCTGCAGCAATAACGTTAAGAAAATATTTTTTATTTAACATACAAAAATTAAATCTGTTAACAGAGTAAATTTTAAATGGGATAATGCATGTAAGATATTTAGGGGGGTGACTGGCTTATAAGGAGTGCTAAATAAACTACTGGCTATTATTTTGTTGTCATTGCTGAGAATCTGAAATTACAAGATTTTTTTGCATCATGAAAACTACATCTTTAACATAGTTTATTATTTATCAGTTTCCTAAAACCAGTTACTTCATTTACAACAAAAAATGCAATACTCTTCTCAGTGTTCAGCTTTTTTCATATATTTCCTATTATTACTTTCTAATTTACTTCTGTAGTCTACATTTCAGTCACCAATAATATTCTTTTTTTAAAAGATTTATTTATTTATTTATTTACTTGAGAGAGAGAATACCTTCCAGTGGTTCACTCCTCAAATAGCCACAATAGCCAGGGCTGGGCCTGGACAAATCATAAGCCAGGAACTCTGTCCAGGTCTTCCATGTAGGTAGCAAAGATCCAAGCACTTGGGCCATCATGTGTTGCTTTCTCAGACCATTAGCAGGAAACCAAATCAGAAGCAGAGAGATCAGGATGTGAACCTGCACTTGGATATGGAATGTCAGCATCTCAATGGGCAGCTTAACCTTCTGTCACCAATGCCAACCCCAAACACCAATAATATTATAATACCACCGTTTTCAACACAAGTGAGATATACTCTCTGTAAAAGGCTATTACCACATAATTACTTTTAATTTGGATGAGACTAACAATACCAACAACAATAAAAATACTTTACAAAACACATCATAAATACAATAATTTCCAAAAAAAATTAGATTTAATTATATATATATATATATATATTTAGTTTAAAGTTGTTAGTTTATTTTCATTTGTTTGAAAGGCAGAAAGTCAGAGAGAGACAGTCAGAAAAAGATCTTCAATCCACTAGTTCATTTCCCAAAAGCCTGCAACAGTGAGTTCTAGGCCAGGCTGAAGCCAAGAGCCTGGGATTCATCCTAAGACTCCCATGGGGTGGAAAGTACCCAAATATTTGATTTGAGTCATCTCCTGATGTGTCGTAGGGAATACATTAACAGGAAGCTGGATCAGCAGTGGAAGAGCCGGGACTTGAACCTAAGCACTTTGATATTGGATTTGGGTATTTCAAGCAGCATTTTCTTTAAGATTTATTTATTTGAAAAACAGAGTTACAGAAAGAAGAGAGAGAGAGGTAGAGAGGTACAGAGAGCAGAGAGAGAGAGAGAGAGAGAGAGAGAGAGAATCTTCCATCCGCTGCCTCTCAAACAAATAAATGATTTACAAAAGAAAGTAGAGCCCAAATTATTTTTCTGCTAAAGCACTATTATCTTACAAAACTAGTTTGGATATAATTATATAAGAAAATTTAGAAAATCACTGGAACTTGTGGAGTTCATCTGGTCTAGTGGCATTGAAAAGAACATAAAAATTAATTTACATAGTAAATGCAGGAAACTGAAACTTTTTTTTCAATTCTGTCCATATTTGGCTTTGGTGTACTCTCTGTGCTACCCATCACTGTAGCTGTTACTCACACATAGCTTTCTAATTTAAAATGTGCTTAATGGTTAATTTAGTTCATTAAAATTTAAATTTAAAGCTGAAGCCAGGTAAAAAAATTCTGATTTTATTGTTTTAATACAATTTCATTTCTCATTACTGATCATAATGAATAAGATATTACTATTGTAAACACAAATAATTTTTAGCTTCTTTTTTTAAAACATTTATTTAATAAATATAAATTTCCAAAGTACAGCTTATGCATTACAATGGCTCCCCCCCCCAATAACATCCCTCCCATCCGCAACCCTCACCTTTCCCACTCCCTCTCCCCTTCCATTCACATCAAGATTCATTTTCAATTCTCTTTATATACAGAAGATCAGTGTAGTATATATTAAGTAAAGATTTCAACAGTTTGCCCCCACATAGCAACACAAAGTGAAAAATATTGTTGGAGTATTACTTATAGCATTAAATAACAGTGTACAGCACATTAAAAACAGAGATACTACGGATATTTTTTTAAAAAATTGATTACTTTTGTATGCAATTTCCAATTTAACACCAGGTTTTTATTTTTTCTCATTTTCAATTATCTTTATATACAGAAGATCGATTCAGTATATACTAAGTAAAGATTTCATCAGTTTGCACCCACACAGAAACACAAAATATAAAAATACTGTTTTAGTACTAATTATAGCATCACTTCACATTGGACAACACATTAAGGACAGATCCCACATGAGACGTAAGTACACAGTGACTCCTGTTGTTGATTTAACAATTTGACACTCTTGTTTATGGCGTCAGTAATCTCTCTAGGCTCTAGTCATGAGTTGCCAAGGCTATGGAAGCCTTTAAGTGTTCGCCGACTTTGATCTTATTCTGATAGGGTCATAGTCAAAGTGGAAGTTCTCTCCTCCCTTCAGAGAAAAGCACCTCCTTCTTTGATGGTCCCGTTCTTTCCACTGGGATCTCACATGCAGAGATCTTTCATTTAGGTTGTTTTTTTTGTTTGTTTGTTTGTTTTTTTGTTTTTTCCCAGAGTGTCTTGGCTTTCCATGCCTAAAATACTCTCATGGGCTTTTCAGCCAGATCTGAATGCCTTAAGGGCTGATTCTGAGGCCAGAGTGCTATTTAGGACATCTGCCATTCTGTGAGTCTGCTGTGTCTCCTGCTTCCCATGTTGGATCATTCTCTCCCTTTTTGATTCTATCAGTTAGTATTAGCAGACACTAGTCTTGTTTGGTGATCCCTTTGACTCTTAGACCTATCAGAGTGATCAATTGTGAACTGAAATTGATCACTTGGACTAGTGAGATGGCATTGGTACATGCCACCTTGATGGGATTGTATTGGAATCCCCTGGCACGTTTCTAACTCCACCATTTGGGGCAAGTCAGCTTGAGCATGTTCCAAATTGTACATCTCCTCCCTGTCTTTTTCCCACTCTTATATTTAACAGGGATCACTTTTCACTTAAAATTTAAACACCTAAGAATAATTGTGTGTTAATTACAGAGTTCAACCACTAGTACTAGAACAACAACAACAACAAAAATACTAAAAAGGATAAAGTATTACATTGTACATCAACAGTCAGGACAAGAGCGGATCAGGTCATTGTTTCTTATAGTGTCCATTTCCCTTCAACAGGTTTCCTCTTTGGTGCTCAGTTAGTTGTCGCTGATCAGGGAAAACAAATGATATTTGTCTCTTTGGGAGTGGCTTAATTCACTCAGCATGATGTTTTCCAGATTCCTCCATCTTGTTGCAAATGACCGGGTTTCATTGTTTTTGACTGCTTCTTTAAAACATGACTAGTAGAAAAATTTTAAATTGTTTGGCTTACATGCATCTATTTAATATGGTCACTGTGTATAATAAATTACTTATAAAAATTATTTTCTACATTTCATGATCAAAATATTTTTCTTAAGGTGTTTCTTTTATTAGGCTTTTTAAAAATGCAAGTGGTTGGTGTCACCATTGAGGTGTAGTGGGTAAAACCACTGCCTGCAATGCTGGCAGCCCTTTTGGGCACTGATTCAAGACCCTGCTGCTCCACTTGAGATCCAGCATCCTGCTAATATGCCTAGGAAAGTAGCAAAGAAGGACCAAGTGCTTGGGCCCTTGCATCCACGTGGGAGACCTGGAAGAAGCTCCAGGTTCCTGGCTTTGGCCTGGCCTAGTGTGGGCCATTGTGGCCATTTGGGAGTGAACCAGCAGATGGAAGATCTAGTTCTCTGTCTCTCCATCTCTCTCTGTGATTCTGCCTTTCAAATAAATTAAAAAATAAATCTTTTTTAAAAGTAAGTGATCTATCCTTTTTTATAACAAATAAATCTACATAAATTCACTTTAAGAAAAAATAATGATACCCTGAGATGAGCAAATTTGCTTTCCCAAACTTTAAACAATTTTATCTGGTACTATAATAGGATGTTAAGAATATACAGGTATATGTTTAAAAAGTGTGTCCAGATAACTAAACAGAAGTCAATAAAAAACAACACTTTTAGTAAAATAGAAAGAAATGCTCACAGCATTTTTTAAAATATTGTTAAAGTAAAATTCTTACTAAAAAACGCTCATTTGAGAACTATACAATTCCTTCCACAAACATATTATTATCCATAATTTGGAGCTATGTTGAATCTTACTCTTAATTCAACTTCAAGTATGTTAACTTAGTTTCTAGTATCACATAATTCTTAAGCAATGGGATAACTTGGTTTCAAAAGTTTTCAGAATAAATGCCCTTAATTGGAAAAGAAGTATTGATATATTGGTTTATTCTAAATAAATCAATGTTTGGGGAGGAAGGAGCTAAATATGCATATTTCTTAGTTCCCAATGGAAATTATTTGATGTAGAGCTTTATTTTGAAGCTGGAATTTGCATTTTACCAAACACGTAAAATGATTCTTTTCTATGGTTATCCTGAATAATATTATATAATTTTAAGAAAATATTCATATGTGATTTTTTTCTATTTTATTGCTATATTATTCCTTTTTTATTTTTCTTTTGCAAAAAAATTGTGAAAGGAGATGTTGAGTTTTTAAAAAGAGTAATTCCATATATATATATATATATATCAATAATTTTCAGTGAATTTGAGGAGGTTACTTCATTTATTCAAGCTTCCTCTTCCTCATCTTCACAGAAAGGGATAATAATAAGAATCTTATTATAAGATAAAAATGATAATAAAGTAAAATTTTTGTGTATGGTTTGTGATTTGAAATATGACTTAATATTATCCGATCTTAATATTATCCAATTTTTACTGGTGTGTCTTTGTTCCCCTACCTCTTTTTCTCAGACTGCAAAAATTTATTGACTGTTCATTAGATGCAAAAATTATATAAGCCGATGTTATATGAAGGAATATAAGAAATCATCACATCACAAAATTTTAAAGACGGTGTTTAAGAAATGCCAAGGCAGAAGTTTACACTTATCGTAATCTTCAGGACCTTGAAGTTGGATTGGTCCTAACTAGCAATCTAACTTCATTCAGTCCACTTGCCCCTTAGCTCCCCCTTCTCCAGGCACACTGACCTCAACTCTGCTCCTGAAACACATACACCCTTTCTTTCCTGATGAACCACTGCCTTGTTTGGCTTGTTTTGTCTTTCAGGTCACATATCACTATCCTAGACAGGCCTTGGCCAATTCCTCTCTCTAAACAGATTTGCTGGACCCATTTCTATTTTATAACCAGCTCTATTTTCTTCAATTTTTTTATATTTTAAGTATCTTATTTATTTACTTAATCTTAAGTCTGTATATGATACAGGACTATATATCCTTTCAGGATATGCTTTCAAAGCATAGAGTGTGACTCTCTAAGCCCATGAATCTGGGTGGATTACATGAGTGCGGTCCAGTAGAATATTGCTCAATCACACCAGAAAATTATGAGAAAGAAAATCATAGATATCCTAAGTGCCTAAGGAACTGTGTAGTTCGTTGTGGGCAGTAGAAAATTCATTCATCTTCAATAGGTTCTGTCTGCGTGAATACAGAGAATGTCAACCTTGTTTACTCTGTATCTGCAGAGCCAAGAAGTATGGCTAGCACAAGGGTACTCAATAAATATATACCAGAAAAAGTGACTAGATAAAAGATTCAACTGGTAAATTTTGCAGTTAGGAAAATATATCTGAACTTTTCACTCAGGATCTGAAAACAGTATAAGTCATGATTATGACATGAAACACTATCTGAGTAAACATTCATTCCTATGGTTATCTTCCACCAAAGAGACTCAACAAATCACACCCCTTCAACGACAGCTAATTGCTGCAGCGTAAGTTCAAGCTCCTTGCCCTGATTCTTGCAGATACGATTTTTCAAAAACTGGTCTTGGGATTTTGCTTCAGGTTTATCTTCAGAAATGTTACCATTACACATCCTACTTTCTCTTCATATCATGTTATGTATCATTTCTAGACATGCCATGCTTTCAGATTGATGCCCCTTTGCTGATGCTATTCAATCTCTTTAAAACATTCTTCCTCCCACCTCTGTCAGCCTAGGATAGTCCTAATCATCATTCAAAGTCTATTTCTATTTTTATCACCCCTGAAATGCAGGGGTGTGATCTGCACTCTCACATTGTTCTTGCACTGGTGTGGAGTAAATCTCCTAATGATGGTCTTGTAGTAAGGTTTTAATACTTTTATTTTTCTCCTTTGTGATTATGCATTCCTTGAGGGCAAACATAATGCTTCATTGTCTTCCCTGTCCTTTGCAAACAGATATTCACTATAAACCTTTGTGAAGTGCACAAATAATACCTGGAAGTATTTTGTGGGGAACAGGGATGGGATTTTTACTTTTTCTATTGTGGGCCTGTAAGTGTATTTGTGGACAAAATTAAATTGCCCCACAAAAGCAATCCTAGAAAATGTCTGTGGTCATAGTTCCCTAACTCAAAATTTAAAAAGCAGCAACCTTTGCACCACCTCTTTATTTCCTCCCATCCTGGAAGATGAAGATAATAACAGATTATTTCAAGGTTCCCTGGTAATGGAAAAGCATGTCAGAAATGAGACAATGCCCGTGGATCATAAGAAAGATCAATTTATAAACAATATTAATAGAAAAGATCAGATCATCACAGTTATTACTCTGTAACTCAGTAAGTAAAGACACTATGTGGGCTGGAGTCCATTTTGTGGTCACTGAGCAGGTTATAGGCCAGGCTGTTGTAATGGACAGAGGCCATGTCTGTTTTATATCCCAATTATAGCATTTTGGCGCCATGAAATGAGAAGGCTTAATAAATGCTTAATGATAGTAAGATACTGCCTATTGCATCCGAAGCTATTTGAATTTAAAATAAAAATGCAAATGAGTTTGAGAAGCTAACATAAAATAGTATTCTGTAAAACCACCTTTGCTTTAATAAATAATAGCCAAGAGGAATAAATACCTTTTTCAATATCTTTAAATGTCTATGCCTTGGTTTATAACACCAGATTAAATGCATCGAAAATATGTCATTGCGTAGGAAAACCTGGAAGGGTGAGCAAATGACGGACAAGTTCTCATTCTTAGGCATTGCCTATAGCTAGAGACTTGCATATTTTTATTGTTATGATGGTATTGATTGTTAAGTCAACTGAAAGCTATCACAAGGGATTGCAAATTTCTATACCAATACTCTGTTCTGTAACATTAAAATGTCATTACTGAATCACCAACTTTTTCCCCTGCTGTAATATTATTCTCTGTTGATTGCTTGCCTGAGTTGAAATTTGAAACTGTCACCCTTAGACTTGCAAAAGCAATTCAACTTCACTTATAAGGAAAGTGAAATTAAATATTCATTCACAGGCTGCATTTCAAGTTCAAACTGACTGAAGCTCCTTAAGGCAAAATGTATTTAAGTTGAAACATATTTTTTCATTTTTGTGTAGCAAAAATTCAGAATAGGTATCTTGGGTGGACAAATCACAAAATGATAATTTATTTGTACTTTATACAGAGAGAAGGTTGGGATTTCCTTCTTTCTGTAACTGTTCCATACTTCCTGGCCTATCCCATCTGTCTCCTTTGTCAGCAAACCTGAGTGTGTAAGTCTGTGATTGCTGTTTACTGCTTAGTTTTTTGTATGTGTCATGTTCTAGCATTAGTCAAGGTGTAAATTTTCCAAGGAGTCAATGCAAACTCAGTAGTGTCTGTGTCTGTCCCAGATATATAGGCTCGCTCATTGGGAATTATGTAGACCAAATGAGGTCAAACCCAGCTCTGACCTATCTGTCCTTCTGAAAGCTCTTTAAATCTCTGCCTCAGTTTGTTCACAGGTTTGACACAGAGAATTTAAAATTGGCTCTTTTTACGTGGCAGGCTATCAGTATTACTTTAGTATTATTTGCTATTCACATCTCCAAATAATGATAATTTTCACTTGAAAAAGACCTGATATTTTCAGAACAGAAAGCAGATAGATAATTGCTAGACTAGGAAAAGAAGGAATGGATATTAACTTCTTAATGGGTGTAGGCTTTTATTTTTATGGTGATGAAAATGTTTTAGAACTAGGTGGAGGCTCTTGTTATTAAATATCCCTAAATCATTTACCTTAAAATAGTAATTTTGTGGAGTGAATGTCAGTTCAATAAAGAAATATATAAAGAAAAAGCATAATCTAAAAAATTATGCTAATCAGATAGTAAATATTCAGTTCTTCAGTTTTGTCTTGCTTACTAACATGAAAGGAATGTGAAAGTTGTTAGAATCAAAATGGAGTTCCTGAGTCACCCCTAACATATATATATACAAACAAACGTACATAAAGCAAGCCTTAAATTATGAAGAAAAGGTAGTTAGGCATACTGGCCTGGTAGTAACTAACACAAAAGACTGTCAGGGCTAATGCATTACTCAGAGGTCACCATGACCCCATAAAAAGGGACTTTCACAAGGACATCTGTCCAGCAACTGCTCAACCTCAGACTAACGACCCTGGTAATTAATCACTGTGACCAAATATTATCGTTTGGAAATATGTGATATAATCCTACTATTTTTCAGAATTAAAGTTTCCCTTGCCCCAAAATCTCTGAATATGTCCATAGTTTACTAGGACATCCATATTCCCATCATAATGCTCTGGTATTCTGCCCCAAATTTCATTATTCTTTAGAGACTTTCTGTCTATCTGGTTGTTGATTGTTGTTTGTTTTATTTAGGATACCATTATAATCACACCATTAAACAAAGAATGGAAAAGTACTTTGAAATACAGATATTGGTGATATATGCAACAAAACATCGAGAACTTTCTAGCCAGTTAATCAAATTTTCACAAGTCCTGTGACCATCAATGACTGGGAATATTGGTACACACTCACACACACATACACACACATATATAAATGTATATAAATATATATCTATATGCAAATATAACAGTTATATTTTTAAAATATATATTTTTAAAGGTCCACACCAAATAGAGTTATTTAGTACTATCCATCAGCTTAAAAGCTTATCATTTTACTCATTCTTAATATCTTGCACACTATGACTGAATAGAAGATGTATGATATCCAACTTATTTTTACAAAAATATGTTTGTTTGCAATGATGAATCTGAATGATATTTTGTTTTGAAAAACTGGGGAGAGAGTCAAGTATAGTATTATTTAGAATATTGCAAAGAATGAAACCTCACTTATTAATATGTAAATGGGTAATCCTGAGGAAGACTTCTCAGGATGTTGAGTGAATTCAATAAGATAATGAACATAAAGAGTTTTAAATTCTGTTTGGCAAATAATAAGTACTTATAAATGCACCTGTTGAAAAAAGATCACTACATAAAATTGGGAGCAAAATAGATTGTATATTGTATTAGACAGCTGAATTATAGAAGAAAAAATTTAAAAATTTAAAAGAAAATCATTCAAATGAATATTATGAAAAAAATTTGTAACAAAATAAGTTTATCTTGTAATCTCATGCTTTCACTACTTTTTGAGTTTTCCTTAAACATGAGCTGTGAGTGAATTATGACCATGCTCCCCTCAGCTTGACGTAACTTCATGGGTTTCTTTGAGTCTAGATGCCTGACTTCCTTTCTTAGAGCATTTATGTTAGAAAACTTGAGACTGCAAATTCTTTCTGTACCTCTTTGAAGTACACATAATTAGCTTTTGCCCAGTTTCATAACCTAGAAAATGTCTTTCTCAAAAACTTAGGAATGGCCGGCGCCATGGCTCACTTGGCTAGTCCTCCGCCTACAGTGCCGGCACCCGGGTTCCAGTCCCGGTAGGGAGCTGGATTCTGTCCAGGTTGCTCCTCTTCCAGTCCAGCTCTCTGCTGTGGCCCCGGGAGTGCAGTGGAGGATGGCCCAAGTGCTTGGGCCCTGCACCAGCATGGGAGACCAGGAGGAAGCACCTGGCTCCTGGCTTCGGATCAGCGTATCGTACCGGCCGTAGCGGCCATTTGGGGAGTGAACCAACAGAAAGAAGACCTTTCTCTCTCTCTCTCTCTCTCTCTCTCTCACTGTCTAACTCTGCCTGTCAAAAACAAAAACAAAAACAAAAACAAAACAAAACAAAAAAAAACTGAAAACCTAGGAATCACCTTTTGCAAGTTTAAACATGGAAAGAGACAGTGCCTCTCTCTCCCAATCTCTATGGTGAACTTAGGGACCAAACTTCTTATCAGATGGCCACTTGCAATGATAACCTAATTAAAGACAAAATAAACCAACTCCAAGTCACAAACTCATAAATAATTAAACGAGTTTGCCAGATCCCTTTGACCAACTTCCCTCCCTCAACATCCTTCTATGTTTCCACTGGCTCACCTCAGTGCTTAAAAATTCTCTGAATTTCTGTTCTCACAGTTCAGTCTCCCAGTGCTATCATATTTTTTAATAAAGTCTTTCTTACCCGGTGCAATTTTGTTTTGACAATTCACACAGAAAACAATGACATCTTCCTGAAAATTCCATATTACACAAAGATTTGGAAAGAAAAACACAACTTGATACTTAAAATTTGTCTTTAAATGTGTCCTGTGTCAGAGCACCTGAATCGGATGCCTGGTTTTAGTTCTTAACTCCAGTTTCCTGACAATGAAGACCCTGGGAGGCAGCAATGACTCCAGTGATTGAGTTCCTGCCACATATGGGAGACCTAGATTAAGATCCCGCCTGTGGCTTCCGTCTGGCCAGGTGCCAGATGTTGCAGGAATTGGGAAGTGAACCAAATAATGGAAGCTCTTTTTGTTGGTCTCTTCTCTTTCTGTTTCTTTCTCTGTTCCCCTATCTGCCTCTCAAATATGTAAGTAAACAAAAATTTTTTTAAAAATATTTCTCTTTGAAAACAAGCACAGGCATACTATAAGGTATAATTAAAGTTGCATATGTACTTTTTTTTTAAAAAAAAAAGATGTACTTATTTATTTATTTATTTATTTGAAAGGCAGAGCTACAGAGAGACAGAGGCAGATAGAGAGAAGTCTTCCATCTGCTGATTCACGCCCCAAATGGCTGAAACAGCTGGAACTAGGTAGAACTGAAGCCAGGAACCGGGAACCAGGAGTTTTTTCTGGCTCTCCCACATGGGTTCAGGGGCCCCAGGACTTGAGCCATCTTCCACTGCTTTCCCAGGATCAGAAGTAGAGCAGCTGGGACTCGAACCGACACCCATATAGGATGCTGGCGCCACAGGCAGAGGCCTAGCCCACTGTGCCACAGTGCCAGCTCCACATATGTACTTTTAAGGTAAAGAAATTTCACATACATTTCTAAAGATAGGTTGACATCATCTTATTTTTAGGGACCCCCAATGATTTTTGGTGCCCATTCTTTTTTCCTTGAAATAATCCAACATAAAACTGAAAAATTCTGTCTCAAGGTACCTTTCAACTTTATAAGTGATGGGCCCAGGTTTCAACATTTACACCGAATCATGAGTTATGAAAATACATTATACTTTCTATATTATCAAGAAAAGCTTTTTTTGGTTAATCAATTTATTGACTGGTTAGTATTTTCATGTGCTTTGCTTTTTTATATAAATGAATTACCTACTGTGTAAAGATTTAATATGTTTTGTTTTTAAGAAAGCAATCAAGTGTTGAATTGTGTATATTGATTTGGAAATATTTTTTCACCACATATTTTCATTACATCTTCTTACAGAGTAGTTATGCTTGAATTTTTAAAATGCTCAACTAAATTCAAGACTAGATTTTTTGGATTACCCAGGCACTGTTTTTACTGAGGTGCTGATGGCATACAGTTAGCTATAAACAACTAGGCAAAATCTGAAAGGGAAGAAAATTGGTGTGGTCGTGCTTTCATTGCTCAGTAAAAAAATTACTAATTCTATAAACACAAGCATACATGGTGTCAGAGGACTAAAACTGTGATGAGCTCTGAACATGCTAGTGTTCTTCAGCATTAACATCCACAAAGATTCTGATACTGAATCTGTCACATTTAAAATCCTGAATTATTTACATAACTCACAATCATAATAAATTTAGGTATTACCCTATATGAATACAGAAACATTTAGTGTCGCATGGAGTGGTTATTTTTCATTGTAGTATCTTGCATGAGAATTCTTGCTCCTCCATTTCTTAGTCTGCATACCCTGGGACATATTACTTAACCTCCTTGAGGATTAATTGCCTCATCACTGAAATACAGATGAAATTATCAAATAACTCAAAGGGTTGTTGTGAGAATTAAATAGTGAGATAATTAATGCAAAGCTCTTACCTAGCACTTGGCACGTAACAAGTTCTCAATAAATTATGATGATGATAATGATGATAGTGGCAGTGGTGGTGGTACTGATGAATCAGCTTATTAATACTGATGAATTTTACCTACATTTAATGATTTTGTTTACTCAATTTTAAAAATAAATGCAGAGAATTTACCATAAAGTTAATGAAGCTTTATGTTTTTTTTTTCTTTTCAAACATTTATTTATTTATTTAAAAAGCAGAGCAATAGAGAGAAAGGTGGGGGAGAGGGAGAGAGAGAGAATATTCCATCTGCTGGTTCACTCCCCAAATGGCTACAATAGCCAGGTCTGAGCCTGGCTGAAGCCAAAAGCCCAGAACTCCATCCCAGTCTCTCACATGGGCAGCAGTGGCACAAGTCATTGGACCATCTTCTGCTGCCTTCCTAGGTGCCTTACCAGGAAACTGGATGGGAAGCAGAGTAGCTGGGACTTCAGTCAGAGCTCTAGTATGGTATATGTCGGCATCATAAGCAGGTGGCTTAACCTGCTGTGCCACAACACCAGCACATCAGCTGCAAAGCTTAACTTTTAACGATTCTTACTTGTACTGTCTCATTCTAATCACACACACACAACATACATATGCATTTTTCCTTAAAATAGTACTTATAGTCATAAATTTCTTTAAAAAGTTCCTGCAACATTTATAGGTTCATTCCTGTCTGATTTCCTAATGAATCTTTAAAGAAATATACAAAACATGTATTTTTTCAACAAAATGTACATAAAGAATTATAGACATAAAAATTCAAAATAGAAAGCAGCTATTAATCATTGATAAATGTGTCATATCAATTATTTATAGCCGTATTTTACAAAATATATGCATTAAATATCTTTGTTTAAAATTATTTTGAATGAGAAATTAGAACCAATAAAATATTCAAACAAGAATAGTTTCTGATAGTTACAAGACTGTATTCCAGAATGGAATGAATGTGTTCCTTCTCTCTTTATTCCTGAATGAAATTGCACAATATCCAGATTCTGTCTGCTATATTTGTTCACTTGTAAGCTTGCCTGTATTATTTTGAGAAATGTTAGTGGGAACATATACGTGCAAACTCTTTAGGCTTACAAAAATCAGAAAAAGTATCATTTCATATTTTATATTGCTAATGTAGAAAATTCCCTAAAATTTTAACTATAGAACTATTAACTATAGCAAAAATATGATTCCTATATATAATATAAAAGTAGACTAATCTATTTTGTTTGTGTATAAAATAACAGTTGTTCTTCATTATCAGTTAGAACGTGTTATATGCCAAGGTAGGTAAAGTGCCCTTTTTTGTACATTCTAATATTGTTTTCTTCTGTAACAAATGAAAACCTCTGCAAAATTCCTGCCAAAGCATATGTAATCATCTTTAAAGATAATAAATCATTTACTGAAATCACATAAAATAAAGAATCATGTAGCCCTCTAAGCTATTTTAATGCTTTCCTTTGCATTTGTTTCAAACCACCTGTCCCTAACTATTGTCACATTTTACATAATTTCATCTGCTAGCAGTGTTTTTATGTCCTTGTTCTCTCCTGAAGACAAAAGAAGAGGAAAACCACAGGCCCATCAATCAAAAACAACACAGTCAGCACTGAGTCCAATAATGAAAACCATGATTTCATAAATCATCTTCCACAGGTTGGGGTCATCTTTAAAAAAAAAAATCTTATCAGGTGCAGTTGAATATTCTCATGGTTGAAACTCTTCAATCCTTAATGAAAACAATAGAATGACTGTCAGAATATAAATGTGTGACCTTTCTTAACTTAAAAAAAATTGCCCAAACTATGCCCTGACTATGCCCTTGAAATAAGTTGAAGTCAGGATTTTTTTTTTCTCAGAAGGTCCAAGTCATTCCTTTCTTTAACAGTTTGGCAATGAGATAACTTTTTTCTTTTTTTTTTTCCTCTCTTACTCTCTTTTCAGATATGTGTGCTTAATTCAATCAAGTGAAGATTAAATTTAAGAACTCAGTTTCAGAAAGCTATTTCCTGGCACAGACTAGCGCTACCTGCAAAGGAGGTTTGACATGGCATTTTTGTTTTAGCTGAATCAACAGCTCTTGGGTAAATTCTGTTCTGTGACCTCGAGCCCACATCCTCATATTAGGAAGTAAAATAAGTAGCTTGTAATCACCAAGTGGATTCAGAACGAATGGAGATTTATCTCTTTAAAAATATAGACTCTATATTTGCAAACCTGGTTAAATAGGTCTGAGTAAAATAGTTTGATTAGGCACACACAGTATTGTATACTTAATCAAAGTTCTCAAATTGATTTTTCTAAGACATTGCTGCCTGGCATATCCTAAGTCCCTAATGTAATCCAATAAAATCTATTTTTTTGGACATGAATTAGCTACACATACTGGGACATTCACCTTGTTTCAAAGACCTATACCTGGTTTGTATAATATAAAATGCATTTAGTAGTGGAATTGAGACATGGTGCAGGGACATGTTCTCATACATAGACAGACAGTGGCTGTGTGCCTAAAGACTAAATCGTTTGAGTTTTAAAAATTAGTGATTGGGAAGACAGAGTAGATTTAGAAGGAAGACAGGCATATGCAAAGTGCATTTTTGACTATAGAGAGGAGACAGTTTATGAAAACCATTACATTCATTTTAAAAATGTATATTATATACATAATTTAGAAATTGAATGCTAAGGGAGTTTTTCTCCTCAGGTATGCTTTTGTGGCATACATCAGAGAACCCAGTGATTTAGCAGAGCTTCCATTGTCTTATTTAGTAAGCACCCTGGATACTTCTATTCAGAAGAGGTTGCTATTTACAGGCATTTTGAATTCTTACCAATTTTCTGCCTGCTACATAATGTAAAAGCAATGAATGGCTACACAGCATCGTTCACACTTTCAACTATATGTGATTATCTGGTCCACTGGTCTACTGTAGTGTATTTCTGCAATGAATTGAAGATAAACCCATAATAGTCCATTTCATATAGAGACATTTGTCTCAGTTTAAATTCAGGGCCCAAATATCTACTTATTTCCATTCTGTTTTATAAGTATGGTGTTTTCATCATCATAAAACTATATTAGCTCCTTGATTACACCAGAATTCTGCAAGTGCTCTGAGAGGCTACCAATCTCAATCTTGGTTCTTTCGTATCCTCACTCTAAAATAAATAACACAGTTACCAAATAAAGGACAGAAGATTCAAAAAGAGTTGTGGGAATTTCACTCAATGCACTGCATTATGTCTAGTTTTCTGTGAATAAATATATATATATATTTCTATATGTTATCAAGCTACTCATATTAACCTTCTTTTGCTCACACAAACAGAACATGTTTTACCTTAATAAGAAATAAAAATGATTAATGTTTAAGTAGATCAAAGTTCATTGTTGGTGCATTAATTTGAGAGAACTAGTTATATATTTAGTCCCTGTATTTGAATAAATAGGACTAATTATACTGCTTATCATTAAAAAAATTCTTTTTTTTATTAGACAGGCAGAATTAGACAGTGAGAGAGAGACAGAGAGAAAGGTCTTCTTTCCATTGGTTTACCCCCCCAAATGGCCACTACAGCCGGTGCGCTGTGCCGATCCGAAGCCAGGTGCTTCCTCCTGGTCTCCCATGCTGGTGCAGGGCCCAAGCACTTGGGCCATCCTCCAGTGCCCTCCCAGGCCACAGCAGAGAGCTGGACTGGAAGAGCAGCAACCGGGACTAGAACCCGGCGCCCATATGGGATGTCGGTGCCGCATGCGGAGGATTAACCAAGTGAGCCGTGGCGCTGGCCCCTAAAATATTCTTAATATGCTCAAATTTTTAAGTAAAAGCTGCAGAATTATAAAAACATAATATCAGATGAAATTAAAATCAGCAAATAATTCTAGTATATGGTTTGGAGAATATATACCTCTATAAAAAATTCATGAAAGAATCTATATTTGAAAAAGATACTACTGGGAATTTGAAAGAGAGGGAATATTATACATAGAATGGCTTATGTCTTACATAAAAATTAAGCAACCAAAAGCAAATAAGGGTAAATTAACAACTGCTAAATCTAGTTAGAGAGCATATAGGTCTTTAATTTTTCTTTATATTGGATGCCTTTCATAATTAAAAATTGACAGTAAAACATATAATGCAATAAAACATAAATAATTAGTAAAAAATAAAATTGTGAATCATGTAGATTCTATATATTTTGCATTGCACAAATGCAATATGTTTCTTATATTTTTATTGTCTCTTATTCTCAATGCAATTAACAGAAATAATCATCTAATGAATTTCAAATTTGTAAACACTAAAATTATCTTCAAGGATATGGAATTAGAATACAAAAGGAGATTGTCTTATGTGTGTATAGTAATGAATTAAAATAATGAATTAATATATAGCAATAAATTCACATATCTTAATATAATTGCTTCACTACCTTTACAAGTCTATAAAGGACATCTTCCAATATCCACTAGTTTATTCTTGATGGAAATGAAACATTCCTTTTCAGTCTTCTAAACACCATTTGAAACATTTGAGTTTTAACAAAATATGGTCCATCTAACATTATTTTCCTTAAGAGTTTTCATCAACATGACAATATTGTATTAACTCAGGTGATTTCATTGTCCTCAGTAGTGTAGTTCAGTAGATAGAATTTGCATTAACTTCATCAAGTATCTCCAAAATACATATACTACCCAATATATTTAACTGCAATCATGGTAAGAAAAATGTGTACCTTAAAACTATATAGTTTAATGATAATTTGTCCTGGGGCCAGCCTTGTGGCATAATGAGTAAAGCAACCACCTGCGAAGCTGGCATCCCATATGGGCACTAGTTTGTGCTAGCTGCTCCATTTCCAATTCAGTTCCCTGCTAAGGACCCGGGAAATTCAGTAGAAGATGGCCCAATTACTTGGGCCCCTGCCACCCATGTGGGAGACACAGACACAGATGAAGCTTCTGGCCACTGGCTTTGTACTGGCTCAGCTCTGGCCTTTGCAGCCCTCTGGGGAACGAAAAAGTGGATGGAAGCTCGCTCTCTCTCTCTCTCTCTTTCAGTGTGTGTGTGTGTGTGTGTGTTTGTGTGTGTGTGTCTACTCAGGATATGATCAAATTTATCCTCTTCAAAAACTTTTCTACCTAGCTCATTACTGAAGGCTCTCCTGTGCTAAACCCCTAATACATCCCTGTCTGTGTCACAAGATTTAGAATTAAGTTAAATGTTATTTCTTATAAGAGGTTCCCAAACTATTGTCAGCACATTAGATATAGAAGTATCCATTTGGCATCATCTATGACTGCCTTTCTCCTAAAATGGCAAGACTGAGTAGCTTCCATAGAGACCTAATGACATTAAAATATAATATACTTAAGATTAAAAATAATTTTAACAATGTTTATTTTGAGTATGACCTGAAGGTACTTCACCCTACTCATGGGGCATCTTCTATGCTTGATACTTAATTGACTTCTTAAATCATTATAGAGCAAAAAATGCAATTGTGATGCAAACAATACTTCTAAGCTTGATCCTTTTATCAGGAGAGATCACTGAAAAACCACAATCTGGACTACAAAACTGTGGGTTTAAAGAAAGCTTTGAGGACCTTTGACAATAATTAGGGCTTTAGTCTTCCCAATAAAACATACATTCTTACACACCTCTGTAATTTAAAACCAACCAACCAACCAAAAAAAGCTTGCTGTCAAGGACAACATCTACTGTGTTCTTCAAAGCCCTGTTAAAGGCTCAAGTAAAATTCCTCCCAGATGCTACCTTAGAGAAAAATGTATATCTCCTAATGAACAGTTATGTTCCTTTTTGTTAGACAATGACAGTTATCCAATCAGTTGCCTTTCTCATTAAATTTGACCTTTAGGAAACTTGGAGCTAAGATTTAAACCCAATTTTAATAGCAAATGGTAAATTTACTTTCTGGTCATTCACACAACACTTTCAAAGAAAAAAGAATCTTGTTTTTATTCCTTTTGATAGTTTTACAACTTTTAAACATTTGTGCTACAATACAATTGTTCACATAGACATGACAGAAAAATGATGCACGGATAAATAAATGATGGACAAAGGAGTATATGTGCTCCACATTATGGTATTCAGTATTCTAAACAAGATACATTTGTATATCTATCCAATCCTATTTTCCTAAATCATCAGAGCAAGTCACATTAGGTTTCTACACCTATAGTGAAATTGAGAAAGAAAAGCTGATTCATGATTCTAAACTGCAAACCTGCTCTCCCAAGTAAAGTTGAGCTACATAACTGTGCAGAAGCACATCTTTATTTGTGCAACATTGAAATGTTAGGCAAAGAGTTAGGGAGGACGTTCTAGCAGGGCTCAAAAGTTATGTTGGTCTATTTATCATCTAGGGGAGAGGAAACAGCACCTGAAATCAGATACTTACTCTGTGAGGAATCACATGAGCCTTTGAGTTATGTAAGTTTAGGTGGACTATGAATTTGTTTTGAATATATGTGGGGGGATGGTAACAAATTTTTTGACTTGTGATACTCCAAATTCCTGGGCTGCAGTTCTTTAGATGAGACACAATAAGGAGGGTCAGGGGAATTGAATGGGGAGATCAACTGTTAGAAAGAATTTTTTTTTTTTTAGATTTTCTATTTATTTATCTGACAGGTAGAGTTTACAGACAGTGAGAGAGAGACAGAGAGAGTTCTTCCATCAGCTGGTTCACTCTCCCCAAACGGCCGCAATGACCAGAGCTGTGCCAATCCAAAGCCAGGAGCCAGGTGCTTCTTCCTGGTCTCCCACGTGAGTATAGGGGCCCAAGGACTTGGGCCATCCTCCACTGCTATCCCAGACCACAGCAGAGAGCTGGCCTGGAAGAGCAGCAACCGGGACCAGAACCTGGCACCCATATGGGATGCTGGTGCCGCAGGCGGAGGGTTAACCTAGAGCACCATGGCGTCGGACCCACAAAGAATTTTTTTAAAACTTTGAGTAGAAGGGAGCAAAATCCTAACCCCTGAATTAAAACCAGGGCAATTAAAAAAAATTATTGCAACACAGTGATCCCAAGAAAGGCCTAACGACAATGTAGGGCAACAAGATCTCTGGGGTAAAGCTGTTTTAAATAAAATAAATTGAATCTAGTGACCCACATATTACACGAAACTTTCTCAGGACTGATGAAGAAATGTCATCTTCGGAACTTAGTTGTGTATGAAGGTGAGAAACACTGCATTGGAGAGCTCTGTGAACTTGGATGGGTGATTCTGCTCTGTGCTTTGAGGTTCTGTTTGAAAAATTGTGATGATAATAATAAGTTCCTCTTAGGGTTCTGTAAGGTTGGAGTAAGGTAATTCATATAAACCTTTATTTTATTTTATTTTTATTTATTTATTTATTTTTTTGACAGGCAGAGTGGACAGTGAGAGAGAGAGACAGAGAGAAAGGTCTTCCTTTGCCGTTGGTTCACCCTCCAATGGCCGCCGCGGTAGGCGCGCTGCGGCCGGCGCACTGCGCTGATCCGATGGCAGGAGCCAGGTGCTTCTGCTGGTCTCCCATGGGGTGCAGGGCCCAAGGACTTGGGCCATCCTCCACTGCACTCCCTGGCCACAGCAGAGAGCTGGCCTGGAAGAGGGGCAACCGGGACAGAATCTGGCGCCCCAACCCGGACTAGAACCCGGTGTGCCGGCACCGCAAGGCGGAGGATTAGCCTAGTGAGCCACGGCGCCGGCATCTTTATTTTTTTTTTTTTAATGATACTAGTTAGACTTGTATAGAGATTGCTTATTAAAGTCACTCATTTAAAATATTATATCTGGCCATAGTAACCAAGATAGATTTACCATTAATTTGATAATGCACATAACTGGTGATAGAAAAATGGTTAAAAGCTTTGTTAAAACTGGCCATCAACACAGAAGATGTCAAAAGAACACTCTTTATAATTTCAGACTTGCTTCTAATTAGTAGTATGTCCTTGGGTAAACCACTTAGAGCTTCTGAGTCTCAATTTCCATATCTGAAAAATAAATGAGTTAGTCTAGAAAATCCCTAAGGTCCTCTCGGCCCTACAGTTTTATGAGTCTATGAATCCTCTTAATGTGTATCATATATTCAAAGCTTTGCTGGGTTCTATGAATGAAACAGACAAAACACAAGCCAGCTCCCTTCCGTACAAGAGGTTATGATCCTGATATGACTGAAGAGCCTTGTAATCCACAGTTGCACGACGGAATCACATTCTCAATTATATAAGCCTTGTTAAGTATATTTCCTGATTTTGCAGAGTGAAGCAGCTTTGGGCCAGTGGAAAACACTGCAATGCCAGGATGACCAGCTTTTCCGATCTGAGCTTCTCTTTTCATTTTACTGATCAGTGGGAGTTCTATTAAAGCGGAATCTACACATTCACATTTACTGACAAAGGATTACACTAAATAATTTTTTTGGCTGACATGTGTTTCCTATTACTCAGATTGTCCTTTGCTAGCCAAGCAGCAATCCAAATAGGCTCAGGACAAAAAAGCAAGGAGACTTGTCCTCTCCCAACTATTAGCAATGACGAGAGGAATATGGTGCCTCACCACCTTTAATGTACCTCAGGAATGTTTATGCCTAAAGTCTGCCCTCAATATTATTAGTTATATTCACTTTTTCCCTTGATTTCTTATATGGTGATTTCTATGAAATCAAATGTCCTTCTCAACAGATTTTCCGGAATTTGTATTAAATGTACATGTAATGATGTTGCTCTCTTGCACTCATTTGGGACAATATAATTGCTCTGAAATTCCTTAGGATTTCCTTGCTGTTAAAAGAGGAAAGTAGTGTTCTGCACTTGAACTAAATACATTTATTTTTCCATAATTCCATATTATTGGGTGGGAAATGGCTGGAATGGTGCATCACTGCATTTTTCTGTAGTCTTCATGCAGATTAGCTTGTGGGGTCAAAGCCTCATGAAAACCTTTGAGGCAAAGCAGTCTCCTTGGGAACAGACATGTATTTTAATGCTCGTTGCTTTTAGAATTGATCTCTCAGGTATATGATTATTTAGCTGATCTTTTCCAAAGCAAAATCTAAAAATCCCATGTATCTGAAGGTTGAACTGGTACCTCTGAACTGCCTTTCATCTTCAGGGGTAATAAAATGCATACCAGGATACTATGAACCAAAAATGGGGTGTCTGTCACACAGTAACTGAATTCTGTGACACCTTGTACTTATGTATCTTATGCCTTAATTCATAGTCAGTTTTAAAAAGGGCAAGTTTCCATGACATCAGGAAACGCCAGTCTTCTGAGACAGAGGAGAATGAAATGCTTCTTGATAAATGATACTATCTAAATATTGGCACAAGTTGGCCAGCTCTTGCAAAGGAGGCGTGTTCAACAGCATTCTGCCCATGACAACAGCTCATTAAGCAATATTTTCCCCATTAATGTTTAGTATTAAACACTGAATGAAAGACTAAATATCATACAGAAAAACAAATTGAAAACAGCACAGTAGGGTTTAGGATAAGCAGCCAACAGCCTCCCCTTCATTTGGAAGACAGCTTGCATACCTATTCCAAAGATTAATGAGCAATCAGTTCTAAATTAAACCAAGACCTGCATTTAAATCTTTTTTTCCCTCTGTTGAAAGCATAGCTATGAGTTACACTAACGGAGATAAAATACAGTATTAGCCTTTCCATGTGTTGTGTAATGTGGTTAGAAACATGAAAGATCATTTCTGAAACATTTCCTTCACATTTTTTCATCATTTATTTTCCTGCACAATTTGAAAGGAAATGGGCCATGATGAGGTCGGTAGTTTCTGCCACATGATGCAGAATCTTGCTCTCTGTCAGTCACTCAAAAAACAGTCACCTCTTTGAAGATAGAATAAGAAAACTGCCTTTAAAAACATCACAGAGCCCATCGTAGGTGGCTAACATGGAATTTCAATTTTAGAAAAGTTGTCAACAGAAACTATCTTTCAGAAGGAGCACGGATATTTTTATAGTACAGGAAAATATGGTAGAGCCCATAGTATTGCTGAGGCCTGGAGACACTGCTAACACCAGAATTGTGTGTGATGAGGACACATTGTTTATGTAAAGGGAAGCTCAGGATAACACACCATGTGACTGAATCCTCAAAATGCAAAAAATGTTCCAAGAGGGATTCACTTGGTTGGTGGGTCTTGCTTTAGAAAAATAATAAGGGTGGATGTTAGGTGTTCTCATCACAAAGGAGACTATGTGAGCTTATGTTATTTAGCTTGATTCAGTCCTTTTATAATACATGCATACTTTAAAGCATAATATTGCATATGATCAATGCATTTGATTTTGTCCATCAATGTTTTAAAAATAAAATAATTTTAAAAAGAGAAGGAGAAAAGTGGCGTAAGAAATAGCAAATCACAAATTCATTTCTTAGGACTCTTAACCTGGGTGTCTCTAACCTCAGAATATCTGTGAAAGGACTTGTGTACACACAGATACTTTTCAAACATTGCTTTGTAGATGCCCTTTTATGTAAAATATTCCAGGGCTTTTCAGTAAATTCTTCAGGATAAATTTGATTGTAAACATTTAAGAATTGTTACATATGATGCAGACTTTTGGCCTAGTGGTTAGGATATGAGTTAAGCCACCTTCATCCCAAATTAGAGTTCCTCGGTTTATAATGACCTCTGACTCCTGACTTCGACTGCCTACTAATATGGACTCTTGGAGGCAACAGTGATGGTTCAAGTAATTGGGTTCCTGCCACATGGGAGACCTGGACTGAGTTCTCAGCTTCAACCCTCACCCAGCATCAGCTGTTTTGGGCATTTGAGGAGTAAATCAAAGGACTGGAGCTCTCTCTCTTGTTCTCAAATTAAAAAAAAATTCTTAGAAAAAAAGATTTATTGAATAAAGCAATCTGTGTCTATACCTTAATTGTACTTTAAAAATTACTTAGAAACTTTGAAAAATATCAATATCTGGAACCCTTCCAAAGCTGGACTGAATTATGTTACCAGGAGGCAGGAAAAGGTGCAGATTTTTTTTGAAAAACTCATATATTAAGATACATGACCATGAACACAAATAAGTGACACCAACAAAACATAATATAAACTCAAAAACTCCTGGAAGAGATTTGACTAGGACTTCAGATTGCATATTGGATAGCTTACATTACTAAGGACATAATAAGGAATTTGAAAGCTGAGTAAGAAAGACAAATACACCCACTTCTTAGAAACAAAACCACCATGTAACCTAGGTTTACCCAAAGGAGGTTGAATGTAGTCTCCAGAAAAAGACATTCGTTTCCAGATCCCTGTACTTGCCATTGCCATCTCATTTGGAAACAGATGGTCCTTAAAGATGTGATTAAGAATCTGGAGATGTAATCATCTTGGTTTAAATGTGCGAGCTCTGGATCAATCTTAGTGATCTGAAGTAATGACAAGTGACTTTATACAGGAGACAGAGGAGACTCTGAAAGAAGAGGAGGAATCTATGTGAACATACCCCAGAGATGAGAGTGATGCAGCCACCAGACAAAAGATGTGTGGATCCAACAGAAGCTACAAGAGGTGAGAAATGGAATCTCCCTCAAAGCCCCAAGAGGGTGTGGGGCCCTGCCAGCACCTTGATTTCATATTTCTGGCATTCAGAAGTAGGGAAGATGAAATTTGTTTTATTTTTATTTATTTTGGGTTACTAAGCTTGTGTTATAACAGTCATAGCAAACTAATATCTTAGTCTCATTTAGCTATTGGTAGACAGCATATTTTTATCACATCCTCATAGTTCACTGGAATAAATTTGCAGCCTCAGAATAGAGCGTATTGTGTTCCTCTTACATGTAGGATCTTTCTTCAAAATGACCTTAAAACGCAAGGCTAGTTTATGGTAAAGCTGTAGCAATTTGTTCAGGGAAGGATCCTCAGCACTCTTGAGAGTTATCTCATTCTCTCCTATGCCTTCCCTGCATCATTGCCTTTCTGTGAAATATTCCATCATCATCATCCTTCTCTGTCTTCATTACCATCACTGACATAACTTACAATTACATAGCACTTACACTATGCCAGCACATTAGGTAAGAAAATTGATTTAATCCTCAGAACAATCCCATAAAATAGATATTATTATAGTGACCATTTTACAGATGAGGAATTGAAAAATACAGCTTGATTACCTGCCAAAAGTGGAAGTAACGAAAGGGAGATGATAGGAGAAAAATAACCTGCCAAGAGTGGTCTTGTTACACATACTGACAGTAATCCAATTGTTCAAGTAGCATATATTATGTCTTCCAGTTGCATTATGCTTTCCAAAAAATATAAACCAGATGAGTATACTATGTCTCTAATAATAATTCCATGTACCCAGTAATTAAATGGAAGGATAAAAATGGGGACCTCTCTATAGGAGTATATGGGGGGCAGGGAGTTGAACTTGGGAAATAGGTAAAGTGAGGTGTGAAAAGAGATTAAATAAGGATTCTTTTAAAATGTTCTCTCCATTAACATTTAGAAGACAAATGGATCAAGTAGTAGCATCTGTAAGGTCATTATCAGAATTTAGATTTCTAGGCATGCTCACAGAAAAATAACTATGCATAATAGGAAATAAAACAGAAATTTTAAACACTTCAAGGATACTCAAGCACAAAATTATTTACCTAATAGAACCTTCAGAAAGTTTAAAATTGGGTTATGTATTTTATAAGTTCAATCTCTCCCAATAAGGCATCTAATCATGTAATCAAGTTCAGTATAAGTGATTAGGATGTGATGCTAAATAATAATTAATAAGCTTGTCACTTAGATTGCACATAGAGAAATGAAGAAAAGAAAATAAATAATAGTAGTATTGCAATTTAATGAGCTCATTTTTATTTTAGTACCAAGATAATTTTCAAACTCTTTTATCACACTGTACTTACAAAAATTATTCGGTTAACCTTAAATAAATTAAATGCAGTAAAGAATTTTGAATGCATTTTATATATGCTTATACATAAATCTTCAAATTTAGTACTCGTACAAAATGGTGATTAATTTCTTTTGATCTGAATACAATTTGTATCAGAAAAATCAGAATTTTCTTGTTTATTTCTCTTCCTTTTATGTCTGTCTTTATTCTGCCATGAGGATAGGCATTTTTATATTTGTGAATAGTATATCTTGGACTTTTCTATAAAATCCCAACACAAGTTTACAATTTTCTAAAAAGGGTACTGACAAAGCCGACAAATGTCATGACCTGTTTCAAATTCACTTTTTTAAGCTAAACAAGGACATAAATTGTAACATTATAATTTGGACTTGCAAAATAGCATGGAAAATTCTGGAAAATCACAGCTATTATAGGCACACATATTTGGAAAACACTCTAGAAACACATGCTATAAAAGCAAAGAGAAATAGGATTACATCAACCTAAAAAGCTTCTGCATTACAAAAGAAACACTCAACAAAGTTAAAAGGCAATCAATAGAATGGGAGAAAATATTGGCAAACTATGCAACTGATAAAGGATTAATATCTAGAATCTATAAGTAGCCCAAGAAACTCAACAACAACAAAACAAACAATACAGGTAAGAAATGGGCAAAGGACTTGAACAGGCATTTTCCTTTTTCTTTCTTTCTTTTTTTTGAACAGGCATTTTTCAAAAGAGGAAATTCAACGGCCAAACAGACAAATGAAAAAATGCTTAGGATCACTAGTTATCAGGGAAATGCAAATCAATACCACAACAAGGTTTCATCGTACCCCAGTTAGAATGGTTCTTATACAATAATAATAAAAAAAAAACACAATAAATGCTAGAGAGGATGTAGGGGAAAAAGATACCCTAATGCACTGTTGGTGGGAATGCAAACTAGTACAGCCATTGTGGAAGACAGTATGGAGATTCCTCAGAAACCTTGAAAATAGGACTACTATATGACCCAATCATTCCACTCCTGGGAATTTACTCAATGGAAATTATATTAGCAAATGAAAGAGTTATCTGTAACCTCAATTTTAATTCAACTTCATTCACAATAGCTATGATATGGAATCAACCAAGATGTCCATTAACAGATAACTGGATAAAGAAATTATTGTGTGTATATATATATGTATATATATATACACATATATTGTATATATACACTATATGTATATATATATATATATACACACACACTATGAAATACTACTCAGCCATAAAGAAGAATCAAATCCTGTCTTTTGCAATATGAATGCAACTAGAAATCTTTATACCTAGTGAACTAAATCAGTCCCCAAAAGACAAGTACCATATGTTTCCCCTTATCTATGATAATTAATAGAGTACAAAAAATGTAATGTACATGAGTGAAATTGACATGAGATTTTTTTTACTTCATTACCATATGATATAGTAATATTTATTCAAAGTTATAATATCAACAATGACAGGATTGTACAATTTCATTTTTAGGTATTTAATTTTTTATTATTTTTATTCATATAAAGTGAACAAATTTCATAAATACAGATTTAGGAGCACAGTGATACTCCCACCCTACACTCCCTGATGCCCATGCTCCCACACTCCTTCCTCCTCCCTTTCTTATACTTTATTTTAACTTTTACAGTGACATACTCACTGTACTTTCAGCTTATTTTACAATCATAAGATTAACCCTCTACCAAGTAAAAAATTAAACAAAAACAAAGAAGAAAAATTGCTTACAGTCCTTGTCTCTACTTTTGAGGAACACTGTTTTTTTTTTTTTTTCTTACTATGTGTTTAATTCTTTTCTTAGTGGAGGGTTAATTTTATGATTATAAAAGAAACTAAAAACACACCATTGTAAAAATTAAAAGAAAGAATTAGAAAGGAAGGAGGAGGGAGGGTGGGAACATTGGCAGAAGGGAAAGTAGAGTGGGAAGTATCACTATGCTCCTAAAACTGTTTATATTTAAATTCATGAAATTTTTTCATTTTATACAAATAAAAAATCAAATCATCACCAGCAAATGTAGACAGGCCCAGTAACAAAGGCTGCACAGGACAGGAAACACACACACACACACACACAAAAGAAAAAAAGAAAAAAATCCAAAGGAAGAAACACAGAAGATTGATTAATCCCCCATTCTCCAAAATGTTAACTCAGTCTTTATTTAAAACTGCCAGAAGAATAAAGTGGTTATATCAGTTTTCTAATAAAGAAAACACAAGTAGATATATTAGTTTATAATGTGCAGTTTATCATGATATATTTTCAAAATCAAAAAGTAGAGATTTTGTTCATAAATAGACAATATAATTTTTAAAGCAATATATTGAATTATCCACAATATCTTGGAAAAACTGTCATCTTTAGTTTTAGTCTAGCTTATAAATTTC
The DNA here is from genome assembly GCF_033115175.1 of Lepus europaeus. Classification (NCBI taxonomy): domain Eukaryota; kingdom Metazoa; phylum Chordata; class Mammalia; order Lagomorpha; family Leporidae; genus Lepus; species Lepus europaeus. The sequence goes on along the minus strand of NC_084832.1, from coordinate 46,421,091 downwards.
AGGAGAAATATCTTTCTACTAAGAATCTACAGGGGCTGGTGCTGTGGCACAGTAGATTAATCCTCTGCCTTTGGTGACAGCATCCTTTATGGGCATGGGTTCTAGTCCCGGCTGCTCCTCTTTTGATCCCGCTCTCTGCTATGGCCTGGGAAAGCAGTGGAAGATGGACCAAGTTGTTGGGCCCCTGCACCTGCATGGGAGACCTAGAAGAACCTCCTAGCTTCGGATCGGCACAGCTCTGGCCACTGCGGCCATCTAGGGAGTGAACCAGTGGATAGAAGACCTTCCTCTCTGTCCCTCTCACTGTCTGTAACTCTACTTTTCAATTAAATAAATAAAAAAAAATTTAAAAAAGAATCTACAGTGATTGTGTGTGTGTTCACATCTACAGGTCTTAGAAGAACACATTCAGAAACTCACAGGTTACTGTCAATATCACCTTTAGGTTCTAACCTCAGCTGGATACTCCTACAAATTGCTTGATACTGCTACTAGTTCTCCACCTCTACAGCAGCTATTTTAAAGCTTCCTCTCTTTACCCCCTTATTTCTACCTTCCAACTTGCAAAAGGCCCTATCAATTCTTGGAAACAGATGTCACCAGTAGCGAGTTCCATAAATTTCCCATCACTTCACAATTCCTACTTATCTTTTCTGCTTTTCTGTGTTTTCTGGCCATTCTCCTGTAAATCCTACCTCCTCTGTGTAATTCAATTTCCTCTTTCCCAGAAAACAGATACTACAAATTATGGATTTTTATTCATTTTTCAACATTCTGTTCTTTTCTAGTAATTTCTTACCAACATTAACATTTGTCCAAACATTTTTACATCTTAAAGAGAAAAACAAAACAATACAAAACTTTTCTCTTTATCCCACTCACTCATTCCTGTTTCTTTAATCCAAACTTATTGAAAACATTTGTCTACATTGAAGGTGTCTCACTCTTCATAAATATAAATAGAAATATAAATTTTATAAATGAATGTATTTCCCTATTTATAAATATAAATATAATTATTACAAATAAAAAATAATTTAATTTTCAAGTTATTATAGTTTGACTTCTACCCTCAAAATTCCATTTACATCCTCAAAGATAAGTCAAAATTGACATGTCCAAAATGTTTCTTGTCATTTTTTAAAAGATTTTATTTATTTAGTTGAGAGGTAAAGTTACAGACAGAGAGAGGGAGACACAGAGAGAGGTTCTTCAATCCACTGGTTCACTCCCCAAATGGCCACAATGGCGGGAGCCAGGACGATCCAAAGCCAGGAGCCAGAAGCTTCTTTTGGGTCTCCCACACAGGTGCAGGGTCCAAGCACTTGGGTCATCTTCTGCTGCTTTCCCACTTTCCCAGGACATAAGCAGAGAGCTGGATAGGAAGTAGAGCAGCCAGGACTCGAATCAGCACTGATATGGGATGCTGGCACTGAGAGCGGAGGCTTAGCCCACTACCATTATGCCACAGTACTGGCCCCAGTTTAATTTATAAGATTTATTTATTTATTTATTTGAATAGCAGTGTTGATAGGGGGACAGAGAGAGAGAGAGAGAGAGAGAGAGAAGAGAGAGAATCTTCCATCCACTGCTTCACTCCCCAGCTGGCCACAATAACCAGGGCTGATCCAGGTTGAAGCCAGGAGCCAGGAGCTTCTTCCACATTTCCCAGATGTGGGCAGGGACCCAAAGATGGGCCATTTTCTGCTCTTTTATCAGGTTCATTAGCAGGAAGCTGGATTGGAAGTGGAACAGCTGGAAGACAAACCAATGCCTGCATGGAATGCTGGCATCACAGGTGGCAAACTAACCCACTACTTCACAATGCTGGCCCGCTTATCTTCTTATTTTCCAGTCTCCGCAACTTTCACCTGGTTGTCTAAGGTAAAATTACAAGCACTATTCTTGACTCAGTGCTTTCCCTCACCCATACAATTTAATCTTCCATATCACCACACCAATAGCATTTAAATCTTTCAACTTATATCTCCACTCTAGAGCGTTTGCCTTCCAAGATACTTATTTCATGATTTTTTTTATTTGTTTAATTTATTTGTAAGGCAGTGACACACACACACACACACACAAACACAGGTACAGAGAGAAAGATATGAGAAAGATATCTTATATCCATTAGTTCACTATCCAAATGTCCACAATTGTAGCATTTGGAATAGGCTGAAACCAAGAGCCAGTATCTCCCATATGTGTAGCGAGGCCCCATATACTTAGGCTATCATCTACTTCCTTCCAAGGTGCATTAGCAAGGAGCTGGATTGGAAGAACAACTAGGACTTGAACTGGTATTCCTGTGTGGGATGCTTATTTCACAAGTAGTGCTTTAGTCTACTGCGCCACAATGCCAGCCTCCTATTTCAACATTTGAGTATTGGACTGTTTCCCCCCACTAGACATTGCTATGGCCTCATACTTTATTGATGGCTATATTCTTAGTGCTGAGTACTAGACTGGGACATAACTGGTACTCAATAAAAATAAATATTAGTTGCACATGTAAAGGCAACCCTCCATTTCCATCAAGAAGGGGAGGAAGCTTTCAGTAACTTGAATCTCTTCCTTCTGAGAAGGAAAAATGCTACTGATTTTAATTATGAACTGAGCAAGCACAAAGGAAGAACTCCTGATGTTTGAGTTACAATTGCTGTGTAAAGTGACTGGGCTCCTGTGGTGCTAATAAAAGATGAAAATAGGAGCACTGTGCCTTGTGCAAATATTTTGATTAACCATTTTGTTAGAATGAAGATTCCCCAGAAAAGGAAAGTCTGTACAGCTCAAAGTTCAGAAATTTTGCAAAGCTAAAATTCCTTAATATCATGTTAGACTTAAATTCCATGTATTTATGTTTATTTGTACAATGTTTTAAAAGCTCTATCTTACTCTTCCTCTCTCTATTTGGGGAATACAGCTTTACAATTCTGCTGGGGTCACAAACATTTGTTAATTAAATATAATTTATCTTTCTATTTTATGAATCCTTAGGGCAATCAATTCTTACTGCACATAGAGTAGCTATACAAGAAACTTTTGACATCTTTGTTTTCTCCTACTGGAGTAAAAATATCTGAAATTTAGTAATGTAAAATTTAACATGAATACAAGTTCAGAATTGAATAACCACATTCTCAGCAAGAATATCTCACAGTTTTCTAAAGTTTCCTTTTGTTAAAATAAGATGTCTGTGAGTAAGACAATCTTATACTTTGGCTTATTAATTAATGATAAACCTATGCCATCATCTTTGGCATTAGCTCCCTGCTAATGGCCTGAGAAAAACTGAAAATGACCCAAGTATTTTGGCCCCTGCCACCGATGTGGAGACCTGGATGAAGCTTCTGGCTTCTGGCTTCAGCCTGAATCAGCCTTGGTTGTTGTGGCCACCTGGGAAGGAACCAGTAGATGGAAGATCTTTGTCACTGTCTCTCTCTTTCTCTCCGTCTCTCCCTGTCATTCTATAACTCTTTCAAATAAATAATTAAATCTTTAAAAAAAAGGAGGAGGGATTTCAGATCAGCAATTTTTTTTTATTATTTTTTATTTTTATTTTTTGACAGGCAGAGTGGACAGTGAGAGAGAGAGACAGAGAGAAAGGTCTTCCTTTTGCCGTTGGTTCACCCTCCAATGGCTGCCGCGGTAGCGCGCTGCGGCCGGCGCACCGTGCTGATCCAATGGCAGGAGCCAGGTGCTTCTCCTGGTCTCCCATGGGGTGCAGGGCCCAAGCACTTGGGCCATCCTCCACTGCACTCCCTGGCCACAGCAGAGAGCTGGCCTAGAAGAGGGGCAACCGGGACAGGATCGGTGCCCCGACCGGGACTAGAACCCGGTGTGCCGGCGCCGCAAGGCGGAGGATTAGCCTATTGAGCCACGGCGCCAGCCAGATCAGCAAATATTATGACATAATTTTTCTTTATATTAAAATGATATCTCATCTCTCTTTGAATTCATCATTTTGTGTTAGATATAAATCTCCTCAACTCCTCAGACTTACAGATGATTGGTTCTTTCTATGCAATCACCTCTGCCCCTCTCTTTTAATTTATGTATAACATGTGAAACTCGCTAAGGTGCTTACTGAGCAGTAGAAAGTTGCATTTTCTGGATTTTCTATTTTTTAGACTAAATAGTGACTTTGGGCTCTTAAGTAAAGTTTTCAACATCTCTCAGATTACTAAAATTAGACATATAAAAGCTTAGGGTTGAAATTACACAAGGAAATTTTAGCTCACACATATAAGGAAGAATATGTGGTATTTGTCTTTCTGTGTCTGGCTTATTTCACTCAACATGATGTCTTCCACTTCCATCCATTTTGCTGTAAATGACAATGTTTCATACTTTCTTATAGCTGAATAGTATCAGAGCAGATTTATAGAACTGCTTATTTATTAAAGATAAATTATCAATTTAATCATGTATCGATTGCTCAAATGTATGTCGGCTTCCATATGTGTCCCTGAATAAATATTAAAAAGAATCAAATTTTGGTAGTTCTATTGGTGATTAATTACGTGATAGTCTAATGCAGAAAAAAACTTTGATTCCACAAACAATAATCTATTCTAAATTCAAATATGATAATCCTAAAGGAATAGCTTTCTTTTTGCCTATTGCAATTTTAACATTTCTCAAATGACTAGAATTAGTAATATACAAGCTGAAAAGGCAGAGGAAGTGCAAGTATGGTCCCCTCGGAGCTAGCTTTATAATTTCTGAAAGATCCACCCCTGCTTTGTTATAACCAGCAATGAAAACTCTCAGCGGTTTCCTTCGCAGGGGAGTCTTCCATTACCGATTTGGCATTGCTCCCCAGCAATGCAAGGTCACTCAATTATCCTCTCTTCAGATGCCAGCCCTACAGAAGGAAACTACTCTACTGAGGAAGCTCCTCATGATAGTGCAATTGTACAAACAGAAACAAAGTACTGTCATCTTGCTAAAATGTGTTTTCCCAAGCAACTGAAGTGCAATTTTCTGCTGCACAGTATCAACTACTAAACTAAACAGCAAATGTGAGAACCTAGTCAAAAGGAAGCAATCTTTCTTCATTCCAAGCCAGTCATACTTTTTGTATCACTATGTGCAACATCATTTATTTAAGTCAGAGTAACCTATCCATGAACAAGGAAAATCCATTTAGAAAAGTATTACCTTAGCACAGCTATTGCTAGCAAAATTATCCTAAAGGGATGAACAGCAAGAATATGACAATGATCTCCTTTTTCATTTCAAATGGCAAACTGCATTGATTTGTACAATTTATAAGAGCTAGAAAAATCTAAGGATCAAAAAAGGGGTTCTTTTTCTTTGAGTTTTTTCTAATTGATGCATTATTCTGCTCATTTGGATAAGTTTCTAAGACTGGATTTTTTTTAAAAAATGACTCATTATATTCAGTTAATTTGCAAAGTAGTGGCAAATTCATCTAGAAAACCACTGTCAAACTTTGAGTGGCACCCTTCTCTAACAGTCTTATGGGGATTGATTGCTTCCACAGTTAAACACAATATCTCCTTTAATCTCCTCTAACTGCTGTTGACCTATCTCTGCCATTCCTTTCCCAGTATAGGATAAATCAAGTGCATTTTACATGAAAAATGAAGTAATTACTAAACGAATGAATTCAACAGCTAATTGCACATAGGGGCCTCTGGGAAATATGGGACAACTCAGTGTCAGATTTCAAAAGTCAGAAAGGAAGTTGAAGTTAATAATTCTCAAATACTGACAGGTTGAAAAGACTTGAAATGCACCATTTCTGCAGACACAAACTGATTCCCCATTTAAGGGAATTGGAAAATTCTAGCTATACACCCCATCTTTACGCCAATAACAGTACTGACAGCTGTGAAAATAGAACCTAGTGCGCTAAAGTGAACTATTTTGGTGGGAAATATGTGACTGCTTTTTATTACTATTTGTATGAAGCTTTTTGAACAAAAAAATTTGCTTCTCCTTTTCTCTTGTATGTGTATCAGTCGAGTCATATTTGTTCCCTAACATAATAACTACGCTGTTTATTTAGATGTTATTAAATTTGATTGTCTCTACAATGTTGAATAAAGACACATTGGTATTGAATATTTGGAAAGCTCCTTTTATTATGAAAAGGCTTTTAAAGTTTTTTTTGGTTGTTGTTTTCAAAAGTATCTAATAGATCAAACTGACATGTTTGCTGCATTTCTTCTTATATAGCTTTTATAGGGTGAGTAGGATGTACCTGTGACATAAAAACATTATTAAAAACCACAGTGACAGAACAAAGGCATAAACAAAAGGTTTCACATACAGATCAATACCCCATGGACACAAAGTAGCACTGTACACTGCAAAGAATATTATCGAGCTATGAAAAAAAGAAGGGTTTAATTTGTTTCAGGGAAAAAAAAGTCTTCCTTTTCAAGAAATCTAATGATCCACAAGTTTTATGTGAGTTACAGTCAAAAATATACACCTGACACGGTACATGACACATCACACTCACACACATACATACATATCTCTATCCTTTCTTGTGCATATGGTTAAGTTACATTGATATATTATAAGTCACTATTAGCAGAGTTTAATTAAGCATTAACTTCTCTGGTTACAATTTCAAACTAAAGTGTGAGGTTTAACTTCTTTTTAAGCTTCCTTTACTTCTTTCTAATATGACCCCAGGTTTTGAAGGTCTTTTTGTCTATGGAAAGAAGTTATTAATACTGTCAGAGCAAGAGAAGATATGTGTTTATGGCAAAGATTCCCAGTGGCCAACCTTTGAAACTTCATTTTCTTTAGGCAGTTCGTGGCTTATCTGCTGAAACCATCTCAGATGAGGTGAACACATAATGCTGACTTAGTAATGTTTTACTTCCTTCTTACTGCTATGCTTTGACTATTAAGATATCTATTCATTGAGGTAAATTATATCCCCAGTTATATCTCCACTTTTGAGATTCTTATCTCTGTGCCATCTAGTAATTGTTTTTGCCATATCTTTCCTTACGTGAAATATCACGCTATAAGACAAAAGAAAAAAAATTCTTCATCATTTTATTGTTGCAATAAATGCTATATAGAAATTAGGATAATCCTCAATGCACATCAGCAATGCCTATTTCCATGCACCTGCTGATCCACTGCAAACCTAAACATATGATTAATATTAGCAACAAAGGTTTTCCTACTCTTGTTAACAGTAAGTAAGATGATAGGGAGGAAATAAGATAGTTCATCCAGTTAAACAGCATGACTAAAGTCTTTGGTGTTGCTAGTTACATAATAATACTGAGCAATTTCTCTGGGGATAACAATGCCTTCTAAAATATGTTGCTAATCTTATTCTCTTTTGAAGTAGTTACATACCTTTATGTGGAACTCACTGACTTCCACAACTGATTTTTCTCCTATTTCCTCAGGCCAGGCTATGATACTTGACGTTAAAAGGAGTCTCTCTTTTTTTTTAATTTAACATTCCATTGTGTTTTTTTTCCCATGCTTATTATCATGAGAGTGCCAGAATGACTTAAGAAAGCAGATTTTAAAAATAAGCTTAAATTATTTGTAATCGATGGAGGTACAAAACAAAATCCCTGTTTTGTTTTAAATGTTGTCTTTGATTCTTTTTGTCCTCTGCTGCCTTAGTGATATTCGTTCTATTGGACTGAGGTTGTGATAAGACCTCTGTTCTGAAGAACAAAAGACAAATGAGAAGCTGCTGATAATAGATAGCAACACTTTTGCATTTATTTGGAGACTGGGAGGATGCATCACTTTATTCCTATCAAGTACAAGGAAACAACCGTCTTTATCCCCACTTTATCTCAATGGGTTGCCATGATGTGTTCACTAAAAGTTATATATGGAAAGCTGATTAAACATCATTGTTTCCAATCTAGCAGTCAAAAGCAGTGTTAAGCATCATCAAGGAATAATGTTAAAACAAAAGAATAGTATATTTTGAAAGTCTCAAGAAGCAATCTTCTTATTGTATGCATTGTTTTCATTTACTTTAATTTTATTTATTTATTTATTTATTTTATTTTTTGCCAGGCAGAGTTAGACAGTGAGAGAGACAGAGAGAGTTATAGACAGTGAGAGAGAGACAGAGAGAAAGGTTCACTCCCCTAATGGCCGCTACAGCTAGCGCTGTGCTGAACCGAAGCCAGGAGCCAGGTACTTCCTCCCAGTCTCCCATGCGGGTGCAGGGACCCAAGCACTTGGACCATCCTCCACTGCACTCCAGGGCCACAGCAGAGAGTTGGACTGGAAGAGGAGCAACCGGGACAGAATCCCCGGCCCTACTTTAAATTTTTATTATTAAGAATCGACATAAAGACCGGCGCCGCGGCTCACTAGGCTAATCATCTGCCTGCAGCACTGGCACCCCGGGTTCTAGTCCTGGTCGGGGCGCCGGCTGTCCCGGTTGCCCCTCTTCCAGTCCAGCTCTCTGCTGGGGCCTGGGAGTGCAGTGGAGGATGGCCCAAAGTGCTTGGGCCCTGTACCAGTGTGGGAGACCAGAAAAAAGCGCCTGGCTCCTGGCTTCGGATCAGCGCTGCAAGTCAGCTTCGGCGGCCATTTGGGGGGTGAACCAGTGGAAGGAAGACCTTTCTCTCTGTCTCTCTCTCTCACTGTCTAACTCTGCCTGGCAAAAATAAATAAATAAATAAATAAATAATCAACATAAAAGGAAGAAATACTTCATGTAAATTTTAATGGCTCCTCTAAGAAGCAGTGATTATACTCTTATTTATGCTTCTAATTTTTTAGGGTGGTGTTCCATTCTCCAAATATATAAAGTGTAAAAAGGCTCCTGGACAAACCAGATAATTTCTTAATTTGAGGCTTTAAATGGCATTTATTGTAAAATACTATATATTCAGTCTACTAAATGAAGCAGGCATTTGGTACAGTGGTTCATACCACTTGGGACACCTACATCTCCTATCACAGTGTCTGGATACTGCCTCTGCTTTGGATTCCAGCTTCCTTTAAGGTGTACCCTGGGAGGCAGCAAATAATGCCTGCTATACTCGGGTCCTTGTAACTAATCTGGGGGTTTGAATTGAGTTCTGAGTTACTGGCTTCTGCCTGGGCCAGGCTCAGCTATTGCAGGTATTTGGGGAGTGAACCAGTAGATGATCTCTCTCTCTTCTCTCTCTCTCTCTCTCTCTCTCTCCCTCAGTCCATCTCTCTGCCTTTCCAATAAATAAATTTGTATGGATGCTGTGGTACAGAGGATAAAGCTGCTGCCTGTGACACTAGCATGCTACATGGGAGCCGGTTGGAGCCCTGGATGCTTAAAATCTGATCCTGCTCCCTGCTAATGTGCCTAGAAAAGCAAAAGAAAAAGTTGCCCAAATGCTTGGGCCTCTTTCACCCATATGGGAGACCTGGCTGGAGCTTCCGGCTTTGGCTTGGCCTGGCGTCATGTTATATGGTCATTTGGCCAGTAAACCAGTAGATGGAAGATCTCTCTGTGCCTCCCTCTCTATTGCTGTACCCATAACTCTTTAAAAATATAAAATAATTCATTTCTTTAAAAATTTCAAAGCATAGGCCAGCGCCGCAGCTCACTAGGCTAATCCTCCACCTGTGGCGATGGCACCCCGGGGTTCTAGTCCCGGTCGGGGCACTGGAGTGTGTACCAGTTGCTCCTCTTCCAGTCCAGCTCTCTGCTGTGGCCTGGGAGTGCAGTGGAGGATGGGCCAGGTCCTTGGGCCCTGCATCTGCATGGGAGACCAGGAAGAAGTACCTGGCTCCTGGCTTCAGATCAGCGCAGTGTGCCGGCCGCAACGCACGGGCTGTAGTGGCCACTTGGGGAGGTGAACCAACGGAAGGAAGACCTTTATCTCTGTCTGTCTCTCACTGTCTAACTCTGCCTGTCAAAAAAAAAAAAAAAAAGAAAGAAAGAAAGAAAGGAAGAAAGAAAGGAAGAAAGAAAGAAAGAAAGAAAGAAAGAAAGAAAGAATTTGAAAAAAATATGTTTACTGAAGTTCAAGGTAGCTCTCTCTCTCTTTTTAAAATTTTTTATTTATTTGAAAGTCAGAGTTACACAGAGAGAGGAGAGGCAGAGAGAGTGAGAGAGGTCTTCCATCTGGTGACTCACTCTCTAGTTGGCCTCAATGGCTGTAGCTGAACAGAGCTTAAGCCAGGATTCAGGAGCCTCCTGTGGTTCCCAACATGGGTGCCAGGGCCCAAGGACCTGGGCCATCTTCCACTGCTTTCCCAGGCCATGGCAGAGAGCTGAATTGGAAGTGGAGCAGCCAGGACTTGAACCAGCACCCATAAGGTATGCCGGCACTGCAGGCGGTGGTTTCACCAGCTAGGTCACAGCACCATCCCCAATGTAGATTTCTTTTTACATCAAAAGTGGAACCTAGAGATTTAGGCAAACTTAAATTGCTGGTTCACAATCTCCTGTTTTGTAAAATGAGTAGAATACCTATGCATCTCTGATTGTTCAGTATCCTAAGACACATTACTTGTGTCTACTGTATAAACTGGAAATTCTTAGGCCAAATTTCTAAGCTTCATGAATCTCCATAGATCAGTCAGGATAGAATTTGTCTAAATGAGGATTAAAAAACATTTACAAAGAGATCAATGTGTTTTAATATTTAAGACACTGAAAATAAGTGTTAAGTGGAGAGGCAAAAAATTAAATATTTTTCTTGATCTTGGCAATGAATTTATTTTTTTACTTTCAGAACACATAATTATTTGCTTCATTTTATTTTCCAATTGTTCTCTGCCACACTGTAATGGTTTTTTTCTTGTTGGTTTTCATTTCTCTTTCTATCTGTTATTAGGGCTTGGCTATTGCAGCCCTTCTAGAGAGTATTACACAATTTCAAACTGACATTAGAACTCTTTGTAGTTTATTAAAACAGTTTCATCAAGGACAAGACATTGTGATTGAAAGACATGCATGGCTGAAAACATCTATGAAGATGTTAGAAGGTTATCTTATGGTCTTAGCTGCACATGTTTGTGTGGGCTGAGGAAGCCACTTGTGTGTCCGTGCTCAGTGGAACTCTGGCAGGTCAGTACTGCTGGGATTCAAGGCTTCTGGGCTGATGTTATTTCTGGCAGAGAAGCATAAAACTGGAGCCTTCACTTGAAGCGATGGTGAAAGGGCACCAGCTGTTTTCAGATAATCATGGTTATGTTCCAGACCATTAATCTATTCCTTTATAGAATTTTAACTCCCTTTCCACTTCCTCATAATTAAACCACTGCTCTTCCTTCTATATCTCTTGGTTTGTAGTTTTTTTTTTTTTCTAAATCAGATATTAAGCCTTTGTACACAAAAAAAGAGCAAGATGCTATAGATACTCATCATAAACTAGCAATCAAAGTACCCTTTCCTTTAAGTCTACTAGTCATTTTGAGAGAAGATTTTTTTTAAAAAACAAAGTTTCGGCCAGCGCCGTGGCTTAACAGGCTAATCCTCCACCTTGCGGCGCCGGCACACCGGGTTCTAGTCCCGGTCGGGGCACCGGATTCTATCCTGGTTACCCCTCTCCCAGGCCAGCTCTCTGCTATGGCCCGGGAAGGCAGTGGAGGATGGCCCAAGTGCTTGGGCCCTGCACCCGCATTGGAGACCAGGAGAAGCACCTGGCTCCTGGCTTCGGATCAGCATGATGCGCCAGCCGCAGCGGCCATTGGAGGGTGAACCAATAGCAAAAAGGAAGACCTTTCTCTCTGTCTCTCTCTCTCACTCTGCCTGTCAAAAAAACAAACAAACAAACAAACAAACAAAAAAACCCAAAGTTTCACATATCTTAAATTTCTTTGTCCACCAGACATTAAAATATTAGTTAATTCATTCAGTGGGATAGGATGTGAATGCTGAGTAGAAGAAATAAAAAATCGGGGCCAGTGCTGTGGCACATCAGGTTAAGCTGCCGCATCCCATATGGGTACTGGTTCAAGTCCTGGTTGCACCACTTCCAATCCAGCTCTTAGTTACTGGCTTGAGGAAAGCAGCGGAAGATGATCCAAGTGCTTCAGCCCCACCACCCATGTAGGAGCCCTGGATGAAAGTCCTGGCTTCTGGCACTGGCCTGGCTCAGCTCCTCTTGTTGCAGCCATCTGGAGAGTGAATCAGCAGATGGAAGACCTTTCTCTCTCTCTCTCTCTCTCTCTACAACTCTGTCTTTCAATTAAATAAATAAATAAATCTTTTTAAAAGGAAGAAAAGAATAAAAAAATTGCTCTGAGAAAAAAATTTGCAAACACTATGGTGAGTTTGATTTATCTGAATCCTATCTATTTGAAAGTCTTTAAAATACACAAAATTTGTTAAGCTATAAAGAGGACATTATGGAAAATATTGTTTTCTCTATTTACATATTGGTGATGTTTGACTTTATTCCCTTTTTCAAATTTTTTTGTATAAAAAGTAGTAAGTATAATTTGAAGTACATGCCAGGTGTGAAAATCAAAGAACTATCTTCAGTGATTTGATAATTAAGTTGACTATTAAATATAAGATTAATAGAGAATCCAGTTGTTATAAAATATTTTTGAAGTGTTTTGTTTATAAAATGTTTCTATAAGGAAGCCTGTAAGTTCTATATAAATTAATTTCTAAGTTCCATTGAGAAGTTCAGAGACAAGTAGCTGAAAAGAAAATAAATGCAAAAATGAAAAGCAAGTGTTGGCATTTGGCAAAAAGGTAAAGAACCCTGTTAAGATACCTATGTGCCATAACAGAGTGCCTGGATTCATGGGCTCTGCCTCCTGTCTCCTGTTAATGTTCACGGGGAGGCAGCAGGTGATGGCTCACAGAGTAGATCCTTACTACCCACGTGTGTGAACTGGATTGAATTCCCAGCTCAGTTTCAGCCCCATCGGTTACAGGCATTTGGGAAGTGAACCAGCAGCAGATGGGAACTGACTCTCTCTATATTTCCCTCTTTCTCTCTCTGCTTTTTAAATAAATAAATACAATATATTTTTTAAGATTTATTTATTTTTTAAAGATAGGTTTATTTATTGCTTCTCGGCCTTTTGGCTACGATCAAAGGAAGACAGGTTTATTTTGGTGTAGAGGATTTTTTTTTTAAATTTATTTGACAGGTAGAGTTATAGACAGTGAGAGAGAGAGAGAGAGAGAGAGACAGAAAGGTATTCCTTTCATTGGTTCACTCCCCAAATGGCCGCTACGGCCAGAGCTGCCCCCATCCGAAGCCAGGAGCCAGGTGCTTCTTCCTGGTCTCCCATGCAAGTGCAGGAGCCCAAGCACTTGGGCCATCCTCCACTGCCTTCCCAGTCCACAGCAGAGAGCTGGACTGGAAGAGGAGCAACCAGGACTAGAACCAGTGCCCTTATGGGATGCCGGCGCCGCAGGCAGAGGATTAACCAGGTGAGCCACAGTGCCGGCCCAAGATTTATTTATCTATTTGAAAGAGTTACACACAGAGAGAAGTAGAGACATAGAGAGAAAAAGGTCCTCTATCCGCTGGTTCACTCCCCAGTTGGCCGCAATGGCAGGAGTTTCACCAATCCGAAGCCAGAAGACAGGAGCTTCTCTTGGGTCTCCCACGTGGGTGCAGGGGCCCAAGGACTTGGGCCATCTTCCACTGCTTTCCCAGGCCACAGCAGAGAGATGGATCGGAGGTGGAGCAGCTGGGTCTGAAACCAGTACCCATATGGGACACTGGCACTGCAGGCTACGGCCCTACTGGCTATGCCACAGCACCAACCCCAATACAATATTTTTTAAAAATGAAAATGCAATCTACTGGAGTATAGAAACTAAGAGAAATGTTATAATTACAATAATAGGAAAACATTGAATTAACAAAATAAGTTTATACAATGTATTTAATATATAAATATTTTGTAGTGACTCCATTTTTCATTTCCTACTAATAGACAAATCTTACTTCCTGAAAAGGAACATAAGCATATTTCTTTTGCTTTTGATGAATAAATAATAATTTTGATCAATATTCTATAAAGATAGATAAGGAACTGAAGAACAGAAGATATTGCAAGGACTCATCTGTTTTTAAAGATATAGTTTTGGGCCGGCACCGTGGCTCACTGGGCTAATTCTCCACCTGCGGCACCGGCACCCTGGGCACCCTGGGTTCTAGTCCCAGTCAGGGTGCCAGATTCTGTCCTGGTTGCTCCTCTTCCAGTCCAACTCTCTGCTGTGGCCCGGGAAGGCAGTGGAGGATGGCCCAGGTACTTGGGCCTTACACCTGTATGGGAGACCAGGAGGAAGCACCTGGCTCCTGGCTTCGGATCGGCACAGCACACCGGCCGTGGTGGCCATTTGGGGGGGTGAACCAATGGAAGGAAGACCTTTCTCTCTGTCTCTCTAACTCTGCCTGTCCAAAAAAGAAAAATGACATAGTTTTGGGGCTGGTTCAGTGGGGCAGCTGGTTAACACCCTGGCCTGAAGCACTGGCATCCCATATGGGCGCCAGTTCAAGTGCCAGCTGCTCCACTTCTGATCCAGCTCTCTGCTATGGCCTGGGAAAACAGTAGAAGATGGCCCAAGTCCTTGGGACCCTGCACCCACATGGGAGACCCTGGAGAAGCTCCTGGCTCCTGGCTTCCGATTGGCGCAGCTCCAGCCGTTGTAGCCAACTGGGGAGTGAACCATTGGATGGAAGAACTCTCTCTCTCTCTCTCTCTGCCTCTCCTTCTCTCTGTGTAACCCTGACTTTCAAATAAATAAATAAATCTTAAAAACAAAAAAATAAAGATATAGTTTTAAATTTCCTATATAATAATTCTTTTTAAGATGTAGGGATTATAATTTATTTAAATGTATTTAACTACTCAATGACATAAGTTCCATATGCTTCTACTAGAAGCTAAATCAAAATGAAAGTGCTATTTTAAGACAATGAAATTAATTTTTTATATGAAACAATGAATCTAGGTACAATATGCCATACTAAAGTTATAACACACCCAAAAAAGGTGCATTTTCTCAAATTTTCTTCTGTACCTTTTTCATATATTTTCCCATATGTATCAATATCAAACGTTGCAATTAACAAAGAGCAGTACATTATTTAAAGGTTAAACTTTATCTTTCCATTTTGAGCACATTTAATAACCAAAAATATTTTTCTTTAAACATATTGTCAAGCAAACTTATAAAAATATACTTTAAGAATTTATTCTTCTTCCAAATTGTACATCTCCTCCCTCTCTTTTTCCACTCTTAAATTTAACAGGGATCACTTTGAGGAGATGTACAATTTGGAAGATGCTCAATCTGACTTGCCGCAAATGGTGGAGTTAGAAATGTGCCAGGGGATTCCAACACAATCCCATCAAGATGGCATGTACCAATGCCATCGCACTAGTCCAAGTGATCAATTTCAGCTCACAATTGATGACTCTGATAGGTCTAAGAGTCAAAGGGATCACAAAAACAAGACAAGTGTCTGCTAATACTAACTGATAGAATCAAAAAGGGAGAGAAAGATCCAACATGGGAAGCGGGAGACACAGCAGACTCACAGAATGGCAGGTGTCCTAAGCAACACTCTGGCCTCAGAATCAACCCTCAAGGCATTCGGATCTGGCTGAAGAGCCCATGAGAGTATAGTAGGCATGGAAAGCCAAGATATCATGAAAAAAAAAAAAAAAAGACCTAAATGAAAGATCTCTGTGAGTGAGATCCCAGTGGAAAGAACGGGGCCATCAAAGAAGGAGGTACCTTTCTCCGAAGGGAGGAGAGAACTTCCACTTTGACTATGACCCTATCGGAATAAGATCAAAGTCAGCGAACTCTAAAGGCTTCCATAGCCATGGCAACTCATGACTAGAGCCTAGGGAGATTACTGACGCCATGAACAGGAGTGTCAAATTGTTAAGTCAGCAACAGGAGTCACTGTGTACTTACACCCCATGTGGGATCTGTCCTTAATGTGTTGTCTAATGTGAAGTGATGCTATAACTAGTACTGAAACAGTATTTTTATAATTTGTGTTTCTGTGTGGGTACAAACTGATGAGGTCTTCACTAATTATATACTGAATTGATCTTCTGTATATAAAGAGAATTGGAAATGAAAAAAAAAACCTGGTGTTAAATTGGAAATGGCATAGAAAATTAATTTTTTAAAAAAAACTATTATGTAGTATCTCTGTCTTTAATGTGCTGTACATTGTTATTTAATGCTATAATTAGTACTCCAATGGTAGTTTTTTCACTTTGTGTTGCTATATGGGCAAACTGTTGAAATCTTTACCTAATATGTACTAAACTGATCTTCTGTATATAAAGAGAATTGAAAATGAAAAAAAAAAAGAATTTATTCTTCATGTCACTGAATTTAAGTAGACTAAATGCCATAAGTTTTTGATTGAAATATGTGCTTATTTAACCACAATCTAATTTCAATTTGTTTATGTCATTAGTTTTAAGGGGCATAAGCTTAGACAGAAGTTAACAAATGGTTTTACATGGTTACTAAACTATTTTACTAATCAACAGTATAATCTAATTCCATGCTTATTATCTGCAAACAAATCCCAAAGTCTGAAGGAATAAAAATATATTTTATTTTATCAAATCCCATTTTATTATGATTCTGGGAGTTCTGTGTGGACTGCATGTTTATGGAGGGTGGAAGTCCTACTAAAAAATGGAAAATATAACCAAAATAACACTATGCAATTATCATGAATGAGGCATGTGTACACATTTTTATTTAATTCAATTATTTTCCTTACTATTGCTTTTAGAAGTGCTTTTTTTCTATTAATTCATGTTTTAACTTCAAAGGGTGAACCATTTACTGGAACTAAAAGTCAGGACAAAATTTTTGTAAAAATTCAGAAGAATGTGAAAACTCTGGTTCTGTAATGGTGAACAGGAAATCTTTGAAGGAATGCTATTTTAATTCAGGCTCTCATATTTGATGTTATAGATTGAGTGGCTTATAAGCAACAGAAGTAAATTCTCACAGTTTTGAAGCCTGGACTTCTGATCAGAGTGCCTGCATGGTTATGTTCCAGTGAGGGCCCTCTTCCAGATTGCAGCCAGTCAACTTCTTTTTATATCTCCATAAGGTAGAAAAAGGGCAAGAGAATTCCTGGGATCCACTTTATAAGGGCGCTAATCTCACTGATCAGTGTTCTAATCTCTCATGATATAATTGTCTCTCAAAGGTCTCACCTACTAATACAAATCAAATTGGGTTTAAGGTTTCAATAAATGCATTTTGGAGGAACATTAACATTCATCCATAGAAGAAGTCATAACTAAATTTTTAGTTTTTTTTTTCTTTTCTATCTCCTACTTAATTTTTTAAAAATCACAGCCTTAGTTGTACCCATACTCATAAAAGCTGTTTTTACTGGTGACTCTTCACTCAATATAATTGTGTAATGAAGACAGTATATAACAAGGCTGACAACCTTTTTAGTATCCTTATGAATATTGGCAGTATAAGTTGTTATTAGAGATTCTGAAAATCATAACAAATTCAAAATAGCTATATCAAATGTGACAAAATCTAAAGTTATTAATACCTGCCAGGCATTTGTTATTATAAAACAGTAACTCATTTTATTATACAAAATACACCTGCTTTCCAAAGTATGGAAATGTCTCAATAACATCAGGTATTACTAAGTCCTTTGATCCAACTCTGCTTGATTGTTCGTGTATAAATGACATAAGTGTAAACCAAGTTATTGAATCGCTACATTTTTGACATTCTAATTAGCTAATAGAAATCACAGATCAATATTTTAATTGTAGTCTTTCAACATGTAGCATTATAACATGGAGTTTAAATAAAACACTAAATTAATATTTAATTTAAACATTGAAAATATTTAATTCCATATATAACTCAGGACCTATTGGCAATGTGCTGTGGGGAAAGCAGGCATACTAAGAAAATATTTAAAACATACATTTGGTTTACCTTCCAGCAACTTGCCACTAGGCTCTGAGCTACACATCAAATAAGATATTCTCTTTCAATCAAGAGCAAAATTAAAAAAGAAATTGAATATTTTACAAACTCTTTTATTCCAAACTACATTAGTATGATTACAAATATTCTTGCTGAGACCCTCTTAAAATAATGTTAGCAGTTTTCCTGTGTTTACCGCCACTTCCTCAACTCAGTCCTCCGCTAAAACATAGTTATGAGAAGAACAATATCCAG
The DNA here is from genome assembly GCF_033115175.1 of Lepus europaeus. Taxonomy (NCBI): domain Eukaryota; kingdom Metazoa; phylum Chordata; class Mammalia; order Lagomorpha; family Leporidae; genus Lepus; species Lepus europaeus. The sequence continues at coordinate 46,402,934 of NC_084832.1, read as the reverse complement.
AATGATCCCAGATACAACAATTTATAAAACTTTATTTGTAAAGCATCGCTTATTTTAAATTATAGTGATGCCAAAATTTCAGACTAAAGTGGATGGATTTAGAAGGTAGCAGATAAAAAGCTCTCTTAATTATCCCAGAAAGCAAATATTATCATTGCTGCTAATCTTAGATTCAAATCTCAAAAAACCTTCTAGTCTTCTGTGAATAAAAAAAAAATAAATAATGCTCAGGAGGTGATCTGATTGACACTGCTCTGCTTGGGTAATAGGCTCTCTGATTTCTGATAGTCAAATAGAACCATCACTGCCAGTGCGACTATAACCATAGAGTTAGAACAGGAGTTTGAGGGACTGTTCTCTCTAAGAACATGATACTATTTACAAGAAGAAAACTTTAAATACCTATGACATACTTTTAAATATTTATTGAGAGTTTACATCTACTGGCTCACTTCCCAAAGGCTCCTGACATTCATTTGAAGCCAAAGCCAGAATACGGGAACTCAATCCAGGCTTCCCATGCGGGATGCAGGGACCAAATTACTTGAGCCATCACCACTGTCCTTCAAGTTCTACATTAGCAGGAATTTGGAGCTAGAACCCAGAGTGGGTTATGAAACCCAGGTGTCCTAACCATTATCTTAATTACTAGGACAAAGGCTCACGGCTCCACTCCAGTATTTGTGAAGTATTCTGTCTGTATATGTAAGAACATCATTGGAGAGATGGAATCAGTTATCAAATGATATTTTAAAGATCATTTATGTGTAAGGTACACCCACAAGATAGTTGCATGTACCTTTATATTCAGATAGCAAAGTTTTGAGTACTGTCTCATTTGATTATCCACATGGTCCAATATGTTTGTAGAAACATTATTGCTTCTATGAAATTGATAATGACTTCATAGATTTTATTTTGGAACTTAAAGTCAGACACCACAATGAGGCAGCTGAATATGGGTTTTCTGACTGCTCATCTGATGCTTTTTTTTTTTTTATACAATGTGTATCAGGGTTTATTGGAACAAATAATAATAATTAATAACCAAAATAACTAGGAATTAATCATTTGGCACAATTTCTTCCAACCTAAAATAAATATTTGTTAGGTTTTTGAAAAATTTTTTGTTTTGCTCTTACTTTATCTCTACAGTGCTTCCCATATATTATAACATTCAATCTTTCTTGTGATCAATATTAGGCTCAGAACAAAGTCTCTTCCTATTATCAAAGTTACTTCTACCACTGGAACAAGAGAAGAAAGTCTTAATTTTTTTATATATTTTTATTCAATATAAAAAACAATCATAAGGAATCATGGTGGTGAGTGGCTTTTGGTACAGAGGTCAAGTTGCCACCTGTAATGCCAGCATCCTATATCAGAGTTTGAGTCCCAGTGGCTTTATTTCTGATCCAGCTCCCTTCCAATTTGCTTGGGAAAGCAGTGGAAGACAGCTAATGTACTTGGGGTCCTACTACCCTAATGGTGCTCCAGGCTCTGGTTTCAGCCTTATCCACTCCCAATTATTGCAACCATTTGGGGAGTGGACTAGCAAATGGAATCTCTCTCTCTCTCTCTCTCTTTCTCTTTATCTCTCCCTTTCAAATAATTTTTTAAAATCGTACAAAAAGAATCATTTGGGAAAATTAGGAAATGTAATATGTTATAAAGTATACATGAGAAATACACGTAGATTATGGGCTATGGGGCAATTCTTTTCTATTATCACATAAAATATACCAAAATAGTTATCAATTGATATTGAAATAAATGGTCATATAAAAGCAGATATGGAATGAATTTCATTGATGGACAAATAGACATATCAAACAAAAAAAGTTGCATTATTCTATCCAGTTTTTGAATTTTATGAATAAGTCTACGAGTTTTAGGAGCTATGCACTCTCACAAATCCTTTTGAAATATTTTGGGAGTAAAAGATGGAATTATCAAAGTTGTAACTGGACATGAACTGGTTGAGCAGTCTCTCAACATTACTGTTGTAAAAAGTAGACTTCCATTTCAGAAAATTGGGAATAACTGCTTGTGTAGCTACCAACCATATATTTTATGGGTGTTCCAGGGATGTTTTCAGGCCTCTCTAATCATTGCCCAGATGAGAACCACTAGCTGCAGCACACACACTGATCAAGAACAGCTGTTTATGAGTCCACAGTCTTCAGAGTTCATTAGGCAGCCAGTGACGCACTATGCCCAGCAAGTGCAAAGCTCTTGGTATATACCAGGTATAGATTGTTAGTGAGCCTCAGATCGAACTAGATATCCATATTTACTATATAATTAGCATATATGTTATAAAATTAATATGCATATATCTCTATATATCTATACAAAATAGGTAAGAGAGATAGGCTCAGTGGATATTTTATACAGCATAAAAGACCTTCTGAGAAGTTGACATTTAAACAGAAAACCTTAAGGAAATAAAGGAGTTTAGTATGCAGATACCTGGGCAAAAAGCATTCCAGGCTGAACTTGCTCTGCATGTTTGATGAATGAAAGGAAGCCAGTAGTGCCATAGCAGAGGGAACTGTGGTAGATGTGTAGAAAGATGAGGTCAAGTGGAGAGCCAGGGGCCAAATCGTGCAGAGGCTTGTAGACTATTGAGAAGCCTTAAGTGTTTACTCTGTAAAGATTAGCACCAAAGTCATTCAAACTGTTATTTTAATTAAAATAAATCTTTTATCCAGGGTACATCTGACTACTGAATAATCTTAGTCACAGTATTGAAAGTCTTCTGGCTTTGAGTAGTTTAGTGACCAAAGTTAGGTAAACATTTTTGTTACAAGTTCATCCTAAAAGCCATCTAGGAAATTTTTCCTTAAATACCAAAAAGGCACTCCAAATACTTCATTGTAAATTGTTCTAGGGGAAAAAATAATTTGCTTTTCTTTATATCTCTATAAAGTGTTTGATAAGGCCATTAGAAAACCAAAAATTACAACACAGGAATATATGAAGGTAAAATTTATTTTTTCTAGATCTTGTAGTTATCTAGTTCAGTGACAAAGACACACATAAAAGTCGTTTATAGGTGGCTGTTGTGGTGCTGAGCGTTCAGTCACTGCTTGGAAAATCATATGAGTGCCAGTTTAGGTTCTGACTTCACCACATCTGATACAACTCTATGCTGATGCTTCTTGGGAGGCAGCAGATGTGTATACACACTTATCCACTTACATATCACAAAATTTAAAAGTTTAAACTTATAATAAAACTTAAAAAAATAAAATCCTTCTCCCTTTCTGTCCAAACTTCTCAGAATAATAATTTGCATACACTGCCTCAATTTCTTTAACAACATTTACTCAATGCCTTACCACAACATGCTGGAGATGCCTTCACTAGTCACTGTTTATATCTTTCTTGCTAATGGGAACTTTTTAGTCTTTCGATTTTATAACCTTCTTCTCATCACTCAACATTACTTTCTCAAAGTTCATGATTCTCCAGATCTTATTTAGAGACTCTTTTTCTCCTGATGGATTCAGGATTTTACAGGTTTCCTCCCACTCTCTACACCAACCAAAAAATCAGTATCATTCAACTATAATGAGTTGAGATTTCCAATGATTTGGAAAAATTTACTTACTGCCTCCCAAAAGTCACCAGATATTTCACAAGGTAATATTCTACTCCTTTATGCAGTGTCCCAAGCCTCCTGGAACTCCATTTCTCTTCTGCTTTGTATAGGACATTGGTTGCCAGAACATCTTTGTGCAAACGGGGATAACTCCCTCTTCTCTATTGTCTTACAAGCTTCACACTAGTTGGTCTGACATCTTTGCACTGTGACTTGGCAGATTCTCCCATAAGTAGGTATAATTTATTTATGCTGAATCATCATGGGATCATGATTTTCTTTTAGGCACAGTATGTGGTATAAATGATATTGTATAACTTTACAAGTTCTCTTCTAATGTCACTCTGACCATCAGAACTACACGGGACTTCCATGTGAAATAGACTATGGTATGATGGGAGACAGATGGTCTGGTTTTCCTGTCACCTCAGCCAACAGAGGGCTAACAGTCTAGAGTTTTTTATTTTGTTTTGTTTTGTTTTGGTTTGGTTTTATTTTACACAATAATATACAAATTGTTCCTTAGATTATTTTGTATAAATGCTGAAAATTTAATATACTATCTTTTTGCTTGCTACCTTTCCAAATTTCATTTCTAAGAGATAATTGCAGTGTTACTCTTTTACTGATTGCTGAACAGCTTACTAAATAAAACTCAGGAATAACATACCAAATTAAAAATAAACTATGTACACATATATTTGTGAAGGAACTATGGAAAGGCAATTGCAGGCTCATGCAAACATATAGCATTTCAGTGCTGGTTTTTGCAAACTTAGTAATTTTAGGATAAAATTAAATTTTATCTGAAACACATATCAAACTGTCAGTTCTACTCATGTAAATTAAGCATAACTTGTGCTGCCTGAACAATATAATCAGAAAATTAGTTATTAAGATTTCTTTATATGGCATCTAAAGTTTAAAGTTCTTCCAAAAAGCTCTGAAGGATAATTTTATATGAGATGTCACCTAGGACACAATTAAAATTTTATGTATACTTACAATGACAGTTGTCAAAAAATGCCTTGAGAACTTTACATAATTTTGATTATGTGTAAGAATAATTAATACTGATTCTTGGAAGGGAAACTTGTGTACAAAAGGATTTGAGGACTCCCTTGGGCAGATTACAACTGAGTCATACCTTAGATATGTTTTAAACCATTAGAGGTAATTAAAATTCATTTTGCATCAGTGATAAGCTGAAGAATCATTAAAGGTCATGACTTTGTCCTTAATTATTTGGGTTATTGTTCTTATCTAATTAAATCGACTTAATGAGTCTTTGGATGCGCTATTGGTCTACACTGAGCAACACACATTAAAAGGGCATGTCTTCAACAGCCTTGGGTACTCATTTGTATTCTAGTGGAAGTAAATTATTGCACTCCACACACCAGAATAAGTTAGTTGAGTCTCTTGGGAAAACATTGGATTTGATAGGAATTTTGACTAGCTCCAGTAGAATTCAATTAAACTAAACCAATGAGGGATTTTAAAAGTACCCCTCCTGAAGAGAAGTCCCTCTTCATTGTAAATGTAAACAACAGGATTATCCATTCCATTTCTTTTTCTGTTATACAAGATGCTGAAGAGAAGCACCACAATGGGACTTTCCCTCCATATACAGACAGCATCCCAACGTTCTATTACATGCAAAATGAATCACTTAAAGTTTCTCTGTGAAGTAGCCTAGTTCCTTTCTAAAGTTATGCAAGGAAGGTAGAGAATGCTCAAATCGTTAAAAGTAATGGAAGTATATTCATTACTGTAATATGAAATTATCACCAACTCGGTGGCTTAAAACAAGTTTATCCTCTTACAGCTCTGGAGGGTAGAAGTACAAAGTCAAAGTTTCAGCATGGCCATACTTTATCTGAAGGCCCCAGGGAAAAATCATTTCTGGCTTCTTCAAGTTTCTGGTGGCTTCTGCTGTGGCTTAGCTTCTGGCAGCTGACAACTCTCTGCCTCTTTTCTTTGCTTCTCTCCTGTGTATTTCTGTTTCACTTAAGGCTCAACTCTGTTTTTTCTCTCCTCTTCTAAGAACGCCAGTCATTGCATTTAGGACCCATCCTAACCCTGGATGACCTCATTTTACACCTTTACATCTTCATAGACCCTCTTTCAAATAGGGTTGAAATCTGAGGTTCCAAGCAAATTTTGAGGGGACATTATATAACAGCCTACAGAATATTTCCTCAATTACAGACAAAACTCTGAAAGAACAAAAGAGAATTGGAGAAGCTCTTTGGCTCATCCATATCTGTAAGATGGTGAGCTTGGAATATATATGCCCTTCCATGTTTTAGTTCCTATGATGTGAGTTTGCATGTAAAGGCTTGCCTATACAGGTAAAGTTAAGGATAAGACCTAAGAAACTTGCAGGGAATAATTGATGAAAGCTCTTTACAAAAAGTGATGTGAAAATTTCTGGTGGACTTATATTAATAATCATCTTTACCATAGATTATAACATTTATTATGTTTTAATTGAGACTCCAAATATCAAACAATTTCTACTAATGACAGCAGGCTATACAATTAAATTGTGACCATCAGATTTTACTAAAGAAGGATGTGATGGTTAATGGTAAATGTCAGCTTGCTTAGGGTGTGCAGCCCATTATATTATCAAACTATAATTTAGGTGTTGTTATGAAGATGTTTGATAGATATGGTTAACATTTATAATTAGTTGAATCGAAGTAAAGGAGGATGACCTCTATGTGGGTGGGCCTCAACCTACCAGTTGACATTTCCAGGTGAAGAAGAAACCTGCCTGGAGACTGCAACTCTGAATCCTGCCTCAGTTTTCAGCATGCTGTTATGCCATAGTTGTGGACTTGCCAGTCTCCACAGATATGTAAACAAATACCTTAAGATAAACCTATGTATGTGCATTTGTGCATATATATTTAAATATTTAAGCTTTTATAGATCTATCCTATGTTTTGTTTTATAGATCTATCCCATGTTTTGTTTTCTGTGATGATGCCTTATCAATATAAAATGTCAGTCATATGTCATCATGATACAGCAAATTTTTATTTACAATTTCATATGAAAGTGCATGGTCATAAAATGGAACCTTTGTCTTAGAATAAACATTTACTAATCAAATAAGAATTGAATGTAGACCAGAATATTCATACCTTCCAATACCTTTCTATTTATCCTTTTTATTTCTTTTTAAATACTCATTAAAATAATGGCATTCTTGAGGAAGAACATTAGCTACTTTTTAATCAATTGCACATAAGCTGATGAAAATCACTGACACACTATTCTTTTACATCTCTAGATAGCAGAATGGAATTATCAGCAGAATATATAATTTTCACTTCAAATTTTGTCAAAATGGTATGTGAATAAAAGAACTAGGTAAGACAAAGTTAAATCAGATGAAATGGTTAAATTCTTCTCACTTTGAGAAATGAGTATTTTCCCTACAAACTTATTACATTCAATGTAAGATAGTTGAAGAAGAAAAAGAGCAATTTAATTAAAATTAAACATTAGAAGGGCCGGCACTGTGGTGCAAAGGGTTAAAGCCCTGGCTTGCAGCACCGGCATTCCATAATGGGTGCTGGTTCAAATCCCAGCTGCTCCACTTCTCATCCAGCTCCCTGCAAATGCACCTGGGAAAACAGTAGAAGATAGCCCAAGTCCAAGTGGAAGATGCACCCATATAGGAGACCTAGAGGAGCTCCTGGCTCCTGGCTTCAGATAAGCACAGCTCTCACAGTTACAGCCATGAGGAGGTGAACCAGCAGATGGAAGACTTCTCTCTCTCTGCCTCTGCCTCTCTGTAACTTTGCCTTTCAAATAAATAAATTAATTTCAAAAAGCTATAAATTGTAGATATTTATTTTATGCCTTGGAGTGTATGTGTGTGTATATTTGTGTGTAAGTGCTCATTTTTCGTTATCTTAATGTTGACAAGAATAGCTGTTTTCCTCATTGTGTAATCAGATGCAGTTTATTTAAAAGTAAAGAGAAATGCTTTTTGAACTAGATATTTTTAACTTTACACTATTAAAGATGTATAATTCAAACCATCACTCCACTTTTAAAAGATTTAATCTGGTAAGAATTATCAGTGCTAACTTTTTATTTTAAAAATTTTCATTTGAATAATTTTCTATAATTTATGAAATGTTTCCCTTGATTTTGTGTTTTTTTTGTGAATGCAGCAACTATAGTAATATTCTCCTTTAATGTCCTAAAGCAGAACAAAATAGATTATAATTTTCATGAAAACCTTGAGCTTTTCAAAGGTAATTATAAATACTCATGACATTCACAAGGAATATTTATTTTCATTTTTCTATGTAAGAAGCATTCTTTCAAAGTCATGAAAATTGAAAAGAATCTTGAGTTTCAATTTGATCAATAATGCCATTGATATAACTTTCTATTAAGATACAACATGATTAAAATTGGGAATAAATTTTAATCTGTAGAATTACTTTAATGAGAGAAAAGGCAAATCTTGAAAAATACATTACAATTTTATGTATTTTCCATAACTTCATTTATATCACATCTTATTCCTATTGTTTTGTGTTTTCTCCCTTTCCTATAGTTTAATCTTATCTTTATTTATCTTTCTTCCAATTTTTCTGTTTTCTAAGTTATGTCCCCTTTTATTAATTAATTAGTCTTTAATGTATTCCTTTCAGATTTTTGAACGTAAATTATTTTCTTCCTAATTTCTCAAGTGAAATGAGTGGTTATTTTCTTTTTTTAAATTTATGTATATTAGTTTAAGGATCTAAGACTATATATTTACTTTTGAATACCCTTAATTACAAACTATATATACTGTGCTGTTTTGCAACTGTTATTTTTTTAATTTTCAAAACCGCCTGAAGTTTTAGTTTTCAATACATCTTTCATACCTGAGTTATCAATCCTGTTACTTAACACTAATTTATTGTTCTACAGTCAGAAAATTAGGTTTAACAATTTCTGCTTTTTGAAATTTATGTGTTTATTGTCATTCACAGCATAATGAATTCCAAATTTTCTGCTTTGTATGCAAATATTCTGTTCTTTGTAACACCTAGTAAACATTATGTTGGCATTCTTAAAGGAGATTAGAATTCTGATGGCATGAATTTGTTTCTTTGTTCATTCAAGATAATTATTCTAGTGGATTATTAAGGGTTTAAATTATTTCAAAAATCAACTTTTTACCTCTCATATGCTTTTAACTGAAAACTTAGCATAGTCTACAGTTATCTTAATTTTGTATTACCAAGGTCAAGCATTATTCCTGCTATGTGGTAGAATTCCAATAACAAAAATTTTACTTTTGTTTCTGTTTTTAATCTATGAACAGTGAAATGAAATAAATATGCTAATTAAGTGATGTCCAGAAAAAGGAGAACAGTGAATAAAGTCATTCAAAATAATTACAGAAATTACAGATACAACTTTAAGTAAAATAATGAATATATTACTATACACTATTGAATTATTCTTAATAGATTTAGTTTTTTAAATGTATGTTAACTAAGGAAAATTTGAAAATTTTTGTCTGAAGCAATCTTCCATTTGAGACATCTTGACTATTCCTCACACAGAATCATGGGTATCTCCTCTCTCCTTACAAACTCTCCAAGGTTATTATAGCCTGGGTTGCTTGCTGGATTTGGGGTTTGGTTGAAACAGCATAAAGACGACAGGTTGGAGTGTGTGTGGAATGGCAGGTACGGTGGGAAGAATTACCATGTTCCTAAAGTTGTATTTATGAAAGGAAAGCAAATAAATAAAAAATAGCATGTAAGCCAACCATTCTTATGTCAATGAATAAATTTCATTATTTTCTAAAATGTTTTCCACACAGTTCCGGTTATAAGAACTTATTTATTTTATTTACTTCAGACAAGAAGCTGTAGCCAAATATGTTTACACGTTCATTTCCCTTTGGACAAGGTATAATGCAGAGGTGTCTTTCTACTTTTTCCTTGTTGAACTCTGTACTTAATAGACATTTGAGGCTGTGATTATAAAGTTAATTGAACGTATGTTATTGCAAAAAATAAAAGAAAAAATGAAGGTGGGGGAGGGAAGTATCATATTCTTAGTATTGTCTATGAAATACAGGACATCTGTTCTCTTTATATTAAAAATGTTTTGAAAGCATTTTAGTTGAGAATTTTGTTTCACCTAGTATGCTCAAATTTACTTGAATATCTGATTACATTACTAAATATACTTTTCTATAAGTTAGTGAAATTAAAGGTTTATAAGAAACACACAATGTTGAGAAACACTGGTACTAAGTACTATATACATATATAGTACTATATACATGTACTATATACATTACATTGTCATGGTAAAAGATTTTATTTTATTTTATTTTATTTTTTTAATTATTTGACAGGTAGAGTTAGACAGTGAGAGAGAGAGAGACAGAAAGGTATTCCTTACGTTGGTTCACCCCTTAAATGGCCACTACCACTGGCGCTGTGCCAATCTGAAGCTAGGAGCCAGGTGCTTCCTCTTGGTCTCCCATGCAGGTGCAGGGGCCCAAGCACTTGGGCCATCATCCACTGCACTTCCGGGCCATAAGCAGAGAGCTGGCCTGGAAGAGGGGCAACCGGGACAGAATCCGGCGCCCATATGGGATGCTGGCACCACAGGCGTAGGATTAACCAAGTGAGCCACAGCGCCGGCCCCAGTGTAAAAAGATTTTAAAGATGTTGACAAATCAAATTAATTTCTTTAAGCTTGACAGTTAAAAATGTGATCTAAATTGTAAGTGTGATTACTTGGTTGATTATTTGGTATTAATCAAACAAAGGAAACAATAGATGGGTCTCTGTGAGATTCACTTAAGCTACATGGCCATACTAATATTATTTTTCTTAATATTCTTTGGTGGAAAATTTGTAGTGATAACATTATAAAGACAAAAGAAAAATTTCACTAAAATGTTGCCTTATCTATTTAGCATAAAACAATCATAGCTGAAAATAAAGTCATTCAAAAACACTTATGAGGAAAGACCAAGAGTCACTCAATTCAAGAAATTTTAACTCCTAAATTCTTTAAAAAGTTTATTTGAGATACAGAGAAAGAGAAATGATAGAGATAGAGATAGAGAGATGATATAGAGAGAGATGATAGAGATAGACATAGAGATAGAGAGTGAGAGTGAGAGTGAGAGTGAGAGAGTGAGAGTGAGAGTGAGAGTGAGAGTGAGAGTGAGAGTGAAAGAACTCAAGCGAGTACACTCCCACTTGCTGATTCATGCTCCAAATACTTGAAATGGCCAGGTCTAGGTAGGGCTGAAGCAGAGAGGCAGGAATGCCATCCAGGTCTCCCACATGGGTGGCAGAACCAAAATTAGTTGAACCATCACGACTGCCTTCCAGGGTTTAAATTAGTAGGCAACTGGAATCATAAGACAGATTCAGTTACAGAACTCAGATATTCCAAAGTGATATATAGTCAAATTAACCACTATGCTAAATGCCCATTCTGTAACTTTTTAATTTTGATTGCTACAGCATGTACTCTATATTCTTACCTGCCTATTGCCAGTTATTTATTAGTGTATTTGTGTTTTATAATAATTTTTGAATGACTTAAGCTTAAGGGTTAAATTAAAAAAATAAAATATCATGCAATACTAATAAAACTGTTGGTGTTTAGCAGAACCTAAAATCCCTCTGGTATTATATCTCCAAAATTATAGTACAAGAGTATTAATATTTCATAATGGTTCTCAGAAATAAGTGAGATATAGAGACTTCTGTCTTCCCTTCTACATTTCTTCCTATTTTTGTGCCATAATAATATATATTTTGGCTGGGCATGTGGCCAGTGTGATATATTGTGCAGTTTTCGTTGAGGCTAAATACTGGGCAATGAATCGTAAACAGACATGTCTACAGGTTATTTTTTGCCCCTTCTTCAACCCTTCGACCAGCCTTCTACCCGCGTTAGTGAGTAGTCATCTTGACCTCAATGCACAGAGATGCAATGCACAGTGATGCAAGAAAAAAAAATACAGAAGTCTCTGTCCCTAATAGCTCCAAGTACCTTGCCAGCCCTGAACTTTTATCCAAGAGAAGAATAAACGTTTATCTTTCTATTTTTGGTTTTCTGTCACTAGCAGCTAAACCTCATCTTAGCTAATAGGGCACTGTTGGAGGGAAGAGGGATGACGTGGACTAAATAGCCTGGCATTTTTATCAAAGAACACTCATTCTTTACCTTTCAAGTGACTCACGAACACACTAGAGAGACATTGTATACTGAATGTTTACAACATTACAAATGATACTCTAGATGAATACCCCTGATTTCTCTACTCCAACTTGTTTGATTAGTCCCTTGATATCACTCTCAATTGAGAGAAAGCACAAGTAATTCATGACATTTTCAAAAATGTGGCTAATCTACTTTCACAAGCCTGCCAGCTAGGGTTTCAAGCTCATGGTGACTGCAGTTAATTTTTTTTTTAATTTCTCATTTTCTAAGGGATTTGGAGAACTTCTACTAACAAATATTTCATTTTATGTTGGTTAAGAGTGGCTTTTACCTTGACATGATGTGCATCTTCAGTCAAATGACCTTGGAACTCGGATCCCAAAGGATCATATCCAATTTAAGCCCTACCCACCGAAGGGAGGCTGAATTGTTATTACTACAGGGACAGCCTTGAAGCACAATGTGTCTCAGCACAGAAAAGTCAGAGAATATGATTCATAGCACTGCTCAGCAGGTGAGAAAAGGGCATGGAGAATCACATGTCCTTTCTCCGTCCCTGGGCTTTCTCTCCCTATTAGAGAGAATCACAAAGAAGGTGGCAAAATGGGGGAAAACTGAGAGGGAGAGAGTGACAGAAATGAAATGGCTTTAGAACCCTGTTGAATTTAAGCTACACTCATAGTAGCAGCGAAATATTTTTTTTTCTTAATTTTTCATATACTCTATATCTAACAGGTAGGGCAAACATAAATTATGACGTCTCAATGATAGGCAAGTTCCTTTAGTTGAACTGGTCTCAAGTAGAAATAAACCTTAATTTGAACTACAAGGCTATGAATATTTATGTGCATTTTTAGATTTAATTTTTTTCATTTTCTACACTAAAAACTATGATGAAAAAATGTCTCCACCTCAGATGGGAAGCAAAAATCTATGTCATACAATATGGAATAGCAATTTCAGGGGCCAAATAACTAATATTTGCTTTTCTCTGTTTGGGGGATAAGGAAATAAGTGTATATTATGTGATCATTTTATCCTTATGGGAGAAGTGTGTTATATGTGTATTATCTGCCACTGAGTATTAAAAGTAAAATGAACACATTTCTGAACAGGCTGGACACAAAGAATTTAAATGTGTTTTCATGGTAATCAGTCACCAGTGAGATTCTATCTCTAGTCCTCCAAAGATAACCCCACTTGTGTCTTTTTATTTGAAAGGTAGAGAGCTCGGGAGAAGGAGAATGGTAGGATTTTTCTCTCTGCTGGATAACTGTCCAAATGTCTACAATAGTGAGGTCTGGGCCAAGCTGAAGGCAGGAGCCAGACATCATCTGTGTCTCCCATTTAAATGGCAGGGATCCAAGCACTTCAGCCATTTTCTGCAGCTTCCCAGGCACATTAGCAGGAAACTGGGTTGGAATCAAGCAGCTGAGACTTGAATCTGTGTTTGATTGGGATGCCGCATTACAAGTGGTGGATTAACTCAATGATACACAGCACAGGCTCCTTGTGCCTTATTTATCACAGTTGTTGGCCCTTCTCAATTTTCAACCCAGTTTGATTTGGGACAGATAGTCACTCTGACCTCTGACTTATGGAATCCTTAGAAGTACAGTGATGCCATCAAACATATCACCCCAAACACCTGTTCTTGGTTTAAATTTCCCAATACTGGTCCTTGGATTATAAACAGCCCCTGTCTCAGCCTATTCTACTTCTTTGGCTTCTAGTTCTATGATGAATTCCATGGTTGGTATCCCTCTGAGCTATTTTCCTGGGGTCTCTTAGACTAAATCTTTATCATCCTGAATATTTACTACATCTCTCCATTCTATATTGTTGACTAGCTTTTTCTATAAGAACCTACAGCTTTGATTCAGACTGCATAGATGTACAAAGTAGTATACTACAATTAGGATACTGTCATTCCTTCTGAAGTGTCAGTTAGACATGTTCCTGATAATGCCTGACCTACATGCAGAGTCCAATATCACAGCATGAAGTCTGTCCTAACATCACTCATGTTCTGAATGCTTGCTCCATCTTCAGGTGAGTTCTACATATACCAAGAATCTAGTATATGCCAGACACTGGATATACTGAAATTACTAAGATATTGATTATATTCTTTGAGAAAGATAATATTTTTCAAAATCAACATAAAGCATTCAATATGTTGATTACTAGTTCACAGACTTAAGTTTTTTATTAACTAAAGGAAGATGGAAAAATATACTGACCAAAAAGTACTTTAAGTTCTAAAACAAAACCACAGACCCATTTGGAAGAACTCTGAAGAATGCATCAACATAATGGTAAAATGTTCCTTGTGCATTCTTGTGTCCCCAATTCCTAGTTTATAGCCCGATGCAGACGTTGAAAGTCATTAAGCATTTGTAAAATGGATTATTGACTGGCTGATTAATGATTATTCTTAGAGCAAATTAAACTGTCAGTTAAGTTAAACAGATTAATGTAAAATTCTTACTGATTCAGATCTGGGATATGTGTGTATACGTGTGTGTGTGTGTGTGTAATTGTTTTTAGTTTTATTAACTGCTTCAATTAGGGTAGTAGTGCCCCAAAAGACAATACTTCTGTTGAAATTAAGGAGTTGGTTATTTGTGTTGAAATGGTATTAATATCTGACACTAAACAGAAATGTGATTTGAATGAATGCTATTGTCCTATACAAACAATTATGTGTTAAAATGTGAAAATTCATCATGAAAGTCTCATGGAGCATCCTATACCCATGGCTTACCACCATATACAATATTATTTTCTCCCAATTTGTGAATGTCCTCATTTTAACATTTTGGTTCCACTTGCACTTCAATTTTAATGATATCAATCTAGACAAACTATCTTAATTCATAAAGTAATTTTATACACAATAAGTAACGTTTGATGAGTGCTCTAATTATTTTTTCTATTTATTTAGAAATCCTATGGCCTTTGTGGAGGTTTCTGAGCAGTCTCTTTTTTATATGCTGAAACAGTCTTTAGTCTTAAATTTCTCCTTATACCACAGCTCCTGGGATGCATAAGCTATGTCTAAAGGACATTTCAAACAAAGAAATGGTTAGTCCAAGACAGACTGGGAACAAAGCAATATTGTTTATAACACTCTGCTCTGTAGTTTAGAACCTTAATAGCCCTTCTAGAGAAGCTAAGTCAATTGCTAATCAATAGTAATTATTTTTTTTCTAAGCACATAAAAAGTACTCTTTAACCCTGAAAAGATTTTTAAAAAGCCCCACACTTATTTTCTAGATAATAAAAATATAGCTATCATTCCAGCTTTGATACTTATATATATTCTGTGTTTCATATTGAACAAACTTAAAATATTTGCCAAGAAGCTGATTTTGAAAATCAAAAGTTTTTGAAGGAGTAAGATATTAATATATTTCTAATTTACCTCAGCTTTTTATTAAGGAGATAGAGATATTAAATAGATAGCTAGATATATAAATACACTATTAAATATTTAATCTAAATTAAAATGAATTAGTATTTATAACACATATTGTCTATATATAAATGTACATATATACTGACAAATACATGTGTTGTTGGATATTTTCATTAGTATACAGATAAATGATTTATATTTGAGATTATATTGAAGGGGCATAGAATTTTGTTCTTTTTAAGATATATTTTATTTATTTGAGAGGCAGAGTTACAGAGAAATAGAGGGAGACAAAGAGAGAGATCTTCCATCTGTTGGTTTACTCCCCAAATAACTGCTTTGGCCAGGGCTGGGCCAGACTGAAGCCAGGAATCAGGAATTTCTTCAGGGTCTTTCACACAGGTGTAGGGGCCCAAGTACTTGAGCCACCCTCTGCTGCTTACCCAGGTGCATTATCAGGGAGCTGGATCAGAAGTGGATTAGCTGGGAATAGAACCAGCACCCATATGGGGTGCCAGTATTGCAGGTGGCAGCTTAACCCATTACACCATTACACTGGCTCCATAGGATGTCATTTTTTTTAAGATTTTATTTATTTATTTGACAGGTAGAATTACAGACAGTGAGAAAGAGACAGAGAGAAAGGTTTTCCTTCTGTTGGTTCACTCCCCAGGTGGCTGCAATGGCTGGAGCTACGCTGATCCAAAGCCAGGAACCAGGAGCTTCTTCCTGGTCTCCCATGCGGGTGCAGGAGCCCAAGCACTTGGGCCATCCTCCACTGCCCTCCTGGGCCACAGCAGAGAGCTGGACTGGAAGAGGAGTAACTGGGACTAGAACCCGGCATCCATATGGGATGCAAGTGCCGCAGGTGGAGGATTAACCTAGTGTGCCACCGCACCGTCCCCAATTGGATGTCACTTTTAAAAATTTATTTATTATTTAAGAGGCAAGAATAGAGAAAAAGAGAGAGAGAAAGAGAGCAAGCACGCAATAGCAAATGAGCCCTAAACCCACTGGTTCATTTCACAAATGCCCAAAATGGCCAGACTGGGCTGGGATGGCAATCAGGAATAAGAAAGTCAATCCAGGTCTCTTTAGCAGGTGGCAGGAACCTGATTACTTGAATCATTGCTGCTTCCCAGGATATGGATTACCAAACCACTGGTGTCAAAAGTGGAGTCAGGTATGGAACTGTGGTATTCTAGTATGGGATCTGAGCATCTTATTCAACAATGCCTAGCTAAATGTCCACTTCAGATGTTATTTTTCATAAAAAGACAGCATTAAGATAATCCAGGAGAGTTACTACCTATTGATAAGAAATTTAGTGGAAAACTAATATGTTAACAAATTAAATGTGAATAACAGGTTCACATTAAATGATAGCTTAGTGTGTCCATACAAAATATCCTTGTATCCTAATTATGTGATAGGCTCTGTTTATACATTTGCATTGGAGTTAAAGAGATATTTCACAGAATCAAAAAGTACTTTCTCCCAAGTGTTTTCTGTATTTATAGATTTTTTAAAATTGTTTTTACTTTTCTTTTTTTTAACTTTTATTTAGTAAATATAAATTTCCAAAGTATAGTTTAGGGATCACAATGGCTTTTTCCCCCCCATAACTTCCCTCCCACCCACATCCCTCCCATCTCCCGCTCCCTCTCCCATTCCATTCACATCAAGATTCATTTTCAATTATCTTTATATATAGATGATTGTTTTAGTATATATTAAGTAAAGATTTCATCAGTTTGCAACCACACAGAACATAAAGTGTAAAATATTGTTTCAGTACTAGTTATAGCATTAATTCACATTGGACAACACATTAAGGACAGAGATCCCACATGAGGAGTAAGTACACAGTGACTCCTGTTGTTGACTTAACAATTTGACACTCTTGTTTATGGCATCAGTAATCTCCCTAGGCTCTAGTCATGAGTTGCCAAGGCTATGGAAGCCTTTTGAGTTTGCCGACTTCAATCTTATTTAGACAAGGTCATAGTCAAAGTGGAAGTTCTCTCCTCCTCCCTTCAGAGAAAGGCACCTCTTTCTTTGATGGCCCATTCTTTCCTCTGGGATACCACTCAGAGATCTTTCATTTAGGGTTTTTTTTTTTTTTTTTTTTTTTTTTTTTTTTTTTTTTTTTTTTTTTTTGCCAGGGTGTCTTGGCTTTCCATGCCTAAAATACTCTCATGGGCTCTTCAGCCAGATCCAAATGCCTTAAGGGCTGATTCTGAGGCCAGAGTGCTATTTAGGACATCTGCCATTCTATGAGTCTGCTGTGTATCCTGCTTCCCATGTTGGATCTTTCTCTCCCTTTTTGATTCTATCAGCTAGTATTAGCAGACACTAGTCTTGTTTGTGTGATTCCTTTGACTCTTAGACCTATGAGAGTGATCAATTGTGAATTGAAATTGATCACTTGGACTAGTGAGATGGCATTGGTACATGCAACCTTGATGGATTGTATTGGAATCCCCTGGCGCATTTCTAACTCCACCATTTGGGACAAGTCCAATTGAGGATGTCCCAAATTGTACATCTCCTCCCTCTCTTATTCCCACTCTTATATTTAACAGGGATTGCTTTTCAGTTAAATTTAAACACCTAAGAACAATTGTGTGTTAATTACAGAGTTCAACCAATAGTATTAACTAGAACAAAAAATACTAAAAGGGATAAAGTATTAAATTGTACATCAGCAGTCAGGACAAGGGCTTATCAAGTCATTGTTTGTCATAGTGTCCCTTTCACTTCAACAGGTTTCCTTTTTTTTTGCTTGGTTAGTTGTCACTGATCAGGGAGAACATGATATTTATAGATTCTTCAATACAGTTAATAGAACTACTGAGTCATGAATGCTAAAAACCTAGATAGCAATTTTATATTTCTTTCTTTTATACTGAATGGTGGCCATATTCTGAATAAATTATGTACAGAATACATTTTTATTCTTTTTTATCATCTTTATTTGCTTATTTCAGATTTGTTTTTTTTCTATCCATTTATCCTGTATTTGAAGTTTCATATGCCTACTAAAGCTCTCAATTTGTTTACACTACTAAAACATTTATGATAATAAACTCAAATTCTGAAATCTATCATTTACATACTGATGTTCTTAATTAAAATTGGTAGATCACTTAGGGTACAGCTTGCAACATGTTTATTTATTTAGCTTTTGTCATCTAAAATAATATATGAGTTTAAAGAAATTAGTTATACTTATTTTTACCATTGACTGTCATTAGCAAGCTTTGCATGCAAATGTAAACCTATTCTAAATTTATCTAGTTTCTCTGTGTGTCTGTCTTTCAAACAGATCAATTTTTAAAAGAATGATGAGGGTGTTTGATCCAACAGTTAATAGTCCTCTTGGGAGTGATAAGAGTAGATCTTGGGTCTGTTCCTGATTCCAGCTTTAACTATTACACATCTGGGAAGCAGCAGGTGATGAGCAGGTACTTGGGTCTCCGCCACACATGTGGAGAATCATGGGGAGTTACTAGCTCCCAAGGTCAGCATGGTCCTGCTCTGGCTGTTGCAAGCAGTTAAGAAGTAAACCAGCAGAGAGAAAATCTCTCTCTGTCTCTATGTCACACCTCTGTATCTCTGCCTTTCAACAGAAACAAATAAACAAAGAAATAAATATTTAAGATAAATTTACCCAGTGTATCTAACAAAGGCTATTTATTTATTTATTTATTTATTTTTGCCAGGCAGAGTTAGACAGTGAGAGAGAGACAGAGAGAAAGGTCTTCCTTCTGTTGGTTCACCCCTCAAATGGCTGCTATGCCGGCGCACTGTGCCGATCCGAAGCCAGGAGCCAGGTGCTTCCTCCTGGTCTCCCATGAGGGTGCAGGGCCCAAGGACCTGGGCCATCCTCCACTGCCTTGCCGGGCCACAGCAGAGAGCTGGCCTGGAAGAGGGGCAACCGGGACAGAACCTGGCACCCCAAATGGGACTAGAACCTGGGGTGCCAGTGCCGCAGGCGAAGGATTAGCCTAGTGAGCCGTGGCGCTGCCCAAGATAGTAGAATTTCTACATGTGAATTGGTATAAAGCTAAGTTAGCTAGTATAAGCTAAGTTTTGAATTTAATGATCAAGCAATCCTGAAGTTCTATTGGTAATAGACAATTATAAAATCAATGAATAATTTTATTCCTCCCTGATTTCACATGACCTTCACATGCAAGAGTTTTTTCACAAAGTCACTTGGACCACACTATCCCTCATGCTGCTGGTGCCAAGTTTTCTAGACCAGTTCATTCTAAGAACAAGAGAGCAGAGAATCTGGATTATTAGTAGCCTGGAAGTGGTAAATCACACTGCATTGGACAGAGGCAATCCGATGGCCCTGCCTAAATGCAAGGCAGTTGGCAAATATAGGAAAGCAAGACGAATAATTTTGGGGAACATCACTTTCACTGTGGCAATAACCATAGTTCATTTGTTGCTTTTATGTGTCAATGGTATTGCAATGCACTGATCAAGTTATATGAGTGAATTATTTCTGCAGGGCTGGCCTGCACTGAATATTTTAAACATGAAAATGTTAAAGCAAAACTGAGAATAAAATATCAAATTATAATTTTACATTATTTGCTATAGATCAATGTTTTGGTAAATTCTCTAATTATAGCTATTCCGTAGAAATAAAAAAAAAAAAGTTCTATGGTGCTGTTCTCAGACAAAAGAACATACTACTTCATAACAAAAAAGACAACTACAAAGTAAGTAGAAGAAAACCCTTGAACCTCAGTGTGAGATAGGTAAAACTAAATTGGCAGCTATGTTTTGTTATTTAAAATCAATACTTAAGAGCCTTTCCTTCTTCACAAAGATAAAGGAGTTATCAGTGCTAATGGTGGATGTGAGTGCTTAGCACTGTTTTAACAGATTACAGGTCGATTTTAATTTTGCCTTACAAATTACAAAAGAGCCCATCAATAAGATTATGGAGGAGAGACACCCAAATACTGCTGAGGAAGTAGTCTACACTTTCAAACTTAAATGGATTAGGGAAGCATATGTCCAGGTTCAGGAGACATGCATAATGAATGTATTTTTGTTTGTGCATAAATATGAAAAACTTCCTGAGATTATTACATTATCATATCAGTTGCCAATTATATATCTGAAATCTCCAGTTAGAAATTTAGAAGAATCTCCTTGGCAATTCCAAATACGTGACTTTGCAAACTTTTTTAAATTAAAAAAAATTGTAACAAAAATTCTCACTACCTATACAACATTTGCCATGTCTTTAACCTTTTTTTTTTTTTTTTTTGACAGGCAGAGTTAGAGAGAAAGGTCTTCCTTTTCTGTTGTTTCTCCCTTCAAATGGTCACTACAGCTGGTGCTGCACCGATCCGAAGCCAGGAGCCAGGTGCTACCTCCTGGTCTCCCATGAAGGTGCAGGGCCCAAGCACTTGGGCCATCCTCCACTGCCTTCCCGGGCCACAGCAGAGAGCTGGACTGGAAGAGGAGCAGCCAGGACAGAATCTGGCACCCCAACCGGGATTAGAACCCGGGGTGCCGGCGCCGCAGGCAGAGGATTAGCCAAGTGAGCCACAGCGCCAGCCTTGCCATGTCTTTAAAATGTAGCCAGAAGTCTAGTCTACTATACCTATTTACATTTTAGATTTATTTCCTTTATTAAGGAAATTCCATTCCCAGAAAATTAGAGAACTTCAGGGAAACATATGCTTCTCATCTGTTCATGAATATAGAAAACATCATGTAAATGAATATAGAATGGTTTCTATTGCTTCCCCTTTACAGTAAAAGGAAACGGCAGTGCCCTCGCACTACTTATAACAGAATTTCCCTATAAACTGACCAAGGACTTTCAAAAGCAAAGGGAAAATCTAAAAAAATTAAATATGGCCTATTATAGTATGGCAAATGTTTACATGCTCGAATTTTGTTAAAGTTAAGGATACTACTAATATCTGAAGGAGATGGTCTCAGAAAAGATAACTGCCTAATGAAAATCAAGATACATGAGGAGCGCACATTCAGACTCTGATTGAATTGTGTACAGAGGTCAATGTTAGAGTATGATCAAATTTGGGATGGAGAGCAGAAAGGAATGAGAATAAGTCAGCTATGTCACTGTTTCTTTCATTGTTTTACCAAATTGCTCTATTGTTCCGCGAGGGGAAGTCTGTTTAATTAAAAAGACTCTGGGAAATCATTTTATGAACTATTAGACAAATTTACACTTTTGAAATAAAGTGTTCTATGACAAGGAATTTTTAGCATAGTCATAGGAGAGCTCTGTGGTGTCAGGCAGTTGCCCTGCAAGGGGTGGAAGTGATATCATACTTCACTTGACTCCTATCGATGCTTTTCTGAAGTCAATTCAGAGGGCCTCTGGTGAGACTCCATTCTTTGCAAAGTACACAGAAAGATATTTCACAAGGGGAGAGTTAAAGAGTTGCTGAGGAAGGAAATACCCCCAACGCCCTCTTTGGCACAGCAGAAAGTTTAAAAAAAAAAAATCCCTTTCTTCCCTCCTTGAAACTTTGAGAAAGTGCCCTAGTCCACAGTCAGTTTCTCTGGAGCAATTGCCGAAGTCAGCGCCTCAAGCAGAGAGGGCAGGCAGAACAGTGAGAGAACTCAGTGATGCAAAGTATGAGCTTAGTCTGGAAAATGCTGGATTCCCCTCAGACCACTCTGGATGCAGTCAGCCGGAAGCAAAAGTGTGGCTCTCAAGATTCCTTAGGGCAAAGGTTCAAATGGCTTATTTTATAAGTTGTTCCTAGGATTGTTTTTAGTTCTAATTAAGGGAACTCAAATTCTGTAAACCAAATGGAAGACTTTGTCAATGAAGTGAGACATAATTACCTGGTAGTGGTTGAGAGTTTTTAATTTGTGCTTCAGTGACAGAGCTGACAAGCACAGAGTTGTGAAGACTTGATAAGCAGGGTCAGGAAAAATCATCAAAAGGCACGGAGTGGGAATTTTCCACTGAGTTTCTTTTGTGCAATAACTTTGAAACCTGTTGCTTCAATTGTGGGTGTTTACCTTTAATCACAACTGGAAGAGAATCCTCAAGACAAGAAAAGAATAAAACATCGAACTCTTCTGTTCAGTGACCTATTTCCTGTCAAAACTATCGATAGTCTCATTTTCCTAATACCTATCTTCAAGATCTAGCAAAAAAACTTGTGTAAATAAATAAGCTACCGAAAAACTCATATTTGAACCCCTTCTTTTCCATGACCACAAATTAGGAAAGTTGGCCTTTGATTTTATTATGGAGGATGTGGTGTGCTTGCTTTATGACCTGCATTTTATTATATGGTGTCTCATTTAACCCTACAAATCTCTTTAAAAAGATAATATCTCCACTTCATTACTATGAGATCAAACTTCATAGAAGTGAAAATAACTGAAAAATGTGGATCAGGATTCCAATGGAGGTTAATATGAAGCAAAGTCCATTCTTTGTTGATTTCATACTACCTTTTTAGTTACTTTCACATATATCGTTAAGGTATAACAGGTTTGCACATATGAGAGGCAACAGGAATTAAATATTTGAATGCTGTTGTTTCTCATGTTGCAGAAGCCAGTCTAATACACCACATTAAGACTGTCACATAAGTGGACCAGTGTGGTTCAGCAGGTTAAGCCACCACATGTTACTCCAGCATCCCACATGAAGGTTGTTCAAGTGTTGGCTGCTCCACTATCCATCCAGCTCCCTGCTAATGTACCTGGGAAAGCAGTGGAAGATGGGCCAAGTATGTAATTCTCTGCTACTCAATTGGGAGACCCTGATGGAATATTACTCCTGGGTTTGGTATGGCCCAGTCCCAGCGGTTGTAGCCACTGGGGGAGTAAAGCAGTGAAGCAGTGCATCCTCTCTCTATTTCTCTCTCTCTCTCTCTCTCTCTCTCTCTCTCTCTCTCTCTCTCTCTCTTTCTGCCATTCAAATAAATAAGACAAAACTAAAAATAAGTGGCTACAGCCTGGAAAATTGACTCACTGCCAAAGAGCTTTCACAGTATACGCTGGGGTTATCACTTTGAATGGAAATATCGTTTCCTGTTTCAGACTCTGTGGTCTCCTCCGTTCTAATGCAACTATTATGCCAGTGGTCCTCAGATACGTGTCCAGGGTTCTGTATGTCAAACCTCACAGGGAAGCAGAAAGGTCCTTCTGCAGTGTAAAGTGGGATGTATTCAGCTACACCGCCCTCCTGGCTGTGGCACTGACACCCTGGCCATGGGAGGCCAACACATTGCCAGGTTCCTGAATCTGGGCACTCTCTCCTCTTTTGTTGTAAGTAAGCATTAGTATGACTTGAGCCTTGTGACTTCCATCCCACAGCTCTAATTAGGCATTTGGCATTTTTCTTGGATGGTACTTACCTGCTTTCTATATTTGGTCATATGTTGTTGTCACCCAGTGAGTGATAACATACTAGTTTCAACATAGTAGGTTATCATGTGAACTCAAATAAATGGTGAACTAATGTAAGTGTCTGAAAGATAATATATTATTTTTTATATTTAATATATTATATATATTTAATCTTATTATATAATATTTAAAGGGAGCATTTAACTCAAGGGCATAACTTAAAATACACTTTTGAAATTAAGGCCACCGGGGATGATCAGTGAGCTTATCAGTTAAGACACCCATATTGCATATTGGCCTGTCTAGCTTCAGTACCTGGTTCTGGCCCTGAGTTCCAGCTTCCTGAAAATGCAGACCTGGAGAAGAAGTGGTGATGGCTCAAATAGTTGGGTTCCTGACACATGAAAAGGAGGCCTGGAATTTGTTACCAGTTCCTGGTTCTGACCCTAGTTTATCCTTGGCCATTGCAAGCATTCAGGAAGTAAACTAGTGGGTAGGGAGTTTTTCGCTCTCTTTCTCTCTCTATTACCTTCTTAAATCGTTTTTAAGTTAAAATATTAATTAAGGTCATCTTATCTAACTTATACATTGTGTAAATACTAGGAATATTACTATGCCCATCTGCTTCCCACTGTACCTACAGCAATATGACTCAACATCACTTCAGAAGTCAGGGATTGTACAGTCTAGGAAATATGCATATCACATGAACCACTAGTTGAGCACAAAGCATATTTAAAAGGACACTGTAATGAAAAAATATTTAAACTCATGAAAATGTAAATTTCTGGACAATTATCAATATATCATTCCTGATAAATTTTTCAGAGTCCAGGGTGTAGGTTGCTGCATTGTTCACATCATTAAGCCTTTAAAGAACACCTCATTTTAGACACACCTAGTTCTCTGTAAATCAAATGTACGAAATGGTCAACGTAAAGCTGTCTACCTTGAGTGATTTACATGACACTTGTGCAACTCATTCAAAATGGCTCATGGAGCTATCCAATAAGAGAGAATAAAACAAAACTAGAAGTCTAAGGTTATACTCCTTTTTATGCATAAAATTGAGAGGTATATGTATGAGTATTTGTTACTTGAAGATCATTTTAAATATAATATGCTCATATATATATATATATATATATACATACTTGCATAAAATATTCTAAGCCAAATACAGTTTTACATGTCCTTTAAAAAGCTTTTCTTTTTAGTTGAATTCATTGAGTTCTGTGAGGTTTATTTAACATGCACAGATTTTGCTGGCCATCATTCAGGCCTGAGGAATTAGACACCAGAGATTGGCATCTCAAATTTGCTTTGATGTCTTATATGTTCCTTTCTTTCTCTTCTTATCCAAATGAAGTTTTTGTTGATTCCTCCCACCATGCCCCTTATAAACTTGTTCCTGCCCTATTGCAATTTCACAGTTCTCTCAGTAGCTTCATGATTCAACTAGTTCTGAAGCCAAACAGCTAGGAATCATCTCTGATTCTCCCCTTTCTCCCCCTTCCTGCAGACAAATTCACTGTGTCAGCAAGACCTTTTGCTTTTGCCTCCAAAATAGATCCTGCCAATCCACTTAGTCTCTAACTCTTCATTCTTACTACTTTACTGAAAACCACAGTTTCCTTCCTGGGCAGCTGCTGCACTCACTAAACTCTTCTCCAGCTTCTACTTCACCCTCACAAAAATCTATCCTCTACACTCTACCCACAGTGATCTATCAAAATTATAAATGAAAGCTTGTCTTGTTCCTTCTTTAAACTGCACAATGGCTTGTCCTCTTGTTGAAAATAAAACCTGAACTCCTTATTTTCAGAATAAGGAGCTGCATGATCTGACCGCAGTCTTTTCCTCATTACTTAGCAACTTCAGCCCCACGTATTAGGCCAACCTTCAGTGGTTTTCCATATTTCCCTCATGAGTCAAGCACTCTCAGTACTCGAGACATTTATGCAGTTCTATTTGGAGATCTGTCTTTTTTTTTTTAAGATTTATTGTATTTATTTGAAAGACAGAGTTACAGAGAGAGGTAGAGACAGAGAGGTCTTCCATCCACTGGTTCACTGCACAGATGACCGCAATGACCAGAGCTGCGCCAATCCGAAGCCAGGAGCCAGGAGCTTCTTCATGTCTCCCACATGGGCACAGGGGCCCAAGGACTTGGGCCATCTTCTACTGCTTTCCCAGGCCATCGCAGAGAGCTGTATGGGAAGAGGAGCAGCCGGGACTAGAACTGGCGCCCATATGGGATGCTGGCACTTTAGGCCAGGGCTTTAACCCGCTGCACCACAGCACCAGCCCCCTGGAGATCTATCTTTGTCAAAAATCATTCTCCCACTTTGGCATCTTGCTGTTTTCAAGTTTTGGTTTACACGTTACCTCTCAGGGAGTCGTTCCTTACTTAGTCATTCTAAACCAGCAGCTTAACTGTGCATTTCCCAGTTTTATTTTCATCAGGGCACTTTGCACAACTGAAATATGGTTCCTTCTATAGGGTCTTTTTGTAGTTGCTGTTAGCAGTGCACTCCCTTACCACACTCCTTTATAAGAGGCATTGTGTTTCATTGTCTCTTGTATTTCTATGGGCTTAAATGTGCCTGGCACATAGTCTAGTCTGAACCTGATAACAGTTGTGGGGACTGTTATTGTGGCACAGCAGGTAAATCTGCCTCCTGAGACACCTGCATCTCATATGGGCATGGGTTCAAGTCCCAGCTGCTCCTCTTCCAATCTGGCTCACTGCTAGTGTGCCTAGGAAAGCACTGGAAGATGGCCTAAATACTTGGGTCCCTGCATCTATGTGGGAGACCTCAATAAAACTCCTAGTTCCTGGCTTTAGCCTGGCCCAGCCCTGGCCATCATGGCCATTTGGGGAATAAACCAACGGGCGGAGGCCCTCTCTCTCTCTGTCTCCCTTTCTGTCTCTAACTCTGCCATTCAAATCAGTAAATCTTACAAAAAATAAAAATAAAAAACAGCTAACAATGGTGGGATAAAAAAAAATTTGTTGATGACGCAGGAGGATAAAATTTTAACTTTGGGAGATATAAAGGCAACAATGGCATCAACAACTTGTTTCAATACTCTTTTTTAAAAAGATTTACTTATTTATTTTAAGGGCAGAGTTACAGATAGGCAGAGGAAGAGAGAGAGAGGTCTCCCATCTGCTGCTTCACTACCCAAATGGTCGCAACAGCCGGAGAGGGGCCAATCCAAAACCAGGTGCCAGGAGCTTCTTCCAGGTCTCCCATGTGGATGCAAGGGCCCAAATATTTGGGCCATCTTCTACTCCTTTTCCAGACTATAGCAGAGAGCTGGATCGGAAGTGGAGCAGCTGGAAATCGAACCGGTGCACATAAAGGATGCTGGCATGACACAATGACGGCCCTTGTTTCAATACTTTTAATGTGAAATGAAATGTTGGTAACCTCTTATCAGAG
The DNA here is from genome assembly GCF_033115175.1 of Lepus europaeus. Lineage (NCBI taxonomy): Eukaryota > Metazoa > Chordata > Mammalia > Lagomorpha > Leporidae > Lepus > Lepus europaeus. The sequence goes on along the minus strand of NC_084832.1, from coordinate 46,375,843 downwards.
GCTTGTCAGAGGTTTGAATCTGGTTCTTAAATATGGTAGAAATCCTGGTAAAGGGAAAATGGGAAGGCTACTACATATGACATCACTGACTGAAATCATCAGTCTCCTGAAAATGCCAGATCATTTAAAAGTGGGGAGCACTGTGGGTTTTTTTTTCTTCCAGTTATTTTTTTCTCTCTAAAATTAGTACATTAGTCATAAAATATTCCATGTAGTTGCTGAAGTTCCAACACATTTCACTTTATTTCTGATGAACAGTCAATAGGGAGTTATCTCCCAAAAGTGATTTTCTATGGCTTTCATCTATCTCAGAAATGCAAATACAAAATTAAACTCACTCAGACACATCATGCACATAATGTAGGGCTGCATTTTCTTTTTTTAAATTTCTGATATCCTGCAGATTTTTTGTCCAGAAATCAATGGAAGATTTATATTCATGCACATAGATGTAACCTGTTTTCTCTCTATAGACGGCATTGCAGAAATACCCTTCCCTTAGGAAGCTATGGATATATATAACACAGGATCATAAATTTTGCACTTCTTTTAACTGTTTCAGAACAATAACTAGACATCATGAATATCATATTTTCATTCATGTTTGAGGCTATATGGATAAATGATTTTTGTTGGTAAACTGCTATTCCATACATTGTAACATAACATTGCTCCTAGCACTTACAGTCAATGATTTTCACCCTTAAACTGAGAACATAACAACATGCAAATAAATCGTGATAACAACTTAAGTGCAGAAGAATAATTATGTGGTTTTGTGACAAGCATTGTTCCATCATTTTCATGAACAGGTTTGCCCTCAAGATTCACATGTGGAGTATCATAAAGAAAAACCATATGAGAAACCCAGAAAGTGCAGTGAAACAAAGACCTGGAATGAACTCTCTCAGTCATGGGTTCATAGAAACTGGAGAAAGTGGCAGATTTTTACAGAGCAGCTGTTAATGCTAACACAGAGAAAGCCTGACATCCGTCTGCATCACAGATTTCACACCCCTCTGTATCTTCCTCATGTAGTGAATGATCTCATCGTCAGGCAATTCCATCATTCAACATTTCCCTCCTCAGTCACAAGATCTTTTGGGGTGAGAAATGTTATTTTATGAAGAACACACTTGTCTTTCTAAAACCTTATGGCCAGACTCAGCTTCCTTAAGAAATCAGGCAGATAATCACATCCATTCCTCTCTATTTCTATACATTGCATCTAGAACTTTCAAAATATAAATGTAAAGTGGCAACTGATTCATTGTTTTCACATCTGGTTCCATATTTCCTCTCTTGGAAAAAAAGCTGCTAGAAAGCAAAGCTAAGATTTCATAAAATGATGGCAAAAGTCTAAGCCGAAACGCAGAAGCCCTACCCTGCTCTGCTTGGCTTGGTTTTTGTGTTTGCTGTTTGCTCCAGGGAGGAGGAGGAAGTGAGGACAGCAGAGAAGGGAGGATCTTGGAGAAGCATTGAGAAGAGACTGAGTATATGCTATAGGCTAAAGCTGCGTCTGAGAGACATTCAAGCTGACATAGTCTGAAAGTACTTGAAGGCAATTTTTAAAATGTATCTGAGTGTGTATGTGCGGGCATGTCTGTGAGCAGGGAGACAGGGAGGGAGGGAGTATTCTTATATCATAAGACAATGAACTCATAATTGCTTCATTTTAGATAAGTAGACTGCAGAAAAAGGATGGAAATTTTGGAAGCAGATTAGAATACAGACCCTTTGTAAATATCCATAAGTGGGAAAAGCTTTTGATTTCCATAGAATAATCTGGGATGCTAATACAAAACCTCCAGACCAAGAAGCCACTTTTGGGGCCGGTGCCACCTGCAGTGCCAACATCACATATGGGTACCAGTTCAAGTTTTGGCTGCTCCACTTCTGATCCAGTTCTCTGCTATGGCCTAGGAAAGCATGAAAAGATAGGCCAAGTCCTTGGGCCACTGCATCCAAGTGGAAGGCCTGAAAGAAGCTCCTGGCTTTGAATCTGCCCAGCTCTGGCCATTGAAACGATTCAGGGAGTGAACCAGTGGATGGAAGACCTTTCTCTCTCTCTCTCTCTCTCTCTCTCTCTCTCTCTCTCTCTCTCTGTAACTCCGCCTCTCAAACAAATAGCAATGATATGTGACTAGACTGCTTCAAACAAAACTCAAATAAGGTTACTAAAATGAATTTATAAAAAGTATTGTATCTTTTACTTTAATTGAATTTCTTTACTAACAGTAATATTGCCTTTAAGGGACTCAGCAGTTGATAAGATGAAATTATTTGGCCTATTAGTTGTTCTGAAGTGGAATTGTCTGTTACATCTTAGAATCCAAATTAAAGGCCATTCTTGGTGGCCAGCTAAGTCATAGTTTTAAAATCTGGTTATATATTTTTATCATCTTTTATAATTATTCTCAAAATTTTCATACATTCATTCAATGACACTTTAAAAGTAAACTATAGGGTTGTATATGTTAATGGGGACTATTTTAGCATTTCACAGTTGTACAAGCATATTGCAATTTGTAAACTGTGAAAGGGAATGATAAGCTCATAAGAAATCATCTGGGATCATGTGGAAAATACAGGGAAAACAAAAATGGCATATGAACAAGATAAATGAGAGAAGAGAAAATTCTCCACTGTGTATTAAAAATTATTAAAACTCAGTTGTTTATTAGAACTTCAACCAATCTTGAGAGGTGAGTGTTAATTTAGTGCAGCTCAGTTTAAGTCCATATCATTTAGTGGGTGTGCCATTTGGGTGCTACACAAGATATGTTGGAATCTACATCTTTGGGCCTTTATCAAGGGGTTTGTCTTCTAGATGGAAGAATTTACATTTATGACAGTACCACACTAGATTTGAATTTAAAAAAACAATGCCTGGTATGTTAATGGAATTTTAAAAGAGTTGTTTCACATTGTTAATCAGTCACTTTCTTCCAACACTTGTCTTCTCTTTTCCTTCCCCATCAATTACACCTAAGTTATTATTTCAGTTATTATTTCAATTACTGTTACATTTTTACAATACTGAATGCATTCATCCTTCTTCTAATCAATCAATATATTTTGCCTCAAAACATGATATTACAATGCAAATGATTGGTCCTAAAAAGGTAGAGATCGCTTAAGCCCTTGTGCTTATTTCTTTTGCCTAATGGGTCAGGAGAGTAGAGAAATATTTAGTGAAACATGACTTATCACTAATATTAACAACTAAGTGAGAAATTTTCTTGAAAAATCAAAAGTATGATTTTAAACAAAATTTAATTAATGTTACAGACAATGATTCACAAAGTGACTTTACTTTGTACTATCAAATTATGCAAGAGTTAAGTAATTATCCTTGGGAACACAGACAAGTTATGACTATAGGGTTTCTGCTGAACATTTTAAATATTATATAAACCACATGCACTCACAACACTAATAACCTAATTTAGAATTACATTTGAATTTAAAGAAGTTTTATGGCTTCTACCCCATTTCTACTTGCCTGCATTCTAAACCTAAAGAATTGTTTAATAAACATACTTACTGTATGTGATTGTCTTTATTATGCATTGAATGTATATGTCTAGCCAAAGTTTGCATTTTGAAAGTCTAAAGACTCCAAAGTGACTATACTTGAGACAAGGCTTATGAGAAGGTGTAAAAAGGTAAATGGTATCAGAAAGGTAGGCTCCTGCTCCAGTATGGCTGGATACCATTATAACAGACACCAGACCTTTCTTTCTGAAGTCATATGAGTACACAGTGAGAAGCTGGATGGCTGCCAGCCAGGAAGAGAACCTTTGTTAAGAACACCATCAGTCGGTATCTTGACAGTGTACTTCTCAGACTCCAGGAGTGTGAGAAAATGTATTTCTGTTGTTACATCATTGAGCAATCCAGGCATGTTAATTTAGTGAACACATCAGACCTTGGGGTATTTGAACATGCACATAGTCACACAAAGAAGTTTGCAAAAACGTAAAGCATATTGGGGAACAGAAACAAGAGAAATCCAAATCCCCCTTCCACATTCAATAGAAATCACAGAAGAAGGAAACAGCAAATTATATTCATTAAAATGTATATCTTGAGTTACATCCTGAAAGAAAAAATGACACAAATTGGGAAATGAGAAGATGAAAAATCAATAGAAGTTCTTGAAGATTCTTCATAGCACTCATTTGTGAGAGAGATGGCTTGACAAGCAAACCCTAAGAAGGTATGATGAAATTTTAGTATCTCTGGCATTTCTATTACCTTCTTCTCTGTATAAATTGTCATTTTAGAAAACATTAAGTCAGATAAATATAAATAAATTATAAATTTACCTTTAATTCCACTTTAAAAATTAACTGTAAGCATTTTTGTTTTCCTCTATCTACATTATATCCAACAAGTAAAAATTATATAAGTGATTTCCACTAAATCTTTTGTTATGTATAATTTTCAATGTCTTTATATGTCATTTTTACTAAGCATAATGTTTAAGGTTTTCACACAGTGCACTATATTGATACCAAGACGTTTTGTAATCAATTTACCATCCATGAGTATTTTGGTGGTTTACTATTTCATGGGTATTTCTATTTGGGAATAACCTTCAAAAGATGTATAGTCATAGTAGGTAAGAGAAGGAGGGATCAAATAAAGCTTAATTGAAGACAACATTAAGTTCTGGTGAGGAGGTAGAGACCCTAGATCACTGAAATATTGTGAAAATGTAAAATGGTACAGCCTCTCGGCGAATGCATTTCACTGAGTCTCATGAAACCAAGTATGTATTTACAATATCCAATTGCATTTTTGGTCATTTATTCCCGTAGAAATAGAAATTTTATTTAAATAAAAACCTATACAAAAATATCCAAGTACAGTTTGGAAAGAGTCTAGATGTTCTTCTACAAGTGAATGATTCCATAAATAGGTGTCAAAACAGAACACTACATAGTAATAACAGAAAGTTAACTACGCCTACATGCAATCACATGGCAAAACTCCAGGGAATTTTGGGAATGAAAAAATCTATATCAAAGAAAAATACTTGATTCCACTTGTAAAATAGTTTTTAAATTACAAAACTGTAAAAATGGACAAATTAGTCATTACCAAGCCCTAGGAATAGGAATAGAGTGTACAATGGAGAAGTGTGTGTAGGGGGTGGGGGTGGCAGGAGCAGAAATATATGCTTCTGACAGGAGTTGGAACTGTTCAATATTTTCACTAATGTGGTGGATACATGAACCACCTATTCAGGAGATAAAATTGTGTAGAACTAAAAATGTAACACACACAAAACCTATATGAGTACTAATACAACTGGAGAAATCTGAATAAAATATTGTGAATATGGAGGACAATATTATACTTAATGAGACTATGCTAGAGTTTCACAAAACGTTACCATCAGAATATTTGCACTTCCTTTTGCCTTAAAATGCATGTAATCATTAGTTATCTCCTTTCACCTTTCAATTAAAAGTTAGAAAAAATAGTTAGAGT